>NC_090437.1:711536073-712948073 GCF_031143425.1 Pleurodeles waltl | reverse complement strand
TTCTTTGGTGAGTAGAATAGGGATCCATCTGTCATATGGAGGCACCTGAACCTGGCCTTCAGGAGGCCGAAGGTCCGCTCTATTATCCGCCGAGTTTGCCCATGGGCCTCATTATAGTGTTCCTCTGCCCTTGTCCTGGGATTCCTCACTGGGGCCAGCAGCCATGACAGGTTGGGGTAACCAGAGTCACCTGCAAATGGCGAGGGACAACTGTTAGACACACACTAACCTGTAGGGATATCCCCAGACCTAGACAACCTTTCCCAGTGACTTGCTTCCAGGTGCTCACCTATTAGCCACACACGGTGCCTCTGGAGTTGACCCATCACATAAGGAATGCTGCTATTCCGCAGGATGTAGGCGTCATGCACTGAGCAAGGGAACTTGGCATTCACATGGGAGATGTACTGGTCTGCCGAACACACCATCTGCACATTCATGGAATGATAACATTCACATGGGAGATGTACTGGTCTGCCGAACACACCATCTGCACATTCATGGAATGATAACTCTTCTGGTTTCTGTACACCTGTTCACTCCTGCGGGGGGGGGGCACCAAAGCCACAGGGGTCCCATCAATGGCACCAATGATGTTGGGGATATGTCCCAGGGCATATAAGTCTCCTTTCACTGTAGGCAAATCCTCCACCTAAGGGAAAACGATGTAGCTCCGCATGTGTTTTAGCAGGGCAGACAACACTCTGGACAACACGTTGGAAAACATAGGCTGGGACATCCCTGATGCTATGGCCACTGTTGTTTGAAATGACCCACTTGCAAGGAAATGGAGTACTGGCAGCACCTGCACTTGAGGGGGGATTCCTGTGGGATGGTGGATAGCTGACATCAGGTCTGGCTCCAGCTGGGCACACAGTTCCTGGATTGTGGCACGGTCAAGCCTGTAGGTGATGATCACATGTCTTTCCTCCATTTTCAACAGGTCCACCAGCGGTCTGTACACTGGAGGATGCCGCCATCTCCTCACATGTCCCAGCGGACGGTGCCTATGAAGGACAACAGCGAGCACAGAGTCAAACAACTCAGAGGTACGTACTCACAGCTTACACAGAACACGAATCAGAATCCGAAATTTGGCATGTATGTGTGTTGAGGCTAGGCCTAGGTATGTGTGCCGCAGTTAAAAATTAAGCCATGTGGGCCCCTGAAATGGCGGCTGCCTGACCTGTAAAGTGGGACAATGGGATGTGAGGTAACTGCGCTGGCGTTGTACACTGTCACGGTAGGCGGTCGAAGACCGCGGCACAATGCTGCATTGGTTAACATTGGACCCTATGGGTCCCAGGAGCCAATGATGATGTACGCCGGCGGTGACGGTACGCACCGCCGCGGACGTGACCGCCATTTTCTATCTGTTCAATCACTCGATACCTGATCTTCGACAGGAGAGGACCTACACTGCAAGTGCTGCTGTGACCTCGGTCTGGAAGAGACAATGGCTCGTGCGACTGGGGAAAGGGCCCCTGCCTTCACATCGGAGGAGTTGGAGAAACTCGTGGATGGGGTCCTCCCTCAGTACACGCTACTCTACGGTCCTCCAGACAAACAGGTAAATACACTGGGAGCATGCTGTATGGGCTATGCCTGTGTGGAGTGGGGTGGATGAAAGATGGGGGGGAGATTGAGGTGTGCATGAAACGACGGTGAGTGCATGTGCATCATGGCATGGGTAGGGATGGGGCCAATGACTTTGATGGTGCATTTGGTAATAACTTTTATTTTCCCCCTGTACAATTCATGTAGGTCAGCGCCCACCAGAAAAAAGATATTTGGCGTGTCATCGCCAAGGACGTCCGGACCCTGGGGGTCTACCACAGACGGAGCACCCAATGCCGGAAAAGATGGGAGGACATTCGCTGCTGGAGCAAGATGACGGCGGAGGCTCAGCTGGGGATGGCCTCCCAACGTGGGATGGGTGCCCATCGCACCATGACCCCCCTGATGTTCAGGATCCTGGCAGTGGCGTACCCGGAGTTGGAGGACGCTTGGGGGCATCACAGCAGCCACAAGGGGGTGAGTACACTCTCATTCTGCTGATTTTGCGTGCAGTGGAGGTGTCTGGGTGGGGGAGGTGGGCTGTGGGTTTCCCTAGGCCAGGGTGAGTTTAGGAGGCAAGGTCCCCTTGTTCTGGCAGAGCCTGTGGCACCCCACCCCACCTATGTACAGTGCCAAGTACACCTAGTCAGGCTCCTGTGTCATCCATGTGTGCAGATGTCGTCCATAGCCTTGTAGGCCATGTCCCAAGGATTGAACAGTGGAGGCCAAGAGCGCGGCGTAGTGCAGGGGGCTTCTGTGTCTGTCGTGTCCGCCAACGGTAGCGGTAATGCATGCACTCAACATGTCTTTCTTCTGTCCCCCCCCCCCCCCTTTTTTGTGGTCTCCCTGTTCTTGTGAGCATTAGCATCATCAGGCGGAGGAGCAGTGGCAACTGAGCAGGAGGGAGCTGCATCCCACATGGCCCTGGAGGGCGAGACAACGGACTCGAAGTTCACCAGTGGGACGGAGGGCGAGGGGAGCTCCACGGCAGGGACAGGAGCCGACACCAGTGACACGGACTAGTCCTCTGGTCAGGCAGCCCTTCAGCGAGCCTTTCAGACTCTGGCCTCAGCACTGATGGCAGCCATTGTCCCTGTCTCTAGCCTCCAGACCAGCATGCACACACGTCAACACACAAGGGAAGCTCAGGCAAACATAAGCACCACACATCCCACAGGCACTCACGCAAGCATCACACACATGCAGACACACCAACATCCACTGCCTCCACTGTGTCCCCCTCCTCCTCGTCTCCCTCCTCCCTCCCAGTCTCGTCTACACTCACACCTGCATGCACTACATCTACAGCCACTACTGCCATCACCGGCACACACACCACCACACCCCGCTCACGTGCAGTCACCACCCCCACTGCCATTCACACGTCCCCTGTGTCCTCTCCTAGTGTGTCTGTGACGCCACCTCCCAAGATACACAAACTCAGGCACACACCCACCCAACAGCCATCCACCTCACGACAGCCTCCAGCGCATGCACCTTCACCCAAAGTCACCAAACGGACACCTCCTACAACCACAACCTCTTCCTCCACTCCCAAACCCCCTCCAGCTACCCGTCCCAGTGTTTCCCAAAAACTTTTCCTGTCCAACCTTGACCTCTTTCCCACACCTCCCCCACCCCGTCCGTCTCCTAGGGCCCAACTCTCCAGGTCCCAACCTAGCACCTCAGCCACAAGATCTCCGGGACCAGTGGTGCCTGTAGTCACCGGAATCTGGAGTGCACCAGCCACCAGGGCAGCCTGTGTGGCACGGAGCCACAGCACAGACAGTCCCCCACCTGTGAAGCATCAAAAGTTGCCTGGTGCCCGGCGGGAGAGGGGAAAGACTCCAGCCACCAAAGCTGCTCCCAAGGGTACAGGTGGGAGTGTGGAGTCAGCTGTGACACCTTCCAAGGTGGGAAAGGGCCACAAGAAAGTCAGCAGGTCTGGGAAGAGCAGCACGGCGGAGAAGACCGCCATCATCCCCGCTGCCCGGGAACCCACCGCCATCATTCCCGCTGCCCAGGAGGCCACCGCCAGCACCTGCCCTGCTGCCCAAGAGGCCACCACCAGCACCTGCCCTTGCTGCCCAAGAGGCCACCACCAGCACCAGCCCCGCTGGGCCATGAAGGACCGCCAGCAGCTGAGTCACTGTAAAGGACACCGCTGCCACAAGCACCGCTGAACAGGGCACCGCCGCCACAAGCACCGCTGAACAGGGCACCGCCGCCACATGCACCGCTGAACAGGGCACCGCCGCCACATGCACCGCTGAACAGGGCACCGCCGCCACAAGCGCCGCTGAACAGGGCACCGCCACCACATGCACCGCTGAACAGGGCACCGCCACCACATGCACCGCTGGCCCATGAGCGGCAAGGGCACTGAGGCTACTGAGTCCGTCACAAGCAGGATGAGGCACTCTGGGCACCAAGCCCCCTCCAGAACCAGTGGAGAGATCCATCCACTACCTCAGTCCTTGGCAGGATGAAGCACTCTGGGCACCAAGCCCCCTCCAGAACCAGTGGAGAGATCCATCCACTACCTCAGTCCTTGGCAGGATGAAGCACTCTGGGCACCATGCCCCCTCCAAAACCAGTGGAGAGATCCATCCACTACCTCAGTCCTTGGCAGGATGAAGCACTCTGGGCACCATGCCCCCTCCAGAACCAGTGGAGAGATCCATCCACTACCTCAGTCCTTGGCAGGATGAAGCACTCTGGGCACCATGCCCCCTCCAGAACCAGTGGAGAGATCCATCCACTACCTCTGTCCTTGGCAGGATGAAGCACTCTGGGCACAAGGCCCCCTCCAGAACCAGTGGAGACTGTCATCCACTTGAGAGACTGTGGCTTTGCACTCCCCAGGATGCAGGAGTGGGCAACCCACCCACTGTAGAGACTTGTGAGACTGTGGCTTTGCACTCCCCAGGATTGAGCAGTGGGCAAACCACCCACTGTAGAGACTTGAGAGACTGTGGCTTTGCACTCCCCAGGATTGAAGAGTGGGCAAACCACCCACTGTAGAGACTTGTGAGATTCGGGCTTTGCACTCCCCAGGATTGAACAGTGGGCAAACCACCCACTGTAGAGACTTGAGAGACTGTGGCTTTGCACTCTCCAGGATTGAACAGTGGGCATGTGGCCCCCTCGTGGATTTGGCGTTGTGAACTCAACCGGCTGAGGTGCCCCCACCTCTCCCTCCCCCTGAGGTGCCTGTTTTATTGCTATGTGATGCCCCTGCAGTGTTCTCTCCGTCATGGTCGGGGATCTTGTGTGGGCCTCGCCCATACCGTGTGGGCCCAGTGTTCCACAGACTTCAATGGAGCACTACCTGGACTACTATTCTTGGTGTATATTTTGTTTATAGTGTATATATATATATTTGCGTACTGGATTTTAATATATTACAATGGTTACACTCATTTTCCTTGGTCTTTGCATTCTTCTAGGGAGCTTGGGGGGTGTGACTATAATGTATCATGATGCATTAGTGTGTGTGTGTTGTCGTGGGTGGGGATGTTGCGTGTTGCGTGTGTGTGTCCCTGTTTTTTCCCTCCCCTGTGTCGTAGGTGCAGTACTCACCGTCGTCTTTGCCGCCGGCGTTCGTGCTCTCGGTAGAGGAGCAAGAAGATAAGGGCTGGCATGATCTGCAGCTCTGGTTCCATGGCATCCGGATTCCTCGTGGGGTGTGTAGAGGTGAGCGTTTTCCCTTCAAGGTCCAGTTTCCGCCGTGTTTTTGTCCACGGTGAATCCGCCCCGGAAAAGGTAGCGGATTGGTAGGTTGTGATACTGTGGGCGGTACTTTGTCCTCCGCCTGTCTGTTGGCTGTGACCGCCATGCTGTTTGTTTGTACCGCCTTGGCGGTTGGAGTGTTAAAGTGGCTGTCTTTGTTGGCAGTTTCCGCCACGGTCGTAATTCCAATTTTTTTACCGCCGGCCTGTTGGCGGTCTTACCGCCGCTTTAACACTGTTCGCCAGGGTTGTAATGACCACCATAATTTTTTTGTGAAAATTATGTCTAGCTCTCTTAGTGACTCCAAGCATATATCAAATAATGTGAGTAAAGCTTTGTCTCAAACAAATGGGTAAGGCGCACTTTATAATGCTGTGGGTAAGAGGCACTTTTCTCATTTCATCACTGTTTTCTGTTCAGCAGATTGGAATTTTTTGGATAGGCCAAATTGTAAGGCTGCGGAATACCTGTAACACCTTAACACCTTAGCATCTACTGTCGCTCTCAGGTTCGAGCTTGGGATCAAAAGCACTTTTGTTCAAGGCTTGGGGCTTGGTTGGAGTGATAAGATGGACTTTCTGTTTGATATGAAGTGAGAGTCTTCATTAAGGCACCTTTTATAGAAATATTTTTTTGTTCTGAAGAGACAGACGTCCTTGCTCCTTAGAAATTTTAAATATGTTTTAGAATAATTAGAGTTAGACCAAAGCATGACATTTTCTTTGTCGTCACCCCATCTAAACGTTTGCATTGGGATGCACAATACTGCAGTCAAAAAAAGAGATATGACGTTTTGGTCAATTCTGCAATTATAAAAAGATCTCAACCATATTTAATGTGGAATTTACCATATGGAGTTAGGTGTTTTTGCACCTTATTCAGACTGGACATGCTCCCATTAAAGGTTTTAACTTCTAAATGGTATGGTACCTCTAATGTGAGTGATCAATGTCAAAATGGATTCCAGGATTTTAAACACGTCTTATTTGTATGTTCTGTTTTGCTGTTGTTATGACAAATGGTGCTGAGACCTCTCCTTAAGAAATTCTGTATAATAACAACAACAGAGATGTTTGAAATTGCTGTATCATCCTCCAAATGAAATGTGATGCTTCCAAGGTATTAACTTTTTTTAAAGCTTTTCTAACTGTATTGACTTTTTTAAGTATGGTATTATGAATTGCTTTTTTGTTGATTTAGTGTGTAGATAGGTAGTCATTTTTTATTCTATTGCAGTATTTCTTAATTTCTTTGTATTTGAATGATTTTGTTCTTGTGGACCTCATGAGTTCCAAAACATGAAATAAGCTTTGACTACTCCTAGCTGTTACGTGCCAACAGATCTGGTAGCAGAGGTGATGGTTCTGGCTGAAGCCAACCTACAATAGGCAAACTAATTGGCTCTAGAACCGAGTACTGCACCTTCATTGCCCATACTGTTTCCCTAGAGATTTAAACTGACCCAATCCCAACCAGATCCTGGTGTCAGAAAGGACAAGGTGAATGGATAAGAAACAACAACAATAGCATTGATAGGGAAAGTATGTAAAATTAAGGAAAAGTAGTTGCGGAACAGTGCATGCTGGGAGTAGTAGTAGGGGTATTGTGGTAGAATGCAGTGGACATATTTTGAGAATAGATATTATGTGGTTTCGATTGCTGAACTTGTGGGAACAATTATTATTGTGATTTTGATGATATTCTTGGACTTTTGAAAGAGACGAATGTTGGAGTTGTTACACATATATGGTAAAGAGATAAAGAAAAGTACTTCAAGTGAGAAATTGGGTCCTTGGTTGAATGGGGTTGAGTCCTCGTCAAGCAAAAGCCACAATTCCTGGCAGGGTGAACAATAAAAAGTCACTAAATTAACCTGTGGTTAACCCTCGGTAGCTTAGCACAAAAAGCAGTCAGGTTAAACTTGGAGGCAATGTATAAAGCATTCATGCAGCACACAAGCAGTAATAAAGTGAAAACACAATACGAATCTCAAACAAATTTAGAACTACAGAGAACATTTTAATAAATTATTTGACACCAAAATCATCAAAATCCAATTAGGTGAACCAGAGGTATGAATTTTTACAGTTTTAAGTATAAAATAGCACTTAAAAACAAAATGTGCCAACCATGGACATCTGGTTGTGCTAGACCAGGGCAAAGTACAATTTTAAAGCGGACTGTGATGAAGCGCAGTTCAAATACACAAAATGTATTGGGCCCGTTCAGTGCTTACCTTTCGATTTTGTTCAAATAAATGTCTATGAGAAGGTAGAAATTCAGCAGGGCAAGGCTGCAGGAGAGTCTGAGGAAGGAGCGTTGTCTTTGGATAGCCATGGAGCGAAGCAGCTGTGAAGATTTTTACCTTCAGACTTGGTTGTTGGGTTGGAAGTAAAAAATCTCCAGTGGGACGAAGCAGAAGGCTATAGCTGGGGAAAATTCCACAAGGTCAGATACTTCTTTCACAAGCGGAAGAAGCTGCAAAGTCAATCCGCTTGGCAATGCGCCTCAGATGATTAGGTGAACAGGTTTGTCCTGGTCTCCTCCTGGATCTCATAACACTTTTTGACCAAATTATGTCAAAGGTCTCAGTTTTAAAAATTGGAAAGGCCATTCAGGCCCTAAAATTCCATTATTGTATGACTGTCTGGGGTGAATTCACAAAGTCTCAACTGTCAGTTACACCCAGTCATGTGATCTAAGGCAGCCTGTAGCCACAGACGGCTAAAAGCAGGAAAATGGCAAGTGTCTTTTTCAAACTTGTAATGATAAATCGGACTTTACCTTTAAAGGGGTTTTATCATTGCAAGTTCATAGATACCAAACATGACAAATCTACCACCTCTGATTTAGGGATTACAGTTTATTAACTATAATAATGAATCCCCAAAGTTATCCCATGGGAGTGCTAAGCCTCACAGTAGTTAAAAACAAATGTGGCGGTTTTTCACTACTAGGACATGTAAAACTTAAAAGTACATATCCTACCTTTTACTTAGTCAGCACTCTGCTATATGGCCTACCTACGGCCTATCATAGGGATGACATATGAAATAAAAGGGGAGTTTAAGGCTTGGCAACGGGTTTTAAATGCCATGTTTTCATGACAGCGGGACGCAGTCTTCAGGCTGCAATGGCAGGCTTGAAATGTTTTATAGTGCTACTTAAGTGGGTGGCACAATAAGTGGGTCGGTTGAAGCCTCAGTATACATAAGCATTTGTTTTAAACATAAACTTAAAAAGACAAATACAAATGGAGAAATGATTTATGCATACATTTGTGATTGCATTAAGAGTTTTGTAGACCCTTTGATTCATATTTTTCAGTGTTTAAGTACTTGACATATAGTGTATAATTTATGGTGATGAGATAATACAGGCAACCATACAAAACACTTTTAAGTACATTATGTGGACATGACATTTAGTGAAATCTCGGGTTAGCATATCTCAAGTATTCAAATCTCTTAAAGCTTAAGAATGATAAGCAATATACTGTACTACGTTACCCAGAATTCAATTTAAACAGTCAAACAAAAGAGTAGAGAAAATAACGTTTGTTAAACAATGTTATTCGGTCAGAATTGAATGCAGTGATAATAGTGCAAATTTTGGTTTTATGTGTGTAAAACATGATGCAATAGAAGTGGATCAGGAGTTTGTATGTGATTTGCTTTTTGACTGGGAGCCAGTGTAGGTCTCTGAGGTGGAAGGAGATGTGGCTGTGTCGGGGATGTCCAGGATGAGTCTGGCTGCTGCTTTGTAGCCTTAATTGAAGTTTCTTGGTCATGCCGGCATAGAGTGCATTGCTGTAGTCCAGTTGGATAGCAAGACAACATAACACAAACCCCTGGACAGAAGCAGGACTGACAGTCATGGGCAACATGTACACACATAACACATGGTTAGTTATCAATGAAATAGAAGAGTAATAAGGTGTTGATGGCAGGCAAATCCCTGATGTACAATGGCCTGAGCAGGATGACCAGAAGGCCTCAGATAACAAAGAACCATCGACATCCCATACACTTTATTTAATTCTTACCCTCCGCAATGGCAGATGTGGGGTCACCCTGCTACGACACCCTGCTGGAGACCCACACCTCTGACTACCCCACACTTAGGGCCAGAGGGACACATAGCATAGGGCAGGAGCTAACCAATTGGCAATGGAAGCAAGCCCTGGCACATATCAGGCAAATGTCAAGAAATCCATGCTTCAAGTATGCACAGTTTAACTATGTACATTGTACTTATCTGACACCAAAGCACAACCAGATGTTCCCTAAGGCGTCACCTAATTGCTCCCGATGCTGGAGCCCGGAGTCCAACTTCTACATGACATGGGCTTGGCCAGCAATCACAGAGTACTGGACAGACATAACAAACAGCATGGTGATAGCAATGGTCTGAAAATCTCGCTCGCACCCCAAGTGACTCTCTGGATATACAATCTCACCAAGGGGCAGACTGCAGAGATCACTGTAATAGTTCTCACCTAAATTTTATGCAGGAGTGAGATAAAATTAAGACATGAGATTTCAACTTCCAGATCCACCAAGAAGGCCCAACAAAGTCAAAGCCAATACTGACCAATGGGGAATGGGGTAAGGGAAAAGGATCAGAAGACTTCTAGGGGTGACTGCACAAAACGTCTCACAGAACTTGTCTATGCATCTCTTACAAAGAACAAAGGTAGATAATGTATTAATTAATACATAAAAATCAATACCTAAAAATGTTTTCCCCTAGTCTCTTCCTAGCTGTCTACCACTATACAGTTACGGTATGTACCTGTTAACTTCCCTCACCCGTCTAAGGTGATATGTGGTGCCTATAGTGGCATGGTCATCTAATCTTATATTGCCTTTAAACTACAAATACCCCTGTGTGGTCATCACAGGACTGCAGAGGAGATCAGAAAACAAAAAAGATAAAAAGAACAAACAAATACCACATGTAGACTGTATGCATTACATCGTACACAGTGGAGAAATCAATGATTCATGGCACCAGTATGCCATTCATAAGGTACATAAATGACATTAATCTAAGTTATTGTGAACAAGCAACAATATTTAGTATTTCATCATTGGAAAAACCAGTACATTAAAATAATTATGGCTCTCATTACGACCCTGGTGGTGAGTGATAAAGTGGTGGTAATACTGCCAAATTATGACCATGGCGGTGATAATACCCATAGACAGCCAATGTACCACATCAACCGCCAGGGTGGAAACAACACTCACCACGGCAGTAGCCGCCAACAGCCAGGCAGAAGACAAAGTCCCACCCACCATATTAAGACACACGAATCCGCCACCTTTTCCAGGGCGGTACCAACACCATCAAAAGCCTGGCAGAAACAGAGCTCAGAATTGAAAGGACTCACCATCGGAGACACAGGGAAAAACTACGCCGCCATGGAACCCGAACTGCAAGCCTTCCCGATGATCTGCTATGGTATGCTCCACCTGGAACACCAACACTGACAAAGACGACGACAGTGAGTACAGCCGCCTAGCACACAAGGGAGGGAGGGAGGAAAATGAGAGTGACACACGCACAACACACACCTGACACACACACACACACCTTACACACAACCAGCTGCAGAAATAAACCAATGGTACATGACACATGGCACAATAAAACAAGTACTGACAATGTATTAGCATAGTAAAACCCACCACAAGAACCAAATGTATACAAATGTTCATAAAGGGCAAACGCCCAGTCCAAAGTCATAAGGGCACACAAGGCCACAGGAACACAGTCCAAGGCCCAACTTGTATCCTGAGAGAACACATCAGGGGCATCAGTTTGCAAGTGTGCAGGCACCTCAGTGGGATGGGTGAGGCACCTCAGCCAAATATGGGAACTTCCCCACTGGTTCTGGAGGAGGCTCCATACCCATTTCACTTTACTGGAAAATACAAGGCCACAGTCTCTGAGCTGGGGAACATGCCCACTGGTTCTGGAGGGGGCTCCATGCCCATTTCTCTGTGCTGAGGAGTGCAAGACCACAGTCTCTGAGCTGGGGAACATGCCCACTGGTTCTGGAGGGGGCTCCATGCCCATTTCTCTGTGCTGAGGAGTGCAAGGCCACAGTCTCTGAGCTGGGGAAAATGCCCACTGGTTCTGGAGAGGGCCCCTTGTGCAGCAGTCCCTGGTGGGTGGCCTACATGTCCTCTGCTGGTGGTGATAGCTGCACCGCTCAAGCTGGTGGTGAGGGCTGCTCTGTGGCAACAGGTGATGGTGCCTCTTGGCCTGCCTCTGCCGGTGGAGAGGGCTGCTCTGTGACAACAGGTGATGGTGCCTCCTGGCCTGCCTCTGCTGGTGGTGAGGGCTCTGTGACCACAGGTGGTTTCACCCTCCCAGCTTCTGATGGAGTTGAGGGCTTCATTCCTTCAATGGCAGGAGGTGTGGGCACCTTCCCCTTCTTGGCTGTAGTTGTTGTGGGCTACTTCCCCTTCCTGGCTGTAGGTATTGTGGGCTCTTTCCCCTTCCTGGCTGTAGGTGTTGTGGGCTCGTCCCCTTCCTGGCTTTAGTTGTTTTGGGCTCCTTCCCCTTCCTGGCTGTTGGAGAAGAATCCCTCACAGTCCTGCCTCCACGACTAGGAGGTGCTGCCACTGTACCCGTGGACTGTTTGGCTGAGGTGATGGACTGGCAGTTTGGCACCCTGGTTCTCTGGGCAGGACGAGGAGGAGGGGGAGGGAAGAGGTCAAGTTGGGCAAGGAAAAGCTTCTTAGGGACGATGGAGCAGGAGGAGGGATGGTAGTGGAGGTTGAGGGAGTGGTTGTTGGAGGTGTACGTCTGCTGGACATGGGTACAGGTGCATGGAAAGTGTGCGTGTGTGAGATGAATGGCTGTTAGATGTCTGAGTGCTTGCGTTTGTGTCCTTTGGGGGGGACAGACACAGAGGGAGAGGACACAGGGCACAAGTGGATGGATGTTGTGTAGGTGTCTGCTAGTGAGGTGTGTGTGCTGCTTGGTGTGGTGATGCTGGTGGTGGATGTTGATGTAGTGCATGCAGGTGGGAGAGTGGACGTGACTGGGAGGGAGGGGGGTAGGAGGAGGGGGAGACAGTGGAGGCCGTGGATGTTGTGTCTGCAACTGTATGGTGTTTGCGTGAGTGCTTGTGGGATGAAGTGTGGTGCTTGTGTTTGCCTGTGCCACTCTTGGGTGTTGTCTTGTGTGCATGCTCGTCTGTGTCTGTGTGTCTGGGATGGGTTGGGGTTGAGGAGAATGGGACTGGGAAGTGGTAGTTAGAGGGGGGACGGTAGAAACTGGGACAATGGCTGCCGTCAGAGAGGAGGACAGAGCCTGAATCGATCTCTGTTGGGCCTCCAATCCACAGTGAATGCCCTCCAGGAATGCATTACATTGCTGCATCTGGGATGCCAGCCTCTGGATGGCCTTCACATTGGTTGTTTGCCCTACAGAGATGGATCTCAGGTGGTCAATAGCCTCCTCACTCACGGCAGCAGGGCTCACTGGGGCAGGGCCTGAGGTGCCTGGAACAAAGGAGATGCCCACCCTCCTGGGTGAGTGGGCACGGGCAACTCGCTGAGGGGCTACTGGGAGGGCGGTGCTTATACGGAGGTGGCGGCTGTACCTGCAGCTGGGGTGGTCATAGAGGTGTCCACTACCACCAGGGAGCTTCCATTGGAGGAGGTATCTGAGTTTGTGTTGTCTCCTCCAGTCTCCGCCATGGTGCTCCCTTTGCCCTCTGTCCCACTGGTTCCCTTGGCGTCGGTGGACTCATCCTCCTGGGTCCTGTGGGATGGAGCTCCCTCTGGCGCCGTTGCCCCTGCTCCTCCGCCAGATGATGCTAATGCACACAAGGACAGGATGACAAAACAAGAAAGGGGGGGAGACAAAGGATACACTTGGTCAATGACTGCACCAACACCACTATTGGCATGCACATCACTGTCACACACAGGGAACAGGCGTAAGCACTGTGCATTGCACTACCAGTGATATGGTTAGCCACTAAAGCAAGATGAGGACCACACACCGCTAACTGCAGCACTCCTGGGACCCACGATCCCCTGCCTGAAAAGGACTGCTAACAAGCTAGGTTACCTGTATTTGCCATGCACCATTACCCTTCAGTTGCCCCATGCTGCAATGTTTGGCCGGGCCTTAGGGGCACCCACTAATACACATCCACCACCCGGATACCACCCCACCAGCCAAAATATGTCTTCATACCCACTGTACTCACCCCGTTGTGGCTGCTGTAATGCCCTCAAATGCCCATCCAGCTCAGGGTAGGCCACCACCAGTATGCGGCCCATCAGGGGGGTCAGGGTCCGACGGGTGTACAGGGTGTGGCTAATTGGTAAGCCTTGGTCCCCACCCACTGTATGTTAGTGTATGCCTTTGGTGTCAACCCCATAGGATTGTGTGTGGCTAAATGTTGTTCCTCAATACTTGCAGGTGACTCTGGCTACCCAAACCTATTGTGGCTGCGGACCCCTGTGAAGAATGCCAGGACAAGGGCTGAAGGACGTTATAATGAGGCAAATGGGCAAACCAGACATATCAACGAGAGGCCCTTCGGCCTCCTGAAGGCCAGGTTCAGGTGCCTCCATCTGACAGGTGGATCCCTGTGCTACGCACTCGAGATGGTCTGCCAGATAATAGTGGCATGCTGCATGTTGCACAACCTGGCCCTCAGACGCCATGTACCTTTTCTGCAGGAGGAGGAGACTGGAGATGCCCCTGTGGCAGCAGTGGATCCTGAGGACAGTGAGGATGAGGAGGCTGGGGATGAGGACAACAGAACATCAGTAATCCATGAGTACTTCCAATGACACACAGATGAGACAATGCAGATTAACATTTCTATGACTATTGTTGTATTCTGTGTGGCTGTGGCATGATGGCATTCACTTCCTTTTACTTCTACTTACTGTCACCTATGGTTTGTCATTTCGCAGATGTTGGTGATATAACCACTGTGCACTGATGTGCTGACTATTGCCAGCTACAGGTCATCATATCTATGCTTTCACAATGTACAGTACATTTGCAATGGATTTAACTGTTTCCAAGAATACACATTTTCAACACATGACATACAAGTAGTTGAGTTGTGCCCAAGGGTGTTTATTGTAGTGCTAAGGAATTGAGGGGAAGTGCAATGGAATATGGTGATAATGGAGGAAATTCCAGGGTATTGCTCCAGTCTGTTTTTAGCACAGGTCCAGTGTACAAGGGGCCACAGGAAGGGGAGCAATGGCAGTTCAAAGGGGACAAGGTGTCAGTGTGGGATACAAGGGGGACAATCAGGAGAGTCTTATTTCCTGGTGGTGGTCTTGGCAAGTGTCTCTGGCTTCTGTCTGGGTCGCATCTTCTACAGGGGAAGGGATGCTGGTGGCCTGTGGGTCCTGTGGCGGGGCCTCCTGCCCACTAGCGGAAGTGGAGGACTGGTCGATGGACTGGCTAGTGGTAGGGGCCCGCTGGTGTGCTTTTGCCTCCCTAATGATGTTGGCCATGTCTACCACCACCCCTGCAATGGAGATCAGGGTGGTGTTGATGGCCTGCAAGTCCTTCCTGATCCCGATACTGTCCCTCTTGCAGCCACCTGTTCTCCTGCACGTTGTCTAGGGTCTGGCCCATTGTGTCCTGAGAATGTTGGTAGGCTCCCAGGATCTCGGAGAGCACCTCCTGGAGAGTCGGTTCCCTGGTCCTGTCCTCCCCCTGTCGTACAGCTGTCTTCCCAGTGTCCCTGTTGGCCTGTGCCTCTGTCCCCTGAATGGTGTGCACACTACCACTGACCCCAGGTCCCTGATTGTCTAGGGGGCGAGGTGTTGCCTGGGGTCCCTGAACAGGTGGGCACACTGCTGATGGATCTGTCCTGGGGATAGAGGTGTGGGTATGCTGGGTGGGTGCTATGGTATTGGATCCTGATGGGATAGGCTGTGTGGTGGTCTGTGAGTGGGCTTGGGTGACCGGCTGTCCTGTGGTCACTGATGGGCCAGGTTGGTCATCCGGATCCAGAAGTCCAGAGTTACTGTCATCACTGGGGGCATCTTCTGTTGAGGGACTGGATAGTCGGGGCACCTCCTCTCCATCAACATTGGCTGGGGTACCTGTGGGGGTGTAAGTGATGTATTATGCATCATGTGTATGACATATTGTACATCCCTGGCTTACCCTCTATGGCTGCTGTTGCCCTGCCACCTTTTGTTTGTGTATGGTAATGTATTGTGGGATTGTTAGTTTCCCTATGCTGTGCATGCTTTTGTGATGGGTGTCCCAACAAGTTCAGGTAAGTACTTGGAGTCTTTTTATGGAAACATAAGTAAATGCGCACAAGCGCATTACTTCATTAGCACAAGTTCAGCATTTCTTCTATTTTGTTTTTGCAAGGAATGCAGTAGGAATGCAGAATCCAGGATCACACGAATGAGAAATGACACCAACCGGGGGATGACGAGCAATCCAGCACGAAGAAGGACGACCCGATGGAAAACAGTGTCAAGGAATATATTACCTTGAGCACACCAGGGAGCAGGTAAGGCTATGCGACATCAGGAAGCTGCGGGCCTGAATATCTAAAATGGAAAGCAGCTAACAATGGTGAAGTATGCCGCTTTGTAGACTACACGCCCCACCCCGTCACATAGTAAGGCACCAGCTGATCACACCCACACACCTGACAATCACAACTTGCAACACTTTGAAAATGAGGGGCTTAAATGGTCCCTCTATAGATGCTTGGGACACATACATAGATTCACTTGTAAAGAGGTCAGAAGAGATGCCGCCTTGAGGCTCCCCTCCCTCTGACACTCCCCGTGGACCGCTCATGATCCTGGGGAGGGATAGGATCGGAGGGGCCAAGCCAGGCCGAGCCTCGGTACAATTGGGCCCTAACACAACAAACATGATTGATTGACATGCCCCACTCCCCTGCCACATAAACTAGAGTCTGGAGTGTAACATCTAGAGGAGTCCTCACCCCCCCACCCCCCCTTCGGACTTTCCCCCCTCTCTCTCAACAAAGTAACTAAATAGCAGGAACCCTCCTGGCACCTCAGGAAACTCCAGTTATTGACCCCAACACATTTAGGACTCTCATTACTTAGCTCCACTCAGTTTCACACACATGAAAAAAAGAGGTCTCACTGATACTTGTAAGTCAATAGACCACTGGTCAGTTCGATTAGTTTCCAACATGACAGAAAATTCTCAGTTTTGGTACAAAGTCATCTCTTCTTTCCATGTGAATCCAACAGACTATATCGATTTTGTACATCACTTCTTGCCATCCGCATTCTTCTCACGGTTTAAGACAATTTCAACAGTTCTCATGAGAAAGAACCGGTTTAACAGTATCCACTACTTAGCTTCCAATCTCCAGGTTTGAATCTTATAGAATCAAGGTCATTGAAAACAAATCTTATACAGTGAGCTATGGGACTCTTTACTATTCATGAGTAACAACTTAATGGAAAAATTAATGTTAAAGGAAAATAAATGATTCATCATTTTTACATGACTGCAAATATGAAGTCTTCAGGCCTAGTTATGCTAACACAAAAAATGTAATGCAGTAATATAATTATTAATGAAACACACATACTATGCAAACATATAGGTTCAGCATCAATAATATATGTTCAGCATATGTAAAGCTATTTCATTAATAATTGCAATCTTTGTTAAAGCCTCACATTAAGTATTACAGAGAAGCACATTTATTTTTCTGCACACATAAATTTATAGTAATAAATCACTCTAATCATTATAAATCAACTTCATTTCACTAACATTTACTCTAATGTATAAAATATACTTCAACATCATTTGGATCTTGTTAGCACTTTGTCAATTCTGGTAGGCACAAAGTCCACCACAAAATTATAAATGCGAGCACAAATATGTGTCAGTGCAGTTTTAGCTATGTTAGACTTTTAAAACATGACTATAAGAGTAACCTAAGGCTGATGTCTGGGTCACTAAAAACATTACTAAGTTTTACGCTTCAACACTATCTCAGTGTTAATTAGATGTAAAAGCAAACAAAGATCCAGTTGAAAAAAAAATCAAAGAGCATGTAGTCAAAACACACCCTTCACAAACTAACAAATTCAGGTGCCAGTTGGCGAATGCTTCTCTAGTTAACCACTTCACAAACCAGCATCATCACAATGACCTTCATTAGATAGTTATTAAAGAAATGTTGCCACTAACCATAGGTAGTGACATGATTGAAACTCTGCTTTGTAAAGACCATCGCTGGATTTATATTCTCAACATTATCAAACAAGGATTGATTGAGACTTTTGAATTGGAACCTCTGCTGTCTGTCAGCTTCTAACTGCTTTATCCATTTTCTTCTCCACACCTTTGAATTAGCATTATACACTGCTTCTAAATGGTAACACATTATGCATTCCGTTCTTGTCGTCAGACATTGGCTACTCAAATGAGTCATTTCTAATCTCCATTTATCGTGCCAATCAATTCTCGACCCTAGAGATAATCTTAACCTTCCAAAACATTTGTAGCCTTTTCATTATTACTCAAGAATGCGTTCCATTCAGAAGGAAACTCTATGTTTAGGTAAATGTACTTCTTTTTCATAGGAGCTTGTGGACTCCACTCAGTTGCAAGGCTTTTCCATTTATTACATATATCATGTTGACCTACTTGACTTAGGTTTTC
Organism: Pleurodeles waltl; assembly: GCF_031143425.1. Classification (NCBI taxonomy): domain Eukaryota; kingdom Metazoa; phylum Chordata; class Amphibia; order Caudata; family Salamandridae; genus Pleurodeles; species Pleurodeles waltl. The sequence goes on along the minus strand of NC_090437.1, from coordinate 712,930,094 downwards.
TCTAAAAATAAAGATAAGATGTTTCACATTCAGGCCCATATTTATACTTTTTTAGCGCCGCATTTGCGCCTCTTTTTCATGAAAAACGGCACAAACTTACCAAAATACAATTGTATTTTGCAAGTCTGCGCCGTTTTTTGCATCAAAAAATGACATAAACACAGCGCTACAAAAGTATAAATATGGGCCTCATTGATCAATATGATACATACAGGTAGGGTACCATTTACTGCTATGCACTTAATAATGTTATTTTTCAGTCAGATTTGTCCAGAGAAAAGAAAAGTTATCGCTATAAATAATAAATTCACAAGATTAGGTAAACAATGTTAATGAGGTAGCCCATATTTTTATGTGTTTTTTGAGTTCGAGCATGAATTTACATTTTAATTAATTTGTTTTCAAAACTCCCAGAAGACACATAATTAGAAACTATGCGTACATTTCTTTTAGTTAGGTCTCCGAATCAACAGTTCCATCAAGCTTGGAGCGTAACGCACACTAGTCTTTTCTCAAGCGTGCACGCCACGGCAGTTGTCATTTTGGATGTGACGCTTTAATTAGGCCCATCTCCCCTGGCTTGTGTAAATCGATTAATGTTTTATGCTCATGTTTTTGCATTCCGCAACATTGGCAAAATAGCAGTTTGAAAGGGTCGGAAAAAGTACTCTTTAGAAAGTTGAGATCTGTAAATACAACTGGCTGTTGACTCAATCTGCATTGCAGGACCTGAACATTGTAAGACTGGGCTTAGGTAGCTGGATTGTTTCTACAAATTATTGACAACAGAAGTAGTAAACTCAGTTCAGAAGGACGCCTGGTTTTCACATTAGGATTGTAATAACCATTGATCCCTATTGTCATTTAGATTGTATTTGGAAATGTGCAAGAATGGAACATTTCCTGGCCATTATAACACAAAGTTTCAATTCTATTAAGGACTCGGAGGCAAGGAGTATGACTTTCTTAGTTTAATGATACAACAGCCACATAAACATGTCAACAAAAAACTCTATTTCCCATAACCATAGGAAAAAAATGAAGTTACAAACCAATCAGGCTATGTAGGTGTCTTTAAAAGGTACTGTTCCTGTTCTATTGCCCTCTTTCTTGCTGCGACAGAGCCAACCATGGAACATTTAATTCCTTCTTGGAAGGCTCCATTCCTGTAAATTAGAGAACACTTGTTAACTGTGAGATACCTCATTGGAGAAATAACTACAGAATAAACTCAGAACAAGCAAATCATGCACACTTAACAATGTGACAAACAATCTATTACCTTACTAACTATTGATATGGAAAAGACATACTTACATGCATAATCAGATTCCAGAGCCTGGGTTGATCATGGGCTAATCCTTGTTCTGAGCTTTGAATTGAAACTTTCTGTTACAACAGCTGGGAAATGTTTCATTTTATGTCAGGACCCGGAGGTGAGGATTATGCCAGTTTAAAGCTTATTCACCACCAGAGCCTATGGTGAAGACTGAACCTCTTGAATGTTGAGTCAGAGGACCAGTCCACTGCATTCATAATATTGTCCGAGTGAGCTCTCAGAGCAAAGTCTTTTGAGGCCATCGGTCTTCGGGTCGAGCGTACCTCAAAAATGTTGGTATCAAATCCTGCTTTGTGCATTATTCACTCACCCATCTCGCAATCTTAGGTGATAAAAATGCTCCAAAAGGCCTCCTTAGAGCAATCAACAGTTACTTCTCCCTATGAGGGTAAAGTTCCTCTGTCATGGTCTCATAGGCTTTAATACATCGAACTACACACAAGTTGAGTGAGTCAGGAAAAGCCGGTTAAGAAATGAGGTGCAAATGACATTTTGACCATCGAGCAACATGAAACGTGAGCCCCATCCATTGTGAAGCTTCATCCAGTGATTTCTAAGGCTCTGACATCTGATACCCTTCTGCAAGACATTAAGCACAAAAGAATGGCCAGCTTGGCTGACAACTGTTTATGGCCTAGATACCTGTTACTTGGTCACAAGGAAAGAAGGTATAAGACCTTATTGACATCCTGAAGGATCGAGTATCTAGGTTCTGGAGGAAGAGACAATCTAATGCAGCACAGCAATTTCTCAACCAGAGGATGTTCCCTTACCAGCAGACCCGCAATCATAGTGTGGCCCGCAGATATTGCTGACCTAAATGTACTGACCGACCTATAAGCTAGGCCATCCAAAGCCAAAGAGGCAAGGAAATTCAGGATGTGAACAACGTCCCCCCCAATCCAAACTCCGTTGCAGGCACCAACCCATCTATTGAGATCAGGCAGATCGATATCTCTTGACTGCACCATCTGCCCATGCTCTTGAGAGGAGGTCAGCTGCATCTCTTGAAATGCGAGGGGCTTGCCATCAAGACATGTAATCCTTCACACAATAAGCTGGAGGCTGCCCTTTGTCACCAGGTAATGGAGATTCCTAGAAAGATCGCTTAGGAGATGAGGACTGCAGTGTAGACAGATTGGAGAATCCCAGGAAAGTTTAATCGGAACTGGAAACCATGCTTGTGACTTCTACAACAGGGTGATAACTACAAGATCTGCTCTGTGCATGCGTACATCAGCTGTCAGCCACATGATAATTGCGACGGAGGGAAAGACATAACCCTGTTCATTCGACCAACCCTGGAGAAACGCATTGGTCGCTGCCCCTCCTGGGTCCTGTCTCCAATTGAAGTACCGGGGAAGATGATGGTTGAGTCTGGACGCAAACAAGTTGATTGAGAAACCGTTCCAAAAGGCGGACCGTCTTCAAAACATTAATGGAAACAGTCCCCATTGGCTAGAATCTTGGAGATGTCTAGACTGCCAGTCCACCACTCGATTGGCTGACCCCGGAAGGTGTTTCACTGTCACAGAAACGTGGTCCTCAAGGCAGTGCTCCCAAAAGTCCTTGGCTAGATCCAAGAGGGCTCTGGACCGCATTCCCCTAGTTGATTGATATAGTGGACCATCGCTACATTGTGCATCTTCAGAAGGACACAAGATTGTACTTGATCTCTGGCTTAACATTTGACTCTGAAGGGACCTGCCATTAGCTCCAAACAGTTGATGTGAAGAGACTCTTCCGTAGCAGACCCTCCTCCGTCGGTGGTGAAGTCCCCACAACACGCACCCCAACCGGAACAGGCGGCATCTGACTTAATCACTAGGTCCAGTTGTGAGCCGAAGATGGCACAAGCATTCCAGGCCTCTGTGTGGCTGAGCGACCATTCAAGCGCCTCCTTGCCCTTTTCTGACAGAGGAACGTATTGGGAGTAGGTGAGACCACGGCAGAGATGAGACACTACCAGTCATTGGTGGGCCTGAAAGTGAAGGGGCCTCTGAAAAATGGCCTGAATGGAGGATGGCAATAGGCCAACCACTCTGGAGATCTGATGTATGGAGGTTTGAGGTTTTGTCAGCGTTCTCCTCACCCCATGAGCTATCCTGGCCATCTTCCTGGACTGAAGGGTCAACGTAGTTTCTACTGAATTGATCACAAACCCCAGGAAAGTGATGGAGCGGGAAGGGAGAAACTTGATTTCTGTTGGTTGGTAACAAATGCCAGACACTGAAGCAGATGCACTACCCTCACTGGATGACCTGACAGAGCAGGTGGACATTGATCCATGAGCAGCATATCATTCAGATACACCATCATGTGAATCCCGAACACCCTCAAGTGTTCTATCACCAGCTTGAGAATCTTGGTGAAGTACCAAAGAGCTGAAAACAGGATGAAATGAAGAGAGGTGAATTCTAAAGTTTGTCCTTGCCATTGAAACTGAAGAAACTAGTGATGCGGCGGAAATATTGGTGCAGTGCGGTAAGCGTCCTTGAAGTCCAAATGGGCCATCAAATTGTTGGGCCGGAGAAGCTGAAGGAGTTGGAAGCCCTCCATCTTGAAGTGGCAGTAAACCAACCACTCATTATATTCCCAGAGATTGATCACCAGGCGCTGACCCTCAACTTGCTTCTGGACCAGAAACAGAGTGCTTAGAAACCCTGAGGGATATGGGCTGGAAGAGCAAATTGCCCCTTTTACCAGGAGCTCCTGCACCTCCCGTTGAACAAGTGTAGTCTCCTGTCTGGGTAAAAGAAGAGATGGGGGAGGAAAAAGTTGGACAGGAGATCTGGAGAATTCTATAGGGAATCCTTGCACCATTTGGAGCACTCAGGTGTCTGAAGTAAGAGCCTGCCAGTTGTCTATGGAACTCATCAGTTGAAACCCCCAGATGACTGCAGGGAATGAAAGAAAGACTCACTGTGGGAATTGGGAAAACCTCAGGGTCCGCTGCAGTAGCCTCGGTGATGAAACCGTCCTCTGATGGGGTAGAAACCCTTGAAGCTCGAGGAGTCCTGCCTTTGTCCTTGTTGGGATTGTCCGCCCCTACAGGAGGCAGAATATTGGGAATGGCCATCCAAGCATCCTCTTACCACAGCCAGCCATGGTGAACACATGCACGGCCGGCCTAAGCGCTGGTGGCACCCTGTGCAATAGTGCTTTTTGGCACCTCCCTCACCCCATGACCACCTACTTGGATTCACTCACTACCACCCGGCAAATGTGCCCCTCATCTCTCCATAGCCCCCCTTTCACATACATTCATTTGTTTTAAAGCGCTCGTAAAGGCTGCCTTTACTAATCCACCAAGGTATCCGTATAAAATATAGTTCTGTTCTTTGTAGCAGGCATATTAACCCTCTATGCTGCTTTATGGCGAGTCAAAGCTGACGCTAGACAAGACTCCCATCTCTCCCCCTTGCAGGAAAATTAATCACAAGCGGTATTTTGACAATTTAATTGTGTTCTGAAGGCTGGGCACGAAAGGAACTTTTCCGCAGGTGCTTTTAAATCACAAGTTTCGTAAGTCATTGCTGAGCCCAGCACCCCCTGAGTCTACTAGCCACATACTTGGTTACTTTGTTGCCTGGAGCCCACTTGACAGAGCAGGGATGTATAAGCATCACAGAATCCAAGAGATCTGACTGTGAGCAGCTAGGCTTCCAGGCGGTGGGATCTGACCCGTCGGGGTCTTGGAAATGGGCCTCCAGGACCGGTCGTGTCGGAGGTGCCATCTGATCCCTCTGGGGGAACTCTCTGGGTGCAGTGGCATGGAGGAATTTGGCAAAGTCTTGCTTGGGTACGAGGAGCCAGCTGGGGTTGGCAGCTGTGGGAGCATGTGACTGTTGGCATCTGAAAACGCAATTTTTAAGCTGTAAATGTGTTCAGGTCCACCCCGAGGGCTGCAGGTGCCTGTGCAGGTTCTCGGGGAGGGCCAGAGGCTGATCTTGGAGTTGGGGGGCCGAAGGCCCAGCTGAGTCCTCTCTCGGAGAGAAGTGTTTTAGGCACCATTGCACCATGTCCATGAGTCTCTTCTCCGGGGGGGGGTCATTGCTTCCAAGACTGCGCAAATGATGGAGGAGTCCACTGCATTACAGAACTGCTCTGTGATTGGGAAATATGAAACCTCTTCTTCATAATAGTCCCCAGTATCCTCCATGAGATCTGTGAGTTAGACATACTAGTGGGCTGATATGTATGAGAAAATATAAATATAGGATGGTGGGCACCCACCAGGTGAGAGGGAATTAGGCAAATGGGGAGGGGGGCCAGTAGTGAGAGATTGCCTGCTACCTCTTGGCTAAGTCTCCTTTGAAGGAGATGGGTAGTGTAGCAGGTCACAGGTTTTAAGGGGCTAAAATGGTAAGCTACAGACCTTGTAGGGCGTGAACAATATGTGTAAATGGGGAGTAGGCCCTTCAGACAACTCACCCTTATATTTCAAAGGGCATGTTATTTAGGGGAAATTGGCAACCTGAGCAGTATCCGCCCTTGAGAAGAAGTCACAGCTCCTAACACATTCCTGTCCCATAGGGTATTCCGGCTCCAGGAATATGGGGACCCCCAGATCATTGTGACCGTGGACAGCAGTGCTCAATAATGAAGATTGAAACTGATGCATGCTCCACAGACATACAAAGGAGAACGTCTTGAGTATGACGTGTGAGGGGTGCGCATTCTCTAGCAGTCGGCCGACTAACACGTGCCCTCAGATGAGGGAAAATAACTTATGAGTGGCTGTGAAGGAGCCGCAAGTTGTTCCCGTGGGCACTTAAGTATATGAGGACCAGGCATCTAACAATAAAGTGGAAAACAAACAGAGTTATCAAAGCTCTCGAAATAGATAACATACATTTGCAATGCAACGGGTCTCGCGTTTGCTCGTGTTACAGCTGATAGCGTTGTAAACTCCTAACCCGACTTTTCACTGGTAATGAAACCTATCGGCAAAAGTGCATTTATGTACTAAGCGAAAAAAGTGCAATTAACTGTGTAACAGGGTCGATATTATGTAAAGCGCTCGACTTCTGCCAAGCGAAATTGCGCTGAAAAAAATAGAGAAAAAGTAGTCCACGAGCTGGACAGAAAACAGCGAGCCTTGCATGTTTTCTGTACTTGGTCGATGCGCTCGAGGAGGGCTATCCATCGGAAAAGGCATGACGTATGCATGCCTTCCTCTAATGGAATCAAGCAGATTCTAACAGGCAGGCCCACAAGCCAATGACAAAGACTGACGTGACGTGGACGGGGCTCCGAGCCCTTTTTAATTACTAAAGCGTCTCGCTTAGCGAAACGCATGCGCAAGCACATGCGACGCAGGCTCGACACTCAAAAAGGGACTAGAGTCCTGCCATTTAACTGACATGGGCTGCTAGTAGTGAAAAAAGAAGGCAATAAAAGAGGGACAGCACCTTTTACGAACACTCATGGAGCCTGATTGGTTGTGGACATCTTTGTTTGCAACTTCATTTTATCCCCTGTGGTTATGGGAAATGAAATTTGTATTTACATGTTTATGTGGCTGCTGTATCAATAAACAAAGAAAATAAGAAATAATCCTCACCTCCGAGTCCTGACATAGAATCACTCTGAGAAAGTGGGATGGGCTGCCCGCCGGAACGCAGCTTACAGCCTGACCCTATTCCAAATAAACTGGGTAAAATCCTAGAGGAGATATCAGAATCTACAGAGGCCTTTGAACTCAAAGTCAACAAAGTAGTTCTGGATGTGGCTTCATGCAGATCACTGCAAATTGTCAGACAGAGTGAATGCCAATAAAGAACCATTAAAGTAGATTCAACCAACTTGCACTCCTTCGAAACAACAGTTTCCTGACCTCTTTGAGAAAGTCGGCTGTTGAAATACAGGGCAAAAGACCCAGATGGTCCTTTTAAGATATATAACAGCCTGTATCAATGTTTTCAGATTAGATGTCAGCAGTACAGTACATACGGACCTCCTTCCTGGAGGTTAAGAAAGCACTGAGAGAAACACACCTGCAGTATTCATTTCTGTTTTCAGCCAAATTACAAGTAACGATTGATGGTAAATCTCTGTTTTTCATTGAACCATCAGAAGCATGGGCTGGTTTGAAACATATAAATATGGAACTGATTGAACAGCATTGTCCAATCCTCTCTCACAGAGAAAGAAAAAGAAATGCAGGAAAGGCTGGAATTTACTGGGAGTGTTAAAAGGCTGACCAGATCATAAATGGAGTGAGATAAGGAGGCTACAGTAATGGCTGTGTGCAGATGGCCAAATAGGATCCTCTGATGTGGAAAGCAGCAGAGCATTGGACCATTGTACTTCGAGTCAGAGTTAGTAGAGGATGCTGCTACAGATTACACCCAGACCGGCTGATGATCTGTGCCTCTGGGAGGGAAGGTACCCAGGAAGGGGACAGCCAGGTGCCTGTCATATGCCATAGAGGGGATGAAGAATTTACCTAACTTCTGAAGATACTTCTGAGACTTGTAGATAATTGAAGCCCCAGAAATAGGGTTGGGGAACCTGTATGGGTCAGACATTTCAAAAGGCCAGGATTTACTTAACTACTCCTTCAGTGTAGGGGAGACATGGGCTCGGAGTGCCAAGGAGCTGCAGGTTTAGTTGGCTATTGGGTGCGGCCCATCAGATTGGTGTGATCTTATCTTATAGGCAATATGCTTATTTGGCAAATAAAAGTATTTCAGTTCAGTTGGAAGGCTGGGATTGCTCTCTTCTTTGGGGTGAGGGTGTTGGGTTATATCAATTGTATTTTATGTTTTATTTTGGGTATCCTGATGATGGGGTTGCCTTTGTGAGTAGCAAAGGGTTGGACATATAGACAGGTGCCCACTCATGGAGGTCATTGTGGCAGATGGTCATAAGTGGCTTAAAGGAATCAGGACACAAGGCAGAATAAAAACAATGTCATAGTTCTGAAGGATGTTGGGTTCGACAATCAAAAGGCATAACCTCAATGCATATCTGAGAGAGCAAGTTCACATACAGTGTTTCTCCAAGAAACACACCTACTAAACTTGAATTTACCTGATTACAGGAGGGGTCTGGTATATGCCATAGCTTATTTCTTCCTCACCAGGGGAGCATTATTTGTACTAGGTCCAGTGTTCCTTTCTCAGCTACACAGAACCTCATAGAAAAGAAAAGTAGTGTTGTATTGTCTTGAAAATGAGTTGGTTGTGCAGGGCAATTTGTTTGTATTTATGCACCTAACCAAGACCACTTATTCTTTATAGCATTATAAAATGAACTATGGGGGGGAGACACCTGCGTTTTTGGTCCTCGGCTCAGCAGCCATCTAGAGAAACCTAGCAAACCAAGACATTTCTGAAAACTAGATACCTGAGAGAGTTCAGGGACTTGTGACTTGCGTGGATACCCCAGTGTTTTCTTACCCAGAATCCTCAGAAAACCTCAAATTTAGCTAAAAAATCAAATTTTTGCTACATTTCTGTGTGGGCTCACTGCACCAACACATATTTCCTACCACCCAACATTCCCCTCAGTCTCCTGATAAAAATTATACCTCACTTGTGTAGGTGGGCCAAGTGCCTGTGACAGTGAAGAGCCAAAAACATGTTGAAATTGAGGGGGAACCAAAGCGGGTCCAAAGGGCAGTTTGAGACAAACGTTTTTAGGCTGACTAGTGGGGCAGAATCTTTATTGGTATAGATGCAACAATGCTGGGTGGTAGGAAAGTTGGAGGTTTGCAGGGTATTGTGGGTTGGAATTTGGTACAGGTGCATGTGAAGCACACCATCCTGGACTCACCCAGATGTTTAATTTTCAGATGTGTCTAGGTCTCGTAGATTTTTCTACATGGCAGCGTCCCAAAGTCCAAAAAGTGCAGCCCTCACAATTCCAAGTGGGAAGATTTTGAGAGTTAGACAAGCTCTCATGGCTCAAGTGTAAAACCAAAAACCAAAATAATCAAATGTCCTCTTGCTTGCCGTTGGGATAAGATCTTTTATGTGTGCGGGGAGGAAGCTGAAAGACTGATACCCCCTTTAGTTGGGGTGGGGGCATAACCATGCCCATACTGCCTGGCATCTAGTAGGCTTTCTGAACAACTCTACCCCATTAATTTGGGGGTGAGGGTATGGCCATACCCCCACCCTCTTTGTTTGGAAAAAATTCTTCCCTGGCCTCTGCTGGGCTTTCTGCCCCCTTGGGGGCAGATGGGCCTTACAAAAATAGGCCAATCTGCCCCCAAGGGGGGCAGAAATGGCCAACAGTAATCTGCCCCCCCATGGGGAGTGACCCTTGTCCAAGGGGCTGTCCCCTCAAAAAAACACACACAAACCAGTCCCTGGTGCCTAGTGGTTTCTGACCCTCTTGGGGACAGATCCGGCTAATTAAAATAGGCAAATGGCCTAAAATAAATTTGCCCCCCCCAGGGGAGCTACTCTTGCTTAAGGGGTCGCTCCCTTTGCGTGAAACTGAAATAAAAAACAAATCCCCGGTGTCTAGTGGTTTCTGCCCCCCTTGGGGCAGATTGGCCTAAGACAAATAGTCCAATCTGCCCCCAAAGGGGGGGCAGAAATGGCCTAAAAACTATTTGCCCCAGGGGAGCGACCCTTGCCTAAGGGGTCGCTCCCCAAATGTAAAAAATGAAAAAAATATATATCCCTGATGTCTAGTGGGTTCTGCGCCCCCTGGGGGTAGATCGGCCTCACTAAAATAGGCCGATCTGCCCTCAGGGGGCAGGAAAGGCCTAATAATAAAATACCCCCCAGGGTAGGGACCCTTGCCAACATAAAATAAACAAAGATCCATGGTGTTTAGTGCGCATTTCTGCAACCCAATCACTTCATTATTGGGCTGCAGAAATGCTCAAAGAGACATGAGAGGAAAGGCCTTTCCTTCCATTTCATGCCTCTCTGGCTGTTCCCTTCCCAATCGGAAAAGAAATGCTCTGCATTTCTCTTCCGATCGCGCTGGAAGCTGAGTTTCCAGCGTGATGGGGCGGCGTCTGACGAGGTCATCGTGCGATCGTGTGTTAATGTCCTCAGACGTCACTGGGGGGGAAGGGCAGGGGTGGAAGAGGAAGCGATTCCCCTTCCATCTCTGCCCATGGGAGGGGGGCGGGAGGCCCTCGAGGGGAGCGCAAGTGCTTCTCCGAGGGCCGGGTGCAGGATGTAACAATTACGTCCTGGGCATCCGAGCAGTGCTGCCCAGGTAAACCTAGTTCAAGGCATTTCGACTGTTCTTTATTGCTCTTGGTCAGGATCGCCCTGTTTTTGTTTAAGTTGATATGTTTAAGATAGTATTAAATCTCGTCCCTCCATCGTTTTAATGATGTTGCTATATTTGAATGTAGGACACATATGGTAAACATTTAACGACCTTCTGGGTTTTCCAGCCAAATCTATCTTTAAAAGGAGAAGCCAAACAAAATGACTTATTTTCTCATCACCCATCACTACATAAAATGACATAAGGGCAACCTGCACTCTTCCCATTCCAGGACATACTTAATGGCAGCTGCAACACTGATGCCCAGCGGGAGCACTGCTGGTGTGCCAAAGGCATGCAAAGTCAAGCCCGTCTGCTCTCGCCCGTGCCTACACCAAGAACCCTGGTCCATTCAGCAGTACTCGGCAGCACTCCTTAAGACACTAGAAACCGGACACCTTTCCCTCAACTGCTGTTGTACCACACCTCACACCGCTATGGGAGCTTCCACCTGCACCCACTGTTGGTTCTTCAGCACTTGCTCTCTCACAATCCCCCACCCAAATAACAACAATGCCCTCAACACGCCTTTCCACTACACACCCACCAACAACATCTACGCCCCTACCTCTAACATATGCTAGAGCAAACCTGCACATCAGCGCCCACTCACATGCATGCTTCGTAACACACGATCACTCAGCACATTACTGAAATATGTGATCTACTGAGTAGCAACGTACCAGACATCCTCTTGATCAGAGAGCTGGCTCAACCCCTCATTGGCTTCCTACATTGTCTTAGCAATCTCACCCGGCTACAAGATCACTCAACAGGATGGCCTTCATAATCCAGGAGATTCACAAGGAATCTATCAAATGTACACCATTCACAGAGAATGCCACTCCATTCATGGAACACCTGCACTTCAAGCTACAAATATATGAAAAACTCACCTTGAACAGAACCCTCACCTACTGACCACCTGGAGCTCGAGACACCTTTACCAACCTCATCAGCAACTTCATTGCTCCGTTCACTATCGACTCCACAGCCTACATTCTCCTCTGTGATCTTAACTTTCACCTGGAAGACCAAAACAACCCATGCTCCACAGCACTCTCGAAAGCTTGAGCAACATCGTATGCATTCAACTCAACCCAGAACCTACACAGAACAGGACACACACTGACTCCATCTTCTCCACAAGCAATAGCTTCAAATACAACTCCACCACACCACTCACATGGACCAACCAGTCCATCATCCACTTCCAAATCAACACACCTCAAGTCAACAAGCTGCCCAGGTTCAGCATTCCGAACCTCAGCTGGGCCAAAATCACAGAAGCAGACTGGCTCAGCACCCCCAGCACTGATCAACCTAGCCCCAAAGATAACCCTGACAAGGACATCAACAACCTCAACAACTGGATCAAGAACTGCGCCTCAGACTCTCTTGCACCCTTCAAACCCAACAAGCATAGTAGATCAAACAAGCAGGCAAGCTGGTAGACAGAAGACCTCTAAGAACCCAAACAACACTATAAACAGCTAAAAAGAAAATGGAGATTCAGCTACGGCACCACGGACAGAACTACCTACAAGGCTGCACTCAGACACTATTACAAGCAAATAAGAGACACCAAGAAAAAAGCACAAGCAGGCCACATCGAAGTAAGCTGCAACAGCTGCCAGGAGATTCTCTTGACTGTAAAGGATTTCACCTCGCCTTTAGCCAATGTCAACAACATCGTTGCCTCCCAATGACTCTGTGACAACCCATTGAACTTCTTCCACAGCAAAATTGCAAACATCTATAGAAACTTTGCACACCAACCCCAGAGATCTCGTTACCAACCTACCCATCATCAACCAAGACAGGGACCTGACCAAATGGGCAACCCTCACCAGAAATAACACAGCAGCAATCACGTGGACCCCCCACTCAGGGGCTCCAACGGACCCATGCCCCCACTATATCTACAACCTGACATCACCAATCAGCACTACCCTGAGCTACATTATCAACACCTCCATCACGTTCACCACTGTTACAGAAGAATGGGACATGGAAACTTCCAGAAATCCTCCATAAGCCCACAGCTGGCCTGAATCAACTGAGCAACTTTTGACCCATCTCCCTGCTCCCCTTTCCAGCTAAAGTGATTGAGAAAGCCATCAACAGGCAACTCACAACCTACCTCAAACTTCACCATTTTCTCGACAACACTTAATCAGGAATCAGAAAGAGCCACAGCAAAACAACACTCATCGCATCCGCTGATGACATTTGAACCATCCTGGATGGAGGAGAAACAGCAGCCCTCATCCTGCTCGACCTCTCCTCAGCCTTTGAGCATAGCAGTCTCCTATAACACCCTTGGTAGAAGACTCCACGAGATTGGCATCCAAGGATCTGCTCTCAAATGGATCTGTTCCTTCCTCATGGGAAGAACCCAAATGGTCAGGCTACCACCCATCACGTCAGAGACCTAGAGATTGATCTGCTTAGCTCCACTCGGTCATCCCTGAGCCCCATCCTTTTCAACATATACATGACACAGCTAGCCAACATCATTCGATCATGATGAAACCCAACTCATCCTCACCAACTGAATGACCATGGTAGCAGACTGGGTGCAGACCAACTGTCTGCAACTCATCTCTGACAAGACAGAAGTACTGGTCTTTGGCAACAACACCTCCCCATGGAACTCCACCTGGTGGCCGTCAGAGCTCGGACCAACACTCACACCCACAGAACACACACAAAATATAAAGGTCGTCCTAGATGACAAGCTCAACATGATGGCTCAATTCAGTACAGCGTGCACCTCCTGCTTCCAAATCCTACTCTTGATACAAAAGACCTTCAAATTGTTCCCTCATAACACTAGAAAGGCCACCACACAAACACTCATCACCAGCAGGCTGGACTACAGCAATACTCTTCACACCTGAATCTCCAAACAACTCCTACACAGACTCCAGACCATCCAGAACACCACTGCAAAACTCATACGTGACCGCTTATGTCAAACCCACATCACACCGAACGTCAAGAATCTTCAGATGCTCCCTATTCACAAGCTCAGCAAATTCAAACTTCTCACACAAACAGACAAACCCCTACACAACACAGGACAAGGATACCTGAAGAGCTGCTTACACTTTCAACAACTCACCAGTTATCTATGCTCGGTCTCATTCTCATTCGCACACATCCCCCACATCTGCAAAAGCAAAACTGGGGGTCGCTCATCCCCCTACATCTCAATGAAGACATAGAATGACTTCCCTCAACACATCAGAGCCTCTGCAAGTACAGCAGAAAGCTGAACACCTGGCTCTTCCAGTAAGATCCTTGGGCACCTCACAACCTACAAACCTACCCATGCACCTGGATTCCTTCTCGGATGATTAGTGCACTATACAAATCAATATAACATAACATACTATACTATAACTATGGCATCTTGTTGACATATAACTGCCATTGTTCTATAACAGCATTAATAAAAGCTTTTTTTTTTTTTTAAATTAAAATGTACCCATAAGATGTAATCTATATTTGTAAGTATATAAAATGATTAATTGAATCTATCTTCAGAAAACAAAGAAGGCAATATTGCAATAATATTTTAACCAAGTGTTGGCAGTATTTGCTGAGCATGTGTATTTTGGCTAACACTTCAATTGCTAGACCATATATTAGGCATGTTTTAACTTGTTTTAGTGACATAGTGTAAGCCTATGTATTCATAATTCCTTTGAGTCGTGTATTCATTCCTTTCTTCCTCCTTTTCTTAAAATTCATCGACTTTTGACTTTAAAGTTATACTCACTGTTGGCACCACTCCTGCAGAGTACATATGGCCCATTATGAATAATAATGGAAGCCCCCCGTTAACGCCTGCTCTGAGCAGGCATTAAAAGTGTCGTAAACAATTAAGCAAGGAAATCTGTTAGATTTCCTTGCACCATTTTTTCAAACCCCCCCAATGGGGCAACGCCCCCTTTTGCATACATTATGTCTGGCGCAGGCATAATGTAGCACAAACAGTTACAAAGTGGTGCAGTGCATGTAAATATAGTGCAAGGATTTTGGCCTCGGGCCACATTAGCGTAAAAAAATGGCATTAATGTGGTGCAAGCTCCAGATTATTCTAGGCAATTCATTGTGCAGACAGATGCCTCTGAACATGGGATAGGAGCAGTCCTGTCACAACCCAATGATGATGGCATTGATCAGCCTGTTGCTTTCATTAGCAGAAAGTTACTCCCCAGGGAGCAGCGTTGGAGTACCATTGAGAAGGAGGCCTTTGCTGTGGTTTGGTCCCTAAAAAAAGCTGAGACCATACTTGTTTGGTACTCCCTTTGTTGTTCAAACTGAACACAGACTTCTGAGATGGCTAATGCAAATGAAAGTTGAGAACCCTAAACTTTTGAGGTGGTCCATATCCCTATAGGGAATGGACTTTGTAGTGGAACACAGACTTGGGACTGCCCATGCCAATGCAGATAGCCTTTCCAGGTTTTTCCACTTAGACAATTAAGACTCTTTTGGGAAAGCTTAGTCTCATCCGCTTTCGTTTGGGGAAAGGGGGTTATGTAGGAAAATGACACTGTTGGCATGGTTAACCCCTACCACTTTTGGCCTAGTGCTGATGCAAGTTCTGATTGATAGTGGGCTGGGACCCTGCAAACCAGGCCCCAGCCCCAGTATTCTTTCCCTAAAACTGTATCTTTGTTTCCACAGTTGGCACAACCCTAGCACAACGTTAAGTCCCTTGTAAAAGTTACCCATGGAACCATGGGCCCTGTGGCCAGGGAAGGCATCTAATGACTGTAGCATATATTATGCCACCCCAGGGAACCCCTCACCAAACACATACATACTGCCTTGCAGCTTGTGTGTGCTAGTGAAGAGAAAAATACAAAGTTGACATGGCACCCCTCTCATGGTGCCATGCCCACAAATCACTGGCTGTGGCATAGGTAAGTCACCCCTCTAGCAGGCCTTACAGCTAAAAGGCAGGGTGCACTATACCACAGGTGAGGGCATAGCTACATGAGCAATATGCCACTACAGTGTCTAAGTCCATTCTTAGAGATTGTAAGTGCAGTGTAGCCATACTGAGCATATGGTCTGGGCGTGTGTCATTACAAACTCCACAGCACCGTATTGGCGTCAGTGAATACTAGGAAGCTTGGTAGCAAACCTCTCAGCACAATAAACCCACACTCCTGCCAGTGTGGGAATTATTGAGAAATGCACACAGAGGTCATCTTAGACATGCCTGTATGTTAGCCAAACGGCTAGTGTAGGATTGACTGGTCTGTGCCAGCCTGCCACTTTCAGACACGTTTCTGACCACATGGGGTGAGTGCCTTTGTGAACTCTGTTGTCAGAAACAAAGCCTGTCCTGGTTGGAGGTGCTTCACACCTCCCTCCCACAGGAACTGTAACAACTGGTGGTGAGCCTCAAAGGATCAAGCCTCGGGATACAGTGCACCAGGGCACTCCAGCTAGTGGAGATGCCCGCCCCCCGGACAAAGCCCCACTTTTGGCAGTAAGTCCGTCAGGAAAATTAGAGAAAACAGGGAGGAGTGACCACCCTTTCTGTTTTTATCAACAAGAAATCAGCCTAAACTTAGCATTAGGGCTCTACAGGTTATTGACTTCATACTAACGAATGGTCTTCGCCCTGGAAATGGGCGTTTTCCCTCAGATATGCCTGCTAAATCAACCTTTTTTAGAGGGAGTTACAACAGCCCTATTGACTTTGTGCTTATTGATGTCAGGATTTGGCATGAATTCAAAGATCTTAAGGTGGGAGAACAATGCAGTAGTGACCACCTACGGATCCTAGTACAGTGCGAGAGGTGGTTCTCGACTAAGGTTAATATCCAGTGTGAATTTGGGTATGCTCCCTATTGTGGTGCAAATATTAAAGCTCCAAAAAGTGGGAGAGCTTTCAAAATTCCAATGTGTTAATGGCCAAAATGCACAATTTAATTCTCAAGTATTCAACTGTGGTTGCAACCGTCTATATGTTCACTGACTCAGTTTATGGCCAAACATTTAGGGGGTCATTCCGACCCTGGCGGTCCTAGACCGCCACGGCCGGGGACCACGGAAGCACCGCCAACAGGCTGGCGGTGCTTCCCAGCCATCAGTCAGAAAAGAGGATCTGGCGGTTTCCCGCCGGATTTCCCCTGCATGGGCTGAATCTCCATGGCGGCGCTGCAAGCAGTGCCGCCATGGAGATTCCGACCCCCTTCCCGCCATCCTGTTTCTGGTGGTTTTTACCGCCAGGAACAGGATGGCGGGAACGGGTGTCGTGGGGCCCCTGGGGGCCCCTGCACTGCCCATGCCACTGGCATGGGCAGTGCAGGGGCCCCCTAACAGGACCCCATAAAGATTTTCACTGTCTGCTTAGCAGACAGTGAAAATCGCGACGGGTGCAACTGCACCCGTCGCACCCCTGCAACTCCACCGGCTCCATTCGGAGCCGGCTTCCTTGTTGCATGGCCTTTCCCGCTGGGCCGGCGGGCGCTCTTTTGGCAGTCGCCCGCCGGCCCAGCGGGAAAGCCAGAATGGCCGCTGCGGTCTTTTGACCGCGGAGCGGCCATATGGCGGAATCAATAATCAATCAGAATGACCGCCTTAGTGTTTTTTTCTGCTATGAGGGATTTATTCTCCAAAGTTTGCAAGGGAAAAAAGCAGTGTACAGGTAGCAACTGTAGGTGGTTCAATAAAGAATGCAGGCAGGCCATGAGTAGACTCTTGGAAGCAGTAGGGATGAATAACGTAGAGAAGATAATATTAGCAAGAGGCGAGTATGCCCATACGATAAAGGTCTGTAAGTCCAATTGGGAGGAGGTGACCTGGCAAGATCAGGTGCAAGCAGCAAAAGACAGTAATTCTAAACGATTTTGGTCTCTGATTGCTACTAGAGAGCGCAATAAAAATCTTAGACCTGAATGCCATATTTCTGCTGAAAATTCAACGTTATATTTTTCAGACCTCTACAGACAGGAAATAGTCCCTTCTGCAGGCATTGAGAGAATAATAGAGTCAGATACTTTAAATACAAGTGTGTTTATACCCTTTACCGTAAAGGAAACAGAGACAGCAATTTTAGTACAAAAATCAGGAAAGGCACCAGGTCTGGATGAAATCCCTTCTGACGTGTTTAAATCTGATCTGGGGTCCTTATATCAACAGCATGTCCAACGCAATTTGGGAAGGCTGTCAACTTCGTCGAACATGGAGAGGTGTGATAATTGTGCAAATCCATAAGAAAAGGGATTGATCAATTCCAGGTAACTAAAGACTAATCAGCCACCTAGACAACCTACAGAAGATTTTTTTTTTACCAGGTCCTGTGTGGACTTAGGGACTGGATTGAAGACAACGATGCAATAAGCCACTTGCAGGCAGGATTTAGGCAGAAAACAAACACAATAGACCAGATTTTCCATTTTCTAACAATTAAATGGAAAATTATTGACCTGGAGGCAGGGAGACTTTTTGTCGCCTTTGTCTACCTCAAGTCCACTTTCGACCTGGTCCCCCGAGATAAACTATGGGAAATTTTGAGTATGGCCGGCGTTCCGGGACCTTTGCTAAAACTGATTCAAGACTTATACTCTGGGAGTTATGCTAGAATAAGGTGGGGAACAGATTGTGAACTCACAGAGGAACTCCTATTACAGAAAAGTGTGAGACAGGGATATGTATTGGCCCCCACACTTTTTATATTCTTTCTAAATGCTTGCATATCTTATTTACATGATTGTGAAAATGATGCCCCAAAATTGGATGGAGCTAACACACAATACCTCCTGTTTGCGTAAAATACTTTATTGCTCTCACAAACTGCTTCAGGATTAGCCAGGCTCCTCGAGAATTTTTTTGGGGGGGGGTTTGTAGGGACCACGATCTCCAAATTAATACCACCAAGACTAAATATATGGCATTTGGGGACACAAATCATAGAATGAGGAAAACAACATTGCTTGATGGAAAAAGTCTAGAAAGAGTAACGGATTTTGACTATTTAGGAATCAGGATGGAGGATTTGCATAAATGGTCAGCTCATCTGCTAAAGTGTATTATGTCATTGAAACAGAAAGCAGGCGGCATATTGAGATTCGCTGCTAGATCATCTAGATATTCCATCACACCTGCAACGGAAATTTACAAAACCTAGGTTAGAGGAGGAGTCCCATATGGTGCAGAGCAATTTGCAAGATCTAGAGAGAGCAGAAAATGTGTATCCTAAACCTTGTTAAAAGTTCCTTCAAGCTCTCCCACATTGCCCATCCAGATGGACTTAAACTTACACTCTATAGCAAAGATAGCTGCTTTAAGACCGCTCCAGTACTGGATTAGATTATGGTCCTTAGATATGTTAGACCCGTACAGAGCTTGGCTCAGAGCGGTGTTAGCAGCCCCTCAAACACAGAAAATCCCATGGTGTAACTATGTGAAAAAAACCTTTTATGAACTTGGCTTAGGCCAGTATGGGGCAGATCCTACCCATCTCCCAAAGAATGTTAGCCAGACTCTTAAGTATGCCTATTGGATGAGCTGGCAAGTATATGAGTTGGCATTAATCGCATCTTTCAGCCTGACAGATAAGCTTTTACTAACTAAGTGCCACTACGAGTTTGAGCACTATTTAGATATAATAACTTCACCTTCAGCATGTGCACTTTATATCAGATTTAAACTTGGATCATTACCTTTGCTGGCTTTTACTTCAAGATGGAAACAAACAGAAAACCCAATTGAACTCTGTCCAATGGGATGTATGACTCGAGAGAGCATTGCACATGTTTTATTTTTTTTCCAGGCGTGCTAGAAACAGAGAGATTGTTGGATTAGACCATTATGCACATCGTGGGTATTAGGGATCATCACTAGGCTCTTAGAATTTGCAAAACAAGCCCACGCGTGATTGTGGTGTGCACACTAGCAAGGTTTTTAGAGGCAATCTGGTACGTTAGAAGCAAATTTTTCAGTATAAAAATATACATTTTATTTGACTATGGATATTATTCCTGGTAAACATACAGTTCTAGTGAATAAGAGAACTTATTTGATAGATGTAATTATTTGCAATTTATAGCAAGACAATAGAATGGGAATAGTATTTGTGCAGACCGGTAAAGGACACAAAGTACTTTACATATCGTGTGAATTTATTGCTCTCTGCACAAAGATTTGTATTCATAGTTATGTATTCATATTTTTATGGTGATGTGTATCTTGAACTTTTATACTATTTATATTACTGATATCTTGTATCATATGATTTTTACGAGTTTTTGAGTTTTTTGGATCTGAGTTTTATTGAGAGGCATTTGAATGTAATTGATCTTCTTAAATGTTTTTTTAATGAAAGAATCCTTACCAACATGCTTTGATGGTATTTTCTGCCAAAGTAAAGCTGAACTGAACTGACCACCCAAGCCAAGACCACCCCTACCGTGTTCAGAGCTGAGGTGACCCACTCCCTGCAGAATCCTCCATCCTGGTTTGGAGGGCAGGGACCAATACGGATAAGAATGTGCCCTTCTCCCCAAAGGGAGTGGGCACAAGGAGGGTGTAGCCACCCTTAGGAACAGTAGCTATTGACTACTGTCCTCAGACCCCTAAATATGCCCTAAATCTAGGATTTAAGGGCCTCCCTGAATGCAGTTCACCAGATTCCTGATGACCTACAAGAAGAAGAAGGACTGCTAAGCTGAAACCCATAGCAGAGAAAAAGGAAGATGACAACTGCTTTGGCCCTAGCCCTACCAGCCTGTCTTCTGCTTCAAAGAACCTGCAAAATGAACAGTAACACATCCAGCAGGATGAGCAACCTCCGCCAACTCCAGAGGACTGCCCTGAACCTAAAAAGACCAAGAACTCCAGAGGACAGCATCTCTGTCTAAAGAAAACCCACAACCAAGGACTCTCACCTCACTCCGGATGCGTGAGTCTAGACGCCCATGGTCTGTGTCCAGGAGGTCCATCGAGCAAGAGACGATCCCCAGGTGATTGCTAGCAGGTGCCCTGCCTGGGTTGACCTCTTCACCCCTCCACGATGACTCCTGCAGAGGGAATCCTGAGGACTCCCTTGACCGCGACGCTCCGGATGAAGACATGCAATGCCTAAGAACACACTTCACCCCGCAGCCCTCAGGCCTTTGAGAAACTGACCCCCAGAGCATAAAAATCCAGCAGGTGGCCCTTCTCCCTGACCGATGGGTGGTGTGCCCGAGACACCCCCCTGGACCTCGCCGGCAACCTCTGAGTGACCCACGGGGTCTCCTCATAGACCAGCATTGGAAGCCCGACGTCCTGTTTGCACCCTGCACTTGGCCGCCCCTGTGCTGCTGAGGGTGTGTGTTTGGTGCCTGCTTGTGGCCCTTCCAGTGCTTCTTCAAACCCCCTGGTCCTCCCTCTGAGCTGCGGGTACTTACCTGCAGGCAGACCTGATTCCGAGTACCTCCTGTCTCCATAGGAGCCCACGTTAAATTTGCTCAAATTTGACCTCTGCACCCTACCGGCCCCGTGTTGCTGGTGGTGGCTGTTTAGGGTTAACTTGTACCCCAACCGGCGGACTTCATAAAACCTGGAGACTGAAACTGTAAGTGTTGTACTTATCTGTAAACCAACTTAATATTTCTTCCCCCAGGAACTGTTTCTGAAAATTGAAGTGTCCATTTTTAAAACAGATTATTGCCAATAATTCAAAAACTGTATTAATTACCTATTTCAAACAAAGTTCTGTTGATACCTGTGAGAAACAAAAAAAAATTGAAGTACTTACCGGCAACTTGAATCTTGTGGTTCTAAAAATAAATTAAGAAAATATATTTTTGCTATATAAAAATCATTGGTCTAGAGTTAAGTCATTGAGTATGTGCTTCTTCTATTGTCGGTGTGTGTACAACAAATATTTTTCACTACCCTCTGATAAGCCTAACTGTTCAACCACACTACCACAAAGACAGCATTAGTATTATCTACTTTAGCCTCTGTTAAGTCTCTGGGGAACCCCTATATCTCACGTTAATATAGTATATACAGAGCCAGCTTCCTACACTTGGGCAATGCGCATTAGGGTATAGAATCTATTGAATGCAATTGAGAAGAAGAAGAATGTGGACATATGTTATATATGGTCTGAAAAATCTAGAGTTGCGAAAGAATGAGGAGTTGATGCCTATCTACATGACTAGGATCAAATACAGAAGTTTTCCATGTGTGCCACTTTCTGCATTTTTCAGTTTACACAATGTCTTTGAGGTGGCCAACAGTGCCTTTCAGTATATACTCCAAGAATGTTCAACCATACAAAATTTGGAAACAGAAACAATACTTATTGGAGTTATTGGTACAACAGGCTCAGATGCCATATATCTTTATAGGGTAAAGAGGGTTCCCTCTTCCCAAGCTACCCAGCTGGGAGTATGCTAAAAATCAAGCAAGTTTGAAATCTGTTTGTGACACGTTCTTACCTCGTTTATTTTCCGCAGGGGCAAAGACCGAGGACACAAATCAAAATCCCCACCTCACTACCAGCTGAAGGGGCCCAACAAAGTCAAAGCCATTATTTGACCAATAGGGAAAAGGGGAAAAGGAGACAGAACACACAAAAATATCAATAAAGGTTAGCACTGTCCTTCAATCTAGGGTACGTCTACTTACTGCTCTACCTGTAGTGAAAATAAGATATCATTAGTATGAACAGCTGCATGAATTCCTTCCCTTCATTCTTTTCTTGAAATGTGTGTAAGATGACTACCTGTAGGTTCCCCTTTTCCTGAATATAAAATGATTGGACCAATTGGACACTGTGGGTAAATATAGAAATGCAAATAGAATTATAAGGGGTTATTCAACGCTTCCTATTATAAAGTTTCACTAATATATATATATGCATACATCAACTAAGACATACCTAGGTGTATGATAAATCTATGTCAGGATCGGAGGTTCCGATTATGCTTCTCAATCTTTACTACTCTTAAAACAGCATCCAAAGAAAAAACTGTAAAAATAGGAAACACACCATAAACCATGAGGCTTTGAACTATGCCTCTGTTATAACCAACCAATGGTAGTCCAGTAAAGCCTACAAAATAGACAGACACCATCTTGACCTCCTTTTTCTTTGCTGCTCTGCAGTCAAGATAGGTGCCTCTCTATTTATTGCTCAATGATGGCTTTAACCCCTTCGCCGCCAGGCCTTTTCCCCCTCTCCTGTGCCAAGCCTTTGTTTTGGCAATTTGGGGTAGTCCGCTCTTAGGCCTTTATAACTTTTGTCTCCATAAGCTACCCATGGCCAATTTACATTCTTTTTTACAACATCCTAGGGATTCTAGAGGTACCCAGAGTTTGGTGGTTTCCTTGGAGGAGACCAAGAAATTAGCCAAAATACAACTACATTTTTTGTTTTGTTTTTTAAATGGGAAAAAGGGCTGCAGAAGAAAGCATGTGTTTTTTCCCCTGAAAATTGCATCAACAAATGGTTTACAGTGGTAATTCCCAGCTTTCAGGAACAGGCAGACTTGAATCAGAAAACCCTATTTTTTAACACAATTTTGGCATTTTACTGGGACATACCCTATTTTTACTATTTTTTGTGCTTTCAGTCTCCTTCCAGTAAGTGACAGAAATGGGTGTGAAACCAATGTTGAATTCTGGACAGCTAAACATTTCTGAAAAGTAGACAACTTTCTAAATTCAGCAAGGTGTAATTTGTGTAGATTCTTCAAGGTTTTCCCATAGGAAGTAATATCTAAAAATAAATATTGAAATTGAGGTATAAAAAAAGAGCAATTTCTGTCCATGTTTTCTTCTATAACTTTTTCCAAATATGGCAGATTATTTTAAGCAATATACTGATACCTGTGCTGGACTCTTCTGGTTGTTGGGATATATAGGGCTTGTAAGTTCATCAAGAACCCTAGGTACCCAGGGCCAATAAAGAAGCTATACCTTGCAGTGGGTTTTCATTGCATACCGGGTATACAGCTATTCATTTGGTGAAATATAAAGAGTGAAACATGGGTATGAAGGAAACCTTTGTATTTCCAAAATGGGCATACAATAAGGTGTTGAGAAGCAGTGGTTATTTGCACGTCTCTGAATTCCAGGGTCCCTATACTAGCATGTGAATTATAGGGCATTTCTCAAATAGACGTCTCTTTTTACACACTGTGTTACATTTGGGTGGAATAAAATGGAGAGAAAGACAATGGACGATAACACTTGTTCTTCTATTCTGTGTTCCCAGAGGTCTCCCGACAAAAATGGTACCTCACTTGTGTAGGTAGGCCTAGTGCCCCACGACAGGAACTGCCCCAAAACACAATATCGACACATCACAAACTAGACATTTAGGGGAAATTAAGAAGGAGGTGACTTGTGGGGCTCTCACCAGGTTCTGTTACCCAGAATCCTTTGCAATCCTCTAAATTTGGCAAAAAAATGGTTTGGCTCACATTTCGGTGATAGAAAGTTCTGGAATCTGAGAGGAGCCACAAATTTCCTTCCACCAAGCAATTTCCCAAGTCTCCCGCTAAAAATGGTACCTCACTTGTGTTGGTAGAACTAGTGCCCGCGACAGGAAACGCCCCAAAACGCAACATGGACACATCAACTTTTCACATTGTCAACTGACGTGCTTTTTTTAAAAGTGCCTAGCTGTGGATTTTGGTCTCTATCTCAGTCGGCACCTAGGAAAACCTACCAAACCTGTGCATTTTTTAAAACTAGATACGTAGGGGAACCCAGGATGGGGTAACTTGTTGCTCTCTCACCAGTTTCTGTTACCCAGAATCCTTTGCAAACCTCAAAGTGTGGAAAAAAAAAACACTTTTTCCTCACATTTTCGTGATAGAAGTTCTGGAATCTGAGAGGAGCCACAAATTTCCTTCCACCATGCTTTCCCCCAAGTCTCCTGAAAAATACCTCATTTGTGTGGTTAGGCCTAGTG
Source organism: Pleurodeles waltl (assembly GCF_031143425.1). Taxonomy (NCBI): domain Eukaryota; kingdom Metazoa; phylum Chordata; class Amphibia; order Caudata; family Salamandridae; genus Pleurodeles; species Pleurodeles waltl. Next base: position 712,905,561 of record NC_090437.1, on the reverse strand, counting down.
TCCGCAACAGGAAATGCCCCAAAACACAACATGGACACATCACATTTACCCAAAGAAAATTGACCTGTTTTTAGCAAAGTGCCCAGCTGTGGATTTTGGCCTCTAGCTCATCCGGCACTTAGGAAAACCCAGCAAACCTGGACATTTCTGAAAACTAGATACCTAGGGTAACCCAGGATGGAGTAACTTGTGGCGCTCTCACCAGGTTCTGTTACCCAGAATCCATAGCAAACCTCAAAATTTGGCAAAAAAATACTTTTTCCCCATATTTCAGTGCTGCAAAGTTCTGGAACCTGAGGGGAGCCACAAACGTCTTTCTGCCCAGCATTCCCCCACTTCTCCCAATAAAAATGGTACCTCACTTGTGTGGGTAGGCCTAGTATCTGTGTCAGGAAAAGCCCCAAAGCACTACGCGGACACATCAAAATTATCAAATACAAAACTACCCGTTTTTTGTGGGGGGGCGTCTGCATTTTTGTTCCTGGGCTCAGCAGCCATCTAGGGAAACCTACCAAACCCTGACATTTCTGAAAACTAGACACCCGAGGGAGTCCAGGGAGGTGTGACTTGCGTGGATCCCCCAGTGTTTTCTTAACCAGAATACTCAGCAAACCACATATTTAGCTAAAAGAATCACATTTTCTCCACATGTCTGTGTGGAATCACCACACAGGCGCAAATTTCCTACCACCCAATTTTCCGTCGGTCTCCCGATAAAAATTATACCGCACTTGTGTAGGTGGGTCAAGTGCCTCTGACAGGATTGAGCCAAAAACACGTCAAAATTGAGGGGGAACCAAAGTGGGTCCAAAAGGGCAGTTTGCAAAAAAATGCTTTTAGGCTGACAAGTGGGGCAGAATTTTTATCGGTATGGCTGCGACAATGCTGAGTGGTAGGAAGTTTGTGGATTCCTGCAGATTCCGGTAGGTTCCATCACAAAAATGTGGGGAAAATGTATGATTTCAAGCAAAGTTGGAGGTTTGCATGGGATTGTGGGTAAGAGAATGGTATTGGGTACATGTGAAGCACACCAGCCTGGACTCACCCAGATGTTCAGTTTTCAGATATGCCTAAGTCTCGTAGATTTTTCTACATGGCAGCGTCCTAAAGTCCAAAAAGTACAGCCCTCAACATTCCAAATGGGACAATTTTGAGAGTTAAACAAGCTCTCATGGCCCAAATGTAAAACCAAAACCCAAAATAATCAAATGTCTTCTTGCTAGCCATTGGGATAAGATCTTTTAATGTGCGGCGGAGAGCTGAAGGACTGTTACCCCCTTCAGTTGGGGTGGGCATAACATTGCCCATACTGGTTGGTAGCCACTACCCCACAATTTTGTTTTTATTGCCTGGCATTTAGTAAGTTTCTGCCCCCCCCTGGGGAGTGGATCGGGGGTAATTGTCCCATCTGTCCGCTGGTGGGCAGAACAACTTTGTTCCCATTTGTTTGGGGTTGGGTATGGCCATATCCCAAATCTCTTTTTTTAAAACAATTCTTCCCTGGGGTCTGGTGGGCGTTCTGCCCGCCTTGGGGGGAGATGGGCCTTACAAATATAGGCTGCTCTGCCCCCAAGGGGGGCAGAAATGGCCAACAGTAATGTGTCCAGATGGGGAGCAACGCTTGCCCAAGGGGCTGCCTCCCCCAAACTAGACACACATAGACAAATCCCTGGTGCCTAAGTCGTTTCAGCCCCCAAGGGCTTATTGGCCTAATAGAAATAGGCCGATCAGCCCCCGAGGGGGGGAGAAATGGCCTAAAATAAATTTGCCCCCCAGGGAAGCAACCCTTGCTTGAGGGGTCGCTCCCCTTGCGTGAAATTGGGGCAAAAAAATCCCTGGTGTCTAGTGGTTTCTGGCCCCCCTTAGGGGCAGATTGGCCTAAGAAAAATAGGCAAATCTGCCCCCAAGGTGGGCAGAAATGGCCTAAAAACAATTTGCCCCAAGGGGAGCGACCCTTGCCTAAGGGGTCGCTCCCCATGTCTAAAAAATAAATAAAAACAATTATCCCTGGTGTCCAGTGGCGTCTGCCCTGCTTGGGGGCAGATCGGCCTAATTAAAATAGGCTGGATCTGCCCCCGGGGGGCAGAAAAGGCCTTTAAAAATGAGTCCCCAGGGGAGCGACCCTTGCCAAAGGGGTCGCTCCCTTTCATGGCTTACATGTAAACACACAAAATCCCTGGTGTCTAGTGGGCATTTCTACAGCCCGATCGTAAATGCTTAGAAAGACATCAAAGGAAAAGAAAGGCATTTCCTTTTCTTTCATGTCTCTCTGCCATCCCCCACCCCGTGATTGGAAGAGAAATGCAGGCATTTCTCTGCTGACTGAGCTTCCAGCGCAATGGGGCAGCCTCTGATGAGGTGAGGGCCCGATCGCGCATTGACTTCATCAGGTGGAGGGTGGGGGGGCCGAGGTGGAAGAGAAAGTGATTCCCCTTCGATGCCTGCCCTTGGCCCTCAGGGGGAGCACTAGTGCTTCCCCTGATGGCCGGTACCATGTGCGTAATGGTTACATCTGTTGCGCCTGAGCACTTCGCCAAGGGACGTAACCATTACGTCCGTGGCGGGGAAGGGGTTAATAAGGTTTTAGATTACTGCCACTGTTTCTTTCACAGATTCACAGAGGTGCTTCGCACCAATTGTAGGTTGCAACCGCTTTGTTTTTACCCCTGTTGGGTACGTGTTGCACTTTCTTTTATTAGGGTATTATTATTTTGTATTATTATTTAGTATTATTAATTTATTGTATGGTCCGTTCTATTTGGTTTCTAAGTTCTCGGTGGCTAGCTCCACTCCCTCCCTTTCCCTCTCCCTCCAGTCTGCACTCTATGCGCAGCCGCCTCTAGGCCCGCCCTGCCTGTGAGTTAAGCCAAACAACATAGCCCAATTTGGCTAAGCATGCTGGTTTCGGGGAGGGACAACTGAGGCGCTTTCTTGCACTCAGCTGACTTCCCTGTAACAAGCTGGAGATGCCTAGCCCCAAGCTGCAATAAAGGGGGAAATAAAAAAAGCTTGGTGAACTTCCTCAGTTCCTTTTCTATGGTGCATATGCTTTGAAATTCTGAACTTGTGGGCTGACAAGGTAATTTTTGGGAACTTTATCAGCTCTACCTGTTACCAGCTTTGACCCCGTCGACGTCCTTGATCTATAGAAGGCTAGGACTGCATTAATTCTGTTTGAGTCACTGGAATTTAACCCTAAGATCCCCTTTTTTCTTCTGGATTAATTCATAGTGACCCTTGCTTCTCTCTGGGGACCTAAGGATTGTGGTTTTATACCATTGACTATAACTGAGCACGAGACATATGAGCAGGACCTAGAGATATATGGCCCATATGAAGATGAGGACTACTATTATGACCCTTGCATGGAACAAGTCATTGACTCCTCCATCCAGAAATCTGTGGACAAGGGTCTCTCCTCTGCTCTACAACCCTCATCCAAATGCCTGGAGAAATTGTCTCAGCCTTTAGTCCCCCATCAAGTGATCTTTCCCTCACCCTTTCCCTATCCCCTTCTGATCAGTCCTGGCCCCATTCCAGCACTTTGTCACTCTGATCCAAACAAACCTACCTGAGCATACCTATGCAGCTGTTGCTGCCCCTAAGCCACCTATTCCTCCTCCCTCTTCCCCAAACACAGGTTCTGATTCTGACTCCTCCTATTCATCACATGAGTCTCCTAAAGCCCGTAAGCACTCTAAGAAACACAAACTTTCCCTTTCCCCATCCACCCCATCCCCGTTTAACTTTGAGCCTTCTGAGATCATACACCCCAGATCCTCTGACTGGCCTCCTGCTCCAGTAGTAGCAGAGTATATGCAAGCGCATATTAGAAAGAGTTTGAAAAGGAGGCATGATCCCGATTAAAGTCTAAATGGCTACGACCAGATCTTCCTCACAAGGTGGCTGTCACCCTTGATATTGATGCAACGACCAGATCTTCCTCACAAGGTGGCTGTCACCCCTGATATTGATGCAACTATGTTAACTTTTTTGAAGAAATGCAATGAAGACCCTAAGAAAGGTATAGACAAAGCCCTTCGGGCATGCCAAGATAAACTTACTGATATATCTGGCCTTTTAGCAAAAATTCTGGAATTGGCCCTCCAGGCCAAAGAAATGGGGGCTCCTGTTCTCCCGGAAGTCCTCGCCGGCTGGACCCAGCCAACCATTTGCTTCTTGGGCAATGCGAACTGTGCTCTTACTTCAGCGCGCCAAAAATCTGTTTCGTGAAGGATAAATCCGCTACTTGTGGACTTGGCCTCGGGAGAGGCAGGTCTCCTCGCCGAAGGGCAATTGTTTGGCGACCGTTTTGTGAAGGACATTGCAAAATTCGTAAGCACCTTCACTTATTTGGATAAGTGACAATCTTCGTTTAAAAGAATGTTCAACCCCTTTTTTGTAAGGGCCAGTCATTTTGTAGGACGGCAGATGGGCTGTGGCTACCAACAAGGTCCTCCTAGGGGCTACTACCCACGGCACAGAGGCTATTCCCAAGATCCAAAGCAAGTGGACTTCTACCCCTCCAGAGCAAGAGGCGCACATGGATGCTGTTTTTGTGGCCCCAACAGAGGGTACTGAGCGATTGACAACAACCCTGCAGGTAATGAACCTTTCTGTTCCTTCTCTTCCATTGGGGTGAAGGTTAAGACATTTTGATCACAAGTGGGAAAACATTTCCACAGATGCATGGGTGTTAAACACTGTACAGGGTTATTTCATAGAGCTAATTTTGTCCCCTTGTCAACCATGTCTTCCGAATCCCATCCTTTTTCCCAACAAGAAATGTCTTTTATCGATTGCAAAATTCAAGAGCTGTTAGGAAAACAGGCTATTGGCCGCACTTCCCAACACTCTCTAGGTTTTTGCAGCAACATATTTATAGTGCAGAAGAAAGGGGAAGGTCAACGGTTGGTTCTCATCGTCAGAAACTTCAATCCCTTTGTGGTCTATCGTCACTTCAAGATGGAGGGTATCCATCTTCTGAGAGACCTTCTTCAGGGGAGAGAGTGGAGGGTATGTCTAGATCTCAAGGATGCTTATCTGGCAGTTCCTGTTGCTCGGAAACACATTCAATTCCCTTGGAGGGAAGATTGGTACGAATACTGGGTTCTCCCATTTGGCCTATCTTCGGCCCCATGGGTATTCACAAACCTCCGGGGGAGGGGTTGTGCATTATCATATATTTAGACGATATGATCCTTTTAACGCAAGACCAACATCTTCTTCTATGTCATCTGTCATTGACAGTTTCTCTTTCACAAGAAATGGGATTTGTGCTCAATCTCGGGAAATCTATGGTCCCATCCCAACAACTGGAATTCTTGGGGTTTCAGGTGGATTCCATCAAAGCCCAACTGTTATTGCTGTCTCATAAAATAAAGACGGTTAGGAGGGAGTTAAGAGCGACTCTGTTGAAACAGACGGTGTCTTTGAGATCACTGGGCCAGATTGTGAGGGTGGCTAGCTTCCATGATCCTGGCGGTATTCCCTAGACCATTACACTACAGAGCTCTCCATCAATTGAAGATTCATTATCTTCAAAAGGGCCTCTCATACGACCATCTGATTCCCTTATCTGTAAATCCCAAGAGGAACTTCACTGGTGGCTTCTGCATTTAGAAGCCTTGAATGGCAGGGCCATCTTCGGAGCCACCCTGGAAGTGGTGATAGAATCCGATGCCAGCAGCTGGGGCTGGGGAGTGAGATGCATGGAGTTCTCGACAGGAGGTCGGTGGACAGACGACGAGTTACGTCTCCACATAAACTGGCTAGAATTGTTGGCAGGCTCCTTCGCCATCAAGTCCCTTTCGTGCTTCAAGAGCAACTGTTGCATTCTGCTGAATATGGAGAATGTTTTGGTGGTCCATTACATCAACCACCTGGGAGGAACAAGGTCTTGTTTATTGATGAATATTGCCAGAGACTTTTGGCATTTTTGCCTTTCGCAGAAGATTATGGTAGGGGCGGAATTCCTTCTGGGGAAGAACAATCTGGTTGCAGATTGGAATTCTTGTTGCCTCTTAGATTAGAGCAATTGGAGGCTCCACAACCAGTCTTTCAGCAGATCATGTTGGTTCTGACTCCTTGTCACCTGGATCTGTTTGTATCTTGGCTCAACTGTCAACTCCTGAGGTTTTACAGTTGGAGACCTGACCCAATGGCCCTTGCAACAGATGCTTTCCTGCAGGATTGGTTGGATCAGTTGAATTATGCCTTTCCCCTCTTTGCCATGATGCCAAGGGTGGCACCACTGACCAGGCGTCAATCAGCCTCCTTGGTCTTGATTACTCCTGTGTGGAAGAGTCAACTATGGTTTCCTTCCCTTCTGGAGATGTCCAGGGCCCTTCTCATTCTACTCCCAGTATTTACGCACCTTCTCCTGGATCCAGTGGGCTCACCTCACCCTCTGCTATTACAGGGATAACTGTCCCTTATGGCTTTGAAGATATCGGGAGATTCAACCAAATGGAAGGTGTTTCATCATCAGCTGCTGCATTTATATGCCAAGCTTGGGCTCCATCCACCCAGAAATGATATTCTTTGGCATTGAGGAAATGGCTGAGTTGGTGCCTTGGAAGGAAGGTGGCTCCTGTGCGATCTGAACTGAAAGATATTTTGAATTTTCTTTCTGAATCTGGATTGTGTTACAGGTCGGTAAATAATTTCAGGTCTGCTATTTCAGCTGGACAGAACTGGATAGGTGGTAAGCCGGTGGGTGCCTATCCGTTGGTGTGTAAGTTGTTAAAAGGCATTAGGGTGGCCAATCCACCTAGACCGCATTATTCCCAGTTGTGTGATGTGAATGTGGTATTGTCTTTTTTGCATGCTTGGCCAGACAATTATTTGTTATCTTTGAAACAATTGTCAGCCAAATTGACTATGTTGTTGTGTTTAATATCATGTCTAAGAATCTCTATTGTGCGAGCATTGGATCTTGCAGGTAGATTGTTCTCACCTACGGGTGTTTCATTTATCATTTCTAAAAGGACAAAATGCATGTCTTCCTCTGTTATTTTGCTTCTCTGCACAATGATAACTTGTGTGTTGTCAAATGTCTAATGGTCTATGAAGAGCGTACCGCTGGTCATAGGAGTGATCCCTGTTGACCTCTCCTCATTGTGATTCAGAAACCTTTTCTTCCTGTTTCAGCAGTGACCTTGGCCCGTTGGATCATTTGGGTCATGTCTGAAGCCAGTACAGATGTTTCTATTTATGAGCCGTGTTGGACTTTTTTGCTTATGCAGGGTCATCCTCAATCTTTTTGCCTCCTGCCTCCTATTTTTTCTGACCTGTTGCTCATGGCTTTTGAACTCTGAGCACTTTACCACTGCTAACCAGTGTAAAGTGCATATGCTCTCTCTGTAAAATGTGTATGTGATTGGTTTATCCGTGATTGGCATATTTGATTTACTAGTAAGTCCCTAGTAAAGTGCACTAGAGGTGCCAGGGCCTGTAAATTAAATGCTACTAGTGGGCCTGCAGCACTGGTTGTGCCACCCACATAAGTAGCTCTGTAATCATGTCTCAGACCTGCCACTGCAGTGTCTGTGTGTGCAGTTTTAACTGTAAATTCGACTTGGCAAGTGTACCCACTTGCCAGGCCTAAACCTTCCCTTTTCTTACATGTGAGACACCCCTAAGGTAGGCCCTAGGTAGCCCCAAGGGCAGGGTGCAGTGTATGGATAAGGTAGGACATATAGTAATGTGGTTTATATGTCCTGACAGTGAAATACTGCCAACTTCGTTTTTCACTGTTGCAAGGCCTGTCTCTATCATAGGATAACATGGGGGCTACCTTTAAATATGATTAAAGTGTAGATTCCCCTAGAGAGTAGATGGACATGTGGAGTTTGGGGTCCCTGAACTCACAATTTAAAAATACATCTTCTATTAAAGTTGATTTTAAGATTGTGCGTTTGAAAATGCCACTTTTAGAAAGTGAGCATTTTCTTGCTTAAACCATTCTGTGACTCTGCCGTGTTTGTGGATTCCCTGTCTGGGTCAGTTTGACAGTTGGGTTGCTTTTCACCTCGCACTAGACAGTGACACAAAGGGAGCTGGGGTGTAACCTGCATTTCCTGATTACCCATCTCTGCTAGGAGGGAGGGGTGGAGTGGTCACTCTCATCTGAAAGGACTGTGCCTGCCTCTGACAATGCAGACTCCAACCCCCTGGTGTGTGTCTGAGGCCTTGCCTGGGCAAGGCAGGATTTCACAAGTAGGCGTGAGTCCCCTTTGAAGAAAGGTGACTTCAAAGACTAAAATGGGTATAAGAAGGGCACCCAAATCTACAGACTTTAGAAACACTTCTGGAACCAAGAGGAACCTCTGCCTGGAGAAGAGCTGATAGCTGAGGAAGAAGTGCTGCCCTGCCTTTGACTGTGCTTTGTGGAGCTTTCCTGCAGTGCTGCTTCTTCCAGAGTAAGAGGGCAAAGACTGGACTTTGTGTGCCTTCCATCTTGTGAAGAAATCTCCAAGGGCTTGATTTAGAGCTTGCCTCCTGTTGTTTGAAGTCTCAGGGACAGCAAAGACTTCTCTCTGCCAGCACCTGGGGTCTCTGGAGAGACTCCTGCTCTGACAAGTGGTGCCCTATCCAGTCCCTGGGCCCTTGAAAGGAAAGCTGGTGGAAATCCAAGGAAATCGACTTCGGACGACTCCGGACCGCCGCCGCTGCTGATTCCGGTAACGCTGCTTGCACCCGACGCCGTGACCTTCGCTGGAACGCGACGCTCTTCGCAGGCCCGACGCTGCAGCAGCCCCACTGAAGTCCGCGACTCCGTGGAAGTCACGCACCACGTCGTGACCGACGCCGCTCGAAGTGCGTGGATTCAACGTTTCGCACAGACACCGCGATCCCCGACTTCGCGCATCGGCTTGTTTTCACTCTTCACCAAAGGTACTGTACTTGAGGGTCTACACGACTCCGTGTCCGGTGCCGCTGGTGTCGGCTTGTTGGGAACGACTCCGTCACGACGCCGTGTTTACATCTCATCGAAGCATTTTTGTTTCTAAGCACTATTTCTGAGTTTAATCTCTAAAAATTCATAACTTGACTTGTGTATGTCGGATTTTTGTCGTTTTGGTCTTGTTTTGTTTAGATAAATATTTTCTATTTTTCTAAACCGGTGTTGTGTCCTTTTGTAGTGTTTTCATTAAGTTACTGTGTGTGTTGGTACAAATACTTTACACCTAGCACTCTGAGGTTAAGCCTACTGCTCTGCCAAGCTACCAAAGGGGTAAGCAGGGGTTAGCTGAGGGTGATTCTCTTTTACCCTGACTAGAGTGAGGGTCCTTGCTTGAACAGGGGGTAACCTGACTGTCAACCAAAGACCCCATTTCTAACAAGGCACACTCCACTAGGGGAGCTATGGCCTCAAAAGCTTTGCGAAAAGAATTTTAGATTCTATTAAGGACACGGAGGCGAGGATTATCCCAGCCGCTGGGACAGGTAAACTGTTGGAAATTTTTATTATGACATATTTCTCTTTGTCATGTTGTATATTACCCTTCCTTGTAATGTTTATAAGGGCTGAGATAGGATTCATTCTTTCTCTCTTTTCAGGAACAGATTCTAAGCAGACACGAAGCCTCCTGAGACTTTTGTCAAGCGAGTTGAAAACTGGAGTTTCGATTGGATTTGAATTTGGTTAGGAGTCCTGGTTGGATTCCTTTTTCATTTCAAGGACTGGTATTATGGACTGCCTTTGCAAAGAAAGATAATGCCTGTCTATTTTGCAGGCTTTACTGGACCACCATTGGTGGGTTCTGATAGAGGCATGGTTCAAAGCCTCATGGTTTATAGTGTATTTACTGTTTTTTCATTGGCTGCTGTTTTATGAGTAGTAAAGATTGAGAAGCATAATCCTCGCCTCCATATCCTTAATAGAATCTAAGATTCTTGTCACAAAGCTAGAAAATGTTGTATACTTCTTGTATACTCATGAATATAAATTAAAAAACATGTGTCAACTGAGTAAATCCCCTTCTTTCTAGGGAATCCTTCTATAACATCCCTTTGAACTAGTGCTATTTTTTTTCCTTTTGTTTTACAGATCACCAAGTCACAGAAATTTCAAATGCCCGCAGTGCACGGAAAAATATTACCAGCAAGTGTGTTTCCAGTCTTTGATGCTTGTTGATTTCTCTTGTTTTCAAGGAAATCGCGAAAGAAGTTCCCAAAAATGCCAAAGGGATCCGATGTTTAATGCGATGGCCATACGGGAACTGCCAAGGAAGACTTGATACTTGATATGCTGAGGAATAATCAGGTAAGTGTCCCCGGCCGGTGTGGAAACGGCCAACAAAACTGCAGAACGCCGCGGGGAGAGGGGAAAACAGGTAAGTTCCCGAGCGAAATAGAAAAATGACGCAACACGACACCCGGAAGCTTGAGCTGAAAGACTAGAATGACTAGAATGGCAAGCAGCTTCCTGGACAGAGTTGCCAGATTGGGCGATTTCCTGCAAAATTAGTTTTTTTGTTAGATGCTTGGATTAATGACATTTTGGGATGATCTCATGGGGTTGTAAATGTGTTTATTAAGTGCCTGTTTTAGGATTCCGTGAACCTCTGGCGCTTGGGATGAAGGACGTGACTATCTGTACCTGTATGGAAGTAGCTACTTTTATTAACTAGGGTCTGTCTCGGCGACTTGTCAAATGTAAATGGCATAGTCTCCTGGCATTCGAGTATTGGTTGCATTAGAGGAGTATTTAATGTGCAAAAGACGGTTATTATTTAAGCATAGCCCAATATTTTGTGTGACAGGTGAGCTTTATTTGTGTCATGCTCTGGAATAATCTTTTTTTTAAAGCAGATAAGTACTGGTTGCAATAGTTGTCCGTTAGTCAAGACAGCGGTGCCACCGCTCCAGCTGCTGCAGCACAGAGTTGTGACTCGAGATTTGGCAAGTAAGTCAAGTAACACTAGTGATTATAATCTTCCTGCTTCTCTTCAAAGGTCAATTGTGACTCAACATATACTACCACATAGGACTAATACCGTACTGCAAAGAATGCTTAGCACGCATATCGCAGAACTGTATGTTTATGAGGATAGCAGCGAGTTCTTGGTTTTGTCACAGATCCTTTTTGTTACTCGTGGAGGTCTGCCGCACGGCAGGTAGCACTGAGCTGTGGAGATGGACAGTCAGGTGCTGTGTATTTAGACATAACACAGGTTTAAAACCACCTGCTGCCCAAATTACTTGTGTGTCCAGCAGTTTTCAAGGTCATGCTAGAGTGATATTAGTGTATTGTCTAGTGGCAGTTTTTACTCATAAAACAGCACAGAGGGTCATCGTGCCTGCGGCATAGAACACCACGTAGCTCACAGAACTGCATTTTATGTGGATAGCTCTGTGGGTTACTGCTTTTACCACAGAGATACTTTTGTTACTTGCAGTTTTTAAATTACAGTCCTAATATAGGACAGTGAGCTACTAACTGTCATCAAAGAGCTGCATGCAAACTTCAGTGTTTAGGTGAGAACACAATTTTCCCACCAGTCTTTCATTATCCTAATGTTGCTGAAATGCAAGTTAGCAGGCGCGTTTTCATGTTTGGAGAAGGGTGTTGGAGTAGTATGTCCATGGCAGAAAGCCGAAGAAGAGTGGGTTATCGGTATTGGCTCCCATTGAGGAGGATTCTAGTGTGGTTTCAGAGTGTATCACAAACACTACAAATCATGCTTGTGATTTTGCTTGCGAGAAAGTGTCGCCCGATGTAACACTCGGCCCATATTTATACTTTTTGACGCAAAACTGCGCTAACGCAGTTTTGCGTCAAAAAAATTAGCGCCGGCTAACGCCATTCTGAAGCGCCATGCGGGCGCCGTATTTATTGAATGACGTTAGCCGGCGTTAGCCGCCGGCGCCGTCTGGTGTGCGTTAAAAAAAACGACGTACACCAGGCAGCGCCAGCGTAGGGGGATATGGGGCTTGGGCGTCAAGAAATGGGGCAAGTCAGGTTGAGGCAATTTTTTCGCCTCAACCCGATTTGCGCCATTTTTTTTCACTCCCAACCCCCATAGAAATTACTTCTGTCTTAGCAAAGACAGGAGTCATGCACCCTTGCCCAATGGCCATGCCCAGGGGACTTCTGTCCCCTGGGCATGGTCATTGGGCATAGTGGCATGTAGGGGGGCAAAAATCAGGCCCCCCTATGCCACAAAAAAAAAAAAAAACACTTACCTGAACTTACCTTAATGTCCCTGGGATGGGTCCCTCCAGCCTTGGGTGTCCTCCTGGGGTGGGCAAGGGTGACAGGGGGTGTCCCTGGGGGCATGGGAGGGCACCTCTGGGCTCCTTCAGAGCCCACAGGTCCCTTAACGCCTGCCTTTTGCAGGCGCTAAAAAACGGCGCAAAAGCGGCCGTACGTAATTTTTTTTGACCCACCCACTCCCGGGCGTGATTTTTGCCCGGGAGTATAAATCCGACGCACATGCCTCGGAATCGATTTTTTAGACGGGAATGCCTACCTTGCATATAATTAACGCAAAGTAGGTGTCCACGCTAAAAAATGACGCTAACTCCATGGACTTTGGCGCTAGACCCGTCTAACGCACCGCCACAGGACCACCACACCAGCACCCCACCCCCTGCAGAGGTAGAACCACCTCGCAAACGGTCCCTGAGATCCAGGACAAAGACAGAGAACGATGCCAAGACCCCCGCCAATAAATGAGACCACCCTGATTGTCATCCTACTGTCCCACTTTGTCACCCTGTCCATCCTTAAACTACCCCAGCTCCACTTCCTATGCCCATTTGGGCAATGCACCTGTGAGACTAATAGACTGGACTCTGCCATGGACATTCCTCTGCCATCACCCCTCACCATTTTGCTAACCCCTCCAATTTTGAGCACTAAAATAAACACCCTTAAAGCACAAAACAATCTGGAGCCAGTCTGTGATTTCGGAATACTGTATTAGCAATTACTGTGGCAAAAAGCTCTTTCATTTGTAATGTCAACATACCTATGTCACACAGCTCTAGTCCATGAGGAATCAAAGCACACTGTGAGACCCACATCAGTAAAATCGTAAGGGAAAGTGACAACTCAGTGACCTACACTGGGTGAAAACGACAGACAGTAGAGAGGTAGTAGTGTTTAAGTACATGTAGTAGGCCGGTTAGTATTCTTACCTGTGTTTCACTGGAAATATTGCTGGATCACTGAGTCCCTGTTGTCCATGTCTTCTTCTTCTGCTTCCTCGTCTTCACTGTCCACAGGCTCCACAGCTGCAACAACACCGCTATCTGGACCATCCTCCTGCAGAAAAGGCACCTGTCATCGCAAAGCCAACTTGTGAAGCATACAGCAGGCCACGATGATCTGGCACACCTTCTTTGGTGAGTAGAATAGGGATCCACCTGTCATATGGAGGCACCTGAACCTGGCCTTCAGGAGGCCAAAGGTCCGCTCGATCGCCCTCCTAGTTCGCCCATGGGCCTCATTGTAGCATTCCTCTGCCCTTGTCCTGGGATTCCTCACTGGGATCAGTAGCCATGACAGGTTGGGGTAACCAGAGTCACCTGCAAATGGCGAGGGAAAACTGTTAGACACACACTAACCTGGAGGGATATCCCCAGACCCAGACAACCATTCCCACTGACTAGCTTCCAGGTGCTCACCTAATAGCCACACCTGGTGCCTCTGGAGTTGACCCATCACATAAGGGATGCTGCTATTCCGCAGGATGTAGGCGTCATGCACTGAGCCAGGAAACTTGGCATTCACATGGGAGATGTACTGGTCGGCCAAACATACCATCTGTACATTCATCGAATGATAACTCTTCCGATTTCTGTACACCTGTTCACTCCTGTGGGGGGGTACCAAAGCCACATGTGTCCCATCAATGGCACCTATGATGTTGGGGATATGTCCCAGGGCATAGAAATTACCTTTCACTGTAGGCAAATCCTCCACCTGAGGGAAAACGATGTAGCTCCGCATGTGTTTCAGCAGGGCAAACAACACTCTGGACAACAAGTTGGAAAACATAGGCTGGGACATCCCTGATGCTATGGCCACTGTTGTTTGAAATGACCCACTTGCAAGGAAATGGAGCACTGGCAGCACCTGCACTTGAGGGGGCATTCCTGTGGGATGGCGGATAGCTGACATCAGGTCTGGCTCCAACTGGGTACACAGTTCCTGGATTGTGGCACTGTCAAGCCTGTATGTGATGATCACATGTCTTTCCTCCATTGTCGACAGGTCCACCAACGGTCAGTACACCGGAGGATGCCGCCACCTCCTCACATGTCCCAGCAGACGGTGCCTATGAAGGACAACAGCGAGCACATAGTGAAACAACTCAGAGGTACGTACCCCCAGCTTACACAGAACACCAATCACAATCTAAAAAGTGGCCTGTATGTGTGTTGAGGCTAGGCCTAGGTATGTGTGATACAGTTGAAAATGAAGCCATGTGGGCCCCTGAAATGGCGGCTGCCTGACCTGTAAAGTGGGACAATGGGATGTGAGGTAACTGGACTGGCGTTGTACACCGTCGCAGTAGGCAGTCGAAGACCGCGGCGCAATGCTGCATTGGTTAACATTGGACCCTATGGGTCCCAGGAGCCAATAATGATGTACGCCGGAGGTGACGTGACCGCCATTTTCTATCACTTCAATCACTCGATACCTGATCTTCTACAGGAGAGGACATACACTGCAAGTGCTGCTGTAACCTCGGTCTGGAAGAGACAATGGCTCCAGTGTCTGGGGAAAGGTAAGTACACTGGGAGCATGCTGTATGGGCTATGCCTGTGTGGAGAGGGGTGGATGTAAGAAGGAAGGGGGGAGAGTGTGGCGTGCATGAAACAACGGTGAGTGCATGTGCCACATGCCAAGGGTAGGGATGGGGGCCAATGACTGTGACAGTGCAGTTGGTAATAAGTTTCTCTTCCCCCTGTACAAATCATGTAGGTCAGCGCACACCAGAAAAAAGATATTTGGCATGTCATCACCAAGGACGTCCAGACCCTGCGGGTCTACCACAGATGGAGCACCCACTGCCGGAAAAGATGGGAGTTGGATGGGCGCTTGAGGGCATCACAGCAGCCACAAGGGGGTGAGTACACTCTCATTCTGCTAATTTTGCGCTCAGTGGAGGGGTCTGGGTGGGGGAGGTGGGCTGTGGGGTTCCCTAGGCCAGGGCAAGTTCCGTAGGCAAGGTCTCTCCGTAAGGCAGGCCATGTGGCACCCCACCGCACCTCTGTAGAGTGCCATCTACACCTAGTCATGCCCCTGTGTCATCCATGTGTGCAGACGCCGTCCATAGCCTAGTAGGCCATTTCCCAGGAATTGAACAGTGGAGCCCAAGAGCACGGCGTAGTGCAGGGGGCTTCTGTGTCTGTCGTGTCCACCAACGGTAGCGGTAATGCATGCACTCAACATGTCTTTCTTCTGTCGTCCCCCCCTTTTTGTGGTCTCCCTGTTCTGGTGTGCATTAGCATCATCAGGCGGAGGAGCAGTGGCACCGGAGCACAAGGGGGCTGCATCCCACATGGCCATAGAGGGCCACACTATGGAATCAGACTTCACCAGTGGGACGGAGGGCGAGGGGAGCTCCACGGCGGGGACAGGAGCTGAGACCAGTGACACGGACTCGTCCTCTGATGGGAGCTCTCTTGTGGGGGCGGCAACATCTGTGCCCCCCCCATCTACAGGTACAGCCGCCACCCCCCCTTTCAGCACCGCCCTCCCAGCAGCCCCTCAGCCTTTGCCCCGTGCCCGCTCACCCGGGAGGGTGGGCATCACCTTCCCCCTAGGCACCTCAGGCCCTGTCCCAGTCACCCCTGCTGCCCTCAGTGAGGAAGCCATTGACCTCCTCAGGTCCCTCACTGTTGGGCAGTCTACCATTTTGAATGCCATCCAGGGTGTAGAAAGGCAGTTGCAACAAACAAGTGCATTCCTGGAGGGCATTCATTCTGGTCAGGCGGCCATGCAGCAAGCTTTTCAGACTCTGGCCTCAGCACTGATTGCAGCCATTGTCCCTGTCTCTAGCCTCCCCCCTCCAACTTCCTCCACCCAGACCCAATCCCCTGTACCCCAGCCTATCCCAAGCACACCTCTAGACCAGCATGCACACACGTCAACACACAAGGGAAGCTCAGGCAAACATAAGCACTACACATCCCACAGGCACTCACGCAAGCATCACACACATACAGACACACCAACATCCACTGCCTCCATTGTGTCCCCCTCTTCATCGTCTCCCTCCTCCCTCCTCCCTCCCAGTCTCATCTACACTCACACCTGCATGAAATACCTCTACAGCCACTACTACCATCACCAGCACACCCACCACCACACCCCGCTCACGTGCAGTCACCACCCCCACTACCATTCACACGTCCCCTGTGTCCTCTCCCAGTGTGTCTGTGACGCCCCCTCCCAAGATACACAAACGCAGGCACACACCCACCCAACAGCCATCCACCTCACGACAGCCTCCAGCGCATGCACCTTCACCCAAAGTCAGCAAACGAACGCCTCCTACAACCACAACTTCTTCCTCCACTCCCAAACCCACTCCAGCTACCCGTCCCAGTGTCTCCAAGAAACTTTTCCTGTCCAACCTTGACCTCTTTCCCACACCTCCCCCACCCCGTCCATCTCCTAGGTCCTGAACTAGCACCTCAGCCACAACATCTCTGGGACCCGTGGTTCCTGTAGTCACCGGAATCTGGAGTGCACCGGCCACCAGGGCAGCCAGTGTGGCACTGAGCCACAGCACAGGCAGTCCCCCACCTGTCAAGCATCAGAAGTTGTCCAGTGCCCGGCGGGAGAGGGGGAAGACTCCAGCCACCAAAGCCGCTCCCAGGGGTCCCGGTGGGAGTGTGGAGTCAGCTGCGACACCTTCCAAGGTGGGGAAGGGGCACAAGAAACTCAGCAAGTCTGGGAAGAGCAGCATGGCGGAGAAGACCAGCATCATCCCGGCTGCCCAGGAGGCCCCCGCCAGCACCAGCCCTGCTGCCCAGGAGGCCACCACCAGCACCAGCCCTGCTGCCCAGGAGGCCACCACCAGCACCAGCCCAGCTGACCAGGAGGCCCCCGCCACCAGCCCAGCTGCCCAGCAGGCCACCGCCACCATCCCTGCTGCCCAGGAGGCCACCGCCAGCACCAGCCCAGCTGCCCAGGAGGCCACCGCCAGCACCAGCCCAGCTGCCCAGGAGGCCACCGCCAGGACCAGCCCAGCTGCCCAGGAGGCCACCGCCATCATCCCCGCAGCCCAGGAGGCCACAGCCGTCATCCCCGCTGCCCAGGAGGCCACAACCGTCATCCCAGCTGGGCTAGAGAGGACCGCCAGCACAAGCCCCGCTGGGCTAGAGAGGACCGCCAGCACAAGCCCCGCTGGGCTAGAGAGGACCGCCAGCACAAGCCCCGCTGGGCTAGAGAGGACCGCCAGCACAAGCCCCGCTGGGCCATGAAGGACCTCCAGCACAAGCCCCGCTGGGAGAGAGAGGACCGCCAGCACAAGACCCACTGGGCTAGAGAGGACCGACAGCACAAGCCCTGCTGGGCCATGAAGGACAGCCAGCAGCTGAGTCATGCAAAGGAGCCCGCCGCTCCAAGCACCGCTGAACAGGGCACCGCCGTCTCAAGCACCGCTGAACAGGGCACCGCCATCTCAAGCACCGCTGAACAGGGCACCGCCGTCTCAAGCACCGCTGAACAGGGCACCGCCGTCTCAAGCAACGCTGGCCCATGAGAGCCAAGGGCACTGACGCTACTGAGTCCGTCACGGGCAGAATGAAGCACTCTGGGCACCATGCCCCCTCCAGAACCAGTGGAGACTGTCATCCACTACCTCTGTCCTTAGCAGGATGAAGCACTCTGCACACCATGCCCCCTCCAGAACCAGTGGATAGATACATCCACTACCTCTGTCCTTAGCAGGATGAAGTGCTCTGGGCACAAAGCCCCCTCCAGAACCAGTGGAGAGATACATCCACTACCTCTGTCCTTAGCAGGATGAAGCACTCTGGGCACAAAGCCTCCTCCAGAACCAGTGGAGACTGTCATCCACTACATCTGTCCTTAGCAGGATGAAGCACTCTGGGCACAAAGCCCCCTCCAGAACCAGTGGAGACTGTCATCCACTACCTCTGTCCTTAGCGGGATGAAGCACTCTGGGCACCATGCCCCCTTCAGAACCAGTGGAGAGATCCATCCACTACCTCTGTCCTTAGCAGGATGAAGCACTCTGGGCACAAAGCCCCCTCCAGAACCAGTGGAGACTGAAATCCACTAACTCTGTCCTTAGCAGGATGAAGCACTCTGGGCACCATGCCCCCTCCAGAACTAGTGGAGAGATACATCCACTACCTCTGTCCTTAGCAGGATGAAGCACTCTGGGCACCATGTCCCCTCCAGAACCAGTGGAGAGATCCATCCACTACCTCTGTCCTTAGCAGGATGAAGCACTCTGGGCACAAAGCCCCCTCCAGAACCAGTGGAGACTGTAATCCACTAACTCTGTCCTTAGCAGGATGAAGAACTCTGGGCACCATGCCCCCTCCAGAACCAGTGGAGAGATACATCCACTACCTCTGTCCTTAGCAGGATGAAGCACTCTGGGCACAAAGCCCCCTCCAGAACCAGTGGAGGGATACATCCACTACCTCTGTCCTTAGCAGGATGAAGCACCCTGGGCACAAAGCCCCCTCCAGAACCAGTGGAGACTGTCATCCACTACCTCTGTCCTTAGCAGGATGAAGCACTCTGGGCACAAAGCCCCCTCCAGAACCAGTGGAGAGATACATCCACTATCTCTGTCCTTAGCAGGATGAAGCACTCTGGGCACAAAGCCCCCTCCAGAACCAGTGGAGACTGTCATCCACTACCTCTGTCCTTAGCAGGATGAAGCACTCTGGGCACAAAGCCCCCTCCAGAACCAGTGGAGAGATACATCCACTACCTCTGTCCTTAGCAGGATGAAGCACTCTGGGCACAATGCCCCCTCCAGAACCAGTGGAGACTGTTATCCACTTGAGAGACTGTGGCTTTGCAATCCCCAGGATTGAACAGTGGGCAACCCACCCACTGTAGAGACTTGAGAGACTGTGGCTTTGCACTCCCCAGGATTGAACAGTGGGCAACCCACCCACTGTAGAGACTTGAGAGACTGTGGCTTTGCACTCCCCAGGATTGAACAGTGGGCAACCCACCCACTGTAGAGACTTGAGAGACTGTGGCTTTGCACTCCCCAGGATTGAACAGTGGGCATGTGGCCACCTTGTGGATTTGGCGATGTGCACTCAACCGGCTGAGGTACCCCCCCTTTCTCTCCCCCTGAGGTGCCTGTTTTATTGCTATCTGATGCCCCTGCAGTGTTCTCTCCGTCATGGTTGGGGATCTTGTGTGGGCCTCGCCCATACCGTGTGGGCCCAGTGTTCCACGGACTTAATTGGAGCAGTACCTGGACTACTATGCTTGGTGTATATTTTGTTAATGGTGTGTATATATATATTTTTGCCTACTTGATTTTAATAGATTACAATGGTTACACTAATTTTCTTTTGTCTTTGCATTCTTCCAGTGGGGGTTGGGGGGTGTAACTGTGATGTATCAATATGGATTAGTGTGTGTGTTGTGGTGGGTGAGGGTGGGGGTGTTGCGTGTGTGTGTCCCTGTTTTTCCCTCCCCCCTCCCCTGTGTCATAGGTGCAGTACTCACCGTGGTCTTCGCCGCCGGCGTTCGTGCTCCTGGTAGAGGAGCAGGAAGACTATCGCAGGGAGAATTTGGAGTTCCGGCTCCATGGTGTCCTAGTTCCTCGTGGGGTGTGTAGAGGTGAGCGTTTTCCCTTCGGAATCCTGTTTCCGCCGTGTTTTTATCTGCGGTGAATCCGCCCCGGAAAAGGTAGCCGATTCGTAGGTTGTAATACTGTGGGTGGTACTTTGTCCTCCGCCTGTCTGTTGGCGCTGACCGCTGTGCTGTTTGTTTGTACTGCTGTGGCGGTTGGAGTGTTAAAGTGGCTGTCTTTGTTGGCGGTTTCCGCCACGGTCGTAATTGCAAAAATGTTACCGCCGGCCTGTTGGCGGTCTTACCACCGCTTTAACACCGACCGCCAGGGTTGTAAAGACCACCTTAGTATTTGTGCTGCACTGTACAGCACACATACAAAGTTGTAGCACAGATTTGCTAACATTTTGCATCATGTGTGCTCTACTTTTTCACAAAGCCACAAAGCAAAATGTACTTTGGGATGTACAAAGGCAGGCAAAGTAACCCCAGGCAGTACATATAATTTGTGTCAGGGAGGTGTTACATGGTTGGAGCATAGGTGTTCCAGTGCATCCATTTATGTATTTTGACTCAAACCAAGATTCACTAAAGTCTGTAAACCTGGCTTTGCGCCAAATAGTGTGCCTATCTTAGGCATAACAAGAAGAAATATCTTCATTACTTATTGTAAATTCATTTTTCATGTGTGCTAAATTATGCAGCACACATACAAAGAGCAATACGTAAGAATAGATTTAGTGTAGGAAGGTGTCCCTTCCTGCACAAAAAACAATTCTGACCAAAACACAGGCCCTTTTGAGTTGTGGAACAAATTGCCTGCATTGGTGCCAGGCTGCCACAAGTCCACAAGCGCAGGGAGAGATCAGAAGTGTGCCATATGTTTTGCTTTCTCCTGTTTATGCAACACAGCACAGCTGGTTCCCTTGTGTTGCGTGAAAGTTTAGCAACTCTTGGCCATTCTGTTTTGCACTGGAAAGATATCTTTTCAACACCAAACGTAGGCTAGACATACACAGATACCTTTTGCTCTACGGTGCAACGGTGTGTGAGAGGCACTAGAAATCTTAATTGTGCACCAGTGCATCAAAAGTCAGCAGCAGTGCCATATCATTGTAGCTATCGTGCGATCCTGGTCCCCCCCCCCCTTTCATGCAGAGCTGCATTGCAACTTTGAGTGCTGCATTACGTAAAAAAATAGTAAAGTTGCCTTTAGGTTCCATTGATGATTCTAACAAATGCTGCATTCTTCTCAGCCTGAGTGCTTTTCTCACCCCAGATAAATGCTACCTTAAGGAATGCTGTTGTTCCTGTTTTACTGTGCCATGCACATGTTTTTTAAAATTTTTACAAAACCTGTTTTGAGGTGATTGGTTGACCCTCAGTCATTGTATCTTCCT
Source organism: Pleurodeles waltl (assembly GCF_031143425.1). Classification (NCBI taxonomy): domain Eukaryota; kingdom Metazoa; phylum Chordata; class Amphibia; order Caudata; family Salamandridae; genus Pleurodeles; species Pleurodeles waltl. Next base: position 712,884,396 of record NC_090437.1, on the reverse strand, counting down.
GCATTGCTAAATTTCAATTGATTCTGCATCTCCCACCTTATCTCTATCCCATTCTCTGTTCTTCTTCTGTGTCATCTTCAGATCAGGCTCACAAGGAGGAGTGAACTTGTTATGTACACGCAGCACTCCTAGCTCGCCTTCTCCACTAAGCCCCAATGAATGGGGCGCTCAATGTAATTGTGGTCACAAACTGTGTATTATGGGTGCTGTGGACCTGTGTATAGTGCATAGTATTTCCGCACACTACTCCGCTCCTGAAATTCAGCACACTGGTCCTTCCTCACCTGCCATCTCACCAATAATTTATCTGATGAACATCAAGTGAGGGTTTTTAATGAGAGGGTAAGATAGATGTAGTCCAGTGGCATCAACTAGGGTCAGTCGGAAAGAATCAGGACTGAACTATCTCTACCTTTGTATTAAAATTCCATACAGTGTTGCAGTCAGCAATTCACAAAATTCTATGTGTGCACATGCATCAGAATTTGACAGCACTGGAGGACCATACAAATAGTGCCAGCCTGGCCCAGAATGCCAGTGTGCAGTGTATTCTATTTTCACACTATGGGGCTGCATCTAATTTGTTTCTGATAAGAAGTTGCTACTCATTACACCTTGGCAGCCCAATAAATATGCACCTTTTTTGCTAAAGGACAATTTTACTTTAATCAGGAATAAGAAGACTGCAAGCTGGATCACACCACAAATACAATTTGTAGAACTCTAACAAAGCTGTTGAGACTGGCCAAACCAAGCTGCATAAGTTTTCATAGGGCTTGTGGTCTACATGGGAATTTTTGGACATTTGCACGTCAGTATATTTTGGCAGAATCATGGATGTCCTGATTATGGCCCAGTAATTTACTGGCCCTCATCACAGTCATCAATCTCCAGGCAGGAAGAACTGAGGAGTACACTGAAATAATACACCACGTACATTGTACTGGGTGCTACAAAGGGTCTGGCTTCCCAGCATATACCCTGACCAACTCGAAGGCTGAAGTCAAGAAATGGTTGGCTTTATGTAATGTTTGTGATGAGGATGAGCAGGATTAATATTGCAACATTACCTTTTCATCCCTCATCCTTGCCATTACAGGAGGTACTCCAAAACCAAAACCAGCCTTCAACTTACAACATAAGAAACTATGCACACAGTATATCACTTACTAATGCTACAGCGAGCAAATAATGTTTTGGTGATATGCAAAATGTAATGCTCAGTCCAAAAGAACAACCCTCAGACAATTGATTGTGTACCTTGTTCTGTTATACAAAGGTGTGGGAAGAGACTAGAGTAGCCACTCTTCAAATTTCATATTAAGGAGAACACTGGAGTTCCACCCAGGAGGTAGCTACACCCTTGTCTATCGATCTTGGAGACACTCAGGGAAAAGATGTACAAGCCAAGGAACAGTCTAAAACAATTTTTTAATAAATCGAAGGACTATTGGCTAATGAAGAATCTTTTCACCCCTTTCCAGCCCCAATAAAAGTTACAAAAAGATGATCAGACAAACACTTTTAGCACATTTCAAATAAATAGAAATTGCCCTCTTTCCATCCATTGAATGGTATGGCTGCCTCATTCACAGAAGAAGGGGCAGGGATAAGATGGACAAAACAATCTCCTTTTCTATATGAGCTAATGTTGCTAAGGGTGCTACCTTTGGAAGAGCTTCAAGATCTGAACAAAACTCAATACCATTCTCAAGCATTTTCAGGAAGGGAGGTCTGCACGATAAAAAAAAAGCTTACCAATCTGATGAGCTGAAGAGATTGAAATCCCCCAAAAAACATACTTCGTTGTCAGGAATTTTATATGAACAGAAGATAAACAATTCAAATGGAAGACCCAAAGTGTTTCTAAGACCAGAGGCAAGACGCAAGGAGGAGAAGAAAGACTAGACATGGAAAATGGGAAGTAAACCCTTCTCTGGACATGGGAAATCAGAGCCTCCTCTTCACCCAAACTGACCCAAACTGACCCAAGAATCATGAAATGCTATAATTACTGCTCAGTGTGTTCTTAAGGTCGGGATAGCAAAATTGTCCTGAAAATCAAATCCTCCAAGCAAAACAGTAATACTGAAAGAAGTTTACATTGAATAGAGGAGAGTGAGTAGTACACCAAAGTTAAATAGATTTCCAGTGGCTAGGATATGATTTTAAGATAGAGGGGTATCTAGATATCTGGTTGTAATTGCCCTGTCAAGCTGTCTTGTGAGTCTGCTGTTCTGTAAACAGATTCTTTCAATCTTAATACTGGGAGAGAGAGGTGCACAGTCTACTGAAAATACACCTAGGAGCCAAGGCGACAAGGAAGCAGAGGAAGTTTCCAAAGTGAAAGAATGGACATGAACAAAATCATGGTAACTGGGGCCTGTGTACCCAGAATTGAAGCCCTAAGCAGCATCAACTGCTTCATCTCATTTACAAAGTAGTATAAGAGGATTCAAAATGGTAAAGGATGAAAGGCACAGAGTGAATGATGCAGCCAAAGGAAGACTAGAAATATCCACCTTTCAAGTCACTGGTGTAGAATACTGGGAGCAGAACCTGGACAGAAATATGTCCCTGGAACCTTTGACATGATCTACTGAAGATTGATGGATATATGGATGAGTCATGACAGAAATTTTATGCTTTATCTGTTCATCGATCTGACCCCTGATATGAGAAGCCCTTAAGGAGAGAAGATTTAACAGTTCCCAATCCTCTGACTAAAGGACTACTAGATGTAGAAAACTTGAATGGGACCCTCACTATCAGTTCACATAGGCACGGATACTGTATTGTTTTTTTGTTCTGGAACATGTCCCTTCATGTGATGTTGAATGTAACAGATTTCAATATACTGTAGACAGATTCCTACAGTTTGAAGAGTACCTGCAGCCTGTCAGTGACCATCATCATCATAATTTCTTCAATGTGGCAACCTATTTTAAGGATCTGACCTCCTTTGTTGTCACCATTGGGAAACCTGCATGAAGTGAAAAACCTCTCATGAAAAATTCTGCGATCAAAAACCAGTGCAGCTGAGGATGTAGAGAATTTGACACAGGAATCAACAGGTCTTAGTTCTGAGGCTCCTGATTCCAATGATGTAGAATATGAGGTAGAAGAGAGTGAAGATGCAGATGTACCCAAGGGCAATGTTCCCTCTAATTTATTTCCACTGTGTGCGGCAGCGTAAGGTCTCTGTGCGCTGCAGCTAAGGATACGTGCGCCAAGAAATTAACCATTCACGCGAGCGCAGCGCATAACTACCAAGATCATTGGCATTTGCCACTCCATAGCTTTGTTTTACCACTAAAGCAAAAAAGGCAGGGCATTAGAAGTTAAAAAGAAGAAAATAGTATCTCGTTCACATCAGGAGCAGCGAAGGGGCACAGATTAAGTTGAATCAATCAGTGCTTGATACCTGCTCCACACAGAGGAAAGCAAATGATGCTTGGCTTCCAGTGACGAATTACAAGACTGTAGAGAAGAGTGCCACGCAAGCCAACAAAAAGTAAGTGACAGGCAGGCTCCAAGCCCTTTACTGTACACAACAGAGTCTCCCAAGCAAGACGCAGGCGCTAGCACATGCACTCACAGCAAGCAACAGATAGGTGACAAGAACGGCCTTCCACTCCACGTCTTCATGTGGCGGTGGGTTTTAGTAATATTCAAACCGTTTGAGCTATAAACAATGTATTTTGGTTGCAGATTTTTGTTTATGTGGAAAATCTATAATTATACAAAAATGCTGTGGCCACACAATTGCATAATTTTAGTGGCCCTGAATATAGTGCATCTTACAAACTGAAGTCACAGCGGGGGCTCAACAAACAGACAACATTAAGGCATAGTTTGCTTAGTCCCAGGATCGTTAATGCGGACAGTGACTTTAGCCCATCCATAACCCTGGGTATTCCTCACAATAACCAGCTATCTAATCTGTGACCTGCAGTACAGAGTACAGCATCTGCCACTTATCCTTCTTGTGTTCTCCGGTTTTGCAGCATGTTATTAAAGCTAGGCATTCTGATTATCCAAATCAGTCAATTAGAAGGACAGTATATAACAAGTATTTGCAATACAATAGGTCTTGCATTGGCAAGAGTGCAAGCTATTTGTGTTGTAAATGACAATGTCTTTTATTTATGTGTTTTGATTTGGAGTGTAGAGGATGTATGTGGTGTGGAGTCGAAATTTGTGGTTTGTATTTGAATTGTTACTTGTGGAATTGTGCGGTGTGAAATTGTGTGGTACTGAGTGTATTTGTGTAGTGCAATTATGTGGCATGGTGAAAATATATGGGTGAGAGCTGCATAGAATACATAGAAAGAAAGATAGAGAGGGATAGGTAGTTTATATCTTAACTGAGAAGATACAATGCAAGCTTCCCTCACATAAAAGGTACTATGCAAGCTTCCCTCACAGAATTTACCATACAAGCTTCCCTCACACACAGCAGATACTGCACAGCCAGCAGCGGTGCATGGTTCCCTCACAAACAGCAGATACAGCACAGCAGCAGTGCAAGCTTCCATCACACACAGCACAGGTACAGCACAACAGCAGTGTAAGCTTCCTTTACTCACAGCAGACACAGTACAGCAGCAGAACAATATTCCCCACACACAGCACAGTTACAGCACTGCAGCAGTGCAAGTTTCTCTCACACTGAGCAGATACAGCACAGGCAGCAGCAGTGCAAGCTTCCCTCATACACAGTGCAGATACAGCACAGGTAGCAGCGCAAGCTTCCGTCACACAGAGCACACATACAGTTCAGGCTGCAGTGCAAGCTTCCCTCATACACAGCGCAGCTACAGCACAGCAGTAGTGCATGAAGCACTGGCATTGCCTTTAGGTCTTGGCTTTGGGACCTTATAAGTGTTTAGCCAGAGCTATTCTTCAATTTTGTGCAATGAGGGTGCTGGTAAACAAGAACTGCCAAGCTTGTTTTTGTAAGCAAACACAGACTGCACTTCCAAGGCCTGCTCTGCATTCCAGGTATTCCTCTGGGAGCTGGCGAGGGGCTCCAAAGAGACAAGCAATTCTCCACAGAAAATGCAACCAAAATATGTGAAATGCTTTACCTAAAGAAAGACCTTTTGAGTGTTCAGCTTTTAGTATTTTCTTCACTGTTAATAATTCTTTTTTCTCTCCCAGAGTGTGATTAAAAGTGCTTTTTACCCTTATAGTGTGATATTGGAAACACAGGTACGGTTTGTCAAAGGATGCTCCTGCACATTTGAATTTGTAACTGCATATAGGTAATGTGGTATTCAGGAGCACCAGTAGCTTTATAGACAGAGACATTTATTTTTAGTCATGGAGAAACTAAGCACCTTTCCCAAAATCACAGGATGTTGAGCCTCCGAGACTTAAACACTGTCCCAGCCTCAAAGTTCAAAGTTGAAACCGCACATCCTCTTGCCTTTGAGCAAAACGTTTTAAAATGTGTGACGGAAGAACGAAATTCCAGTCATAAAGCCGGTGAAATGCACTTTGAAATGTACCTATAAGCAGCACTTTTAATTGCAGCAGCTCTTTGGGCACTGGCACCTTTTTTTATTTAAGATAAACGTTTTACTTGTTGTTTCCTATTTTTGAGGGTCGATGCTTATTTTTCTTACTCAAGCATTTACAGCGAGTAAAAGACACATATGGGAAAGACAGGTGGAAACGAAAGACAAAAAAGAGTAACAATGGGAGAAAACAGAAAGCTGCACGAGTGAGCTGAAGGGCCAGGGACTGGCTTTAAATGGATTGAAGAGGCCCGAGATGGCTTCAGTATTATGCTGTGTGTTTGCACTTTTAATTGAAGCAGCCACATGTTTAAGAAGAGGGCTTTAGGCACTGGCAAGTTTATTTTATTTACAAATTACGCACTGGAGAGAACACAATGCCCTCAGTGACAAAATATACATTTTAACTAGCAAGCGATCACCTCAGCCAGCCAGCCTGCTGATAAGCATGATTAATTGCCCTGAATGCAGCCTGGTGCCCTCCAGCCAGACAAAGCTAATAAAACTCCTGTGACCTGGGCGCTTTATAAAGGTGTGTGCGCGGTGGGAAAAGACATCCTGCGCGCGCGCACCTTAAAGGGAACATTGCCCAAGGGTCTGTATATATTCATCATACCATATGCACCCAAACATTCGAGAACAGCCTGGCTGGAGCTTGACTGAGAGACAGTAAAGATGTTAGTTTGGACCTTAATCTTTCGGCTCTGAATGCAGGCAGATAAAACCGATTTAGGTCTATGCAGAAATTGGCTCCAAAACAAGTTTTATGTCAAGAGGGCTCTGTCTAGCATTTTGGCACATTCAAGAGAAATCGTTGCAGTGTCAGACAAGACCAAAGAGCTTCTTTTACTTTCAAAATCTGTTCTGGAGAAGGAGCACTTAGAACCTAGTCATCCAGATGCAGGAACATATTCCAAATCTGAAGATGTGGAAGAGCAAGAATGGGAACCACCATCTTGGTGAAGACTCTTGAAACAGAGCATTGTCCAAATGGCATGACCTTGGTACTTTTAGTGACCCACAGCTATGGAACATGACGGTAAGCATCAAGGAGATTGATAGTTAACATGAATGTTCTCTTCTAACCAGTGGAAATATTCGCTGCAAGGTCTTCACTTTTAAGAAAATCTTTTTTACCCATAGAGTGACACCCCTGAGACCGATGATCACCTGGAATCTCTGTTTACTTAGTAACCAGAAAGACTACACAGTATTGTCCAGTCCCTTGTTACTCTCTGGTCACATGAGCTATTGCTTGCGTTTGTAACATGAAAAGAACAGCTTCAAGCATGACAAGTCTCTTGGAATGAGAACGGGGTCATGGCATATGCATAGTCCGAGAACCTGTAGGAATACAGGAAAACCTGATTTGATATATATTGCTCATTACCTCTAGCACACAAGTGTCTGAAGAAGATAGTCACAGCTGTCCATGAAATGCTTTATCTGACCTTCATTAGGCCATTTGGAGCCATCTGTGGCATAGCCAGGAAAGCTATGCTTTCGCACAGAGGAAGATTTTCCTTTCTGCTCGTAACAACCAGAAAAACCTTTATGGCGCTTATTTGAAGGTGGAGGCAGATGCCCTGAGCCTGAGTATCTCATTTATGTGAGCAATGCTTCATGTGATGTGCTAACAATAGCTATTTTGTTTTTATTTAGTACAACACAGATTCACAATAGAGTAATGAATGAGCAGTAATATAGAAAACTAATTAAAACTCATTCATCTCAGAAGGAAGAAAGGTGCTTTAAAAATCAAACTGATAATTTCTTAGTCACACACCCCAACATCACATATGTTTTTTAAAATCTCGTTTTATTGATTTTATGCAACAACACAAAAAACATACAACACATCAGCAGTGCATGGCTCCATTCTGAGGAAGGGTCGAAATCTGGACACAAGTCACAGCGGTATGTTTCAAAATAGGAGTACACATGAAATGAAAAGGGGAAGCCAAATCATCGATCCAATCATACATTGAATACTACAATTATGCTTGCTTGGCTGTCACTGTCACTTTATCTTGGGACAAAGGACACAGGCATCACCCCTCCCCTCAGAGCTCTCCGACGAGCTAGTTACATCCTCTGCAGCAAATCTATTGAGAAGATACCCTCACAACATGATTGCCTCTGAGTCAGTACGGGCAGTACACATGTGCATCTCCTTGGCTACCCCTATTCAAGGAGAGCCTCCTGCCAAGAGAACACCTGCGGCACTCAGGACCTCAACCAGTCGATGGCCACTCGCCTCTTGGGCAAGAGCAGTACCAGCTTGGCTAGCCTATAGGGAATCTTCCACCCTCTGGGATTCACCACCACACCCAAAAGGCATATCAACAGAGTCAGAGGGATGTCAATGGCCATTGCTTCCACTATCCTTGGCACCACATCCCTCTAGAATGTCTGAATCGCCGCACATGCCCAAGCCATATACACAAAGGTGGCTCCCATCTCCCCACATCAAGCACACCGTGCTTCCCTCGATGGGTTCATCCTATTCAATTTCCTAGGAGTCACATAAATGCGGTGGAAATAGTTGAAGTGAAGCAACTTAAATCTATGGTTGCAGGGCACTCTTCTGACCAATGTACATGCCCAGGCCCAGTCAGCATCCTCAATAGAATCCTCCAACTCACACTCCCAGTCCTCATGTGAAGCATAGGGGGCATTCTCCATTTCTCCCTAAATGGCCTCATAAAATAAGGAAATGAGATGCCCCCCTCTTCCCACTGAAGTAGGCCCCTCAACATCATAGAGGCCAGGGGCACCACAGGGAACCAGGCCCACAAGTCCTGCACAAAGCTCTCCAACTTGGCATAATGAAGAAAGTGGCCTGCTCCCTTTTCAAAGGTTTCCCGGGCCTCCCAGAATGTGGTGAAAACCTCCCCAGGGTACAAATCCACCGCAACCTGGCAACTCCCCCTGTCCATTGATCCATGGACATATCCCCATCAATTGCCCTAAATGTAGCAAGGTCCCAGAGACAAAGCTCCATATCAAAAAGCCCCTTTACAGCACTTTCCCCACCACCACATCCCATATTGCCGCAGTCTGCCGTACCAATTACTGGACCGTGTGCGCCAACTGAACCCCTCACATCAACAGGCGGACCAGCGTATCGTCCGCCAGCATATCAAGGAACAATCTCTTTCCCCAGTTATCCGGGTCGGCCAACAACCTCGCTGCATGCTGCAACATAGCTGCATACTATTCATCCAATATGGCGCAGGACTAGAACGCCGTAAAGCATACATGGGATTCAGCCCGTTAAGTTTGCTAGCATCTAGTTTGATTACATTTAATGAACTAACCGTGGATTCTTGTTGATGATTACCATTAGCCTTGAAAAAGCCCCAGGTGAACTCACCGCTAGGGGGTGAAACACGTGTCGGCTCCCCGGTCATTGACTTACAAGACTCCATTTATGAAAAACATCAACGAGTGCCTTCGACCTTCGAGGCCCAAAAGAGTACCAATAAACATAATCTCACACCATACCCGGATTACAAATTTGAATCCTTACAACCAAGTGGGTTCTCAACCTTTATTATTATAGATAGCTGCATACTAGTAGTGCTGTGATTCCTTTACAGCTAGTCCCACATCTTTCAAATCATTCTTAAGGACTGAAAGTGTCACTCTGCTACGCATCCAGCCTAGACTAGGGAAATAAGTAAACTATTCATCTTGCGAAAGACGTGCAGCCTCATTGGACACATTACATTTTGGACCAGATAAAGACAACAAAGGAGAAAGACCATCTTGGCCAATGTAGTCCTACCGATCACTAATAAGGGGAGTCTAGTCCAGAAAGCTATGGAACCCTCAAGTCCTGGTATGACTCTATCCTCATTCAAGCACAATATACTTCCTTGGTGTGGGTGACCCATATTTCCAAATATCTAAAGCCCTCTGTCTCTCACCGGAGGCTGAGCCCAGGCAACTGGGCAGCCAGCACCTAAGCCAGTCCACCAAGCGGGAACAAGAGAGATTTTCTGAAGCTAACCTGAAGACAGGAAACCCTACCAAAGTCACTGAGGCACTCCATTAAGATTAGCACAGCCTGGTCGGGGGAGCGTAGATATACCAGTGTGTGATCCGAATAGAGTGAAATAACATGCGTGGACCCCCCCCACGCGAATCCTACAGGGTTCCAGCTTTTTACGCAGGAGGAGTTCCAAAGGTTCAATGTCATGAGCAAACAGAAGCTGTGAGAGGGGGCAACCCTCCCTGGTGCCCCTTCTTACCTACCACCCCCAGAGAGATCACCCCCAATGTTAATACAGACCGTGGGGCTAGTGTATAGGAGCTTCACACAACTACAAAATATGGGCCCAAGCCCCATCCCCCACAACACTGCCAATAAAGAGGGCCAATCCATAGTATTAAATGCTTTTTCTAGATCGAGGGAAACCAGTGCCAGCTCGTGATCAACCTCCATGGTTTCTTGTAGGATGTGCGTGAGCCTCTGAAGACTGAAAATGGTAATATTTGCTGCCATGAAGCCACATTGGTCTTCATGCATCAAATCACGGATCACTCCCCGCAACCACGTTGCTAGCAACTTACATAGTATTTTTACATCAGATTTGAGCATCGTAAAAGGTCTGCATGATGAAGGGTCCGTCACGTCACCCCCAGAGTTCAATAGGAGGCACATAATACCTTCTCTCTCATGGTGTGCAGAAGTATCCTGCCTGCCTGCACTTCCTGGAGTACCTCTAGAAGCTTCTCCCTAAGCATGGCAGAGTAAGTATGATAAATCTCCATGGGGAATCCATCCCCTCCAGGGGCTTTGGATCTGTTGAGAGCTTGAATGGCTGCACCCAATTCCTCCAAGGAGATCTCACTCTCCAATTCCTGTACGAGATCCGGAGCCAAATTAGAGCGGCCAACTCCTGTCAAGAATTGTTCTGTTAGCCCCGGGGGACCCACCTTTTCCACGTGATACACCCCCTTGAGGTACTCCTCGAAGACACCCAGGATGTAACGGCAGCTAGTCACCAAGGGCACAAACCCGAAGAATAAGAGGTACCACCTCTTCCTAATTCAAAATCCATGCCACACGTTTACCGGACTTGTTCCCCTCCCTGTGTAAACGTTGACTATGTGCCTTAATGGAGCAGTTATCAAAGGTTTCCAAAGCTGACTGCACTGCCCGCTGAGCCTGGAGCACCCTCCCCCATTCTTCAGGTGAGAACACCTCAAATCCCGTGAGCCAACTGTCATTGTATGACACAAGTAGTTTCTATAAAGGCCCCACGCATAACTATCTTGAGGGCCTCCCAATCCACAAGAGGAGGCAGATGCCCAGTTAGCATCTAAATAATCAGTGAGGGAGGTTACGAGTGCGTTACGAAACTCAGCGTCTTTTAAGAGGTCAGAAGGCATATGCCAGCTTCGTACACGGTGCACCTCAGTGCCCCAGTGTAATTTGAGCAGTACCTGCGCATGATCAGTATGAAATCACCCTAGATGTCACCCCCACCAATTTCTGAATGTCTATTCTGTCTACCAGTATGCGATCCAAGCAGCTATAAGTGTTGTGGGTCAAAGAATGACAGGTATACTAACGACCATCAGTGTGCAGGGCACTCTAGCCATCGCAGAATCCCAGGCATAACCACTGCAGGGAGGTCATCATCAGGGGCTTAGTACTACTCCTGAGCGGGTAGCTATCCACATTCCCATCAAGGATGCATTTGTAATCCCCCACCCAGATTATCGGAGTCCCAACACTATCTTCAAGGAGATCCTGCATATGGTCATAAAAATGTTTATCAACCACATTGGGTGCATAAATATTAAGAAGTGTAATGGCCTTACCATCCTGCGTACCCTAGACCAGAAGATGTTGCTCCTCTATGTATGCCTCACTATAAGTATGTCGGAAGGGCACCCCAGGTGCAACCCAAATGCCCACCCCCAGAGCAAAGGAGGAGTATATAGCTGTAAACAATTGTCCCCTCCATTTATTCCACAGCTTCTGAGATTCATCTCCTAGGAGATGAGTTTCCTGCAGGTAACCTATGTGCACCTTATGCCATCTAAGGAACGAGTGGATTTTATACATTTTAGAATAGCCCTTTAAACCCCTGACATTCTATGTCAAGATGTTTGTACTTTCCGCCATGTCAGATTGCAAAGTCCTTTCTGCAGAACCGGACTCTGCTCTCCCCCATCCTTTGGTCTCTATATACCACAGCGTCCTTTTGAGAGGAGTGGCATAACCTCTAACATGCATTGCAAACATCATTTTGCACTCCAAAACCTATGGGAGTACCAAACAAACCAACTCCCTCAACCACCCCCATCCTGTAAAAACAGTTAACTCATACTGCACATCCATCAGGTACCATGTTGGCAGGATCCGCAGCCTCATCCTTTGACCCACAAACATGATCTACCATGTAACGAGGAGAAGGCCCAACCGGCCCCATAGATTATGTAACAGCCGTACTATCATATGGATTCAAAGACTGAACTTGTACATTACCCTGCAATAACTGTATCATTTACATACCCACACATTGCCTTTGCCCCACATCTCAGGCAAGGAGAGCGTAAGGATAAAAGGGAGAACATATGAGCATGCAAGCAATCAACACATGGTAAGGATATGCAGTCAAATAGCAGAGTCTTCCAAGCCCGAGCCAGGCCCTGTGGCGGGCGCAGTCCCTATCGAGACAGAACCAGTGTCCCAGGTCACCTGTGCCATGGTGCCATCCCCCTAGATCTTGATTCTCGTCGGGCTCCCATTTCTGCATGGAGATGAGTCTCCCAGCCCAGTGTCCTCCCATGATCTCCAATTTGAGCTGCGGGCTCCACGGGCACTCTCGGATCCACCCTGCCAGGGGCCTGCTCGCTGCAGGGGCACCTTCTCCCACACCTCCAACAATCTCCATACATCTTATGGGGTATCGAACAGTGGGACTTGCCTCCAGGCAGGACCCTCAGACGATCCGGGTGCAATAACATGTAGCGGAGACCCCCTGAGCGAAGCTTAGCCTTGACCATTGTGCCCATTATGCATCAGCGCAAAGGGAGAGGACAGAAATGTGCCATGTCTTGTAGATATGGAGCATCTCTGCTCTTCCCTGTGGCAAAGGGCAGTGCAGGAAGGCCACGTGCTGCGCTGCCCTGCGCCAAGGGGCTTGTAAATAAGCCCCTCGATCTACAAATGCAGTGCCATGGACATCTGATGTGGCTCTAGTGTACATTTAATGGTGTATTATGATAATGGATAGCATGTATATGCAAAAAGGAGCATGCGTATGCAGAAAGGAATATATAAATGGAGTGAGCTGATGTTTCAATGATGGTTATCATCATGCACCAGTAACTACTTTTGCCTCGTAGGATTTTGCTGTGCTACGTTCTTTTTGCGATTTCTACACTCACTATATATCTTAGAAAAAAATAATACCAAAAAAACACCACCAGATGAATTGTGGTGTTTTTGCTACTAGTCACGTGATACATGCTGCTGAAGATACGACTCGCAATCCAAAACAGATTTCATTTTGCATTTCTATAAGGGTAATGCTTTTTCTCCCGAGTATTAATTGTGCATTGGACTTTTAAAATGGTGCCTGTGATGAAAACATTCTGGTGCTCTTTTGAGAATGGGTAATGCCCTGACATAATTCTTTGTCGCAATTGCAACTGGGAAATAAAGTTACATCACACGATAATGTACCGGCATATAGCTGCAGAAACTAAAATCACAGTTAGTTAAAATGATGTAGAGCAATTATTAACTAAAAGCGTTAAAGTTACTTCTAGACAATTGGTAGGGCACATATTTGATTTGTAGGCGCTTCACAGCACAGTGAAATTATCTCTTTCCATGTGGCTTTCGTTTGTCTTCAAAGAATGGCAACAGCAGTTCCAACACGCTCTTCCAACTTTTGTCAGTCATCAACATATCAATTTGAATGTGTAGAATTATCCAGGGACTGAAAAGTGCAAAAAGGTATATCTGTATTAACCCAAGCTTCAGAAAGTGTCAGTTCGGTGAAATACCGTTCATCAACCTTTTCTAAGCAATGGATGTTGACAAGCCCCCCACCCAAACCAAGGACCTAAGTAGTGGTTCATTTGTCTTGCTTTAAAAAGACATTTTCAATCATGAAACACAGCGACCCCCTTGGAGAGAGAAGAAACCTATATTTCCTAGGATAATGAGTACCGTTCAATAGTTGGTATTGGTGCAGTATGCAAATACAGTGTATTAATCATACAATGAATCACTATGGGAAATCCTTGGTAGGAAGCTCATATTGTAGATGCTTCAAAAAAACGGTGCAGTGCAAGGAGACATTCGTGAACAAAGTGCACAAGTGTTTAGCTATAATACGTACAGATTAGGGGGCTGATATTAAGCAAGGTTTCAACAGCAAAACTCAGATTGCAGTTAATGTTGTGAAAATGTATATCATCAACATCAGTCCACTTCTGAAAAGACAACGTTTCAACTGGGACATCATCAGAATCAAGATGGTAGCAGCCTAATTAAAACAAAACACATATTTTGCCCTGGCTCGAAATACTACATGTGGAAGCTGTTGAAGGCATAATTCCAACATTGTGAGTGTGGCGATTGAAGTTGTCACTTAAAGCAGATAGATCAACATGTTTTACCATGGGTCACATAAAAAAGTGGAGGCCTCGAGCGCAAACAGGGACCTTGAACAATCTCTCGCAGCATTGCATGACATATTATTTGATTTTTAGTATACCATAATCTACAGGTGTAACCCTAGCAAACAGTATTTTGTTTTTGTCATCATGTTAGAAAGGAAGAAATTTGAATCATGTTACCGTGGCCGGACAAGCCTTACGTAGTCGGGCAGAAGTCCTTACAGGCCAGTTTTCAAAGCCCAGGGCCACTGTTGATTTCTCTGTCCATTTCCCCAGGTTCAGATGTTCATTACTTCAAGGTAGGGGAGTCTGCAAGAGAGAGAAAGAGGGAAGGATGAGGAAAGTAGAGAAAAAGTGATGTGAAGAATGAGGAGAGAAAAGGCATTGATGGACAGAAAGAGCGATTGCATGAGGATACGTAGGGGAAGGGGAACAGGGCTGGTGTGAGCATTTTTGTCAGGGTTTTTGTTGGTTCTCTAGTCCGGCCAAGCATGCTGCTCAACCAAATCAGTTTGACTTCTAGGTAGGCTCCCACTTAGATGCATCTTTTCCAGCTAGTTCCCAGTGGATATGCATTTACTTCTCTTAAAGCCTGGTTCAAATCCACTGTACATAAAGAAAACAAGGGGACATTTTTTGGGAAGTGCATATCCCTTTTCCATGATATGGTAGCCCTGCATATCGGCACAAAATCCACACACAGCAGGATAGGGGAAGTTAGGTTAAATATAGCTTTGCTTAAGCATTGTGAGCCTAAGGACCTGCACGATTTTTATGGAGTCAGGGACTAATCAGAACCTTGACAATTTCTGTTTTTTACATTGTAAACTGTCATCTTATACCATACCTGTTACTGTGAAACAATCAGTGATTTCTCTTTGTGTGAGGAATACATGAGGTTACAGAGACTGGTCTCAAACATCTGGGACATATTTATCAAGGGTTTCGCGTCGCCCTTGCACCCCACAAGAGGATGTAGGGCGACACAAGACCTATAATGAGATTTACCATGCCATGCAAGGCCACCTTGCATGGCCCTGCATGACTTGCTAAATCTGGAGTAACTCAAGGCACCGCAAGTTGTTGCCCTGTTTTATTCTGCCCCAGGGAGGCATTCTATGGGTGGAGCATGGACATTCCCCTCATCCAGTAATGGATTCTGAAGCATTACCAGATTTACCATGAGTGGTGGACCTTATTGTGTCAGAATGCTACGCTTTCCCAGAGGAGTAAAGAGGGGACATTTCTCCTCGTTTTTTCCTCTTTCTACATGTGCTGCATTCTGCAGTACACATAGAAAGAGGAAATTAGGAAAAGCCCTAGAGGATTGTTTTTGTGGAGGAAGGTATCCTTTCCTGCACAAAACCAATCCTGCCTGTAACGCAGCCCCCCTACACTATGATGCAAGTAGAGAGGAGGAATGCGGGCCCTTTCCCTTTTAGGTTGCGCAGTGCAGCAAGTTGTCTTCCTGCGTTCCATGAAATAATGATAAATATGGCCCCTCATGTTTAACTAGTGCGCTGGTTTGATACCTGCTGAGTTATATTGCACTGCCGTTTCATAATTCTATTTGTGAAGCGACATTGACAGCCAATGTCTGTTAAAGTTTGATTTAATACCTTGATTTTTGTATATTTTTAATATTAAAATAGTCAATTTTGCTAAATACATCCCGTAGCAGATTCAGAGGGATGCTTTGATTAATGAAGATTTACACAACTGTGTAGGCCTTTGCATTCGTCATTTTCCTCCTGACACCTGTGGGCAGAGATTTGCATTACAATTGCTAAAATCAATGGAGACTGCAAGCTCTAGGCAGGCAGGTTAACTAGGGGATTTCTCAAATTGTAATAGGCAGGAAAATGAAAAGATTCCTATAAAACGAGTCTGTGCAGTACAGAAAGGATGTTCTGTCACATTATATTGGCCCTCCCATCTATTAATTCTGCTTTGTGTGACGCATTCTAACATGTTGTAGTGTACACTGCTCCATTCAGTTGTTCGTTCCACAAAGGTGTTTTAGGCCCCATGAAACACAGGGACCTTTTTCCCGGATGAAGGCACGACTTCGTTGAATCGAAGTATGAATGCAGACCATGTAAGGTAGTCTTATTAACCTTAAAGCTTTTTAGCTTTAAGGTGACGACTACAATTGGGATAATTGGCATGTGACGGCGGCGTAGTGATCAGAGTTGCATTGCTTTTTAACCGTTCAGGTCGGTGGCCCTAAGGCTGTGAATCAGATTCAGCCAAAGACAGCATGCGGCACCTTTATTTGGAAATTGAAGTCGGCAACAGACGAGCATCAAACCAGTAAAATAATCAGCTATTGTAGTAGTTATCCTCCCTATCTAAGAACAGAAACAGAGGTTCATACCTGCAGTGGATAAGCTCACGTTTTTGTTCTTGTTAAATTGCTCAAATGATGTAGCCCTTTGAAAGTATTTCACCATTTTACGGAGAGGTGTAGGCATTTTCACGTTTATTTGACAGAGAACCTCATACAGAGGAACTTAATTACAACAAATATTAGTTAAGTTGCTTGCTATAAAGAACGAGAGAAAATATATATATTTCTACATTATTTCAAAAGCCAACATCAAGAGCTTGAATGTGTTAAATAGGGGAATGACATATCGTTTCAAAAATATCCTGTGACATCAATAATGTGTCAAACATATTGTTGCTTCATGAATATCGAGTAACAGAACATCGAAGGTAAGAATATTGGATTTTTTATGTCTATAATATATTTTTTAAGACTATTGTATTTAACACCGTTTACTCTAATATACTTGTAATAAATATTGTTTTTTTTAACGAATTAATGTGTATTTGTTAGTATATCACTCTAAGGTGTTAATATTTTTAGTTTGTAATTTTAATGTTGTGTAATAATGTCTAATAATGTAAATGTACTAAAATTGTTTTAAATGTAATTAGTCATTTATAATTTAGTAGCAGGTTGTTGGGCTTGTAGGACAATGAGGAGGGATGTTAATTAAATGATAAATTATAGTTTTTTTAAGGCTAATTATTTTTTTGAATTTGGTAATGGAAATTGACATGTAATTCTTAAGTATGTGAATTATTAAATTAATTGTGATTTATTTTTTTGAGGCTATTTTGTGATGTTTAATGTATCATTTACTTATGTACAGTTTAATTAGTAATTTAGGGCCAGGTGTATCAATGCATTTTGCATTTGCAAACGGTGCAAATCGGTAAATATTGACCGTTTGCGAATGCAAAATAGCCTTTCCAGATGTATGAAAGGCAAAGGCAGTGTAATTTTACGGAATTACAATTTTTTGTCATTCCCTAAAATTGCAGCTCCAAATAGGGAATCGCAATTTGTGATTCCCTAAATAGGAAATTACAAATAGGGATTTTCCCAAAGCACATGTAACAAGTATTTTCTAAATGCAAAATGGGCATTTAGGAACTGCTATTACCACTCCAAGTTGGCGGTAACCATGTGCAATTTTAACAAATGCATTAAAAATGCAGTTTTTAAAGTGCCACGAGGGGCACTCATGTCCCTACAGCATGTGTGCACTTTACATATGCCCAAATTATTTTTCGAGGTGCATCAAAGGGGGCCTTGGGCCCTTGGCACCCTTGGTTTTACATTTCCCAATCTTGCCATTTCCTAATAGGAATACGAATTCACACCTATGCTCCTTCAGACCCATAGGAACGAATGGAGTCACAGTCCCAAATAGCGAATCCCTAATAGCGATTGCGATTCTGTGGTAATCGTTATTAGAGATTCGCTATCTTGTTACATACCATTTTGCCTTCCCTAAATAGGGATTTCTTAAAATTTGCTATTTACGGAATGCAAAATGGGATTTTCATTTTGATACGGCCGGCCCATAAATTTTAATAGTGAGTTGTTTGCTTTGTAAAGGAATAGGGTGGGAATTTAATTAAAAATATTTTTTATGTTAACTAAATAATTGGTAACAAATGTTGCAAAAATCGAAATCTGTAAAACATGATTTGTTTTATTTTCATTATTTATTAATTTATTGATAAGTGTATGTAATCATACACTTTCAAATGTCTGTTTTATATTTGTTATTATTTTACATTTTATATGTTTTATTAAAGTAGTAATTTCATTTTATTATTGTATTATTTATATTTATTGGTGTGTGTATATTTTGGTTATTAGAAAGAGAATTCATTTTATATATATTTTTTAATTGAATGCTATTTTTTGTGTGTTTCATTTTGCATTTTTTTCTATTTGTATACTATATATTTTTTATTTTCAGTGAGTTTTATTAATTTAAATTTGTTAGCTATTTAAAGTTTTTTTCATTAAAAAAATTGATTAGGAGTTTGAACGGTGCATTAACTCTTCTGAAGTCTAAAACTTTCCCTCCTTTTGCTTAGATTGGAGTGGGAATAAATTGAGCCACTCCAAAGTCCAACACTTTCCCTACTGTTGCTTAGAGTGGAGTGGCAAATCTAACACTTCTTTGATTTGAGATATGTTGAAGTGGGATAGTAAATATAACCCTTCCAAAGTCCATCACTTTCTCTGATTCTGCTTATGTTGTAGTGGGAATAGTAATAACCCTTCCAAAGCTCAACACTTTTGCTACTGTTCTGTAGATTGGAGTCGGAAAGTAAACCTATCCATGTTCCAACACTTTACCTGCTTTTGGCTATGCTGGGATGGGAATAGTAAATGTAATCTATCCAAAGTATAACAGTTTTCTTTCTTGCGTTTAAACCGAAGTTGCAATACTTATTTTCACTACTATAATTTATTTTAAATTGATATTTTTTAATATTATCTATTTTCTTTTTTATAGTATTCCTAAAAGGATACTTTGAAATATATTTTTGTAATAATTCTATTGATTAATTAAATTAATTATGATATATGCTTTTTTTAGTACGTTTGCTAATTTTAATTTTTTGGTTAAATAATGTATTATATATTTTAAAATACATATGTTTTATTTATATACATATTTACTTAAAACTATTTTTATGTATTCATTTTAATATTTAATTTATGCTTATTTGCTTATATATATATATATATATATATATATATATATATATATATATATATATATACAGTTGTTGGTTATGTATATGTTTGTTAATTATTTCTAATTTCACAATGTTATTATTATTTTAAATTTAATGTATTGAAGCAATCGTTAAATTACTGTTTTGTAGTAGTTGAAAAAGAATGGGCCATGATGGCGGACCTCCTCACCAACCCTGAGCGCTGTGACCATGATAAGCCATGATAAGCTTGGGAAGAACACAGGTGAAGCTGCTGAACCCCCGGCCTCTTGGGATGCCTCCAGTCTCTTCCACAATGCAATCCTTCTTGGTGGCATGGACATCCAGATTCTAATGCCTCCACACAGTTTGCGTGTGGCCAGCCGTGGTCAGCAAAGGATCCCCTCCTGCTCCCCTGTCCTGAGAGGGCAGCCCTTTGGTGACTTTTTGGGCAGCTGAACCCAGTGAGACAGCCCCCTCCTGATCCACCTTATAAGCAGCAGTGTCCGAGACCCCTGACAGACCCTGACTGACTCCCTCTGGGCTGCATGGGTCCTAATCGGGTCCTCGGCTGCCTGCACATGACTCCCAGGACCTGCTTGCTGCTGCATAGACTGCCGTGCCCCTGCGGGAGTTGGCTTCTTCAGTGGCGGGCGGCATTGTGGACCGGGACCAGGGGTGCCTTGGGGACAACATGCTCTTTTCTTTCCCCCTCCCTCTTTGATGAGGGGGCCTCACCCTTACAGTGGGATTTCTGCCTGTGAGCTGGTGGACTAATTCCAGGCAGAGATCCCTTGCAATTTTGGAGTGGTGCTCTACCTGGTTGGTGGGATGAAGGGAGCACAGAGCAAGGGATTCTGGACTGACTGCTGTCCTATCAGGGATCACCAACTGCTTGTGCTGCCATATGTGACCTCTCCAAACAAACACAAATGATGGACAGAATGCAGAACCAATCAAACATTCACCACCATTCACAGATCTGGGTTTAATCCATCAATTCTTTTGCTCACCATGCCACCCCAGTTTGGACCCAACCTTATGCAAATCAGTCTTGACCCTGTTCCCCATATGCAAGCGGGCTGGTGAAGGACACAGTACTGGCATCCTGCAGACTTCTGGGCTGCCTGCCCTCCACCACAGGAATTGAAGTCCTGCCAGGGCCCGTCTGCTACTCTTGCTGTCCATTGCACACCGCAGAGCAAGCGGGCTGGTGAGGAACCCCCATATGTGCGACTAGTGGGCACTTGAGTTTCCCATCCCCTGCTACAGGTTTGCAAACTTTCCAGCGATCTCCTCTGGGGCACAGCAACAGCCAGTTGACTGGTACCAATGTAAAGCCTACATAGCAGATCCTGACATACTACACTGTCATGGGGAAGAATGAATCCTCCACCACCCAAACGCAACCTAAAATTGATAAGTATACAACCCCAGTGGGAAGGACAACTGTATATCCTGACTAGACCTGACTAGATCGGTGTCCCTGCCAACATGAGCACCATCCTCGCCACGATCCAGACCTCCAAAGCAGCTGTGGAGGCCTAGGTGGGCAAGGTAGGAGTAAATATTGCGCTTCTTCTGCCATATCTCTGCAACATGGTGGCTAGTATGCCAACAGTGGAGGATCAGATATCCAGTCTGGAGGACGATGTAGTGAACCTCAAAACTAACATGAGGAAAACTATTTCAGTCACAGCCACCCTGGAACAATGAACAGAAGATGCTGAAAACAGGTTCAGAAGGAATAACCTTTGCTTCGTAGGGTTTCCAGAAGAGGAAGAAAACCCAGCCGCCATAACATACCTAGAAACCTGCCTCAAGTCCTGGGTACCTGACGGGAAGCTCTCATAATGGTTTGTACTGGAGCAAGCTCATCGATCCCCAGCCCTGTGACCCTCATTGGAGTCACCACCTTGCCAGATGATAGCTCACCTGCTCGACTAGTAACAGAGGCACTATCCTCTGAGAATCCAGAGTGGTGGGCTCGCTGAAATACCATTCTACCCACATCATGATATTCCCTGATTACTCTCAGGCAACTCAGAACTGAAGGGAATCTTTTTATGAAGTAAAACAAAAACTTTGACTCATGAACATCCAGTATATGCTGATGTACCCTGCATGACCAAAAGTGATTTTTCAGTGACGCACCCATTTCTTAAAAAATCCAGACAAAGCCCGGGAGTGGGCAACAGAGCAGAAGACCCTGGAAGCACTGCAAGACTTGAGCTGACAGCACCAAAAGTAAATACCCCTGATCTCCCGCTGAGGGCTGCGGACGGGCACCAAACACCAAACGTGTGGCCAGCAAAGCCATGCCTGGAGACCTTCAGCCTCCTCGTACTTGGATACAGCTGTGAGCAGACATGTGCAGGGAACTCTACAGGATGGAGGCTCCCCTGATGCCAGGAGGCCGTCATGGACCCACGGATTGGCTGGGCAGACAGTGCCTAGAAGCACTCTCTCACTACCTGTTAACTCGAGTCTCTCTATGGCAGTCACACCAATGTTTATCTGTAATTAAGGAAGAGGTCCACCTCATATGCCTAGCTGACTTTAGACTGGTTTTGATTTAGTTATGCAGATCTTTAGAGCAACAGATGCTTTTTGCGGGGGGGGAGTATGGGGTGGAGGTGTTGGGGATAAGGGATTGTTGACATTTGCCTACTCTTGTTATGTAGCATTCACCTACTTGCACCCACACTTAATTTCAACCCAAAAGAGATATCACTACACTTTCAGCTGCCCAGTAGTGACCTCTGCTGGATCTATGGAGTTGTGCCTAATTCAGTATTCTACTCAAACTTACGTTCCCATTTAACCACAGAATGACACCTCAGGTCATGTCCTGAAATGTGAATGGCCTCCTCGACTGCACCAAGAGGACGGCCATCCTAAAATATGCTCACCTGTTGAGATCCCATTGCTCCTTCCTTAAACAGTATGGCTACGATCATGTTTACTATGCCAGTTTGCCTGCGACTCCAGGGGGTAGTGATTCTCCTCCATAAGACTATTCCAATGGGGGAAATTAACACAATCCTTGACCCCCCTGGGCAGATATGTTGAGGTAGAGGGCCTTCTTGAAGACAACAGCTACAACTTCCTGAGAGCCTATGTCCCACCCCTTGCAAGCTACTACCCTAATAGCCCTAACTAGGAGCTTTGCTGAGATGCCCCCAGGGATAACCGTGGTGGGAGGCGATTTGAATGCTACCCAAGACCCTGCACTGGACACTTCGGGGCCCCCATGGGTTACCAATTAACCAAAGCCAAACAGCTCACAGACTGGATGGCTGCCCTATGCCCTTGCGATAGCTGGAGATTATGGTTCCCACGTTCTATTGACTATACACACACATCAGCCTCCCACAAGACATACTCAAGTACAGACCTAATATTACTCTCTGCATCTGACATGTTACAAATGCCCTCGACCACTATACAACCCAGATGTATCTCTAATCACTATCCAGTGATGTTATCCCTGAATGATAACGTGGCGACCCTAAGACCCATGTGGTGCCTCAGTGCTTGGTACGTTAGAGAGAAGAAATGTCGAGAGGTTCTCATTGCAGAGCTACAGAACTACTTCACCTGAAACCGTGGCACTGTGGACTTTCCAGGTACCTTCTGGATGGTTTGGAAAGCCATCCTCTGAGGGGCATAACCAAGGGCTATGTTTGCAGGGCTGAGAAAGATAAGGCCCGCTCCATGGTGGTCCTCGAGTTCCACATCCTAGATCGTGAGCACCGACATACTCTGCACCGTCAAGGAATCTCAGCCGCCAACTAACCGTGACAAGAACATCTTTCCGCTAAACAGTTCTGGAAGAAGAGCATCAATGCTGGAGATCCCCTACACAAATGATCTATAAACATGGTGACAAATCAGGCAAACTGCTTTATGGACTGGCCACCAGAGACATGTCCTCCTGTACCGCCCCAGAAATACTTGACAAACATAGTCTCCCTGTTCAGGCACCAGACGGCATCACAGAGGTCTTTTTTGTTCACTTCGAACTCTTGTACACCTGCAAAGAGTGCTCAACAAGCAAAACAGTGCATTTGATCCATAAGGATATATCCCTAGACACACTTCCCCCAGCCAACCGTATGGTCCTGGACAGCCCAATCATATAGGGGGAAGTTGATGAGGTGATACAGGGACTAAAATCGGGCAAGACAACGTGATCAATGAGTTCCCCATGGAATACTACCACAAATATGTCTCACGACTCCCCCTCACCTGTTCAACCTGCACACAGAAGCAGTTGATAGCGTCACTTCCCTGCTGACATAGATGTGGCCACCATAGTGGTAATCCCTAAACTGGGCCAACCCACCAACCATTGTGTTGTTTGTAGCCCCATTTTCCTCATCAATGCAGAGGACAAAATCCTTGCCAACCTTATTGCTAATAGACTCAGGCCAGTCTTCTACAAACAGATCTGCTTCTGCTGAGTACTTGTGTCTAAAACCTGCATGAAGGAACTCAAGGATCCACTGGCCCTACTCCTCCGTGACTTTGAGAAAGCCTTCAACACTGTGGACTGGTCTTTCTTGTCCAACATCTTGAGGAGAATGGGACTAGGCTCCAGGATCCAGGATTGAGACAATGAGAGGCAAGGTACATGTTCCCATCCAAACAATGACGCTAGCCCTCTAGCACCACATTTACCTCCCGATGCAAAAATGACCCATACCAAGGAAGCAGACCGCAAAAATTACACTAAGTCCGATTAGCGTCAAAATTTAACGCCTGGTCAGACCAGATGTGAAAAAGAGGCCCACACACTACCACTTAAGGAAAACACACCGAAGCAGCATTTTAAAACTCCAGGACAACATGGAGGTGGTACTGCTCCAGTTTGGCACACGCCGCATACGACAGACAAGAAAGCAGGTCCCTCCACCAACACCGCAGAAACCCCAACCACCACCACAGAAGCCACAAAGGCAGAGTAGAAGGCGGGAAAGGCTCTTCAGACAGCAGACAACCGTCCTTGGTCTCCGCGAACAAGATGTCATCCGGATTTACCGACTGAACCGGAGTCTATTGTATGCCTGCTGCACCACATTGTGCCGCACATCACAGCAAGGGTGCATACTACTACAACTATTCCACCCATGACAAAACTCCTCGCTGTCCTTCATATGCTGCCATCTGGATCTTTTCAGATAACGGGTGCACAAGTGGGTGGTATGTCCCAGCCATCCTTCTCGGTCTTCCTACCTAAGATCCTGGACGCAATCATAAGCCTCAGACCCCACCACATATGTTTCACAAACAGCCAGCAACTGTAGCAGGAGACCAAGCAAGGTTTCTACCAAATAGCTGGGTTCCCGCATGTGCTTGGTGCAATGGACTGCACCCATGTCCAACTGGTGCCACCAGCAGCAACGGAACATCTATATAGGAAACGCGCAAACACACCCATTCGATCAGTGGGCAGGCCATTTTGGACCACCATGGGCTCTTCACTAACATCCTAGCAAAATATCCTGGCAGCGTCCGTGATGCCTACATATTCCACCATTCCACTATCAATGAGCGGTTCCAGGATGGGCAATATGGCAATGGCCTACTCATAGGGAAGCCACCATACCAATCAGTACATACACAACACACCAACCATGTAGGACAAACAAGACATACACCACAATAAATACACATGGGCAGGGGAACACCAGTGTACAGGCAACAACACATATGTGACATGCCCAACTACACTGCAATCATTGCACATCAAAAACACATACACCCACATGTACATAACATAGCCACAACCTGACTGGCACACCACATGTGCACAGGTGGAGCAATGTCCCCTTTGCATACAGAAGCAAAGGGACATAGCTCCACTACCACAGACCACTACAAGTGTCCACTGTTTGACAACTAAATACAGATCACACACAGATTTCTCCAAACAAAGAATAGCTCACCTATGTCAATGGCATAGGCCATGGCCATGTAAAGAAAGTCACACATAGGCCCAGCCGCACGTAAATCATGATGTGCAAGCCTCTGGCACCTAAATCAAAAGCCAACCAAGTGGTGCCATTATCAACTACATATCATCTACTCATACCTGACCTACCTGTGGTGTGCACATTCACCTTCCTGCTGCATTGTGTTGCACAGATAGGAATACAAATTAACCTGCCACGAAAGACCATGGGGCAGAATCATGAGAAATGGTGCAGCACCTACTCCAGTGCCACCTCACATGCACCCCTTAGCGTCCCCTAACACCACAATGTCTGTTCCGTATACTAGAAATGGTCCACCATGGTGAGGAGTTTGTGCAAAACTGTAAAGATCATGGATGCCATAGAAGCACTCGGTAGGAGTATAGAGGACATACCTGACCTTTCATGCACCGTACATAGGGACCCATGTGAAAAACTAGGTGTGCCCGCTCCCAAAGCCTGCACTGTGCATGTGTTGTAAGTGTATGCAATAAATCATATATTAGAAGCTAGGAGATACTACTGCATCAAATTAGATCATCCTACAAATGTGTGATTCACACCCTCGTACACTTGATGGCTGGCACAACCATCATCTGCCACAAAGAGTCACTAAGTGTTGCACTGCATAGGTAGTGCAACATGGTAACATGGAGGGCACAGTTTGGCTTTGTAGGGCTACCATGGTGTCTCTACATCTGACACCACTGTGGTGCAAGGAGGCGATAGGTTCCATCCAACAATCGGACACTGCCTCAAATATGGACTACACAACACATCTTTGCAATGGTTTAACCATCAGTTTGAAATTGATATGACAATTCCCAGGTCCCTGAGCCACTACCCAAGATAGTCATGTCCAGCAACACAGACCTATGAAACCATTTCCCCAAAACAGGAACATACATTATACAAAAAGCAAGTCTGAGTCACTACTCCACCTACAACTAACAACTGCCATGGTATATTCCAAATCACTATGAAGCTTTACCAACACATCATCTCATTCCTTTGCAGCCGATCAAGGTTACGGCATATAGCCATGGGTAATGACTCCATTTGCCAATCCCACAATGGTCGAAGAGAGTGCAGATAAAGAAGGGCACAGAAGAACAGTCAATGTGGTGGAGAGGACATTTGGGCTTCTAAAGTCAAGGTTCAGGTGCCTAGCCCTGACATGAGGAAGCCTCTTGTTTCCTCCACCACTGGTATGTGAAATCATACTGACATGTGCAATTCTCCATAACATATGTATAAGAACAAATGTTCCCTGGGATAAACAGGTTGACGTCCCCAACAAGGAGTAGGATGATAACGGTGCAGCTAATTTGGAAGGGGAACAACAGAACACTGCTGCAGGAGTTCACAGGCTACTCCACATAGTACAGAACCTTTATACATAGTGGCTGGACTTTCATCATCACATTGTAAATAGCACAAATAAAATACTTTGCACCTGAATCTCCTTGGTCTACTTATTCTCCACTACATATACCATTGGAATGTAACTCAAACCTTAGGGAGCAGATAAGAAACACAATAGTAACAAGTATGGTAGCAACATCGTTTGTGATGTAAGCGGGTCTACTGCCTCTATTTCTCAAATCAGTGACATGCAATTCATGGGCATGTGACTCCTTAAGGGCAAGATCCATGCACCACAACATATATTGTGCCGTCAAGTGTGCAAGGTGCTAATTCCTAGCCTTTTCCCCACATCTTCACCACACCTACAGGATGTATGCAAGGAGGGCACATATAAGGTTGGGCCTGTGATCAAATGGTGTTTAAGTAATGTAGAAACTGAACACCGTCACATCTCAGGGTGATTTCTGCTTTGCCTGCAAGGTGCATATGTGACATGGGAGGGACATCATAGGTAACTATGGATCTTCAGTAATTGTACAGGGATTGTAACCAATGTTAGAGGCAGTGCCTGCACTGTGTATCCATGGGATCATGTCCTGGCACTGCCATTGGGCATAACCCTGAGATATGGTGCACTGTACCTCACTCATGGCACACACATATTGGCTGCGGAATGCCCTATTGGTTGCCAGACAAATGAAGCAGCTATGGATGCTAAATCTCTATCCAAACATATGACCCATTGTCAGCATCTAATAATTAAATGGGACAATGCACCACCAAATAATTGTCTAGGTGGAATGTAGGCAGAGTGTATTACACTGCCTATGTACATAAGATGCATACTTTTCACACAAATCAGCTGTCTTGACACATGCCTACAGCAATTCCAGATAAACAGATAAATAATGATGTACTGGTGTATGTCCTAGGTAGCTAAGAGTTTGCTAGTACCAACAATGCTTGACATCTGTCCGCATCGTCACCTAGTATGCTCTGTATAACAACATCATACAGCACATAGCAATACACACCAATCATTGTCAATCACATGCCAGTACAAGTGCAAGGTAGCAACAGTTTCAAATTATCCCATACATGCTTTGGGCTCCGACATGTCAATCAGGTGTGGGATGTGCAACTATGTATACCAATGTCCAAAAATGTCAGAGGCCCATCAAAAGCAATGAATGGGGGTAGAAGTACCCATATATGTTGAATTTGGCTAATAAAAAAGCAGCACTGGGATTATTTCACACATCTACATAATTCTGTCCTGGTAAGAGTTACCTATGTTGTGGCATGCTGGAATAAATGCATATCCATGTACAACAGAGGATGTAGATGGACAGCTGAGAGATACCCACAGATACTTGCATATACTGTACAACAGGAGAGGTCACTTGGAGACAACACAAGTGCTGTGGCAGGTGTAATGTCATGTGTGTGTGGCGCTCATTACATCTCACAAATACCCTCAATGGGACAGTAATTATCATGCAGCCAGTGGTAGGAGATGTGTACATCTACAATTTACACAAGTCACATCTTGCATCCTGTCCATGTATAACCAGACAATGCTGCTGTAGAAGATGTGCACAAAGTGCAAGCAGCCCAAAGAATGGGAGCAATGTAGGAGAGAAAATATACCTTACAAGTTATGTGGTAAAACCTGAGAAGGAATACACATAGACCAATACTGGCTGAGCAACACATCAATGTCTACATGTTAAAATCGAACATTTGTATAGAGAGGGTGGCCAGGTCCGTACATAACCCAGTCATATTTGCCACTACCATAACCTGGTAGTTCCCCATGCATGCCAACATGACAGGAGGCAGTGACAGATAACACCATCTGCTCCCTGGCATGTTCCCAAAATAGAAGTCACAACAGATATACACCCCTAACCAACCTGCCCATGGAAATTACTAAGGACATCAAATGATGAGACATGGCCAACACGTGCAAGTACCCAGTCCTCTGTATATGAGCGCGGAAGGCTGACATCAAGTACCGCTGAGGAAAATGTGATATCCCGGTCTGTATGATCACAATTGTGCATGTGTCTATCTGCAGGGGAGTGTGTATTGCTCTGCTTAGTAGCAATCAGGAAGGGGCAGAATCCCCGCTCAAAACACCCTAGCACCACTGCTTTGGCTACATAAACCTATGACATTGTCAGGGGCCAGATGCATGTGCACAGTGGCCTAAGTAATCTGGATCTCCTTAAACCTGCACTTCACATGCAACCGTGGGTTTGTGTTGCCATACAGACTCCCTCAGTAGGGATGAAGAGTAGGCTGCCATCTAAGCCAGACTGCAACCCTGCTTCAAAGTGGTATGCCATTGTATTTGACAGTCATAACAAATGTGATGTGGACAAATATTTTTAAAAGATGCAGCAGCACTCAGAAATTGTTTGTGATTAACCAGTCATCCAGATGAGTTTGGTTATAGTAGGTTCCTTTTATTTGTAGATATGGACATCATAGTAATAAGATGAGTGTCATTACACAATCACAGCCAACACGTATTTCATAACGACAGGTGACTTTTCAAAGCTGCAAAAGATACAGAAATATGAATTGCTAAACCTTATAAACAGATGTTGAGGATGATAGCGTAAAGATCAGGATGTTAGCTCTGATGGTTAAGTATGTGTCCAAAACCGAGTTGCCCTATGGCTGCATCACTAACACTTAGTAATGGTTGTGCAGGGAAGATGGCACATCTGCCCTGCCTCTGCTTCATTATTGTACATTAGAATGGCAGCCCTAATGTGGCACTGGGGCTATTCATACAGGCACCATACAACATGTCCAGATCCTTGAACACTCAACCATATCAGCACCTGTCATGCACGTGCAAATAATGGAATCGGTATGGGAGTGGGATACTTACCAACTGTTCCACCAATCTCAATGCCCGGTTGATCCAGCAGATCTTGCTACCTTGTGATGAGATCAGCCTGGCGGTGTTTCAATTGGTGGTCATTCCTTCCAGTGGCAAAAACTCTTGTCAGGTAGTGAGCACCTTGCCCCACCACAGCTTTCTCGCCCTTTTTCAGGCATTGTAGAGTGTAGATTTGAGCCATTTGCATTATTAATTTTTGACGCATGACGGAAATGTGTGGAATTTTGCAATGTAGGCCTTGAGTGCACCCAGAATCACTTACCATGTCACATGGGCTATGCCACAATGTTGTGATTATGGTATGGCTACATGTGTGTAACTATCCAGTCATATCTTTACAGTGACATTGGTATTTTGAACCCATAGGTTTGCTCATGAGTCTGCTGCAAGCGACTACTCATACCTTGTTCATATGTGCTCGTGTAGCTATACTATGTCCACATAGATGTTAGCACATGTGCACTATGAGCGTACTAATGTATTTACACACTTATTTGTGGGAGTACTACATTGTTATGTATGATATACAAATGTACACATACCAACAACACAAAATATATGATGGCCCATGTCCAAAACATAATAAGGCATGTGACACCCATGACACTTTATACTAAGAGGATGCAGTGGACTAGGACTGGGTTGACATCACGTTACCCCTGGCAATTTGCGTGTGTATGTGTGTCCACTCTGTGATGTATCGTTGGTTTTGCCTTCATGATGCTCTGCTACACATGTGACATATTGTTCCCCATGCATCTTAAATGCAGGAGATAGTATGTACACATGTCACTGAAGGTCGCTATATGCTGTGTGTGTGTGTGTGTGTATATATATGTGTAGTGTCATTTCAGTAACATAATACCACAGTGGTTTGTTCATGGGATGTGAAACCTCACATACCTGTCTTGCTGCATGGACACATGTTGGACTTTGACAAATGCCTGTGTAGTCATATCAATGCCACCTATGTTTCCGTATGTCAGAACACATGTGAAGGTTATTACTTTCAGTCAGTGTTCTTGTGATACATATGCCCTTACATTTGTGGAAGATTGCCTTTTGTTCAGAATCCTATATACATTCCCATTGTGCTGAGATATGTGGTATATGTGTGCATGCCACCAACTAGGCACTAACATTTGTCCACAGCATACAAAGAAAGGTATGAGTAGTGGTAGTATAAAAGGGGTGCACCTCCTGAAAGTTATAGGAGTACAATCAATGATAGTTCGTGTTGATGGTTTATCAAAAGCAGAGTAGGACACTGTGCTAAGCGGCGAATTATGCTCTTCTGCCCAAAAGCATAATGTAGTGTTCAGATGAGAACACCATGCAAGTATTTTTCAAAGATGCCGCAGCACTCAGAAATCGTTCGTGATTAACCAGTAATCCAGATGGGTTTGGTTATAGTAGGTTCCTTTTATTTGTAGATGTGGACATCATAGTAATAAGATGAGTGTCAATCCACAATCACAGCCAACACGTGTTTCGTCAAGACAGGTGGCTTTTTCAAGGCTGCAAAATATACAGAAATGTGAATTGCTAAACCTCATAAACAGATGTTGAGGATGATAGCGTAAAGATCAGGATGTTAGCTTTGATGGTTAGGTATGTGTCCAAACCAGGGGACAGGTGGTGAAGCACCCCTATACCAAAAGAGAAGGAGCAAAATGATTGTGAAGAATGCGAAACAAATAGTGATAGACCAGTGATCCCAGTGTTGAGTGTGCAAGCAAAAAAAACAAAGTTATATGTTCCCACCACATCGCAGTGCAATAAGAACCACTCTAAGGTCAGTGCAATTAGTTTGCTAGAAAAACGCCAAGTGGGTGGTGGTAATTCATTGTGGGGGAAACTGAGCAATGTAGAAAACCAGAAAAACCAGAGAATCAACAAAACTGTAGAAAGAGCCTGTTTAAAAGAGAAATAGTATGCTAGTGGTAGAAGGGCAAAAGTGAACTAGGCCAGTGAGTCAAGTGTACTGACTATCATGAAGCAAAATAAACTATGGCCAATGCAGTAAGTGAGGCCAGTAAGGAAGGTGTTCTCACTCAGAGACCAAAGTGACCGTGAGACAAAGCATCTAATAAGTGTATGTGACAAAAACAAACATTGTAACTAGGTACCGGCAATAACCAGCCTGGCCATGTATAGAAATCGAGACATAGGGCCTCATTATGAACACAGTGGTCCAGACCACCATGCGGGTGGTGGCGGAAATTACTGCCACCGGCATGACGGTCTGGACCGCCATATTTTAAACACAGGGGGGACCGCCACAGGTGGCCCTCCACCACCGCCAGGTTCTGCCTCCAGGTTCCCTTGACGTTTCACCGGCCAGGGAAAGGCTGGCGGAAGGTGTGCTCCAGGGCACCCTTGGGGGCTCCTGCACTGCCCCTACACTTGGCATTGGCAGTGCAGGGGCCCCCGTGCACAGCCCCGTTGCGCAGGTCACTGACCGATTTTCCCGGTACTGCTTCACCCGCTGCACTGCGTCATTGACAACGGCTCCATGCAGAGCCGTCGGCAATGTCCAGGCCCAGCATTCCGCTGGGCCAGTGGGCGGAAACACTGTTTACGCCCACCAGCCCTAAGGAATGTTGTTTATTGGGCCAGCGGGGTCCTCAACAGGCTGGCAGTCTGTGTTCAGACCGCCAGCATGAACATGGTGGGGATTCCCGCCGTGTTCATAATGAGGGCCATAGTCTCCAAAACAAACACCTCTCACCATATTCATAGGCACTACTGAAGAAATTGGTGAGAAGATGTGAAACCAGAACACTAACCAGAACGTTAAAGGGAGAACAAGGATATCTGTCACAATCGTAGTCCAATAAAGGATGAAAAGTAAGCTTAAACACCACTGACAAGTAATAAACAGCATAGAAAGTATGGGGGGGTAATCTGACGTGACCACACAATGGCAACGTTAAAGTTAAAACTAGAAAATCAATGGAGGCACACAAACTAGGTCTACAAACAAAACGACTGGCAATGTCAGAGCCAGCCTGTAATTAAAGTATACATAGAAACAACACACGGAAGCTAGTATGAGAATTAGAGAGGCGTCTGCATTTGGAGGTGAGATTCAAGAAAAGAGCCACAGTAAAAATCAAACTGTTTAACCATAGGAAAAAAACACAGTATAGCTCAAGCCGCTTACCTGTAGTCTCACAGCAAACGTACCGGAATCGTAATCCAAATAGAGTGAGTGGAACCAAAACGGAGCATTTACAAGCTCCGTGGTAATCAAAAGAGGAAACAAAAGAGGCGAGAGGCATCCCGAGGGATGTGGCGGCAATCTTTGAATGTAATAAACCAAAGGCGAAACGCAGTGAACAAGGTGGTAACTGCATAAGATACAGTAAACAATTGCACGAAGATACATAAAGTCAGTTGGGTCCTTAGTAGACACTACAAATAGCATCTCCCGTGTCGGAGGAACTGGCTGGAAATGCTGTTAGGCTAAAGGAAGGTAGAAGAAGACAATGGAGTTTTAGGGGAAATGGCAGCCATCTTAGCATCATCTAAATAGAAGCATGGGGCATGGACCGCAGTGTCCAAAACTGTGTAAAATGAATAGTCAATCAACTGAAGGCAGTAGTGGCCATCTTGATGTAGTCCAAAGATTTGAAGTCGGAGCACGCAGTGTAAGGGATAAATGCAGCGTAAAGTATAATTGACAATTACAAGTGTAAAGAAAAGGAAGTGCGTGTCTTAGAGATGGGGTCTTTGGTTGGCAGTTAAGTTACTCTCTGTCCAAGCAAAGACCCTCACTCTAGCCAGGGTAAAGGAGAATCACCCTCAGTTAACCCCGCTCACCCCCTTGGTAGCTTGGCATGAGCAGGCAGGCTTAATTTCAGAAGCAAGGTATAAATTATTTGTACCAACACACACAGTAACTCAGTGAAAACACAACAAAATGACACAACATAGGTTTAGAAAAATAGATATTTATCTAAACAAAACAATACCAAAATGACAAACATTCAACAAACACAAGTCAAGTTATGAACTTAAAACGCAAAAGAGTCTTAAATCATTTAGAAAACAGCAAGAACGTTGTTAGCGTACAAAAGTACCTGGGTAGTGTCAAAATAAAGCCACACAGGTGAGCGTGTGTCGAAAAAGGCCAGTGATGCGTTAATTTCTCACTCGCAAGTGAGAGTGTGCATTGTTCCTCCTCCAGTCGGGTCAGCGTGTGTTGTTTCTCCTCTCCCACAAGAGAACGATGCGTCGCTCTGGATGGGCACCTGGGGTCCGGGCAGGCGTGGTATTGATTTTCCATGGCCAGTGATGTTGCGTCAAAATCCGGTCGCACAGTGTCAAGAAACTGCGCTGCGTGGGGGCTTGCATCATTAACAGAGACAGGTTAGGGCAGCATTTGGCAGGCAGGACTCTCAGCAGAAGCCCAAGTGTTGGCAGAGAGAAGTCTTTGCTGCCCCTGAGACCTCAACAACAGGAGGCAAGCTCAGTTTCAATCCTTTGGAGATTCTTCACCAGTGGGAAGTCACATAAAAGTCAGTCTTTGTCCTCTCTCAGGTAGAAGCAGCTACTGCAGGACAACCCAGCAAAGCACAGTCACATGCAAAGGGGCAGTACTCCTCCTCCAACTTCTCCAGCTCTTCTCCTTGGCAGAGGTTCCTCTTGTTTCCAGAAGTAGTCTGATTTTCAGGGGTTTTGGGTGCTCCTCTTATACTCCTTTCTGCCTTTGAAGTAGGCCTACTTCAAAGTAATGTCTCTGTTGTTTTCAAGATCCTGCCTTGTCCAAGCCAGGCCCCAGACACACACCAGGGGCTTGCATTGTGTGAGGGCAGACACAGTCCTTTCAGGTGTAAGTGACCACTCCTCCCCTCCCCTCTACCCAGGTGGCCCATCAGGATATGCAGGCTACACCCCAGCTCTCTTTGTGTCACTGTCTGGAGGAGAGGTGCAAACAGCCCAGCTGTCAAACTTACCCAGACAGGGAATCCACAAACAAGCAGAGCCACAGAATGGTTTAAGCAAGAAAATGCTTACTTTGTAAAAGTCTCACTTAAACATGCTCCTAGAGGAATTATTTAGCTATAGTATGTGTACATATTATCCAGTCTTCAATTAATGAATGACAACTCTGTACTGTTAAAATCCAATATATTACTCAATAGTATTCAGAGAAGTTCAAAATTTTTTACAATTGAAACGAATGTCCATTTCATAAACAACCACACTGTATATAACCCCTTTAGATCATAAGATTTAACCCCAACTGCAGATCCAGGAAGAGGTTATAACCCTCCTCATGACCCAGTAGAGAGGGATAGGCCTTGCAACTGTGAAAACCGAGTTTGGCAGTATCTCACTGTCAGGACATGTAAAACACATAAGTACATGTCCCACCTTTAACATACACTGCACCCTGCCCATGGTGCTACCTAGGGCCAGACCTACGAGTGCCTCACATGTAAGAAAAGGGAAAAAGGGAAGGTTCAGGCCTTCGAATTGACAGTTTAAAACCGCACTCACAGACACTGCAGTGGCAGGTCTGAACCCTGTTTACAGGGCTACTAATGTGGGTGGCACAACCAGTGCTGCAGGCCCACTGGCAGCATTTGATTTACAGGCCTTGGGCACCTGTAGTGCAATTTACTAGGGACTTACTAGTAAATCAAATATGCCAATCATGTTAAAGCCAATCAACAATACAATTTACAATGAAAGCATATGCACTTAAGCACTGGTTAACAGTGGTAAAGTACCCAGAGTCCTGAAGCCAACACAACAGGTCAGAAAAAAAGGCAGGAGGCAAAAAGATTGGAGATGGCCCTGCAAAAGGAAAAAAGTCCAACAGCATGAATTAAATAAATAAATAGAAATGGCCAAATAAAGATGTAAAGTGTGAAAAATTGAAAAAAATATTATTGGTACTGATGATAAAAAACCCAAATGACTGTTGAAAAGACAGGGAAAGGAACTAATGCAAGGTATAAAAAGTCACAATATCTGTGTATTCTATAGTAGACACTAGAGAATGATGTCTACGTTGTCCGGGGACGTTGGATGGAAAGCTGTTGAGCTAAATAGATGGTAAAAAGAGAAGGCTTAGGAGAAGTGGCAGCCATCTTGGTATCATCCTAAATTAGCATGATATGAGGACTGTAGCGTCCAATGCTGCGTAAAAAGAATACTGTCCCTAGCATGTGAGGAGAGTGGTAGCAATCATAATGTAGTCCAAAAGTCTTATAATAGGAACATGCGGCAACAAGTTATAAATGTTGCGCATCTCAACCAAAAGTGTAAAAATACACGGTAGCAAGTGTAATTGATTAATTATTATTGCCAAAGAAACTTGTAATGAGGACAAGAAAGAGAACCTTCTGATAATTGATGGCTAAAAACAACCAAAAGACTCTGGTAAAGACAGGGAAAATAACTACCGTACAAAGTGTGCAAGAGAGAGAGAAAAAAAAGGAAAAGAAATGGGAGTATAGAGAACCACGTCACTACTCATGCTAATGAGGTAACATGATTTGGTCTGAGCATAGAGTTAGTTATGTGCCCGATCTGTGATAATGCACTCAAGGGACCCAATGGGGATGTAGAGATCATACTAGTACTGCTGTATACATTTAAGGTAATGTAGATTAACCCTCTTTACAAGGGCTGCGAGGTTGTTCAGAATTAAGCACTGTATAGTGAATTGTCAAAACTGTAGATAAAACATGAGTTGCTCCATTCAATGCTTTGTGATGACACACAGATTCAGATATCTAGCGAGTATTGATATATAATGCACAAGTCTTATGTAAAATAATTTACAGAGATACATGCAACTCTCTATCCACATTAAGACCCAGGTCTACCGCACGTAATTTGTTGATCACAACATGAGGCCTGGGCCATGCATATATGGGAGGGGGGCCAACACTTTTTTGGGGGGCAAATGTGCAAGTCTCTGGGAAAAATGAGGAATACCTAAATCCCATTTTTCATGCACTTTGAACACCTGCGAGAGTAGGTGTTATACAGGGGCATATAAATGTATCTGATGGGCCCCTATGTACTCAGCGGAAGTCCTGATGATCTGTTTTGTTGCAACTCCTGCTGAGTACATCATTTTCCTCCATATGAATAGATGCAGTTGGACCCTATCTGCATCATGCTGTGCCTTTATTCTCATTAGGCGCACACTTGGCGGGGCAAGGGGTGCACTGAGGGCCACAAGGACTGTAGTGATGCACTTGTTGCTGCACCACTGTCGTTCAATTTGCCCCTTTGTGTCATTGGCCAAGTCCATGTAAGGGAGCTTGACAATGCACTGGGTCCAGACTACTTGTACTTTCCTCTTCCTGTACATTGTGTATCACATACACCCCAAACTATGTTTATTACCACACGCACAAATGCTGAATTAGTACCATAGGCCTGCCACATCTTACTGACAGTATGGGGCTGCCCTGCATCAGCACCATTACTAGCATGTTACTCAGAAACCTGCCCCAACACATGCATCCTTGGACCACAGAGCAAGTGTGTCTGTGTTGAGGCATATGTATATGCGCATGTTCTTATCCCTCCCTGGATAAATAATAGTATGCCATGCCAATAATGGCTGGCCACACAGTATTGGCAATATATCTGTAATTTCAATCAGTCAATGTGCTGGTAGGTACAACTATTTAAACATAAGTAAACTCCTGTAGCATTATTGCTTGTGTGTGTGCCTTGTGGTGGCACACGCATATTAGTAACTACAAACAAGGATGTATCACAGCATTCCTCAACACTTTGGAAGACCCACACAACCCCTGGGCAGTTGTTTGTCAGTTTGCGGTGACAATGACGTATATGTCTTCAACATCTAGGGAAGGCTCAAATGCTATGGGTGTCACAATGTAAGGGCCACTGCAACAATCATCACATGCCCCTCATATGCAGTATACAGTGTCATGCAGTCCCAAATGGTCATGGAGGTGTAAAATTAATAAACACCTGCATGACACTGCCATGCATATATGGTGCAGTGAAAGCACCACAGGAGTGTCTGGGAAAGTGGTGGTTTGTAGGTGCTTGAGTCTCCAATATCGGAGACAATGTGTGATTGACTGATCATAGATGTTTGTCAGTTGCTGTGATCTACCACTAGGTTGACTTGCTCACTCAGCCTAACAAGTTGATAGTAAACAATGTTGTCCATTAACTGATATGTACAATTAACACTAAGCATTGTTTTCCATTCATGTCTTGCAGGTGGACCTCCGCCCTACACCGTTGGTGAGGTGGCCAGATTTGAAGACTCTGATGCAGCCAGTAAGTATCATCTTGTGCATTATGTGTGCCAGTGCAGGGTTTGGTGTGAGTCAGTCTGATGTGTGGAATGCTATGAATAATGGTTTTGCCTGACCAATGATATGATATCATTGGAGTTTGGATGGTGTCATCATGTCTGGTGGAATGTTGAGCATTGAGAATGTGTTGGTTGTAGCACAAGGGACAACGTGTGCTGGCATGGAAATGTGAGTATTAGGAAATGGAATGGCTGTCCAGATATTAATTGATGTCTTTCATGATAGGTGTCAGCACAGCTGTTTATGTAAATAGAATGCCTGTTGACATCAGCTTTTTCACAGCACTATTGACAGCACTGTGTGCCACACATAGCTTACACTTACTCACAAGACGTTGCAGATGTAGGTTATATATTTAAAGGTCTTAAGGGGCGTATGTAGGAGACACTTGCACCACAGGTACCTCAGTACCCTTGAGCTATATATTGAGGTTGCAAGACCCATATTGTGCTGGACAACAGTCAGTAGTGTACACAACTAGGAGACAACTCAGCTCCAGATGGTTGTGGGTTGATTTTTCCCAAGCCAGATCTCCGCAGAATTCACAACATGGTCCTGCCACCATGATATTTGTGAGTGATATATGTCTCATTACATGTGCATATGATGTGAATGCTGAGAGCGTACCTGGTACTTTGATGAGGTCTGACAGGCATGTGCACATGTTGTTCAATATCTAAGAATGCTGATGCTGCACCCAGTGCAGTGCCAAACTCACCATGGGCCTAAGGGCACCCATACAGCCACCATGTTTGTGCCGTTTTACACATGCAGCACAACATAGCACAGGGTAGGGGGCATTAGTTCTGGAATGTGTAGACAGCTGTGATGTGGAGGTCGGTCTTTGCCCCAACTTTCTGGGGATATTGCATTATTTGTACATGTGGGCACATCATGGGCAATGGTGTGCCCCCTTGTAACATATGCTGAGGCCCGGTCTTAAACCAGGACACATGAATGAAGATTTACCTAACCTTAATATAGGTGGTGGGAAGTTTCCAGGCCCCATATCACATGGCTCCCACCTTACATCCATGATAGCTGGGCATGCCTTGATGTTTCACCGGGGGTGTAAAAGTTGTGGATTGCCTGCAAAGCCCCCTTTATGAACTAGGACACAGGAAAGCCAGACTTGTTGGGGTACGTGATCCTCACAAGTTTGATAACACTAATATTGATCAAGGACAATTTAGTCCACTCACCTCAGGGCCCTGATGGTCAACAATGGATCGCCGTCATCCCAGTGATATGTACATGATACCGTAGATGATTGGTAGGAACTAACCATAGACGAGGAGTACATCATTGTTGAGGAATGTGTAGTGGACGGCATGTGCCATCTGCACATGCAGTGTACTTTATATGTCTGTTCAACCTTCATCCAGTGCTGTTTGTGATGCTTGATTCTCCTCATTTCTCAGCTGCCAATATGACACCTGACCAACGGCATGCATTTCACAAAAGGGCTGAAAGGTGCAGGCACATCATAAAGGTGGCTGCTGGATACCACAGGATGGGAAGGAGGTTCGGCAAAGAAAAGACAACTGGGGAATGGTGTGCATTTGCACGTGGGCGACCTCCACAACAGCCGCAGCAAAAGAAGGAGAATGTGGGCTAAACATAAGGGGTGCATGGGGTCCAAGCCCCTCCACGTCATCTGCACCTGTTAGAAGCCAGGCACCTGTGTAGCATCTGCTGAGGTCATGACCACCCAATTTGAAAGGGACATGAGATGGGACATGGTCTAACTGTCATTGGTGAGGTCCTGCTGTTTCATTGTTGGCAAGTGTGACAACAGGCAAAATTGAAACTGTATCCTACAACACTGACAGGTGCCCATCACTCATAAGGTTAGCTTCTTCTGTACATAAATTAGTTGTACTGGTACTCCCATCTGGGTAAATTACCATTGACTTGGTTCTGAGCCATACATGCTGTATGTGAACTACAAAGGAAATCTGTTCAATATTTGTATAGATTACTCAGTAAGTTGTTTGTAGCCGACAACACCATCATTCACCATCCTCATGTTAGGATCCTAGTGTGTGGCTTTGTGTCTGACAGTAAATCACTCATGTACTGATATTCTGTACTCATTGACATGGATTCACACAATGCAATCATTTGGGTGAGTAGATGGATCACAGTAAATCTAGAAATGCTACATGTATACAATGTGCTCTCTTTATAGGTACAAGTGTTTTTTCAAATGATATACAATTTCCAGTTCACAGACCCCATGAGTGAAAGTTAACCATATGTAGCAAAGTCCAGGGTTGAGGGACATGTCATGAGACATGGTTAGGAGTAGTGTGCATTAGTGAGGAGGTTAAAAATTGCAATTTGGTAAGAATGGAGACAATGACAATATATAGCAGACAAGTAAACAGTGGTTGGGTGGAGGGAGTACCCTGGCATTATCTAAAGCCCAGAACCAAAGAGATACTGTCCATGTCGCACAGACTAGTGCTACTGGGTGCTTTTCCTTGTGAATGTTATTCCATCCACATCTTCATCTTCTGATGTGTGGGGTGCCTCCTGTGCCATGGCTGGTGCTGTTGTAGAGGTAGAGGGGGGCACACACACTTCAGGGGATAGGGATGTGGAGTCAAATGTCCTGGCAGCTTCCATTTGTGGGTACACATAAGACATCACTACTGCAAGGAGGAACTGCTGATTTTTCAACACTGCAGCTATATCACCGTGGTAGGCAGCCATGTTTTTCCTGAGGGAGGCCACTACCCGCTGTATGGACTCCAGGGTATTCTGCATAGCCCCCAACCTGTTGTCTGTAATGCTGGTGCCATTTTGGGAGGGCAATTGTTGTGACCTCTGCCTCAGGACAGCTGCTATGTCTGCTAAGGACTGCTGGAGTCCATGCAGCTGGGAGTGGGTGCCTGTGATGACAACTGAATTGTCCTTATTTGGACTGAGGCACCTCTGCACTCCCTCTAGGCTGCCTGCCATGGACTCTATTCCGATGCACACCTGCTTGGCCAGGTCCCGCTGGACTCCTACCACTGCCTCCTGAAAGGTGATCTCTGGGTCCTCGGAGTCCAAGGCTGTGTAAGAACTAGCTGGTGGTGTGTGTTGGGAGCTGGGTGGTTCATATGGAGGCCCGTAATGCTGTGTGACCGCCCTACGACTGGAGGTGGTGTCTGGAGGGATCCTAGCATATCCTGGAGAGTCTGTTCATTGATGGTTGGCAGCTGGTCATCCATGTCATCTGTGAAATCCAGGACAGGCAGCTCGGCAGGAGGTAAGCCATCATCCCCTGCAATGAGATAGTGTAAAGTCAATCTTAGATTGTTGTGGCTGTTGACATGGCACATCTTTTATTTGCTACTGGAGGCTCAGTGACATGTTACTGACCTGAGGTTGTAGTTGTACATTATGGAGATCATTATGACCCTGGCGGTCTTGCACTGCCACGCTAGTGGTGGCAGCCAGACTGCTGACAGGGTGGCAGTGCAGGACCACCTAATTATGACAACCAGCTACTTCACCACCCATACCGCCAGGGGATAGGACCGCCTGGCCGAAGGTTGACCTCCTTGGACCTGGCGGTCCACACAACACCGCCCGCGGTATTTTGAGCATCCTTACCACCAGGGATTTTGTGGCGGCAGCCCTGCCACAAAATCCCTGGTGATAAGGATACTGGGAACAAGAATAGTCATTCATGTCGCCACTACATGGCTCCCCAACCCCCTTCCATGTAAGTGCCCTCCACCACTGACCCCATCAGAAGCCCCTCAAATCCCTGTTCTGTACTCCCCGCCCCAATCCATGCACACACACACCACACT
This sequence comes from Pleurodeles waltl, assembly GCF_031143425.1. Lineage (NCBI taxonomy): Eukaryota > Metazoa > Chordata > Amphibia > Caudata > Salamandridae > Pleurodeles > Pleurodeles waltl. Next base: position 712,842,786 of record NC_090437.1, on the reverse strand, counting down.
TGCACACAAGCACACGCACCACACTTGCACACATGCACGCACACACCACACTTGCAAACATGCATGCACACACAACACATACATACATCCACGCACACATCCACATTTACTTATTCACACACCCATGCACACGTTGCCACAACAGTCCCCTCAACCCCCGCATACAAGCAGTCACACAGGCACACAGACACTTGCACACACATGCACACAAACACACACAACACCCCCGCCATTCACACACACCCCCATTTCACGCACACAACACTCAACACAGTCACCTTACCTGGTAGTCACGGTGGTCATCTGGAGGGAACAGGGTCAATGGAGCTTGCTCTGCTGCCAGCGGCCCACCAACACAACACCGCCATGCCGTCTATAATGTAGTCATACGGTGGGCGTGTTGTGGTGACGTGGCAGTGGCAACAGAGCAAGCTTCACTAGACCGCTGACCACCAGTATGGCTGCTGGTGGCTTCCCTGCCAAATAGTGGTGGAGAGCAGCCAACAGCCACAATATGGTGGTCTCAAGACCGCCAACACTGGTGTCATGTGGCGGGCGTGACTTCGGCGGTCTAAGAAAAAGTCTGCCGAAGTCATAATAAGGGCCTATGTAATTGTAATTGTAATTGTAATCGTATTTATATAGCGCTTACTACCCCTGACGAGGCGTCGAAGCGCTTTTCGATGAGTAGCACGCTACTCCGGTACCCAACAAGAATTAGTGATGGATTAGTATAATTTAATAAGGAGTACAGTTTTAGTATTATTATGAGTTAATTTGAGTTGCGGATATGAGAGTTTGTTAGTTAGATTGACTGGAGTAATGGAGGGGTGGAGGAGGAAAGAAATCCAGAAGTATTAATTGTGAGTTTATCCTTCATTTACTCAATCCAAAGGCTTGAGATGAATAAAAGGGGGGCGGAGGGGAAAGAGGATGTGGAAGGGTTAGGGAGAGCATAGTTGCAGGTTGAGATGAATGCAGGAGAATTTAGTAGGGTTGTGTGGGAGGTCACAGAGGTAGAGTGAGGTTTGGTGAGTTAGATGTGGGGGTGGAGGGATGAGCTTAGGCAGAGATATTTAGGAGATGAAAGTGGTCGAAGGGATTTGGGATGAGTCCGAGTGAGAATGGAGGATAGTTTGATAGAGACATGACATAAGAGCGATGAGTAGATAAGTGTGATAAAAAGAGAGCAGAAATTCATAGAAACATGCCAGGCACAGAAACAACATATACACATACATACACATATATATATATATTTATACACACACACACATGACTATACACACACATCTGCACATACAATACATAATTAGAATCATGGGTAAAAAATACTTAGTCGTCCATCCATCATCCTGGTAAAAAGGCGGGAACTCCCCCACCTACCTCGAGGGTGGACGGGGCGTGGCCCAGCGGGCGGAGCCCACAGGTGCTCCACAAAGGGAGAAACCCTCCACTCTGTGTCTCCAGCAGAGGAAGACAGAAACCGCGCGTCCCAGTCAGACACAGACCACGCTCCAGCACATCATCAGCTCACCTCCAGGAAGGATTCCAGATCCCCTCCGCCATGGGATCTCTGAGCGCACAGCCCCGCCCCGCCCCATCCCTGCTAAGCCCAAGAGCCAGGGTGGGCCGTCCTTTCCAGAAGGTGAGCTTCAACCGCGGCATCTGCCGCGTCCACATTGTACACTAGGGTACGTGATGGGCCACGGGGGCAAAACGTCTTCAGCAACCTTGTGTGCCCCTGGCAATGTCATTGCCACTAGTGCGTCCCCGCGGAGATGTCCTCGCGCCCCTGCGCATCAACAACGCACCACGCGAGTCGGCGGCAAACGCAGTGGGGTCGCCTTGGAAAGCTGTCCATCATCCTGGCAAGAGGCGGGAATTCCCCTACCTACTTCGAGGGTGGACAGGGCGTGGCTCAGCGGGCGGAGCTTACAGGTGCTTCATAAAGGGAGAACCTTCTACTCTGTGTCTCCAGGAGAGGAAGATAGAACCCGCGCATCACAGTCAGATACAGATTACGCTCCAGTACATCATCAGTTCACCTCCAGGAAGGATTCTGGATCTTTTTCTGCTATGGGATCTCTGAGCGCACAGCCTTGCTTTATCTTTGCCAAGCCCGAGAGTTAGGGTGGCTTGTCCTTTCCAGAAGCTGAGCTTCGACTGCGGCACCTGCTACGTTTATATTGGTAAGTGCTTCCTTTGAGGTTTAGTTTCTGTAAAATGAGCATCGTGGCCTACACAACCGGAGTATTTTCTACGAGTATGTCAGTAAGCGTTACCTAGCATGTTTTATATACCCTGTTTATATTGTACACTAGGGGTACGTGATGGGCCACGGGGTAAACGTCTCCAGCAACCTTGTGTGCCTTTGGCAATGTTATTGTTACTAGTGCGTCTTTGTGGAGATGTCCTCGTGCTTCTGAGCATCAACAACACACCACCGGAAATCGGCGGTAAACGCAGTGGGGTCGTTTTGGAAAGCTGTCCATCATCCTGGTAAGAGGCGGGAATTCCCCTGCCTACTTCGAGGGTGGACGGGGCGTGGCTCAGCGGGCGGAGCTTACAGGTGCTTCATAAAGGGAGAACCTTCTACTCTGTGTCTCCAGGAGAGGAAGATAGAACCCGCGCGTCACAGTCAGACACAGACCACGCTCCAGCACACCATCAGTTCACCTCCAGTAAGGACTCCAGATCTTCCTCTGCTATGGGATCTCTGAGCGCACAGCCGTGCTTCATCCTTGCCAAGCCCAAGAGCCAGGGTGGCTTGTCCTTTCCAGAGGCTGAGCTTCGACTGCGGCACCTGCTACGTTTATATTGGTAAGTGCTTCCTGTTGAGGTTTAGTTTCTGTAAAATGAGCATCGTGGCCTACACAACCGGAGTATTTTCTACGAGTATGTCAGTAAGCGTTACCTAGCATGTTTTATATTCCCTGTTTATATTGTACACTAGGGGTACGTGATGGGCCACGGGGTAAAAACGTCTCCAGCAACCTTGTGTGCCTTTGGCAATGTTATTGTTACTAGTGCGTCTTTGTGGAGATGTCCTCGTGCTTCTGCGCATCAACAACGCACCACCGGAATCGGCGGTAAACGCAGTGGGGTCGTTTTGGAAAGCTGTCCATCATCCTGGTAAGAGGCGGGAATTCCTTTACCTACTTCGAGGGTGGACGGGCGTGGCTCAGCGGGCGGAGCTTACAGGTGCTTTATAAAGGGAGATCCTTCTACTCTGTGTCTCCAGGAGAGGAAGATAGAACCCGCGCGTCACAGTCAGACACAGACCACGCTCCAGCACACCATCAGTTCACCTCCAGGAAGGACTCCAGATCTTCCTCTGCTATGGGATCTCTGAGCGCACAGCCGTGCTTCATCCTTGCAAAGCCCAAGAGCCAGGGTGGCTTGTCCTTTCCAGAAGCTGAGCTTCGACTGCGGCACCTGCTACGTTTATATTGGTAAGTGCTTCCTTTGAGGTTTAGTTTCTGTAAAATGAGCATCGTGGCCTACACAACCGGAGTATTTTCTACGAGTATGTCAGTAAGCGTTACCTAGCATGTTTTATATACCCTGTTTATATTGTACACTAGGGGTACGTGATGGGCCACGGGGTAAACGTCTCCAGCAACCTTGTGTGCCTTTGGCAATGTTATTGTTACTAGTGCGTCTTTGTGGAGATGTCCTCGTGCTTCTGAGCATCAACAACGCACCACCGGAGTCGGCGGTAAACGCATTGGGGTCGTTTTGGAAAGCTGTCCATCATCCTGGTAAAAGGCGGGAATTCCTTTCCCTACTTCGAGGGTGGACGGGGCGTGGCTCAGCGGGCAGAGCTTACAGGTGCTTCATAAAGGGAGAACCTTCTACTCTGTGCCTCCAGGAGAGGAAGATAGAACCCGCGCGTCACAGTCAGATACAGATTACGCTCCAGTACATCATCAGTTCACCTCCAGGAAGGATTCTGGATCTTTTTCTGCTATGGGATCTCTGAGCGCACAGCCTTGCTTTATCTTTACCAAGCCCGAGAGTTAGGGTGGCTTGTCCTTTCCAGAAGCTGAGCTTCAACTGGGGCACCTGCTACGTTTATATTGGTAAGTGCTTCCTGTTGAGGTTTAGTTTCTGTAAAATGAGCATCGTGACCGAACCAACCGGAGTATTTTCTACGAGTATGTCAGTAAGCGTTACCTAGCATGTTTTATACACCCCGTTTATATTGTACACTAGGGGTACCTGATGGGCCACGGGGTAAACGTCTCCAGCAACCTTGTGTGCCTTTGGCAATGTTATTGTTACTAGTGCGTCTCTGTGGAGATGTCCTCGTGCTTCTGTGCATCAACAACGCACCACCGGAATCGGCGGTAAACGCAGTGGGGTCGTTTTGGAAAGCTGTCCATCATCCTGGTAAAAGGCGGGAATTCCTTTACCTACTTCGATGGTGGACGGGGCGTGGCTCAGCGGGCGGAGCTTACAGGTGCTTCATAAAGGGAGAACCTTCTACTCTGTGCCTCCAGGAGAGGAAGATAGAACCCGCGCGTCACAGTCAGATACTGATTACGCTCCAGTACATCATCAGTTCACCTCCAGGAAGGATTCTAGATCATTTCTGCTATGGGATCTCTGAGCGCACAGCCGTGCTTTATCTTTGCCAAGCCCAAGAGTTAGGGTGGCTTGTCCTTTCCTGAAGCTGAGCTTCAACTGCGGCACCTGCTACGATTATAATTGCAAGTGCTTCCTTTGAGGTTTAGCCTCTGTAAAATGAGCATCGTGGCCTACCCAACCAGAGTATTTTCTACGAGTGTGTTAGTAAGCGTAACCTAGCATGTTTTATACGCCCAGTTTATATTGTACACTAAGGGTATGTGATGGGCCACGGGGAAAAACGTCTCCAGCAACCTTGTGTTCCTTTGGCAATGTGATTGTTACTAGTGCGTCTTTGTGGAGATGTCCTCGTGCTTCTGAGCATTAACAACGCACCACCGGAAACGGCGGTAAATGCATTGGGGTCGTTTTGGAAAGCTGTCCATCATCCTGGTAAAAGGCGGGAATTCCTTTACCTACTTCGAGGGTGGACGGGCGTGGCTCAGCAGGCGGAGCTTACAGGTGCTTTATAAAGGGAGAACCTTCTACTCTGTGTCTCCAGGAGAGGGAGATAGAACCCGCACGTCACAGTCAGATACAGATTACGCTCCAGTACATCATCAGTTCACCTCCAGGAAGGATTCTAGATCTTTTTCTGCTATGGGATCTCTGGGCGCACAGCCTTGCTTTAGTTTCCAAAGAAACTATAAATCAATAGAAATATACATATAATCTGAAAAAAATAATAATAATTATCCCCATAGGCATATGCAGTTCATAGTTGTTTGAAAAAGGTGGTTATGAAGGAAAGAGCCAACTCTTGAGTAGTTTCCTGAAAACAAGAAAGTTATCTGTGGCTCTTATAGTTGGGGGTAATGAATTCCATAGTTTGGCTGCTTGGACGGAGAAGGATGTACCACCTACAGTCTTTTTCTTGTATGGTGGTGTTCTAAGGCGGGGTGCCAGTCTTGAGCGGAGGGTTCTTTGTTGGATGTATTTGGTAATTTTCTTTCTGATGAAAAGCGGTCCTGTTCCATGTATAGCTTTGTGGGTGATACAAAGCAGCTTGAAAGTGCATCTTCTGGCAACGGGTAGCCAGTGTAGTGCTCTCAAGGCAGGGGCGATGTGGGCTTGCGGCTTTATATGTAGTAGTAGCCTGGCTGCGGAATTCTGGATACGTTGTAGTTTTTTCATAACAGATAGAGATGATCCATGGTAGAGGCTATTGGCATAATCCAGTTTGGATAATACAAGTGAGATAGTAGCTTGCACCTTGTGTGGAAATCCGAGGTGAGGGAAAATGCGTCGTAAAGTCTTTAAGGTGATGAAGCTTGTGCGTGCTAATTTGTCTACTTGGGCATTCATAGTTAGTTTGGAATCCATGGTGATTCCTAGGTTTTTCACTTCCTTGGATAATTGAGGAGGTGGTCCGAGATCGTCAGGCCAGACGCACAGAGGGTCATAATGTTTCCAGTCACCACATGTGAGTATTTCAGTTTTGGAGCTATTTAGTTTGAGATGGCTCCAGGTCATCCACTGATCAACGGCTCTGAGGCAACTGAAGATTTGAGAGTTTTCAATGTTTTTGGGGTCTTCTAATTGAAGTAGTATTTGTGTGTCATCTGCATAGTTGTAGCATGTGAGATGGAAATCATTGATCAGTTCTGGTAAAGATATCATGTAGATGTTAAAAAGCAAAGGTGAGATGATTGACCCTTGGGGGACCCCTGTTTTTGTGAGGTAGGGTTCGGATGAGAAGGGGGGTGAGTGGATGATATTTGCTCTTTTTTGGAGATAGGAAGTAATCCAGTTGAGCGCAATCCCTTGTATGCCGGCTTCGTGGAGTCTTTGAGTTAGGGTGTCATGGTCAACTGTATCAAAGGCAGCTGAGAGGTCCAAGAGAAGTAGTGCAGCAACTCCATTTCGGTCAACTGTGTTTTTAAGATCGTCCCAGATTGCCATGAGTGCCGATTCAGTGCTTCTTCCTGGGCGGAATCCAGTTTGGAAGTCTGAAAGTATAGAGTTGTCTTCAATGAATTGTGACATCTGGGCGAATGCAGCTCTTTCTATCAATTTGCCCAGGAAAGGTCCATTTGTGATAGGTCTGTAGTTGTTTGGGTCTTGCGGGTCTAGATTTGTTTTCTTTAATAATGGTCGTATGTATGCCTTTTTCAGGTCTGTAGGAAAAGTTCCTGAAGTTAAAGAGTTGTTGATGATTCTTCTTACAGGTGTGGCAGCGGAAGTAGATAGCAGGATGTTCTTGAAGATCTGTGGTGGGCAAGGGTCAGAAGGGCAACCAGAAGGTCTGCTTGCTTTGACCAAATTCATAAATTCATCCTGGGATATTTGTTTGAAGGACTGTAGAGGTTGGGATGGTTTATTCTTAAAGGGTATTCTAGTAAAGGGGTTGGTGCTGATGGTTTTCTTCTGTTTTAAATAGGAGTCCAGTGTGTCTGCCTTGGTTGTGTAGTGAGTTGCCAATTTGTTTGTGAAATCTTGAGTGGTGGGATGACTTCCTTCCATGCATGTGGGTTTTCGAAATTCATTGAGAATTTTGTAAAATTCCTTGGTTGTAGATTGAGCATTTAGAATTCTGTCTGAGTAGTATCTTTTTTTAGCTTTTTTGATTGATGATTTGTATATCCTGTTAAGTTTGTGTAGCTGCAGTTTGTCTTGACTGTTGTTTGTTTTGAGCCAGGTCCGCTGCAACTTTCTGATTTGTTTTTTAATCTTTTTAAGTTCTGCGTTTCTCCAAGGTGTTGGTTTTCTTTTGTCATGTTTAGTTTTTCTGAGTGGTATTAGGACATCAAAAGCTTCCTGTAGCCACTCATAAAGTTTAGGTACAGAATTGATTGTATCTAGATCTGTCTTTGCTGTTAGTTGTGTTTCTAAGTGATCCAAATTGAGTTTTCTCCATGGTCGGTAGGTGTATGTATGTAGGTGGTTGTGGGGTGTGTTGATTTGTGGAGTTGTCTGTCGGAAAGTTATCAGATGGTGGTCTGACCAGGTGGTTGGTGTGATGCTATGAATAGTAACAAGTTCAGGCTTAGAAAAAATGACATCTAGGATGTGACCAGCGATGTGTGTGGGATTGTGTACAATCTGATGTAGATTCAATGCGAGTAGGCCAGTGGTGATAGCTTTTGGATGGGGCATATTGGGTTTGTCAAACCAAATGTTTAGATCCCCAAGAATGCATAGATTGGAGTATAGTGTAATAAGGTTTGAGACTATGTCAAGACAGGCATCTGGGAAAGTGGAGTTGTTAGGTGGAGGTCTGTAAAGGAGGAGAAAGTTACAGGTGGAAGTTGGAGTAGGGTGGCATCTGGTAAGGAGGGCTTCACAACCTTGTATGGAGATGTTGTCTGTTTTACTGAGGTTTATTGCCTGTTTGAATATAATAGCTAGTCCACCTCCTCTCTTGCCTATACGGTTTTGTGTGATGGTTTGATAGCCTGGAGGAAGGGCTTCGTGCAATACTGGTGCCATGTCATCTCCCAACCAGGTTTCCGTAATGAATAGTAAGTCAGGTTGTGTGTCTGTGAGCAGGTCGCAGATGTGGTGCTTGTTTTTTGAGAGTGATCGAGCATTTATGAGCTGGCAGTTTAGATAGGGTGTGTCAGTGGTAGTGTTGTTTTGTTTAGTAGAAGGGTAAGTAGTATAATGTGAGCTTGAAGCAGGAGTGTTGCTAGTTGTGTTGACTGTTTGAGGCTCACAATAGTCTTGCTTTTCAACATAGTGTTCCTCTTCCAGCAGGTTAAGGAGGCATTTTGTTGGGTCTGTGTGTGTGGGTGGTGAACTTGGTGGCTGAGAGAGCCATGAGGAGTGTAGTGTTTTTTGTAGGGTAGTTTTATTATGAAACAAACAAGGGGATGCGAGGTTGCTATGAGTGGCATGTTTTTTATTATGTTTGCGTTTGTTTAGTGTGGAAGGAGTATGGGTTAGGGGTGGTGGAGGAGCATGTGGATCATGATGTAAGGCTCTAAATTGTGCAATGGAGGAGAGGCGACTGAATGAAGGTTGCTGGGATGGGGTGCTTGTGGTAGGTGTTTGTGAAGAGTGGGGGGGTAGGGGTGGAGATAGGGTGGAATTTGTATCCTGTGTGTAGTCTTGGGGGTGAGAGTGGGTATGATGATGAGTGTAATGTAAGTTTGTGTTGCTTTGATGTGCTGATGTTTGTGGTTGGTATTGTTTTTGTGGAATAATGAGAGGGGTTATTGGTGTAGTTGTTTTTGGTGAGGGACTTGTATGCGAGTTAGTGCTGTTAAGTGGAATTTGAGTGTTAGATGGGGTGTTGATGTGTTTTGGAGATGAATGTATGAGGTGTATATGAGGTGATGGATGTGTGTCAGGGAGATAAGTATTAGTTGAGATTACTGGAAGAGGTAATATGTGTGGTGGAGTGAAATGTGGGAATTCTATGATTGTGTGTAATTGGTGAGCAGAGGGGAAGAGTGTGTGTAGATGATGTGTTTGAAGGCAGGGTTTTGGCATTGTTATGAGTTCAGGCGGTCTGTGTGAAGCGAACAGCGGATAGTGTTTTTGGTTAGTATGTGTAGAGAGTGTGTATCTGGGAGACTGAAACTGAGAGAGTTGAATGTTGTAGTTTTGTATTGTGTGGGCGGTGGCAGGTAGTGTTAGTGGGAGGGGATAGAGTAGTGTTTGCTGTGAGTATGAAGGTGTTTGACTGTAATAGTTATGGGGTGTATGTGTATATGTGTTGTATGTAGGGTATTGTGTTGGGTGGTGGGGCAATGCATTATGTCTGTAATCAGTTTGTGATGCATGAGTTGGATATCTTTGCAGATAATGTGTTTGCATGTTGAGGGATGTGTTGGGGCAGAAACCATTTCTGGTGGAATGAGAATGGGAATTGGGCAGCATTTCTGGCCCTAGTCCCTAGTCCCTACCTGTCCCGAACAGACCCAAACAGACAGCTGCCCTTGTCCTCTCCGCCCGGGCTCAGACGCCCTGAATCCTAGCCTTTTATAGCCCTACTGGCCAATAAGAAGCTGGTCCTAACCCTAGCCAATCAGATTTTTAAACCCTAATTTAGCCAATTAGTGGGAGACCCAGCCCTAATCACCAGTCACAGCCCTATTTCCTGACCCCCAATCACAGCCCCAGCCCTAAAACCAACAGCCAATCAGAATCCCAGCCCTATCCACCAATCACAGCCCTAGAACCAACAGCCAATCAGAATCCCAGCCCTATCCACCAATCACAGCCCTAGAACCAACAGCCAATCAGAATCCCAGCCCTATCCACCAATCACAGCCCTAGAACCAACAGCCAATCAGAATCCCAGCCCTATCCACCAATCACAGCCCTAGAAACCAACAGCCAATCAGAATCCCAGCCCTATCCACCAATCACAGCCCTAGAAACCAACAGCCAATCAGAATCCCAGCCCTATCCACCAATCACAGCCCTAGAACCAACAGCCAATCAGAATCCCAGCCCTATCCACCAATCACAGCCCTAGAACCAACAGCCAATCAGAATCCCAGCCCTATCCACCAATCACAGCCCTAGAAACCAACAGCCAATCAGAATCCCAGCCCTATCCACCAATCACAGCCCTAGAACCAACAGCCAATCAGAATCCTAGCCCTATCCCCCAATCACAGCCCTACAACCAACAGCCAATCTGAATCCTGGCCCTATCCACCAATCACAGCCCTAGAATCAACAGCCAATCAGAATCCCAGCCCTATCCACCAATCACAGCCCTAGAAACCAACAGCCAATCAGAATCCCAGCCCTATCCACCAATCATAAATGCATCCCTGGAGCTAGCAACCAATGAAACACCATCTCCCAAAAGAACCTATCATAACAGCATATGCAACAACCACGAGGAACCTATATAAGGAGCAAGTTAACTAAAGTCCAGTCCCTGGGTCCTGGGGGAGGCTACTGGTGCTCTATTCAGTATCTCCTTGGATACAGACAGGCTGAATCCACACTTTCAAGCTAGCAGAGTCTACTTTTCAGGTAAGGGGGAGATTGTTTAAGAGACAAACACTGCAATAGTTCTGGGCGCACACTCTAAAAATCGGGCTTTTTAAGGCAAAAAAGACAGGGGGGCAGACAGCTTTTAAGCACAATTTAAATCACACAAACAGATTAAAAAACAGTCTCCTAAAACCACACTCTGAAAGATCTATGTAGTCTTTTTACTAAGAATAGGGGTGAAAAAAAGGGGGGCGGGGGGGGGGAGCCACTAAACTAGCAAGGGAATTCACACAGTCACAGCAAAAAACGATTTTGAAACAAACACCACTTTAAAAGAGGCCAAGCTGCCTGAAAAACACAGAGTCCACAGTAAAACAAACACTGTTTGAACAATTAATACTATTTGATTAGAAAATATCTTTGGGCTCCTTACCTAGGTCTCTTTGCAATCCTTGAACACTGGGCTGTATCAGGACACAGGAGAGAATGCACAGAGGAACACAAAATGGAGGTGCCTGTCTTTGGCCTTCCCTCCACAAACTTAAGGAGCCAGAGCAGGTGGGGGGGGGCGGGTCTCAGGTGCAGCAGAGACTCAGGGAGCCAATCAGCTAAGTCCAGTCCCTGGGGCCTGGGGGAGGCTACTGGTGCTCTATTCAGTATCTCCTTGGATACAGACAGGCTGAATCCACACTTTCAAGCTAGCAGAGTCTACTTTTCAGGTAAGGGGGAGATTGTTTAAGAGACAAACACTGCAATAGTTCTGGGCGCACACTCTAAAAATCGGGCTTTTTAAGGCAAAAAAGACAGGGGGGCAGACAGCTTTTAAGCACAATTTAAATCACACAAACAGATTAAAAAACAGTCTCCTAAAACCACACTCTGAAAGATCTATGTAGTCTTTTTACTAAGAATAGGGGTGAAAAAAAGGGGGGTGGGGGGGGGGAGCCACTAAACTAGCAAGGGAATTCACACAGTCACAGCAAAAAACGATTTTGAAACAAACACCACTTTAAAAGAGGCCAAGCTGCCTGAAAAACACAGAGAGTCCACAGTAAAGCAAACACTGTTTGAACAATTAATACTATTTGACTAGAAAATATCTTTGGGCTCCTTACCTAGGTCTCTTTGCAATCATTGAACACTGGGCTGTATCAGGACACAGGAGAGAATGCACAGAGGAACACAAAATGGAGGTGCCTGTCTTTGGCCTTCCCTCCACAAACTTAAGGAGCCAGAGCAGGTGGGGGGGGGGGCGGGTCTCAGGTGCAGCAGAGACTCAGGGAGCCAATCAGCTAAGTCCAGTCCCTGGGGCCTGGGGGAGGCTACTGGTGCTCTATTCAGTATCTCCTTGGATACAGACAGGCTGAATCCACACTTTCAAGCTAGCAGAGTCTACTTTTCAGGTAAGGGGGAGATTGTTTAAGAGACAAACACTGCAATAGTTCTGGGCGCACACTCTAAAAATCGGGCTTTTGAAGGCAAAAAAGACAGGGGGGCAGACAGCTTTTAAGCACAATTTAAATCACACAAACAGATTAAAAAACAGTCTCCTAAAACCACACTCTGAAAGATCTATGTAGTCTTTTTACTAAGAATAGGGGTGAAAAAAAGGGGGGTGGGGGGGGGGGGGAGCCACTAAACTAGCATCACACATGGGTCAAGCTAAAGGTATTTTGGGGCATATTTAAGTGCCGTGAGCCCCACCTGAGTGTCACTTTTATTGAGGCTCTGGAAGCGCAAATGCCCTGCGCCATATTTACAAGGTGGCTTAAAGCAATTTTTGTGGCTTAACGCCACCTTGTAAATACGGCCCCTTTGCGTGCAATGGGTGTTGCTGTGGGCATGCCACAGCAACACCCACTGCGTTTGACACTGCCTCAGAATTATGAGTTTTTGTAAACCGGAAGCAGCCCCAAAATCTAACGGCAGCCTAGGGATGGCCTCAGCATGGCAAAACAAGGAGAAATGCTTATATTTCTTCTCCTTTTTTGCTTTTTGTGTATGCTGCATTCTGCAGCACACGTAGAAAGAGCAATTTGCCATTTAAGTTTGTTGTTGTGCATGAAGGTGGTCCTTCTTGAACAGAAACGATCTCCGCCTCAACGCAGCTATCCTTGCATTATAGTGTAAGGGTGGCTGCGTTGGCGCACAACAGCAAATTTATTGCTGGCGCAGGGGGAAACTCAGGGGTGTGCCATATTCTTCTAAGCATGGTGCATCCCGGCGTTTTGAAAATGACGGTATGTGATGCTTCCAAATTTGCCGCAGCACCACACACCGTCATTTTCTGTTTAATCTGGGACTCTATCTTGTCAGATGGTGAGATTGCAGCTACTTGTACAGCTGCACACGTGATGTTCACAGACATGTTCACGTGTTGTATGTGTTTTATTTTGTGGCCATTCCCATATGGCGCATATGGTTGTCTCTGAGTTGTTGTGGGTTCACCATGTGTGGTTTGTGTTCCAGAAGTTGCAAGCTTTAGGGCACATTTTTCTCAAGTAGCATGGCTCAGGGCAGCAGCAATATGTGTTGCACAACACTGCATCAATCTAGATACGCAGAGATGTGCCATGTTTACTTGTATACGATACAGCTCTGCAATTCCCCCTGCGCCCGCACAGATTTGTTCTCGCTGCATCAACACTGGCATTGTTGCAGCATGATGAAGGGGTGCCTGCCATGTGGGGATGATTTGTTTATGTGCAGGGAGGTGTCCCTTTCTGCATATGTACAAGCTAATTTTGCTAAGGTGGCATTTTAATGTGTGTTGCAAGATGCAGCACACATGAGAAGGGCAATGCGATAAGGAGAAATGGAAGCATTTTGGCCAGATACACCACCCTGACACCACCCCTGGGGTGGTATGGACTTCTGTCCTAGTCTCTGATGTCTTGTAGGTACAGGGGCTTTGACAATGTGCAATGGGTGTTGTCATGGCACAGCCACAGCCACACTATTTGCATGTCCCTTCCAGGCAATATGCTGTATATTTTCATGGTGGAATATAGCCACGGTTAGTGGTCTATGTCCACTTTGTGTATAAGTTGGAGTGCATAGCACAACCAGCGCGTAAGTACATGTTTGGCTTGGGTGGGGATAGCGCATCTTGATTCAGGGCCTATGTGTCCTGATGCAACCCTTTAGCATGCATTGAGTGTGTCCAATGTGCCTCCCCTTCTGCCATGTATGAAATTCCAGATATTTCCCCCCTGCAACTTACCCCGCAGTTTGTGGTGGTTCTTGGTAGCCTGTGCTGTTCTGCGATTCCAGTGACCAGCTCCTCCGGGATGACCGCTGCAACCATCTCCTGCAGCTCATCCAGGTCCTCCTGTGGTGCAGGACTTCCACCTCCAGTCTGCAGTGCTGCCTTTCGGTTTCTGGCCAGTTTCTCAGTCCTTTGCTTGTAATCGTGCCAGCGCTTCTTGCATTCAGTGACAGTCGTCTTCACCTCTGCCATGCTGTTGACTTTGTCCACTATTGCCTGCCATATTGCATCTGTCCTACCAACTGGCAATTTGGAGGTGATAAAGAGGTGGTGTTGGTGTTCCGTCACCTCTCTGACCGGGATGTCATGCTCTTCCTCACTAAAGCGTCACTTGCGCTTTCTCTTCTCCTTCTCTTGGGACTTTTCTGGACCCTCCTGGCTGGTACTTGGTTGATTTGGGCTTCTTCGGGTCTCTCCTGGCCTGAAAACTCAATCTTCTCTTCAAATTGCAATTTTTCTGGCTTGTGTATTTTGTTTTGGCACTAATGGGGGCAAAAAGGGTGCTAATCCGTTTTGCATCATACATACGTGCCACAAAACGGTCTTGTTCCACTTTTGCAGCATTAGCGTCATATTCCCTTACAGCACATCGCAATGGTTAATGTAATTTTTTTTATGCTAACCATTCCTTAGCTCCATCGTGTGTCATTTCTTATGTATGGTGCAGGTATGGTGCTAGGGAATGATGTTAGCTCGCATAAAAAAAAATGATGCATTCAACTCAACTGCACTTTCGGCTTCTTCAGGGAGCGAGATCTGCTTTATCTCTTTTCCCCAATCATCTGCTTCTGGAGATTCCTCCTTAGACTTGACTCTCCTGCTACATCCACTTCCATTTCTGCTAATAAAGGAATCTCAGGATTGACCTCTACTTCATCTCTCAGAGGTGTACCTGAATCTTCACCAGTTTGCATTGTCTTTGCTCTTAAAGTCACTTGCTTTGTATTTGTCACTTGTTCTTCTTGAGACTGTACAACTTCTGCTGGTACTCTCAGCAACACTGGATTTTCTTCCAGAGGATATGTCGCTTTGCGAGTATAACTCGTATGTACCCAGTTCAGAACTCCACCACACTTCACAGCAGTAGTCGTCATCCGAATAATCAGGTAAGGCCCCTTCCACCTAGGCTCCAAGCAAGTTGTGCAAACGTGCTTCTTGATCACCACCCAATCTCTAGCCCAAAGACTGTGACACTGATCTTGGCATTGTAGCATGGCTGTTGCTTCCACCTGGTCAGAAATTGAGCGAACCACATCAGCTGTACCCTTGCAGTAATCTAGCACCAAGTCATCTGTTATGTTTACAAGTGCATTTGCAGGAACAGCTGGCAATCTTATTGCTCTGCCCATCAGGATATAATGGGGAGAGAGTCCAGTCTTTCTGTCAGGTATACTTCTCATGCTCATTAGAACCAATGGTAAAGCATCTGGCCACTTCAGATTTGTAGATGCACACATTTTTGCCAATCGAGCTTTCAAATTCCATTCATTTGTTTTATTAATCAAGAAGCTTCAGGTCAGTAGCTACAATGCAGCTTCTGCTCAATGTTTATGGTAATTTAATCACTTCGTTATTGAAGTGACTTCCTCTGTCTGATTCTAAAGAGGCCGGGAACCCCAAGCATGGGATTAACTCTCTAAGCAACAGCTTTGCTACTGTGAGGCTAGTATTTCTACATGTGAGGTATGCTTCAATCCAGTGACTAAATATCCAGACAATCACCAGCATGTATCTCAAACCACCACACACAGGCATCTCAATGAAATCCATCTGCATTCTGTTAAATAGACCACCTGCTCTTCCAATGTGACTCAAATTGACAACAGATCTATTTCCCACGTTCATTTATTGACATGTGATGCATCTGTGACAAATTGCTTCAACAACCTGTCTAAATTTTGGATTGAACCAGGATTCCTTAAATGTTCTTATCATTGCATCTCTGCCAATGTGTGTTTGACCATGATAGAATTTTGCCATTTGCATCGGTAGGCAGTCTGGCAAAACCACCTGTCCTTTATCTGAAATCCAGATTTCATTAACTTTTCTTTGAATGCAACCCAATTTTATCCAGCTTTTCTTCTTCTGGAAGCTCATCTTGGAGTCTTTTTATCTCTTCCCAAGTGTCAGTTACTGTAAACATGTAACTTTGACTTGTCTCATCAGTATTAATTGCACCAGCATTTTCCCATTCTTCATTAAATGTCACACAATTCAATGCAGTAAAACGAGCAACCTGATTCGCATAGAAATTTCCCATGGAGATGAAATCTCTGATGTGCGTTTCACTTGACTACCGCAATTTTTTCAGGCAATTTTAGGGCTTGTAAGTCATGAATTCTATCACCATTTCTAACTGTTGACCTAGAAGAGGTCATGAATCCTCTCTGGGACCATAACTGCCTAAAATCATGCACTACACCAAATCCATACTGGCTGGCTGTAAAAATCGCAATTTTAAACTGTGCAGAAATACAACATAATCTAGTAAGAGCCACCAACTCAGCCACTTGTGCAGAAAATACTCCTTGAAGCCATGAAGCTTTGAGTATGCCAGAGATAGTGCATACAGCATAACCAGATCTCAAAGTTCCAGCATTGTCTCTTAAATAGGAACCATCAACAAAAACTATTTGATCATTTTTCTCTAACGTAGTATCCTGAATATCACGTCTGGGTTTGGTGCACAGTTCAGTAACCTCTAGGCAGTCATGTTGATTCTCATTTACATTGTCATTTTCAACACTGTTTACTGGGAGCACAGTTGCTGAATTAAGCACAGTGCAACGCTTAAGGGTGATGTTTGGTTAACCTAAAATCATTGATTCATACTTGGTCAGTCTGGCATTTGTTAAGTACTGAGGGCCTCTTTACGACCTTGGTGGTCTTAGGAGCACCATGTTGGTGGTGGCGGTCGTACCGCCAACAGGCTGGCAGAGAAGACCACCAAATTACGAGCATGGTGGTATTGACAACAGAATACAGCCAAAGCATCGCCGGCACCACCACTGCGGTCTGGCCGCCACAGATGACAGTAGCTACCTGCAGACCAGCAGAGACCATGTTTCAACCAGAGAGTTGATGAGGTTGCACTCCGACAAGGTTACCGCCATGGTCACACCACCACGTAAACCCAGGTAGAAACGAATTGCAGAAAAGGAAACACTCACTTTCAGGAACCCATATTCGTCCGGAGCCACCATGGAACAAGAAATACATGTCACATCGCTGTTCCTGCTTGCACAAAGCCTGTGGAATCTGCAACGATGATAGCAACCGTGAGTACACACACACACTTACCTGGTATTGTTGTATATTGTCAATCTTTGTACACTTACACAATATACATTCAGGAAGGGGGTGCGAGGGTGACGCTCACACGTAACAGCACACTGACACGCACACTCACATACAGCCACACACATATCCGCACATACACAACAACCATGCTATGGCCACCAAACATACAAGTCTCAAACACACACATGTATGCACGGAAACACTGCACAGACCCTCCCACAATACAGCACAACACCACATTTCCAAGGACTGTAGAACCAGGTTTGTTTAATAGACATGTGGCATGCCAGAGAGTATTTGTACATTTTGCACAGAGGGGTGGTGGATGGTTTAGCAATTGAGGTAGGGTTAGATAGTGAGGGACCTTGCAAGACAAAACTTTTTGAGACACGAATGTTGTGGGGACTTATCTCCCTCAGGTATTCCTGTCAGACCTTCAGGATGCAGGATGTCCAAGACCTTCTCCTCCCATGATGTGAACTGTGGGGGAGGATGTGGGGCCCACAGCCAGTCTTGAGGACCGCCAGATGGTGCCTGGATGCCATGGTATGTACCTTCCCCCAGAGGTCGTTCCACCTCTTCCTGATGTCATCCCATGTGCGCATGTAGCTGACTACTGAATTGACGCTGTTGACTATTCATTGCCACAACTCCATTTTCCTCGCTATTGACGTTTGCTGAACCTGTGCTCTGAAAAGGTGTGGCTCTACTTTGACAATTTTGTCCACCATCACCCTCAACTCGCCATTTGTGAAACATGGGTGGTTTTTTGGGGGGGACATGGTAGTGGTGGTAAAAATGGTGAGGTAGTGCAAGAAAAAAGGTGGAAGGAACTGTTAGTGATGAGGTGTAGGTGCTGTGATGGGGTGGAGACGGTTGTTGTGTATTGTGGGTGATAGTAACTTGGGTGTTGTGTATGTTGTGCAGGTGTGGGATGTATGCGTAGTGAAATGTGTATGGGTGCCAAAAATTTTTTTTTTGTAAATCTTGGGTAGTTATTCCTTCTCTGTGGCTATGAGTGGCATTCTGTTTGCAAAGGATTGTGGGTTCTCTATTGCAGTGTGTAGGTGTGTAGAGTGTTGATGTGTCAGATGTGAGGTATTCATACTATCCAATGTGGTGTGATGTTCTGTGTGATGTGAGTTTAGACCGCCGAGGTTCGCACCACCAATGTTTTCCCCCCTTGGAAGAACCACTGTTGTGATTTGTGGATTGTAATTTGATGGGAGGATATTTGCTGGTGGTGGGACCGTCTCTTTTCTGTCCTCCAGTGAACTCAGAATTTTGGCTGTTTTTTGCTGGACTTCACAGTGTGACTTTTAATACAGCAGTTGAATGACTGCCAACATGGTGGTCCTTTGGCGGTCGACACCGCAGCGGTATTACCGTCAGACCATCAAAGTTATATTGAGGCCCTAAGTCTTGGTCCTGATAAGCAAGACCTCATCTAAGTGAAGGAAAATAACATTTAAAGGATGCCTCATCACAATGCTCTCACACTAAGTGAGAGACAAACCAACCAGAGCCACATTCTTTAAACAGGCTGGAAAAGCTGCGGCAAAAGGATTCAATGTAGCTGAAAAATATGCTACAGGGCAGTTTGTGCCACCATGTACCAGTGTCAAGGCAGTAAGTGCACAACAATTTCGTTCATGACAAAACATTAAAAATGCCTTTCTGTAATCAGGCATACCCAGAGCTGGTGCTCTGCACAGACTCTCTCTCAGGTTAGTAAAAGCTTTCATACAAACTTCATCAAAGGGAACAGGGTCAGCATTGTCTTTGTGGGTCAATCTCTGTAATTGCTTGGAAAGAACAGAAAAATTGGGAATCCATTAGCGATAGTAACTCATCATTCCCAAAAATATCCTGACATCTCCTTGAGCAACAGGAGGATTAATTTGCAAAATAGCTTTAACCATTTCTATGTACACCTCTCTTGTGCCTTTCTCTATATGATGTCTCAAGTATTTCACCTCATTTTGACAGTACTGTAATTTTGCTGGGGACACTTTGGTCCTCATTATGTATCATGAGTCACAAAAACAAAACTGCCAGAAAGCAGCCACAAAATCAATAGATCATAGGACGACGGGAGAGAGGTGGTCCCACCACCCTTTTCCGCCACGTCAACAACAAGCCGCCCTCCAAGTTATGACCAACAAATCACCACAGCAGTCCAACAACGGAGGTAACCCATTGGCGGTGTGGGCCTCCGTGGTCGATTTTGCCACTCCACAACAATAGAAGCCAACATTGGCCAGATTGAAAAACCCACACCTGATACACATACACCCACCGTACATACCCACCAACAGCACCCCCCATAAAACCCACAATTCCTTGTAAAATCACAAATCCTGCTACATGTTGCCAGCCCACATACACCCAAAACTGCACACACAAATCACAGCCACCTATACACCCTTCATGCATCACACACCACCCATCATACTTCTACACCAAACAACACAACACAACTGCACTCAAACACTACTTCACAGCATCCCACATACTCACACACCCTGCACCCCCACCAAACATCCCACCCTCTGCACAACACACACACTACACAATCGGCATGTCCCCACAAAAGCACCCCTGTTTCACTGATGAGGAGTTGCGGGTTATGGTAGATGAAATTGCCAGGGTGGAGCCACAGCTGTTTGGTGCACAGGTCCAGCAGATATCCATTGCCAGGAAGATGGAGTTATAGCAGAGAATCATAGACAAGGTGAACTCAGTGGGAACCTATCCACACACAAGGGACAACATAAGGAAGAGGTGGAATGACCTACAGGGGAAGGTGCGTGCAATGGCATCCAGGCACAACATTGCTGTCATGAAGACTGGCAGTGGACCCCCACCTTGTCCCCCACAGTTGACAACATGGGAGGCAAAGGTCTTGGCTATCCTATAGCCCGATGACTTCACTGGAATCACTGGAGGGGTGAACACTGGTAAGTCACCCATACTTCTCAACAACTATGTACACCTGCATGGCATGTCTCCCTGTTACACTATCACCCTTCAACCCACTCCATCCCAAACTCATACCCACCACCATAACCACACACATCAATTTTCCCTTGCATGCCCAAATCACTAAAATGAAACCTCTCCAATGTCATCATTCACACACATAAATAATGCATGGTTAGCAATGAAGCACTGCAAATCCCACAATGCATCACTATAGACAAACCAAATGTTGAAAAACTACACCCATCCCATAGGGAAATCCATCAATGCTGAACATGTGTCTGAGGATAATATTAACAACTATCATACATGTCCACAGGTACCCCAGCAAATGTGAGCCAGTAGCATGTGCTGAGTCTACCCAGTCCTCCACCAAAAGAAGGCCCCGGTGATGACAGCTGCTCGATCTCCGTGGCCCATCTGGTACTACTGGTCAGTCAGACACCACAAGTATTACCCAGCCTACCCCTGAGCACCCCACATCAAACTCCACTACTAAAGCAACCACCCAACATCCCCAAAACTCTGTCCCCAGGACATGTCAATCACGTCAATCAACAGTGTGCCCACCTGTACAGGGAATAGAGTCAACACCTCCCAGGCAAGACGAAGAAGGTTCTGGTGTTAGTGGGAGTGGGTACACAGTTCAGGGGATACAGGAACAGGGGGCCAGATCCAGTTGGAGGATATCTGTGTGCCAAGGGGTGGGCCAACCCAGGGAACCAACTGCCCAGAAGGCAATGTCACAAGTCCTGGGAACATACCAGAAATCCAAGAACAGGATGGTCTATGGCCCATATTTAGACTTTTTTAGCACCGCATTTGTGTCTTTTATTGACGCAAAAGCAGCACAAACGTACAAAATACATTTGTATTTTGTAAGTTTGTGCCGATGTTGCATCAAAAAACGACGCAAATGCGGCACTAAAAGGGTAGAAATATAGGCCTAAGTATTTACCATCTTGCAGGAGAATCAGAGGCTGCAGAGGGAACACCCCCAGGAGGTCATGCAGCAGCTGCAGGCCAACAATGCCAACATGGCCTCCATTGCCGGGGTGCTCAGAGAAATTTCCACCATCATGCGTGAGTCCTCAACATGCCAGCAGGCCCCTTCCACTAGCTAGAGTACAGGCCAGCCCTCTACATCTGCTGCAGCTAGTGGACTGGAGGCCCTGCCATAGGACTCACAGCCCACCAGCACTTCTCCCTCTTTAGCAGAGGAACCACCCCGCAAACGTTCCCTGCAACATCCTACAGAGACTGTAGCGAAGACCAAAACCTCTGCCAGGAAGTGAGCCTCACCAACATGTCTCCCTTGTGTGCCACTGAGACACCCTGTTCACTTTGGACTGCAATTGCCCCTTTTTCCTATGGCCCCATGGATACTAGACCTGTGCTACGAACTAACTGGGCCACTACACTGAAGATTTCGTCCACCATCACCCCACTCAATAGCACTATCCCTTTCTTTTTGAAATTGTAATAAACACACTTAAGCACAACAGAATTATGTGGGCATTTATTGCATGTGTATGCAATGTTTTGACCTTTATTTCCTGTGCAAATGTCATGTGAAGTGTAAATCCATCCAATGTACAGTCACCTTGGGGTACACATTACCAGTGTAAGTGCTTGCCATAAATCACCATTCACCAAACTGTGTGAAAGCAGTCTGTAGGCATTCCATGAGTACACATTAATGACCACACCAACATCTGAAAAAAGGGAAACCTTAAGTGACATTCAAATGAGAAGGAAAGGGAAGTAAAACAACATGAGCCACTGTAACATAACAGCCTACATTCATCTGGTCACATCAACTTAAAGTTTTGCACTGAAATTAACTCCAATTAGTAGTGACAAGACACAACTTTTGTATGGCACCACGGCTTTAGCTATGCCATATTGTCAGTATGCCAATCCCTCCTCTAGAGCACCTAGTTCAGGCCAAACTGTCAGGGACAAAGAAGTCACAGAACACTTGTGTAAGCACATTGAAACTCACACTACATTCCTAGCAACAAATGTTAAGTACTGTATGGAACGAGCACACAGTTTGACGTGGGCATGTATTGGAAACTGCAAAACAGCTCATACATTGCCTAGGCAAAATAAGTGTTTTCCCAATCATCATCCCACTGGCTACACTAACCACAAATGGAACAGTGTTAGGTGTCATAATGCACACATTTGAGCATGGTACATCATATCTGCCACACAGATCTTCATTTAAATGGTGGGATGAATGTGTCCTGTTATCCAGATCATCCTCCTCCCCATTTTCATCACTGTCTTCAGTTTTCTCTGCTGCCACAGATGCATTGTCTCCCACCTCGTCCTGCAGTAAAGACACATGCCTTCTGAGGGCCAAATTGTGAAACATGCAGCAGGCCACGACTATCTGGCAGACCTCACAGGGAAGTAGAGGAGGGATCCACCAGAAATATGTAGGCACCTGAACCTGACTTTCAGTAGCCCAAATGTCCTTTCTATGACTCTTTTGGTCCATCCATGTGCCTCATTGTATCAATTCTCAGCCTCTGTCCTTGAATTCCTCACTGGTGTCAACAGCTAGGATAGGATCGGGTATCTGGGAATAGTGAGAATCTCACATTACATGTGTACAGCACTACAGAGGACAACTCCAGGTAACATACTGTGACATACATTGAATGAACACATCATGCTCACCAATGAGCCAGACTCTCTCTCTCTGTAGTTGTGCCATCATCTGTGGGACACTGTTGTTTCTCATTACGTAGGCATCACGTACAGATCCTGGAAACTTGGCAGTAATGTGAGAAATATACTGATCAGCAAGACACACCATCTGCATATTAATAAAATGGTAACTCTTCCTATTTCTGAACACCTGGTCATTTATCCTGGGAGGAACCAAAGCAATATGTAGAATATGTCCCATTGTATAGAAAGCAGCCTTAACAATGGGTAAATCATCACTTTGGGGAAATGTGATATAGCTGCTCATGTGTTTCAGCAAGGCATTGAGAACTCTCTTCAGCACTATGATAAACATTGGCTGACACATACCTGCCGTCAAGTCAACTGTCACCTGAAATGATCCACTGGCCAGGAAGTGGAGCACTGACAGCGCCTGTACTGTAGGAGGTATTGCAGTAGAACTCCGAAGATCAGGAATGAGATCTGGCTCAATTGTGCACACAGTTCAGTGATTGTCACTCTGTTCAGACGATAGGTGAGAATTATGTGGCGTTCTAGGGGTCTGTATATGGGACCAGTCCTCCTCCTCCACAATGGTAGGTATCTAAACAGACCAAACATCACAAGTGTGAGAAAGCAAGAAGGACAGAAACACACAAATTTACAGTAACATTTCAGACTATTCTTGCCTCAACATGCAAACAGACTTCTGATATTATAAAATATCGTTGTATGGTTATACTGCTTCACAGTTGTCGTCAAAATTGTGAGACATGATTTGTAACATTACATCATGAAAGTTTGTCAACTACTATTATTCAAGCAGTGCACTGGTATGATCACTAACTTTAAGCCAGATACTGCCACCAAATGTATAATGTAGACGTGTAGGAATTGCCTTGGTCCATACCATGATGCATATACCATTAACTACAATGATAATAATCTTCAGAAAATGGCATCCGCCTGTCCTGCATGCAGAGGACAGGTGGAAGTGACCTCACTCAGCCAGCGTTTTGTCGCCATGGCGGAGGGCCGTCTGAACCTCTGTGCAACTCCTCATTGGTTAACATTGATGTCTATGGAGAACAGGAGCCAATGATCATCACTGCCGGTGGTGACGATGTATACTGGTACGGACATGACTGCCATTTTCAGAAGCCCATGTCACTTGACTCCTGACTCTCACCCTATCAAGACCTTCACTGCATGAGCTGCTGTGTCCTGTATCTGGAAGTCACAGTGGCCCATGCTACAGGGGATAGGGCCACAGCCTTCACACCTGAAGAACTTGAGAAGCTTGTGGATGTGGTACTACCCTTGTATGGACAGTTGGTAGGGCCTCCAGATCAGCAGGTGAGCACCTTTTTGGTATTTTGGATGCGACATGGCTGTATGTTGATGAATATGTGTGCATGCAGTGTGTCCTTTAGGGAGTATTGTCTGCTGCATGCAATTTGTACAGAGATGTACGAGTGATATGTAAGATGATTGTGGGATCTAAGCAGTATGTAGTCCATTATTGTAACTGACTGACGTGTGCAGTAAATGGTGTCCTTCTGTCTGTGTTTCCTATGCAGGTGAGCGCCCATCAGAAGAAAGGGTAATGGCGTGCCATCGCCAAGGGCGTGCAGACCCTGGGAGTCCATAGCCAGCGGAGCACCCATTTCAGAAAGAGGTGGGAGGACCTGAGACGCTTGGCCCAGAAGACTACAGAGGCCCAGCTGGGGACGTCCTCCCAACGAGAGAGGGGTACCCATCGGACCCTGATCCCCCTAATGGTGCGCATAGTGGCAGTGGCCAACCCAGAGTTGGATGGGCGCTTGAGGGTAGCACAGCAGCCACTAGGGTGGTGAGTACTCACAGTGTTCTCTTGTTTCCTTCTGACTGGCATGGTCTTTGGTGCCAAGGTAGTAGTCAATGTGTGCCTCAGTATACCATTGTTGGAAATGTTGTATAGTTCTGCATTGCTATGGTGAGTGGTATGTACAATAGGTATTAGTTATTTACTGGGATTTCAGTTTAAGTAAGGGTCTACATCCTGACTCACCAGTGTAGGAGTGATGCTCTGATGTCCACTGTCTAGGTGGTATGTCCTGGCAATTGCAAGTTGTACAGACACTGAAATGGAGTAAGTGAAGCTGTACCATTGTCAACAGACAGACATGGATTAGTGAGTCTCAGTAGGTGTGCAGATGGTTGTTTCTTCAGATGTAATTTTCTGCTGTTGTTCTCAGGCAATAGTGCGATATTGTGGTTGTCACTGCATAGTGTAAATTACCAGTGAGTCAGTGTGATGTGTATGCCGCATGTGCTGTTATTGCTGTAATTGACCATGTGCTCCCTTTCTTTCTCCCCCACTCTGCCTCCTTTTCTTCTTCTGTCCTTGTGTGCATTAGCATCATCTGGCAAGGAGCAGGGGCACCAGCGAGTGGGGGAGCTGCAGCCCACGGGACCCAGGAGACAGTGTTCACCGATGCCGAGGGGACCAGTGGGTTGGAGGGCGAGGGGAGCACCACGGGGGAAGACAGGAGCTACTACAACTGACTCTGATTCCTCCTCCAATGGGAGCTCCCTGGTGGTGGTGGATCCCTCTGGGTGCATACCAGCAACAAAATCTTCCGCCATCCCACATTCCAGCACCGCCTTCCCAGTTGCCCCCTGCCCAGTTGCCCGTGCCTGCTCACCCAGGAGAGTGGGTGTCTCCTTCGCCGCAAGCACCTCAGCCCTTGCCCCAGTCAGCCCTGCTGCCCTCACAGAGAAGGCAATTGACCTCCTAAGGTCCATCTCTGTAGGGCAGTCAACCCTAGTGAATGCCATCCAGGGGCTGGCAAGCCCAGATGCAGCAATGCAATAGGTACCTGGAGGGCATTCACGTTGGTTTGGCTGGCCTGCAGCATTCGTTTCAGGCTTTGGCCTCCTCTTTGATGGCAGCCGGTGTCCCTAATTCTTCCGTCCCCCCTCAAACTACCTGTACCCAGTCCTAGAGCCCTCTCCCCCCACCCATTCCATGCACACACTCAGACAAGCATGCACCCAAGACAACAGACAGGACTGGCAAACACAAGCACAAGCACCACATATCACACCACAAGCATGCACACAGCCAACACACAGAAGCACACACAACAACAGCCACTGCCTCTACTGTCTCCCCCAAACCTCCTCCCTCACAGTCACATTAGCACTCACACCTGCAAGCACTGCATACTCAATCCCAGATCTTACCACCTGTTCAGCCTTGCTCACAATCACCACAACAGCAGACATGCAGACTAGCACCCCATTCACCACATGCACAGTCACCACCATCACCTTCACAGCCACATGTGGCACACCCACCTTACTTGCAGACACCACCACAACATACATTCACACTACCTGTTTTTCCTCTCCCTCGCTCCCCCCTCCTACCAAAACACCTAATCGTTCCCACTCAGACACTCAACAGTCATTCACTTCACACAAGCACACTTTACATGCACCTACAACCCAGTTCAGCACATCTACACCTCCTACAATCACTCCCTCTACCTCCACTCCCAAACCTTCTTCCACACTCCGCCCAACTGTACCTAAAAAACTTTTCCCTGCCCGCCTTGATCTCTTCCCTCCTCTTGACCCACCCTGTGTTGTCCAGAAACGTAAGGTTCTGCTCCACCAGCCCAGTCCTTACAGCTCCCAGTCCTCCCTTGGTATCCCTAGTGTTGCAAATGTCCCTCCCCTGCTAAAGAAACCTCTCACTAGAGAGCACAAGGCAGCCACTCCCGTCCCCAGGTCCGGGCCCACTCCCTCGCCCCCTAAACAGAAAACCAAGACCCCACCCCCTCCCAAACCTAAGTCCAAGGACCCTCCTTCCAAAAAGAACCCCCCCCACCTCTTGCCCCCTCAGGTGCCTGCCTTCCACATTGATGTCCCTGCCTAGTGGAGTCCATTAGGCTGTCAGGAGTCGAATTGGGCTTTTCGTTGCCCCGTGAGTTGTCATGGACAACTGGACTGGCCAATGGACCTTTGTTTATAGCTTTTGTTTTGTTGTCGATGCTATTCCCACAAAACTGCAGTAGTTGCATCACAGGTATTTATCCTGCCTTTCTTTTCTTCTGGCTAATGTGATTGTTGAATTTTACAGCTGATTGTTCTCCATGTGTATGGTGTGTGTGTTGTGCAAGTGGGTGTGTCACTCTCCTCTCCCTTTTTGTGTGTTAGGCAGCTGTACTCATGCTTATCGTCTTCGTCAATGTCACCGCTCCTGGACTTCCATCACGTGGTACAGCATTGGGAAGACTTCCAGTTAGGGTTACATGGAGGCTGTGGACTCCTTTGTGTCCCTGGAGGTGAGTGTCTCCTTTTATATGGCTCATTTCCACCAGGCTTTTCGTGGTGGTGGTCCCACCCTGGAAATTCTGGCAGTCTGCTAAGTCATAATATGGTGGGCTATGAATAGTCTTCCGCCGGCCTGAAGATGCCAACCGCCGTAGTCGGTGGGCGGACCGCTCTCTGGTGGTTCTAGCGGTGCATTGTCTGTATGTTGGAGGGATCACCGCCGTGGTAATAAAATGGTGGTCTTCACCGCCAGCTTGGCGGCGGTACTCCCGCCATTGCTGGCGTGGCGGTCAGCTAACCGCCAAAGTCATAATGAGGGCCTTTATGTCCATTTTCACACAAATGATTCAATAATGCAATAGTATCATGTCTGCATGATTCATGTGTCTTTCAATCAACCAATAGATCATCAATGTGCTGAACCAATGTTGATTGGAAAGTCATTTCCAATGATTCCAAATTCTTTTTCAACACCTGAGTAAA
This sequence comes from Pleurodeles waltl, assembly GCF_031143425.1. Lineage (NCBI taxonomy): Eukaryota > Metazoa > Chordata > Amphibia > Caudata > Salamandridae > Pleurodeles > Pleurodeles waltl. Next base: position 712,815,218 of record NC_090437.1, on the reverse strand, counting down.
TATGGATAGGGATTCTGAAAAGCCTTGTGGGATCCTACACCAACAATACACACGACTGCAAAATTTAAAACACAAGAGAAACTGACTATCCTCATGTATAGGTACTGAGAAAAATGCTTGTGACAAATCCACCACTCTGAACCAATCTGCGTCACATGGAATTTGAGACAAAATCACTGCTGGATTGGCTACCACTGGACAATATTTGCATTAATAGCATTAATTTTTCTCAAATCCTGAACTATGCGAAATTTCCTACTTGGTTTTTGAAAACCCATAATAGGTGAATTACATGGGCTGCTCAGCACTTCTTTTAAGACTCCCTGCTTAACAAAATCAACAATTACAGGAGTAACTCCATCAATTACATCTGGTGCCATGTGATATTGAGGAGTTTTCAGAAAAACTGCATTAGGTTTCACTGTAGCTTTGATTGGTTCAGCTCCTTTGATTAGACCAATGTCTTTCCCAGAAAGGTTTCAAACTTTTTAAATAACTGTATCTCATAAAACAGTTGGCAGGTCCAATGCTGTATATGCAGGATAAAGAGCGATCAATGGAAACTCTTCATTAATCAACTTACAATTTTCATTTGGTAAACAGGATTCCTCATCGTCACTGTTTGTTTGTATGGAAATTCCATCATTTGTGTAAGTAATCGAACATCTTGTTTTACACTGCATATCTCTTCCCATAAGGCATACTGGACTTGAGCCCAGACTACGAATCTGTGCATCTGTAAATAATAAAAGAGGGAACAGGGAGGTTTTTGTGGTCCAGTGTACACTCTCCCAAATATAGGGGGTGATTCTAACCCTGGCGGTCGGTGTTAAAGTGGCGGCCAACCCGCCAACAGGCTGGCGGTAAAAAAAATGGGATTCTGAGCCTGGCGGGAACCTCCAACACAGACAGCCACCTTAACACTCCGACCGCCACGGCGGTACAAACAAACAGCGCGGCGGTCACCGCCAACAGACAGGCGGCAGACAATGTACCGCCCACACTATTCCAACTCACCAATACGCCACCTTTTCCGGGGCGGGAGCACCGCCGATAAAAACACGGCGGAAACAGACTACGGACGGGAAAACGCTCACCACTACGCACTCCAGGAGGAAGGAGGACAGCATGGAACCCGAATTAAACATCCTACCTGCTCTCGTCTACCTTCTCATCTACCACGAGTACGAAGTCCGGCGCAGACGAGAACGGTGAGTACTGCACCTACGACACACGGGAGGGGGAGGACGAAAGGTTACGGGCACACACATATGCGACCCCCCCCCCCCAACTATGTACTCACCAATGCAGAGCACCAAGTCACAGTGACACCACCCAAACACCCCTGAAAAATGCTAGGACATAATCATATTTGGAATAAATATTTATGTACCAAAAAGCTCCAGAAAATTATCGTACAACCATGAAAGATATTCACAACAAAACTAATGACATACACATCAGTGTATAACTGAAGTACCAAGTCCTGCACATCCTACGAATTCAGCATGTCCGTGGGCCAAAGTCTTGAGAAATAAGGGCAAAGCCCACACAGGACACCTGAGTCCCTTGGAGAGAACACTGCAGGGGCATCAGATGTAAAAACTACAGGCACCTCAGGGGGAAGGGAAGGGGGGGCACCACAGCCACATGAGTCCACGACGCCAGATCCACGAGGAGCCACCATGCCCACTGGACCATCCTGGGGAGTGCAAAGCCACAGTCTCTCAATGTCTCTACAGTGGGTGGGCTGCCCACTGGACCATCCTGGGGAGTGCAAAGCCACAGTCTCTCAATGTCTCTACAGTGGGTGGGCTGCCCACTGGACCATCCTGGGGAGTGCAAAGCCACAGTCCATCAGGTGGATGACAGTCTCCACTGGTCAAGGAGGAGGCATGGTGGGCACAGTGAACCATAAACGGTCCTTGAGACGGCGGTGCCCAGCGGAGCGGTGCTTGAGATGGCGGTGCCCAGCGGAGCGGTGCTTGAGACGGCGGTGCCCAGCGTAGCGGTGCTTGAGAGGAAGGGCCCAGCGGAGCGGTGCTTGAGACGGCGGTGCCCAGCGGAGCGGTGCTTGAGAGGAAGGGCCCAGCGGAGCGGTGCTTGTGAGGAAGGGCCCAGCGTAGCGGTGCTTGAGAGGAAGGGCCCAGCGGAGTGGTGCTTGAGAGGAAGGGCCCAGCGGAGCGGTGCTTGAGAGTAAGGGCCCAGCGGAGCGGTGCTTGAGACGGCGGTGCCCAGCGTAGCGGTGCTTGAGAGGAAGGGCCCAGCGGAGCGGTGCTTGAGAGGGCGGTGCCCAGCGGAGCGGTGCTTGAGAGGAAGGGCCCAGCGGAGCGGTGCTTGAGAGGAAGGGCCCAGCGGAGCGGTGCTTGAGACGGCGGTGCCCAGCGTAGCGGTGCTTGAGAGGAAGGGCCCAGCGGAGCGGTGCTTGAGACGGCGGTGCCCAGCGTAGCGGTGCTTGAGAGGAAGGGCCCAGCGGAGCGGTGCTTGAGACGGTGGTGCCCAGCGGAGCGGTGCTTGAGACGGCGGTGCCCAGCGTAGCGGTGCTTGAGAGGAAGGGCCCAGCGGGGCGGTGCTTGAGACGGCGGTGCCCAGCGGGGCGGTGCTTGAGACGGCGGTGCCCAGCGTAGCGGTGCTTGAGATGAAGGGCCCAGCGGAGCGGTGCTTGAGAGGAAGGGCCCAGCGGAGCGGTGCTTGAGATGGCGGGGCCCTGTTCAGCGGTGCTCTTCTCCACGGCGGGGCCCTGTTCAGCGGTGCTCTTCTCCACGGCGGGCCCTGTTCAGCGGTGCTCTTCTGCACCGCGGGCCCTGTTCAGCGGTGCCTATCTCCACGGCGGGCCCTGTTCAGCGGTGCTCTTCTGCACCGCGGGCCCTGTTCAGCGGTGCTCTACTCCACGGCGGGCCCTGTTCAGCGGTGCCTATCTCCACGGCGGGCCCTGTTCAGCGGTGCCTATCTCCACGGCGGGCCCTGTTCAGCGGTGCTCTTCTGCACCGCGGGCCCTGTTCAGTGGTGCTCTACTCCACGGCGGGCCCTGTTCAGCGGTGCCTATCTCCACGGCGGGCCCTGTTCAGCGGTGCTCTTCTGCACCGCGGGCCCTGTTCAGCGGTGCTCTACTCCACGGCGGGCCCTGTTCAGCGGTGCCTATCTCCACGGCGGGCCCTGTTCAGCGGTGCTCTTCTGCACCGCGGGCCCTGTTCAGCGGTGCTCTTCTGCACCGCGGGCCCTGTTCAGCGGTGCCTATCTCCACGGCGGGCCCTGTTCAGCGGTGCTCTTCTGCACCGCGGGCCCTGTTCAGCGGTGCCTATCTCCACGGCGGGCCCTGTTCAGCGGTGCCTATCTCCACGGCGGGCCCTGTTCAGCGGTGCTCTTCTGCACCGCGGGCCCTGTTCAGCGGTGCTCTACTCCACGGCGGGCCCTGTTCAGCGGTGCCTATCTCCACGGCGGGCCCTGTTCAGCGGTGCTCTTCTGCACCGCGGGCCCTGTTCAGCGGTGCCTATCTCCACGGCGGGCCCTGTTCAGCGGTGCTCTTCTGCACCGCGGGCCCTGTTCAGTGGTACTCTACTCCACGGCGGGCCCTGTTCAGCGGTGCCTATCACCACGGCGGGCCCTGTTCAGCGGTGCTCTTCTGCACCGCGGGCCCTGTTCAGCGGTGCTCATCCAGCAGGTCAAGGGAGCCAGACCTGGCCTGGACTCCCTGCTCAGTCGCCCTCGGACCGTGACGTTTCTGGACCCTTCGGGGACGGACTCCTGGCCTCCTTAGTGTCCTCCTTCCCAGCTGGGATGTGGCATGTGGGGTCCACCTTCTCCGCGCTCCTGCTGCCCTTCCGCTCCTTTGATGGGGCTCTCGGGCCCTTGCCTCCCCTAGATGGTGTGGGTGGTGAAGTGGCCGCACATTGCTCCTTGGGGGCAGCCCTGTCGGTCCTCGCACGGCGGCCCTTGTTTTTGCGGGTCCTCTTGCCGGGGGGGGGGGCTGGACGTGTCCTTGCTGCTGATCGATGTGTCACTGCTGGCAAAGGGTGGGCTCCAGAACCCAGGCACAACAGTGACACCCGAAGCTGGGCTGGTGGTGGCTGCGGTGCTCTTGGGACTCTTTGAAGATGGATGGGGGAGCTCATCGGGGGGAAAGAGGTTAAGGTTAGCCAGGAAAAGTTTTTTAGGGCCAAGGTAAAGGGTAGGAGAAGTGGAGATGGAAGTGGAGGTAGAGGAGGTGGTTGTAGGAGAGTCAGGTGTGCTGTCATTGGGTGAAGGTGCTGGTGCTGTAGGCTGTCGTGAGGTGGATGGCTGTTGGGTGGGTGTCTGCCTGCGTTTGTGTGTCTTGGAAGAGGGGGTGACAGACACAGTGGGAGAGGACACAGGGGACGTGTAAATGGCAGTGGGGGTGGTGACTGCACGAGTGTGGACTGTACTGGAGGGTGAGGTGGTGATGGAAGCACTGGCTGATGTTGGGGTGCATGCAGGTGTGAGTGTAGACGTCACAGGGAGGGAGGAGGGAGACGAGGAGGAGGGGGACGAGGAGGAGGGGGACACAGGGGTGGCAGTGGCTGTTGGCATGTCTGCATCTGGGTGTTGCTTGGGTGAGTGTTTGTGGGATCTGTGGTGCTTGTGTTTGGATGAACTGCTCTTGGGTGTTGAGGTGTGTGCAGGCTGGTCTGATGGTGTGGATGGGAAAGGCTGAGGAACAGGAGACAGAGAAAGGCTGGAGGCAGTAAGAAGAGGGAGGCTGGAAACAGGGACAATGGCTGCCGTCAGTGCTGAGGCCAGAGCAGTGAACGCTCGTTGATGGGCAGCCTGACCCGAATGAATGCCCTCCAGGTACGCATTGCTCTGTTGCACCTCCCTTTGCACACCCTGGATGGCATTCAAAAGGGTCGTCTGCCCAACAATGAGCGTCCTTACCAGGTCAATGAGCTCCGCACTGAGGGCAGCAGGGGCAGGGGCTGAGGTGCCTGGGGCGAAGGAGACGCGCGCCTTCCTGGGCGAACCGGCACGGAGCGAAGACTGAGGGGCTGCTGGGAGGGCGGGGCTGGTGCGCTGGGTGGCGGCTGTACCTGTAGAGGCGGGGGCACGGATGTTGCCGCCACCCCTAGGGAGCTCCCATCCGAGGACGTGTCGCTTTCGCTGCTCTCACCAGCGGTCCCCGTCGTGGTGCTCCCCTCGCCCTCCGGATCACTGGTGCCCTTGGTGTCTGTTCCTGGGCCCACCGGGGCCTTGTGTCCTGCAGCTCCCTCGTGCTCCGATGCCAAATCTCTTCCGCCTGATGATGCTAATGCACACATGCACAAGAAGATGAAGAGAAAGGGTGGGGGGAGAAAAAAGAAGAACAGGTTGAGTGCATGCAATGTCAACACCGTTGGCGGAGAGGACAGACACAGGTGCCTAATGCACTAAGCCGCGCATTCGGGGTACACTACTCAGTACTACTGACTAAGACAACAGGCCAAGAGACGTCAAACGCGCACATGGGAGATGCTGGATCTTCAATGGCTGTACTTGTCACCCTACCGAGGTGGGGGCCGGGGGCACAGGGCCATGCCTAAGGGAGAGGACTACACTACAGAAAGTGCTCTGGCCTAATGTCACCCACATCCCTCCTCCCCCACCCAGACGCCTCCACTGCGCAGAAAGATAGGAGAATGTGCTGATACTCACCCCCTTGTGTCTGCTGTGATGTCTTAAAGCGCCCATCCAATTCAGGGTAGGCCACCGCCAGGATCCGGGACATCAGGGGGGTCATGGTGCGACTGGCACCCCTCCTAGGTTTGGAGGCCATCCCCAGCAGTGTTTCTGCGGTCTTCCTTGTTCCGCGGCGGATGTCCTCCCACCTCTTGCGGCAGTGGGTGCCCCGTCTGTTGTGGACCCCCAAGTTCTGGACTTCCTTGGCGATGGCACGCCAAATCTCGATCTTCTGATGGGCGCTGACCTATTTGACATGTACAGGGTGGAAAGGAGGAAATCATGAATGACCTGCATGTTAGATGTGATTGGCCCCCCCCACCAACTTTGCCATATGGCACATGCTCTCATCTGTCGGGCGTTGCACTCCTCATTCGCCCCCCACCCCACCAACTTACATCCACCCCAATCCACACAGGCATAGCCCATTCCATGTGCACCCGGTGTACTCACTTGTTGGTCTGGAGGACCGTAGAGTAGCGCATACTGGGGGAGGACCCCATCCACGAGCTTCTCCAACTCTTCAGACGTGAAGGCAGGGGCCCTTTCCCCAGTCGCAGCAGCCATTGTATCTTCCAGACCGAGGTCACAGCAGCACTTGCAGTATAGGTCCTCTCCTGTGGATGATCAGGTCTCGAGTGATTAAGCAGATAGAAAATGGCGGTCACGCCTGCGGCGGTGCGTACCGCGGCGGTGCGTACCGCGACCGCCGGCGCACTTCGTCATTGGCTCCTGAAACCCATAGGCTTCAATGTTAACCAATGCGGCTTTGCGCCACGGTCTTCGACCGCCTACCGCCACGGTGTGCCCCGCCAGCGCATTGACCTCACATCCCATTGTCCCACTTCACAGGTCAGGCAGCCGCCATTTTAAGGGCCTACATGGCTTAATTTTGACTGCGACACACAGGCCTAGGCCTTGCATTGCCACACATACACGCCTTTCAACCCATTGCCATTCTTTAACTGTGCAAGCTGTCTGTACGTACCTGTGGTTTGGCTGACTCTGTGCTCCATGTTGTCCTTCCTAGGCACCGTCCGCTGGGACTTGCGATGAGAAGGAGGAATCCTCGCGTGTACCGACCGCTGGTGGACCTGTCGACAATGGAAGAACGCCATATAATACTTCGATACAGACTTGACCGTGCCACTATCCATGAACTGTGTGCCCAGCTGGAGCCAGCCCTGATGTCCCCCATCCACCAACCCACAGGGATTCCCCCTCTGGTGCAGGTTTTGTCAGTCCTCCATTTTTTGGCCAGCGGGTCATTCCAGACCACAGTGGCCATGTCATCTGGAATGTCTCAGCCTATGTTTTCTAAGATTTTGAGCAGAGTGTTGTCTGCCCTGATGAAACTCATGCGGAGCTACATCATTTTCCCAGAGGAGGGTGACTTGCCTACAGTGAAGGGTGATTTCTATGCCCTTGGACATATCCCCAACATCATTGGTGCCATTGATGGGACCCATGTGGCTTTGGTACCCCCAAAAGACGATGAGCAGGTGTACCAAAACAGAAAAAATTATCATTCGATGAATGTCCAGGTGGTCTGTTTGGCAGACCAGTACATCTCCCATGTAAATGCCAAGTTCCCAGGGTCAGTGCATGAAGCTTATGTGATGCGAAATAGCAGCATCCCCTATGTGATGGAGCAGCTACAGAGACAACGTGTGTGGCTAATAGGTGACTCTGGTTACCCCAACCTGCCGTGGCTACTGACCCCAGTGAGGAATCCCCGGACAAGGGCAGAGGAACGCTACAATGAGGCCCATGGGCGTACTAGGAGGGTGATTGAGCGAACCTTTGGCCTCCTGAAGGCCAGGTTTAGGTGCCTGCATATGACCGGTGGATCCCTAATGTACTCACCAAAGAAGGTGTGCCATATCATCGTGGTGTGCTGTATGCTTCACAACCTGGCTTTGCGACGTCAGGTGCCTTTCCTGCAGGAGGATGGTCCAGATGGTGGTGTTGTAGAAGCCGTGGAGCCTGTGGAGAGTGAAGAGGAGGAAGACTCAGAGGACGACACAGACAATAGGGACAGAGTGATACAACAGTATTTCCAGTAACACCCAGGTAAGAATCACCCACGCCATTTCACAATTGCTTCTAGCCTCCTGCATCTGTACTTTCTGTAGTTCCCACCAGATCTTTTTGGGTAATTTTTGATTTTCCCTTCCCTTCTCAGTGCTGTATGACGCAGTGCCTGACTTCTGCTTGGTTTGCCCATGAACTACAGCGTATTGACATTGGTATGTTGTCATCACTAATTGACAGAACAGATATTGAACAGTAATATGTAATACATTTGCTAATAATACAGCATGACTCCAAACTGATTTGTGTGCAATATGTGATTTATTTACAGGGCTAGATATTGGTACATGTGATTATAAGGGTGATGGGTGGGGGTGGGGTAATGTCCATGGCAGAGTCCAGTTCTCAGTCTCACAGGTGCATTGTCCTTTTGCCTGTGGAAGGATGGAGCAGAGGCAGTTCATGGTTGGACAGGGTGGCAATGTGGGACAGTGGGAAGAGTTCAGGGGGTATGTCCTGCTGGCGGGGGTCTTGACATCCTACTCTGTCTTTTTTTTGGATCTCAGGCTCCTCTTACGGGGTGGTTGTTCTTCAGCAGGAGGTGGGGTTCTGGTGGCCTGACGTGGTGTTGGGGCCTCCTGTCCACTAGCGCCGGCGAAGGTGGTAGGCTGTTCCTGGTCCGGGCTAGTGACAGGGGCCTTGTGTGGTGCCACATGGTCCCGCAACGCGTCTTCTATCCTGTTGAGGGCCAGGACGATGGTCCCCATTGCGGTCCCGATGATTCTCAGCTCCTCCCTGAACCCCATGTAGCGTTCCTCCTGCTGTGCCTGGATCTCCGTGAACCTGGCCAGTACCGTCGCCATCGTCTCTTGGGAGTGGTGGTAGGCCCCCATGATGGTGGTGAGGGCCTCTTGGAGAGTGGGTTCCCTGGGCCTCTCCTCCCCCCCCTGTCGCACAGCAGCCCTCCGAGCTGCCCGGTTTCCCCCGGCCTCTGTCTCCTGGACGGTGTGCCCGCTCCCACTGCCCCCAGGTCCCTGTTGTTGTTGGGGTGTTGGGTTAGCCTGGGTGCCCTGTAGTGGCAGACACACCGCTGATTGACGTGTCCTAGAGACAGAGGCATGGGCCCGCTGGGTGGGAGCTGTGCTGGTGTTGGCAGAGGGGGTCGGGTCTGGTGTGGCCTGTGTCTGGGTGAGGGGAACCGACTGCCCAGAGGTCCCCGATGGTCCGGGCTGGTCATCAGGTTCAGTGTCGACAGAGATGCTGTCCTCACTGTGGGCCTGTTCCGGGGGTGGGATGGACATTTCTGGACCCTCCTGGCTGGTGTTTTGGCGTTCGGGTCCTGCATGGGGTAAGAGAGTTTGGTTATTGTTTCTGTGTGTGCAATAGCGTGCGTGTTATGGGTGCCCTCGTCCCCCAGTGCAGGCATTCCCTTGAGGGAGGTGTTGTGAGGGTAGTTAGTGGGGGGGGGGAAGTGCGGTGGTCATGCTTGGGTGATGGGTGTCCATGGATTGTGTTGGCATGCAGGAGTTGGTGTTGGGATGGGTGGGTTGTGCTGGTGAGACATTGTCAGGGAGGATGTGTGCTGAGGGGTTGGGGGTGAGGGTGGGGGTGTGGGTTGGCATGCTGGTGGGGTGGGGGGGATCTAGTAGTTGAGATTGGACTTACCAGAGTCCATTCCTCCGGCTACTCCTGCGAGGCCCTGAGGATGCAGGATGTTGAAGACCTCTTGCTCCCATGATGTAAATTCGGGAGGGGTGGGTTGGGGTCCGCCGCCAGTCTTCTGGACCCCGATGTTGTGCCTGGAGACCATCGATCGGACCTTCCCCCGTAGGTCGTTCCATCGTTTGCGGATGTCCTCCCTATTCCTGGGATGCTGTCCCACCGCGTTGACCCTGTCCACGATCCGCTGCCATAGCTCCGCCTTCCTAGCTATACTGGTGTGCTGCACCTGTGAGCCGAAGAGCTGGGGTTCCACTCTTAGGATTTCCTCCACCATGAGTTCTTGGTCCGAAAAGCGTGGGTGCCTTTGGGGTGCCATGGGGTGGTGTGGGTGAGGTGTGGGGTGGTGTATGTGATGATGAGTATGTTGGTGTGTGGTGCTTTGTGCTACTATGTGGTGTGTGTGATGGTGTAGTGTGCCTCAGTGTGTATTGCTATGGATTGTCTGCTGTGTCTCTCTCTCCTTCTCTCAGTAATTGTGGTCGTAGGGGTTTGTGGGTGATGTGGGGGTGTGTTTTATAGTTGATTGATTGTGTGGGAGTGGGTTGTGTATGTGTATCAGGTGTGTGTATTTGTAATTGTCCAATGTGCCTGTGTTTTGGTGCTGTGTGTGTATTTTGACCGCGGCGGTGTGTACCGCCAATGGAATACCGCGTTGGAAAGCCCGCCGCGTTGATTCGTGGGTCGTAATGGCATGGGCGTTTTTCTGTTGGCGTGACGGTGGAGGTTTGGTCATCTCCAGTTTATCGCTGCCCGCTGATGTGGCGGCCTGCAGTGGAGGTCGGATTTTTGGAGGTTTGGCCGTTGTGGGTCAGAATGACCGTGGCGGCTTTCCGCGGCCGCGGCGGTGTTATGGCGGTCTTCCTACCGGCGGTAAGCGCCTTTTACCGCCGAGGTCAGAATGACCCCCATAATCCGTAATAATTGTAAAGTACACTGTTCCAAAAACAAACTATAGAGGAGTCACAGGGTAACTGTTAGCCAGGAGCTATAGAGCCCTCACACACCCAATAGGATGTCAAGCTTCATAACTGGGCCCGCTCCTCACCAGACTGGTGCTGCAATGTCTGGCGGGCCACCCCTTAAAAAAGGTGGTGGTTCTTAGCCGAAGATCTGTCAGACCTATGATGAATATAAACTATAGGTGTATGCAGGAGATAGAGAAAAATAAGAGTAAAATTGTCTCTAAACCATAACCATCGTATTTAATGATTCAGAAATTGATTTAGGCCAAGATTTAAAAATCAAAGAAATGGGGAGTGCTTATGGAGATAATGCTCAACTGCACTCCTAAACCAAACCTATAAAGGAAAGTAGGAGATGCCCCAAATCCTATGATACTAGGTCAACATGTTTTGCGTCTATATGGTCTCATAGGATCCAGTGACGCTTCTTCAGGACCACAATTAACACTTCTCCTGATAATCCTGCTAAAGGCCAATTAGGATATAATAAAGGATACAGTAAAGTAAGTACTGGTCGGTCACTTACTCGTGTAGGCTGCACGTCATGGTCAGTCAAGTCAGCAAGTCGCCCTGTGAAATATAAAAACAATCGTACACATTTTGCGAATAATTTGTGCTCAGGAGGATAGTACCAATGTGGCAAGAACTAAAGAATTATAGTGTTCGTGATTGGTCCCAACAAAGGCAATCAAGGAATGAATTGGCTTACCATCACATCGTACGGTGCGCGCTTCATAGGAGTGCACAGGCCCAAAAAGCCACGACTGTGATACTTCTGGTTTGCTACTCCTACAAACTGTACTGTTTTCCCAGAAACTGCACATTAGGAACTTCTGCAGTTCTGACAGTAGAACATGTAACTTATGTGTCAACCAGGAAAGAAACATCATGAAACATCAATGAAGCTGCTAGCACATATTCTTCTATATCCGAACTCTCACTCACAAGTTCATCATTCGAATCATCCTCACTGTATAGAGTGTCCTGTGTGATGCATGGTTGACTGTTTTGACTTACTTTTGAACCATGTTCTGCTAAGGAGCGACTATGTGTTGCTGTGCTATTGGAGCTTGAGGTATTTGCATTTGCTGCTGAGGCATCATTTGCATATGCAGGTGAATTTACTTTTGCTGTGGCACCTGAAAACCTGGTATCTGCTGTTCGGAAATTTGAATTTGCTGTGGATTCCATATTTGACTATTCATATTCTAAACATTTAAATTAGGATTCCGCATTCTTGGTCCTCCCAAATTTGTAAATTGATTATATTCATTCATCTGCACAACATCTTCCTGTAGCACCATTGGACTCTCCCATTTGCAGTTACCTTGACCCCTGCAAGAGTGACAAGGTAACATCATCTTCATTGTCTACATATCACCTGAATTAACATTAGTATTCAAATCAACACCTACACGATTTCCACTGCCATTTCCAAAACCATCATATGCCTCTTGCCAGTCCCTGACTCTGAATCATCTGCATGTTTCCCTGTTGTTGTGGAATTCCCTGCAAACCTGATTCCACTGCTCTAATCTGCATCACCATTGCCTTTTCTTTCAATCTTTTCAGCTTATTTTGATCTTGTCACTACAGTATTTAGCAAACTGTAATACTTCATCAACTGATTTAGCTTGACAGCAAGTCAAATGACTCTTAAGCATATTACTAATTTCAGGTCTCAACCCTTCAACAAATCTGAACACAAAATGAATCATGTCTTTGGGCACAATTGTTTATGTACCACTGTAATGTTTCAATGTCTGCAACAACATTTCATAATATGCACATATTGACTTCTTGGGCTGTCCTATCAATTCTCTGCCAATGAATGTTTTTAGGGGGAATTCTCGTTTTCAGAAATTCAATCACTTTGTAATAGCGTTTCATTACTTCAGGAGATGGTGCACCAGTAACTGGATCTCGTTAAGGTTCTCTTGGCCAATCAAGACTCCTTTTGCACTCAATCCATAAATCAGCTCGGAGCACTATTTCTAAGGGAGTATTTAAATCCTCCCACAGGCATTTTGCAAGTTTCACAAACCTATCTGTCTGCTCGTACTGAGAGAGCGTAGTTTAAATAATACATATATTAAAATGAAATGCTTATATCAAAGCTCAACGATGCTGCATAGAAAACAACAATAATAGCGATTTTGCTTAAACGTGCATTTGAATTATGACCATGATGTGTGTGGCCACCAATGTATACGCGAACTAATAACTCATAATAATGGATAAAATTATTCATGCTATGGTTAATCAAGTTTATATTAACGTTTACGATATTGCATTTATATTGAAAATCTTATAGGCCCTAAGTTACCGTGAGCTGTGGGTTTTTAGCTGCCTAGCTCTCATATTAAAAGCATTTTTCTGTTTTACAGTGTGCTGACTCTCAAAGGGTCATGACCCTGCAAAATGTACTTTTCTTCAATTTGGAAGATGAATGTATCTTTATAAATCCGTTCTCAGCCACCTATTTGGTGCCCTAGTTAAAGTTTTGAATACAAAGTTGAAACAAATGTAGATTAATATAATGTACAAGGACGTTTAAACCATGGAAAATGGAACTGCTGACCCGAGAAGACGTGCCAAGGTATGAAGTAACCCCCGGAAGTGCCACCTCCGAAGAAGTCAATTATGAAGACCAATCAAAATGTTATGAATTAATGTGGGGTGACAATTAGAATGACCTAATGCTTAATTTGATAGGTTAAAATAGTGGGGTATAGTAAAGGTCCAATAACATTTTGGGGGAAGGTATTACGAAAAAGGGATAAAAACCCATGTCAAAGAAGGGTCATCGGAACTAGGTAGGGAATGCTATTGATTTTATCCAGAAACTCTGTCACTCTGTTTGGTGACTTTGAGATTTACTAAAACCATTTTCACCCATAGACTGCCCTTTACGCTTCTCCTTCTTATGAGGGAAGTGTCCCCTCTCTTTTAGTCGAGTTTAGACTGATGGCGTTTTTACTGATGTCCTGAAGACGAAGACTGATCCTGTGTGCTGACCTAACCTTTGGAGGGTAATTATGACAATGCAATTTGTAATTTGTCTGTTTGCTTTTCCTTTCTAGGTACCACCTGTTCATTTTGATAGAGACCATAGCTAGATGTTTTCCAAATTGGTGTTCTAAATTCTTTTGCATGAAGCCCAACATGCTGATGCTAATTAGTGGTTAGGACAGGAGTTCACTTTGACTGACGCAAATAGACAAATGACTGACGTTACGCTATGCTGAACTAACACGTATATGACATTTGCTGTATTCTGATCTATGTTTACGCCGTGTTATGTATTGATGTTTGTGATTCTTGCATTAATGAAATCCTATCACAGTTGCCATATCGTGACTATACTGTTATGCTTCTTGGTATTGAGATTAACTCTTTTGCTCGTAGATTGTAACCAATAGGGAATAAAATACAGAAAATTCTATTAAAGGTGTGGTTATTCATGGCTGAAAGGTCATGGTTGCGTCGACAATTTGATTAATGTCTTTAACCAAAGTAAAGTGCATTGTGGTGTTAAATATTGATGACATTGTTGATATATTGCTTGACATATTGATCAGTTATCTCGTCCTACGGTGTCTCTCCACTGGGTCACAAGATTCATTCGCCTAAAACGAATCCTAATGTGTAATAAATTAACATAAAAGGACGCGTTAACAGTTCCATTCCACTGATTTCTCTCTCAATCTCGGGTAATCATTCGTGAATGACAAAATATCACTCCTACTCCAAGGGAAATGAATGTAATTCCCCCAGGAAGTTCTCTCATTGGTAATATCGTTACTGTACTATCGGTCTGATGTGTATCAATAGACTTCAAATTTGCAGACTCTCTTTTCTTCTGATCTCTTTTCTTCACCTATCTGCTGTCTCATTTATCTAATGCTCCCCATGTTTGAATACTTTAGATTAATTCTCTAATGTGAATTTTCATTCCAGGTGATCTCATGTCCTCAATGCCTTTTTAAACAAATGCAATTTAAATACTGACAGCGCACCACAGTCAACAATATTAAAAAGTCCAATTCTTTAGTGTAGTTTCATTCAGAACTTCTCTTTTTCTTAAAACAGCACATATTCACAGAAGAAACAGCCAAAGCGTTTCGTCCTTAACAAAGGACTTCTTCAGGGGTGCAATATAATAATTATGACTCCCTTTCAATGTGCACTTTCACATATGTATCAACAAACATACATATCAACAAACCACTTTAAAGTAGAAAAAAATAATACATATAAGAGATACATATATTTTGAGGCGAGAAAAACATCTTAAGTAAACACTCAATAACCTGTTTTGAAGAACCTGACAAGAGAATACTTCAGCTATGAAAAGCAGAAAGTACATATACAAAAACTGGAAAAACAGAACAATGAATAACCTATTATTCATACAAACAAAATGAAAAAATATTATAACTGTGAAAAACAGAGAAGATACATATTTAGAAGAAAGGAGCAGCAAAAAACTACATACTACCAACAACGTAGATTTAAAAAACACACCAGGATGTCCCGTTTTAAAAACATTATTTCAAACTTAATTATTTTTAGATTTTCAATTTCCCAAATATCCAAATAGATGTCCTTTCAAATCAGTATCCCAACATTAAAAAATACATTTTTATGATGTAAAAGATCATGTTTGAAACCCTATATATAAAACCCTTTCACCTACCCAGTACAAACTTCATATGATAATATTATACTTTTATTTAAGGAATAATTATTTGCTTAAATATAAACAACCTTGCACATAGCAAATAATGTGATTCCACTTTCATTCACCAAATTCGAGGGGTCATTCCCAATGTGACAGAAATATCAAATACATCCAGTATCAGTGCCTGATATAAAAGAAAAGGCTGCATCACTTCACCCAAAGACAATTCCTAATCATAATTCTCATAACTTACGAGCTATGTTTATGAAACTAATGTTCAGTATGTTGACGCTAGATTATTTTTACAATGAGATCATTCGACAATCTTATTCAATTGGCAAGCATGATTCCCTATCAATAATAACAAAGAATTTAAAAGTCAGTAGTTCTTTTACTAATTAACAGACACGGTCCATTAAGGACAGATAAGTCATTCATTTGTATTGGCGAGCTACTAATTTCCTGCCGATCACAGTCCACTATGATAAGTAACATAATTCGAAATAGGGAGCATGTCCACTACTCAGTAAATGCGTAACAAACACTTTGAAGTTAATTGTAGCAATTGCGTGTTAATATGTTGCTCCAGGATAGGAAACAAAGTACTCGTAAAGAGAGTTGTATGTATTCCATAAAAATATTTTTAAATAGACTTGTAACGCACATCTAAAGATAGGTTGTTGCTATTTCATATAACAATGTTCCTCAAGAGAAAAAATAGTCCTTGCATAACGAGTTATCTGTATTTTGTAACAGTCATAGAAAATCTTAAAACTGCAACTGAATCCATAAGTTTCCATTATCGTGTGTTAACATAAGCTATTAATATTTGGCATTCGGAATATGCACACGCCCTAATCAACTATATTGGAGTACACAAACTCCCTATTTCTCTCAAACATCACCATTCACCTGCGATTTGCCAAAGCATTGCAAGTGCAAACCCTATTCATCACTCAATCACTGGTATCACTAGGAACATACCAAGTTTCACCTGAACAGGCATTGGCAAAACCAAAATTCATCTAAACAAGCAATGGCAAAACCAAATTTAAAAAAATCTAAATTTCAACAAGCACTGGTAAAACCTAATCTCTCAATTCCCTCCTATTGATAATTGGATTTGATGATAAAACCATCAAAACTAGGGCATTTTCCTCCTATTGAGATTAAACCATCCTCTGCTGCCAAGTTCTGTGAGGGTGTCAGACCGTATTTTATTTTATATTATTGTGATGAGGTTACACCTACAGGGTAAAACAACAATTACTCTCAAAGGTTGACTCAGACCTTTTTGACTCAAACAGGAGTATGAAAACATCTAATCAGACACTGTGAATGAAATAAACATCAAATATAACATCAAAATAATCAACATAATCAATTTGAGTCAGTAATTTAAACACACCATGACCTATGTGGTCATGAATCACCACACCAATTTAGTAAAGTTTAAACATTTCTTGCCCTTTAGATTAACAATGCTAAGGTCAAGTAAATCATGTGCAAGACCAAATGATAGAAATACAGAAACATCACAGGCTGTCCAAAACACCTGAAAAGACTCAATCTAACTAATGTATTCAACATTAGACATTCCAAAAAAATAATACAGATTAACAACAGAATCCAGAGGAAAATAGATATGGCATACATTTAGTTTGTTTGACTGAATGAAACACAATTATTTAATATACATTCAATATTAGATATTAGGTCAGACGCCCCTAGCCAACACTCTCATTTGAAAAGCATGTGTGGGCTTCATGCAAAAATAAAAATAAGACAAAAAATAATTTGGAAAACATATAACTGTGGCGCTAACCAAAATAAGCAGTCAAATCTTCTAAGGAAGAAAACCCTGCAAGAAAGACAGATGCTCATTGGTTATACCTCTCCTAAATGAATCAGCAATCAGTATAATCTTCTTCTGCAGAGCACAGGAACATCAGAAGTTCAGGGAACAGCATCAGGACTTGAAAGGGGAAACACTTCAGTAATGTTGGGCCTATTATAACTGAACTGTTAGAACCATAGGCAAGGACAGAACCACATCTAACTCAGAATAAAACTGGAACAGAACTAACTTACATCACCTAAAACATTGCTATTTTAAAGTCCCAAAAGTTACTAACTAAGCTTCTATTAGACATTGTTAGAAATTAGGTCTTTGGTTGGCAGTCAGGTCACCCCCTGTCCAAGCAAGGACCCTCACTCTAGTCATGGTAAGTCACACACAATCCAAATTATCCTGTGCCCACCCTCTGGTAGCTTGGCACTGAGCAGTCAGGCTTAACTAAGAAGGCAATGTGTAAAGTATTGGTGCAATAAATCATGCAATAAAACAGTATAAACACCACAAAAAAACCACACAGGTTTAGAAAAATATAGAATATTTATCTGATTAAATGCAGGTCAAAGTAATCAAGATTTGCTAAGTATACGTTGAAATATCACTTTAGAAAATGATAAAAAGAGTCTTAAGTTCTTAAAATCAATAAGTGTCTCTTGCAAGCGCAAAGTCCCTGGTTTGCATCTAAATTATCCACAAAGGACCGCAGAGGAGGAGATGTGTGGAAAACTGGGAGGTGTGCGTTGGTTTCTCTGTGTCGATATTTTCCACGCAGCAAGGGTCTTGCATCGATTTCTGGCACGCAGACTTGGATCCTCTTTGGGTTGCGGAGTGTTTGGACATGCAGAGAAATCCTGGGCGTGCAGGACGAAGTCACAGGAGCTGCGTCGATCCTGTGGGCGATGCGCAGAAATTTCTGTCACACAGCAGGTGCTCCGTCGATTCCTCTTTGCAGGAAGTTGGGCTGTGTTGTTCTGGCTCTGCAATGTGTCGGTCCAGTGGGCCGTGCGTCGAATTTCCAGTCGCAATGCTGGCACTGCATCGATCTCCACCCGGAGAGCTGGGCTGTGTCATTCCGGTTCGGCATGCAGTGATTTTCTCACAGCAGTGCATGCTGTGCGTTGATTATGGCAGGCTGTGCGTCAATTTTTCACCGCACAAGGAGTTCTTTGCAGAGATGAAGTATTTTTAGCCCTAAGACTTCAGAAAACAGGAGGCACGCTCAATCCAAGCCCTGGGAGAGCACTTCTCAGCAGAGCCAGAGGGCAGCAAGGCAACAGGGCAAGAGCAAGGCAGCAGTCCTTTTCAGCAAAGCAGTCAGGTGAGTCCTTTGGGCAGCCAGGCACCTTCTCTTTGCAGGTTGCAGGTTCTGGTTCAGAGTTCCTTTCCCAGTAGGTATCTTGTAAAGAAGTGTCTGAGTAGGTAGGATCAGGGACCCAGTTTATATACCCAAATGTGCCTTTGAAGTGGGGAAGACTTAAAAGAGTGGCTTAGAAGTGCACAAGGTCCCCTTTCAGTACACTCCTGTCTGCCAGGGTCCCAGTAGGGGGTTTGGCAGGTCCATTGTGTGAGGGCAAGCCACTGCCCTTTGAAATGTAAGTGTCAGGCCCTCCACCCTTCCAGCCCAGGAAGACCCATTCAGTATGCAGATGTGTGCAGGTGTGACTGAGCATCCTGTGCCTGTGGTTGTCTGGGTGAAATGCATAAGGGAGCTGTCAACCAGCCCAGCCCAGCCCAGATGTGGATTGTAAGGCACAGAAGTATTTAAGTGCAGAGAAATGCTCACTTTCTAAAAGTGGCATTTCTGAAATAGTAATATAAAATCCAACTTCACCAGTCAGCAGGATCATGTATTACAATTCTGGCCATACTACACATGACCTGTTTACCTCTTTCTAATCAGAATCTACCACTCAAACAGTTTATGAGGGTAGCCTTAATGTTAGCCTATGAAAGGAGCAGGCCTGACAGCAGTGGAGAATTAATTTAGGAGTTTTCCACTATCAGGACATATAAAACACACAGATATATGACCTGCCTTTTACCCACACAGCACCCTGACCTATTGGTTACCTGGGGCCTATCTGAGGGGTAAGTTATATGTAGAAAAAGGGGAGTTTAAGGCTTGGCAAGTACTTTTAAATGCCAAGTCGAGGTGGCAGTGAAACTACACACACAGGCCATGCAATGGAAGGCCTGAGACATGGTTAAGGGGCTACTTATGTGGGTGGTGCAACCAGTGCTGTAGACCCACTAGTAGCATTTAGGGGCATATTTATACTCTGTTTGCGCCGAATGTGCGTCAAAATGTTTGACGCACAATCGGCGCAAACCCTGCCCCATATTTATACTTTGACGTCCGACCCCGCGGTCGTCAAAATTCCACCATGTGCGTCATTTTTTGGAAGGGGGAACCAGCCTTGCGTTAATTATATGCAAGGTAGGTGTTCCCTTCCAAAAAATGACTTTAAGGCCTGTGCTCCTTATTTTTACTCTGGCGTCATTTTGACGCACAGGAGGGGGTGGGCCTTAAAAAACGGCGCACAGCCTGATGGGCGCCGTTTTTTAACGCCAGGGTCAGGGCAGGCGTTAAGGGACCTGTGGGCTCGGAAGGAGCCCAGAGGTGCCCTCCCCTGCCCCCAGGGACACCCCCTGCCACCCTTGCCCACCCCAGGAGGACACCCAAGGATGGAGGGACCCATCCCAGGGAAGTAAAGGTAAGTTCGGGTAAGTATTTTTTTCCGATTTTTATTGTGGCATGGGGGGGCCTGATTTGGTCCCCCCTACATTCCACTATGCCCAATGACCATGCCCAGGGGACAGAAGTCCCCTGGGCATGGCCATTGGGCAAGGAGGCATGACTCCTGTCTGTCAACACCAGGACAGTGTGCGCTCTACGGGCATCTAGAATGCAAAAACCCAACACTCGCAAGATAAAGTAATTTATGCATTGTGATGATATATTATTGTTTAACCTTTTGCATTGCAGAATTCCATCCAAAAGATTCATTTTTAAGGTGCTTATAAATACTGTACATTTACAATGTGTTGCTGCAGACATTCAGAGTGTGTTAGGGTGTGGTCCCTTTCCAGGGCCTTCTGGAGACTTTCCCTGCAACATGCCTGGGTGTGGTTCTAGGCTGGGGCAAGACTCTATAAAAGAGAGTCAGCCCAACTTCCACTGCTCACTATTCAGAGGTCCCAGTGCAGAGCAGCAGCTTCTTCCTGAGCTCCTGTCCCAGCGGCCTATTTGGATTTTCCAGTCTTCTGCACTCATCTCTCATTGGTGATCACTGTTTCCAGGCGGTAAGACGGTATTTGGACATTTCCCAACACCGTAATTGAGAATCTTCATATTCTTGATTTTAATTCTTAAATGAATAACAGATTACTTGTGCGCTGCCATTTTTTGACATTTGTATGGTGGTTTGCAAATAGGGAGGATGCGCAATTTATTCCATAAAGATTTGACTTCGTTATTACATTATTGTTTTTTACATTTACATGATGTTTTACGAGTTGGCAAGACGTGCAACTCGTTTCATGAGCATTTAACTTTGTTGTTCATTGCGCGCTACCTTTTCTTGACATTTACATGGTGGCATTCGAATGGGCGAAATCACGCGATTCACTTCTCGTGTGTAATTCATGCTGTTCATTGTGCGCTACCATTTTCTGGCATTTACATGGTGGCATTCGAATCGGCAACACGCGCGATTCTTTCCTTGAGTGTTTTTTCATGTTATTCATTGTGCGCTACCATTTCTTGGCTTTTGTATGGTGGCATTTGAATCGGCAAGACGCGCAATTCTTTCCTCGTGTATAAATAATGTGTGTTACTGTGCGCTACCATTCTAAGACATTTTCTTGGTAGCATTTCAAGTTGACACGTCACGTGATTTATTCCTTGAATCTACGTTGTGTGATTTCATGGTGCACAAACCTTTATGGTGTTTAATACTCATATAAAAATCTGCAGTGTGCGCAATTTACTTCCCAATGTTATTTCTGAGATGAACACAACACAATACCAGAGTTCTAGTGGTAATTCTGTGTGTTCCTGATATGTGTTCCTAAAAGGAGATTCATATGGTTGTTTAGAAATTGCTCAGAGTGTTTCCTGATTCTCATGCTAAAGAAAGTACTTGAATCTGAAAATCCTATTTAACTTTTCCTGTTTCCTCCTCAGGTATTCGGTCATCTAAAGCCTAGTCAGTTTTAGGATTATTCTAGGGTTTTTCATGTTTTTCGGAAAAGACGAAGCTTAGAGTTGTAGCAGGGTACTGATTTCATGAGATGTAATTTTGATGTTGTGTTTTAACCTTTTGCTTCCTACAGGTCTCCTTCCCAGCTGTTCCCATCCTAATCCCCTTTTCCCCACTTGGACTCTCTTAGACTCTGTGATAAATCTAATCAGAGTATTGGAGCTGTCTTGTGGTGGAAGTGTTGGGAACGTGCACGGACCCCGAGGATCTGGTGACTCTGACAGAATAGTGAGCCCACAAATTATTATCCTCCTGGTTTGTGTATGTTCTCAGCATGGCCACACTGGACAAGCTAGTCAAGGCTATCACCCAGCTCCAGTCAGAAGTGGTATCATCAAAGGATTTGACAAATAGTCTAGCTGAGAGGGTGAGTCAGTTACAGAATAAGGTTGAGAAGAAAGAACAAAGTCCCACAGGTGTGTCTTGGCCAGGTACTTCTTCTCAGACTTCTGGAGGTAGTCCGACTAACATTTCCCTCAATGTTCCTTCAGCCATTCCTTTAGCTCCCCCAGAATGCTTCTCAGGTGATCCCTTGAAAGCGCAATCTTTTCTGGTTCAAGTGGAACTTCACTT
The DNA here is from genome assembly GCF_031143425.1 of Pleurodeles waltl. Classification (NCBI taxonomy): domain Eukaryota; kingdom Metazoa; phylum Chordata; class Amphibia; order Caudata; family Salamandridae; genus Pleurodeles; species Pleurodeles waltl. The sequence continues at coordinate 712,793,456 of NC_090437.1, read as the reverse complement.
CACCTGCAGACCACATACTTTCCCCGATGCCCAGTCTAAAGTAGCTTTCTTGTTGTCATATCTGTCTGGAGATGCAGCTACCTGGGCTATTCCTCTTGTGCGTAAAAATAGTCCCCTGTTGTACAACTGGAAAAATGTTGTTCGTGAATTTGAGAGAGTTTTCGATCGTAGAACTGTAACACAGTCAGCAGATCGTGAATTATTAGGCTTACGCCAAGGGAATCAGGACTTAGGGGGTTATTACAACTTTGGAGGAGGTGTTAATCCGTCCCAAAAGTGACGGTAAAGTGACGGATATACCACCAGCCGTATTACGAGTTCCATAGGATATAATGGACTCGTAATACGGCTGGTGGTATATCCGTCACTTTACCGTCACTTTTGGGACGGATTAACACCTCCTCCAAAGTTGTAATAAGCCCCTTAGTGTCATATTTAGCCAACTTTAATCGGCTGGTCGCTGAGACATCCTGGCCTGAAGAAAAACAAGCGGCCTTGTTTTACAGGGGACTCAAAGAGGAGCTAAAAGACATCTTAGCACGAATCGACCCACAACCTGCAAACTGTCAAGATTTAATAAACCTTGTCTTGAGGCTTGATCATCGTTTAAATGAACGAAAAGGAACGCTTAAAAAGACTGAAAAACATTCTTGGCATGCTCATGATAACAAAGACTCAAGAACTCCGAGAGAAAGAACGCCGGAACCGATGGAAATTGGAACCATCAGGAGACCTTTGACCAAAGGCGAAAAGGATCTATGCAGAAAAAATGGGCAATGTCTCTATTGTGGGCGGAAAGGTCATTTCGCCAAAGATTGTCCAATCAAAACAAAGAGCAAGCGAGGCCCAGTTCAGAAAGTTGCAACCAATGCATCAGTCGAGTCGGAAAATCTAAAGCACCCAAGTTGCAGAGAAGGGTTGCTCTTGGGTGTCACTGTGGATCCTTCACAATCCAAACATCTAAAATTGAGAATAAGAGTTCAGGTCAAGAAAAAGACCTATTTCAAGAAGGCTCTAGTCAACTCTGGGGCTACCGGAAACTTTGTTGACGCCCAACTGGTTCGTGCATGGGGGATCTCATGTATTGAAAAGAAGACTCCAGAAACCATCCAGGCAGTTGATGGAAAACTCTTGACTGGAGGTCCGATAACTCTTCAGACTGTCCCCTTGACAATAATTTGTGAAGGTAAAAATCAAAGAAAGAAACATAAAGAGAAACTCATCCTTGATGTGATCCATGCTCCCCAGTATGGGATCATCCTTGGCTTGCCATGGTTAACTCATCACAATCCAGAGATTAATTGGGCTGAACGAAAGATCGTGTTCTCATCAGTGCTATGTAAAGAACATTGTCTCCAAAGGACTCAAGAATCGGAAGTTCGCCATTCTTACATAGCTAACCGCCGCAGAGAAAGAAGTTCAGTTGCCCAACCAGTATTCGTCTTAGGAAGATGTATTTGATGAGAAGGAAGCAGAGAACTTACCTCCTCATAGATCTTATGACTGTCAAATTGATTTAGACCCAGGGGGAATACTTCCCAACTGTCGTGTGTATGCCCTGTGAGAACATGAAAATCAACATTTACGAAAATACTTGGATAAATTCTTAGAGAATGGTTTCATCCGCACCTCTAAGTCTCCCACAGCTTCTCCTTTGTTTTTTGTTCCAAAAGCGAACGGAGAGCTTCGAACTTGTATCGACTATAGGGGCTTGAATAAAATCACCATCAAGAACAAATATCCTTTGCCTCTAATTCCGGTCTTACTGGAACAAGTAAAGAAAGCAAAAATCTACACGTAGCTTGATCTTCGAGGTGCTTACCATTTGGTCAGAATGAGAGAGGGTGATGAATGGAAAATGGCATTCAAAACAAGATATGGCCTTTTTGAATACACCGTCATGCCTTTTGGTCTGTGCAATGCTCCAGCAGCATTTAATTTTTTCTTAAATGACGTTCTTAGAGAGTACCTTGATATCTTTGCCATAGTTTACATTGATGACATTTTGATCTACTCAGACAATGAGAATGAACATGTTCAACATGTCAAGAAAATTTTGGCAGCCCTTCGTAAACACCATTTATATTGCAAGCTAACCAAGTGTGAGTTTCATGTTACCACAGTTGAGTTTTTAGGGGTTATCCTTACCCCTCAAGGTATGGTGATGGCAGAAAGGAAAGTAAAAGCCGTATCTGAATGGCCCATCCCAAAGTCTGTTCGTGATGTACAATGTTTCCTGGGCTTTGCAAATTTTTACCGGAGGTTTATCAATCATTTCTCCCAGACAGTGGCTCCAATTACTAAGTTATTAAGAAAGAAAGAAAAAATTGTATGGTCCCCAGAAGCAGACCAAGCCTTTTCAACTTTGAAAGAAGCTTTCTCCACTGCCCCAGTCTTGACTCATCCAGATGCGGTTCGACTTTTCATAGTGGAAGCTGATGCTTCAGATGGGGCGATAGGAGCAGTCTTGTCACAACGAAACAAAGACACTGGTCAGCTTCATCCTGTAGCTTACATGTCTCAGAAGTTGAACGAAGCCGAACAGAACTATGTCATTGCTGAAAAGGAGCTTCTGGCGATTCGTGACGCCTTTAAAGAATGGAGACATCATTTGTTGGGAGCTAAATATACTGTCACAGTATATACTGATCACCGCAATCTTCAATTCTTGAGTTCTGCCAGACATTTGACTCCTCGGCAATTACGCTGGATGCTGTTTTTTGCCGAGTTTGATTTTGTGGTAACCTTCCGGCCTGGAAAAGATAATCGCAAAGCTGACGCCTTGTCCCGCCAAGAGTCTACCACACTGCCTGCAGTTCAAACCTCCAGAGCTATCATTGCTCCTGACAAGGTCCTATGTATTTAAAAACAAAAGATTTCTTTGAAGACATCCACAATTCATTCACTGTTGAAAAATGGCAGGCGTGGGCCCAAGCAGATCCGAAAAGATCAATCAAGCAAGGATTACCCTTTTACGATGCTCGTTTGTTTGTGCCCACTACCAAACTTCGCAAGATGGTGTTTCATTGGTTGCATGTTATACCTACAGCAGGTCACCCTGGCACTCCTAAAACTCTTGAATTAATCCAACGCTATTTTTGGTGGCCTACCTTAACAAAGGATGTAAAAACAATGGTAAACAACTGCGAAGTCTGTGCTCGCACTAAAACAAGTCATTCAAAACCAAAAGGGTTGTTACACCCACTCCCAACCCCAAGTCGTCCGTGGGAACACATCTCTTTAGACTTTATTACAGGTCTGCCAGTGGTACAACAGCATTCAGTAATTCTGGTGGTAGTAGATAGTCTCACGAAATATGGACATTTCATTGCCTGTAAGAAATTACCCACCTCTAGTGAACTGGCAACTATCTTACTGAATAGAGTGGTTCGTTATCATGGACTGCCAAAAGTGATCCTCTTCGATCGGGGATCGCAATTTGCCTCCAACTTCTGGAAGACATGGTGTAAAACACTCCAAGTGACATCTACCCTATCTACTAGCCACCATCCTCAAACAGATGGTCAAACGGAGAGACTAAATCAGACTTTGAAGCAATACCTACGTGCTTACGCTGAAAAAGCACTTAATTCGTGGACATCAATGCTCTGGTTAGCTGAGTTAGCCTACAACAACTCCTTCCACACTTCTACTGGCGTTACACCCTTCTTTGGTTTGTTTGGCTATCATCCTGACACCTTGCCCATCACAATTCCTCAAGAAAGCTCTCTCACTCCAGCTGTGTCAGAAATCATTCAACATTTGCATCAAACTCAGAAATCGATTCAACAACATTTAGAAAAAGCCAAACAAAAATACAAAAAGCATTATGACAAGAAACATTGTGAGGGACCGCAGTATCAACCTGGTGACAAAGTGTGGCTTTCCACAAAACATATAGACTTCAAGACGAAGCACATGTTCAACCCCAAATTTATAGGTCTTTACACTGTTCTTCAGCAAATCAATCCTGTGACCTATAAACTACAATTGCCAAAATCATTACGGATTCATCCAGTGTTCCATACTTCCCTCTTAAAAAAGGCAGTCCAAAAGGTCCGCCCTCATCCAGCTCCTGTTCTAGTACAGGGGGAAGAAGAATATGAAGTCAAGAAAGTGTTGGACTCTAAACTGAGAGGGCGTTACCTATGGTACTTAATCTCATGGAAAGGTTATGGCCCTGAAAGTAATTCATGGGTTTCCGCATCTGATGTTCATGCTCCAGTACTTGTGAGACGCTTTCATCGTCTCAATCCAGATAAACCAGGCCCTAGAGCGTGCCTGGCAGAGGGGAGTACTGTCAACACCAGGACAGTGCGCGCTCTACGGGCATCTAGAATGCAAAAACCCAACACTCGCAAGATAAAGTAATTTATGCATTGTGATGATATGTTATTGTTTAACCTTTTGCATTGCAGAATTCCATCCAAAAGATTCATTTTTAAGGTGCTTATAAATACTGTACATTTACAATGTGTTGCTGCAGACATTCAGAGTGTGTTAGGGTGTGGTCCCTTTCCAGGGCCTTCTGGAGACTTTCCCTGCAACATGCCTGGGTGTGGTTCTAGGCTGGGCCAAGACTCTATAAAAGAGAGTCAGCCCAACTTCCAGTGCTCACTATTCAGAGGTCCCGGTGCAGAGCAGCAGCTTCTTCCTGAGCTCCTGTCCCGGCGGCCTATTTGGATTTTCCAGTCTTCTGCACTCATCTCTCATTGGTGATCACTGTTTCCAGGCGGTAAGACGGTGTTTGGACATTTCCCAACACCGTAATTGAGAATCTTCATATTCTTGATTTTAATTCTTAAATGAATAACAGATTACTTGTGCGCTGCCATTTTTTGACATTTGTATGGTGGTTTGCAAATAGGGAGGACGCGCAATTTATTCCATAAAGATTTGACTTCGTTATTACATTATTGTTTATTGCGCGCTGATATTTCTTGACATTTACATGATGTTTTACGAGTTGGCAAGACGTGCAACTCGTTTCATGAGCATTAAACTTTGTTCATTGCGCGCTACCTTTTCTTGACATTTACATGGTGGCATTCGAATGGGCGTAACGCGCGATTCACTTCTCATGTGTAATTCATGCTGTTCATTGTGCGCTACCATTTTCTGGCATTTACATGGTGGCATTCGAATTGGCAACAGAGCGATTCTTTCCTTGAGTGTTTTTTCATGTTATTCATTGTGCGCTACCATTTCTTGGCTTTTGTATGGTGGCATTTGAATCGGCAAGACGCGCAATTCTTTCCTCGTGTATAAATAATGTAAGTTACTGTGCGCTACCATTCTAAGATATTTTCTTGGTAGCATTTCAAGTTGACACGTCACGTGATTTATTCCTTGAATCTACGTTGTGTGATTTCATGGTGCACAAACCTTTATGGTGTTTAATACTCATATAAAAATCTGCAGTGTGCGCAATTTACTTCCCAATGTTTTTTCTGAGATGAACACAACACAATACCAGAGTTCTAGTGGTAATTCTGTGTGTTCCTGATATGTATTCCTGAAAGGAGATTCATATGGTTGTTTAGAAATTGCTCAGAGTGTTTCCTGATTCTCATGCTAAAGAAAGTACTTGAATCTGAAAATCCTATTTAACTTTTCCTGTTTCCTCCTCAGGTATTCCGTCATCTAAAGCCTAGTCAGTTTTAGAATTATTCTAGGGTTGTTCATGTTTTTTGGAAAAGACGAAGCTTAGAGTTGTAGCAGGGTACTGATTTCATGAGATGTAATTTTGATGTTGTGTTTTAACCTTTTGCTTCCTACAGGTCTCCTTCCCAGCTGTTCCCATCCTAATCCCCTTTTCCCCACTTGGACTCTCTTAGACTCTGTGATAAATCTAATCAGAGTATTGGAGCTGTCTTGTGGTGGAAGTGTTGGGAACGTGCACGGACCCCGAGGATCTGGTGACTCTGACACTGTCTTTGCTAAGACAGGAGTCATGTCAATGGAGGTTGGGCGTAAAAAAAAATGGCGCAAATCCGGTTTGAGGCCTGAATTTTGCCTCAGACCTGACTTGCACCGTTTTTTGACGCACAACCCCCATTTTCCCATATGCCGGCGCTGCCTGGTGTGAGTCATTTTTTTTACGCACACTGGTCCGCAGTGCCGGCTAACATCATTCCATTAATAAGGCACCCGCATGGCGCGTTGGAATGGCGTTAGCCGGCGGTAAAAGTTTTGACGCACAACTGCGTTGGCTCAGTTGTGCGTCAAAAAGTATAAATATGGGCCTTCATCTACAGGGCCTGGGCACATACAGTGCACTTTACTAGGGACTTACTAGTAGATCAGATATGCCAATTGGGTATGAACCAATGTTACCATGATTTAAGGGTGAGGGCATATGCACTTTAGCACTGGTTAGCAGCGGTAAAGTCCTAAAACCAGCAAAAACAGGTCAAAAAGTGGAGAGAGGCAGGCAGACAAAAAGTTGGGGGTGACCACCCTAAGGCTGTCAGGTATAACATGTGTCCCCCCCAGCTGAAAGTGGGGAGAGCTACCCAACCCCTTGGAAACTCTCATCGCTAAGGTGAAAGTATCTGGAGAGACCATCAGCAGTGGCGTGGTCAATCCCTGGGTGATGCTCCACCGTAAAGTCCATCCCCTGTAGGGAAATGGACTACATCAAGAGTTTAGGCTTTCCCCCCTCATTTGCATGAGCCATCTGAGGGACCTGTGATCTGTCTGAACCCGGAAGTGAGTCCCAAACAGGTATGGTCTCAGGTTCTTCAGTGCCCAGACTACAGTGTAGGCGGCAATGTCGTCGAGATAGGCTGCACAGAAGGCATCCTTACCCCATTAACGAACTGTTGGAAGGTAGCAGGGACATTTTTCAGTCCAAAGGGCATGACCCAGAACTGGTAATGACCCTCAGGAGTAGAAAAAGCTGATCCCTCTTTTGCCCCTTCAGTCAAGGAAACCTGCGAGTACCTTGACGTGAGGTGAAAGGTACTAAGGAACTTGACAGCGCCTAGCCTGTCTACGAGCTCATCATCTCGGGGGATGGGGTGAGCATCTATCTTTGTGACAGAGTTGAGACCCCAGTGGTCCACGCAGAACCTAAGCTCTGGTTTGGCACCTGGAGCAGCAGCCTTGAGAACCAGCACCACTGGGCTGGACCAGGGACAGCTGGACTTCTCTATCACCCCAAGAGTTAGCATCTTGGGAACCTCTTCCTTGATGCTGAAATCACCTCATCTGACACTCTGTAAATTTGATTCTTTACAGGGGAACTGTCTCTTGTGGCAATGTCGTGGACACACAAGTGTGTAAGTCCAGGGGTGAGGGAGAACAGGGAAGAGAACTGCACCAAAAACTCATAGCAGTCCCCTCTTGGATCTAGGGTCAGGGAGTCAGAGAGAATGACACCCTCCACTGACCCATCACCTTCTTTGGCAAAGAGGAGGTCGGAGAGAAGCTCAGTTTCCTCTTCCATTCCCTCATCTGTCACGAGAAGCATGCTGACTTCAGACCTCTCAAAATGAAGCTTCAGTCTGTTTTGATGGAGCACCCTCATGGGGGGTTCTAGGGGACTTGAGGTCCACTAAGTAAGTGGCCTCTCCGTTATGCTCCTTGATTTCAAATGGGCCAGTTCAGCGGTCCTGGAGATCTCTAAGCTCTACTGGCTCCATTACACAAACTTTGTCTCCAGGTGAGAATTCTACCAGGGTGGCTTCTGGTCGTACGATTGCTTCATCACGTCTTGACTGGCCTCAAGGTTGCTCTTGGCCTGTTTCCTGAAGCATTGCATCTGGTTGCGGAGGGCCAGCAAGTAACTGACAACATCCTATGGGGGTTTCCTGGGAGCTTTCTCCCACCCCTCTTTCACAATGCTTAGGGGCCCCCTGAGAGGGTACCCATAGAGAGGTTCAACGGGGCTGAACCCCACCCCTTTCCGGGGCACCTCTCTATAAGCAAAGAGAAGGCATGCCTTGAGCCTTTTCCCTGTCTTCCCACTAGCCTGGCAGGTGGGGCAGGACCCACAGAAAGTATCGGAGGCCATTCACATTCGGGCCAATAAAAGTGTGTGACAAGCCTGGCGAAGGCCTTATCTTGCCCCAAATGTCCCGCCAGGGGGATGTCGTGAGCCAACCCTAGTAGGAAGGCACAGTAGCTCTGGGGGACCACCAGCACACGTGCTGCCCCAGCTTCCGGTACTTTGGGCTCACTGTAAAGGAGATCATTCTCCCAATAGATATGGTGATCGCCAGAGGCTTCATCTCCTGCTTGGGTCTGGGCCTCGGCCACAAATCCCTCAAGAGTGGGGCACTCATTCTGCGCTTTGCAGAACGCCTCCCTGGTTGGCCCACCCTCAACTTGCCAGCCAGCAAGCTCAGGCAGGTTACCCAGGGTGGCGATGTCCTCCCCAGTTGGCTCAGGGCCTCCTCCTCTGCAACCCTGTCAGTCACTGCGGAAACGTCTGGGACTGGTTTCCCATGCCCCTTGCCCTATGTCTTTGCAGCTGTCTAGGCCATTGTTCCAAGCTCCAGACACCCTTGACTCCCTTCCCGGACAGTCATGGACATTGTAGTCATGCAGACCCATTCAGGCAAGCCTAACATCTCCAGGTGAGACCTGAGCTCTACCTCCTTACAGATAGTATGCTCAAGGTTGTTGCCTAGCAGACAATCTACAGACATGGCAGGACTAACAGCTACTTTTGGAGTACCAGAGACCCCCCTAACTCAAAGGGAATGAGACCCACCACTGGCATCAGTGTGGGTTTATAGTGCTGAGAAGTGTGATACTAAACTTCCCAGTATTCAGTGAAGTCATAGTGGTGCTGTGGAGTTCGTAATGACAAGCTCTGAGACCATATACTTATTATGGCTACAAGAATGGACTTAGACATGTAGGAGCATATTGCGTATGCAGCTATGCCTTCACCTGTGGTATAGTGCACCCTGCCTTAGAGCTGTAAGTCCTGCTTGAGGAGTGACTTACTTATGCCACAGGCAGTGGATTGTGGGCATGGCACCCTGAGAGGGTTGCCATGTCAACTTTGTCTTTTTCTCCCCACCAGCACACACAAGCTGCAAGGCAATGTGCATGTGCTGAGTGAGGAGTTCCGTAGGGTGGCATTATACATGCTGCAGCCCTTAGAGACCATCCCTGTCCACAGGGCCCTTGGTACCATGGGTACATTTTACAAGGGATTTAACTGTGTGCCAGGGCTATGCCAATTGTGGAAGCAAATGTACAGTTTTATGGAAAGAACACTGGTGCTGGGGCCTAGTTAGCAGAGCCCCAGCACACTTTTGATCAAAGTTGGCATCAACATAAGGCGAGAAGTGGGGGGTAACCATGCCAACAGTGGTATTTTCCTACACACACACACACACACACACAAACGAAAGAGGATGAGACTAACCTTTCCCAAGAGAGTCTTCATTGTCTAAGTGGAAGAACCTGGAAAGGCCATCTGTATTGGCATAGGCAGTCCTAGGTCTGTACTCCAACGGTGTTCCCTGGGTAGTAACCTCCTGCTAATGAAAGCAATAGGCCGGTAAAGGCCATCATCATTGGTTTGGGACAGGACTGCTTCCATCCCATTTTCAGAGGCATCTGTCTGCACAATGAACTGCCTAGAATAATCTGGAGCTTTAAGAACTGGTGCTGAGCACATTGCTTCTTTCAGGGTGTCAAAGGCCTTTCGACAGTCAAAAGTCCAGTTTACCTTCTTCGGCATCTTCTTTGAGATCAGTTCAGTGAGGGGAGGAACGATGAACCCATATCCCTTCACAAACCTCCTGTAATACCCAGTCAAGCCAAGGAATGCCCTAACTTGAGTCTGGGTTTTTGGAGCTTCCCGGTCCAGAATTGTCTGGATCATGGATTAAAAAGGGTGCACTTGGCCTCCACCTACAGGGTGGTCCAAGTATACAACTATGCCCTGCCCTATCTGGCACTTAGGTGCTTTGATAGAGAAGCCTGCAGTTTGCAAGGCCTGCAAAACCATCCCCAGGTGGACCAGGTGATCCTGCCAGCTGGAACTAAAGACAGCAATATCATCTAGATATCCTGCACTAAAGGACTCCACACCAGCAAGGACTTGATTCACCAACCTTTGCAAGGTGGCAGGGACATTCTTTGTGCCAAAGGGCATAACAGTGAACTGATAATGCCCATCAAGTGTAGAGAATGCTGTCTTTTATTTGGCTCCTGGTGCCATCCTAATTTGCCAGCACCCTGCAGTTAAGTCAAAAGTATCTAGAAATTTGGCTGCACCCAACTTATCAGTCTTATCAATCAATTATTCTGCTCTGGGTATGGGGTGTGCATCTGTCTTTGTGACAGAAGTGAGTCCTCTGTAGTCCACACAGAACCTCATTTCTCTCTTGCCGTCTTTGGTATGAGGTTTGGGGACCAAGATCACTGGGCTAGCCCAGGGACTGTCAGAGTGCTCTATTACCCCTAACTCCAGCATCTTGTGGACTTCCACTTTGATGCTCTCTTTGACTTGGTCAGACTGTCTGTTTATTTTGTTTTTGACAGTTAAACTGTCTCCTGTGTCCGCATCATGGGTACACAGGTGTGTCTGACCAGGGGTCAAAGAGATGAGCGCAGCATACTGCTGTAGGACTTGCTTGCAGCCAGCTTGCTGTTGAGCAGAGAGGGTGTCTGAATCAACAAGTCCATCTAATGTCCCATCCTTAGGGACAGTTGAGAGGAGGTTAGGGAGAGGTTCACTCTCTGCTTCATGATTATCATCAGTAACCATCAGTCTGATTATATATTCCCTGTCATTATGGAGCTTCAGACGGCTAACATGGATCACCCTCTTGGGCTTTCTGCTAGTGCCCAGGTCCACTAAGTAAGTGACCTGACTCTTCTTTTCTAGGACTCGGCAAGGGCTACTCCATCCATCCTGGATCTAGAACCCAGACTTTCTGCCCTGGCTGGAATTCAACCATTGCAACCTTTTTGTCACACCGCAACTTCTCGAGTTGTTGGCTGGCCTCAAGGTTTTTGGATGCCTTTTCCATGTCCTCAGCCATGCTAGAGCGGAGGCCAAACACATGGTTCACCACATCTTGTTTAGGTTCATGGAGAGGTCTCTCCAAGCCTTCTTCAACAAGTGCCAGTGTTCCCTTTACAGGATGGCCAAACAAAAGTTCAAAGGGGGAAAACCCTACTCCCACCTGAGGCACCTCTTTGTAGCCAAAAAGGAAGCATGGCAGGAGGACATCCCATCTCCTTTTGGGTTTTTCAGGGAGCCCCATGATCATGCCCTTCAATGGCTTATTGAATCTCTCAACAAGTCCATTGTTTTGTGGTTGGTATGGTGTGGTGAATTTATAAGTCACCCCACATCTCATTCCTCATGTGTTTTACGTAAGCTGACCTCTGTCAGAAACCACCTCCTTAGGGAAACCCACTCTGGTAAAAATACCTTTTAGGTCTTTGGCTACTACAGGGGGCATTAATTGATCTAAGGGGAATTGCTTCATGGCATGATCCACTACTACCAGTATGTACTGATTCCCTGAGGCTGTGGGTGGTTCAAGTGTCAGGTGACATGTGAGCAAAAACACTCCTTTTCTTTCTGGGACATGTTGGGCCAATAAAAATGGTTCACAAGTCAGCTCCACGTTTTGGTTTGTCCCAAATGTCCAGATAGGGGGATGTCATGGACCAAAGTGAGGATAAACTCTCTAAGCTCCTGAAGCACTACCACTCTATTAGTGGCACCAGGTTTGGGATCTCTGACCTCAGTGTTAAGGAGTCCATCCTCCTAATAGATCCTGTAGGAGCCACTGACATCTCCCTTCTACTGTTCAGCAGCTTGCTGTCTCAGGCCTTTAAGAGTGGGACAAGGCTCCATGGACTCAGTTCCCTCAGGGGATAAGTCACCTGCGAAGAGCGGTCTTGTTTCTGTTGCTGTTTAGAGGCTGGTCCCCTAGTCCTCTTACCTCTTCTCTTGGAACATTGGGCCATTATTCCAGGCTCCAACACTTCTTTATCACCCTGTGCTCTGCTCTGTGCTCTGGTTTTCACACACACACCAGTTCAGGGATTCCCAGCATGGCTGCATGGGTTTTGAGCTAAACCTCAGCCCATGCCGAGGATTCCAAATCATTCCCTTGCAAACATTCCACTGGGATTGCAAAAGAGACCACTACCTGTTTCAGGCCAGTAACCCCTTCCTATACTAAAGTCATCATAGCCATGGGATGGACATTAGTTACATTGTCAGCATCAATGACTGGATACGTTTGTCCAGCTAAATACTGTCATGGGGACACTGGCACCTGTATCCCTCAGGGCTTCTACCTTTGTTACATTTATCAAGAGCTGCTGCCTATATTTTGCATGTTAGGTGGCCAGGCAGCTTGTGTGGCTATATCCACCCCTCCCTTAGAGACTAAGGTAGCTTCAGTGTGAACCCTGATTTGCTCTGGGCACACTGTTGAGCCCACCTGGAGACTGGCTATTCCAATAATAACTGGAGTAGTGCTAGTGGGATTTTTATTGGGACAGACCGTGTCTCCAGTTTGGTGTCCATCAACCATGACTGAACCCCTCGCTTTCCTTTTCTATCATGCCCAATGTCAGTTTATGCACAAATGTTCAATAAATCCACCTATCACAAAGTTTTTGTCTGTCTGCTAATGTTCCAATTGCTGCTATGTAGAGATGTGAGAGCATGTGAAGAAAATGATGAAGACACAAGATACTAGTGCAAGGAGGGATGTGTCATAGGTACATCGTCCTAGTGATTACTGCTAACACACACCAACACCTTGCTAGAAGTTTCTAGTCACACCAGATATTTTATTGCACAATACAACACATAGGCTGTCCATATGTTTGGACTGTCAGAGGCAAGAAGGGCTAACTCATATTGGGTAGGGTAGATATACAGAGGTACAGTCCCCCAGACCACAGACAGGAAGGGCCTTGTCAAACATTGCCCTGTTATCAGACATTGCCCTTGTCAGACATTGCCCAAGTAATACAACACCACATAATCCAAGATACAGACAGAGGGCAGTACAACAGTTTCTGATCACAGGTCCTTCATAATCCAATGATCATGCATCTAGTGGTATGATACAGACATATGTCAGTGTTGTGCCACAGGCAAAGTGGCCTGCAATGATGAACCACATCTACAACTATATACAGGTCATGCACAAATTGTGTTTAGCCTATGTAAAGGGTGAATGCCTGGCTTGCATTTGCAGACAACATATTTCATGGCCATATCTTCACACACCTGTAGGAATGGGTCCACCACAGCACACTAGACAAGTACAATGTGCACTTCAGTCCTTAACCTAGACACTGTCCAAGCTGGTTTGTCACCGGTCTCATACACCCCAAATTTGCGATCCACATTACCTAGAACAATCCATGTCAACTTTCCATGTCGGAACAGCATTAAATACGTGCCAATGTCACAACTCTGAAATACCCACTTGAGGACGCCACGGTGAAGGTACCTGTACAAAGTTTAAAAAGAAACATATCTATTACACAAATCACAAGCAAGCATCTGAAAATGAAGGGACAGTGCAAAGAGACTGACACAAACAAAGCAGCATCATCATTGTGTAGATATGTCAGAGGCTTCCTTTTCAAGCACCCACTGGCTCACTATTGATGAACATCAACTCCCCAGTGTAATTGCAAGTCACTCAACTCCAGACATTTAGGGGGTCATTCTGACCCCGCCAGGGTCGGCGGGAGCACCGCCGACAGACCGGCGGTGCCCCGGAGGGCATTCTGACTGCGGCGGTTCGGCCGCGGTCAGACAAGGAAAACCGGCGGTCTCCCGCCGGTTTTCCGCTGCCCTTGGAATCCCCCATGGCGGCGCAGCTTGCTGCGCCGCCATGGGGGATTCTGACACCCCCTACCGCCATCCTGTTCCTGGCGGTTCGCCCGCCAGGAACAGGATGGTGGTAGGGGGTGCCGCGGGGCCCCTGGGGGCCCCTGCAGTGCCCATGCCAATGGCATGGGCACTGCAGGGGCCCCCGTAAGAGGGCCCCACTGTGTATTTCAGTGTCTGCAATGCAGACACTGAAATACGCGACGGGTGCAAACTGCACCCGTCGCACCCCTGCAACTACGCCGGCTCAATTCTGAGCCGGCGTCCTCGTTGCAGGGGCATTTCCTCTGGGCCGGCGGGCGCTCTTTTGGAGAGCGCCCGCCGGCCCAGAGGAAATGTCTGAATGGCCGCCGCGGTCTTTTGACCGCGGTGCGGTCATTTGGCGGCTCCCTCCAGGCGGGCGGCTCCTGCCGCCCGCCGGGCTCAGAATGAGCCCCTTAGTCAACTACAGTCCTGCATACAGTCAAAATCATCACATCACTTGACATACTTACACTCATGAAAAGTAGCTATTGATGAGATTCTGCTGCATGTCTGCTCCTTCCTCTTCACCACTGTCAGCTTCACTTGGCATTTCAGGAGACTCACCCGGTGGCACTGCAGGCTCTACCTCCTCTGGGATGTATGGGATGTTCCACCTCAGGCAATGTTGTGGGCGTGGAGCAAGCCACAATAATCTTCCACACTTTTCCAGGTGAATAAAGGAAGGCTCCACCAGTCTAGTCCAGACACCTAAATCTGGCCTCCTGGAGCCCAAAAGCCCGCTCCACTATCTATTTTTTTCTTACATGGGCCTCATTGAATCGGACTTCCCCTGGCGTAGTTGGATTCCTCAGCAGCGTCAACAACCAAAGACGGTTTTGGTCTGCTGAGTCTTCTGTTAAGGAATGGGACATATGTGCAACTATGCGTCCCTCATATCAGTAAATCCTAAGCAGACATTGCACACACAAAAACTGTAAAGATTTTAATTACCACCAGCCAGGCCCTCTCTGGGTACAGTGGTGACATCAGCTGGGTGGATTGTGCTGTTTTGTACAATGTAGACATCATGGACTGAACCCAGGAAACAGTCACAGACATGTGAGATGTAGAGGTCCGCCAAACATACAATTTGGACGTTGATGGAATGGAAATCTTTTTGTTTGCAGTATACTTGTTCATTGACATGCTGTGCAAACAAGCCAACATGTGTGCCATCAATAGCCCCCACTACATGTGGTATGTGTGCAGAACCATAAAAGTCAGCCTTCACATGGGCTAAATTCTCACGTCGGGGAAACTGCATGTAGCTGTCCAGGTGTTTCAACATTGTTGAGAGGGCATCCCTCAACACCAGACTGAACATAGGAAGGAACATACCACCAGTTTGCCGGCTGGATGTTGGATGGACCCTGTGGCTAGGAAATGCGACACTGGCATGACTGGCACAATGGGTGGTATGATGTTTGGATGACTGATAGCTGGCATCAGATCTGGCTCCTACTGATGACATTGATCCACTATTGTTTGCTGATTCAGACGATACAGGAGTATCACATGTCTTTCTTCCATGGCTCATAGGTCTGGCAGGAGAAAGTAGACTGGTGGTTGTTGCACCCTCCCACTCCCTTGGTACCTAAATATGACAGGAAATTAGTTCCAACATTAGTGATTGTGTCCACAGCAACATACATGATGCATGTCCAGGTTAACATGTGATAATTCATATTATTAGGGATGGCCATGGCAAACAGTACACATCACAGCTGTCAATGATGCAAGGTTCACATGTTAGCCCCTTCCTTTTCCACGCATGTGGAGACCGCAAGTAAGTGGACCTAAATCCAAAATATGTCCCTTGGTATGTGATTGAATGTACTGGGTACATAAATGACAATTAACGGGAGGAAACTGTGCCCCACTGTGAATTACCATCTGTGCTCTACAACATACAACAATGGTGTTTGAGTAGTAGGACCTACAAGACCAGATGAGCAGGTATTTGTGCAAAAAAATAGGACTTCACATGTGTGATGCAGTGCTAACATCCAAGTCCTGCATTTCAGGCCTCTAAAATGGCAGCTGACTGACCTACTCCACTTGAAATTAGGAACTGCCCGCGACCGCAGGTGGAAGCTGTCATGCGGTTGCAAAAGCAGTGGACACAGCCATAGGCTAACTTTGTTGGTAGTGGCAGTCGCGGGCCACTGGCTGTGTCCGCCGGCTGTGACAACTGTGTACGTGGCAGACGTGACCGTCATGTTCTGAAAAGTCCCTCACTTAATTCCTGACACTGCAACAGCTCCACTACGAGCTGCTGTGTACCACCTCTGGGAGTAATCATGCCACGTCCAGCAGGTGATAGGGCTCCTGCCTTCTCACCAGAGGATTTGGAGAGACTGGTTCCTGAGGGCCTACCCTTGTATGAACAGCTCTATGGTGCACCAGAGGAGCAGGTAAGTGCCTCATGTGCACAATTTACACTGTACTTCACCATCCTTTACCTCCTCACAGGCTAGCTTGTATGTGTCACAATTGGGGAGTGTTGACAAAGTGGGAAAGTTAGATCTTGATGTAACTGACATTTATGTGACTGAACCATTTGTGATGATATTTGTGATCATGATTTCTTGATTTGTCTTTTGCAATCATGCAGGTCAATGCCCATCAAAAGAAAGGGATATGGAGCACAATCACCAAGAAGTTGCGGACCCTGGGGGTCCACAGCCAGCGGAACACCGGAAACACTGCAGAAAGAGGTGGCAGGACCTGAGGTTATGGGCCAAGATCACTGAGGCTAAGTTGGGGCTGTCTTCCGATCGTGGGCGGGGTGCCCATGGGACCATGACCCCCTAATGGCCCACATTCTGGCGGTGGCTTATCTGAAGCTTGATCAGCATTTGAGGGCAGCACAGCAGCCACAAGGGGGTGAGAGCAGGGCATTTTTTGTCTGTCCCATTGCCAAGAGATTGAGTGAGGTTCTGACTGCTCCCCCTGACTATTATGGATGAGCCATGTGTCACACAGTGGAGGAGAGATTGTTTGTGTTGACATGTCATGTGTTTTATACTGCTGTGCCTTGCCTATTGGAGGATGCCTCACACCACTTGGTGTATAAAGATCACATAAGGCTGTGTACACTCATCAATCAAGCACTGATTGTTGTTGTAGTGTGTGTAATTTCTAAGCAACAGACCACTACTCCTCAGTGTTCCAGTCCACAGGCAAGTAGGTGATGGATCACTCAGTCATGTGTCTGTGTAAATGTATAGGTTGGCATCTGCCACACAGAATCTTATTTTGTCAATGTATGATGTTTGCTGGTGCCTCACTGCAATCTGTAATGTGGAGGTGTCCAGCATGCATGTGACAGGGCTTACATTGTTCTTTGTGTACAGCTATGGATCAATACTTTCCCTTGGTAAGTGGGGAATGTCCATTGACATGATTAATGTGTCATCACTGTTGCCAACATTCCTTGTGCCTACATGTCAGCATGTGTCCCTTTCGCTTTAGGAAACATTTGTAAGCTGAAGTTTCATGGATGGTCTACCTATGTTGATGGGATGATGTCAGTATTCCCTCACTTATCTTTGCATGTCAAACTGTTTCTGTAAAAGTACATTTCAATGGGTTTACAGTTCATGTTCTGACACATACAGGAGTTGTGTCATCACTGTTCATTGGCTGCCACGTTCCCTCATGTGTCATAGCATGTTATTTGGCATGTACTTCTGTAGAAGCACTGAGAGACGTGACAGGTAGACCTAGAGTTCAGGTCCACAATGCAAATTTATTTGAGCTTGATGTGGCATCATGCTTGAAAATTCACTGCACATGTATGAAGGATAAGGTATGTGCCCTGACTGATGGCATGCATCATGGAGTGACTTGCAGCTATGTTTTAGACACATGTGTTTGGGAACTGTCATGCATCCACAAACAGATATCTGTGTTTGCATGACCATGATGGGGATGGTGCTGTGGCTTCTCATTTGGCAATATGTTGTGGGCCTCCTAGAAGTCCTTGCTGCTTCTGTGTCTCTCCAACATGCAAAGGACTGATAGCTTCTACTGAAGCTCTCAGGGTATGTCATTGTAAGGGGTGCCAGACATTAGTGATTATGACCCTGGGGCTTGATGAATCATTGTGTTGTGCATTTTGGGGACATCGCTCTCTGACATATTAGCATGATATCTGAAGTGTTCATTTCCATGACATGTGTGGCCTATCTGTACGACATTGAGACTACCTCCTTGTCTCTATTCGGATGGTAATCACTTGGTGAGGTGTAAAATGTTGATAGATTCCCAGTGTGACATGGGTATTTCCATGTCACCTTCTCCAGGCTATTGTACTTTTGCCATCAACATAGCTAAAGTTTGGACCATCATTTCTTATTGTTGGGTCTTGATATACGTGTGCATGCCCTTGTGTGGGATCTGTGGACTTTGCCTTGTCCTACATTTGTTTGCCAACAGGTGACTATGGTCTGCTCTATGGGGCAACGCTTTGTGGGTGATGTTGTCTCCAAATGTTTGACTGGTCATGGTGATTGCACAACTTCAGCCATACAGTTGTACTGTTGTAAGATCCTGATTTTCCTGTTGCCAATTCAGATGGCATACATGCATTCAGTATGGCACATGCATGGTCCATTTAGGTGGAGTTTTTTTCTGGGACCTACTTGACATCATAGTAGGGTTTGCTAATCAGAGCAGTTGTTCAAGTGTGTTCATGGACATGTGATGACCCTGTTTCTCTTTGTCTTTGCAGCATCAGCACAGGCAAGCAAAGGAGACGGGGCCGAGCCGAGTGGGGAAGCAGCTGGCCACGGGACCTCAGCTCAAGATACCATGGACACAGAGGAGACCCAGTGGCCCAGTGGATGAGGGGAGTGTCATGGGGGAGACCGAAACATCCTCACCATCGGAATCCTCCTCCAGTAGCCACTCCCTAGTGGTGGCGGACCCATCAGGGCACCCCCCTGAACGTTCCTTGTCCTCCACCCCATCCTATCACCACCCTTCCTGTTGCTCCCCTCCCAATTGGCTGTGCCCACTCACCCAAGAGAGTGGGCATCTCCTTTGCCGCAGGCACCTCCGCCCCAGCCTGTTAGCTTTGCGGCCCTCAATGAGGAGGCTATTGACCTCCTGAAAGGTATCTCTGTGGGTTAGACAGCCATTGTGAATGCCTTCCAGGGACTGGCTACGCAATTCCAGCAACCCAATGCATTCCTAAGTGGCATTCTTGGTGCAATGGCTTGCCTACAGAGATCTTTTCAGGCTTTGGCCTCCTCACTGATGGAAGTAAGTCACCCTCCACCTCCCTCTTACCACTCCAAATTCCCCCTACCCCTATTTACCCAAAGACCAATCCGCATATATCCACCTCAACATCCAAGAGGAGTGCACACAAACACAAGCAGCACAAGACACACCAGCAGCACACAAACAACATCCATCCACAGACACAGCAAATCACAACTTCACTTGACACCCCATCACCCCAGCATCACACACACCACATCCATCATACCCACAGACACAACATCAACAGTCACTGACACACCCATCAAACCCGCAGACACCGCCGCAGCAGACCTACAGACATCCACCACAAGCACCACACCTACAGACACAACAACTACAAAGACACAGATATCCACTACATCATCATACCTGCAGTCATGACCCCAACAGCTACACACCCACCTACCATTGCATCCCCAGCCCCACCACCTCCCAGCCCCACAAGACACACAAATGCACACACTCACCCACCCAACAGATACCCACCAAACACAAGCCGACTTCCCATGAGCACGCAGCCACAGCATCCACACTGATATAGCCTACGACCACTCCCTCAACCTCCAGATCCCGACCCCATCTGAGGACATCCCTGTGTCCCTAAGATACTTTTTATGTTAGACTTTGACCTGTGCTCTGTTGCCTCCACCCTTGCACCAAACCCAAAAGGCCCCCACCCATCTCCCAGCCCATCCCTTCCACCTCCAAGGCCTTCCCTGCAACCCCTGCAAGCAACCATACCTCTACCCCCCAGGAAGAAGCCAGCCCTCCCAAGAAGAAGCCTAGCCCTCTCAAGAAGGTGACCAGCCCTCCCAAACCCAAGCCCAAAGCCCCCCTCAGAAATCCAACCCCCTCACCACCCAGAGAATCCCTGAGGTGACTGCCTGCCCCCTTGATGCCCCTCCCTATGGAGGTTACATGACAGTTGGCAATCAAGTTTAGGCACAGCACTGTGCTATTATTGGAATTGGTTATGGACTGGCCAATGGCGTTCGGACTTTATTATTATTGTGGTTAATATACCCAAATGTTGCTTTTTTGGATATACATTTGTCCTGCAATTCCTTTTCTTCCTTACTGTTTTTCCTGAGTGACTTGTGTGGCTATAGTTGTGTGTGTTTCAGCCCACCTGCTGCTACATTTACTGTTAATTGAAGTATGTAACTTTGTGGCAGTGTTGGTGTCCCCCAAGACAAGGGTATGTGCTGAGTGTATTGATATGTGGATGTGAATGCAATGGTGGTGTCATGGCATTGTGTCATGGTAAGTATTTCATCTTGTGTTGTCCAAGGGACATGTATGGTGTCAGATTTGTCCCCTGATATGGCTTATGTATTGATCTGATGTGTGTCAGCTTGTGATTTGTTAGTGCAGACATGGAATGAGTTCAGTTGTGCTAACTTTGTTTGCATTTGACTGTGCATGTGTCAATGTAGGTGTGTGTCCCTTGCAGCAAGTTCCTATAGACGTATGTCCCATGCAGTTGGATTTATTTGTAATTCTTGGTTTGCACTTCCACATTGAGGAGATGCGCATGTCATTTGTGACTAGTACTGTTTGTCAGTCAGTCAGTCAAAGAACTTTATTTCGGCTACAAGAGCCACAAAAGCACAGCAACAATAAATAACTACACAGGATAAAAAAATATATATACAATACATGTGTTTGGATAAAATAATAAAATAAAATAAAAATTGAATACGCTCCCAGAGTGAGTCTATACATTCTTGCTAAATCCATTATACAGATAAAAGTTGCCCTCTGACAATCCAACTTGCCCCAAGCAATTTGGCAACAGCAATCACTAGCATAGGCCGAGTGTCTGATCTAAGGATACGAAGAGCTAAGTCGGACCTGCGAACTCCCAGCAGTCTACCAGCCAGGGTCAACCATTTCATGTGTGCAGCAGTGTACGCAGGGCAGACAAATAGGACGTGAGAGAGGTTTTCAATTTGCAAGCTGGGCAGATTGTTGTTTCATCACGTGACCAGCGACTAGTAAATAGTGTTAATGGCAGGGTGCCAATACGGAACTGGAAGTACAACTTCCTCTCTTTTGGCACTGTGATTATGTCCAAGAAAGCCTCATATTTGCATGTCTCTTTTAGGTTGGAGAAGTCACGTGATAGTGTAGAGTGAAGAGCGACCCTCGTGTCTTCAGAGTCTACCGTATGCCAGTGCAGTTTTTTAAGATCACTTTTTGAAGGGAAAGAAGCAGTGGTCGGGGAACCCCAAAGTTCTCTAAGCCCAAGAGAGTAAAGTAGCCCCTTGATGTATCAGAACCAGGGGATACTATGAGAGTGGTCAGCTTCTAAGATGACCTGCTGGGCTATAGTAAAGGAGGCGAGCTCCGGAGTGGTCCAAAGACGCCGCCAATACAAGAGGGGACGAAGACGGGCTTTCTGGTCAATGCGTTCCATGTCTAGGTCTTTAAAAAGAGGAAACAGTGGAGTACTTGATGGGAGGGACACTAAGGTGGTTATTACAACCCTGGAGGTCGGTGTTAAAGTGGTGGTAAAACCACCAACAGGCCAGCTGTAAAAAAAAATGGAATTACGACTGTGGCTGAAACCGCCAACATAGATAGCCACTTTAACACTCCGACAGCCACGGCAGTACAAACAAACACCACGGCGGTTACCGCCATCAGACAGGCGGAGGACAATGTACCGCCCACACTATTACAACCCACCAATCCGCCACCTTTTCCGGGGTGGATTCACCGCAAACAAAAACACGGCGGAAACAGGACTTCGAAGGGAAAACGCTCACCTCTACACACCCCACGAGGAATCAGGATGCCATGGAACCGGAGCTGCAGATTCTGACAGCCTTTATCTTCCTGCTCCTCTACCAGGAGCACGAACGCCGGCGGCGAAGACAACGGTGAGTACTGCACCTATGACACAGGGTAGGGGGGTGCGAAAAAACAGTGACACACACACGCAACACCCCCACCCCCACCCTCATCCACTACAATACACACACTAATACATATTGATACATAACAGTTACACCCCCCAAACTCCATGTAAGAATGCAAGGACAAAAGGAAATAAGTCGAATAATTGTGATATATTCAATTACATACATCAAAAATATTTACAAATATATACATTTATACTATATACAATTATATACACCAAGAACACAAGTCCAAGGGATTCCACCATCATAGTCTGTGGATCACTGGGCCCAAAAGGCATGGGCGAGGCCCACACTCAATACCCAAACAAGATGGAGAGAACACTACAGGGGCATCAGTTGGAAATAAAACAGGCACCTCAGGGGAAGGGAAGGGGGGGGCACCTCAGCCGGTTGAGTGCATGACACCAGATCCACGAGGGGGCTCCATGCTCACTGTTCAATCCTGGGGAGTGCAAAGCCACAGTCTCACAAGTCTCGACAGTGGGTGGTTTGCCCACTGTTCAATCCTGGGGAGTGCAAAGCCACAGTCTCACAAGTCTCTACAGTGGGTGGTTTGCCCACTGTCCAATCCTGGGGAGTGCAAAGCCACAGTCTCACAAGTCTCTACAGTGGGTGGTTTGCCCACTGTTCAGTCCTGGGGAGTGCAAAGCCACAGTCTCTCAAGTGGATAACAGTCTCCACTGGTTCTGGAGGGGGCATTGTGCCCAGAGTGCTTCATCCTGCCAAGGACTGAGGTAGTGGATGTATCTCTCCACTGGTTCTGGAGGGGGCTTGGTGCCCAGAGTGCTTCATCCTGCCAAGGACTGAGGTAGTGGATGCTTTTCTCCACTGGTTTTGGAGGGGGCTTGGTGCCCAGAGTGCTTCATCTTGCTTGTGGCGGCCTCAGAAGCGTCAGAGCTTTTGGTGCTCATTGGCCTGCCGTGCTGGTGGCGGCGGTGTCCTTGGCAGCGGTGCTTGTGGTGGTCTTGTCCTGTTCAGCAGTGCTGGTGGCGGCGGTGTCCTTGGCAGTGGTGCTTGTGGTGGCGGTGTCCTTGGCAGCGGTGCTTGTGGCGGCGGTGTCCTTGGCAGCGGTGCTTGTGGCGGTCTTGTCCCGTTCAGCGGTGCTGGTGGCGGCGTTGTCCTTGGCAGCGGTGCTTGTGACGGCGGTGTCCTTGGCAGCGGTTCAGCTGGTGGCGGTCTTGTCCTGCCCTGCGGGGCTGCTGGCGGTCGCCTCCTGGGCAGCCGGGCGGCTGCAGGCGGTCCTGTCTGTGGCTGCGGGGCTGCTGGCGGTCGCTTCCTGGGCAGCAGGGCTGCTGCTGGCGATCCTGTCTGTGGCAGCGGGGCGGCTGGCTGTCGCCTCCTGGGCAGCAGGGCTGCTGCTGGCAGTCCTATCTGTGGCAGCGGGGCTGCTGGCGGTCGCCTCCTGGGCAGTGTGGCTGCTGGTGGTCTTGTCCGCCGTGCTGATCTTCCCAGACTTGCCGGTTTTACTGTGCCCCTTCCCCACCTTGGAAGTTGTCGCAGCTGTCTCCACACTCCCAACTGTACCCCTGGGAGCAGCTTTGGTGGCTGGTTTCTTTACCCTCTTCCGCCGGGCACTGGGCAACTTTTTATGCTTGACAGGTGGGGGTCTGTCCGTGCTGTGACTTCGTGCCACACTGGCTGCCCTGCTGCCTGGTGCACTCCATAATCTGGTGACTACTGTCACCACTGGCCCCGCCGATGTTGTGGCTGAGGTGCTAGGTTGGGACCTGGAGAGTCGGGCCCTAGGAGACTGACGGAGTGGGGGAGGTGAGGGAAAGAGGTCAAGGCTGGCCAGGAAAAGTTTCTTAGGAACACTGGGACGGATAGCTGGAGGGGGTTTGGGAGTGGAGGAAGAGGTTGTGGTTGAAGGAGGTGTACGTTTTGTGACTTTGGGTGAAGGTGTATGGGCTGGAAGCTGTCGTGAGGTGGATGGCTGTTGGGTGGGTGTGTGGCTGCGTTTGTGTACCTTGGGAGGTGGCCTCACAGACATACTGGGAGAGGACACAGGGGATGTGTGAATGGAAGTGGGGGTGGTGACTGCACGTGAGCGGGGTGTGGTGGTGGGTGTGCTGGTGATGGACGTAGTGGCTGAGGATATAGTGCATGCAGGTGTGAGTGGAGACGAGACAGGGAGAAAGGAGGGAGACGAGGAGGAGGGGGACACAGTGGAGGCAGTAGATGTTGGTGTGTCTGCATGTGTGTGATGCTTGCGTGAGTGCCTGTGGGATGTGTGGTGCTTATGTTTGCCAGAGCTTCCTTTGTGTGTTGAGGTGTGTGCATGCTGGTCTGATGGTGTACTTGGGATAGGCTGAGGTACAGGGGATTGGGTCTGGGTGGTGGAAGTTGGAGGGGGAGGCTAGAGACAGGGACAATGGCTGCCATCAGTGCTGAGGCCAGAGTATGAAAAGCTTGCTAAAGGGCTGTCTGACCAGAGTGAATGCCCTCCAGGTATGCATTGGTTTGTTGCAACTTCCTGATGATGCTAATGCACACAAGCACAGGGAGACCACAAAAAGGTGGGGGGAAGACAGAAGAAAGACATGTTCAGTGCATGCAATACCGCTACCGTTGGCGGACACGACAGACACAGAAGCCCCCTGCACTACGCCGCGCACTTGGGGTCCACTATTCAATCCCTGGGACATGGCTTACAAGGCTATGGCCGATTTCTGCACACATGGATGTCACAGGTGCCTGACTAGGTGTAGTTGGCACTATACACAGGTGGGGTGGGGTGCCACAGGGCCTGCCTGAAGAAGGGAACTTAACTAGCAAACTCGCCCTGGCCTAGGGGAACCCACAGCCCACCTCCCCCACCCAGACACCCACAATGCGCGCTGAAGTAGAAGAATGAGAGTGTACTCACACCCTTGTTGCTGCTGTGATGCCCTCAAGCACCCATCCAACTCCGGGTACGCCACCGCCAGGATCCTGAACATCAGGGGGGTCATGGTGCGACGGGCACCCCTCCCATGTTGGGAGGCCATCCCCAGTTTGGCCTCTGCCGTCTTCTTGCTCCAGTGGCGAATGTCCTCCCATCTTTTCCAGCAGTGGGTGCTCCGTCTGTGGTAGACCCCCAGGATCTGACTTCCTTGGCGATGGCACGCCAGATGTCATTCTTCTGGTGGGTGCTGACCTACAGGAATTGTACAGGGGGAAGAGAGAAGTAATTACCAACTGCACCGTCACAGTCATTGGCCCGCATCCCTACCTTTGCCATGACGCACATGCACTCACCGTCGTTCCATGCACACCTCATTCTCACCCCCCCTATCTTTCATCCACCCCACTCCACACAGGCATTGCCCATATAGCATGCTCACAGTGTACTTACCTGTTTGTCTGGAGGACTGTAGTGTAGCGTGTACTGGAGGAGGACCCCATCCACGAGTTTCTCCAACTCCTCCGCGCTGAAGGCAGGGGCCCTTTCCCCAGACACACGAGCCATTGTCTCTTCCAGACTGAGGTCACAGCAGCACTTGCAGTGTAGGTCCTCTTCTGTCGAAGATCAGGTATCGAGTGATTGAACAGAGAGAAAATGGCGGTCACTTCCGCGGCGGTGTGTACCGTCACTGCCGGCGTACAACGTAATTGGCTCCTGGGACCCACAGGGTCCAATGTTAACCAATGCAGAATTGCGCCACGGTCTTCGACCGCCTACCGCGATGGTGTACAACGCCAGCGCAGTTACCTCATATCCCCTTGTCCAACCTTACAGTGCAGGCAGCCGCCATTTCAGGGGCCCACATGGCTTTAAATTTGACTGCATCACACATACCTAGGCCTTGCCTAAACACTCATACAGGCAAATTTCGATTTATTAATATTTTCAGAGTAAGCTGTGTTTACGTACCTCAGAGTTGGTTGACTCTGTGCTCGCTGTTCTCCATAGGCACCGTCCGCTGGGGCATGTGAGGAGATGGCGGCATCCTCCGGTGTACAGACCGCTGGTGGACCTATCGACAATGGAGGAAAAACATGTGATCATCACCTACAGGCTTGATCGTGCCACAGTCCTGGAACTGTGTGCCCAGTTGGAGCCAGACCTTATGTCAGCTATCCGCCATCCCACAGGAATCCCCCTTCAAGCGCAGGTGCTGTCAGTACTCCATTTCCTAGCACGTGGGTCTTTTCAAACAACAGTGGCTATAGCATCAGGGATGTCCCAGCCGAGGTTTTCCAACATGTTGTCCAGAGTGTTGTCTGCCCTGCTGAAACACATGCAGAGCTACATCGTTTTCCCTCAGGTGGAGGATTTGCCTACAGTGAAAGGTGACTTCTATGCCCTGGGACATATCCCCAACATCATAGGTGCCATTGATGGGACACGTGTGAACAGGTGTACAGAAACCGGAAGAGTTACCATTCCATGAATGTGCAGATGTTGTGTTTGGCAGACCAGTACATCTCCCATGTTAATGCAACATTCCCTGACTCAGTGCATGACGCTTACATCCTGCGGAATAGCAGCATCCCTTATGTGATGGGGCAACTCCAGAGGTACCGTGTGTGGCTATTAGGTGAGCATCTGGACCCAAATCAGTGTGAATAGTTGTCTGGGTCTGTGGATGTCCCTATGAGTCAATGTGTGTCTAACAGTTGTTCCTCGCCATTTGCAGGTGACTCTGGTTACCCCAACCTGTCATGGCTACTGACCCTAGTGAGGAATCCCAGGACAATGGGAAGAGGAACGCAACAATGAGGCCCATGGGTGAACTAGGAGGATTATAGAGCAGACCTTCGGCCTCCTGAAGGCCAGGTTCCGTTGCCTACATATGACAGGTGGTTCCCTATTCTACTCTCCAAAGAAGGTGTGCCAGATCATCATGGCCTGCTGTATGCTTCACAACTTGGCTTTGCGACGACAGGTGCCTTTTTCTGCAGGAGGATGGTCCAGATGGAGGTGTTGTGGCAGCTGTGGAGCCTGTGGACAGTGAAGACGAGGAAGCAGAAGAAGAGGACATCGACAACAAGAACACGGTGATCCTGCAATACTTCCAGCGAGACACAGGTAAGAAGACAACACTGCCTGCTACATCTAATTTAAATCTACTACCTCTCTACTGTCTGTCTTTTTCACCCAGTGTATGGTCACTGAGTTGTCAATTTCCCTTTCGATTTCACAGATGTGGGTCCCACTGTGTGACATCTGCTTTGTTTCCTCATGGACTAGAGCTGTGTGACATAGGTATGTTGACATTACATTTGAAAGAGCAATTTGGCACTGTAATTGCTAATACACTATTTCGAAATCACAGACAGACTCCAGATTGTTTTGTGCTGTAAGGGTGTTTATTTAAGTGCTTAATATTGGAGGGGGTTGTAAAATGGTGAGGGGTGATGGTGGAGGAATGTCCATGGCAGAGTCCAGTCTATTAGTCTCACAGGTGCATTGTCCAAAGGGGCATAGGAAGTGGAGCTGGGGCAGTTTAGGTATGGACAGGGTGACAAGGTGGGACAAATGGATGACAATCTGGGTGGTCTCATTTCTTGGCGGGGGTCTTGGCATCGTTCTCTGTCTTTGTCCTGGATCTCAGGGACTGTTAGCGGGGTGGTTCTCCCTCTGCAGGGGGTGGGGTGCTGGTGTGGTGGTCCAGTGGTGGTGCCTCCTGTCAACTAGCGCCGGCGGAGGTGGTGGGCAGTTCATCGTCCAGGCTAGTGTCAGGGGTCCCTTGTTGTGCCACAGTGTCCCTCCTGGTGTTGACGAGTACCTTCAGCACCCCTACAATGGTGCCCAGGGTGGAATTGATGGATTTTAGTTCCTCCCTGAACCCCAGATACTGTACCTCCTGCAGCCGCGTCCTGAAACTTGGCCAGTACTGTTGACATCGTCTCCTGGGAATGGTGGTAGGCTCCCATGATGTTGGAGAGGGCCTCGTGGAGAGTGGGTTGCCTGGGCCTGTCCTTCCCCTGTCGCACAGCAGCCCTCTCAGTTCTCCTGTGTTCCTGGGCCTCTGTCCCCTGAACGGTGTGCCCACTGCCACTGCCCCCAGGTCCCTGGTGTTGTTGGGGTGGTGGGTTAGCCTGGGTTCCCTGTAGTGGTGGACACACTGCTGCTTGACGTGCCCTGGGGACAGAGGTATGTGCCTGCTGGGTTGGTGCTGTGCTGGTGTTTCCAGAGGGGGAAAGGTCTGTGGTGGCATGTGCCAGTGTGAGGAGAACCGACTGTCCTGAGGTCCCAGATGGGCCGGGCTGGTAGTCTAGATCCATTTGGACAGAGCTGATGTCATCACTGTGGGCCTCTTCTGTGGGTGGAGTGGACATGTCTGGACCCTCCTGTCCGGTGACGTTGGGTAGGGGTCCTGCAGGGGGGTAAAAGCATGATTATTGCATCTGTGTGTGCCATGGTGTGCAATGGGTGGGTGATCGTGTACCCCAGTGCTTGCATTCTTGTGTGGGACCTTGTGTGATGATGGTTTAGGGGGGTGTATGGGTATGTGCAGTGGCCATGCTTTGGTGATGGGTGTCTATGCTTTGGTGTTGCATGCGGGGCTTGGGTTTGGGATGGGTGGTTTGTGATATTGGGACATGTGTGAGGAGTAGGAATGAGGGTGGGGGTATGTGATAGCATGCAGGTAGGGTGGGGGATATAGTAGTAAAGATTTGACTTACCAGAGTCCATTCCTCCACCTACACCTGCGAGGCCCTCAGGATGCAGAATCGCAAAGACCTGCTCCTCCCATGTTGTTAGTTGTGGGGGAGGAGGTGGGGGTCCACCGCCAGTCCTCTGTACCGCAATGTGGTGTCTTGAGACAACGGAACGCATCTTTCCCCATGGGTCGTTCCACCTCTTCCTGATGTCATCCCTAGTTCTTGGGTGCTGTCCCACTGCATTGACCCTGTCCACGATTCTTCGCCATAGCTCCATCTTCCTAGCTATGGAGGTATGCTGTACCTGTGATCCGAATAGTTGTGGCTCTACCCAGATGATTTACTCCACCATGACCCTGAGTTCCTCCTCAGAGAACCTGGGATGTCTTTGCGGTGCCATGGGGTGGTGTGGGTGATGTGTGAGGTGGTGTGTGTTGTGATGTGTGGGGTGATATTTAGTGGTGTGTTATGTGAGGTGCGTGGATGTTATGTGGGTGATGGTGTTGAGTGCCTGTGGATGCTCATTTGTAGATGGTGGTGTCTCTCTCTGGCCTTCTGTCGCAATTATTGTCGTAGGGGTTTGTGGGTGATGTGGGTGTGTGTTTAATATTGTATTGGGTGTGTGGGAGTGGTGTGTCTATGTGTATCAGGTGTGTGTATTTTGAATTGTCCAATGTGGTTATGTTTTGTAAATGTGTGTGTATTTTGAGCGCGGCAGTGTGTACCGCCAATGGAATACCACGGTTGAAAGACCGCCACGTGGATTCGTGGGTCGTGATAGTGTGGGCGTATTCCTGTTGGCGTGACGGTGGAGGATTTCTTATCACCAGTTTATCACTGACCTTTGGTGTGGCGGACTTGTGTGGGTGTCTAGATTTTAGCAGATTCCGGCCTTTGGGTCATAATGGCCGTGGCAGAATTCCACGGCCATGGCGGTGTGTTGGCAGTCTTCTGAATGGCGGTAAGCGTCTGTTACCGCCAATGGTGTAATGACCCCCTAAATTCCGTAAAAAAAGTTAAAGTCCTTTATTAAAAACCCCGTTGTTTTCTTTAACTTCAATGCCTGCTTTGCAATATGTGATTTCCAAAGCATTTTTTCAGTTAACATTATGCCCAGGTAACTAAAAGTGTCAACCTTTTCAAGTGGTGTTCCCTCGAGAGTGAACTTTCCTCTAAATGATCTCTGTGGATTAAGTGCCATCAGTTTCGTTTTGGAGACATTGATTTCAAGTCCCCGTGTGGAGCAAAATTCTTCAAAACATGCGAGGAGTTTACGTAATCCACTTGGGGTCTTGGATATCAGGAATGTATCGTCTGCAAAGAGCAGAACCGGAATTGTCTGTGTGCCTAAAGATGGTGCATCAGCCTCCAGTCTGAGTAAAGAGGGATGATATAATTTAGGAAGAACACAGTGGGGGCAAGAACACACCCTTGCCGCACACCCCTTAACACCTGAATTCTGTCAGTTAGCTGCCCCTTATCGACCCACCTGACATGTGCATAGTTACCCTCATGGAGCCGAGTTAGTAATACAAGAAGGTGCTCAGGGATTCCCATTAGGGAAAGAACTTCCCACAGCTTGTTACGGGGTACTAAATCGAATACGGATTTCAAGTCCACAAAAGCAACATACAAGTTCCCTTTACTGATAAAAACGGTTTTCCAGTATAAGATCAGGAACCTAAGGGCTTGCTCAATGGTAGATATTTTTTTGCGAAAACCTGCGTGGAGGGAACTAAGGATGTCGGATTCTGTCATCCAGTCTTGGATCTTGCCCAGAAGGCAATGACAGAACACTTTCGGCACACAGTCTATTAAGCTAATTGGCCTATAATTGCTGGGGAGGCTTCTGTCGCCCTTCCTGAAAATTGGGATAACAATGGCCCACTTCCAAGACTCAGGGATTGGCGCCCCAGATACTACTGCATTCGCTATGATGGTGATATATCTTGACCAGATTGCAATATTGGTTAAGAATAGGTCTGCTGGAACACCATCCACACCAGGAGCCCTATCACACTTTAGGGAACCTAAAGAGTATGCTATGTCCACTTGGGAAAATAGTTGCAACACTGGAGGGGTGGTGTGAGAGTGATAGTTGAGCAAGTGTCCTTCTCTCGAGCGGTAGAACTATCATAGTTCATAAAGTGGTCTACCCAGTCCTTTGGTGCAATCTTAGTTGTAATGTTCAGTTCGCTGTTTGCAGGGCCGCACGCTGCCAGGGACCAAAATGTGCTGCAATTCCTCTCTTGTGCAGCGTCACTAAGTGCAGCCCACCACTTATCGTCTTGTTCACATTTAGCTTTGTCAATAGCAGATTTGTAAGACTTTCTGGCTGAGCTAATTGCTTTTACATCCTTGGATTTGATAGCTTGGATTAAATGCTTGTTTGAGGAGCGGCACTCTTTGTTAAACCAGCGATGCCTACCCTTGAGCCTCTTACTGTCAGAGGCTGTATCAGCCGAGAAGAGGGCCACAATACCTTTGAAACATGAGGTGTGAGTTAAGCTTATTTCCTTGTTAGGGATTGTGAAGCCCCCCTCTAGGCCCGTCAATGTGGTCCTTAAGGTGTCGTTAGCAGCGTCGATGAGTGTTGGTCGAGCCAGAACCTGGTTCCACTTTAGGTGGCGTTTGTCATTAGCCAGACTGATCCCCTTTGGTGCTTTAACTAAGGTGCTGGTTATGGACAGATGGCTGCTCAAAGCTGACAAGTGGGCTGAGAGATGATTATGGTCACTTTCAGATCTCTCGACAACCATCATGAAATGACTAAAGGACATAATCTTACGTTGCCTAGACAATAGTCAATTCTACTGGTATGGTTAACTTTGTTGTACGTGTGACAGCCCTTTACGTCTGATTTGGTCCTGCCATTTAGTGCCCTAAGTCCAAATTCCATAGTCCATGATTTTCCTTGAACAGCAACTTGTGACCACCTTTTAATGGGTGGGATATCCAGGGCAGGGGTGGACCCATGATCATCCCAGTCAAGAGGTTCAAATGTGACGTTGAAGTCACCTGTCACAATAATTTTGTAATGCCGGGGACAGTTTTGCAAAAATGCCTCCAAAATGGAGAGGGTTTTGGAAACCCAACCCCCCAACCCCTCTGGCATAGATGTTAAAAATAATCACAATTGCATCAGCCCCAAATGACAGACGAAGACCTAGCAGGTCGGGGGAATTAATGGATAGCTGTACTATGCGGCAGTTTAGTGATGTTCTAGTCCAAACGGCTAGACCCCCCGAGGGCCTGCCCCTGGTACTGGCCAGAGCAGGAATATAAAAGTTGGAATAGCCAGTTCGAAAGAGTGGATCGGTTGACCATGTCTCTTGAAAAAGACATATGTCGTGTTCCTCAATAAAGGAGGTGAAGG
This sequence comes from Pleurodeles waltl, assembly GCF_031143425.1. Lineage (NCBI taxonomy): Eukaryota > Metazoa > Chordata > Amphibia > Caudata > Salamandridae > Pleurodeles > Pleurodeles waltl. The sequence goes on along the minus strand of NC_090437.1, from coordinate 712,761,421 downwards.
AAGGGAGGGGAAGGATAGGTCTCAGACCTGCCACATTCCATGAGACAATTCGTACCCCGGTGGTTGAATGGACAGCCCAGTCCACTGACATATTTGAGGGTTTGGTTTCCAGAGAGGCGTTTAGCAGGTGAGATTGCTTAGAAGGAGAGGGGTCATCATCACTATTGTCCAGAGAATCCTGTATTGAGTAATAATAAGCATCTGGGGGACCTGACCTGGTCCTAGGGGCGGTATTCTCATGCTTTGCTATCTGTAATGAGTGAGAATCACAGAGTAAAGAATGTACAATGTTATCACGGCCATGCAATAGATCACGGGTGGTCTGGTGGGATCTGTGTGGTGAAGAATCGTGAGTGCTTGCAGAGGCAATATTGGGGGCTACGGCCAGACCATAGACAGCTGTTTCATGTAAGTCAGGGGGAGGTTCGACATGTATTTCAGATGGTACTTTAAGTCAATCATTCTCACTAAGAGCAGATGGATTACCTGTTGGGCAGTGAATGGGGCGGGCCATACAATATACAGGTGGACTAGGATATTTGAACTGGATACAGGATTGCTCTGGAGCACTTGTCCTTGCATCTAGGGCCACCAGGTTGTCCACCATACTCCTAGCCCTGAATGTCAACTGTAGAATGTCAAAGTGTGTGCCAGGGTCGGGCCTTCTTATTGCATCAATTATATCCTCGCGTATTACAGAGCAACAGCCTCTAACGTGGCGAATCCAATGAATTGCCTTATTTCCAATGGAATCTCCCCCTTCTATTTGTGCCAGTGGGTGTTGCATGGGAACATTGACCATTAGGACAGTCCTTATGGATTGGAGTCGGTCAATGATGGGTTTTGCAGTATATTTAGGGACAGTATTGTTTGTGGATTTTGTAATTTGATAGCAGGCATCAAGTGCCTTCCCTGTGCCTGAACTAATGTGGGGGGGGGGAGCTGATCGGATTTCTTGATCTTGGCATCAGCTAAAGATTGGACAGCACAACCATTTGCTTGAGTTGTGGGCAATTTCGTCATGGTACCTAAGTGGTATGGTATTGGATTGCGGTAATGATTTATGGAACTCGTTGTGTCTGGGGAAATAAGCTGCTTCACTACTGCAATTAAGGAAATAAACATAGACTTAAGTTCTGACACCTCCATCTTTAAGTCTTGTATGAATAACATGTGCTGTGCATTTGACTGGACTGCTCATTTACATCTACATCTACTGACCCACCCACCCTGATACATAGATCCGGGTCGTCCTGTGAGTCTGGGATATTTTCTAAAGGGGTAAAGCAGTTGATACACTGAATAGGGTTGCTGGGATCAGCTGGAAGCTTGTCCGCTGATAATGGGGGAGCGTGGGTGGTGACACCCCTAGCCTCTACCTGGCCTGTGGAGGCTATAGCCTGTTGGCCGCGCTTTACAAATATGTTAGCAATTTTCTTGTGGCCAGTGCCCTTCCTGACAGGCCAGCACTCTCCTCCAATTTCGATGGGGCTGCTGTCCAGGGAGGAGTTTAAGATTCCTTCACATTCATCAAGAAGGTTGTTGATCCTGTCCATAACACAGTTGTTTCTGTCTTTTCCGCTTAGTTTTTGACACCGCCCCTACCCCACCCTCTACTGCTTTCCTTTGGCCCATTTTACTTATAACCAATGGATAACTATTCAATGATAGACCTACAAAAAGATACAGTAGTGGCAAGAGTCAACGGCGCCTATTAGAAGAAAAAATATTCGGGGGGTGGCCCAGCCTTCTCCAGGCTACGACGGGCGTGGACGGGCCCGCCCTTTGCCCGGGCTTCACCCAGGCGCAGCCCACGTGCGTCCCGTGCCGCAAAGTGCCCCCACATGCTATATAGTGCTCGTTGGTGTGATCAAGTGGATGCAGGTGCTGGTAAGATGGCCGCCTCCTGGGACTACAAAGCAGTCTGGGATATGTAGTCCCTTCAGAGTTTCTGGCACGTCCCGCGCCGCAAAGTACCCCCACGAGCTATATAGGGCTCGTTGGTGTGATCAAGAGGATGCAGGTGCTGGTAAGATGGCCGCCTCCTGGGGCCACAAAGCAGTCTGGGATATGTAGTCGCTTCAGAGTTCCTGGCGCGTCCCACGCCGCAAAGTGCCCCCAGGTGCTATATAGCGCTAGTTGGTTTGATCAAGTGGATGCAGGTGCTGGTAAGATGGCCGCCTCCTGGGGCCACAAAGCAGTCTATGATATGTAGTCCCTTCAGAGTTCCTGGCGCGTCCCGCAACGAGAAGTGACCTCACACGCTATATAGCGCTCGTTGCTGTGATCAAGTGGATGCAGGTGCTGGTAAGATCGCCACCTCCTGGGGCCACAAATAACCCTGGGATATGTAGTCCCTTCAGAGTTCCTGGGACGTCCCACGCCCAAAGTGCCCCCAAGCGTTATATAGTGCACATAGGTGTGATCGAGTGGATGCAGGTTCTGGTAAGATGGCGGCCTTCTGGGGCCACAAAGCAGTCTGGGATATGTAGTCCCTTCAGAGTTCCTGCCGCGTCCCTTTCCTTCTCTTCCTCCTAGGGCTCTTTGGCAGCTTTGGACTCAGTCTTGCTGTGAGGGCAGAGGTGGGTATGGTGTCTGGTGGGCTCACTCTTCGCTTGATGATTCTCCTCAGCTTCCCTGCCTCCTCCTCTATCTTCTGTACCCATAATCCTCCAGCAACCACTCTCTCCCTTCCTGGATCCAGAGGCTGAAGTCACAATATATGATTGGCTTTCACAACAAAAAGAAAATTAATATCCCAAAGACGCGAGGCTGTCTCCAAGAAAGCACAGAAGCCAATACTCGGAGCCCAAAACCTGGGAATGCGAACCAAACAGACCTTGATCCAGCTGAAGAGAGAAAAAGGTTGCAAATGTTTTCAAAACACAAATCTGGAGAACTTGAGCAGCACAGCTTGTGATCCTTCAGATGACAAACAAACACAATGTACAGGCTGATAAACTGGCGAGGTTTAGGTACGAGTTTTATTGTTACGTTTGGATGCAGAGCAGAACAGAGTCAATCCCTGACTAATGGTCAATGCTGTCACTCAGTAGGCTGAAGGTTCAAATCCTAGTATGGCTTGGCAGAGTGTTTGTTTATTTACAAGAGTTTTGACTGTGAAACCTTCAGAGTGATGGAACATTCCCGTTTCTTTCAAATCATATGCATGGGTTGGCTGTCATAGGTGTGTCTGGAAGCATCATAGTAAGGGGTCACAGACCCTCACACTTGAAGTTGAGGGCTCTACTCCAGGTGTGTCTGTGGTCATTTTCCTTCTCTACTTCAAAAGTTTAAGGTTCATACTGAAAGGTGACCTCACTCTTAATTTAATTGACAAATAGATTTTTCTTTTTAATATTTTTCATTTCAAGTATATTATTCATATAAGCCTAAAAAATTCTGTATCGCTCTCCCTTTCACTCTCTTTCTTTCTCTCAATTTCTCTCTTCCAATCTTTCTCCCAGTCACACACACAATCAGACCATCACACACCCACTCACAGGCTCACTCAGACACATGCACCCACTCACAGACCCACTCAGACTCCCACTCACAGACCAAATGAAACTCTCACGGACCCACTCACAGACCCACTAAGACACTGATGCATGTACTCTCACTCCCAGACAGACACTCTCAAAGCCACTCTCACACCCAGATACGCCCTCTCACACCTATTCTCACATGCAAAGAGGCAGGCCACAGCCAGCTCCTGACACGTATTGCCAAAGGCTGTGTGCAGCGTAGTGTTGGGTGGTTAGATGGGTTGGTCCCAGGGTCTGGCTTGTGCTCAACGCCTGCCGCGCACCGCCAAAGGTGGTGCACAGAGTTGGTTGGATTAACCATAGTAAAAAAAATTACTTTACATTAAAAAAACATAGAAATACACAGACGTCATAGTTAGTAAACAGAATTAAAAAACAAAATTGAAACTTACAGGGACGCTATAGTTAGGCTCACATTTTAAATGTACAAAACCATAGAAATGCACCTGTTATAGTTAGAGGTATCTCAAGTAACTATGACTCGTGCCCTAAAGCAACTATAACTCGCGCCCTCACCATGCACTGCTAATCACCCCACAAAGTACTACATTTATGACATCTTTGATAACATCATTGATAATATCAATGTAACATTTGCAGTAAAGTGTTTGATGAAAAAACTGCATATGGCAAGGACACAAGTTATAGTTACCTTAGGGCACATGTGTTATAGTTACTTGAGATAACTCTAGCAGGTGAATTTCTATGTTTTTTATGTATAAAATGTGAGCCTAACTTTAAAGTTCCTGTAACCTTTGTCTTTTTTTAAGGGAATTTCCATTTTTTTTTTTATTTAGACTTCCTAACTATAACATCTCTGCGACCTTTAGTTTTTTCAGAGAGTATATATATATATAAATAGTTAGAAATGAGGTTTCCAATTGGCTAGGGTATGCACCTAAGCCAGGCAGAACCCACCCACTCTAGTCAGGGCAAGGGAGTTACACATCCAAGATAACCCCTGCTCACCCCCTTGGTAGCTTGGCATGAGCAGTCAGGCCTATCCCAGAGGCAAAGTGTAAAGCATTTGCACAACACACACAATACACATGACACACTATCCCCATCACAAAGGAAACACAACTCCAAGTTATATAAAAATAAACTGTATTGTACATAACATTATTAGACCAAACATAATACCCTGCTACTCAAGCAGTTGTCAGAACGTCACACAATACTGTTACTCTGCAGAAATCAGCAGTAGTCATACATAACACACAGGTTACTCATTATTCTGCAACATAAGCAGTAGTCAGGAAACATTGCTGTAGAAATGCACTTGTCATAAAAAGTAAAATGCCCATACCAGGAACATTAGACAATGTATGGCAAGTCAAAAAACATATTATCATGGAATGCCCATAAGGCCCATAAAAGGAACATTAGAAAATATATTGGATAACATATGGTGCATCAGAGAACATATGGCAAGTCATACTCCAGACAAGGAAGCAACTCAAATGTCCATATCAGGAACATTAGCAAACACGAATGGCCCTTGCATGGTCGGTAAACAGCAACCTTGTGAATGCACCTGGAGTAAAAGTGAAGTTAAGGGGGCCCCCAGTGCTCCTTGGTGCTAACACGGGGGTACTTTATGATTGAGGTAGGGGGTTGGCACGCACCCCCTCTGTGCTTCTCCAGGGACTCCATGTAACGGAGGGAGCACGTTCCCAGCGCTTTCTAGAATAGCACCACCTTCAGCTCTGAAAACACTAGGTAATCCCAGTAGAGTGCTCACCAGGAGCTGTTCTTTATCAAAAGAGAAATTGCTTCTCCAGGTGGTTTCTAGGGCAATATGATGAGCACTCACCGGGCGCTATGCCCCATAAGAGATAAAACAAGCTGCAGTTTCAGGGGTCAGGGGCCACAGCCCTGAGCCCCTGGGAGACACAAGGATGGAGCACAGGGCGGAAGGGCCCAGCAGCAGGCCAGCACAAAGGGTTGCAGACATTGACAGTTCCTCCAAGTGACCTAGCAGGTCACAGGTCAACAGAGCAGCAGTAGTCCAAGGCGGTTCCTGGTGAGTCCCTCCAGCAGCATTCTGTGTCCAGTCACAAAGCATGTTCCTTGTTCCCAAGTGTTCCCAATTGTGGGGACAAATCCCCTGTACTTATACTCAGTTTTGCAGTGGGTTAACAAAGAAGGGGAGAGGAGGTTCCAACCAATTACAACTGGTTCCGGGAGTGCTCCTTCTCTCCTCCAGCACAGGCTCCAAACGTCGGTTAGGGGGAAAACGACCCCATTGTGTGAGGCCAGGGCACAGCCTTTACAGATGCATGTGCGCCCCGCCTCCCCCTTCTCTCAGCCCAGGAAGACCATTCAAAATGCAGATGCACCACTGTGACACCTCCACCCTCGTTGTGTACAGGCTGTCTGAAACGTATGCACAAAGCTCAACTGTCACTCTGCCCACACGTGGATTGGAGTCAATCTGCAAAACACCAGAGTCATAAGCACAGAGAAATGCTCACTTTCTAGAAGTGGCATTTCTGTAATGATAATAAGAAATCCATCTACATCAGTAAGCAGCATTTCTTACTACCATTACAGCCCTACTAAACATGCCCACGCTACCCCTCATGAATCAGACAATACCCCTTAGACATAAGGCAGGGCATTTCCAATGCAATCCTATGAGAAGGCAGCACTCACAGCAGTGAGAAAACAAATAGGCTGTTTGTCACTACCAGGACAGGCCACACAAGCAGGCACATGTCCTGCCTTCTACATACATAGCACCCTGCACATAGGGCTAGCTAGTGCCTACCTTAGAGGTGACTTACATGTAGTGAAAGGGGAATTCTAGGCCTGGTAAGTAAATTTAGAATCCAGGTCCCTGTGGCAGCAAACTGCACATGCAAGCCCTGCGCTAGTAGGCCTGAAACAGGTTTGAAAGTCTACTTCTGTGGGTGGCACAAGCAGAGCCACAGGCCCACTAGTAGCATTTAACTTACAGGCCCTGGGTTTAGGGATACCACTGTACAAGGGACTTACAGGTAAATTAAATATGCCAATTAGGTATAAGCTAATCATGCCAACTTTAGTAGGGAGAGAACCTGCACTTTAGCACTTATCAGCAGTGATAAAGAGCTCAGAGCCCTAGAGACAACAGCAAGAGGTCAGAAAAGATAGGAGGAAGGAGGCAAAAAGTCTGGGGAGGAACCTTTACACACACAAAACCATAGAAATTCACCAGTTACAGTTATACTTATGATAAGAATCTATAACTTGTGGCTTAAAGTTACTTAATGGCGCAAGTTATAGTTTCTTCAGATAAGTATAACTATAACTGCTGAATTTCTATGGGTTTGTCCGTAAAATATGACCCTAACTATAACGTCCCTGTAACCTTTGTGTTTTTTTTTGTAAATTTCGATTACACTGGGGGTTGGGCTGAGCATTGCAGTAGATCCACGGATCTGTGGTTCGGGCAAAAAAAATATTTGGAAAATTTTTTGTCCATAAGGGGTACCTCAGAGACTCTTCATGTTTACCTCTATCCTGATACCTTATGTGATTACTTATATATAATTTCTCTCTGGGGTCCAACAGAGAAACAAAATGGCAGCTGCAACTTTCCTTCTCGAATGCGACCAGCCAATCAGGGCCATGCTTTTGGATTTGTATCCGCTGGTTCCTGCAGGCCCCCGCGGATCCCCAACGGGAATCCATGGATTTGTGAAGGATCCACATCTCTAGATAGCTATATAAGTTTTCCATTAATAACTCTGAAACCACTTACCAGATTTAAACCAAATTAAAAAGACAGCTCTTTGTGGACCAAGATCTATGTTTCTGCCTAATCTCATGTAATTTCATTCAGCGGTTCGGGCTGTAGACGTGTCTAAAAGTTGCAAAATCCCCTAGGCATCGCATGGGGAAATAGTGGTATGGGACCCTACCTTTTCCTGGCCCCCACTTGACAAATCACCCCAATACTTTCCATACGTTACTTAAAATATGTGGCAAACTTGTTTTGAAAATTTCAAGAAGATTTGTCAGTGCCAAAGTTATTAGCAAAATAAAAAACTCTTTGTGTATGGGAAAAGTGGGACCTAACTATAACTACCTACTGGCTATCCCCTCCCTTCTGCCCTTTTTGGTCGGTTGTTGTGCCCCTGCCCTCTCCCTCCTGCCCTTCATGGTCCGTTATGTTGCAACTGTCCCTCCTGTCTGTCCAGTATGGTCAGCTTGCTACCCCTGCTTCTTTCCTCTCTGCTCTCTGTTGTCCATGGTCATGATCCTTTCCCCTCCCTATTGCTTCCCATGGTCTGTTGTTGTGCTTGCCCTGTGTGATGTCTTGTGCTGCTGCAACCCCAATGCCTCCCCTGTGAGGTTGTTTGTGTCCCTGCCCTTCTCCCTCCTGCCCTCTCTTATCTCAGTTCATGCCCCTACCCCATTCCTCCGGCCCTCCGTGATCCAATGTACCTTACTTACCAACATTTTGAACTTGGTAAGAGGGAGATTTTTTTTTTTAAACCTGGGAACTGATTTTTCCCATTGACTTACTTTGAAAAAGAGGAGACTTTAGTCAGGAGACAGGTAAAATTCAGCCCTTTTGGGCTTCAAAGCATTGGGAGTCTCCTGCCTGAATCTGGTCTGTTGGCATGTATGATTGTACTGCCACTGCCACTTCTATCTGCCCTCAATTGTCTGTTATACTGTCACAGACTCTCTTGCCTGTCCTGCATGGATTCTTTGTTGCCTCTGTCCCCTTTCCCCTGCCGTCATTGGTCCTTTGTGCTACTGCTGCCCCTCTCACCTGCCCAGCGTGGTCAACTTGTTGCCCCTGCACCCTCCTTCCTAATCTCATTTATAAAATCTATGCCCCTGACTACTGTCTCCCTGTCGCGTGGGCTCTCATTATCCTAAATGAGACTACTGGATTTCTAGGCAGCAGGATTGATCACAGTGTGGGGGACTGAGTCGGACCCACGTGTAAGGAACTCTGTCACCCTAAATCCGGTTTTTGCTCCGGCTAACTAGCAGTGCCTCATTTCTCCCACGGGGAAGAGATGATTGGGCAGCCGAGCTCATGACATCTTTGGAACTTCTCAGGGAAGTCGTGTTCACTCAGATCCAAACCAACTCTCTCATTTACAGTATGATCTCATATACAAATGACAAAGACAGTATAAGTTTTATATAATGTTTTAATAAAACAACTGTATTTTAGATAATAAGGCGTGAGCCGCAATAACCAGAACCATGCAACACAGTAGGATTGAAATAGTCACCAGGAGAGTAAAACATAAGAACAAAACTATCATCGTGTCTATTAGTTTCTACTCTCCCTCTGCTTGATCTATATCGAGCACAGCATGTTAAGCTTCTAACTTGCCTTTCTGAATCACCGGGGAGACATCAGCCCTCATACCTGAGCAAAGGCCTGTGATCTTGGTTCAGCATCTGCAACTAGGCAGTCAGCGTCTAGTTGTGGTTCCCTGGTTGGAATCTCCCTCTTGCGTGTATCGGGACAAGGAAGTGATTTTATAACTAACATGTCAGCGTGATTACAAAATGTCCCTACGCAGGAATGCCAAGTCTAAACTCCTACCACCTCTATCGGCAATGTACCAGACTGTATCCTTGACTGAAGCACAGAGTCAATGTGTTATGGAGAACTCCAGTGCTGAAGTAGGCTAAACAGTGTGATATGAATAAAAAACAAAACCGTAGAACTGGCTATTTGAAAAATAACAGTATGAAGCCTAATAAAAAGCATTTAGAGCAAAGTGCACAGAGGCTCTAAGCTGCCAGCAAATGAATAAAATACATCCAGGGCAAAATGCACAAAGGCCTAAAGCCTGAAGCTAACGCGCAAAGGATACGTAAAACTAACCACACTACATCCCCACAGTATTCTACTGAACTACTAGATTGCTAGCATTCTATATTTATTACAAAAGTGTGGCACGCCAGATGTTATCTTGATGTAATCAAAACTGTAATACCTCAGGCATTTCCTTTGAAATTATAAAAATGAGAGGGTCTTATTCCATAGAAATTATGGTTAGTGCTCTAAAAAACTTAAAAAGGACATATTTTCTGAGTTCTCAAATAGAGACAAAGCATATGTAAATTATTAGCTATCTATATTTGTTTTTACCCACTTGATAACTTGATCATGTGGTACATTTAAGTGAGAGGATGTGGCGTTACAGCCAGAGCTGTAGTCTTTGCGACTGGGGAACCAGGTTCAAGTTTCGGTGTCTGATCGACATCCTGTGCTTCTGGGCAAATCACTTAGGCCCTCATTATGACATTGGTGGTAAATCTTGCTTACTGCCGCCAACATACCGCCGCATTGGGGAATATCCGTTCGCCATATTATGACATACACACACATCAATCTGACAGAATACAGCCACATACACAAATCTGCCAGCCCAAAGGTCAGTGGAAAAGTGGTGGTCCCAACACCCATACTGTTACACCAAGAAAACAACGCCTATCACATTATGACCCTCAAATCACCATGGCTGACATTCAATGCGGTAAACCATTGGTTGTACACACCGCCGCGCTCAGAATGGACACTCATATACAAAAACAACACCACATTGGCCAATTCTAAAGACGCACACCTGACACTCATACACATACCACACCCACACACCTACACCACTATTAAACACAAACTCACATTACCCACAACCCTTGACGAATACAAATCATTGCCACCAGACTGACACCAAGACCACTGCAACAACTAGACACACACACCACTTACACCTATACACCCCTCACACACCCCACATCACACACCCCACCACATTACTCAATGCACTCTTACCAACACACACCACACAACACCCATGTCCCCACAAAGGCATCCTGTTTCACTGATGAGGAGTTAAGGGTCATGGTGGAGGAAATTGTCAGGGTAGAGCCACAGCTGTTTGGAGCACAGGTACAGCAAATATCCATTGCCAGGAAGATGGAGCTATGGTGGAGAATCATGGACAAGGTGAACGCCGTGGGACAGCATCCAAGAACAAGGGACAACAGAGGACTGGCAGTGGACCCCCACCTCCTGCCCCACAGCTCACAGCATGGGAGAAGCAAGTCTTGGCATTACTGCATCCTGAGGGGCTCAGTGGAGTAGCCGGAGGACTGGACATTGGTAAGTCAATATTTATCACTTACCAGCATGCCATCTCACACCCTCACCCTCACTCCCATCACTCCACCACATACCACATCCCACATACTGCACTTACATATTTGACTAACCCCAATGCCAAGCCTTGCATGCTGTACCAATGCATGGGCAGCCCTCCCAGCCCTGCATGGACACCCATCACAAAATCATGCACAGCATATGGAAAATAACAATCACACAATACATCACCATACACAAGCAAAAGGTGGCAGGGCAACACCAACAATAGAGGGGAAGCCAGGGGTGTACAATATGTCACACACATGAAGTATAATTCATCGCTAACATCCCCACAGGTACCCCAGCCAATGTCAGCAGAGAGGAGGTGCCACGACTATCCAGTCCCCCAACAGAAGATGTTCACAGTGATGACAGTAACTCTGGACTTCAGGGTCTGGATGACCTACCTGACCCATCAGGGAACACCGGACAGCCGGTCACCCAAGCCCACTCACAGTCCTCCACAGAGCCTCCCCATTCAGTATCCAACACCACATCACCCACCCAGCGTACATACACCTCTGTCCCCAGGACACGTCAATCAGCAGTGTGCTCACCCAGTCCACACTTCATACCCAAGACAGTCATGGTCCAGGGGTCAGTGGCAGTGAGCACGCCGTTCAGGGAACACAGGCACAGGTCAACAGGGACACTGGGAGGCCTGCTGTGCACCAGGGGGAGGACAGGACCAGGAAACCGACTCTCCAGGAGGCACTCTCCGAGATCCTGGGAGCCTACCAACATTCCCAGGACATGATGAGCCAGACCCTAGACAACGTGCAGGAGAACAGGTGGCTGCAGGAGGGACAGTATCAGTGGATCAGGGAGGACTTGCAGGCCATCAACACCACCCTGATCTCCATTGCGGGGGTGCTGGCAGGCATGGCCAACATCATTAGGGAGGCAACAGCACACCAGCGTGCCCCTACCACTAGCCAGTCCATCGATCAAGGCCTCCGCGTCCGCTAGTGGGCAGGAGGCCCCGCCACAAGGACCCACAGGCCACCAGCATCCCTTCCCCTGCAGAAGGTGAACCACCCCGCAAACATTCCCTGTGATCCAGACAGAAGCCAGAGACACTTGCCAAGACCAACACCAGGAAATGGGACTCTCCTGATTGTCCCCCTTGTGTCCCACACTGTCTCCTTGTCCACTTTGAACTGCCTTTGCCCCCCCTCCTTTGGCCACTTGGACACTGCACATGTGCTACAAACAGACTGGGACAACACGCTGGACTTTCCTCCATCATCACCCCATTCCATTGCACTTTCCCCTCAATTTCTTCGCACTACAATAAACACCCTTGAACAGAACTTGACTACTAGTGTTTTATGTTTTGAAAATGCGCATTTATGGAAACATTCACATGTAGTGCCAATGAACTGTACACTGTGAGAGCATAGAAATAATGACCTGTAGTTGGCTGTAGTCAGCACATCAGTACACAGTTGTTATATCACCAACATCTGTAAAATGACAAGCCAAGGGTGACCGTAAGTTGAGATGCAGAGGAAGTTAATGCCATCATGATACAGCCTCACAGAATACACCAATAGTCATAAGAATTTGCAGTTGCACATTCTCACCTGTGTGTCATTGGAAGTACTGACGGATAACTGATGTTCACTTGTCCTCACCCTCCGCCTTTTCATCCTCACTGTCCTCAGGGTCTACAGCTGCCGCAGGGGCATCTCCAGTCCCCTCCTCCTGCAGAAAAGGTACATGGCGTCTGAGGGCGAGGTTGTGCAACATGCAGCATGCCACTACTATCTGGCCCATCTTCTTGGGTGAGTAGCACTGGGAGCCCCCTGTCCAATGGAGGCACCTGATCCTGGCCTTCAGGAGGCCAAATGTCCTCTCGATTATCCATCTGGTTCACCCAAGTGCCTCATTATAATGTTCCTCAGCCCCTCTATTGGCATTCCTCACAGGGGTCAGCAGCCACGATAGGTTTGGGTAGCCAGAGTCACCTGCAAGTATTGAGGGACAGTAGGAGGCTGGCCTTGTTTGTAGTGGGTACCTTGGGTACTTAGACTTTACACCAGGTCTTGTTAGTGAAATGTAGTAGTGTTCTAGCAGCTTAGGCTGATAGAGGTAGCTATAGTGGAGCAGCTTAGAATGAACTAGGAGACATGCAAAGCTCCTGCAATACCACTTATAGTTACACAGTACTTATACACAAGTAAAGACAATACTCAGTGTTACCAAAAATAAAGGTGGTTTATTTGGGTGGCACAAGGCCAAAAATATCTTATATGCAATACTCCTTCTGGAGGTAAGTATTATACAAAATATATACACTAGATACCAAAATAAGGTACGTAATTAGACATAGGATAGTGCAAACAATAGGAAATGCCATAGAATGCAATGGGTGAAAATAGGTCATGGGGCAACACAAACCATATACTAAGAAAGTGGAATGCAAATCACAAATTACCCCCTAGACAAGTGTAATGTGTAGAGAATCACTGGGAGAGTAAGAATACAGTAAAGGTAAGTAAATTACCCCACCCCAGAGCCCAGGAAAGTAGGAGTAAAGTACTGCAAGTTTCCTTAGGACACACTACAGGTCATGATTAGAGTTATTGCAAGAATCAAGCAAGACTGCAGACAACAAATGGTGGATTTCTGGACCTGAAGACCTGCAAAGGAAGGAGACCAAGTCCAGAAGTCGGAAGAAGTTCCAGGAAGGACAGGAGCCCCTGCCAACCCAGGAGAGGGTACAAAAGAAGAGTCCCCGGTTGGACGAAGACTGCAGAAATGCACCCAAGGAATACATCATCATGTGCCTGCATAATGCAATGGATGTACCATGAAGAGAAGTTGGATGCAGACGAGTTTTGGCGCTGGATTCATCCAACAAGGCTTGGTTCGTGGAAAGTCGTGTTTTGAATCAAAATTACACTATCTGGACCCAGGAGGGACCTATGGGCCTCAACTCTGTGTGAGGAGGAAGAAGGGGCTCTTAGCACTTTAGAGAGCCCTCAGAACACCAGACAGCACCCACAGGAGTCCCAGGACACGGGGATAAAGGAGGTGCAAATTTCGGTTGGTGCAGCACTACAAAGGAAGGTCCCACGCCGCTGGACAACAACTCAGCGAGGTGAGCATCGCAGGATAGAGTGCTGGGGACCTGGGCCTGGCTGTGCATGACAGAATTGTGCAAAGAGTGCACAGAGGCTTCAGGAGGTGAAGAAGACACAGTGCACAGGGGTACTGTCGTACTCGGGAAGGCAAGGTCTTACCTCCTCCAAATTGGGACAGCAGGACCTCAGCACAGTCTGTGTCAAATGAGTCCACCACCTGTGTTCCAAGGAGCATGCTCCTCACCAGGAGAGTAGTCCAAGAGAACCAGTCGTCGACTTAGAAGGTGCCTGCGTGAGCAGGGAAGTGACTCTGTCACTCCACAGGAGATTTCTTCGGTCCTTCTGGTGCAGGGTGAAGACAGGGCATCCCCATAGCATGCACACTGTGGAAACTGTTGCAGTTGCTGGCTGGAGCTGAAGTTCCAGAGGGAAAGTAGTCCACCTGGATACTTTGTTGCTGTTACAGTGGTTCCCGGAGCAGTCTGTGGTCGATCCGAGGTCAGAGGATGAAGTACTATTTGCAGAGGATTTTTGCTGGAAACTTGCAAGTAGAATCTGAAGAGAAACCCACAGGAGAGGCCCTAAATAGCCCTGAGAGGGGGATTGACTACCTTATCAGGTAAGGACCTATCAGGAGGGGTCTCTGACATCACCTGCTGGCACTGGCCACTCAGAGGCCTCCAGAGTGTTCCCACACCTTGGAAAACAAGATGGCTAAAGTCTGGGACACACTGGAGGGGTGCTAGCACCACCCCTGGGGTGGTGATGGACAGGGGAGTGGTCACTCCCCTTTCCTTTGTCCAGTTTTGCGCCAGAGTAGGGACTGGAGGGGTCCTTGAACTGGTGTAGACTGGCTTATGTGAGGAGAGCACCATCTGTGCCCTTCAAAGCATTTCCAGAGGCTGAGGGAGGCTACCCCTCCCCAGCCTGTTACACCTATTTCCAAAGGGAGAGGGTGTAACACCCTCCTCCCAAAGGAAAATTCTTTGTTCTGCCTTCCTGGGACTGAGCTGCTCAGACCCCAGGAGGGCAGAAACCTGTCTGTGAGGTGGCAGCAGCTGTAGCTGCAGTGCAAGCCTCAAAGAGCTGGTTTGGCAGTACTGGGGTCCATGGTGGAGCCCTCAGGAGGCATGGAATTGCCTCCCCAATACCAGATTTGGAATGAGGGACAATTCCATGATCTTAGACACCTTACATGGCCATATTCAGAGTTACCATTGTGAAGCTACGTATAGGTATTGACCTATATGTAGTGGACTTGTGTAATGGCGTCCCCGCACTCACAAAGTCCCGGGAATTGGCCCTGAACTATTTGGGGGCACCTTTGCTAGTGCAAGGGTGCCCTCACACTTAGTAACTTTGCACCTAACCTTCAGTAAATGAAAGTTAGACATATAGGTGACTTATAAGTTACTTAAGTGCAGTGAAAATGGCTGTGAAATAGTGTGCGCACTATTTCACGCAGGCTACAATGGCAGGCCTGTGGAAGGGTTTGTCTGAGATCCTTAAGGGTGGCAAAAGAAGTGCAACAGCCCATAAGGATCTCCTGGAACCCCAATGCCCTGGGTACATGGTATCATATACTAGGGAGTTATAAGGGAGGGGGTCCAGTGTGCCAATTGAAATTGGTAAATGAAGTCACTAGCCTATAGTGACAAATTTAAAAGCAGAGAGAGCATAAGCACTGAGGTTCTGGTTAGCAGAGCCTCAGTGACACAGTCAAGCACTACTGACAACACACACATTAGGCCATAAAATATGAGCACCAGGGTCCTGACCAGCAGGATCCCAGTGAGACAGGCAAAAACATGCTAACATACAGGTAAAAATGGGGGTAACATGCCAAGAAAGATGGTACTTTCCTACAGGGACCACATTTAGCCTCACACAGTACTATGGGGGTACACCTGAAGGCATACACTAACATACAGTAGGAGGCACCCTGTGCCTCTGTAGTTGTGCCATCACATTAGGGATGCTGCTATTCCTCAGAACAAATGCATCATGCACTGACCCAGGATACTTAGCATTGACGTGAGAGATGTACTGGTGCGCCAGGCACACCATCTGCACATTCAGTGGGTGGAAACTGTTCTGATTCCTGAACACCTGTTCATTCTGGTAAGGGGGGGGGGGGAATAAACGCAATATATTGGGGATATGTCCCATTGCATAGAATCCAGCCTTCATAGTGGCCAAATCTTCCACCTGGGGAAAGAAATGTAGACTGCACATGTGTCTCACCAGGGCAGACAAGACTCTTGCCAGCAGTATTGAGAACAGTGGCTGTGACATTCCTGCTGCCAAGCCCACTGTCACTTGGAAAGAACCAGTTGCCAAGAAATGGAGCACTGATAGCACTTGCACAAGAGGGGGGATCCCAGTCGGATGATGGATAGATGAGATCAGGTCTGGCTCCAATTGGGCACACAGCTCAGTGATTGTGGCCCTGTCCAGTCTATAGGTGAGGATAATAGCCTGTCCTCCAGTGTAGCCAAGTCCACAAGGGGTCTGGACACGGGGTATTTCTCTACCTCCTATTCAACCGCAACGGTAGGCATGTAAGGGACACAAGAGTGATTAGGCTGTCACAATTGGAACAATGTAACCACAAATTTAGTGTACTTGGTGCACTTATGTAATGGGACAGTGTTAATGGCGAGGTATGTGTCAATTTAATATGTGACTCAGTTAATGTCGATATGACCGTTGCCCCCCCCTGAAATGGCGACCGCCTCTCCTGTATGTAGAGACAGGTGGAAGTGAGGTAATTTCTCTGACGTTGGGCGTCGTGGCCGAAGGCAGTCTTGCACTGCCGTGCAATTCCTAATTGGATAATATGGGTCTCTATAGAGTACAGTGGCCAATGGGGATCTGCGGTGACGGTGTGCACCACTGCAGATGTGACTGCCATTTTCTATCTGATTCCTCACTTGTTTCCTGACCTTCAACAGGGGAACACCTATACTGCGTGTACTGCTGTGACCTGTGTCTGGAACCCACCATGGCCCCTGTGACCGGGGAAAGGGCCCCTGCCTTTACTTCAGAGGAGTTGGAATGACTGATGGATGGGGTCCTACCCCAGTAAGGACTGCTGTATGGTCCTCCAAAGGGTGTTTGGTTCCTACTGAGGACACAACTAACATCTCAGTTTCCATCAATGCCTTATTAATATCTACATATGCAGAACTGTGTTTCATGGCAACACCAAAACATTATACCTGCTGACAAAGGATGCATTCTTGCACAAAGTTGGAAGGTACAAAGATTTAACACTAGTCAGCACTATGTGCAACAGTGCCAGTAAACCCTCATTTGACTTTTACAATGTTACATACAGTGTATGACTGTCCTTTTCCATCATAACATGACTTAGTTATTCAGAGGGTCAATGTATGATAGTTCGGATGAGGAGCCATGTATGCTTGCAGCTTTGTTAGAGGTAGATCAGCGAGGACCTTTTGTGAGAGGGAATGTGATTGGTCATAAGGTCTCATTTCTGGTGGACACGGGAGCCACACGCTATACGGTGAGAAGTGCAGAAGTTCTGAACTTGCCTCTTTCAGGAAGAACAGTTCAGGATGTAGGGGTAGTGAATAAGCATTGGACAAATCCGATCACAGATCCAGTACAGGTTGAGATTGGCATCTTTCAGGGACTGCATAAATTTGTAGTCTGTGACTCAAGTCCAGTATCCCTACTGTGAAGGGACTTATTGTGCAAGACCAAATGTTCGATTACTTGTTCGACTTCTGGTATAGAGATCCAGGTGAATAGTGATGATGAGGAAGAACAAACTCCAGAAATTGATAATGAAACCATCAATGAGGAGTATTCATTGATTGAGTTTCTCCCAATGTTCACTGTGAAAGAGCTGCATGCAGACTTGCAGGGAACAGTACAAGAAAATGTGTGGGACCTGACAGGTAAAAAAGTGGGCTTGAACAAGGGAGTGGAGCCAATTAAGAGTACTTTGAAGCCGAATGTAGTGTTTCTGCAGCTTCCACAGTATAACATGGCACAAGATGTTCTGATGAAAGTGGCACAGATAATTGGAGATTTCCTGAAACAAGGGGTTTTGAAAGAAGTGCTGAGTAGTCCATGTAATTCACTGATAATGGGCCTGAAGAAACCTTGTGGGAAAGTGCAACTTGTACAGGATTTGCAAAAAGTGAATGACATGGTGTTCAAGTGTTGTCCTGTAGTGCCAAACCCAGCAGTAATAATGTTTCAAATTCCCTGCGATGCAGAATGGTTCACAGTGGTTGATTTGTCACAAGCTTTCTTTTCTGTGCTTCTTCATGAGGATAGTCAGTTTCTCCTTAGTTGCAAATTCCTAGACAGAGTCTACAGCTGGTACAGGCTTCCTCAAGGGTACACTGAGTCTCCGTCTCTGTTCAATCAGATTTTGAAAAATAATTTGGAGTCTTTGGAACTACCGTACCAATCGACTCTGGTGCAATACATTGATGACTTACTGATTGCATCCAAAACAAGGGACGAGTGTAAGTACAACTCGATTGCCCTGTTGAATCACTTGGGAAAATTTGGACATAAGGTGTCACCTTTAAAATTGCAGTATTGTCAGAAGTCAGTGAAATATCTGGGACACCAGATTGAGAAATGGTCAAGGAGAATTTCCAGAGAAAGGATTACAATGATATTGCAAAGAAGTCCCCAGACTTCACAGAGAGATGTCACAATGTTTCTGGTAATGGTAGGTTATTGTCGTCAGTGGATTCAAAATTTTGCTGAAATTGCCAAATCATTACAGCAGCTGACATATAAGGATATTACAAATCCCGTTACACTAAACCAGGAACAACTGAAAGCATTTACTGAGTTGAGAGAGAGTTTGTGCAGAGCTCCAGCGTTGGGAATGCCTGATTACACAAAGCCATTCACAATGTTTTGCCATGAACGTGATGCTAGTTCTTTGTCTGTCTTGACACAGGTCCATGGAGGTGCTTATCCCCCAGTAGCCTATTTTTCAACTACCTTGGATCCAGTTGCAGCAGCCTTACCGGGTTGTTTGTGTGCAGTTGCCACAGTTGGTCAAAGCCTTTCACAATGTGAGGGAGTAGTGATGGGATACCCTCTGACGGTAATGGTACCTCACTCAGTTGAGATTTTACTGACAAGGACGAAAACACAGTATTTGACTGGTGCCAGACTGACAAGGTATGAGACGAGCATTCTAGGTGATCCAAATGTAACATTGAAAAGATGTACAGTGTTGAACCCGGCAACATTACTTTCAAGTGATACTGTTGAAACTGAAAAAGAAGAAGACATTGAGCATGATTGTCTTGAGGTAACAGAGTTGAGCACAAAACCGAGACCCGATATCAGAGATACACGATTGGCAGAAAATGACCAAATTGTCTTTGTTGATGGTTCATGTCTCAGAGATGGTACAGGAACTTTGAGAGCAGGATATGTTGTGTGCACAATTACAGGTACATTAGAAGCATCTTGGCTTTGAGGTGTATATTCTGCACAAGTAGCAGAATTGGTAGCTCTTAATAGAGCGTGCCATATATCTGCTAGATTGAGAGTCACTACCTACACAGATAGCCAATTTGGATTTGGAATTATTCATGATTTTGGTCATCTGTGGCCGAAAAGAGGTTTCCTGTCCTCTACTGGTTCACCAGTAAGAAATGGCAACAGAATAAAGGAATTGCTGTATTCAATACAGTTGCCTGAAGAAATTGCAATGGTGAAATGCAGTGCACATAAAATCGAAGGATTACGTGTCACTGGGAAATGTATTTGCGTATCAAGTTGCAAGGTTTCGCACATTGAACTGTATATCATTTAAGGACAAGTGGGAGTTGATGTCTGAAGAAGACACTACATGTACAGGTTTTGCATTAAGGGTGATTGACACAATGGAAGAATTAAAAAAATTGCAGAGTAATGTCGACAGAGAGGAAAATAAATCATGGTTGAAGATGAAGTGCGTCCAGAGGCAGGACGAGTTATGGGTATCAGACGAAAGTCAAATAGTTTTGCCAAATAGTTTACTGTCACAAATGGTGAGGTATTACCATGGTCAGGCACACATTGGGAGGGATGCCATGGTTCGATTGTTCATAATTGACTGGTTCAATCCTAAGTTTAGGCAGGCAGCAGAAGCAGTATGCCATCGCTGCATTATTTGTCAATAACTAAATTGGGGAAAAGGGACAGTGGTGAATTTGAGCCACACTGGAAGAGCAGGAGGTCCATTCAGCAGAATGCAACTGGATTTGAGATGCCTGCGTGTGATTGTGTGCATTTTTAGTTATTGGATTGAAGCGTACCCCACAAGAAGAAATAATAGCCTCACAGAAGTGAAGTTGTCATTTAGAGAGTTGATACCACGTTTCGGATTCTCGATCTCTTTAGAATCAGATAGGGGAACTCACTTTAATAACGAAGTGATTAAACTTTTGTGTGCAGCACTAAACATTGAGCAGAAGTTGCATTGTAGCTACTGCCCTGAAGCATCAGGACTACTGGAACAGATGAATGGAACCTTGAAATCAAGAATTGCCAAGATGTGTGCAGCTATAAATCTGAAATGGCTAGATGCATTGCCTTTGGTACTGATATCAATGAGAAATACACCTGACAAGAAGACAGGGCTGTCGCCCACGAGATCCTTGTGGGGGGAGCAATGAGATTATCAGCAGTTCCAGCCATTGCACTTGTAAATATTACAGATGATATGGTGTTGGACTACTGCAAGGGTCTGGCTGATGTGGTTCCCTCTTTCTCTCAGCAGGTGGAGGCCACCACCCTGCCACCAATAAACAATCCAGGGCGCAACCTGAGAGCCGGCGACTGGGTCGTTGTCCGAAAACATGTTCGCAAGACGTGTTTGGAGCCACATTGGAGAGGGCCTTACCAGGTGATTCTAACAACTACGACAGCTGTGAAGTGTTCAAGATTCTGGAACTGGATTCACACGAGTCACACAAAGAGAGTGGCATGTCCACTGGATCATGAAGAAGTGTTGTTGAGATCACCAACAACGGTGAAACAGGTTGCCGCACCTGAACCAGAAAAAGAACAAGGAGAGTCTGTAATTGAACAAGAGCTTGTGGAAGATGGTTCACTCACCCCTGTAACAGACAAAAGTGAAGAATTACAGGAGGGTGCAGAAGAATTGATCTCAACGGATACAACAGGGGAGCGTAGCTCAGCAGGGGTTCTCCCTGAAGCAGACAGAGCTGACAGAGCTGAGAAGCAAACAGAGCAAGTGCAAGTGCCAGACCAAGAAGGGGAAAGAATTGAGAAGGATTAAAGTCAAGGCGATCCGACTACTCCTGAACCTGTTGCAGGTCAATCAAGAGAAAACACCACAGAGAAAGAGAAAGAGAAGAGTCCAATCCTAAAAAGAATATTGACAGAAGGATTGAGGAAAGTAGATAATTGGCCGGAATCGCAAATAGAGAGAAGAAAGAAAGTGGTCATAAATGAAACAATAGAGGAAGAAGTAGATACTGCGAGAAAAGAAGAATTGAGTGAAGGAGAGTTCAGTGGTGATCGAAAGTTGAAGAGGAAGAGAATAGCAAGTCAAAGATACGCAGGTCCTGAATGGGCATAGGCAACTACTAATAAATGGCAACACAAGTTCATGTATTTTCGTTTTGATAGAGAAGTTCGGAGTCAGTATTTTGATGTAACCTGAAGGTGAGCAAGGAGCTGAATTGTTAAACCAATCTGAAAATAATTTGAGAAAAGGGACTGTTGGAAAATAAACTGGAAGAGACATTAAAACCTGATTTGACATTAAAAAACAGATGTGACAAGCTGCTAATCAATTATGACAAGGATAGGGGTTCCTGGATGCAAGACTGAACTGCAAGAGAAGAATTTTTCTATTTTTGATTTTGCTGCACTTTTTAAGAATTACTTCTGCTTTCGGATTCTTTACAGATCATGGCTGAGTTAAATAACCAAGTTAGGAATATTAGTCGCTGTAAATATATGAGCGTTGGATTGGCAATCATGTGTGGAATTTTGTTTATAGTGGTGATTGTGGGAATGTCTGCTCTTGATGTGAAAGGAGCCAATCTTACTTCTGCTTCTGAAACTACTACACTAATGGCTTTAGAGAAGTTTAAATTAGATGAGAAATACTTGCATGACTATACTAATGCTCAAGGAGAGCTTTCTTCTAATGTTTTCTATTGCTTGTTGAGTGAATATGTGGAGACAATGGATGCAAGGTACTGTCTTGTGTGTACGCAAATTCCTTCATCAGTAGAAGAAGGAGTTACGTACCACAGTCTTCCACTAACCTATGGATTAAGCTGTAGTCTGCTACTTACAAGATTCTATGATCAGGAGTACATTCAGTATTTCTACTCTAATTACGATGTAGTGTTTTCGTTCGTTCCTATTATTAGGTATTTGAGTAGAGTAGCTAAGGATCATGATATGGTATTGGTTAGAGGATTCTTTGAGCCTACACTAACATTTGAAACCGCATATGCACATAAAATAATCTCACATGCTTGCTTACACATTTAGAGAAGAGCTTCATAGGTCATACTGATGAAAGGAAAAAGGCATTAAAAGAAAAATTAGAAAAAGGTTTAGAGAAAAGGACTTATGAGAATGATTATGCTTACACTGCAATTAAAACGCAAGGGAAATTAGCACTAGATGCATTACACGTAGGGAAGCTTTGTATATATAGGCCAAAATCACGCACTGACAATTTATTTGTGGGTAACGAGTGAATGTAGGCATGTGTTTCTGTTTCAGAGTAAGTGTACTTTTATGTTGAATGGTCAGGACCCTGCGATGTCAGGCATTTACTATATTTGTGGACTTAATGCTTACTATCGTCTTCCAAGAGGATGGTATGGGGCATGTTATTTGGGGATAGTATTCCCAAAGATTTATCAGATAGATGACTTGAAAAAGTTTCAGGAATTGACTGAATTACATCATAAGCGACAGAGGAGGGAACCCTCTTCTGCAGTAGGGGGAGATATATTTTGTGCGGTGATTCCTTCGCTTGAAGTCATCCTGAACTCAATCAAGATACGAAAGTTGTCTACTGTTGTTGATAACATGTTGACAAATTTTACAGGGGCAATTCTCCTGATAGAAACTAAATTGGCGGATAGAGCTATGACTCTTCAAAATCGCCTTGCTTTAAACATCCTTCTAGCGAAGGACGGCGGAGTCTGTAGAATGATTAACTCTATGCTGCTCATACATTCCTAACAATAGTAAGAGGATAAGAGACTTACTTAGTAACCTGACTAACTCAAGTAAGGACTTGAAGGAACCAGGTGTTTGGGAGAAGGTTGGAAAAAGATTTGTTTCAGTGGGAAATTGGCTTAGTAATATTTGGAATGGGGTATTATTAAAAATCATACAGAGAATATTAATTGTGATTGATTGCATATTAGGATTATGGGGTTCATGTAAACTGTGTCAAAAGATTAAATTGAAAAAGTCTAAAAATTATCAGAGGAGGCAAGAACCAAACCCGGGAGAGAATTTATAGGGAAGATTCGAGAAGAAGGCAAAATGCCAAAGAAACAGAATTGTGATAACTATTGATGGTAAATTAGTGTGATGACATATTTTGTCATCTAAGGAAGGATTGTTAACGCAAACGTGTCAATTAGACATTTTTAATGAATGTTTATGTATTTTGAATAAGGAAAATTGTAGAAAATGACTAAGGTAGAAAAATAATGTGCACGCTTGAAATTGTGACCTCAAAGAGAGGTCACCAAGACTCACAAATAATATTAAAAGAGCAACTAACATATGTGAAATGATAAAAATCTATTAAAATAATGTAGTAGTATGTCATATTGAGAGATATAACCTATGTTTTGCATTTTTGTAGAGCTTAACTTAGCTAAAGTCATGGCCTAGTTTTGCCCAACCTCGTGCAGAAGCTGGATATTAACGTTCAATGTAAGACACTGACGGGCTGAACTCACTGCGAACTGCTCATTATTTAATAAAATCTGCATAGCTGAAAACCTTTGCACGAACCAACGGACAGGAGATGATGAAATAAAAATGTAGCAGAAAGTGTGAAAAGCATACTGAGTGTACTTTCCCAGGACTCGAACAATAGAGACACTGACTGGACAGAAGATGCAACATTTTCGATACCTGACGAGCCTGATGATGAGAACATCGTACTGTGAACCAATCAACAATTTGAGAACTGTGTAGTATTAAAATTCAGAGATCTGAATTACAAAAGTTATTGGTTAGGGTAAAATTGTGTGATTAATTGACCAATTAGGAATTGGGGGATAGTCTGGGTGACATTCATATAACAACGTGACAGAGGGAAATGCTCTCATACCTTATTCTGATAGAAGAAGATTCGAGATTCTGTCATTGGGCTCATGCTCTTGAGTACTTGATGTGATGTTGATCGACTGATGACCTGAAGATGAAGACTGATTTTTTTGCTGACTCATACCGTGGATAGGTAGCTATGACAATGTGACTGAATACCTTTTGTGCCTTTTCTTTCTAGGTACCAATTGCACTGTCTAATAGTTTTTCTCTTACCCAGATGTTTTTCAAATTCAATTAGAGTGTTTTTGCATGAAGTTCCACATGCTGATGCTAATCTGGGTTAGATGAGGTTCCTAATCTAGTACCTTGACATATACAGTGACAAATGACTGACAGACTGATTTGATGAACTCTGCTGCTCATGTTGACGTATTCACCTTTCATTCATATGTTGACTTATGCTAATGCTTTAGAATGTATTTTGTCTCAAGTTTTGATTAGATTATGTAATTGTTGGTTACTAATGAATTAATCTTGATTTGATTCAAATAAAGTTTGAAATAATCTCATGATTTAGTATTGTAACTAATAGGGAAATAAAATTGCTAAAACGTATATTGCGTTGTGGTTATTCATGACTGAAAGGTCATGGTATGATGTTATTAACTGCTGATTAATGATTAGCTTAATAGTTATTGATTTTTGTGTATTGATTATTGAGAAACATTGGTCACACCGTAGCTAGGATACTCCATGCGAATCAAAAGGTTCATCAACCTATGCACGGACCCTTGTAAGTTTACTCATTAAGGACCAGGCACGCTATCAGTGGTAAGCCATGCTGCACTTCCATGATTATTAAGTGTGGCAAATATCAATCCCAGGGAGCAACATTCCTTAAAAATCCAAAATGGCAGAAACTGAAGTTTGAAGGTTACATCTGGCTGGGCTCCACCCACTGGTGTCGCTAAAAATCCTTAACTTAACACACACCTCTCCTACCCTCTCCTGATCTAATCAAGAGAGCACCTGGTTGTCTGGGTCTGCAGAAAATGGGGGAGGTCCTGAGCTGCTCCAAATGCCCTTCCCTCCTTGAAGACCAGTTTGACTGCTCTCCCTCTAGCCTGTTTCACCATCTGCTGAGGCAGATCTCCTCCCCCAGGCACTTCCTTTGTGTTCAGCCCAGGCCACTTCACACCTCATCAAGGCATCCTAGCTAGGCTGCCAGAGACTGGCCAATCAGAGAAGGGCACTACAGTGCTGAAGTTTGCAACTTTCAGGTAGAGGCCTAAAACTCTTTCCCAGCACTAGTTATGTTATGTTCAACAATGTTGCGTTGTGAAATGTATTATAACAATCAATTTGATATTGAACGTGCCCCATCTAGCTCATTTGGAAACTTTATTAATTAAAAGAAAGTCTCTCCATTTTTGACTATTGAGCTTATTCATTACAATGAGGGGAAAATTAATGTGGCTATTTTTCCTTACCAGGGCTTATAGAACATATTTTATAAGGTCCCTGCTTATAGTTACACTGCACCCAACCCTAGGGGCACCGAGGGCACATCTTAGGGATTACCTATGTGTAAAAATAAGGTAGTACTTTTAATTCCAAAGTCAAATTGCATATAACTTTGATTTAAAAGCAGCCAGCAAAGCCAGCAAATGACCCTGGGCAGCAGAGAACTGCACAGATGGGTTCACCATCCATGCTGGGGTCCCTAAACCTACATGCCCTACCATAGACTAGTGACTTATAGGTAAGTTGACATAGCCAATTATAATTAGCCTAATTTGTATACTTATTTTACACAGAGCACAGGCCCGGGGACTGGTAAGCAGTACCCAGGGCACCATCAGAGTAGGAAAACACCAACAAAAAGTGAACAATGGGGGCAAAAAGTTAAGGTGCTTCTGCTATCAGCCCAGTTTTCTCACACGCTCAAGCACAATTTTGTCCAATTCATGTAAGACCAGGTTAGTCAAAAAGTGCTTGTTTAAAAAGGACAACATCAACTGATTTGGCAATTACTACTGAAAAATCCTCCAAATCTCCACTCAACAGAACTCAGCTGGAGCATGATCCTTCTCTTACCTCGCTGCTCAGAACTAGAAGGCTCTTCTGCTGCACCTCAGGCAATCAGCCTCACTGCCTCAATTGAAGAAGGACCAGAAGACCTGGCTATTCATCTGAACTGCAACTGCCCTCCCCTTAGTGCCTTGAGACCTTTATGGGTGACTAGCCACGCTCTAGAAGAACCTGATTTATTGGGGGTGGTTTAGGGGGGTGGAGCTCCCCACCTCCGTGAGAATGCAAAGGGCTTCTGGACTTTGCAATCCTG
Organism: Pleurodeles waltl; assembly: GCF_031143425.1. NCBI lineage: Eukaryota > Metazoa > Chordata > Amphibia > Caudata > Salamandridae > Pleurodeles > Pleurodeles waltl. The sequence goes on along the minus strand of NC_090437.1, from coordinate 712,734,988 downwards.
GCTCCACTGCCCCGTGATGTGATGCTGTGGCCTATGTTGTTGGAGTCCATTGCGCTCTAAATAGAGCATTGGCTCTGCACCTCCTGGCTAGTACAAAGGGCTTCTGGGCTTTGGAGTCCTGGCTCCACTGCCCCTCGATGTTGTGCTGTGTCCCGTGCTGCAGGACGCCATAAGGGTTGAAATAGAGCATTGGCCATGAAAGTGCCTTTCATATGACAACCCTACTATGAATTGATTATGTCTACACGCAGAATGTATTGCTCAGAAGATGTTACTTCTGTGCGTAACTTGTCAGCGTGGTATCTAACAAAACTCTAGCCATTAGCTTCATGCTGGCAAGCAAATCTGTTCAGTTTTCTTCTTTCTGTACACCCTCAAATAATGACTAAACGATTCTAGGAGCGCTTGTAAAGCATAAGCAACATACAAATTGCTCATTTTTTTAAGAGCCCCAGCACAGAGGTGCGCAAACATTCCTGCGGTGGAGGGCTTAAGAAGTGACCCCCAGGTCTGCCAATTGGGAGGTGAGTGAATAACATGGGGAGCACCATCATCAAATATTAAATTAGACCTTCTGAGATTACTCCTCAGGAAACCATAAAAACGAATTTTTCGCATTGTCGCGGGAGCAGTCTTGACGGAAAGAAACACTAGATATTTAGTGCTAACTCGATTTACCTAAAGTGATCCCATTTGGTATGTACTAATAATCGTGGCTTGTCATATCTGTAGAGTCCAGCTGGACTCATTCTAGTCTTTTTGCCAGCCACTCTGCTGAGGGCTGGTCTTACTTGTGTAACCTACACCCACCCAACACAGGCGTCACCAGTCAGGTGACCCTGCCAATAAAAGGGGCCGGGCGCACGTGCCCGAAGCCAGTTTATTACCACCCTACCACCGTGTCTGCGTCCCTTCCTTTACTAGCATGAGGGCCTACAATATCTTCTTCCCTCGTGCTTTTTTCCAAGTTATCAACGCATAAACATGTTGATTTAAATAATACAATACTATATTTAAGTTTTAAAGCAGGAACTGAAGCGCAAGTTTGTGTTTTGTGAATTGAAGTGCTATTAGGGTCGGCATTGCCTCATAAATTACAAATACTAGGGCATTCTTGTTCACAAGTGTCAGCAAGCACCTTCAGTGCACTGTTTTTGAAGCACCTGTGTCTACATAATTATATATATAACTACCTGTGCTACAGCAGTGATTAAACAACTGTTTTTGTACACACGAGTGAATTCTTTGTTTATCAAGGATGCAAATTAACTATTCTTCCTCTGAAGGAACCACTGTTTTCTGTAATTTAACTGGCTCGGGCCAACATCTAGATACATTTAAGCTTGGTATTTTCAATGATCTTAGACCAATCCTTGCACACTGCCGATTTACAAATCAGCTCTAGTACTTTTTGTCTTAGTGCTACAAGCCTGAACTTAAAAATAATAACAAACTACCCTATGGCATCGCTTAGTGTACTTAGTAGATTTAGCTGCTTCTTATGGCAGATAAGGTGATGAAGCACATTTAAAGAGGGGTAACAAACTATACCATAACAGTTGCTGTGGCTTGGTATGAATCGAGGAAAAAGAAGTGACCAATTGGATGCCTCCACAGAGAGAGAGAGAGAGAGAGAGAGAGAGGGAGCGGGAGCTGTGTGCACGTTGAAATGAGCTACGTTCTGTCTGTCTTTCTGAAGACCAGGTGATTTTCTCAGTTTTTTTATTTTTTTTACTTTGCCGAGAATTATTCCACAGCTTACTGCTTGTATGGAGGAGGAGTTTCCATTTATGTTTTTTCTTTGAAGGGTGGTTGTTTGTTTTAGAGTGTGGCTTGTATCGTATATGGAAGGTAATGTAAAAAAACATGTAGCTAAAGCGTTTTCATAAAAGACCCTGTTGTTGAAATATTATGACAGTATGTCAGCGTTTCGATTTCAGTGAGTAATGCACACAGTATAAATAGAAAAGGATGAAAGTGGGCGATTTTGTCAGCATGTTCATGTTACAAGAAAAAGCCTCAAGGGAAATTTGCTGCTAACCTGCAAGCCTGGATTTGCATAGTTTTAGATACTGCCTTTTACATTTAGCTGTTTTAGGAATACACATTTTATCACATAATTATCTCGGGACGTTGTCTGTGCTTCCGTTTATATAACCTTAACATCAACCAACTTTCCTTAAAAACTGTAAACTATTTCCGCGCACTAATGGGTTCCGCGTTGGTAGTTTAGGTCATGTTCATTAAGGACAATCACGGCTAACGTGACTAATATGTCACCGTGCACATGAGATACCGTACACCTCTAGCCCCAACGGACATTACATCCACGCCATATTGTTTCAGGGTGTGGGGCAGAAGAGATCATGTACGCAAGTTTTTTGTTTCATAGGATATGCCATTTATTGTCTTATACGTTTAGAAACAGGGGAATCTGTCCCTCTAGGGTTGTATTATTAAATATCGAGCCCAAGAATTGTGATAAACAAGAATATCATGTACAAAATGTCGAGGGACAACATATAGTTAAGTCCATATAGGGTAGGTATAGATGTATTATTCCTAACTCTACGGACCTCGAAGATATGTATACATATGTATACAAGGTACACATATGTGGAGTTAGAGTAAGAAAAGCTTTATACTTAGTTACCTCGATAATTTCTGCTCAATATTTTGTCCTCAGTATTTGCATGGCTTGGTATTCTAAATTCGATATTTAGGGTGCACACCTCTGCCAATTAATAAAAAAAATTAAACAGTTGTGACTTCACCGTTCTCTCTTTTCAGGATCAGTTATGGCTTCGCATTGGGTTCCCGCAATATTAGAGAGTACTCTGAGGGGTCCGTCGAAAACAAAAAGTATCTAGTTTTAGAACATTGTTTTAGGACAGGAACTTCCACTGGTAACTTGGCTCCAACCATCAAATCGTACCAAGAGATGTTCACTCACAAAGGATTCCTACAACTCAGGGACACAAGAAAGTGAGGGCAATCGGAACACTTAAATGAAGCTGCAACACATCTCTTGGTGCATGTAACCTCCCCCAACACATGTGAGAGCATGTCTGATCCCACAATCTGTCCCATTTTGTTGTAGTGTTCTGGGGCTCAGCACCTGGCTTTTTTAATTGACTGGTTCCTTCACTGTTCTTTTGGAAGACCGACAATGGGCTGTCATCTTCCTATAGCAGTGCTTGCTGACTGAAAGCATGTCAGGATATCTCAACCTGTCTTTTCTAATGCATCCTGTTGTGTGGCTCCACTTGTCTTTCTGCTTAGTTTTGCTGCATGTTACAAATGGGGTCTCTAGTTGGAAGGTGAATGTACCCAGTCCAATTACAGACCACAACTCTAGTCAAGGTATGAACGATACACACTAAAAGATAACCTGTGCTCACCCTCTGGTAGCTTGGCGCACAGTGCAGTCAGACCTATCCTAAGAGACAATGTGTAAAGAATTTTTGTATCACAAACAGAGTAACACAATGAAAATACCACAAAAGGACTCCAAACCATGTTAGAGAAATAGACAATAATTTTATAAATATATCAAGACCAAAACAAAATTCCAATAAGTAGAAGTCAAGATATGAATTAGTAAAGAATAAAAAGTTCTAGGGCTTAGAAGTAAATAACGCTTTAGGTTTACTCAAAGTCTCGCTGGACAGGGGTAAAGTCAACAGTTCAAGCCGACCATGATGGAGCATGGGCCAGGAGTCATGCAGGTCCGAGGAACAGAGTACCTTGATCCTGGTCACAATAACAAGCTGCAGAGTCGATGCATCGCTAGATGAGTCAATGCCACTCCCGCAGTAGAGGGATGCATTGATTTTTCACACATGTTGATGGTGATGCATTGGTTTCCGAAGCTAAGAGTCGGAGCCACAACACATTGATTCCAAAGCAGATACGCTGGGTTTCTCTAGGCTGTCGAAGGGATGCATCGATTTTCCTTCAGTGATGGGGCAATGCAGTGGTTTTGATACACTGGGTGCTGCTTCCAGCAGGCAGGGGATGCGTTGGTCGATGCAGAGGTTCTGCATATGCTGCTTGGGCCCTGAGGGCAATGTGCTGGTTTTACTCCTGCAAAATGGTTGATGCATTGGTTGCCTCCTCCAGCAGGCAGAAGATTCGTCAATTTCACTATTGTGAGTATCTGGGTCCACTTCCAGTGAACCAGGCACAGAAACATGGGTAGAGACTTTGATATCCCTGAGTCTCTAGCAACAGGAGGCAAGCCAACAAGCCCTTGGAAATCACTTTTTGATGCAAGGCAGAGTGCAGCTCTCCCTCAGAAAGGTCAAAGAGCAGCAGGCAACAGGACAGCAGAGCAGAAAAGCAGTCATTTCAGGTCAGCAGTCCAGCTGAGTGACAATCATTAATGCAGCATATCAGTTCTTCCGACAGAGTTCGAGGACCTAAACCCAAATGTACCTTTAAAGTGGGGGAAACTTCAAAGAAGGGTCTTTGAAGTATACAAGTATCCTTTCTTCCTCAGCCCTAGCTCCAGTAAGGGGTAATCAGCCCTATGTGTGGGGACAGGCACTGCCTATTGAAGTTTAAGTGTCATCCCTCCTGCCCTTTCTTCCCAGGAAGAGCCATCGGAAGGCAGATGAGCAGTCATACAATCCTAACCTTCCTTTGTTTTGCAGCTGTCTAGAGGGAATGCACAAAGTGTAGCTGTTGCCCACCCCAGACATCTATTGGAGACCATCTGCCAGGCAAACAGAGCTGTAAGAGCAGGGAAGTGTCCACTTTCTAAAAGTGTCATTTCTCAAACAGTAATGTTAAATCAGACTTTACTAGCAAAGAGGATTTGTCATTACCATTCCAAAGATATGTAACATGACACAGCTACTCCTTTATAATCAGGAACTACATCTTAATAGTGTATTAAGGCGTTCCTAATTTTAATCTATGAGAGTAGTGGGCCTCATAGTAGTGAAAAATGAATCTGGGTGTTTTTCACTACTAGGACATACAAAACGTAAAAATACATGCCCTAATGTTTACTTATATAGCACCCTGCCTCATGGGCTATCTGTTGCCTATCTTAGGGGTGATTTATCTGTAATAAAAGGGGAGTTTAAGGCTTGGCAAAGTGTTTTAAATGCCACGTTGAAGTCCGCTCTTCCCATTCCTGTGCCTTTTCCCCAGGGAGGAAGAAGGCCCGTGTTGCTCCTCGTCCCTCTGCCACCCACTGGTCAAGGCCCACTCCTCCTCCTTCCAAGGGCAAGCCCAAACACTCTCCACCTCCAGAACCTATGCCCAAGACCCCCCTTCCAAACCTGAGTCCCCACCCTGACCACCCCCTACCCCTGATCCCTTAGGTGCCTGGCTGCCCCATTGATGCCCCTTTCACAGTGGAGGATTTTTCCATCGTAAGAAGGAGTCAAATGTGGCCTATATGTGCCCTTCCAGGACTTGTATATGGACTGGCCTATTGCCTTGTTTGAAAATTTATTTTTATTCCTGTTCATTTAAATTTTAGTGCCCAGCAGACCTGTTGGCGCAATATTGACCAATTGTGCAGCGTTTCATTGGGGGTGTCATGTGCACAGGTGTGTGCAGTGATGCAGGTATTTGTTGGCTTGTGTCTGGTAAGTACATTTTTTTAGGGTATGTATGGCTTGAGGTGTTGGGAGGGGTTGGGTGTGCGTTGCATTGTGGGTGGGGTGGGAGGGGTGTAATTGTGCCCTTTTCTCCCATGTGTGCTAGGCTGTGGTACTTACTGTCATCATCTTCGTCGGCAATGATGATCCTGGAGGAATATGGCAAGGAGAAGCACTGGCATTATTTCCTCCATGTCGGCGTGTTTTGTGGGCCTCTGGTAAGTGTTTCCCTTAACAGGGGTCATTTCCGCCAGGCTTTGTATGGCGGTGCTTCCCCCTCCGGAACTGATGGCGGTGTGGTGGTTCATAATATGGTGGCCGTGTAGGGCCTTTCTGCCGGCTTGAAGATGGCCTCCACCATCGTCGGCGGCGCTCCCAAAATGGCGGTGAGTGGATGTGCCGCTGGCTGCTTCTCATGTGCTTCATTATGTGGCGGTCTGTTGGCGGTAGTTACCGCAGGCGGTGTGGTCTTTACCGCCAGGTTCAAAATGACCACCTAAATGTTTTCAGCTGTTTCCAATAGACTTTCCTTTTTAAAATTGTTGTCCTTTTTATATTTGTGTCTGTCATTTTGTTTGATATTCTTAGTTTTGCATCTGTTTCTTTAGTCAATAGTTCTTTGCAGTCAAAGTCAGATGGATGCTGACGATGCGGTCAGGTTAGACCACATATTTTTATTTTATAGTACATATAGGTTAAGAAATGTGCTGCAAAGAGACGTTAAGGGAGATAGTATTGTGCTATAGAGGGTAGCAAAATTTAGATTTATTTTATTAGTGTTTTTAAGTTTCCTATGTAGGTTACTAGTATTTGCGTTAGCCGGGAGCTGTGTTTATTTTTTCAAATTGGTTTTATTTAAAATGGTTTTCCTTTAGAATAGATTCTTATTTGTTAAAAAGGAAAAGAGCAAAAAAAAAAAAAAATGGTAATTTCATTTTCATATTTTTTTATAATATTCCTTGTCGCCTTCAAATGGATTAAAAATTTTGATGAGTGCTGTTGGAAGAGAAAAATTAGGGCCTTATTATGACTTTGGTAGTCCTAAAAGTAGAGCGCCAAAGTCGTTGGGAGGATGCCACCATCATACAGGTGGCATTCCCCCTGAGCATATTACAATGTTCCTGCTGGGCTGACTGGCAGGAATATTGTAATACGTGTTCCTGCAGGGCTGGCCTGCGGGAACAGTCCTAAAATATTGGCCTTGGCTACTTTAAGGGAGACAAGGCCAATATCTTAGCATTCCAGCACCCTCGAATGTGCACTGTCTGCCATGGTCATAGCAAGGGCCTCCCTTTGGCCCCGGCACTGGCTTTCCACCAGCCTATTCATGGTGGGGTCCTTGCCATAAAAAAGCTGGCAAATAGTGGTGTTGTAATAAGCCAGGTGGCACTAAGTTCAGCACCGCCCTGGCTGGTTACAAATCCGACCACCATCAACCCATCAGGAATGTTCTTGGTGGGAACGGTGGTCCCCTGGCTGGTCTGCCAACCAGGGTTTTAATGTGGCAGTCGGACTGCCACAGTTGCATTAGTCTGACTCCCATCGTGAGGCTGGCGGTGTAGCATCAAAAAGTGTTCTGCTTTTTTTTATTCAAATGTCTAAAATAATAGAAAACGTATTACTCAAAGTAAGTTGTTTATTTTAAATTGAATATTTTTAATGTTTTAAAATTTGACCTTTATTTCATTTTAACTTGTGGAAAATGTGTTATGATACTTGTTTTAAAAATATGCATTAATTTCTTATCTTATTTTGAAAACGTAACAATTGAGAGAAAGTTTTGTACTTTTGACAGTTCATACCATCATACCACAGAATATTTATGTATGTCATTTTATGGAACTCCTATGAAATCTAAATCAGTCGCCAGTAGGTAGATATAGTTGGGACCATGTTTCAATAGGAACAGCATTTGTGACTTGCCTATATCTTTGGCACTGTTAAACGAATCTTTATGAAGTTTCCAACAAAACTGTTCTTGAGAATCTTGTTACACATGAGAAGTTTCAGGGTGATCCTTTAAGCAGGGGCTGAGAAAAAGTGGGAGTGTAAAAAAAAGTGTGTTTCCCATTAAAATTCCCAGAAGAATTTTGAACACGACTACATCCCAAACCCTTGGATCGAATTACACCAAATTTGGCAGAAAGGTAGCTTTTGGTCCAGAAAGAAGCCTTTTTGCTGTTTGGTGTAAATCCCTCCAGTACTTTTAGAGATATTAAAAGAAATAAAGATATCTAGAGGCACTAAGCATTCATGAATAATAACCAGATTGTGCAGAGCTATGATTGGTTGCCAACACTTTGACCAGGAAGAGTTGGCAGCCATCGTGGGACTCAGCTTCAGCTGAGTTCCAGAAAAAAAAGATTAAAAAAAGAAAAGGGACATGGGTAGGGATACCCAGATCTCTTGGCTCTGGTGCTGGAAAACCAGAGGGCCTCTGGGCCATATTCATTCTGTGTGCAGGAGGCAGGTGGCCCCCCTGGAGCCACAGGGACCACTACCTCCCCAGGGCAAAGCTCTTTCTGTGTTTGGGGGGCCCCAGAGCACATCTGCAGCCTTTGGGAAAGCTACCTCCCCTGGGCCATAATTATTCTGTGTACGTACAACCTCCCTGGGGCTGTTTAAGTTAAAAGGGAGGTGGCCAATAATGGCCCTAGGGAAAGCCACCCTCCAGGGCCGGCTCCTGCTATGTTCCTGGTTGGTCACATCCGGGACATAGCTGTTTGTTCTGACTTGTTGGGAGCTTTGCCAGATCCCACCAAGTCACAGCAACCACTCTGGTTCCAGCACTGGAGAACAGTCAAAAAGCTCTCACTTGCTGTAAGCTGAGCTTTCTTCTGTTTCCCTGCAAAGATGCAGGCAGGGAAACAGAGAAAACAATTGTTCTCACAGAGAGAGTGCTGCATATTTAGCAGCTCCCTCTCTGTGACAGAAATGCTGGCTCCTGCAGGAGGTGGGGAGCTGGCTCAGAACGCGGAGCCTTTAGGCTCCCTCTGCGGTTCCCAACATTCTGACTGGGTACCCTGAGGGGCACCCAGGTGACATGGCTGGGCCTCAGGGGATTGGGTCCCTGGGCCTGAAATCGGCCTGGTGAGGGGAGCCGCGCAGCCTCCTCCCCCCAAAAAAATAAAATGTTTAGGCCAGGCCCCAGGGATGGGGTCCCCAGGGCTGAGATCAGCCCAGGGAGGGGATGCTACATGGCCCTACTCCCCAAAAAAATGTTAACCCTGGGCCCCGGGGAGTGGAGCCCCCAGGGCTGAGATCGGCTTGGGGAGGGGGACTATGTGACCTCCTTCTAAAAAAAAAAAAAAATGATTAGGCCAAGCCACTGGGGATGGGGTCCCTGGGACTTGGATCGGCCCAGAGATGGTGCTGCATGTACCCCCACATAAAATTAAAGTGGGCCCCAGAGAATGTGGTCCCTGGGGCTGAAATCAGCCCAGGGGAGGGGGGCACGGGGCCCCCTCTACCACACTGACCATTCATCCAAAGAGGTAGCACTTACTAACTAACCAATAGAAAGTGCTCCCTCTTATACACACTCTTACACCCACATTGATCCTCTCATACCCAGACAGACACTCTCACAGCCACTCACACCCAGAGACACCCTCTGACATGTATTCTCACACCCAGAGAGACATGCACTGCAGCCAAAGGGGGTTGGCCACAGACCGTGCATGGTGCAGGTTTGAGTGGTTATAGGGGTTGACTGCAGGCCCTGTGGCCAAGGCCTGCCACGCGGCGGTGGTTGGACTAACCAATAGTAATTATGCATGTGAGTAGGTCTGTGGACGATGTCATCAGTGATGTCAATAGAGATATTATTAGTGATGTCATCAGTGATGTCACTGACCATGTCATGAGTGATGTAATTAATATGTGAGCTCATAAACAGTGCATTACGGAGGCACAACTTTTAGTTAGCTCAGGTAACCATAACTGCTGAATCTTGGTTTTGTATGTGTCAAATGTCAGCCTAACTATGACATCCCTGTAACCTTTGGCTTTTTAATGTAACGCGTACCCTAAGGTAACTATAACTCACAGCCTCGCCATGCACTGATATTTACCCCACATATTTTAACATTCAAGGCATTTTTTAGAACAGCATTTTAGAGCACCATCATTGATAAAGGTATTGATGAGATAAAAGTGCATGGTGGGGGTGCAGGTTATAGTTACCTTAGGGCACGAGTTACAGTCACTTACAATAACTCTCTCTCTCTATATATATATGGCTTTGCTTTTTCTTCCCGTTTATATAACCTGTTGGGAGTGCGCTTTCACATGAGGACAACTTCGTTTTTGATAATTAACCGGCCTGTCCAGCCGGGAAGGCAGCACCACTGCACATCGAAGCAGGTCTGTGTGACTAAAAATGGATTGTCACATAAGAGCAATCAGGTTGGGTTATTCACAGCAAATCTGACAATTTTACCTTGGATTTGCCTACAAAGGTTTTGCACTTTGGGTCATTATTTCGTTTGGCTCCAGCAACCCACTTGGGGCAAAATGAAATAATTGCAGGACCACCACAACCAGCATGCACTGATCACTTGAGAGGCCCACTGGGGCGGACTAGTATTTAAAGAGACTAATCAGGTGCCTGTAATTAGACAAGCTGAAGCCATGCCGGTCTTTTCAGTAAGAAAGAGATGCCTGGAACACCTCCAGCACTGGCTGCACCTACGAGGGTGAAACACTTTTATATTTTTCTCTGCTGAATAAAGGATTGACCTTGAAACACGTGTCCAGAGATGATTTTATAACTTAAGGCCTGGAATAATGAAACTGCTTAAAGAATTCACTGTGAATTGCTGGCTTTGCTTTTTCTTCCCGTTTATATAACCTGTTGGGAGTGCGCTTTCACATGAGGACAACTTCGTTTTTTATATATATATATATATATATATATATATATATATATATATATATATATATATATATATATATATATATATATATAATCCTAATAAAATGTTAGGCTTTACAACAGTATATTTCTGAGTTGGCATGAGCGTAGGCTCGAGAATATGAATGATTAAAATCACTTTCTAATTTCCCTCTAAGTGCATGTGACTCTACTTGTTTGAGTTTTTGATATTGATATTGAATCACCGGGGGCCACTCCTAGCACCATGTGCCATCCCCAAGTGGGAGGCTCTTCAAACGCGGTTCAAGTATGTGATTGTTAATTTCTGATGCCAGGGATTTTTTTCTTTGTTTTTTGTATTGGGGGCGCCCCCTTTGGCAAGGGTCACTCCCCCAAAGGGGGCACAGAACTGTTGGACATTTCTGCCCCCCTTTTGTTTAGGCCCATCTTCCCCCAAGGGGGGCAGAATTCACTTAGGCACCAAAGATTTTTTTAAGTTTTGTTTTTTTATGGGGGAGAGGGGGTGGCCCCTTGGGCAAGGATAACCCCCTAGGGAGGGCCATACAACCGTTGGCCATTTCTGCTCCCTTTGGCGGCAGATCAGCCTATTTTTTGTAGGCCCATCTGCCCCCATGGGGGGCAAAATCCACTTAGGCACCAGGCATCTTCTGTATTTGTGTGTGTTTTATTTGAGGGTGGCCCCTTTTTCAAGGATCACCCTCCATAAGGGGCACAGAACTGTCAGCCTATTTTTTTTAGGCCCATCTGATCCCCGTGTGGGGCAGAATACACTTAGGCACCAGGGATCTTGTGTGTGTGTTTTGTATGTGGGGTGGCCCCTTTGGCAAGGGTCACCACCAAAGGGGGGACATTACTAATGGCCATTTCTGCCCCCCTTGAGGGCAAATTAGCCTAATTTTTTAAGGCCCATTTGCCCCCAAGGGGGGCAGAAGCCATTAAGACACCAGGGATTTTTTAAAGTTTTTTTTTTTGTGTGTGGTCGTGGTCCCTTGTGCAAGAGTCACTCCCAAAGGGAGGCACATAGCTGTTGACCATTTCTGCCCCGTGGGGTCAGATCAGCCTATATTTTGAAGGCCTATCTGCCCCCAAGGGGGGCAGAAACCACTAGACACCAGGGACAATTTCTAAATGCTTGGTGGCTGTCAACACCAGAGCATTACACGCTATATTGGCGACTAGAATGCAAAAACTCAGCACTCTCAAAACACCGCAATTTATGCATTTTGCTGATATGTTGTGGTTTAACCTTTTGCATTGCAGAGTTCAATCCTGAAGACTGATTTTGAATATGCTTACAACTACTGTTCCTTTGCAATGTATTGTTGCAGGTTTTCAAAGTGTGTTAGGGTGTGGCCCTTTCCAGGGTTTTCCAGAGACTTTCCATGCAGCATTCCTGGGGGTGGTTGTGGGCTGGGCCAAGACTAAAAGAAGAGCGAGCCCAAATCCCAGTGCTCACTATTCAGAGGTCCCGGTGCAGAACAGCACCTATTTCCAGAGTTCCTGTCCCGGTGGCCTATTTGATTTTCCAGTCCTCTGCTTTTCATGCTTCATTGGTGAATCTTGTTCTTGGGCGGTAAGACGGCAGTTGGGCTTATTCCCAACACTGTTTATTTTCAGAACTATCGTATTCTAGGGTCTAATTATTTATTTGATTAACATATTGCTTTGAGCTCAGAAAAAGTGCACTTGAGTATTTTGTAGTGTTTACATCGGAGTTTGTGAATCGGCAAGACGCGCGATTTGTTTTGTGGAAGTTTGGAACCTGTGTTTCATTGCGCGCTGTCATTTTTTAGCATGTGCATGGACGCTTACGAATCGGCAAGAGGCGCGATTCGTTTTATGAAAATTTATAACTTGTGTTTCATTACGCGCTACTATTTTTAACATGTACATGGACGTTTACGAATCGGCAAGACGCGCGATTCATTTTATGAAGCTTTAAAACTTGTGTTTCATTACGCGCTACCATTTATTGACATTTACATGGAGGCTACGAATCGGCAAGACGTGCGATTCGATTCAAGATAATTTTAAAGCTTGTTGTTTATTGTGCGCAACCATTTCTTGACATTTACATGAAGGTTTACGAATCGGAAAAACACACGATTCATTTCATGATGATTTAAACCTTGTTGTTTATCACGCGCTACCATTTCTTGACATTTTGCATGGTGGCATTTGAGTCAGCAGGACGTGTGATTTTCTCCTCAAGTTTATTTTATGTTGATCATTGTATACTACCATTCTAGGACATTTGTTTGGTGGTATTCAAATTGACAAGTGTGTGATCTATTTCTTGAACTCATATAGTATTAAGTCATTGAAACACAATTCTTCCATAGTGTTTACTATATATAAATATATATATATATATCTATAAAGAGTGTAATCTGTGTTGAAAACATTTCAAGAAAACATTTCAAGAAAAACACAAAAGGTCAGATTTTCTAAATGTAATATTGTATACTTCTATTATGCATGTTCTTTTTTCTGATTCATGCTTGAATAAGAAAGTTTTCATTTAATTCATCTTGATTCCATTACAGGTATCCGACCATCTTGAAACCTAGTCTTTTAAACTTAATTCTTAGATTGCTCATGTTTTCAGAGTGACTATGCTTCAAACCTTAGTCTAGTATTGATTTCAGGTCATATTGGATGTTCTAACCTTTTTTCTTACTATAGGTCTCCTTCCCAGCTGTTCCCTTCCTAATCCCCTCTTCCTGTCTTGAACTCTCTCAGCCTCTGTGATTTATCTATCAGAGTCTTGGAGCTGTTCAGTGGTGGGCGTGTTGGGAACGTGCGCAGACCCCGAGGATCTGGTGACTCTGACAGAATAGTGAGCCCACAAATTATTATCCTCCTGGTTTGTGTATGTTCTCAGCAAGGCCATGTTGGACGAGTTAGTCAAGGCTATCACCCAGCTCCAGGCAGAGGTGGTATCATCCAAAGAATTAACAACTAGCTTAGCTGCAAAAGTGAGTCAGTTGCAAGATAAGGTAGAGAAGAAGGAACAAAGTCCCACAGGTGTGTTTTGGCCAGGTACTTCTTCTCAGGCTTCTGGAAGTAATCCGACAAACATTTCTCTATATGTTCCTTCTGCAATTCCTTTAGCTCCCCAGAACGTTTCTCAGGTGACCCTTAGAAAGTGCAATCTTTCCTGGTTCAAGTGGGACTACATTTCACCTGCAGACCACATACTTTCCCCGATGCCCAGTCCAAAGTAGCTTTCTTGTTATCATATTTGGCTGGGGATGCAGCTACTTGGGCAATTCCTCTTGTGCGTAAAGATAGTCCCTTGTTGTACAACTGGAGAAATTTTGTTCGTGAGTTTGAGAGAGTTTTTGATCATAGAACTGTAACACAGTCAGCAGATCGTGAATTATTAGATTTACGCCAAGGGAATCAAGATCTAGTATCGTATTTAGCCAATTTTAATCGGTTTGTAGCCGAGACATCCTGGCCTGAAGAAAAACAAGCGGTTTTGTTTTACAAGGGACTCAAAGAAGAATTAGAAGATATCTTACCGCAAATTGACCCACAACCGACAGACTGTCAAGAATCAATAAACCTTGTTTTGAGGCTTGATCATCGTTTAGCAGAACGTAAAGGAATGCGCAACAAGATTGAAAAATATTCATGTCGTATTCATGATATCAGAGACTCAAGAATTACGAAAGAGAGAACGCCGGATCCAATGGAAATTGGAACCATCAGAAGACCTTTGACCAAAGAGGAAAAGGATTTATGCAGAAAAAATGGACAATGTCTTTACTGTGGGCGGAAGGGTCATTTTGCCAAAGATTGTCCAATCAAACCAAAGAACAAGCAAGGTCCGGTTTAGAAGGTCACAGCCAATAAACCAGTCAAGTTGGGAAACTAAAACACCCGAGATGCAGAGAAGGGTTGCTCTTGGGTGTCACCGTGGACCCTTCACAATCTAGGCATCTTAAACTGGAAATAAGAGTTCAGGTCAAGAAAAAGAGTTATTTCAAAAAGGCTCTAGTCGATTCTGGGGCTACCGGGAACTTTGTTGATATCCAATTGGTTCGTGCATGGGGGATTTCATGTATTGAAAAGAAAACCCCAGAAATCATCCAGGCAGTCGATGGAAAACTCTTGACTGGAGGCCCAGTAACTCTGCAGACTATCGCCATGTCAATGATTTGTGAAGATAAGAATCAAAGAAAGAAGCATAATGAGAAAATCATCTTTGATGTGATTCATGCTCCCCAATATGGGATTATCCTCGGTTTGCCATGGTTAACTCATCACAATCCAGAGATCAATTGGGCAGAACGAAAAATCGTGTTCTCATCTGCGCTATGTAACGAACAATGTCTCCAAAAGATTCAAGTACCAAAAATTTGCAAATCTTCCATAGCTACTGCCACTGAGAAAGAAATTCAATACCCCAAACAGTATTCAATTTACAAAGATGTATTTGATGAGAAAGGAGCAGAGAATCTACCTCCTCATAGATCTTATGACTGCCAAATTGATCTAGCCCCAGGTGCGATACTTCCCAACTGTCGTGTATATACCCTGTCAGAACATGAAAACCAACATTTACGAAAATACCTAGATACATTTTTGGAGAATGGCTTCATTTGTCCCGCTAAGTCTCCCGCAGCTTTGCCTCTGTTTTTTGTTCCAAAAGCTAATGGAGAACTTCGAACTTGCATGGATTATAGGGGCTTGAACAAAGTCACCATCTGAATAAATATCCTAATTCCGGTTTTATTGGAACAAGTAAAGAGAGCCAAAATCTACATGAAGCTTGACCTTCGAGGTGCTTATCATTTGGTCAGAATGAGAGAGGGTGACGAATGGAAAACAGCATTCAAGACATGATATGGCCTTTTTGAATACACAGTCATGCCTTTTGGTCTGTGTAATGCTCCAGAAGCATTTCAATTTTTCTTGAATGACGTTCTTAGAGAGTACCTTGACATATTTGCCATAGTCTACATCAATGACATCTTGATCTACTCAGACAATGAAAACGAACATGTCCAACATGTCAAGAAAATTCTTGCAGTCCTTCGAAAGCATCACTTATATTGCAAACTAACCAAGTGTGGGTTTCACGTTACCACAGTTGAGTTTCTAGGGGTTATTCTTACCCCTCAAGGTATGGTGATGGCAGGAAAGTAAGTATAAAGCCGTATCTGATTGGCCCACCCCAAAGACTGTTCATGATGTACAATGTTTCCTGGGGTTTGCAAATTTTTACCGGAGGTTCATAAATCATTTCTCCCAGACAGTGGCTCCAATCACTAAGCTACTAAGAAAGAAAGAAAAGTTTGTATGGTCCCCAGAAGCTGATCAAGCCTTCTCAACTTTGAAGGAAGCTTTCTCCACTGCCCCAGTCTTGACTCATCCTGATGCGAATCAACCTTTCATAGTGGAAGCTGATGCTTCAGATGTAGCAATAGGAGCCGTCTTATCACAACGAAATAAAGACACTGGTCAACTTCATCCTGTAACTTATATGTCTCGGAAGTTGAACGAAGCTGAACAGAACTATGTCATTGCTGAAAAAGAGCTTCTGGCGATTCGTGATGCCTTTAAAGAATGGAGACATCATTTGTTGTGTGCCAAATACACTGTCACAGTATATACTGATCATCGTAATCTTCAATTCATGAGTTCTGCCAGACTTTTGACCCCTCGGCAATTACACTGGATGCTTTTTTTTGCTGAATTTTATTTTGTAGTAACCTTCTGGCCTGGTAAAGATAATCGCAAGGCTGATGCATTGTCCCGTCAACAGTCTACCACGTTGCCTGCATTTGAAGCCTCCAGAGCTATCATTGCTCCCGACAAGGTTCCATGTATCATAAAAACTGAAGATTTCTTTAAAGAAATTTGCAATTCTTTCACTGTTGAAAAATGGCAAAAATGGGCCCAAGCAGATCCCAAAAGGTCAATCAAGCAAGGGCTACCCTTTCATAATGCTCGTTTGTTTGTGCCCACTACCAAACTTCGCAAGATAGTGTTTCATTGGTTGCATGTTATACCTATGGCAGGTCACCCAGGTACTCCTAAAACTCTTGAACTGATCCAACGTTATTTTTGGTGGCCTACCCTAACAAAAGATGTAAAAGCAATGGTAAACAACTGCAAAGTTTGTGCTCGCATTAAAACAAGTCATTCAAAACCAAAAGGGTTGTTACATCCACTTCCAACCCCAAGTCGTCCATGGGAGCACATTTCTTTAGACTTTATTACCGGTTTGCCAGTGGTTCAACAGCATTCAGTAATTCTGGTGGTAGTAGATAGTCTCACGAAATATGGACATTTCATTGCCTGTAAAAAACTGCCCACTTCTAGTGAACTGGCAACTATTTTACTGAACAGAGTAATTCGTTATCATGGACTGCCAAAGGTTATCCTCTCCGATCGAGGGTCGCAATTTACTTCCAATTTCTGGAAGACATGGTGTAAAACACTCCAAGTGAAATCTACGCTATCTACTAGTCACCATCCTCAAACAGATGGTCAAACGGAGAGACTAAATCAGACTTTGAAACAATACCTACGTGCCTACGCTGAAAAGGCACTTCATTCTTGGACATCTATGCTCTGGTTAGCTGAGTTAGCTTATAATAATTCATTCCACACTTCTGTTGGCGTTACACCCTTTTTTGGTTTATTTGGCTATCATCCTGACACTTTGCCCATCACAATTCCTAAAGAAAGTTCTCTTACTCCAGCTGTGTCAGAAACCATTCAGCATTTGCATCAAACCCAGAAACGGATTCAACAGCATTTAGAAAAAGCCAAACAAAAATACAAAAGGCATTATGACAAGAATCATTGTGAGGGACCGCAATATCAACCAGGTGACAAAGTGTGGCTTTCCACAAAACATATAGACTCCAGGAAGAAGCACATGTTTAAGCCCAAATTCATAGGTCCTTATACTGTCCTTCAGCAAATCAATCCGGTGATCTATAAACTACAATTACCCAGATCCCTACTGATCCATCCAGTGTTCCACACTTCCCTCTTGAAAAAGGCAGTCCAAAAGATTCACCCTCATCCAGCTCCTGGTCTAGTACAAGGGGAAGAAGAATACGAAGTCAAGAAAGTGTTGGATTCCAAACTGAGAGGGCGTAATCTATGGTACTTAATCTCATGGAAAGGTTATGGTCCTGAAAGTAACTCATGGGTTTCCGCCTCTGATGTTCATGCTCCAGTACTTGTGAGACGCTTTCCTCGTCTTAATCCAGGCAAACCACGCCCTAGAGCGTGCCTGGGAGAGGGGAGTACTGTCAACACCAGAGCAGTACGCGCTCTATTAGCGAATAGAATGCAAAAACTCAGCACTCTCAAAACATCGTAATTTATGCATTTTGCTGATATGTTGTGGTTTAACCTTTTGCATTGCAGAGTTCAATCCTGAAGACTGATTTTGAATATGCTTACAAATACTGTTCCTTTGCAATGTATTGTTGCAGGCTTTCAAAGTGTGTTAGGGTGTGGCCCTTTCCAGGGTCTTCCAGAGACTTTCCTTGCAGCATGCCTGGACGTGGTTGTGGGCTGGGCCAAGACTCTATAAAAGAAGGGCCAGCCCAAATCCCAGTGCTCACTATTCAGAGGTCCTGGTGCAGAACAGCAGCTATTTTCAGAGTTCCTGTCCCGGTGGCCTATTTGATTTTCCAGTCCTCTGCTTTTCATGCTTCATTGGTGAATCTTGTTCTTGGGCAGTAAGACGGTAGTTGGGTTTATTCCCAATACCGTTTATTTTCAGAACTATCGTATTCTAGGGTCTAATTATTTATTTGATTAACATATTGCTTTGAGCTCAGAAAAAGTGCACTTGAGTGTTTTGTAGTGTTTACATGGTAGTTTGTGAACCGGCAAGACGCGCAATTTGTTCTGTGGAAGTTTGGAACTTGTGTTTCGTTGTGCGCTGTCATTTTTTAGCAAGTGCATGGACGCTTCCGAATCGGTAAGAGGCGCGATTCGTTTTATGAAAATTTAGAACTTGTGTTTCATTACGCGCTACTATTTTTAACATGTACATGGTCGTTTACGAATCAGCAAGACGCGCGATTCGTTTCATGAAGCTTTAAAACTTGTGTTTCATTACGCGCTACCATTTATTGACATTTACATGGAGGCTACGAATCGGCAAGACGTGCGATTCGATTTAAGATAATTTTAAAGCTTGTTGTTTATTGTGCGCAACCATTTCTTGACATTTACATGAAGGTTTACGAATCGGAAAAACACACAATTCGTTTCATGATGATTTAAACCTTGTTGTTCATCACGCGCTACCGTTTCTTGAGATTTTGCATTACGCATTCGAGTCAGTAGGACGTGCGATTTTCTCCTTGAGTTTATTTTATGTTGATCATTGTATACTACCATTCTAGGACATTTGTTTGGTGGTATTCAAGTTGACAAGTGTGTGATTTATTTCTTGAACTCATATAGTGTTAAGTCATTGAGACACAATTCTTCCATAGTGTTTACTATATACAAATATATATATATATATCTGTAAAGAGTGTAATCTGTGTTGAAAACATTTCAAGAAAAACACAAAAGGTCAGAGTTTCTAAATGTAATATTATATGCTTCTATTATGAATGTTCTGTTTTCAGATTCATGCTTGAATAAGTAAGTTTTCATTTAATTCATCTTGATTCCATTACAGGTATCCAACCATCTTGAAACCTAGTCTTTTAAACTTAATTCTTAGATTGCTCATGTTTTCAGAATGACTATGCTTAAAACCTTAGTCTAGTATTGATTTCTTGGTCATATTGAATGTTCTAACCTTTTTTCTTACTATAGGTCTCCTTCCCAGCTGTTCCCTTCCCAATCCCCTCTTCCCCTCTTGAACTCTCTCAGCCTCTGTGATCTATCTATCAGAGTCTTGGAGCTGTTCAGTGGTGGATGTGTTGGGAATGTGCGCAGACCCCGAGGATCTGGTGACTCTGACAGTGGCAGGGTGTTTGTCAACTGGTGAAGTATTTGCATTTGTGAATATAACAGTTTATTTCTCCTTTTTGTTCTACTTCAAAGCTTTTGCTTCGTTTGCTGTGGCTCCTTGCGGTTTTGGCAGTGGTTGACCTGCAGCTTCCGTAGTTGCATGTTTTAGCTAAGAAAAAACAATTTGCTCCAAAAGAGTATTGTTGCCATGCATGAATCACATGTTTGTAGGTGGTGTACTAAATGCAGGATTGTGTGTGAAATAGTCCTTAGATTTATGCACAATGATATTTGTGTTGTCTTATGTCTATTTTTCTTTTCTTTTTTCTTTTTAGTGGGATATCACTGGAGATTGCTGTGTCTGTGCAGAGTAGTTGCCAGTGAGTCTAGCTTTTTCAGGCAAGTGAGTGGTATAGTTTTTGAGTACGTAACTCTTTGTGATAAAGCCACACTTTGTTTATTACTTATTTTAGACAGTGCTGGTTGTTGTTGGCAATCCGTTTGTTTTTAGTAAGGATGATGGCTAGCCACAGGGTGACCGCCCAGCAGGTTGTTGCTATGCTTTTTGAGTCATCTTCTGATCATGATTATGAGAATGACTCTGCATTTGAGGCAGAGGAGGCAGTGAGAGATTCTGGCAGTGAATTTTCTGTCTGAGAGGAATCTTCTGATGAGGAAGCCACTCTCAATGCAGATGAAGGGCGCCGGCGCTGGTTTGCGTCAACATTTTTACCGACGGCTAACGCCATTCCTACGCGCCATGCGGGCGCCTTATTTAAAGAATGACGTTAGCCGGGGCTGCGGACTGGTCTGAGTAAAAAAAAAAGACTCAAACCAGGCAGCGCCGGCGTAGGGGAAAATGGGGGTTGTGCGTCAAAAAATGGTGCAAGTCAGGTCTGAGGCAAAAATAATTTTGCCTTCATCATACCTTCAATTACAGCCAAATGATGAATTAGCACTAGCTATGGTAGTCAACCTACTTACATCAACAGCTCTTCTTAACCTAGCACTGCATGTTATTGCTCAACAGCAACCAGAAAAAAACAAAAAATAGCCACCACAAAGATGGCTTCCATTAGTCTACGGTAAAGCTACCATACACATTCCCTCCTCTGAAGAACTCATGCAGATTGAGAATTTGAAAACAATATTCACTAATGAAGAAAGAATGAATGAAGAAGTTGGGATCTATATTTATATTGTAGGAAACCAGAAGAGTTTGCCAGAAATTCAGTGAGAAGTGGATCATCTAATTCCTGAATGATAGGCTGTGGTTGAGCTGTTTAGAATTGGGCTTATTTACATTTACTCATGGCCCTCTCTGCCACAGTGGGACCTTTGAGGATTTTTGTGTGAAGGGGTTCAGGGGTTTAAAGCTGCTTCAGGGATATATTATTTTAGGTGAAAGGTCACATTCCAAACATAACAAAGAACAGGTTGAAGCTAGCTATTAGATACACAGATGAACTGCTGTACCTGTGCAGGGAAGTGAGGGCTTTTGACATGGTCACTCAGATTGTACATCTGGAAGAATCATTTTTAAATCGATTCAATTCATCTTTATTTGGTTTTGGCAAATTAAAACCATGTTATATGAGTAATAAAAACAGTACATCAATCACATTGTAGTAATTTCCTTAATCTGAAGCCCCCGGATGAAAAAACAAGCTAGATAAAAGCAAGTATGTACATCACTCAATACCCGAAGATACACACAATACCTGAAGAGCAGGACTTGCATGTTTAATATGTTGCCAACCAACAAAGCAAAGATAAAAGACTTCCACAGACCTTTTTGTTTTATAAAAGGGACAAAACATGACTAAATGCATCATGTTCTGTGTCGAGACACAATCACACCTGCATGATACTGGGTTGGAATCATTACCCCCACCCCAGGGATAGCTTGCTGAAAATGAATAATGTTTATTCTCAAATGTGTCAGTAAAAAACAATGGTGCTTGGGCATGTCAATCAGCAAATAAGGCTCTATGGAGAGAGAATTGCAACTTATCATTGGGCCTGATTACGACCTTGGCAGATGTGATACTTCCTCACAAACGTGATGGATATCACACCCGCCATATTAAACGTTCCATTATATCCTATGGAACCTACAATATGGCCGACGGGATATCCGTCACGTTTGTGATGGAGTATCCCATTCGCCAAGGTCGTAATCAGGCCCATTGTCTCTTACTGATGACTTGTTCAATTTACACTTATCTCTCTCTTTAAATTTCCAGGTCACTGATGCCTTTTTGGTCCAGGCAAGAGTGCTTCGAGTGATGGCCGAGTTGCTGGGGGAACCAGGACGCTACTCCCGGCCCCGCCCACCTTGTTGGAAACACTTCATAAATGCGAGCCCCTCGCGGGACGCGGGACGCCGAACTCTGTTGCCGAGTTGCTGGGGGAACCAGGATGCTACTCCCGGCCCGCCCACCTTGTTGGAAACACTTCATAAACGCGAGCCCCTCGCGGGACGCGGGATGCCAAACTCTGTTGCCGAGTTGCTGGGGGAACCAGGACGCTACTCCCGGCCCCGCCCACCTTGTTGGAAACACTTCATAAACGCGAGCCCCTCGCGGGACGCCGAACTCTGTTGCCGAGTTGCTGGGGGAACCAGGACGCTACTCCCGGCCCCTCCCACCTTGTTGGAAACACTACATAAACGCGAGCCCCTCGCGGGACGCGGGACGCCGAACTCTGGTGCCAACTTGCTGGGGGAACCAGGATGCTACTCCCGGCCCCACCCACCTTGTTGGAAACACTTCATAAACGGGAGCCCCTCGCGGGACGCGGGATGCCGAACTCTGTTGCCGAGTTGCTGGGGGAACCAGGATGCTACTCCCGGCCCGCCCACCTTGTTGGAAACACTTCATAAACGCGAGCCCCTCCCGGGACGCCGAACTCTGTTGCCGAGTTGCTGGGGGAACCAGGACACTACTCCTGGCCCTACCCACCTTGTTGGAAACACTTCATAAACGCGAGCCCCTCGCGGGACACGGGGAACGCGCGGGCGCGCCCGGGCGAAGACCGGGCTAAGACGGGCCTGTCTTCGACCGACTAAGGCTGGGCTGGGCCCCGTCCCCATACTTTTGCACTCGGTGATTGAGTAAGTGTCCTAAATATTTATATTATTTGGGTAGCTACTATGGGGAAAAGGAAGGCTGTCGATTTGCCGGAATCCCGGCTCGAATGTAAAAAACAGAAAAAACTTTCCATTAAGCCAGTTAGCAAGCCCAAAGGCCGTGTCCTCAAACCATTTGAGGAGATAGACCATCTGTTTGAGGAGGTGGAGGCAATTTTAAATTGCACTGCATGTACCAAGAAGGTCCGCCACAATCCAGGAGGATACAAGAATTTTTTTATAAGAAGAACAAGGGTACAGCCCAAGAACTGAATTCTCCAACTAATGGAGTAGGGGCTTCATTTAATGCATCCACCTCAACCCCTTCCCCACTTAGTGAAGCAAAGGACGCAATTAAAGATTGTACTTCTAATCAAAGTTTATTTCAAACAGAAGAGGAAACTAGTTTGTTTATTGCTCCCACTCCGCTAAGTCCTGTGATTAACGTGATCCCAAATATCCCTTGTAATAACCGGTACCAGCCATTATCCGAGGAGGTGGCTACACCTAGGACACACGTCTCTTCGGTAGAAGCTCTAGATCCTGGGATGCTTAGCCCTCCACCTATTCCAACTACCTACTCCCTACAGGTTCAACCTTCCTTTGAACCTAACATGTCTCTTATTTTGCAGAGAGTAGATGAACTTAAGGGTATGGTGCAGCTATTGACCCAACTTGTTCAGGAAAGACCAGTAAATCCATCCGGATGCAAATGTTGCTCAAGTGAGGAAAGGGGGAAAGGTGAATCCATAAAGTCCGATTGGAGTTTGCAACCAAAGATGGCGTTTGGATTACAAGTCAATCCTCATTTAAAGAAAGGGGTACCTAGAGCTGATATTGATGTGCAGCTGACACGTCCTGTAGATAAATCTACTTACGCTCAGCTGGGCAACATACACCTTCCTTCTGAGAGAGCCACTATGATAAACTGCGCTGCCCCTACTGGTTGCCCCTTTTCTCCTCCAAACTTGCAGGGATTTGGAAAGCGCAAAGAACCTGATAACCCCAGACTTATAGGGGGGTGCCCCCCTTCGAACCTAAGAGGGTCACCTGTATCCACCCTGGAATCTATTTGTCCTCTTTCTCCCCAGGGAGCCCCTATTGGTTCTAGTATGTTGAAAAAAATCTAAAATATAAACATGGGCTCAATACTTTTCTTATGATCAATGTTCCCAGGTTGCCGCAAGGAGTGAAAGAGGACCACGAGTCCAGGATAAACAAAGCCATCTATTGGCTTCAGAACCAACGGGGCTGTTTATCGGTTATACGCTCGGACATTTTAAATGCCAAACGGCTGAGTCCCCCGGTGTCTAATCATGATATTCTTTCTATTGAGCTCTATGATAAGTCTGTGATTGATCATTTCATTGTTTTTGATATTCGTACTCGCCCATTCTGGCTTAAAGGAAAAGGGGGAGGTATTGATTTAGAGTTTGGGATAGTCGATGCATTACAGGTCCAAACAAATGTACAAATGACCAATAATATTACAAGTAATTTATGCGGGTATGTTGATACCATCTTGCCCAAGCCTGTATGACTGCCTATATTCCAAGAAGCTCCTAGTGAGGGTAAAATCGAGGAGTCGCCCTTGAGCTCTACTATTGAGTCAACTCTAGAGGATGCCCAACAGTTAATTAGAGCTATACCTGATGCTACCGGTGGTCTATCAATACTGTCTTGGAACCTAGCTGGTATTGGGAGAAAATTGGATGACAAGGACTGGTGTTCATATGTAAAAACCCAAGATATTTGCCTCTTCCAAGAAACTTGGGCCGAGGACAGGACTACTATCGATGGTTTTTTTTCTTTTAATGTCCCCGCCCAACCTTCAGAAAAAGGTTCAGGTCATGCAAAAGGGGGGTGGTTAATTCTCTTGAACAAAAGATTACTATGTGACTATAAGATCTTACAGTTTGATTGTGTTGATTTGATGGGGATGCAAATAACATCTCACCAGAATTTTATTATAACCCTTATCAATGTTTATGCTCGATCTGTTTCACGTGGAGTAGAATTCTCAGACCCTAATCCAGCTCCTCGAGTTTTTAGATACTATTCAATCTTCATCTTATTTGATTATAGCTGGGGAAGTAAACTGTACTTTTGAACCATCGACACTACTAAGTGGCCTAACCATGGAGGAGGATCAAATATGGGGGATTGTGCAACTGAATTCTGATCGCTACTGCCAACGTACTCGTGTAGCAGTCCAACTGGCCTCACTTTGTTTGAAGCATGGTCTCAGGGCCTGTAACGGTCGCATCCCCTCTGACCTGGATATCGCTCCCACCTTCAAACGAGGAATTTGTACTAGTGTAATCGATTACTTTCTAGTCGATGTAAGACTGTGACCACAACTCAGAGATATGAAGGTAGATCTTAGAAGTGAAAGTGACCATTATCCGCTGTTATTGTCTATTTCTGGGGATGTATTTTGTTGATCCGCTAATAACTTAGTTACTATGGTCTCTACTCCCACTGTGAAGAATTTATCCATGAAAGTCAGATGGCCGAAGGTGGTGTCAAATCCCTATCTGTTGCATGTAATCTATTCATCATTTTTAGACTATTTGGCACCCTACCAAGATTATGACCCTCAAGACATCCCTATTCTCCGTATTCATGAAATTATGGTTGTCAAACTTCAAGATATTTTCTATAGGAAGAATGGGGCAAGGCTGCAAGGTGGGACCCCGATTAACAACACTTGGTTTGATGAATCATGCTCCAGGGCCAAGTCAAGGGTAAAGGATGCTATTATGAAAGGGTCCACAGGGGATATTCAGCTGGCCAGACGTATTTACAAGGAGTCCATTTCACGAGCTAAAAAACCTGAGAGGACTCAATTTGGCAGGAGTTGTTAAATGCAACTGAATCTAACAACAATAGCTTATTCTGGGAACTTTTAGCTAAAAGAGAGCAAGGGGGTAGAACTACTATTATGAATCACATCCAACCAGAAAGTTGGGTGGATCACTTTTCTTCCCTCTATGGCAAAATTGATACCCCAGAGGCTCCCACTAACCATGGTGTGAGAAAAGATCTTGGCCCTCCGCAAGACACTGTACCCCCATCTGTTCTATTGGGAAGGGGTCTCCTAGACACTGAGGTCCCTATTAGTTTCTCCATTGAAGAAACCTCTGTGGCAATTCGTTCGCTAAAATCTGGGAAAGCTCCAGGACCCGATAAGATTCCAGGGGATCTCTATAGATCAGAACCCTCTATATGGGTCTGGTACATCAATGCACTTTCCAATAAAATTTCTGAAGGGGGGCAGATCCCATCAACCTGGAAGGGTGCTGAGATTATACCTATCTATAAAAAGGGTAACGCATATCTACCAGTAAACTACAGGCCGATTAGTCTCATAGACAATCTGCAAAAGATTTTTGCCAAACAACTTCTTGGCAGATTAATGCAATGGGCCAAGGAACATAAGGTATTATCTCCCCTCCAGGCAGGTTTTCGACCTAGAATTAGTACAGTGGACCAGGTCTTCAGGCTGGCTGTGTTGTATTGGAAACACACTGTCCTTGCTAATCAGTCATTATATGTTGCATTCGTTGATTTGAAATCAGCCTTCGACCTGGTTCCAAGGGAGAAGTTGTGGGTAGTCTTATACAGAATAGGGGTCCCCAGTATTCTAGTTTCCTTACTAAAGCGCCTGCATGAAGAAACTTATGCGCAAGTTCGTTGGGGCAACCTAGGCGAAATGACCGATAAAATCCCCATAAATAGGGGTGTTCGCCAGGGATGTGTGTTGGCACCACTCTTGTTCTCTTTTTTTATTAATGAGGTGGTATAGGTTATGATGGCCTGTCAGAGCGATGCCCCTACTTTAGGGACTCAAAAAATCCCTATACTTCTCTTTGCAGACGATTCGCTTTTAATTTAAAAGACGCCCATGGGCTTGCAAATTCTCATTGACAGATTTAGTGCATTCTGTCAGGACTATGGACTAGAGCTAAATCCCAAGAAAACAAAGCTAATGGTTTTGCGCTCTGGGAAACGGAAGAAGTGTACCATCAATTTAGATGGTGACTCCCTGGCTAAGGTCAGTTCCATAGATTACCTAGGAGTAAGGATAACTGACAATTTACATTGGGAAGAACAGATTAACAAAAGCACTGGCCTTCTCCAGCATAATGCAGCATCCATCTTGCGCTTCTACAGGAGTACCTCCACAAAAATGGTCTCTCCAGCTATTAAGATTTATTTAGCAAAGGCTCAGGGAGCTGCCGTATATGGTGCGAAAGTATGGGGCTTTTTTGACATCAACAGGCTCACCCTCGGGGAGAACAGCTTTGCAAGGGCCCTTTGTGCTTGTCCCCCTAGAACCCCACTGATCCCCTTGTTTTTAGACCTGGGTATAAAACGGATAGCCGACCTGATAAACTTAAGACCGTTGTTGTACTGGGTCAGGCTATGGACCGTCCCTTAACTAGTCATCTATAAAGCCTCACTCCTAGACCTGTTAACATGTACCAACTCAGCTTCTATTGGGTCAAGCATGTATCCACTTGGTTCAAGACGTTGGGGTTAGGAGATTACTGGGAGAACCCTCACAAGCTTGAGAAAGTCCATCTTAAAGCACTGAAGCGTGTCTATTGGTCTTATTTGAGGAACGATGTTATCAACCATAAACCATGCAGTCGTTTAACCAACTCATTTATTGACATCAAATGGTAGCCAAGGTTTGAACTTTATCTAGACGTTATACCTGATATTCTAGGCAAAAGCCTATATGCTAGATTTTGCTTTGGGACCTTACCATTGAAGACCGTGGTGCACAGATGGGATCCAAATGTGACTAATGTTACTTGTCCTGTGTGTGGTAACACTTCTGAATCAGTGGTGCACTTTATGTTTTTTTGCCCTGCATACATAATTCCTAGGTCTAAGTGGATCCCTGATCTATGTCGAAAAATGGGAATAGGGGAATGTGCACTAGCACTGAGGATTCTAAAAAGTGATTCTACCAAAATGCTAATTTATTTTGTTAGTAAATATTTACTGTCAGCATGGCGCATAAGGAACTTTTATATTAGTAAAACTGATGGACGAGTTCTCTCTGTTAAGTCAGGTCAGTGGAGGTGATCTTTTTACTTAGTATTATGATTTTAGGATTTGTATTTTATTCTTTTAGATGGTGTCACCATGTGGTATTATGTTTTCGGGATGGAATTGTATTTTATGTTTTTATACTATATTTATTTATGATGATATTGATAATGTATTGCTTTGATGATCATTGATCGAATAAAGCTTCTGTTGACACACACACACACACACCCGCCATATTAAACGTTCCATTATATCCTATGGAACCTACAATATGGCCGACGGGATATCCGTCACGTTTGCGATGGAGTATCCCATTCGCCAAGGTCGTAATCAGGCCCATTGTCTCTTACTGATGACTTGTTCAATTCACACTTATCTCTCTCTTTAAATTTCCAGGTCACTGATGCCTTTTTGGTCCAGGCAAGAGTGCTTCGAGTGATGGCCTCTGGGCGGTCAAAAATCTTGGGATACAGTAGCTTTTTCAAAACACACTTTAACATAATTTATCCAGGCAATTCTATGGGCTTGGTCAAGGGACATACAGTCCCTTGAAATTAATTGTTTGAGGCCCGTTTCAGGACTCAGCTAAACGGACACCATAACAAATGCCGCAGCTGCAAGATGTTAGACAAAAGCTCAGCCCAAGTTCTATGTGGACAGTAAATGAAGGTGACCTTTGAGGAAGGCCTAAAAGTCTTCTTGTTCTCACTAACAGATAACATGGAAAAATGTATATAACCCCAGATCTCACTACTGTAGGCAGCAACGAAGACCCATTTGGCCATATAGATGTGCGACACAGCCTCAATGGATTAATGACTGAACCTTCAATCAAATCAGAAACAAAGGCTATCTTCCTAGCAAACAGGGGGGCCAGGTCATAGCAGAATCAAATTACATTCCTAAGTATGTGAATGATACTAACAGGGCTCACAGTATTACCTTTGACACAAAAGGCCCTGGTTTAATAAGCCTAGGACCAATCACCATTATATGAGTTTTATTAAAGTTGGTGCTCAGGTATAACCTATCCATAAAGCACACAAAATAAATGCTGTAGCCTCAACCCTGTCCTAGATATGAGGACAGCATCATCAGTGTAGACCAACGCCGATATTGGTCATTAGCTTATCCAGGGAATGTCCACCCCCCATCAGCAAGTGCTTTTTTCAAATGATTATTATAGAGAGTAAACAAAAAATGCACCAAAGCACAACCTTCTTTCACCCATCATTTTGGTTGAAGTGCTTGTGCTTTCACCTTTTCTCGCATACCTGACTGAAGCTGACAGGTTGAGTTGCAAATCACGCATAAATTAACAATATTGGTCTCAACTGCCATGTGCCACATAATACCCCTTAATTTTTTTCCTGTTGACCCTATCAAATGCAGAGCTTAAGGCCATGAAATTCTTGGGCATGGCTCTTTGCTTGGCGACTGTCTATTTGTCAACAACATAATAAAGTTTGAGGTGTTGATGGACTGTCCCTAAGCCAAGAGAAAAGCCATACTAGCTGTCGGATAAAATGTTACATTCTTTGGCCAAGTCATCAACCTGTTGAGAACCAACCACCCTATAATCTTCACAATAGAACATATCAAAGAGATATGGCAGAAACATCCAGGACCGGCTCTGCTTCCCTTCTTGAATACTGGCACTATCACTGATGTAGACCAAGTGTTAGGTATAGGCTGGCTAATGGTAGCGTTAATATACATATTAATCAGGGAGTCCATTGTGGTATGTTAGATTTAAATATGTGTGAGGACATCCCATCAGGACCATGGGCTTTATTCCTGGGCAGTGTCTGTTCTCACTTCCTAAAGGAAGTTGATAGGCTATGTACAAGCAGGCGGAGAAGGATCACAGGCCTCTGAAACAGGGTTGGGTGCATGTTAATAGTGATATTGATATTATTTAATAGGTGCACAAATGCCCAAAGGTGTCTTGGCGCCATCTTATGAATTGTTGAAGCACAGCAAAATAGTGGGAAAGTGGAAAAAGGCAAGATTTAAGTTGTTTCCTGAAACTGGTCAGATTCTATTGATTTTTCAGAGGTTCAGGAAGCTGCTTCAAGAGTCTGTAGGTGGACACAAAAAAAAGCTTCTGCTTCCCTCAGATGTCTTGTTCCACTTAGGAACTATGACTGTTATAGTGGCCACTGAGCGTAGAGATCTACTTGGTGCGTACCACCTAAATTTCTTCCTTAAGTAGTCTGGACCTAATCCATGAAGGGATTTACACATCAGACAGTGTACTCTAAAGGCTAACCATTTCTTGACTGGGAGCCATTGAAGCTAGGGCTTGCAATATTGATGGAAATTTAGGTATTTCTCTTTAGAAAGTGAGCAGCTCTGTACTGCATTAGTTGGAGTTTATATAGAGACTGTTGGTGAATGCCCTGGTATAGGGCCTCACAATAATCCAACCTGGACAGTATCATCGCAATAACAACAAACTTCTGAAGATCAAAGGGAATAAATGGAAGAATTGTCCTTAATGTCTTTAATAAGACAAAAATAGAGGGAATGAGTTTATTAATCTGATCTCTAGGAAAAAAAAGATAAGAATCAAAAATCATTCCCAGGTTTCTGACTTTTTGCATTGAAGTTGGGAGGGGGCCCAAAGACTGGGGCCACCAAGACGAGTTTCAAAATGATGTGTCCTTGCCAAAGAGGAGAACCTCAATTTTTTTCGGAATTTAATTGTAAACTGTTGTTTCATCCAGCCAGAGATCTCGAATATGCACATATTGAAGGGGCAAGAGGTGTCTTCAACATCGCTGGGGATAGACACTATGATTTGAGTATTGTAGGAATAGGATGTGGTGGAATAACAAAAGTCTGAATCAGTTTAGCCAGAGGGGCTATGCAAATGTTAATAAGCGTGAGGCTCAAGGATGACCCCTGAGGGCCTGCGCACGGTAATGTAAACAACTTAGATCTAAAGTTTCTCAGGTAAACCAACTGCTCTCTGTTTGGAAGGAATGATCAGAATATATCCAGTGCTGTTCCACAAATACCGGTCTGTGCTAGGGGATCAATAAGAATAGAGTGACTTACAGTGTTGAAGGCTGCGGATAGGTCTAAAAGGATTAAAGTGACCTTTCCTCCTTTGTCTATGATTGATCTTATCTCCTCAGTAGTCACTACCAGGGCTGATTCTGTACTGTGATTTTCCATGAATCTGTGTTGTGCCTCATTAAGGAACTCATTCTCAATTAAATATTTTGAAAAAGTGTTGTTAAGGTGGTTTTCTAAAATTTTGGCAGACATTGACAGTCAAGCAATAGGATGGTAGTTTTCTTCCTCATTGAGGTTGAGGGATGTTTTTCTAACATGGGAAGAATGGACAACTTTTTTCATTCAGAGCAAAAATGTCCAGAGGCGATAATACTATAAAGGAGTGTGGTAAGAGGTGCTACCTTGGTCTCTGCTATCGCATGGGAAGTTCTTGAAGGACAGTGATCTGAGGGGGCCCTGATTTAGTCCAAGCAATTAGCTCCAACACTGCTTCTTCTGTAGTAAGAGGGACTCTTCAAATTTTGTCTTCCCATGAACTAGTGATACATCTACGGATGCACTAATATGTGAATCGATGATGGTGTCCAAATCTCCATATAACAACTCTACTTTATTCTTGAAATAGGTTGCTAACTTATTTCATAGAAGCTGACTAGGTGTTGGTGTGCTGCAAGAATTGAGACTAGAGAGCATTTTAATTGTTTAATTATTTTGAAAAGCTCTTTTGGGGAATTATTTGCTTGGTGACTTTTTCAGCAAAATTCCGAGCTTTTGTTTTTGGATAATTGTATTTTTATATTCGTTAATAAATTGTTTATATTTACCTTTTTCTGTAATATCATAGTCTTTTCCCCAAATCCTCTCCTGCCTATGGCATTTTTGTTTGAGCTCCCTAAGATTTCAAGAGAACCAAGGGGTCGAAGGTTTAGTTTTGTGCCATTTTATGAGTTTGCAGTGGGGCAACTGTAAAAATGCTGCATTAATCCATTCAGCGTAATTAGCCGCATCAACCATGGATTGTTCGATAGAGAAGGGCTCAATGGCTTTTAAAATCTCTGCAAGTTATGTTTTATCAATTTCATGCCATGCAAAGGTTTCATTTGTCAGCTCTGTTCAGATAAGCCTGAAGGCTGGGACTTTTCAGCTAAAGCTAACCGCTTTATGGCACAAACAAGTAATAGAGAGTATGGTCTCCAGAGGCAACTCTGGGCATCTGGTAAAAATGCCATCTAAGGCATGGCCTGCGCTATGGGTAGCAACATTACTACTTTTTTTAGATTGAAGCAACTTATAATATCTATATGTTTTTCTGTCTCTTTAATGCAGAGATCATCCAAATGGTAGTTAGTCTCCTAGGATAGTAAAATTTGGGTACTGCATGCACGATTCAATATATTCTCCTAAGGACAATAAAAAAATGGTTTTAGGTCCCAGAGTTCTGTTAATTAAAAGTCTGTTAAAAGTTGAGTTATTTGTCAGTTTACATTTAAATGTGAGAGCTTCACAATCAATTATTTTCATCGGCTTTTAGGAGATCTCAAAATCTTCCTGGAAGATGACAGCTATGCTGCCCCACACTTAGGTACCCAGTCTAATCTAAAAATAGTGTAGCTTGGTGGCAGTGCGGCAACCAAATCAGAGTCAGATGTCTCATCTGCCCAGGTTTCGATTAAAAAAGCTATATCCAAGGAATGCACATTATATAGTTGAAAAATTCAAGAGATAGGGCAATAACATCCAGGATGGGCTCTGCTTCCCTTTTTAAATACTGGCACCATCACTGAGGTAGACCAAGTGTTTGGTATAGGCTACTTAATGGCGGTATTAATATACATGTTACTCATGAGAGCCCAGTGCGGTATGTTAGATTTAAATATGTCTAAGGGCACCCTATCAGGACCAGGGGCTTTATGCTTGGACAGCTCATAAAAAGCATATTTTATCACTTCTTAAAGGAAACTGATAGGTGATGTACCAGCATTCAGGGAAAGATCACCGGCCTTAGACACAGGGTTAGGTGCATTTTGATATTGTTATTGATATTATCTATTAAGTGCATACATGACAGAAGGAATCTTGGCGCTATCTTATGAATGGTCGAACAATAGAAAACTAGTGGGAAAGTGGAAAAAGGCAAGATTTAAGAGTTTTCCTGACATCGGTCAAATTCTGTTGATTTCCCACAGGCCGAGTACGTTGGTTCCAGAGTTTGCAGGTGGACCATAAAAAGCTTCTACTGCCACAAGATGTCTTGATTACTGATCAGGTATGAATCAAGACTCAATTGGTTTTCATTTGTTCAGAGATGAGGAGGATGTTGCAAGATTTTGGGGAGTAATTCCATCTATAAATGAGGAGTTAGTATGACACATAAAGGAACAGTACATACGTTTAAAATTCTCTTCATCCTCGGTAAAATTAGGAGCATCGCATGCAAGGAGCCCATCTGGGGTCTTAACCTGAAGAAGATGTTCGCTAGAGTACGTCTTTGAAAAGAATAAAGCAGTGGTTTTGGAACAAGGCGCAGTCTGGGTGCTGACGGGTGCAGATGGGCGCAGACGGCCTGCCTTTAGCATCCTCTGGGCGTCCGCACATCGGCCCGCTTTTTTATAGGCGTTTTTGCACATTAACAAAGTCAGCTCTAGAGGGCTGACCTTGACTTCGCCGCTACTCGATCAAGATGTCTGTCGGGTGAAAAAACAGTAAAAATGTTGTGAAGGTGTTTAAAACAAAGAACACGAGCTCTAACAGGCTCTGCCCTGAAAAGTGTGAAAATTATGCAAAGCGCAAAGTAGCAGCCAAACAATCTATAATTATGCCGATATAGTTTCAGGCAGACTAAAAGGCTTTACTCTAGTAGATTATATTGTGCGGGTGAGCAATTATGTATTCTTGTTGAAAAAAATAGCAAAGGAACTAACAATGGAAGTGTGACAGGAGATGTCGAAACTAGAATAACAATCTTTAAAAAGTTCAAGATAAAAAGAATCAGAGAGAACCTTTTCCCTCCTTAGATGTCTCCCTTATGTGTGGATTCTCACGTTGTCCCCCCCCCAAAAAAAAATTGCACCAGAGGAGGTGAAGCAAAGAGGCAATCAATGACAGTGGACTAACCTCTGCCTACAATGAAGAGCAATCATGGAGTGGACACAGCCTCAGGGCGAGAATTGCTAATTTAAAGAAGATTAAAATCAGTAATAATAGAATTAATGGATTCAACCTGTGGTGTATGCATGAAATGCATCACACCAAATAAAGCAGAGTCAGCACTAATATGTAAAACAGAACAATCCTTGGGACAAAGATGCAAATTAAAATCACCGGCTAAAACGACAAAAATGTTAGAAGTACTATGCACTCTCTTAAAGATCTCTGAGTCAACGCAGATGATCAGAACGTCATGGCTCGCAAAAAACGCTACAATAATAAAAAATGACCAAACTGGGAGAGTTAGGGAATGTTAACAGTACTGCAGCCGAATTCGCTGAAGCAGTGTTTTTTTCCTCAACTTTGCAGCCTAAGTAGGTGAGGGTTATTTATTCTTGGCTAGTAATAATACCACTTTCACTAAACGGTCCATTCAAGTCTCAGTAAATTAACCCTTGCTCTACACTTGCTAGCTTAGCAAAGAAACAATTAGGATTAATTTAGGAGACAGGTATGTGTAACACCACCAAAACAGTAAATAAGTAAAAGACACAACACAATAATAATCCAACACTAATTTATAAATATTAGGATTATTTTAAAATGACACCGTATCCACACAAATCCAATGTAGTGGACCTTAGATATGAATTTTTAAAGATTAAATAAAAATGTGTGCATTCTTGCGGCAAAAAGCTTAAAGCTCCACTTGCGGTATTCTGGTTGTGTTGGACCAGGACAAAGTCAAACTATTAGGCTAACTGCAATGGAGTGTGGGTCAGATAGGCTGAAGGCTAGTTCCTGGTTAAAAGTTTACCTTCTGACTTGGGGCCTGATTTAGTTTTGTGTGGATGGGTTACTCCATCACAATGGTGACGGATATCACGTCTGCCGAAATATGAATCCCATACGAAATAATGGGATTTATATTTTGGAGGATGCTATTTTCATCACTGTTGTAACAGAGTAACCCATCTGCCAAAAGCTAAATCAGGCCCTTAGTCGTTCTGGAGTTGGATCAGATGATGGCGGCCTTCTGCAGCATCATGCCTCAGTGAGCCTCTCGAAGTGTTTGTCTTCAGCGTAGATGGTGAGGAGCTCTGGAGCTTTCAGCGGGACAAACTAGAGTGGTCTGGATGATTCACGAGTTGATGGCAGCGGCTTGAGTTTTAATGTTAAGCCTGTATACTTCTGGAGCTTTTCCATAAAACGTTGCAGAACGTTTCTAGATTTTGAAATTTTGCAGTTTTTCGGCTCCTTTGAGAAAAACAAGGGTTGTGGCTAGGACTCAGTCTCCCACAATGTGCCTTTGAGGTTCAGGGAAATGTGGTTACAGCTGGTCAGCTGGGGTAATCCTCTCTGACTTTTCAGGTAACTTCTTCCAGGTCTGCTGTAGCTGTCACTGTTTAGGAAGTCCACTCCTTTTCCTTTGAGTCATGGACAGTCCTTTCTTTGTGGAGCCTTGTGAGTGCAACAGGTGCAGTCTTTCAGAGTGCGGGCCTTCTGTGGGGCAGTCCAGGGGTACAACAGAGCAGTCCCACTTCTTCTGTTGTTCCAGGCATTGATCTGGTGAGCTCCTGCAGTTCTTCCATATTTATCTTCCATTCTGGGCTGGCAGGAGGTGGACACCCTAACCAATAGGGGTAAAGCAACTTCCCTCAGCTATGATCACTTTCTGTGAAGTGTGGCATATTTTTGTCCTACAATTCTCTATTCTCCAAGAAATTAAAATGGAGAAAATCTCTCTTTGGTGTGTGTGTGTCTGTGTAAGCCAACCCAAAGGTGTGGTTTAGCCTTCCAGCCCCTCTCCTAATCTAATTAGGGGGGCTCCCATTTGGCTGGGAATCAAGGAAGTGGGGGCTGGCCTGCATCTTATGACATCTGTTCTCCTGCCTTTGAAGTCCAGCTTACCTCCACAGCCCCCTTCCTCTCCCTAGCTTCTCCGAGAAGCAAATGTCCTCCCATCAAATGGCTGTATTTTTGCAGCCGCAGGCCTCTTCACTCAGGGAGCAGCTTGGCTCATACTGTCAAAGGCTGTCAAAGGCTGTCAAAGGCTGCCAAAGGCTGACCTGTCAGAAGAGACTGACACAAGGCTGTTTTAGTAGGATACTAAAGGCCTAATTACGACCATGGCTCCGGCCACGGGGCTGGTGGTCCGACTGTCAGATTAGGGTGCTGAGGGTCAGGCCGCCAGTGGTCCACCACCACCACGAGAAGCAGAGGTCTGATTAGGAGTTGCTTTTCTGCCAGCTTTTCCATGGCTGGCTTCCCGCCATGGAAAGGCTGGTGGAAATACAAAAAGGGGGCCAAAGGGGGGCCCCTGCACTGTCCACAGCCCTGTTGTGGACAGTTCAGGGCCCCCCCATGCATGACCCATGAAATGCACACTGTCTGCATGAGCAGACAGTGTGTATTCCGTGGGTGCTGCACAGCCCCAGTGTGCGCTGCAGTGGCCTCGGCTCCATGAGAAGCTGAGACCAATGCAGATGTAGATGTTTCTGCTGACAGCATGGTGGGAACATCTTACTTGGGCGCGAGGAGAGGCCAGCAGCCCAGCGGCGGCCTCTCCTATGGGGCACCGCAGCCCGCCAAATTCGTAATCTGGCCCCTATGTTCTAAAACTACTTTCCTGTAATAGTTACATTAAATCCAACTTTGGCAAGTTGTTGTCTTTAATGTCACCATTAAGGTTGTATTTTGAATGGTATTGCTAGCTAGCGTCAATGCAATGCAAAGATAGACTTCATTACATTTAATAAAGCTTCCCCCTTGTTAGCTTATGGGGCTAGCAGCACTACTACAGGGAAAAGCAATTTTTGATGTCTCTCCTTTCCAGGGCATGTAAAACATCTTTTATATTGCACCTGCTTTTTATAACAAGAACCCTGCCTTTGAGACACCTGGGCAGACCTTAGGAGTGACATATAAGACACAAAAAGGTAGTTTTTGACTTTGGTAGTACTTTTAATTCCAAAGTCGAATTTGGACATAGTTTTATCTTAAAACCAGCCTGCAAGGCAGGCCTGGCCTTCAAATGACATCAGGAACCACAGCAGTGACACTTAAGTGCATGTCCACAGGGGTCTCGAAATATACATGACCTAACATATACTAGGGATTTACAAGTAGGTTGTATTTGCCAATTAGAATGATACCAATTACCATATACCTTTAAAGAACAGAGCACTGGCCCTGGGCCTTGTTAGTGGAGCCCAGGGCACTTTCAGAGTCAGTAAACATGAGCATCAGTTATATATGAAGGTGAGTGAGCAGAAAGGATGACACTCCTATAGAAGCCAACTTTAGTCCTCTCAGATTTGGACAGAGGGGCAGCAACAAAAAAAAAGAACTGTAGCCACCTATAAATAAATTGGAGAAACATCCAATATTTATTGGAGGCAACCAATATTACATACCAGTAAAAACTAATGAAATCCTAATTGGCTGATTTTGCTGCCAACCCAGCTACGTTTCGGATTAGTAGTTCTAAGGTATTAGCGGAACCCTTGTGCATCAAAATGCCATTCTGACTGAGTACCAAAGTCACATTATAAACAGGGGACAGTCAGTCATTACTGGCCAGGGTACATAAAGGTGTAAATCTCTTACAAATGTGTATGTCGCTGACAAGCCCAGTCAATATGTTATTATCAGCAGCAATAACATGAACTTAATTACCTTGACTGCTAAATAGATGAGGTTTAAAAAAGTAGCCTAAGAAAGGGCTAGGATACCTGATGGGGTACCCTGTCCAGGCACCAAGTTGGTTAACAATTGGCCAGCTGTGGTATTCTTATTAAAATTCACCACAACATAATGGTTGTCTATGTTTGTCAGGTGAACACCAAGCCACAAGACCCTCCTCACCATGTTGATATGATTAAACACCAGATGTTATGCCCCAGCTGCTTATTGATCCAATGAACAACTTTGTTTTTCAAATGTGTATGATGTTCAGTACAGTCATGGTAGGCCCCTTTGTCAATACAAGGACATAAAGGGTGGTAGCAGGGGGTAAATCAAGACTGTGTGATACACATAGAGATCCTGCAGAGCTTGCAATCCCCTTACAGTTCAGACCAACAGTGGGATTTGATTTTACACTACACTGCACCGTACTTAATCAGAATGGCATGCAGGTAACGTTGGCGGTGGAGTTAGAGGTCTTAGGAGCAATAAATGTATCCAATGTTTCATTAACACCCTCATGAGAGACACCGATGTGTGCTGGACTATTGTGGGAATGGTAAACATCATGTGGGAACCTCTGAGCAACAGTCAGGAAGTGTTAAGCTCCTCTTTAGGAAGCTGAGTGTTTGTCCCAGCACCGGGACCAGTAATACAGCTATTAAACAGATCAGAAAGCTTAGAATAGCATTTTAAATCCTGGGAAGTCTTTGTTAACAAGTCAAAAATTAAAGAGCCACCAAGGCCTCTAATTTGGCAGACAATTTATCAAATAAAATGCCTCAACACTCAGCAGCGAGCAACAACCTCTTGTGTGACAGGCCCTAGGTTGATCTCTTTCACTTTGTAATTGGTGTGAGGCATTGGCGGCTGGTGAATTTTGAAGGTGGTGGGGCAGAAGACCAACTCTGCAAGCTACACCCCATCTTAGAGGGCTCAAATTTGCAATAAGTGAAATGTTTTTCACATTTTAAATTCTCTATCCTGGAGTATCGGTTTTTAACAGGTGTATTAAATATCACCTCCTCTAGGCAGTGGCGCCTAGGGAATTTTGAAGGTGGTGGGGCGTAAAATCTGTGCTGAAAGCTACACCAAATCTTAGTGGGTTCAAACTTGTAATCAGTGAAATCTTTCACACTCTTTAAATTCTCCAACCTGGTGCGTTGATTTTCAACAGGTGTGTTAAGTATCACCTCCTCCAGGCACTCTTAATCGGGGCATAAGGTAGCCTCACTAGTATATAAATGTGATATATAGGTGGTTGCAGCATACTAAGCAACACTTCATTTTATATTCAGCCCTTGTGTTCAGGCTCTCCTCTGAAATTCCAGTGATTGAGCTCTGTAACTTCCTGGTTACTTTTTATATAGCATTTCCCTATTTACTATTTTGAAAATAAGCATGACCCTGGATTACGCTGTTGTCTGAGATGTTCATACCATTACAACAGTCTCATCAAAACATTCACCACACAGCAGCGCATTCGGCATGCTATGTTGACAAAT
The DNA here is from genome assembly GCF_031143425.1 of Pleurodeles waltl. Classification (NCBI taxonomy): domain Eukaryota; kingdom Metazoa; phylum Chordata; class Amphibia; order Caudata; family Salamandridae; genus Pleurodeles; species Pleurodeles waltl. The sequence goes on along the minus strand of NC_090437.1, from coordinate 712,695,964 downwards.
AAGTGTTTCCTAGGAGCTTAAGGGTGATCAGTTAAACTAGAGCTACATGTTGTTCACCTTAACACTTGTAAACACACGCACCTCAACCGTACCACTGCGGGAAAATACATTGTCTTTCTGTTTCTCCGATACAGCGTACAAGCACTGGAAGAGCATGTAGCCTGAACACCCTTATGATAGTGACTGACATTTTGAGAAATTTCCACGGCTTTCACCTCCAACTATAGCGCTGTCAATCATGCCCTGCAATATGCACCATAAAAGACTTAAGACTTGTATGTTGGATGAAAAACAAAGTCAGAGAACCACTTCTGATTAAATGAAATACTCCCAAGAAATAGAAACATATATGCACCATGCCACATGAAGTGAAAAGTGTGAAATGAAACAGATTGTATAATTACGCTTTCCAAAGAGAATAAACACTTGGCTCCACATTCTTTGCCCCATAGCCCTCATTGCCAATTATCTCACAACACATCATCTCCCACAAGACAGTCCGAGTCTAAATTGTTCAGCACCAAGGAACTTAAAAATCATTTTTTAGGGTAGAGCCTGCGTTGCATGCGCTCGCGCATGTGTACCGCAGCGAGAGGCTTTAGTTACTAGAAAAGGGCTCGGAGCCCTGTCAACGTCACGTCAGTGTGTTTCATTGGTTCGTGGGCTTGCCTAGTAAAATCTGCTTGCTTTCATTAGTGGAAGGCATGCACACGTCATGCCTTTTCCGGTGGTTAGCCCTCCTCGAGGCAAGCGACCAAGTACAGAAAACATGCGAGGCTCGCTGTTTTCTGTCGGATCGTGGAATACTTTTTTCTCTATTTTCATAGCGCGATTAAGCTCGGCAGAAGTCGACCGCTTCACACAGTTAATTTCACTTTTTTGGGTTACCTACATAAAAGCACTTTTGCCGATAGATGAAAAGTCGGGTTAGGAGTTTACAACGCAATCAGCTCTAACATGAGCAAACGCGAGACCCGTTGCATTGCAAATGCTTGGTTCTTCTGTGGGTATAAATCTAATCATTCATTTTGGTTTTCTTATCTGGTATTGTACATTCTCCGTGAGTTTGTGTGGCATCTGGGCTTAGTTTGTCTAATATGTAAACAGTGATAGGGCACTATGTACTACCTTCGAATAAAGACTGTACTCTTTGGAGATATCAGCCATAATCGTACTATATTGCTTTCGGGTTCAACGATGATATACGAGCCTCGGAAATGACTGCCCTCTGCATCCATGTGGCACACTATGGGGTTTATACATTAGCACTCCAACTTTACCCCTATTGTCACAGCACATGCACCACAGCTGTAGGGCCGATGCTCTGGATCTGTGGCCACTCACAGCTGCGGTAGATGAGACTGGCCCTAGCAGGGCATAACCATTTCATTCATGCCGAGGACTCCGTCCGCACTCCCAGGCGCATCCGTCATTTCGGTTTATTTTCTCAACTGATACGTCAGAAAACATGCATTTGTCATCTTGGTGGAAGGCGTTATGGTTTGGTTTATAAATGGCGTTAAAATGTTTTTTTCTGCGGTTAGGTGCAGCGTTCTTGCCACAGATGTTTGGAGTTAAAGCTGGTGTCCCTCTTCTCGAGTTTCAGAATGCTATGATAGCCGTTGTTTTCTATTTCCTATCTTAAGTGTGTGTTTTTGTTTCCTTTAACCAAGCAGGTGTGGGGCATTAGAACATTAAACCAACCTCTGTCTTTGCGCATTTTAGAAAGGGAGTTGGGGGAATTGGAAAAAACAAAAGGAAGACGCGTTATGAAAGTTTAATCCATCTGCTAAATGATATAACCGTTCTTGCTTTCCACATAGGAGACAAGTGAAGCACTTAGAACTCAGCCGCTCGATTCCCAAAGTCGAGCAAATCGTGCACATAACAAGTTCCTGTGGAGTTCAAACATGTGTTGCACTGAGTGACTTACCTGACTGCCGTGCCCAAAGCCAGGCACGTGGTGCCCGTCTGCGGGGCTCAGCTCAAGAGGGAGATCAGAGCCCATGAAAGGTGCGAGAGAGAGACCTGCACCAGAAGCAAGCCAGATCGCGGGGAGGGCAGCGACTGCATGGATTCGGGGTTAGGAGACTGACTTGCAATCAGGCTTATCGACCACCTATTTCTGAGGAAAATGTTTCTTGCTAATTAATATGTTGGTTTATTGTGTGAGTGTTTGCAAATGTATTGCACATATGTTTTCTGAAGAGATCTCCGGGGGCCCTGGTTCACGTAGAAAGAAACCTTAGTGTGTGTTTCTGTGAAGCACACAACCACAGCCCTTTATAAAGGCTCTAGACTTTCAACGTTGGCCACTCATAAAGTTTCTGCACAGCAAGCAGGGTCAACTGTGTTTTGACGTCATTTTTAGGTCGAGCATTGCGCGCTGCTTTTCCAACGTGTTGGTATGTGTCTGGGCTTTTACCAATGCCCACCTCACGCCCATCACTACCACTTGTTCTTGGGCTTGCTCTTCAAAGATCATTTGATGACATTGGTGAATGGTTTATGTTTGTCCTTCCTTGGGGAGGTTTTGTTACCGCCTTGGCCAGGGTCCCTGTTACATGGATAATTGCACTTTTGCCGATAAATTTGACTGCGAGCAAACTTCTTTTTCCTTTTGTGTGTCTCTTCGTGCTCATGCTCATGGCGGCCGCGGCTCTGTGAATCGGCTCGCTTATGTGAAATTGTTTTACTTTAAAATGTCAATTTATGTGGAAAGAAGTCCGGTTAGGGATTTACAACGGTAATAGCTCTAACTCGAGCAAACGCGAGACCCATTGCATTGTAAATGCTTGTTATTTATTGTGGTGGAAAACCAGCAGGCTTGGTGTGAGGGTCATAAGTGGTCTGAAAGGAAGGGATTGTAGCTAGAGAAAGGCGAACAAGTTAAACCTTGAGGCAGGCTCGAACCAAAGGTCTGGCTTTGGCTCAGCTCAAGGTTATTTTGGAATCTCCAATCCAAAACCATCTGAGTTTTTACAGGAGACGATTAGGCCTAATAGCTATGGCTGTTAGCAATATAATTGGGGACCCATGTTCAAATCCTGGCCTCGGTTCAGCATCATGTGGCTCGTGGCAAATCTCAGTGTGCCAGAAAAAAATCATGTACCATAGCCTGTGTCTGTTACAATGCACTCTTATGGCCTTAGGCAAGGTCTGTACTATTTAACGCTGCCAACAATAAAATATCTATCTGTCACCCAAGCTAACATAACATCATTTAAGAGTTAAGGACACAGCATTCATCTTAAATGTCACAAAGAGATGCAGTCTAGTGGCTGAACTGCACAAAATGAAACTGAAAAATCTGGAATCAATCCTAGCTACCCTGCTGTTCAAAAGTGTGTGATACTAGGCGATCAAGTTATTTCACCGAGCCTCCTTTTTATTGAGATCACATATTGGAACACTTTCAAATACTTGTGTTCATGATGAGCCCTGTAAAAAAAAAAGTATCTTTTGTTTGTTGTAGAAGACTGACTCCTAGTTCACTAACAACACTGCTAAATATTGCCAAGGCTCAGCTTGTGTCTGAGCTGTAAGAGCCAGAGAAGTCCCTTGGCTTCTCTGTTAATTTTCAGGCCCATCCACTTCTAATTGGATCCCTTGGAGTGGCAAAGTGGAAGAGAGCTTGGGAAGAGAAGGATAAAAAATAATTGTTTTTTTACCTAAAGAAAGACATACAATAGCTACACTGACCCTGAGAGAGCCACCAGGAGCTGCTAAACAAGAGTCAATGGACACTGACAAATCACTCAGCATGAGTGCCACAATTATTCACTTTATCTTTGGCACGCTCTCTTGACAGACCCTGCGTGATGTCTCATGACCAGTGACCCTTTATGAGTATAGTCTAGAAAAAGGAGATATAACATGCTAGAAAAATACGCTCTACTGTGTAAGAGTCCTCTCTACTGACATTAGTGGGGAAAGGTCACAGGCAGTACAGGTACAAAAAACCTCAGAAAAATACGCACAAAAGACGAAGTTAAGACTAAAAGGTAGTGGCCCTCCAATTGAGGGTTTCCTTGCACAAATGGAAAATACATTACCCATTTTGCATAAAAAATAACCCAATGTGGCAACACCTACAGTGTCCGTGTTTCTTTAAAATTGGAACGTGCACTATAGCAGTTTACAGAATGTGACATGGCTCCACTGATGACGTCTGTCACATGCATTCCAGAGTGGGGTGGAGCTAGTCAGGCTTGCAGATCCCCCCATGAGCTAGGAAAGGTGGAACCTTCACTGATTGACACACTTCTTTGGGAAGAACAGACTGCAGCCTGATGCACCCAAATGCAGTCAGTCAGAGAGGGTGGTGCATGTCATTGGGGAGGAGTACAAAAGTGGAGGAGGGAAGCAAAAAGTTTGGGGGAAGATGACCCTACGGTTGACAGTTCTAACACAAACCATGAAACTCTATAAAAATGTGGCTCATTACCAAAGGCAAATGGTTAGTCAATTTGAAGAAACATTTTCAAAATAGAAGCTGAGTCATTTTCTAGTTAACAGAAGGAGCCAATCATGGCATAGCATAAGGCAAATAATGAGCCAAAAAGGAAATTGTCATAGGGACTGCTCAGTTCAGTCCGTTATAATGACATGCTTGATAGAAGTCTCAGAAAAGTCTTGTTCACTTCCCAGAAACAGAATGCTATATAGGTTTTCAAATGAAGAAATTGTACCATCACTGTGATGTGAAACACCAAAATATCCAGTAGTAAAACAGAAAACACATCACATGGTAAATAAGAACACTATTTTGTCTGACTAATATGCAGTGACTTGTAATTCGTTTTCACTACTGCAAAACCTACTTCTCCCATACCCTAACATTGGAGTTACCTTATTACAGTTAATAAACTGTAATTTCCACATGAGAGAGGGTGACCAATTCATGTTCAGTGTCTCTGGAATTATAATGAAAAATCCTAACTGATGGTGAAGTCAGATTTCAAATTATAATTGTGAGAAAACTGGGCTGATTGCAGAAGCCCCCTAACTTGTTGCCCCCATTTTTCATTTTTGCTGGTGTTTTCCTGCCACTGATGGTTCCCCGGGCACTGCTAACCAGTCTCAGGGTCTGTGCTCTGATTAAAATGATTATGAAAATTAGGCTAATTATAATTGGCTATGACAACCTACCTATAAGTCCCTAGTATATGGTAGGACATGTAGGTTTTGGGTTGCCCAGCATAGGTGGTGCACCTATAGGTACACTGCTGAGGTGTCATTTTAAAGGTAGGCCTGCCTTGCTGTCTGCTTTCAAATTAAAGTTATCTTCAAATGTGACTTTAGATTTAAAAGTACTTCCAAAGTCTTAAACCACCTTATTTGTTCATATAATTCACCACTAAAGTGTGACCTAGGTGCCCACATGGTTGGGGGCAGTGTAACTATAAACGGGCCTTTTAAAAGGTGTTTTATAATCCTTGGTGAGGAAAAATAGCCCAATTTGTTTTTCCTGCACAGTAGTGAATAGGCTCCATAGGCTAAAATGGGGAGATTTTATTTTATATTAATAAAGTCTCAAAAGGAGCTAATATATCAAGTTTGGTATCAAACGCAATGTTATAATAAATCCAACAATTTGCCACTATTGAATTTATTATAACTTGCTCCTAATAAGAGTTTTAGAACTCTTCCTGAAAGTTACCAGTTTGAGCTTTGTAGTGGCCTCCTCTGATTGGCAAGCTGCTGGTAGCCTGGCCAGGCTACATTGATGAGGTGAGAAGTGGCTTGGGCTGAACACAAAGGAAGTGCCTGGGGGAGGAGATCTGCCTCAGCAGATGGTGAAACAGGATGGGGGAGAGCTGCCAAACTGGTCTTCAAAGGAGGGAAGGGCAGGACCTCCCCCATTTCCCGCAACCCCAGACAACCAGGTGCCTCTCTCATTAGATTAAGAGAGGGCTGGAGGGGAGTGTGTTAAGAGAACTTAGCCACACCAGTGAGTGGGCTCAGCTGGACCTAACTTCTGAGATTGAAATTTTGCCATCTTGGATTTTGGGAGAAGGTTGCTCCCTGGGATGAATTTTTTTCCACACTTCCCAGGAAGTGGCCATCCAATAGGGTGGTGGCCTGCACATGAGTGGTCTAGAGGCACCCCGGCTTTCCACCCCAGGAACAAGGATAAATATGGCAGAGCTGCATCCATACCTCGTATTCCTACAAGGAACAACAGCAGGAGAAGAAGAAGGACTGCCCTGCTGGACCCCTGACCTGCACCTGACAACTGCACTCTGAAGGACTGCACCAGCTGCACACTTGGGCTTCACCACAAAAAGGACTTTACCTGTCTTCAAATGGTTCAAAAAGGGACTCCATGTCTGGTACAGATAGAAAATAGCTGACCAGAGTCCCCTGCATCAAAACCTGAATAAACTGACCAGCTGACTAGTGACTAGTGGTCATTTTTGGATTTGAACCAGGTGCATTCTGGGAGGTGGACCCCTAATTCTCAAGGAGCAACTCAGAGCTTCTGGAATCTTTTGGTGAGTTGTGGATTCCTAAAAGGCTTCTAATACCTTCTGGAAGAAGGTCTAGAAGTTTGGAGAACTTTTGAAAAAAAAGCTCCACAAAGGGACCATCCTGATGTTGTAAGTCAAGCCGCTTTAGCTCAATGCAACCTGGCCTGACTTACATATTTGTCTGGCTGAAAAGCTCCAGAGCCCCAGACTTCCAGGATTTAACCGGGGGCTCCTGGAAAGACACTCAGACAACGTCGACTCGAAATCACCTTACTGTGGAGGGCCATTTGATGTCAGAGAGAAAATGCTCCAAAAAAGTGACAAATCTGAAGGTAAAAAGTTGACCTGGACCTCCTGAGCCGCGTGTCAGAGAAGGGCTCCAGGGACGTTGAATCCAATTTCAACTTTGGCCCGGACGAAGATTTCTGTCCTGAAAAATCGTCAAAGTCCGAAAGAAGAATTCGTCACCGAGGTCTAAAGGGCTCCAGGGAGGTCAGATCAGATTGGTGAGTTTGTCCGGCTGAAGGACATTTTCAAGAAAAGGACTAAGGGCCCCATTAAGAATTTGGCGAATGGAAAACACCATCCGCCAAACTCCCGACAGGGTGGCCCCCACCTATGCAGTGTCCTCCCTGCCAGAGATATTATGGGATTCCTGCTAGGTTGGCAGGCAGAAACCTAAGTTTCCTCCCGCTGGCCTAGTGGGAAGCAGGCTACAGCATTGTCTCCAGCTTGTAATTGAGCAGGTGGCAATGCTGTAGCCAGCAGGGTGCACCAGCACCCTCGCAATGTTCACTGTCTGCAAAGTGATGTTGCTGGCCCGGAGGTCCCCTGCACTGCCTATGCCAAGTGCAAGAACAGTGCAGGGGCCCCCTGTGGCCCACTGCACCTGTTCTTCGCCAGCCTTCTGATGGTGGTGCTACCTCCATGAAATCACTGGCTGAGAATGAGGTTGTAATCCTGGCAGATTAGGATCTCTGCTACCTCCAGATTGCCAGAATCCAAGATCCTGGTGGAGCTGGTGGTTTCCTGTTGGTCCGACCACCAGGGTTGTTATGTGGCGGTTGGACCGCTGCATTGGCTGTGGTCTAGACTGCCACTGCAAGTGTGCAGGCCCCAGGTCAAAGGTAATCTTTTGACCAAGGCCTCCTGCTTGCTGTAGCTGAGCAGGGCTCCATCGCGGTCGGCCTCAAACTTTGACTTTGCCCCTAGATATCCCGAGTGGCGCTTTTAGTTTCTATGTGCTAGAAAAAATTAATTCTTTAAAAATTCATATCTCCTGTTCCCCTTATCCAATTATGATAATGTTAGTGTCATTTTAAAGATCAAAATATGATCTATTTTTATAAATTGGTGTTAGATTTGATTGTGCCTTGTGTTTTACTTATTTACTGTTTTGTGATTTTTAAATGCTTTACACACATGTCTCCTAAATTAAGCCTTGTTGCTCGTTGCCCAGCTACCAAGGGTTGAGCTGGGATTAATTTATTGAGACCTGACTTGCCCTAGTGGGTGTTAGTGGCCTATTGCTAAGTGTAGGTACTTACTCTGCCTGGAAGAAAGACAGCTGTGCTGCTGAAAGGGATGCCACTCTGCTGGAGTGTTACACTGAAGGACTGCTCCCTGCTGCCCTTTTTCCTGGGTGAAAAGGATTGAACCTACCTCTGTTGAACCCTTGACCACAAAGTGACTCCAAGGGCTACTTAGCTGGCCTACTGATCTGAAGTCTCAGGGAAACCACAGGCTTCCAAAAGCCTTACACCTGCTCCTGGACTCTGCCATCTGTGAGTCTACCCTGCCGAGTGGTGTGCCACCCCTGTCCTGGCCCCCTGGAAGGGGACTTAAGGTGCTCTGTTAGCCTCAGTGGATCCAGCAGAGCCAACAGATCAGAACCATCACAAAGACCTTCTTCACCTCTGCAGCCTCTTTGGAACCACAGCTGTGTGATACAGACTCAGCGCAGGCCCTCGTATCCCTTGTTGACATCAGCCTCTATGATACTGGACTCCTCATCGCAGTCTCACAGCTCCTCGGAATAGATGCGCTGCCTCGACTAAGCGATGCATCCTCAACGGAATCCTTGATGATCACAGAGGACCTCACATCACAGCTCCACTGCACCTTGGAAATGATGCATCACTTTGGCTGTGTGCTGCATCTTCAATGCGGATCCTCGCAATGCTCCGCAAACCAGGACTTTGGGTACTTTGTTCAGTGTCCTAACTAGGTCCCTGTAGATGGCCTGGACTCCATCACAGTTGGCCTGAACGTGTGACTTTATCCTCATCCAGTGCAACCATATATCCACAGTTGGCGCTTTGTGCTTTTGCTGCTATTTTCACAGATTTTTTTCAATTGCATATCTCCGTTTCTACTGTTTGGATTTTTGTCATTTTTATCTTGTTCATTTATTAAAAATAGTTCTATATTTTTCTAATCAGTGTGGGATCTTGTTTGTGTGGTGTTTTCCACTTTATTACTGTTTGAAGTGGTGCACTAATACTTTACACATTGCTTCCAGATTAAGTCTCAGTGCACTGTGCCACGCCACTGGAGGGTTGAGCACAGTTTCATTTAGGGCTGGCTTGTGCCTCACCCTGACAAGGATTGTATTTGCTCCTTGACTAGGGCTTACACCCCAGTCAACCAACAACCCAATGTTGTGCAAGAGCCAATGTCACAAAGTATCTCAGATTCTGAATTTTATGAAGTATTCAAAGGCCAGAAAATATTTTAAGTCCCAATGGGTAGCAAAATCATAAGAAAAATGGACAGCATCCCTAGTTGGAAAGTCTTCTCTGTTCCCCTGAAAATCAAAAGGTTTTTATACACAGTTCTTGAATATTAAATCAATAGTTCTCAGTTGATCATGGTGTGAGCACATGTATCATTTCTTCAGCGAATCAGAGCAATTAGAAAGTAAACATCATATCACCTTAGCACTAACCCATTTTATGAATAACTAGTGTTTGCACCCTTGATACTATGCTAATGTCATCCAGAGATGTTTGAACAAAATATGAAACATCAAGAATAACAATTTCTTTGAGTGGACAGGTCCAGTGCACAGACGGAAGATGTTGTTACAAGTAACAACTTTACATTCGCATCATGGGAGGTTCACCATAAGCAAAACAATACAGCAATGAAAATAAACTAATATGACCTCAGCTTGACTACACGTCATAGGAAATTATTTTGAAATGCAATTGCACTACATCAGCTTGTAGATGCAAAATTATGTGTGTAAACATGTTGCACATTGTAAATAATGCACAAAAACATAAATCTTTAAAGTACTTCTACATACCACAATGGACAATTTTATTTCAGGGGGAAAGGAATTGGCTTAATTCAATTATCCTTGAAGGGTCACACTGCAACAGAGCTGAAAGCTTAAGGAAGGGACTAGTCACGCTCAGTTTTCAAGTAGCAGAATATTCATGCCACAAAAAATGGGGTGAAGTTAAGTTGTTCATTTTAGGAAGTTGGTCAGTCTGGGGACCATGAAGGAGGTTCTCAGTTGTTGACCCTTGAGATATTATTTTATCAGAGAAGACTAATTCGCATTAACAAATGTTAGTGAAGTTGATGAGGTAGATGACTGGGCTTCATCTAATCAGGCAGTTTACAAGGGATTTGCAGGTGATCAAGAATGGAGGTAGTATGAACGAAATTGTGGCCACAGCAGGTGCAGCGAGCAACGGTGAAACATTCCATAAGAGACAACATGGAAGAAAGGAACTAAGGGATGAGAGCAATTTTGTAAAATTAGGGACATCCTTTCCTTTAGTTTAACACAAATACATTACTAAACTATTACCTAAATGCCTGTGTAAGCAGGGGGCTACATAAATACCTTAATAAATATGTAGAAGGGTCTGTAGTTATTTAGACGGAAATGAGACTTTTGGGGAATTTCTTTTGGGGATAGAGCTTACTGAAGGAGAACTGCAATAGGTGGTTAATTTTGTAAACGCAAATAGGGGCTGAACGAGAGACAAAAATGGCACAGAAATAGCACAATCTCAGGAGGGTTTTTCAGAGTGCCTGTCAAATTGATTTAAAAAAAACAGCTGGGTTAGTTTAGCTTTGATGTTGACTTAAACTATTGTTGCCTAGGTTTGCAAGATATCGTAGCCCTGATAAAGAGGACATGCAGACTGCTGGGCATGTAATTTTAGCTGAAAAAAGAAAAACTAATTGATCAATAGGAATGACATGGATCTAAGCAGTTGGCAGGTGAGCAAGTGAAGGCTAGGACAGTGGAAATGTTGAATAGGGGAAATGGGAAAAGCAACATTAGACCTAGGTATGCAGATTTATTTGTTTAAGTTAATTGGGGGTTACAGTGGTACTTTGATATTATTTTGACATAAAGGCTTTTAAGTGAGTGTGTGAGGAGATGGAAGCAAATGATGCACTTTTGTGGAGGCTTTCTTTCCTGGGCAGTAAAACACTTTTACGACTTTAACATTGCATCAATAGGTCCTTCCTTAATAACCCCCAAAAGAGAAAAAAAGTTGCATTAGGACTAATATTAATTCAGGCAGATGTATATTGTTTACAAGAGACTCATATTTCTTGGGAGACGCAGGTGCTTTTAATAGACCTAGGGTTGATACCTTTAGCCTGTTCCCAACAGATGGTGTCAACGCGGGGAGTGGCGATATTAGCCAGAAATTCCTGTTGCCATGTTGGCTGCTCATTGGTGGATAAGGCTGGGTGCAGGGTCATTCCAGAATGCATGATAGGCACAACTAAGTTTACTCTTGGCACTATCTATGGATCGAACTTTGATGAGGCCGAAGCGCTGGATACTCTAAATTCTGAATTGATAGAATGGCCATTACCGTTGGTAATATGTGGAGATTTGAACATCCACATGGAAGTTGGGAAATCTTGGGCAATCAGGACCATTACCAGGGGTGTAAACCTAAGGTTTGGAGGGCTTTAAGGAGATTAGTTAGGGATCATGGGTTGGTAGACATGTGGGAGGGACTTATGGCCTCTGATCCTAGCTTTACCTATTACTCCTCACCACATTCTAAATTAGTACGGCTGGATTATTTTTTTATTAGAGCTAATTTAATGAAGGATGTAAGTATAGATCTCCTGCCCAGGCTTCTATCAGATCACAATGCACTAGTTTTAACTGTCTCGATAAAGGGATTTTTAAAGCCACGCCGCTCTTGGTCATTCAATAAGAAATTGTAAGTCGACCCTGGTTTTGTTGAACATATAAAGACATGGATTCAACAATTTTTGGAGGTTAATAGAGAAACGGCCACAACAGGGATGGTATGGGATACACTCAAAGCAAGAATTAGAGGAGAAACCTTAAGCTACAGCCTGCGCTCACAGAAGGCAAGAGGAAGAGAGGTTAAAGAGCTTCAGGTAACACTTAATCAAGCAGAAAGAAAACTAATGCAAAATATAATAAAAAAGGAGGATTTAGGTCAATGCCGATTCAGATATCGCTCTTAAAGGCTAAAATAAACTCATATCAGAACAAGGCAGTAGTGGCTAGCTATCAGAGTTATAAGGCAGTAAGTTATGCATATGGAGAGATCACTGGCAAAGTTCTAGAAGGTGAATAAGGTAAAAAACAATAAAGGTGGGCATAGAGACTACCATGGAGGCACAAGGGTGGAAATGTGAAAAACCAGATTAGATTTTAGAGGTCTTTAGAGACTTCTATCAGGAGTTGTATAGGGAAGATATAGTGTATTCTGCTGTGGCACAGAGAGAGGCCATAGAATTTCTGGGAGGACTAAAAACAGTTAGACTCTTTTTAGAGGATCAAATTATGTTGGATGCACTGATTCAATCAGAAGAAATACTGGAAGCTGTAAACTCGTTAGCGGCAGGAAAAGCATCAGGTCTGGATGCCGTACCACTAAAGTATTAGAAAATGTTTTATAAAGAAGTAAGGAGGGACACGATTGAAACCTTTCTCAAGGCACAACTAGGACAGACTCCACCATCCTTGGAATGTGCTAGCATTATAGTATTAAAAATAAAGATAAGCCATCAAACTCTCCCGAATCGTACAGACCAATATCTCTGTAAAATGCAGATGGGAAGATATGTGCAACAGTCCTAGCAACCAGGTTGGCAAGAGTTATATCCTTGCTAGTTTAAATAAGACAGCGTGGTTTTATACCTGGTCGGGGACGGTTGATCATATAAGAAGGATAATTTATTTATTTGAACTTGCTGAAACTTATCTGACACCTCTTGGCTTGGTGCTATTAGATGCCGAAAAGGCATTCGATCGTGTATCTTGGAATTTTTTATGGGAAGCCCTGAAAGGGAAGATGATTGGGGAAGGCGATTTAACAGCTGTTAGGGCTATATACAAGGCCCCCAAAGCTCGAGTATGTTTGGGAGGGCTAGAGTCAGGTATCATATCGATTTCCAGGGGTACCAGACAGGGGTGTCCATGCTCCCCATTGCTGTTTGAAGTATATATAGATCCTTTTTTATTTAAACTGGAGAGGAGTAATAACATCAAGCCAGTGGCCTATCATGGGGAAGAATGTAAGGTATTTGCTTATGCAGACGATGTTGCAGTAACAACAACTGACCCTGAGAAAACCATCAAGGAAATTGAAGAGGTGGCTAGACATTTTGGAGGATATTCTGGCTATAAACTGGATGACGATAAGACACAGATTTAATGCTCCACGCATACCTGGACCAAAGATAAGCAGGTGGTGGCAGAGGCTGTGTATTTGGGGAGTAGAGTTACTGCTGTTGTTGATCAGGTGGTGGAACCTAATATAGCCCCTCTGCTAACTAAAGTGAAGAGTGATCTGGATAGAATACATTATCTATATTTAGCACTTGAGGGTCGCTGTAATGTTTTAAAAATGATAGTCTTGCCAAAGGTATTGTACTTGTTTCAATCGATTCCTTTAGAGATTGCAAAAAGCTGGCTAAACAAATTAGAGACATTTGGCAGTAACTTCTTGTGGGGATATGCCAAGCCAAGAAGAGCTATGAAATACATGACTCTTCCAAAATGTCGAGGAGGCTGGGCAGTTCCCAACTTTACGCTATAATATTATGCCTGCTGCCTTCAGTTAATGGATGAATTAATAACTGGTGATGTAAGGGAGAGTATGCACAAAGTGCATCCCTCCCTGTATGAAATGATGTTGGGCGCTGAGGCAAAAGGCTGGCTGTTGAAATTAGTGGAACACAGCTATTTTAGAAGAGTGAGATTTAAAACTCTACGAACAGTAAATACGGTCTGGGTGCAGTTAAAACGATGGATTGGGATGGGTAAGATTATCATGTTTACTCCACTGTGCTCTTCGGTCCCCTCTTTTTCTATTTTTAGGGATCCCATCTTGGCAATTTGGCGACAACAAAGAATAAGGAGGATTGGGGATCTATATGCAAATTCAGAGTATAAGGGCCATATGTACGAAAGCATTTTCCCATTGGCACAGAATGGGTAAAACCCTTTGATACATCTGGTCCTAAGTCTTTTCAGGAGCTACAGATACAATATGGTTAACCCAGGACTCATTTAAAAAAAAAATTACAAATTCAGGACTCTCTCCACCACCATAGACAGGAAATGCCTTTCATGGATAAGATATAATTGACTGAGGCTGCTAATAGATGCCCAACAGGATGATTTCGTGCTACAGAACGATGGATGGGTTAATCGAGTGGGTAAAGAGGGGGGTGGCTGGTGGAATCATTAGAGCTAGCGGGAAAAACCTTTCTTTCAGCCAGTCTGAAAACGCAGCACTACAAGACGGCATTTGACCTGTCTACACACCAGCAAAATTGAGTAAGTGGAGTGGATCTGATGGAAAGTACAATAGATGTGTGGGGTCGGCAGCAGAGATATTGCATATGTTCTATACATGCCCCAGGTTGAAAGCACTGTTGGGTGAAGTAGAATGGTTTCTCAGTGATATAATTGGAGGAAATGTGAAACTCACACAGACTCTAGTATTGTTAGGTGTGATGGAGCCGCTGGAAAATATGGGGCATGTAATAAAAAAAAAAAAGAGGATATTTTCTGTACATGGCGATGGTGATACTCCGGCTGTGTATAACTATGGACTGGATTAAAAATTACCCCCGACCTTCGAAACTTGGAGGTTAAGATTATTAGCATTTCATAGTATTGAATTGAGTTTATATAGATTTAAAGGCTATAAGAATAGGTGTAGGAGGGGACGAATCTGGGCACCACTGATTAAATGGTTGGAAGAGTTTAGTCTATGAGATGAAAAGAGTTTGTATTGTATCGGATTAATTATGCTGAATGTATTTTATTTTATTCTTTTTTTCTTTTTTCCCTATCCCTACATGAGGATTTGTAAATGATGTTTTGTAAATGGAGGATGATACGGTTGATCCTTGCCTAATAAAAAAAAAGAATCAATAGGTCCTTCGATGTATTGCCAAAAGTGTATGTCCTTCTTGCATCTGGTAATTCACATTTTGGGTAGGATTTGATTTACCAATAGAAAGCTTCTTATCCTACTACCTTGCGTTTTACAATATATCCTTAGCTTAGCCAAAACTCAAAATACATGGTACATTCACAAGTTGAACAAGCTTTGGCAAAATTAATAGAACTAGGCTCTATGAGGTTGAACTATTTCCTTTGCTTGTGCTTTTATATTGGCATTCGAATGTGAATGCACACTTTGTGAGTCATGGAGGTGCATGGCTGGAAATTATCTTGTAATGAGTTTTCTAGGGAAAAAAGCCATTCAGAGATGGCTGTCGTGATATACCTATGTGTCAGCGGTAGCCACAGCAAATCTCAAGGGAAGGGGATGGGGGGAATGATTTAGGACGGGGAGGAATAAAAAATAATTTTAAAAAGTACCCCTTCCTGTTGCAACCGCCATCTACACCCTCGATCCTCTTCTGGTGTCCCAGTATTCACTGCAATTCTGGTGCTGCTTCCATGCTAAATCTAGCATGAAAGCAGCATAAGGATTGGTCTGAGCGGCTTTGACTCCTGCTCAGACACCACCCTGGGGTCTGTGCAGTTTCTCCAGCCCAGCTGCTCAACACAGCCAGGCTGGAGAAACCTAAGTGCGCATGTGTGTTTGGCCGGCCTGAGACGGCCGGCCAAACACACATGCGCACTTAGGTGCACCCTCTTCACCTTCCCCTCCCGTGGCCCAGCCCACACCTAACTTCACATGCTGCTGGCTGAGACAGCAGCTGAAAGATAAAACGATAATGAAATATTATTGTATCTTTCAGCTCCAGGTTTAGCCACTCCTTCACCATTGCTCAAGAGCTACCCATGCTATATGTATTGCATTAATGTGCATGTGTTGTGATACACAGCGGTCATTTTAATTTGCAGCTGCATATGTTAGAATTGTGAGCCATAGCTTTACAAGTGTCATGCCGAGTACGTACAAATGTCTTGTGACTCATGTCACCCATTTTGAACTTACCAATCTAACATGACGAATGGCCATTTTAGAACAGTAAATTACATCTAAAACAAAAGTTAGAACTTTAACTGCAAGCTAGCTCAAGGAAGATAGTGAGTGCCACAGTTGCACTTTGCTGTTGCCAGACCCTCGTAAAAAACAGATAAGAATAATAAAAACAAAATTAGTGAGGGGAGCAGGATGTGGAGCATTGAGAGAGCAGGAAAGGCTAAGAAGAAGAGTGTGAGCAGGGGGCAGAGGAACAAACAGAAGAGAGAGAAAGGAAACACATGCACTTCCATAAAGTGCTCAATGTAAAAAGAAAAAGTCACCTCCAACCAGTAGTGCCATTCATCCATTCAGAACAATGGGAGACAGATATGGTCCTGGTGGGACAAGCACAAGGAAAGCCGTTGAATCAAGATCAAGGTCAGACACCTGTGATATAGAACAGAGGCATCCAGTGATGAGTAAGGGGTGAACCAAAACCCACTCTAATTGTACATTTTGTATTGAAAATAATAGAGCTGTAAACACAATTGCTGCTGAGTCTTAACAATTACTAAGAAACTAGTATTCTGCTCTCCCGTCAGCTTTGGGCTTTAAGGCTGAAAGGGTTTTAGAGTTATGTTTTGAGATTTTAACAGATACAAACAGCCTTAGCCGCCCAGAGCACTAAATAGGTCAATTTAACCTACCTCGTACTTGGATGACTTGCCAAGGGAGGTAAAATTTACAAAGTATCCTGCTTTGCTATGCACTTTTCATGGCCAAGCTCGAATATATTCAAATGTCAGATTGCAAGTTCAGCAGTAACATTTTTGCATCTCACGTCAAACTCCTGCATGATTCAGTCCGTGACACCAAGGGCAGCTGGTGCGGTTAAGAACTGAATACATTATGCAAAGCACACATACTGCTTTACCACTGTGTATTCACTCCCAGTGACACTGGGATTCCTTGCTTTCTTAATAGAGAACATGCCTTATATCTCATGCAGTTTGTTGTGCATGGGGTTCTTTCTTTCTACCTCATATGCATGGGTCTCTTGAGCAGTCCAACCCCATGTAATTGAGCACAAAGTAATACACTCATCTCTTCACAATTTTATATACTCAGCCTTATGAAAAATATAACAGTGTGAACAATGGAATTCTGTGGCATGTTTGGCTCCATTGGGGATATTTCTGCCTTTGTTTGATTCCCCAGTACACATCAATTCATTGTTTATCCCTGTGTGCATAAAACATAGAACCCTGCTGTATGTGCACAGAGTTCTCTGCACTATACTTTTTTACTGAACGAAATACAGCCCCATAGAACATGACTTTTGTCTGTGCTTCCTCAATACAATACATTCACAAAACCACTCTTCCCCTTCAATTGAAATAAAAACATATAAATTGAGCAAAAAGTGGGGGTGCAATGTGCAAAATCCAACTAAACATAGTCGATGAGCCTAAGTGGGAACATAATCATGGTCAAGTGCAAAACAGATAAAGTGCCAATACATAATACACACTACACATAAAAACGACCATAAAAAAGACAGTACAATATGCATTGTTGTAGTTTATAATACAAAATCCTCCATGACCCAAGCCAGGTCCCAGTCCTATATTTGTGCAAAATCCAACTAAACACAGTCGATGAGCCTAAGTGGGAACATAATCATGGTCAAGTGTAAAACAGATAAAGTGCCAATACATAATACACACTACACATAAAAACTACCATAAAAATGACAGTACAATATGCATTGTTGTAGTTTATAATACAAAATCCTCCATGACCCAACCCAGGTCCCAGTCCTATACATTCATACCAATTTTCACCTTCTTAATGTCATTTAAGTGACAGTGCTATGTAAAGTAAAATAATTATGTAATGCTAAGAGGCAAATATTAATCAGCTAGTAGCTGGTCCTTATAAGTCCAGCTTCCCCAGATCTTGCAATATGTGGATAATGTATTTATACGAGCATGGTATCAAAATTTCATCTTACTGATCTTCACCTTTTAGGCCTTCCAATGTAAAAAGGAGGGGATAAAGGGCGAGTTCCAGTGTTGGGTGATTTAAGATCGAGCAATCATCATCGAGATGAAAATAAAAGCTATGAAATTCTTGCCCACTGAAGTAGCCTGAGCTATAGGTATCAAACCTAACAATGCGGTTGTAAATGTAAGGTTAATTAGTGTGCATACTCTTGAACAGACCATTCAAAACATCCCTGTTCAATAGTCGTACAGCGCCGCTCATGGCCAAAACATATGCACCCAGTTGCCGTTTTGACCACATTGGGACATTGTTTGCTCCTATCATGATAGATCTTATTCAATCTGTTTGGGGTGTAATATAACATCCAGCCATTGTAGAAAAACATGCTATTACAATTAGCCCCTCTCAAAAAAGTGTAACCCAGATTAAACATTTTTGCCAACCTTCGTGGTCTAGCAATATGCCCTCTGACTCCCCCATTCATAACAAATATTTGTTATCACAACGTTAACTTCCTCTTTTAATTCTAGGAACCAAAATGAAACATAGTGATATCGATTACCAGTGGAAAATACTGTTCTTACAAGGTCAAGTGTAAAGAACATTTCCGGTGTCCACCATTTATTTAAAATTGACTAGATTTATCTAAAAGAAAAACTCGGAAAACTACTTAAACTGAACGACTAAAAGAAACTATTTAATTTTAGTGATTCATAATAACTGCCATTTTCCTATTGTACAATCTGATAGGTAGGGGAGCTGTATGTCTACAATTCTGGAGGGGTGTAATGCCGTGTTTCAAGAGGATCTTATATTAAATAAAATATTACCTTAAGACCCGTATATATTGCAGGGACTTGTAGCAAACCTTTTTAGGTACATTGGGTTTCTGTGTTTCCCAAGATAACTTATTTATTCCATTTTTTTTAGCATCACTAAAGTTAAATGATCATCAAAAAGAGATGCAAGCCTGCTAAAGTGTCGTATCTGTAAAGCTTGGGAAGCTCAATAATCGAGCTTCAAATTGGGCATTCCTAATCCACCTTCCTTTTTCGACAACTGCAAAAAATTTATTTGAACACACAGCTCTTTATAGTTACAAACTAAGGGGCAGAGTTAAGAGCCCCTATGGCCTCCTTGTGCCACATTAGTGTCATTTGTTTTACGCTTATGTGGCCCAACGAGACCAAAATCGATGTGTCAAATTTACAAAGTAGTGCAGTGCATTAGTGAATTTACATATATATTGGGTGTCAAGGGTATTTTTAGGGTATAGGGTGAGTGTGGGATTTTGGGTGGCAAGGGCATTTTTGGGGTTTAATTTGGGTGTTGGGTTTTGGGTGGCAAGGTTTGTTTTAGGGCTTAGGGTGGGTGTGGGGTTTTAGGTAGTAGGGGCATTTTTAGGGTTTAGGGTGGGAATAGGTTTAGGGGTTATGGGTTAATATGATAAAATAAGGTAAGAAATGTATATGTGTAAACTTAGTGGTATCGCATGGTGTCGGGTACGAATCCAGGCAAGAAAATTCCATAATCAGCTGTGTACAAAAGAGTCACACGAACTCAGAATGAGAGATTCACAAATTTATTAAAGTGCTGCAGCCCCAGCTACGCGACTTGGCCCACGCATATTCATTCATATATATAGGTATTAAGTGAATTCAACAGAACCACTTTAACTGAGATGACTTTTAGAGCCCCGGTTTTGAGGACTACACAGTAACCCCATTACAGATAGCAGAAGTTTAGAAAGTTGCAATTTTCCTGCCTAATTATTCTGTGCCTGCAGCCTATTCCTGGGTCACATGACTGGGTGTAGTTGGCAGCTGGACTTTGTTTATTCCTCCCAGACAGCCACACAATAGAGGGATTAAGGGTGCCTGGATGGGCCATCAATGGCAGGATGGGGGGGGGAAGCTGGGCACAGCCCCACTTGCACATCAATAGGCTGTGCCTTGCATTGCCACAAAAGACTTGACACCACTTCACTGTTCAGGCAGCCAGGCTGGAGCCAGGGCAGGCAATGCAGGAAACTCCAAACACTTAAAAGGGAATTCTTTAGAAACTTCTCTTACTTCAATGAAGGCACCAGGTATAAAACATGGGACCCTCAGACCCAGTCTTCAGTTCACTTTCTGCACCTGTGGAAGGACTCTTAGATGATTGACTGCTGCTGTGGCCTGCTGTGCACTTAAGAAGACTTCCTTACAGCACATGGGAGGACTACTCTGCTGCTTGAAGCCTGCCTTGAACCTTGAGAGGCCTGCCCTGCTGCTTGAACCCTGTTCCACTAATTGAACCCAGGACTACTGGACTGATGTTACTGGCTAGTTGGCTGGCTTCCTAATTAGAGCTGTAGGTACTGTAAAGGCTGCAAAATATTGAACCCAGAGTGAGTCTCAACCCTTGTCCTGGGCCCTTGAAAGTGCAGGTAACGGTGCTAAGATAGCCAAAATCCTAAACTTGGCACTTACATTTTTTTGATTAATAAGTGTTCTGAGAACTGAGAGGAGACCAGGACCAGCCTGCTTGTCCATCCACACAAGGTGCATTGCTGGTCGTCCATACTTCATGGCAGCTCCCACTACATTATTCTCTGCAGCAGAAAATCCTGTTCAGTTGCCCTTCGCAAAAGAGGCACTCAGCCTCATGAAGCCGTCATTGGCAACAGCCTCCAGCCTCGTCGCACTGGAGATTTCTGACATCCATTAAAAAAAACGAAATCCGAATGTGGAAATCTTTACCGCAACTTCTTCCAGTGTTTCTCTGATGACAATGCCTCCTCCTCGGACACCGTTTCA
Organism: Pleurodeles waltl; assembly: GCF_031143425.1. NCBI lineage: Eukaryota > Metazoa > Chordata > Amphibia > Caudata > Salamandridae > Pleurodeles > Pleurodeles waltl. The sequence continues at coordinate 712,675,264 of NC_090437.1, read as the reverse complement.
AGCATTGCCCTGCTGAACTTCTACTTTCTCAGAAGCGTTTTGCAGAAATTTCTTGTAAGTATGATGGTAAACACAGTTCAGGCCTATTCACATTTTGTAAATGCCTCTCTTTCTCAATCTTCCATATTTTTTTATTTTGAGCTCATCTAATGCCACTAGATGTCCATTTGTGTTGCTTTGATCTTTTAGGTGCTGGTTTTTACCTTAAACTTTAACAAATGATTACTCCAGTCAAATTATTTATTAAACTTTACTCTATTTTTCTAATTTAGTGTGAGATTTTTCTTGTGTTGTATTTTCACTCTATCACTTTTTGTGTGCTGCATGAATACTTTGCACATTGCCTCTAAATTAATCCTAATTGCTTTTGTGCTAAGCTACAAGAGTATTAAGCACAGATTAATTTAGTGACTTTAGTGGTTCGCCCTGACAGGGACTGTGCCTGTTGCTTGAGGATGGCTAACACTCCACTCAACCACAATCCAATTTCTCACAATGATTGTTATTGTGGGTGTGTGGAAAGGTGGTTATGTGCTTGTATCTGTGTCCATGCATTGCCTGTAGATCCCCAGTTTGAATCCAGCCAGTAGCAACACAGCCTTTTATCCTACCAAAGTTGATAAAATGAGTACAGTTTGTTTGGGTAAGTTGACAGCAAATAGAAACAGAAAATTATGTATTGTTGGTACCCAGCGGCAGACCCATCACCAATTGAAATGGGTGTGAACTTACTGATAACCTTATTATTGCAAATCTTTAACCTAATGAGTGCTTCACAACTGAGTTGTGCCTGGTACCACTGTTTGCTCCGATTTGTGCAGTGGTCTTCATCTGTATTGCAAAGCTACTCAAGATGCCTTGTATTTCACATGTTGAGTAAACACAATGCAACACCTGATTGCAAGTACTGTGAGTACATGAGTGTAAAAGAGGTGTCAGCCACTAGCCTCATCTCCAACGGCATTATTGCTGAGACATTCAAATAGCATAAGTGCATAAATAGCAGTTCTGTTGCTCATATCTAAAGCAAATGCTCCTTGCCAGATATGCTCCATTAGTATCATACTTAACAACCAGTAATGCAGAATATTCTTGGCACACTTACTGAGTATTTCTGGAGCGCCTGATTGTGATATATATTGGAAACTTTGGATTTGAACTAGATCATAAGTCTTAGATGATGCTTAAATTTTGTTGGGACATACAAAAGCAATTGATTACAAATTTTGCAAATTAAAATCAGCAATATCCACAACATCATATATCTGATGTTTTAGATTGATATTGTAAATTTCAGGCATGGCACACTTGCAAAAATGCAATATTTAAACTTTAATGTCTGCCATAACCTACAGGATTTCACATGTAACTTTATTTACAACAGATGTATAGCATGTGTGAAGTAAGTACTGTAACAACAACATAAAATTAGATTTCTTGATGTTTTAGCTTGATGTAAGACAGTAAGCAATGTTTCACAGACTATAAATAGATGAAAGACTAGAAGGGATTTTATATTGGTTGGTTATATATCAACTGGAACAAATAATTATTAGAGATAGAGAAGCTTCAATCCAAGAGCTCCAGGGTAAGGGTCATGTAGTAGCTGTAAACACATTTTCCTTGCGTAATACTAGAAAAAAGCACATCTAGGGCCAGATGTAGGAAAGGTTTTGCACGTCGCAAACAGCAAATTTAGCTGTTTGCGACGTGCAAAACCCACATCGCAATGCCCAATTCCCGTTTTGTGAGTCGGTAACCTGGTTACCGACTCGCAAAATGGGACTGCGAGTCGCAATTAGGAAGGGGTGTTCCCCTTCCTAATTGCGAGTCGCAGCACAATGCTGCATTGCTTTGTGACTGCGAACACTGGTGGTAACCCATTCGCAAAAGGGAAGTGGTCCCATGGGACACCTTCCCCTTTGTGAATGACATGGAAAACAATTTTCCTGCTCTGAAAAAATTAAACAAAAACGCTTCATTTTTTCATTTTGTAATGCATCTCGTTTTCCTTTAAGGAAAACGGGCTGCATTACAAAAAAAAAAGTGCTTTATTTAAAAGCAGTCACAGACATGGTGGTCTGCTGTCTCCAGCAGGCCACCATCCCTGTGAGTGCTGCGAGTCGCAAGGGGGTCACAAATTGCGGCCCATCTCATTAATATTAATGAGGTGGGCCTTTGAGACAACCTTGAGAGTCTCAGATGGTGTCAGCATCCTGAATTGCGACTCTCAAATTGCGACTCGCAAAGTGCGAGTCTCTCTGACTCGCAATTTGCGAGTCGCAATTCAGGAATTTCCTACATCTGGCCCCAAGTCTCTAACAGGCTTAGTTGCCTGCTCAAAGACAATTACGGGCCTGATTTAGAGTTTGGAGGATTGGATTATTCTGTCACAAACATGATGGATATCCCATCTGCCATATTACAATGCCATTATATCTTATGGGAATCATAATACAGTAGAAGGGATATCCAGCACATCTGTGATGGAGTAACCTATCTGCCAAACTCTAAATCAGTCCCGTTGTCACTGATGTGCGGAAATAAGATCAATAGCTGTCTCCTTATTTAACACTGCATCTGTTGTTCAAAAAAGGGTATGCGGGTGTCAGTCATCTATGAAACTCTATTGGCCCCCGTTGGAGCTTAGATCAATTTAGTTAGCTGAGGAATGGGAGGGATTAGGGATACTGATGTAGGAAAACCATAAGATAGCCTCATAATGATACAATATTTACCATTTTTCTACCTATTGACAAAAATCATAGCCACTATCTTGTTTATTTTTTTAATAACTACTCTTCATATTGCTTGTACTAGGATGGCGTTTTGTTTTTGATAACTCTTAAGAATATATTTCCAGGTTTCAAGTGTTATACTTTATAGAAAGTTTACTTTACTACTCCCACTCCAAATGCAACCACCTTGGAGAACGTGGACTTTGGGAAAATCAGATTTACTATTCCTATTTAAAACATAAACATACATTGGTGAAAGTGTAGGACTTTTGGTAGAGTCAGATTTTATATTTCACTCCAAACTTGAACCACATTTTGGAGTGCGCCAGATGTACTATTCCCACTTGAATCTTTATCACATTGGGGAAAGCCTTAGACTTTGGGGGAGTGAAGCAGATTTAATATCTGATCGAAACGTAACCATATCGAGGAAAGTTTTGGACTTTGGGGAAGTCAGATTTACTGTTTCCACCCCAAACTTGAATGACATTGGGGAAAGTCTTGGAATTTGGGGATTTCAAATTTACTATTCCCACTTTAAACTTACCTACTTCAAATTGTAAGATGCTGGGGAAAGTGTAAGGCTTTTGAGGTTTCAAAATTACTATTCAAACTCCAAATATTATCATATTTGGCAAAGTGTTGAACACTGGAGGCTTCAGATTTACTATTCCCACTGCAAACGTACCACATTGGAGAAAGTATTGGACTTTAGAGGCTTCAGATTTACTAATGCTACTCCAACCCCGGCCATATTGAGGAAAGCGTTGGATTTGGGCTGAGGTGGGGTTCAGATTTACTATTCCCACTCCAAACTGAACCCCATCGGGCAAAGTCGTGGAGTTTAAGAATTTTAAATGTACTATTCCTACTCCACATTTAACCACATTGTGGAAAGTGTTGTACTTTGATGGTTAAAATGTACTATTCCTACTCCAAACCTAACTGCACCGTGGAAAGTGTTTGACTTCAGGAGGGTCAGATTAGCATAGTTACGTTTTGTGCAATTCTGTGACATTTTAGAAGAGGTTTTGTGAAATTACACCGTTAGACCTGTCAGCCTTAGGGCAGTCTTCCACCAAATGTTTGCCTACCACCTCCATTTTTTCTGATCTTGTTTTTGCTGGCCAAAGCAAGTCGTGGAGTTTAAGAATTTCAAATTTACTATTACTACTCCACATTTAACCACATTGTGGAAAGTGTTGTACTTTGGGGGTTAAAATTTACTATTCCTACTCCAAACCTAACTGCACCGTGGAAAGTGTTTGACTTCAGGAGGGTCAAATTAGCATAGTTTCTTTTTGTGCAATTCTGTGACATTTTAGAAGAGGTTTTGTGAAATTACACCGTTAGACCTGTCAGCCTTAGGGCAGTCTTCCACCAAATGTTTGCCTTCCACCTCCATTTTTTCTGATCTTGTTTTTGCTGGCATTAGGACTTGCCACTTTTTACCACTGCTTACCAGGGCTAAAGTGCATGTGCTAAATTCTTAAAACATAGTAATATTGCCTTGTCCCCAATTGGCATATTTAATTTACTTATAAGTTCCTAGGAAAGTGGTACTACGCAGAGCCTATAAATTAAATACCATCTGGGTGACTCAAAATGGTTGAACTGTACGTAATAGCATGGAGAAGGAGAGTCCAGGCCGCCCAGCAGAGGAGGAGGAGGCAGAGACAGGAGAGGATATACCGAGCGAGGCAGACACTATTTCAACAAACTGAGGAGTAGATATATGACAAATATAGACTGAGCAGTGCTGCAATCTTAGAATTAATTGAACTACTGAATCCTCAGCTTGAATGACAGACAATGAGCAGCAGCGCCATCCGTACACATGTGCAAGTGCTATGCTCACTGCACCTCTTGGCCTCGGGTAGCTATCAGGGGGTGATTGGTGTGGCAGGTGGGGTATCCCAAAGTGCACTCTCACGATTCTTCAGATGTTTCCTAGATGCAATACTCATACACATGTCCAGATATATATACCTACCCAGGAATGAGGCAGAAATTAACAGCACCAAGTTGGACTTCTACAGAATTGCAAACTTCCCCCATGTAATAGGGTGTGTGGACGGGACACATATACAAATTTGCCCTCCTGAAAATATGGAATATGTGTTCCGCAATAGGAAATGTACCCACTCACTAAACATCCAGGTGGTATGTGACGCCCATAATGTAATTACTGACATTGTATCTAAATATCCAGGGAGTACACATGACTCATACATATTCAGGCACAGTGGGATACACCAACGCCTAGAACGTGGGGAGTTTGGAGACGGATATCTATTAGGTATTTCTAACCCTGAAGCCATACATACAGGTCACTGTGTAACCCATTGATGCCCTGCTAAATTTGCCTTTTTTGTCAAACAGGTGACAGTGCATATGCCCTGAGACCGTGGATACTCACCCCATACCTAACACCTGGCAATCAGAACGAGAGGCGATATGACAGTGCACATCGGCGGACCAGAACTGTAGTGGAGAGGACCTTTGGCTTGTTAAAGGCAAGATTCAGATGCCTCCACAAAAGTGGAGGTGCACTCCAAGTATGCCCCAGAAACAGCATGCAAGATAGTTGCTGCCTGTACCATCCTACACAACATTGCCACCAGACGTGGGCTACATCTCACCCCTGAAGACACAGACACGGAGGATGAGGAGCAAGAGCTACCGCACCGACAGCCTGGGGATGGAAGCATTGCAAATGAGGGCAGACAGAGACGAAACCACATTGCAACCCAATATTTTGGCAGGTACGTGGCAACCGTGACCACACTCACTAATGTCAGACACACATAGCCCAGTTATGTAGTGAAACAAACAAAACCTTTTTTATTTCTAAACTATGAAAAATATATAATAGTGCTGTATGCCACAGTCTTGAATTGTCAATTGTCATTTAAGACACATTAAATGCATGTGCCTTATTCAGGGTCCAGTTTGGTGGCTCACACCCTCCTCCTACTGCGGCCACCATGGCTCATTCCTGGTGGGTCTCCTGACCCCTGCCGTGCACTGCTACTCCGCCGCACACAGGAATCGCTGGCAGACACACTGCTTATGGTAGACCCCTCCTCGCTGTTCTGTGGGGTATCCCCTGTGCCCCTTGCAGCCTGCCTGCTCTCCATTAGGTCTACTGCATGGCTGATGCGGCCAAGCCCCGTCCCACATCCCCTGTGAAATGCCCAAGTTCAACCTGGAGGCTGACTGTACGCCTTGACAGGCATGTGGTATTAGTTACAAGGCGTCCAATGGATGCTGCCAGTCTGTCAAAGCGGGCGGCAGTGTTGCGCTCCCTGCGCCTTGCCTGTGCCCTGTCTGCCACAAGTTCAGTGACCAAATGTTCAATGGCCTGTGTCAAGTTCCCAAGATGTTGGTTCATGTGTAGGAACTGACTGTCCACATTTGCCATCCCATGGGTCATTGTGATCTGCAGTCTATTCAGGTTTCTGTTTATTGACCTTAATTGTCTGTTCTGCAGGCGCTGACCCTGAATCAGTGATGCCTCCAGTCCCGCAAACTCTATGCCTGCTACATCATCGTGGGGCACAGACTGCACTCTGCACCGGCGTCTGCGCACTGCTTCATCTGCTGACTCTGTGTGCATCTCTGTGGGGCTGAGCCCTGGTGCTATTCCTGCTGCCTCCATGTCCTGCGTTGGATCTTCCATGGACCCTGGTGGTGTTCTGCTGGGCCCTGCTGTGTCACTGGCAGGCTCCTGCTGTGGGTCTGTCCCATGTACCTCTCCCTGCCTTTGTTTGCTGCTGGGGGTGCCTTGTGGGGGACCTGTGGGACATAGGGGATACACTGTCAGTCTCACAAATCTGTTTTATGCCTCATAATAGACATTTGCCTATATTTGAACCACTGTACTACATTGCCCATAATGCACTATTCTAGAGGTTGCTAGACTGGAATGGAGCTAGTCTGGTGGTGCCTGCTGCTGTGTACTGGGATAGTGTTTACTGCATTTGTGGGTGTCAAAGCATATCTCAGGGTACTCACTCTTTGATGTCCCAGGCGTTAAACTGTCCAATTCTCCCATGCCCAGTATGGCCTCTGGCTCCAGTGTCTACTCCACCATGCTTTCCAGGGCTGTGGGTGGTGGTACGGTGGATGGGCCTCCTCCGATGCCCCTCATCTCCCTCATGCCCTCCTCAACCCTCTCCTTGGTCCTGGAGCGCAGGCCATACCACCTTTTGGGAATTTCCTCCAAGGTGCAATGGCTTACCCCAATGGCATTTATTTTGTCTTGTATTTGTTGCCATAATCTTTTCTGCTGAGTGTCTGGGACACTCATTGCTGCCTTTCCGAAGAGTTCATCATGGTGCAGGCAGCACTCTTCTGTAAGGACCTCCAACTTCTTGTCTGAAAATTTTATTTTTCTCCTTCTGCCAGCACTGCCTGTCTCCTCCATGGTTGCTGCAGCTCCTCTCCCCTGAGTGTGGCTCAGCAGTTTGGGATGGGTGTGGTCCTCCCTCCTCCTAGTTCTATTTGGTGACTTCCTGGTTCTGATGTCACCACCAAGAGCCAGGAAGTGGGTTTCCCAACTGTTCTGTTGCACCTGCAGGCAATTTGCGTGTCAGTCGCAATTTGCAACACCCTTCTTGCAAATTGCGATCTCGCTTTTAGTGAGGTGGCAAATTGCGACCTCACTAAAAACGGAGGTCGCAAAATGCGGTGCAACACCTATGCGACTCGCAATTTGGTATCGCGAGTCTTTCTTGCATTTGGTTTTGCAAGTCAGAAATAGCGATTCGCATGGAGTCGCTATTTCTGATTCGCAAAATTTTACCTCCCTACATCTGGCCCTTGGTGTCTGCAGTCTGTCTATGGTCACATGACTGGGTGTAGTTTCCAGCTGGTCTTGATGTACTCCTCCTAGACAACCACACACAATCGGAGCTTAGGGATGACTGGATGGGACTTCACTGGCAGGATGGGAGGGAAGAGCTGGGCCCAGCCTCACATACACATGAATAGGATGTGTCCCCTTTCCACACAAAGGGCTTAACAACCCTCCACTGTCACTTGTGCCAGCTTAGAGCCAGGGGAGGCAGGGAACTTGATGCACTACAAAGACACTATCTAGAAGCTTCTCCCACCTTCCAGAATGAAGTCACCAGTGTAAAAAAGAAGGAATTCATATACCACCATGTCAGTACACTTTTGGATATGTGGATAATCTGCCAGGAAGGAGGACTGCTGTGCTGCTGAAAAGACTGCCACTCTTCTGAACTGCTACTCTGAAGGAGCTGCTGCCCTGCTGTGCTGCCTGCTGCTACATGCCAGGGGGGAGGGCAAGAACAGAGCCTTCAACCCATCGTGACCCCAGGACCCCAGAGTGACTCAAAGGGCTAGTCTGCTGGCCTCCTGATCTAAGCCTCAGGGACATAACAGGCTCCCAAACAGTTCCTGTACCCGCCTTCAGCGAGTTCCTGACCTCCAAGATGTACCTCTCTGGTCCTGGACCCTTGTTGTGGCTCTTGAACTCGTAAATTCAAGGTTTTGGGCTCATTCTGACTTTGAACGGGACTGCTTGCACTGGAACTACTCCGCTATCACCAAAAATCCGCACGAGCTGCCACAAGTCTCTTCCTTTGTCCTGAAAACAATGCTCATTTTCGTGGACCAACCATTGTGAAGCTCCAGCCCTCCTGTCACTGTTGTCTAGCCTCCCCTTTGTGCCACACCAACCACTGCCAGCAATGCTTACCTTGCTCCTGGTGATCTTCTTTATTGCGAATGGAACTCTTGCCACAGAACTTGAAGAGGTAAACATTCAGCTGGACTAATCTAGGACTGTATCCGACCCACGCTCTATCATGGTCAGCTTGAACCTTTGACTTTGACCCAGGTCCAGTGCGACCAGATAGCTGCTGTTGAAGCTTTATGTTTTTAGGTGCTATTTTACAGTGCATTCCTTAACAATTCATAACTCTGGTTCTACTGATTGAATTTTTTGTAATTTTGGTCTTGTTTATTTATGACATTTTGCTCTATTTTTCTAACTTGATGCAGAATATTTTTGTGTGTGGTGTTTTAACTGTTTTACTGTTTGAAGTGTTGCACACATACTTTACATATTGCCTCTAAGGTACTCCTGAGAGTTCTGTGCCAAGTTACCAGGGGGTAAGGGCAGATTAATTTGGGGTTTGCTTGTGCCTTACCCTGACTAGGATTGTGGTTGCTGGCTGACCATAGCTCATACCCCAGTAGACCAGTGATCTAATTTCTTAAATACACAAAATAAAAATCCATCATTAAAAGCTATATTTTAGTTTGAAATGAATGCTTGTGTCGCTTTTTGATGTGATGACAAATGTTGAGATAACAAAAGAGTGCAAAAACAAAAAGTACAGTGAACAACAGATGTCCATGTTTGGTTCTTCTGGTTCTTTTGCTGTAGTAAAAATTATAAAACTCATGCTGGTGTCATTTAGATTTCTCCCAGGCTTAGGTCCCATTTCCTATCGCCACTCCAAACTTAACCACATTGAGGAAAGTGTTGGACTTCAGAGAGGGGTTTATGCCTGCTATTCCCACTCCAGGCTTTATCACATTGAGGAAAGTGTTGGATTTTGAGGGGAGGTGGCGGATAGATTCACTATTCTCACTTCATATTTAACCACATGGGAGAAAATGGTTAAATAGGGAGCGGGTCAGAATTGCTATTCCCACACCAAACTTCACCATAGTGGGGAAAGTGTTGGACATTGGGGGAGTCAGATTCCCTACTCCCACTCTAAACATACTGGGGAAAGTGCTAGACTTTTAGCGCTCATAGTTAACTAAACTCACAAAATTATAATAGACATTATGCTGAAACTATACATGTTCAAAGACTTTGTGATTAGCATAAAAAGATGAACTGCCTGACATAAATAAGGTAAACAGAGAAGAGTAGAAAACAATAAATAATATTTAATATAACTTTGCAATTTATATGTATCGTTAATTTAAAATGCCAATATATTTGAATGCAAAACAACATTAATTTAAAAAAAACAATATTTTAAATTGCAACATTTTTAAATTACATTACAGTTTTAACTCACAATAAATTCAAATTAAAAAACACCTTTATTGAAAGCCAAAACATGTACATTCAAAACAATAAAATTCATGTATTTTGGCACCAAAATATTAAAATAAAATAATGTTAAATAAGAAGGGATTTGAAATGTTTTACAAAAGTATATTAATGAAAATATATTTATCACTAATTTTGGAATCTATAAATATGTTTAAACACAAACGGGAAAGTATTTTTTACAAACTTATATTTAAAAATATAATTTAAAATAAATACAAAATTAAAAATAAACATTTTGTTTGAGAAAAACAAATACATTAAACATCAAAAATGTTGCTTTATTCTCGCTCTTAAAATTATTATAAAAAGAACAAAAAATGTAAAAACAAATACAATATATTTATGCAAAAGAACCATGCACAGAATACATAAAAGACAATGCATATTACAATACTATACCACACAATGATATTCTTATCAATGATGTAAAAAATAGAAAATCCCCCAATATTCTTACCTGTGATATTCTGACCCACAATATTTGTGCCATCACAATATTTAAGCCACAATGTTTGTGTCTCATGATATGCTTGAGACAATATTTTGGCAAAACACCATGCACTGCGACAATCAGTAGTGAAAACCAGTTCAGCCTATTGCCTCACTTACTAATGAGGACAGGACACTGTATGCAAAAGACTATTGGTAGTGTCATGCAAGTTTTATGAAAGAATCCCTTTGGCTCCAAACCGACTCCGTAGCAGTGTGAGGTAGTTAGAGCAGAATGCAATGAAAACTTGGTTTAGAACGTAGAGCTCATAGTTACATGCAGAAGAATAAAGATGTGCAATATTCAGCTCCATGTGTGGCGTAGTCATTGCCGTGTTCCCAACTGGTGACGAGATATGGGATAAGTAACACAAAGAATGATTGTGCTCTTCCTGAAAGTTTGCCATGGTCCAAGCAAACTGCACGTGCAAGCCACGTGTGTGGCTATCAAAGTACAGAATCAACGCTTTATGCATGTGGAGTCAAAGCACAACCCCAGCCGATGTAAACCATGTGAATATAAGGAAAGCTTTTCTGAGAAGTCTATGCATCGTTGGTTAAGAAGCTACAAAGAAGGCCATACATAAAGGTATTGCACTGCTACACAAAATAGATGTGTACACTATGCGTGTTACCGTTGAAGGTGGATACAACCAGGTTTACAAAGCGCAGTCCAAGATAATTATAACTTGCCAAATAATGCTGCGAAGAGAAGCGCTGCAAGGCAGAGATCAACTAGGTGTGAAAAGAGACTCTGAAAATATGACCCCTCTAGAACATGAAAAGGTCATCTGCGTACCTGAACTGATTAAACAGAGTGATCATACCACTGCCAAGGGGTGGCTCCAAGAGAAATGTCTGGGCTTGTATTTACGGAGAGCTTTTCTGTTGATTGGGACTCATCTCAGGTGATCCGGAGGCTGGCCCATTGAGGGACGGGGTAGTGGCATGAATGAAATAGATCCTGATTTCTGGCAAGAAGCCAGAGAGAGCTCCAGTCGCAGTGTCAGTCAGATCTGTGAACAGTTACCATGTTGCCGCCTTCATGAAGCCACCACCATACCTTTCAATACAGCCAAAAAGCAAAGTATTGGTGATAGATGGACTGCTTGGATAGAGACATTTGATGATTTCATTGATGCACTTGAAGAAACTGATAACAGAAAGATTATCAAGTATATCAAAAATCTTGCTGGTGATGGTGTGTTAGAAATAGGGTTTCTAGTTGTCTAGGGTATGCACCTAAACTAGGCAGAACCCACCACTCTAGTGAGGGCGAGTAAGTTACACACCAAAGATAACCAGTAATCACTCTCTGGTTGTTTGGTGCAGAGCAGCCAGGCTTATCCTCAGAGGCAATGTGTAAAGCATTTGCGTAGCACACTCACCCAGAAACACAATGACTACACCACAAGAGACTCAACTCAGGATTATATCAAATATATATAGTATATTATATGTAAAAACAATATCACAACAACATGAATTATAAGTACTGGTACGTTATGCAGAATGTTTAGAGTAAATCACATAAAACTTCAGGGAACACATAGGCACAGCTCACCTGTGCTCGTATTACCTGTTGTACAGTAATTTCAGTGAGCCCTAGTGCACTGATTATATTTGGAACAGCTTGTAGAGCACAGGAGAACATGTGCGTGTACTAAACGTGATATGGTAACTGTAACCGTATCGGCGCATAGGAATCACACATGAACCGGCTGTGCTATATACAAGGTGTTTTTTTTTAGATTGTGTGGGTTAGAGTCCGAGTAGTGTTTAGGTCTTCCTTCATCTGGCTTGGTTATGGAGGGTTTCAATATTGAAGTATGTTCTTCACTCTTCTCCTTGCCTCCTCGTCTCACAGGTTCCCCGGGAAGCGTATGTGGAGAGAAAAAGTAGAACAGAGGTAAGTGTTCAGGATTTGATACTCAGGGTTTTTGTTATTTTCTTTTCTGTCTCCTTTCTCGCTGTCCTCCTTTTCTTTCCTCTCCACTGTGGTGTCTTTTCTTCCTGGTACTCGTTCTCGGTTCTATCTCTTTTTATTAAGATTCTTCCTAGGGCTATTCTTCTCTCTCTTTCTTCCTTTTCTTTTCCTACTTATCAGTCTATTTGTCTCCTTTAATCCTATGTGGCCGGTAAGACCCTGTGCACTGTGCCTTGGAGTGATCTCTATACTTGGTGCTGGACATTTAGTGCGTTTAATTGGTAGTGCCCTTTTTCTCCCCCCCCCTTTCATTACCCTTTCTTTTGTACTTCTTCTCACCCCCCTCTTTCCTCCCCTTCCCCCCCCAGGGCAGTGCCCTCACACACCTGGTACTGCCACACTTCTCCGGAAGCGTGGCGGGGTGTAGCGTTCCGTCTTCCCGGATTCCTGCTATTAGGGTTCCCGTCGGAGGTCTCTGGTCCTCTCGCTGGGATGAACACCGTTTCCCCATCTCTGGGCTCCTCTCGTGTCTCTGTCTTCCTTCGTCCTCTTCCTCATTGTCCTCGCCGTCTTCTTCCTTCCCACCGGTTCCGTCTCCTTCTCCTCCGACCCCCGCTCATTCAGTACCTGGGATATTTGACCTCCCGGCGTCCCGCGGCCACGTTCCCTTCAGCCAATCACGGGAAGGGAGGCCGGGAAGGTCCGGAGTAATACCGGCAGCGCCAGCACCAGTCAGTTCCATGTGCGGGCGATCCATAATTAGCCTGTCACAGTAACCTAATATCCCGGTCAACGAAATGAGGCAATGCAGCTCACAGCGCTAGTAATGTAGATAAGGCAGGGTTACAATTTCACATTACATGTAGAAAATGGCCATTGCATAAACATTACTTTGAGGGCGGGTAACGCAAAAGGACATTTGCCATAAGGTGGGTATATAGAACATATCCCAAAGCTTAGGACATGTGGCAGTAGGGCACAGAAGCACTTGTGCTCCTATTAATTTCTTCACAATACTTATTGTGAAAATGCCCGAGATCCCCGGCAGGGCTCAGAACAGGCAGACTTCATCTGCTTTGGGGACAAGGAAAGTAATGCTTCCCAAATTCTCTTGAGTCCAGGGCCCTTCATGGCTGCTCGGACTCGAAATGTTGGAAAGAAAAATAGAACAGAGCCACTCAGGGAGGAGTGTGGACAGCTGTACTGCTTCCCCCTGGGCCGCCACTCACCTACGGTGCTCCTTGTGGAGACAGGGCCTTGAGGATCAGGATCTAGGAGGGAGTTACCCTTTCACGGGGCCAAAGAGGAGGGTGTTGGCAGGTGGGCCTTAGAGCTGGAGTCCGAAACTGTAGAGTGCAGCCTTTGCTTGTCTGTTTGCACACAACGCTGTTCCAGGGGCGGAGCTTCATGCCAGGTTTCCCTTCAGCCGGCAGCATTCACAACAGTGACCAGTGGCTTTTTACTGGTTCTCTCGTGCTGGGAGTATTGGAGTCAGCAGTCTCTTAAGCAGGGCCACATTCTTAGTACACTCTACTTGTGACAATGAAGCACTCACTGTGCACCAACTAAGACTCAAAGCGTACGATGACAAAGCTCACATATTCCACAGCTGATTCGAGATATATTACTGCAATCTTTGCAAATCCCTGAGATCCTTAAAAGAACAGGGAGGGTGTGAGCAACAAGGCCTTTGTGAGCACTGGGGACACAAAGAGCTGTTAGGCAGGCAGCAGGCCAGCACATAAGGCAAGATGCAAAGTGGGAGTCCATCCTGGAGCCCAGAAGTCAGCAGGCAACAGGTGAACATATCAAAGCAAGTAGCCCAAATAGTAGTCCCTTCTGGCAGCACAGCAGTCCTCTGGCAATGTGCAGATTGTAGGGCCAGCAGCATTTAGTTACAAGTCCCACGCAGTGTTTAAAAACATGGGGTCAGAGACCCAGCACTTGAACTCAAAAATCACTTTGATGAAGGGGCGACTCCAATGGAACCCTTAGAAGTGCACAACAATTCCTTTACACTCAGCCTTGGCTCCAGATGCTCAGTAGGGCGTAAATCAGCCCTTTGTGTGAGGGCAGGCCACAACCTATTGACATCACAGGAAGACTATCAGAATACAGATGAATGCAGATGTATCCCCTGACACACCCAGCCCTTGCCCTGCTGTGGCTGCCTAGAGAGTATGTACAAAGTGTAGCTGTCACCTAGGCCAGACGTGGATTGGAGATAGGATGCAAACACACAAAGTTATAACCACAGAAAAATGCCCACTTTCTAAAAGTGCCATTTCTAAAATAGTAATGTAAAATCCAGCTACACCAGTAAGTAGATTGTATCATTGCTATTCCAAACATATCAAACGTGACAAAGCTACTCCTTTCTGTTCAGGAATTACCACTTAGAAGTGCATAAGGGAATTCCAATGCTAACCTATGAGAGAAGCAGACCTCACAGTAGTGAAAAACAAAATAGGCTGTTTGTCACTACTAGGACACACACAACATAAAAGTACATGTCCTCGCTTTTACTTACACAGCACCCTGCCCATAGGCCTATCTAGGGCCAACCTTAAGTGTGACTTATTTGTAATAATAGGGAAGTATAAGGCTAGGCAAGTAGTTTTAAATGCCAAGTCCAAGTGGCAGTAAACTGCGCACACAGGCCCTGCAGTGGCAGACCTGAGACAGGTTTGAAAAAGCTATATCTGTGGGTGAGACAAGCGGTGCCGCAAGCCCAATAGTAGCATTTAATTTACAGGCCCTGGGTATATGGTATAACACTTTACAAGGGACTTACAAGTAAATCAGTTATGCCAAACATGTGTAAGTCTATAATACCGTGTTTACAGGAGAGAGCACGTGCACTTTAGCACTGATCAGAAGCAGTAAAGTGCCCGCAGTCCTAAAGCCACCAAAAAGAAGGTCAGAAAGATAGGAGGAGGAAGACAAACAGTTTGGGGTAACCATGCAAAAAGGCCAGTTCCAGCATGGTATGAACAAAGTTATAAAGAAAATGGCGAGAAGTAGTCACATTCTGTCAGGTTAAATAAGCGTTGAGTCTCAAATTCAATCAAGTACCAAACATTGATTAAGAAAGATACATTTTCAGTTAAGAACACCAAAGAGTTGATGAAATCATTGATGAATTTGTGGAGAGACTCTATACACTCATCAAACACTGTAACTTCAATGAATTTAATGATGAAGAAGCTACACGTCTTGGAGTTATTGATGGACGTTTATCAGATTCATTCACATGACAAATGCTGAGAGAGACACTTAGGCCCATATTTATACTTTTTTAGCACTGCATTTGCGTCATTTTTTATGCAAAAGAGGCGCAAACTTGCAAAATACAATTGTATTTTGTAAGTTTGCGCCATTTTGGGGTCAAAAAGTGGCGCAGATGCGATGCTAAAAAAGTATAAATATGGACCTTAGGGGCTTATTTAGAAGGAGCTTCTGCCACAGTTGCACCATTACTTTTGATGCAGCAGTGGTGCTGTGCTAGCTTCTTATTTACAATGTGACGCATTTGGCCAAATGCATCATTGTTCCTGGATCTGCGTCAAAGAAACTTGCACTGAATCCAGCTGCATCATATAAATTTTAATGTATGCAGAGTGGGTGCTCTATCAGAAAAAGTCACTTACAACTGACATACTAATATTTACAAAATGGTTCTCATTTGACGCTTCTTTACGATGCATCACACATAGCCTACAATGTTTCAGAATTCCTACGTCTCCAAAACTCAGGCATAAGGGCTGATGCAGTAGCTTTAAAACAGGAATCTGGGCATTTGAAGTACTTCACACCCTTGAAGATGTCTGTTTCTCACAATACACCAGTTGTGGTAGGAATACACATGTGCAAATCATGTAGGACCCCTTGACCAACCTGGACCATGCACCTGTGATTCCATCATCAAAGCTATGTGATAATGTGTAGTTTTTGCAAGGGACAGACCAGGATTGCCTCTTCTCCAGGGACGAAGGGGTCCCCAAGTGCGGGCCTGCGTACTCCAAAGTACAGCAGGTAAGCACCCAGATCAGGTAGGTAATACATGTATTTCCATTTCACATTCCAACATATACTTGTATTCACTTACAATAAACTGTCACTCAGTATGCCACACATCTACAGACACATAAGTAGAGTTTGCCCACTGTAATGTAACACCATATTGCATACATTACCTCTTAAATCCAGGACCAATGTAAAAGTATAGAAGGTGATATTCTACCATTTTTCAGTCTTTGACATTGGTCCTCACACATTAGGCTCCTTGCGTCGATCTGAACTGAAGCATCACCTCAGACTTTTGTAGCATTGCTGAAGTTGCATCAGTTCTGACACCAACTTCAGAAATGCATCCGTTTTTGAGTGGAGGCATTGTGGCATCCTTCCCACAGATGCATCAGTATTTCTGATGCAACCTGGGGCCCTTATGCATGCAGCGCCATATTGTCAATACAATGCAGTCATGGCGTCATAAGCTTTTTTGCCACAGCGCAAGATTTTTTGATCCATCACTGCCACAACACAGTGATGCATCAATTCTTGTAAATGAGGCCCATGGTCTGGAACAAGTAATAATGGCTGCCAGAGCTGAAGGGTGTGCTGAAACGCTAGCTGCCGACATGGAGGCTGGAGGTGCCTAGAGTGAATCAGTCATGAGTGTGAAAAGTAAGCCAAGGCAAAAGACAGAAGGACACAAGGCGATATCTACAAGCAAAAAGAAGTTATGTTCTAGATGTGGATTTTCTTTTCCACATGAAGATAAATGTCCCACCATTGGAAAGATAACTAAAGGCTTTGGGAAAGAGAACCAGTTTGTGACAGATTTTAAAGCAAAGGAAAAAGTAAGTGTGTCATGGTGCAAAGACAAAATGACCCCCAGAACATTCCAAAAGCAATGCTCGACGTACACCGACAAGTCCAAGCAGCAACATCAGTTAAGGCAAGTCTACACTGAACGAAATCAATCGTCATCTAAATCATCATCAAGCAGTTATTTTCCCTCAATATCAAGTGAAAGTGAGGAAGATGGGTGTGCCATGCCGATGTTTACCTCAGACAAATGTGTGCATGTGAAGAAAAGTTAATAAGCCAAAGCACAGAAATCAGACATTGTCCAAAGATTACATTAAAAATAAATGGTTGTTCAATATATTTCATTGCTGACAGTGGTACATAGATAAACATAACGCCTGACAAGAAATACAATGAACTATCTCCATTACTGCGGCATACACCATCAAAAACCACAGTGTAATCATGAGCGACACCCATAAAAAGTCATAGTTCATTTGCAGTGACAATGAAACACAGGGTGCCAGCACATGTTCATATGCTTCAAGGTAGAGCGTCAAGCACCTGTCTACTCAGTTTCAGTACAGCTCCTGATATGGGATTGATTTCTGTGAATTACAACCTGCATGCTCATCATGAAATAGTCATCCCTTCTTTGTTTCACAGTTTAGGCAGGCTTAACACTGTGAAAGCACAGCTGTATATTAATG
This sequence comes from Pleurodeles waltl, assembly GCF_031143425.1. Taxonomy (NCBI): domain Eukaryota; kingdom Metazoa; phylum Chordata; class Amphibia; order Caudata; family Salamandridae; genus Pleurodeles; species Pleurodeles waltl. The sequence continues at coordinate 712,657,480 of NC_090437.1, read as the reverse complement.
AGGATGTCCATTCTGTTGCTCAGAGTCATAGACATTTTGCTTTTCATGTACAAAAAGGTAATGAAAAAGTATTTGAAGTTGTATGAAAAACTCCTCCAAAAATCCTCCTCTGCACTGGATGAGTGTCAACCGTCATGGTGATGCCAAACAACATTGCAGTAAATTGAAAAGGTTAAACAACAAGACTGGCTACATACAATAACTCAGCATGTGATGCTTCTGTTGGGCCCTCAACTGCCCATCAAGCTCAGGGTAGGCCACCGCAAGGATGCAGGCCATTGGAGGGGCAGAGTGCAGTGCACATGCTTGCCTCGCAGGAAGGCCTGGCAGAGCTGGACTTCAGCTGACTTTCTGGTGCAGCATCAGAGGTCCTCCCACCTCTTTCTGCAATGCAGGCTGCACTTCTTATTAACCCCCAGGGTCTGCACTTCTTGGCAATGGCTTTCCAGAAGTCCTGCTTTTGATGGGAGTTGACTTGTATGGATGAGAACAGATAACAACAAAAGATGTTTTGAGTGATTATGTTTGACTGTAGTGCAGTGACACAATTTTGTTACATCTCTCACATGCATTCCCAGAACAGTCAGTACAGATATTGACAAACATTTAACAGTTCCTAGGAAATACTAATTTACAGTGATCTGCGGAGTATTCTCAACACTTTCTTTCTACTCATGTTACCAATCCAAGATACAAACATCTTCTTGGCCAGGGCTATGAAACCTTTCCTGTAGTGACACCCACTCCTGATTAGTCAAAATCATTGTGAGCTGCTAAAAGCTAAACAACCCATGCATTAATTCCACATAACCCCACACAGAGCTAGATTGGCTTCATGCCTAATGCTCTAAGAGTTAGAATGCTAAGGTTCGCACCACATACAGTGACTAAGAGCAGTATGGAAGGACTGCCATGTGTCAGTAAGAGCATGGTTTTGGGTGATGTATGAAAAAGTGTGCTTGTGTTATTTAGAGTGGCAGCACAGGAAATAGCTTTCCCCATATGTGACACTGTGGCATGTTTAAAACATACAGATATTTCTGTTCCAAAATATGGGCTGTAAATTCAATTGACCAGCATTCGACAACCCCATAACTTTAAAGATTCTTCTTGCACTTTACACTTCTCTCATTTCAACTTGGACTGTATGTTTACACTTATACTAGTTGTACTGTGTCTACTGGCCACTGGAAGTAAGGGGCCTGCAGTTTGTCTAACAAAATCTGGAATTGTGAGTAGCATGAACTGAATATTTTGTTTATTTATTCAGGTTACTTTTCATTTCAATGTAAAGACATTTCTGCCATTGTCAAACAACGTTCTGTAAGTAGCTAAATCATTACGTTCATACACTCCAATAACAATACTTCACTCATGAACAAAAAGGGACAAATTAGCATGTGTACAAAGGAGGAACAAGTTACTTTGACAAACATTTCCCACTCAAACATGTTCCAGTTCCTTTGGGTTCCCATACTGCTGGTTGTACAGGGACAGGACCTCCCTAGTGAGGAGTTCCAACTCCTCAGGGGAGAAGGCAGGGATCCTGTTGCCTTCTTTGCCCAGCATCCTGGAACCCAGAAGTTGGTAACAGCAGCAAAAGTCAAAGAGGTGTTGTTGGCTTCAGTGTTAAGAGGCAAGTGAACTTTTTTCCAGATGCCGAGTATAAGTACATGGTGTACACACTCCACGACAAAGATAGACACAGCCATTGGCTTTATGACTAGCCGTCACACGTTAGCCTAAAGCAGTATCGGTTGTGGAGTGTTCCACCTACTGCACGGCCAACTTCCACAGATGGCTGTCGGATAGCCATTGTCTTAATGGCTAGGTCAGGCACCAGCCTTTTTAACGACATGACTCTTTGGATTTTTAAATTGTTTATTCATCAAAATGGTGGTTACTTTGTATACCAATCTCAGATATATGCAACACAGTTTTCTGCCAAAATATGATACATAAAAAGTGAACTGATAGTATGTTTGACATCAATAGTGCCATGGTGTATGTTATACTTCCATTGACGGTAATTGTAAAAAATAAATCAACAAAAAATGAATGTGCATATAGGACATTTCAAATGTATTATTTACACATTATTTGTAAAAAATGTCAGACATGCAAAACAATTTAGATATGAAGTAGCAAAAAGGCCTTAAAATTATGGGAACATATATACGACACAATAAGATCACTAACCTAAGGTGTGTGTTGATTGTGAAAGTCTTGAGTGACAATTTTAAGCGATAGTTTGTTTTCCTTACATGCAGACATGTAAACCCAGGGATGTGTAGAGGAAGGCGTCCTCAAGTCTTCAGAACATTTCTAGACCTTGCTACCATGGAGGAAAGGGACATATCAAAAAGTTCAGATTAAATAGGCAAACTATACTGGATTTGTTTCAGCAGCTGGAGCCTGATCTTCTGCCTCATAATAGAAATAAAACCGCAATAACACTAATAGTGAAACTCATGGCAGTACTTCATTTTGTTGCCACTGGATCTTTCCAATACTCAATGGCAGTATCTGGAGGCATAGCACAGCCACCATTCAGTGGTGTGCTACAAGAAGTCCTTTCTTGAATGAGACATATCAACAGCTTCATCTAGTTTTCAAGACCTCAGGATTTGGCCAATGTGAACAAAGAATTTTACGATTTGGGTGGCCTACCACATGTGGTTGGTGCTATTGATGGCACATATATTGCCTTGGTGCCACCGCATGCCAGAGAAAAGGTCTGTCACAATTGGAAGAACTTCCATTTCATCATTGTACATGCTGTCTGCTTACTAGAGTTATATATCTCAAGAGTGGGTGCCCACTTTCCTGGTCAACACATGATTCCTTTGCACTACCAAACAGCACAATACCCCTGAAAATGTCACAACTTGGACCTGAAAGGCCTTTCTTGTTGGTAAGTACAATATAACTTGAGAACCATTTGCTTTAATCCTAGTTTAGGAATGTACAATGGTTTGATATGATTTTAATCTATCAATGTACCATGTAGAAGACTCAGGTACTCATTTTGACTTTGGTGGTCTTTTGGTAAGATTTTCTAAGCTGCAGGTGCCAAAAAACCGCCAGTGCTGGCAGTCTGAAGACTGCTATATTACGACATGACAATTTCTGCATGATTTTGGGCAGAAATCCGACACCTTTGGCCTGGCCAATGTCATAATAGAGGTGGTGTCCACTGCCGACACGGCCACGCCAACAGGACTCCACCTGCTGTATTATGACCTGTAATAAGGTGCAGCAGTTTCCTGCACGGTGGTGCAGTGCTGGCGATGAAAACTGCAGGGACCCATCCCCTACCAGGTGCCCACCCCGCCGAAGCAGTAAGTTGATCATCTGAACGGGGGGTGTTGTGTGAGTGGTGTCTGCGTGTGTGTATGAATGTGGGGGAGGGGGTGTCTGTGTGTGTGTGTAAGTACATGTATGGCGAGAGGGGATGGGGGTGTTGTGTGTGTGTATAAGTGTGTGTATGTTCGTGTGTATGTGGGGGGAAGTGGGTGTCTGTGTGTGCATGTGTAAGTGCGTGTATGCTGAGGGGGGTTGTGTGTGTGTGTAAGTGCGTGTATGCCATGGGGGGATGGGTGCTGTGTGTGTGTGTAAGTGCATGTATTTTTGTGTGAATGTGCGGGGAAGAGGGTGCCTGTGTGTGTGTGTAAGTGCGTGTATGCCGAGGGGGGGGTGTTTTGTGTGTGTGTGTGAGTACATGTATGTTTGTGTGAATGCGGGGGAAAGGGGTGTATGTCTGAGTGCTTGCATGGAAGTGAATGTGGATGTCTGAGTGCGTGCATGTGAGTAAATGCCTATGAGTGAGTGTTTGGGTGCGAGTGTGTGAGTGGGGGTGCGTGAATGTAGGGGTGTAGTCATGTGGGGGGTTGTCTGCCTGTCGCCAGGTGTATGACTGCCAGCATTTTCGTGGCAGTGCGACTGCCACGAAAATGCTGCGGTCAGCCGAGCCGTAATGCAGATGGTGGTATTGCGGCTACCACCGGGCCAGAGGTGCTCACCTCCGGCCCAGCGGTCTCCCAGCTCTGACAGTACGAACTGCGTTTTAGCAGTTTAGCTTTGGCCAAACCGCCAATCATTAGGCCCAGCGGCGGTAAGACGGCCACAGTGAGTCTGGCATTCCAAGGACTGCCAGACTCGAAATGAGGGCCTAAGTGTATACTAATGGACCATGGTTGTTGGCACTGCTGAGGAATTCAACTACACCAGGGGCAGTCTGCTTCAATGCGGTCTGTGGAAGAACACGGAGGCCAGTAGAGGAGGCTTTTGAGCTCCTGAAGGCCAGATTTCTGTGTCTGGACAAGACCGTGGAGCCTTCCTCTACTCACCAATAAAGTCACAGTTGCCTGCTGCATGCCACACAACATCGCCCTGGTATGGAAAATCCCAATCATCACAGAAGATGGAGAGTGTGAAGAGTCAACAGGTGAGGAGGTCAAAGTGGCCAAATAAGATAACAGGGTTGAAGAGGAAGGAGTTGACCTCCGTCAAGGTGTCATTGACCACTTCTTCACCTGAGTGTAAGTGTACCCTTACATATTATGACATTAAATGTTAGAACAACTTGTGACGTATGGAACATATCAGTCTGTGCTGGTCATTTGGTAGGACTTGTCAGTTCAGCAAAGTCCAAGGCAAAGACGTTTGTGGGTCAAAATTTCCCTACATTGACTACAGTGTTTATTGACATATATTAACTTTGCCTGTGCTAAGTATATGTGTCCTCCTAACATATCATTTGAGTCAGGTTTAATATGTGAGATCATTAATTTTCTCTTGTTATCCTGTTTTAGGGTCCTTCACCCTTTTGGACATTTCAAAGTTGTGACGTTTTAAGTGATATGTTGCTGTTGTGAAGTACAAAGGGGACATGGGTTGATCCTTGGTCAGACACCCATATTGGAATTCACTTTGGATGGACCGACCTTGTATATAGACAACTTGAGCTGTGATTGAATGGAAGGTCTTGAGATTGTATCAGAGCTGTTTTCTGTAGGATGTTGCTACCAAGGCAATATGTGGTGTCTAACTTGCTCTAGCCACATGTATAAGTCAAGACATAGCATAATGGTCTTCTTTCACATGGGCTAAATCTTCAGTTGTGTTCAGTGTAGGAAGCTGTTGCTGTGTCTCCTCATAGTTGAAATACTTTTTTGTTAGCATTCCACTGAATGGTGGTTGTGACATTGTACCAAATACTGCCAGAGTTTTTGTAAAATGGTCATGTGGCCTCACGTTTTGTGACTACCATGATGTAGACAATTGACATTATTGATGTTGGGTTTCTAATTGGGAGGGCAGGATGTCTGGCTCCAGCTAAGGTCATAAATAAATATTAGTTTGCCTATTTCATTTAGTTTTATGAAATATTCCCTTTCTTCCATGGTGTCAAGGTTATGGAGTGTCAATTTCTAAATGGCACAGACTGTTTGGCTTCTGCATGGTTTGTGAAAAGCATATTTGACTTTGTCACAGACTTGTTCTCTACAAATGTATGACACCAATACACTGTGATTGGAAGCCTCTTTGCCCCATTGAACCGTCAGTCTGCTTCAAGGCAAAATCCTACTTCCAATTTACCGATAAATAGGGATAGCCCTCTGTCAACCAATAGGAAGTTATTTGACAACCATCAAATTAAGGATCCAGCTTGCATTTTTCCTTCTCGAAGAACAAATAGTGCTTTAGGCGGGACTCCTAATAGTATTGGTCCCAGACACAGAGCCAACACTCTTTTCCTAAGCAATGTCCCAAAGTTGCCACCCAGGTCTGTTGAGGACCAAGAGTCTAGACTTAATAAGGTTATTTACTGGATACGCAATCGACAGGGTTGCCTTTCAATTATACGTTCGGACATTCAAAAAACAGAAAGATGGAGTCCCCCTGGGTCAAACCTCGATGTAATCATGATTGTGTTCCACGATAAATTCTTGGCAGACCAACTTATTGACTCTGTTGAACGCAAGGGACAACACAAAGAGCTAAAAGGAGGAGGCATCAGGCTGGCCGCTAATTTAATTGACCCAAAACAGACTCCTGTGTTTGTCCCAATTGCTAATACCAATGAGAGAGGCTCTAGGGAAGAAGGCGTCTTTCTGCATCCGGGGCATGTATGACTTCTGCCCAGGAAGCCGCCTATCAGGATAATCTAGTGGCACCTTCAATAGACAAATTAGAGAAGTACCTTGCTATCGAGTCGAACTATAAGGATGTTCCATCCCCTAAACATGGGGCTGCATTGGGAACTAATGGGTTATCCATTATGACTTGGAATCTTGCGGGCCTTGCTAGGAAATTGGATGATGTGGACTGGGTTGCCTATATAAAGTCACAAGATGTGTGTCTCTTTCAAGAAACTTGGGCCGAGGGCCAACCAAGCATGGATGGGTTTCTTTCATTTAATATCCCTGCACTGCCTTCAGAGAAAGCAACTGGTCGCGCAAAAGGGGGTCTTTTAATCCTTTTAAATTCAAAGCTCCAATGCGACTATAAGGTTTTAGAATTTGATTGTCCCGACTTGATGGGTTTACAAATTTCTTTTAATCAAAATTTTAACATAATCTTAATTAATGTTTACGCCCGTTCTGTTGCACGTGGTACAGAATCACACATTTTAACTTTACTCTTTGACTTTTTAGACACGCTACAAACTAATTCCTATTTAATTATTGCAGGGGATGTAAATTGCACTTTCGAACCCTCAGCGTTTCTTAGTGATTTAACTGCGGATGAGGACGAATTATGGGGTATTGCACAATTGGATGGTGATAGTTATCCTCCACGCTCTCGTGTAGCAACTCAGCTTGCTACACTATGCTTAAAGTTTGGCCTAAGGGCCTGTAATGGTCGAACTCCTTCTGATTTAAACTTGGCACCGACATTCCTACGAGGTTCTGTGGCCAGCGTAATTGATTATTTTCTGGTGGATGTGCGTCTTTGGCCATTGCTGCTAGATATGAGGGTAGATTCAAGATGCGAGAGTGATCACTTTCCATTGTTGCTCACCCTTGCTGGGAATATCTTTGGTAGAACCTTGAATATGCAAACATCAATGGCCCCTCCCCCTATTTTAAACAATGCTTATACAAAGGTGAGGTGGCCAAAAGTCATGTCAAACCCCTATTTGCTATGTAAGATCTACCAAGTGTTCTTAGATAATCTGTCAGCCTATGAAGACTTCGAACCAGAAGCCATTCCACTTCTTGATATTCACGAAGATATGATGGTTAAACTTCAAAGTGTCTTTTATAAAAAGGTAGCCACGGCAAACCGGCAATATGGGGGTTCACCTAACAGCAGTTGGTTTAATGATGCATGCATGAGGGCTAAGACTGAGTTAAGGAAGGCTATACTGGCCGGGTATACGGGGGCAATCAAACAAGCAAGATTCACGTATAAAAAGATAATCCTACAATCAAAGAAAGCTTGGGAAGATGCTATTTGGCAGGACTTGCTAGATGCTACTAAAACAAACAACAATACGCTTTTTTGGGAACTGCTGACTAAGCACGAGAGAGGGGGTAGGTTTATACAAAGGAACCATATTCAACCTGGTACCTGGGTGGATCATTTCTCTCTCTTGTACGAAGGAACTGCCTCCACTGGGACTGTCGATTGTGAGAAAGTGGGATTATACCCCCCAATTTCACCCAATGCTAACCTTGCCACTTCTCCGTCCAGTGGGAATCTATTTAACTCTGAAAGCTATATTTGCTTTTCTCTAGAAGAAACTGCAGACGCCATTAAATCTCTAAAGACAGGTAAAGCCCCAGGCCCTGATAAAATTCCAGGTGACCTTTATAAATCAGAGTTACCCATCTGGACCTGGTATATTAATATGCTGTCAAACAAAATCGCAAAAGGAGGACAGATCCCTGAGACGTGGAAGGGTGCAGAAATTATTCCAATATATAAAAAGGGCAACGTAAATCTTCCAATTAACTACAGACCGGTCAGTTTAATTGACAACTTACAAAAAATTTTTGCAAAACAATTGTTAGTTAGACTGACGAGTTGGGTGACAGAGCAGCAGATCCTATCACCACTTCAGGCAGGGTTCCGCTCTAGAGTTAGCACGGTTGACCAGATATTTAGGTTGACCGTGCTACACTGGAAATATGTAGTCTTGGCAAAGCAAACACTATATGTCACTTTTGTAGACCTGCGCTCTGCCTTTGACCTGGTCCCTAGAGACAAGCTTTGGGGAGTGCTACACAAAAGAGGGGCACCATCTGATATCATTCATTTATTAACACGTATGCATGAAGGCACATATGCTCAAGTAAGATGGGGTAACCAAGGCGAACTGACAAACAAGTTTCCCATTAAAAGAGGTGTTCGTCAGGGATGTGTCCTAGCGCCACTTTTGTTTTCTTTATTCATTAACGAGGTGGTCCAAGAACTCATGACATGCCAGAATGATGCTCCCAGCTTAGGCAATCAGAAAATCCCAATTCTTCTTTTTGCGGATGACTCTCTATTGATCTCAAAGACCCCTATGGGGCTGCAAATTCTTGTGGATAGATTTAAATCATTCTGCTGGAATTTTGGTTTAGAGCTGAACTCGAAGAAAACAAAATTGATGGTGCTTCGCTCTGGCTCTCGTAAGAAGTGTACGATCAGGTTAGATGGAGCTATTTTGGACCAGGTTAGCTCTATCGACTACTTGGGTGTGAGGCTTACAGACTCACTCCTCTGGGACGAACAAGTCGGTAAGAGTGGCGGGCTTTTGCAACATCGGGCAGCATCCATATTACGCCTTTACAGGAATACGATCGCTAAAGTTGTGTCTCCAGCAGTAAAGATCTATGTGGCCAAGGCACAGGGTGCTGCTGTTTATGGTGCAGAGATTTGGGGCATGACAGATAGCAGTAGGATAACTAAAATTGAGAATAGCTTTGCTCGGGCTCTATGTGCTTGTCCCACTAGCACCCCATTAACCCCCCTTTTTTTAGATCTAGGGCTTAAACGTATAGCCGATTTGATTATCTTACGGCCCCTACTATATTGGGTGAGGCTTTGGGTAGTTCCTGAACTGGCTATATATAAGTCTTCCCTATTAGAATTGTTAAAAACCTCTAACTCCATGTCCATACCATGGATCAAACACGTATCTAGTTGGTTTTGCATGCTAGGACTGAGGAACTTCTGGGAGAATCCCCAGCAACTTGTGAAGCCCCATGTAAAAGTATTGAAGAGAGCTTACTGCTCCCACATATGTAATAATTACATTTCTCAGAAATCGAATGGTCATTTAACTAACTCGTTTATTGATTTTAAATGGTACCCTGAGTTTGAACCATACTTAGATACAATACCTGATTTGTTAGGCAAAAGTTTGTATGCCAGATTTCGATTTGGAACATTACCCCTGAAGGCCTTAACGAGCAGATGGGGACCTAAGTCAAGCTCTGATACCTGTCCTGTATGTGGCATTCCTTCCGAAACAGTAGAACATTTTATGTTTTTTTGTCCCGCCTATTCAATCCCAAGGTTTAAATGGATATATAAAATCTGTAGGGAATTGAATTTAAGGAAATGTTTTTTAGCTTTGCGGATCTTAAAAAGCCACAATTCAAATGTGACAATTTACGCAGTAAGTAAGTTTTTAGCAACAGCATGGCGCATACGCACTTTTTATTTACAATGAGTTGAAATTGTTTTAAGACGGGCAAACATGGATCATTCTTTTTTTAAATTTTTCTATGACATTATGGTTTATATTATTATATTATATTGTATTGTATTGCTTTGATGGTCTGTTGGCCGAATAAAGCTTATGTGAAACACAACACACTGTGATTTCATTGCTTCTTTTTCCATCTTTTTTTACATGGGAAACACATTACCAAGTTGGTATCTATTATTTGTTTCAGAATCGTGTTGTTTGACTTTTTTTTATGTGCATTTATTTTGAAAAAAGTGCAATATCTTTTAAACCAGGATGTAAAAGAACAATGATAATGGATGAAATCATGTTTGTTGAGCACATATTGGTTGAAGTCAATGTACAAAATACAACTCTCCTCAAAAAAGGTAAATGTGTCCATGGAATAGTCCACACTGGGGAAAATTAGGTTTGGCTTCTCTTGGAGGTTGTGGTGGAGGTCTTGCCATCCTCTCTTGGTGGTTCGGATGAACATCCCCTCAAGAAGTAGGGGGGAGTGACACAGGTGCAGGGACTGGACTGGCTGGATCACTTTCCTACTGTAGCAGAGCCCCCTGTCTGTGGCTCAGGAAGGTGTATTTTGTCGTTATGTTGAATGATCACAGACAGGGGAAGATGGTGCAGGAAAAGCCCTGCACGTTAAATTGGAGTTGCAATTGTGCAGCTCAGGAATGTGCTCCCTCTGGATCTTTTCTGTTAGTAACAGGCCCATAACTTCTCAAGGCTCAGTCAATTGTGGTCAATTGTCAATTGTGGTCTGGGTGACAATGATCCTAATGGCCTCACTTTGTTGACCCACTGATTCCCTCCCACGATCCCTGTCCCCACAACCCTGTGCCCTTGAAGCAGTATGGCCCATCCCACTGAGTCTTGGCATAACTGGAGGTGGTGGTTGCTCAACAGTAGCCAGAACTGGGGGGCCCAAGACGAGTTCTTCTGGACACAGGAATTAGAGGTATTCATAGGCTGAGTTGTTGTAGCAGGTGTGGGCGGAGTATGACTCACTGGGTCTGTCTGCCCAGACATACCAGATGGACCAGGCATTGCCTCATCACCCTTACATGCAGGAGTGGTGTCCTCACTGAAGCCTTCATCCTGGCTGGAGTAGAGGAATCTTCAGGTCCAGACCGTGGTCCACTGTTCCTGGGTGTTGGTCCTAATATGAATTACAAAAAAAAAGACATTAAAGGTCTGTACTGTACCTCAAATGTTATAAATGAAGCAAGATAAAAAAAATAAAAAAAATATGATTAATGGGATGTTTAGGCCGTTTTTGTGATTTTTAACTTTTTACTCATGTAGATTAATGTACTCAGAGGCACACTTCAGTAGATCGAAAGATGTCCTGAAATATAAAATTGTATTTAGAAAGTGTACATTACATGTACCAGACATGCAACTCAACACAGTAGGCAGGAGATTTGAGAGCTGAACCATTTCAAGGCCTAGGAGCTTCAAAAGCAAACCACTATACAACTTATTGGCTTAAATGGCATTTGGTCGTCATATGAACACTGCAAAGTAGGTTGTGTATCAGTAATGCTTATAATCAGCATGCCACAGAACATTACTGGAAATCTTTGAATACACAAACTATGATTCATGCAAGCATGTAGATCAAGTCAAAGGAGTAAAAAGAAGGTGACAAGATACTGGATCAACTCACCATATGAAATTTTAATACACACCGTGAAATGGTGAACAACTACATAAAGCTTGGACTTTTGTGCTTATACGGAAGGAAAGGGAAGTTGGGCAAATTCACATTGCCCTATTGTTTTGCAGACACAAAAGCATGGCATCACAGTAATTGTAGTAATGTGAAACCACAATCGCCAATACTTGTGAAAAAGTGAGTAACACATACCTATATAAATTAATACAGTGAAAATAAACACACATTTATGATATGTACACACACATATGTGTATAATGTGAATAAGTTAAGAAACCACTTATGAACACTACACCTTCATGCGCATATTGATAGAGTTTGGAGCCTGTTATTGGAAGGACAACAACCTAAATTGAGTTAAACAAAGGACTAGGCAAATGCAAGGGGTGCTTCATAGAGAACAACACACAATTTGACAATACATATTGTTAATTGTTAAATAGATCAAAACAACTGTGATGCTACTGATTTGGATAACACAAGGTATTTTGGAAAATGAAGTTTCATTATATATATTTTGATAGGTATCTAGAAACATTCTGAGCCGCTATGTTAAGGGCAAGGACTCCATTTATGATTAGTGAAACATACATAGGTATAACTTACCAGTCTTCACTCCACCAGAGATTCCTGTCAAGCCTTCAGGATGTTGGATCTGTAAGACCTTCTCCTCCCAGGGAAAGAGTGGTAATAGGGGGCAAGGAGAACCACCGCTAGTCCTTTGGGCCTATTAGTGATGTTTGGAGGCCAAGGAATGGACTCCACACCGCAGGTCATACTATCTCTTCCTCTGTAAAATGTGGGTTCCTCCTCCCTGCCATAGTGAGTAAAATAAAAACACTAGTGCCAGTACAGTGATCTGAAAAATAATGAAAACAATGAAAAAGTGAAAAAAAACAGAGGGAGAATAGAAAAAAGAAAATAACCTGGCTGTTCAGTAGCAAGGTCGTCCTCAGAATGGTTGTCAGCAGTTGAATGGCAAAGGATCATGGTTTGAAATTGAGTGTGTTTTATAGTGTGTTTTGCAGTTGGTCACAATTGTCCAGTATACATCAGGTGTGGGCTGCTAACATCCATCCAATAGCTGAAGCCATAGTACAATGCTGAACGGGTCAAGTGACGGGCTGCCGCCATCATGGGACACCACCATCTTGACTGTGATATCTCAATATGGTCGGCGCCATCATGACGGAGTGCTACTTGCCTATATTGGATTCTGCTGCGTTGTAGGAGGCTGGCCTGGTTTGGAGTGGGTACCTAAGGTACTTACACCTTATTCTAGGTCCAGTTATCCCTTAGTAGTGAAATGTAGTCAGTGTCTAGAAACCAGGGTCTCTAGGGGTAGTGTGGAGAAGCAGCCAAGGCCTAATTAGGAGACATGCAAAGCGCATACGATACCACTGTAGTCACACAGTACTCACATGAAAGAAAATACTCAGTGTTATAAAAATAAAGGTACTTTAATTTGGTGACACAAATGCCAAAAATACCTTACAGACTATACTCCCTTAGGAGGTGAGGAATAGGCACAGTATATACACTAGAATGCAGAAATGGCTGTAAAAACAGTGCACATTGGGAAAATCGAAATAGTTAGAAATTGGCCTAAGGGGAACACAAATCATATACTAAAAAAGTGGAATGCGAAGGTTGGTTTCCCACCTAGACAAGTGCAGTATGTAGAGGAGCACTGGGGGTATTAGAACACACCAAAGGTAAGTAATAGAACCCACCCCTGAGCCCAGGAAAGCAGGAGTAAATCACAAACTTTCCCAGAACACACAAGAGCACGAGAAAGAAAATTATGCAAGAACCAGAAGAGACTGCAAGACTCCAACGATGGATTCCTGGACCTGAAGACCTGTGGAAGAAGGGGACCAAGTCCAAGAAGGACTGAAGAGTCCAGGGAGAACAGGACCCCTGCTAATCCAGATGAAGGTGCAAAAGAAGAACCACCGGTGAAGAAGAACAGTCAGTACTGCACCCAAGAAAATGGATGCGGGTTCCTAGTTGGTGCAGGTGATGTCCCACGCCAGATGGATGATTGCCGTCTGGTTTGCGTCAATGGATTCTGCCAACAAGCCTTGGCACATGAAAAACTTGCGGTTAGCAGAAAATGGTGCTGCCTGGGACCAGGAGGGACCTGGTGGCCTCTACCCAGGAGAGGGAGACAGAGGGGGCTCTCAGCAACTCAGAGAACCCTCAGAAGACCGGGCAGCATGTACAGGAGTCCCAGAGCATGGGGCAAAGAAGGTGCAAAAGGAGCACCATGCAGCACTACACAAAGGGATCCCACGCCAGACAACCATGCAGGAGGCTGTGCATTGCAGGAAGGAGTGCTTGGGGCCGGAGCTGCACGGTGCATGAAGAACTTTGTGGAAGGATGCCAACAAGCCTTGGCAACTGCAAAACATGTGGCGCATCGTGGTACTGTCTTTCGCGGGGGTAAGCTCTTACCTCCTCCAAAGTTGGACAGCAGGACTTCAGGACCGTCTGGGCCACTTCAGTCCACCACCCATGGTGCTGGATCCACACACATCTTCAGGAGAGTGGACACAAGCCACCAGCTGTCACTGCAGAGGGGTGCATGCTGAAGCAGGGAAATGACTCGTTCACTTCAAGTCAGATTCCTTTGTTCTTCTGGTGCTGGCTGAAGACTGGCTGTCCTCTGGGGACGCACGACTGGGAAAAAGTTGCAGTTGCTGGCAGGAGCTGAAGATACAATGTTGCAGAAGTTGTCTTTGCTTCTTTGTTGCAGTTGTAGAGTTCCTGGAGGGTCCAGATGCAGTTTCGTCAGTAAGAAGGCGAAGTAAAGGATGCAGAGGATTCCTGCTGAGTCTTGCAATCTGAATCCAAAGAACCACCCAAGAGAGAGACCCAAAATAGCCCTGAAAGGGGGATTGGTCAGCTACACAGGTAAGCACCTATCAGGGGAGGGCTTTGATGTCACCTGCTGCCACTGACCACTCAGATGCTTCCAGAGTGCCCCACCACCATGGAATCCAAGATGGCAAAACTCAGGGACACTCTGGAGGAGCTCTGGGCACCACCCCTGGGTGGTGATGGACAGGGGAGTGGTGACTCCCCTTTCCTTTGTCCAGTTTTGCGCCAGAGCAGGAGCTGGGGGGTCCCTGAACCAGTGTAGACTGGATTATGCAATGATGGCACTAAATGTGCCCTTTAAAGCATTGCCAAAGGCTCTGGGAGGCTACACCTCCCATGCCTGTGACACCTATTTCCAAGGGTAGAGGGTGTAACATCCCTCTCCCAAAGGAAATTCTTTGTTCTGCCTTCCTGGGCTTGAGCTGCTCAAGCAACAGGAGGGCAGAAACCTGTCTGTGAGGTGGCAGCAGATGGGGCTGCATGGAAAACCTCAAAAGGCTGTAACAGCAGTACTGGGGGTCCTCTAAGGAGCCCCCAGAGTGCATGGAATCATACAACCAATGCTTGCAAAAGCCTTGGGATATGATTCCTACATGTTTGATACCAAAAACTGCCATATTCGGAGTTACCATTGTGAAGCTGTACATCGGTAATGACCTATGTCCAGTGCACGTGTAAAATGGCGTCCCCGCACTCACGAAGTCTGGGAAAATGGTCCTGGATGACGTGCGGGCACCTCTGCTAGTGCAAGGGTGCCCTCACACACAAGTACTCTGCATCCAGCCTTCAGGGTTGGAAGGCCTGGTATTTGGGTGACTTATAAGTGACCTGGTGCAGTGTAAATGGCTGTGAAATGGTACATGCACCATTTCACACAGGCTGCAATGGCAGTCCTGTAGAAGCCATTGCATGGGCTTCCTATGGGTGGCTAAAGAAATGCTGCAGTCCATAGGGATCCCCTGGAACCCCAATGTCCTGGGTACCTAGGTACCATATACTAGGGACTTATAAAGGGTGACCAGTATGCCAATTTGGGATGAAATACTGGGTTACCAGTATGTAGTGACAAAATGTAGAGGAGGGAGAGCATAAGCACTGGGATCCTGGTTAGCAGGATACCAGTGACACAGTCAAGCACACTGTCATCAGGCAGAAATTGGGGGCAACTTGCCAAAAACAGGGTACTTTCCTACTTACGTCCACTGCAAGATACAGTTAGTCCAACGGCGTACACTCCACCAACGTGGGCAGCAATTGAACAGCCATAGATCCAAATATGGTGATCAGAACACTGTCAACTTGACGGAGTACTAGGGGCCACTGCTTTGGTGGATTAGCGATAGTACTATTAAGATCTAAATCAGGCCCTTAGTTATGGTATGTCATCGGCTGCAGAACTTTTCCAGTACATAATTCTATATACCACACAGCCTGTAGTGAATGTATTCAATTACAGCATTGACATATTAGTTTTTGGAGCAATACAGAAGGAGACCAATAGAGCTCTCACACAAGTAGGTCATTTATTTACTGACGCTGGGTTGACTTTTGAATGCAGATAATAGTGAGTTCCACAAGATAAAACTATAATTCTTTGGGTATATCTTTTCTGATGGGGGTATGACACCCAATCCTGTGAAAGTGCCACCGCTGTCAAATGCTTCAAGATACATTCAAGACTTTGCTACTGTAAGTGCTCCATCAGGAGAGTTGACAAAGAAAAATGCTTTATTTCAAAGGTCAGAGGAATGTGAGAGAAGTTTCAGAAGAATCAAACATGCCATTGAAAATTCTGCTGAAATGACATATTTCAATCCAAAGCTTCATACAGAGGTTGTTGTTAAAACTAGTCCAGTTGGGTGAGGCACTATCCTTGTACAGCACAGTGGACACCCAAATGCTCAATGGCATATTGTGGAATATGCTAGTAGAAGTGTGTTTCAAACAGGACATGCTTATTCACAGCCTAAGAAAGAACGTTTGGTCACGGCATGGGCTTGTGAACATTTCCATGTATTCTATATAAAAAACCTTTTACAGTGGTAACTGATCATCAAGTTTTACCGACCATCTTTTGCAATGCAAAAGCCAAGATGCCTGCTTGCATTGAATGATGGGGACTGTGATTGTGAGAGTACACGATTATACCATTGTGCATTGTTCAGGGAAGGATCAAATTCCTGCTGATTACTTTTCCAGAGTGCCTACACAAGGTCATGGTACTCCATCCAAGACAGCTGAAGCCTACATTAATTAAATTGTAAAATCAAATACCCCAGCTGCTACCTCAGTTGCCCAGATCATTACTGCCACATGCCATGATAATGACATGCTGAAGTTAAAAAACATATTTACACATCAGTCTTTGAACCAACACACTCATCCTCTCACCAATGATAGAGAAATGTCAAAGTTGAACAGTCCATAACTCAGGAGGGAGTTATGCTGTGTGCGTCTCAATTCCTGATTCAGGAGTGTCTGCGACAAAAAGTAATTGAAGTGATTCACCAAAGACAGTTGTGATATTCTTGCCACAAAGATAGCTCTCCAAGACCGAATTTGGTTTCTGTACTTAGATGAAAGGGTAAAAAAAGAACTCAAGGCCTGTCATCTATGCAACTGCCTTTCTACAAATGTTACTTAACTTACCGTGGACATGTCAGAACTCCCCAAGCATGCATGGGAGAGAATAGCCACCGGCTTCTTCAGACCGCTCGACAATGGACATCAACTGATGGGGATTGTGAATGAATACTCACATTTCCCATTAGTCGGAGATCTCCCATCCACATCTCATGAACAAGGCATTGAGATACCAGATGGCATCCTTGTGACATGGGGCGTTCCAGGCATTTTCATGTCTAACAATGGCCCGTCTTTTAACAGTTGAGACTTCAAAGAATTCCTGGAGCATCTGAATATAAAGCACCAAAAGAGTACACCTTTATGGCCACAGGCAAATGGACTTGTTGAGCGTGTTATGAGTGCGCAAAAGAAAGTGGTACAGCATGCAACTTTTGAGAAGCTCAGTTTGAAGATTGTATTACATTCTACCCTATGAGTTTATCATTCAACACCTCACTCGACCACAGATGAAAGTCTTGCAATTCTGATGTTCAGGAGAGCAATGACAACCAAGTTGCCTCATTAAACCAATAAGTGAGAAAGCAGTGAGAACACGATTTGTACACAATACTTGGTTAACAAGCAGAAAATGAAAGCTCATGGAGACAAGAGGCAACATGCAAAGAATATCACTTTTAAGAGAGGAGATTTAGTGATCGCCCAACAGATGAGAAGAAGTAAATCTGATGCTTCATATGATGCTGAACTGTTCCATGTGGTGTCTACCAAGGGACACGTGTGCCTATCCAGCGCCATCGGAAATCTATTACCAGAGACTCTTCTCACTTTAGGCGTTTGATTCATCAGTCTTCGGGCCAAGATAGTGAAGTCAAGACTGAACCTGAGTGCTCAGTGACTGCTGTCACCTCTTCACCATCATTAAAAATCTCTGACATTGAAGATGACAGCTCCCAGCCTTCAGTAATCAGATCCGTTCAACTGTTCAATGCACCAAGAAGGTTGATTGAATAGATATAGTTATAATGCCTATATATGTATACAGATTATGTAAAAAAGTTTAATTTTTGTTTAACAAAGGGGGAGATGTAGTGTCTTGCGAGTTGTATGACAGAACCCTTTTGACTCAGAACGTCTGTAGCAGTGTGACAAATTTGTTAGAACAGATTGCAATGAAAGATGGTTTACAATGTTGAGTTCACAGTTAAACACAAAAGATTAAACATTAAATATTCAGCTCCGTGTGTGGCATAGTCATTGGTGGGTACCATGGCTGGAGAAGATTATAATTGTAGTACTAATCCCATCTTCATAAATATTTCTTAGAACTTCTCAAACTTCACAAAGTTGCATGAAATGGGTGAAAAACATAGCACCTTGAAGGTGAAAAATTATATAGAAAAAGGGTTTGTGAGAAAAATCCATGCGCCAGCATTTATATTGCTGTTTTATTCACAGAGTTTGCAATGATGGCTAAATTATAAGTTCATATATATCCTCATTTATTCTTGTAGCATTGTCAACTTCTCAGGGCACATGAATAATTAGGATGAAAAAGTCTGTGTAGGGACCACTTTACTATAAACAGTTTAAGCCACCAACCACTGACTGATAATGTTGACCTTTGCTCTATTGCACCCAGTTACAAAAGATTTGTAGTCCTTCTAGCTTCTCTTTTTAACTTCTGGCTCTCAAAATGCAAGCAAAATGTAAGACCTGCTTCAAAGCATAATTTGGATACCTAAAGTTAAAACTAGCCATGTGGTTAACATAAAATCAGATTCACAAAGAAATGTGCATGTAACTATTGATTCAGATAAGTCAGTCTAGTATTTTGCATGAAATGCTAACAGCTTACATGCAACAAGGTTTGTTTTTGTTCTTGAGGGTTTGATGGAACAGTACTCCCCACATTAAATATCAGAACAGATGTAAGGCATGGTATCTGTTTAAAGCTCTTGATTAAATATTCATAATACTAGTAACAACTCTGACTGAAACAGCATGAGCTCCAAAATACAAAGCATCATCATCG
Source organism: Pleurodeles waltl (assembly GCF_031143425.1). Lineage (NCBI taxonomy): Eukaryota > Metazoa > Chordata > Amphibia > Caudata > Salamandridae > Pleurodeles > Pleurodeles waltl. Next base: position 712,638,616 of record NC_090437.1, on the reverse strand, counting down.
AAAGAGGTGAAGGTAGCTTGAACACTGCAGGCCTGGAAAAAGTCCTTTTCATTTCATAAAAGAGTGTCAACAACGTTCATTACATTTATCAAGAATGCTGTACAGAATGGCTAAAAACCATTGCCAAATCCAATAGGCCCCAACAATGCTTGTTTATCTTAATCAACTTAAGGCTCAGGTTTTGGCTTTGATTTTTTTATGTGGATGTAAATTTGGATTGCTTGGTCATGCCTGCATGTTTTCACCAAGCCTCACCAAGCCCCCTCAGATGTTCCAGAATTGTCTTACATTGGAGATTACCATTTCTGCACTTTTATCCAGTCCTCAGAGCTCGGCAACATTTGCTATTTTTTTCCTACTTGTGCTTGGACAACCTTGTTGAAGTGCATTAGGATTTTATTATATTGGCTTTCTGCAAAAGGAATTATTGAATTATGTACTTCTGAATAGTTTCTGCTCCGGTGTCATACGTTCTGATTTATAATTCAGTGGACAGGTTACTTTGCCACAGGGGGATGGATATTTAGTGTGCCGACATATAAATGCCATAGCATATAATGGAATTGATATTTCAGAGGACAGGATATCTGTCAGTGTTGTGACGAAGTAACCTGTGCTCTGAAATATAAATCAGGCCCATAGTCTTTTCCATGTAAATTTCTGGTCATTTGGGATTGATCGTACCTCCCCTAGTGTTGTGCCTTTAAGGAGCAATGGCGTTTATTTTTTTGTTTTTTGAGGATTCTTACCAAAAAATAAAATGGTCTTTCTCTGCTTCTTTTCAAACCAGCCATTTATAGAAAAATATTTTCTTATGGCCTTTTGCAGTGCCTGCAAATCTCTTGCTGTGTGGTCTGTGGAATCATTAGCATATTATAATACTGAAATCTGAAACTCTCCCATTCAGTATAGCTACATCCTATGAGGCAGTTAACACTCCCATGTATAAATAATTTGCTTATGATGAAAATATCACACAGGCAAGGAGGCACATAATTGTGTGGGTTTTACCTGTAGTTTTTATAAAACATCGGCTCATATTTTCATCTTGGCTGAGTCCTAATGTGTTAGTGCAGTGCACTGTTCATGATTGCTAGCAGGTGTGGGGAGCGGCATGAATCAAAAGAGGCGAAGCTTGAAGTGGAACATCATGTCTCTTCCGCCCTTCAAATTTGGTAATAAATAACATATTACGAGATTATCTGCATGTATGGTTCATGCAATGCTACATTTCATGTTACAATAAATAGCCCTTGTCAGTATGGCCCTTTTTGCATTCTTCTGTAGAGTGACTCTAGAATTGAATTTGTGAGGTATTAAGCAGCTTTTGTCATGCAAATTTAGCTGTACTGTGTAATAAATTAGTGAACCTGTGTTTATTATACAATGTGCCAATAAAATGTTATTGGACCATGTTTATTTTCACTGCAATGACGTAAATATACATATGAATCATTTAGGAATTTCTCCCTTCCACCATGATTCTATTAATGGTCACATCAATCAACAGTTGTGCACTATGCTGCAGCTGTAGACATAGACAGCACTTCAAATATGGAAATAATGGGATCAACCACACTCACAGACAGATAGGCTCACATCGACCTAAACAAAAAGCTAACTGCCAACCAACAGAACAACATAAAACAGCAACAAAATAATACAACACAACTCCACAACAATAGCCCAACACCACACAAAATAACAGCACACAACAACACAACTGAATGGCGCCTTTACACAATACAAAAAAACAACACAAAAAACAACAGCAGCAACAGCATAGCAAAATAGAACACCACAACAAAAGGACAATATATAATGAACTAACATAACAATGCAATAACACAATAAGTAGACAGCCAAAGCATACAAAACCATCATCAAACAATACAATTACACAATATATAAAGAACACAACAAAATAGCATACAACAAAATAAAACCTAATATCAAACCAGCCCACTAACCCAGCAACCTAACAACTCCACAACTCAGCAGCATCACAGTGCCAATACTTAAAAGGGCAACAACAGAGAGCTTAATTGCTGTAACAAACCATCAAGCAATGAAGGAAAGGTCCAGTGTATGAAATAAGTTCCATAAACTGCCCCTTTCGGTGCTTTCACCTAAATCTTCAGAAATCCATAGCTCCTGTCCCTACATTGGATTTTTGTTGTTTTGGAGCCCTTGCTCCCAAGTGGCAACTCAGATCCTCTGAACCCTTGGCTAGTGCTAGAAGACATTTATCTCCCCAAAGAGCCCAAGAAACACCTAGGATCCTCATTGGAACTGACATGAAACTAAACAAATCCTATCAAAGCCTTGCTGCTCCGCTGCCAGCCCCAAGAGAGCCTTCTCAGGTTGATGCAAAGCCTTGCTGCACCAGTCAACAGAAATGATGCAAGTTGACACGAAGCCTCGCAAAGCCTTGCCGCACAGCTTCATCTCAACTGAAGCAGTGTAATACAACTCGATGCAGGACAACGCAGCCCTTGCCGCTCCTCTGAAGCAATGCTGGATGACTATAAAGTCTTACAAGCAACACTGGTGAGGACATGTCAAAGAGATAAGGTAGTATTAGGGCCCTCATTACAACCCTGGCGGTCGGTGTTAAAGCAGCGGTAAGACTGCCAACAGGCCGGGGGTAAATAAAATGGGATCACGAACATGGCGGAAACTGCCAACACAGACAGCCACTATAACACTCCCACCACAACGGCGGTAGAAACAAAAACCGCAGCGGTAACCACCAACAGACAGGCGGAACTCAATGTACCGCCCACTGTATTACAAGGCACCAGTCCGCCACCTTTTCCGGGGTGGTACCAGCGCCATCAAAAGCACAGCAGAAACAGTCTTTGGAACGGAAACCACTCACCTCTCGACACCCTATGAGGAACCAGGACGCCATGGAGCCCGAGTTACAGGTGCTACCAATGTTGGTTCACCTCCTCTTCTACCAGGAGCAGCAAAGACGGCGGAGACGACCACAGTGAATACTGCACCTAGCACACAGAGGAGGGGGGAGGAAAAAGAGAGTGACACACACAGGCAAAATGCAACACCCCCACCACCACCCTCACCCACAACACCATACGCACCAATACATGCAGCAACATTACATATACACCCTGTAACCCTCTAGAAGAACACAAGGACAAAAGGAAATGATTGTAACTAGTGTAATCATCGAAAATTCTGATATGGAAACAGGTCTGTAACAGATCATTATATACAAGTATGTACAGCAACTACACAAGTCCGGATAGTGTTCCAATCATGGTCCGTGGACCAGTGGTCCCAAAATGCATGGGCGAAGCCCACACATGATACATGCCTCAAAACGGAGAGAACACTGCTGGGGCATCAGGTCAAAAATAAACAGGCACCTCAGGGGAAACGGGAGGGGGGGCACCTCAGCCGAATGAAGGCACAACGCCACTGTTCCACAAGGGGGCTCCATGCCCACTGTTTGGTCCTGGGAAGTGCAAAGCCACAGTCTCTCAAGTGGGTGGTTTGCCCACTGCTTTATCCTGGGGAGTGCAAAGCCACAGTCTCTCAAGTCTCTCAAGTGGGTGGTTTGCCCACTGCTTCGGCCTGGGGAGTGCAAAGCCACAGTCTCTCAAGTCTCTGAAGTGGGTGGTTTGCCCACTGCTTTATCCTGGGGAGTGCAAAGCCACACTCTCTCAAGTCTCGCAAGTGGGTGGTTTGCCCACTGCTTAGGCCTGAGGAGTGCAAAGCCACAGTCTCTCAAGTGTGTGACATGTTCCACTGGTTCTGGAGGGGGCTTAGTGCCCAGAGTGCTTCATCCTGCCAAGGACTGGGGTAGTGGATGCCCTTCTCCACGGGTTCTGGAGGGGGCTTAGTGCCCAGAGTGCTTCATCCTGCCAAGGACTGGGGTAGTGGATGCTCTTCTCCACTGGTTCTGCAGGGGGCTTAGTGCCCAGAGTGCTTCATCCTGCCAAGGACTGGGGTAGTGGATGCTGTTCTCCACTGGTTCCCGAGGGGGCTTTGTGTCCAGAGTGCTGCACATGCTGTGTGGCAGGTCCCATTCCCTCACCTGGGTGTGTATGCCATGAGATTGCCTGGGAACAGGTAGCATGATACTCCATGGAGTCAGAGAAACACTCCACCCTGCTACGACTTTGCCTGCCAACTGCTGGTACTAACAATGCTATTTGTGGTGCCTCATGTACGCTGTGCAGGGTCCAGGACGTCTCCTGCAGCCTCGGATGGCTGTCCACTGGGAATGTTGTCCATGTCGGCTGTGGTGGCACTGTCTGTGCACATCGCAGGGCTGGTGGGGGTGGTTGCGGCGGTGTCTGTAGCTGAGATGCTGCCGGTGGTGCATGTGTCAGCACCTGTGGAGGGAGACAGCAGGACGTCTCCTGCAGCCTCGGACGGCTGTCCACTGGGGATGATGTTGGGGACTGTTGCTGAGGCAGCAGATGTGCAGGTGGGGGTGTAGGTGGAGGTGTCCACCGCCGTACAGGTTGCTGCTCTGTTTGCCAGAAGGGGTGACACCAGTCACTCAGCCGGAGGCTCCGTGCCCTGTGCTGACTTCCCTCTAGCCTTGTGTCCCTTCCCCACCTTGGAAGTCACTGCTGGGTCCTTGGCACTGTCCCTTTTTGGCTTGGAGGAGGCCTTGCTTGGTGCGGCTTTTCCCTACGGCATGTGGGCCCCTTCTTCACCTTGGCAGGTGGCGTAATAGGCTGATCCTTGACCTCGCTAGGTGGCACACTGGCAGCCCTGATGGGTGCCGCCCGCGATGTTACAGGACTTGCAGAGACCACAGTGCTGGAGGATTTGGTGGCTGAGGTGCTGGGCTGGGATCTGGACATCCTGGCCCTAGGAGAAGGACGGGGGAGAGGTGTAGGGAAGAGGTCAATGTTAGCCAAGAAAAGTTTTTTAGACACACTGGGAAGGGAAGATGGAGAGGGTTTGGGAGTGGAGGAAGAGGTAGTGGTTGTAGGATGTGTACGTCTGCTGAATTTGGGTGAAGGTGCATGGGCTGGAGGCTGTTGTGATGTGGATGGCTGTTGAGTGGATGTGTGCCTGCATTTGTGTACTTTGGGAGGAGGGCTCACAGACACACTGGAAGAGGACACAGGGGACGTGTGCATGGTAGTGGGGGTGGTGATTGCACGTGAGCAGTGTGTGGTGATGGGCAAGCTGGTGATGGAGGTAGTGGCTGAGGATTTAGTGAATGCAGGTGTGAGTGGAGATGAGACTGGGAGGGAGGAGGAGGACGTGGAGGAGTGGGACATAGTGGAGGCAGTAGATGTTCGTGTGTCTGCATGGGAATGGTGCTTGTGTGAGAGCCTATGGGATGTGTGGTGCTTATGTTTGCCATGTTCACTCTTGTGTGTTGATGAGTTTGCATGCTGGTCTGATAATGTGCTTGGGATAGGCTGAGGTAGAGGGGATTGGGTCTGGGTAGTAGAAGTTGGAGGTGGGAGGCTGGAAACAGGGACAATGGCTGCCATCAGTGCTCAGGCCAGAGCCTGAAATGCTCTCTGTTGGGCTGCCACGCCAGAATGAATGCCCTCCAGGTATGCATTTGTTTGCTGCAAATGCCTCTCGACACCCTGGATGGCATTCAAAATGGTTGATTGTCCAACAGTGAGGGATCTCAGGAGGTCAATAGCCTCATCAATGAGGTTAGCAGGGCTGACTGGGGTAGGGCCTGGGGTGCCTGGGGTGAAGGAGATGCCCACCCTCCTGGGTGAGTGGGCACTGGACACATGCTGAGGGGCTGCTGGGAGGGCGGTGCTGGTAGGGGGGTGGCGGCTGTACCTGTTGATGCAGTGGGCACAGAGGTGCCTGCCACCGCAAGGGAGCTCCCATCAGAGGAGGAGTCGGTGTCGCTGGTGTCTCCTCCTGTCCCCGTCGTGGAGCTCCCCTCGCCCTCTATCCCACTGGTGCCTTCAGACTCCGTAAATTCACCCTCCAGGGCCATGTGGGTTGAAGCTCCCTCCTGCTCCGGTGCCAATGCTCCTCCACTAGATGATGCTGATGCACACAAGGACAGGGTGACAAAACGAAAAGGGGAGGAAAGACAGAAGAGACACATGGTCAATGCCTGCAACACCACTACCGTTGGCGGACACAACACACAGGGAGTAGTATGCACTAGCCCATGCACTAACAGTTCAGGGGAAAAGCACATGCCAATGGGGGACTCTGCCTAGACCCATTTGATGCACAGCTGGAACCCACCGGAGCCTGCCTAGGTGTAGAGGGCCACTACCACTTTTGGGGTTGGAGTGGCACTGAGCCTGCAAAACAATGGATCTACCTTGGCGCGTCTGACCTAGCCTAGGGGAACCCACAGCCCACTTCCTCCACTCAGAAACCTCATTAAGCGTGCAGAGTCAGCTGAATGAGACTGTACTCACCCCCTTGTGGCTGCTGTGATGCCCCCAAGTGCCCATCCAACTCAGGATATGCCACCGCCAGGATCCGGTACATCGGGGGTCATGGTGCGACGGGCACCCCTTCCACATTGGGAGGCCATCCCCAGCTGGGACTCCGCCATCTTCTTGGTCCAGTGGCGCAGGTCCTCCCATCTTTTACAGCAGTGGGTGCTCCGTCTATGGTAGACTCCCAGGGTCCGCACTTCCTTGGCGATGGCACGCCAAATCCCCTTCTTCTGGTGGGCACTGACCTAGAGGAATAGTGAAGTAAGAATGGATGTTACTCCCCCGTCCGGCTCTTCTTACTCATTGACCACAAACCTCCCACCCTGGCCCAGAAAAACATACACTCACCATCCTCACATGATGGCCTCTGCCCCCCGTCTCTTCCATCCACGGCACTCCTTACATTCATGTGCCATGTATCATGCTCACAGTGTACTCACCTGTTTGTCTGGAAGACCGTAGACTAGCGTGTACTGGGGGGGACCCCATCCACTAGTTTCTCCAACTCCTTCGCAGTGAAGGCAGGGGCCCTTTCCCCAGACACTGTAGCCATTGTCGCTTCCAGACTCAGGTCACAGCTGCACTTGCAGTATAGGTCCTCTCCTGTTGAAAGTCAGGTATCAATTGAGTAAAGAGATAAAAAATGGCGGTCACGTCCGCAGCAGTGCGTACTGTCACCACTGGTGTACATCGTCATTGGCTCCTGGAACCCATAGGGTCCAATGATAATCAATGCTGAATTGCGCCGCGGTCTTCGACCGCATCCCCCGACGCTGCACTACGCCAGTGCAGTTATCCAATTTCCCCTTGTCCCTCCCTACAGGTCAGGCAGCTGCCATTTCAGGGGGGCACATGGCAGGGCAACTAACTGCATCACAGCACTTTTGTCCAGGAATACAGACAGACAGCTCCACACACCGATTACATCACGATTGTTCTAAACAGCCTTGTGAAACCTATGTGGTGTATGACCCTCTGCTCACCCTTCTCCTCCATAGGGCACTTCCGCTGGGGCAGGTGATGAGATGGTGTCATCCTCCGGTATACAGACCCCTGGTGGACCTGTCGACAATGGAAGACAGACACATCATTATCACCTACAGACTTGATTGTGCCACAATCCATGAACTGTGTGCCCAGTTGGAGTCAGACCTGATTTCAGCTGTCCGCCATCCCACAGGAATACCCCCTCTAGTGCAGGTCTTGTCAGTACTCCATTTCCTGGCCAGAGGGTCCTTTCAGACAACAGTGGCCATGGCATCAGGGATGTCACAGCCAATGTTCTCTAACATGTTGTCCAGAGTGTTGTCTGCCCTGCTGAAACACATGCGCAGCTACATCGTTTTGCCTCAGGTGGAGGATTTGCCCACAGTGAAAGGTGACTTCTATGCCCTGGGACATATCCCCAACATCAATGGTGCCATTGATGGTACACATGTGGCATTTGTCCCCCCCACCCGCAGGAATGAACAGGTGTACAGAAACTGCAAAAGCTACCATTCTATGAATGTGCAGATGGTGTGTTTGGCAGACCAGTACATCTCCCATGTGAATGCCAAGTATCCTGGCTCAGTGCATTACGCTTACATTTTGAGGAATAGCAGCATCCCTTATGTGATGGGGCAACTCCAGAGGCACCGGGTGTGGCTAATAGGTGAGCAAAAGGTCCCAACACAGTTGACATAGGTGTCTGGGTATGGGAGAGTCCCTAAGGGTTGGAGGATGTCTAACAGTTGTTCCTCGATATTTGCAGGTGACTCTGGTTACCCCAACCTGTCATGGCTACTGACCCCAGGGAGGGATGCCAGTACAAGGGCAGAGGAATGCTACAATGAGGCACATGGGTGAACTAGGAGGACAATAGAGCGCACCTTCGACCTCCTGAAGGCCAGATTCTGGTGCCTCCATCTGACAGGTGGCTCCCTCTACTACTCACCGAAGAGGGTGTGCCAGATCATCGTGGCATGCTGTATGTTGCACAACCTGGCTTTGCAATGCCAGGTGCCTTTTCTGCAGGAGGATGGGCCTGATGTTGGTCTTGTGGCAGCTGTGGAGCCTGTGGACAGTGAAGAAGAGGAGGCAGAAGAAGAAGATATAGACAACCGAAACAACATCATCATGCAATACTTCCAGTGAGACACAGGTAAGAGGATGGCACTGCTTCTCTCATATCATACTACTGTAGGACATTGCATAAATCTGCCATTTTACATCTGTGTATAGACCCTGACATGTCACTTTGGTTTTACATTTCACAGATCTGGGTCCCACGTTTTGCCTTCTGCTATGTTTACTGCTGCCCAACAACTGTCTAACATTGGTATGTGAACATGAAAATTGACATTGCTCTATTTCTGAGAGGATGCAATTACACATTTGTGAAAGTACAGACTAACTCCAGATTGATTTGTGATTCAAGGGCATTTATTTCTGTGCAAATAAGTGGAGGGGTGTGTGCAATGGGCTGGGGTGATGGTGGAGGAATGTCCATGGTAGAGTCCAGTCTCTTGGTCTCACAGGTGCATTGTCCAAGGGGGCATAGGAAGTGGAGTAATGGCAGTTCAAAGTTGTCAGGGTGACAAAGTGGGACAAAAGGGTGACAATAAGGAGAGTGTTATTTCCTGGCGAGGGTCTTGGCAACTTTCTCTGTCTTGTTCCTGGATCTCAGGGACCATTTGCGGGCTGGTTCTCCTTCTGCAGGGGGTGGAGTGCTGGTGGCCTGTTGGTCCTGTGGTGGGACTTCCTGTCCACTAGCGCCGGCGGAGGTGGAGGGCTGTTTATCGTTCAGGCTAGTGTCAGGGGCCCGTTTGTGTGCCACTATGTCCCTCATGGTGTTGGCCAGGTCTCTCAGCACCCATGCAATGGTGACCAGGTTGGTGTTGATGGACTTCAAGTCCTCCCTGATCCCAAGGTAGTGTTCCTCCTGCAGCCGCTGGGTCTCTTGAAACTTGGCCAGTACCGTGCCCATGGTCTCCTGGGAATGATGGTATGCTCCCATGATGTTGGAGAGGGCCTCGTGAAAGTGGGTTCCCTGGGCCTGTCCTCCCCCTGTCGCACAGCAGTCCTCTCAGTTTCCCTGTTATTCTGTGCCTCTGTCCCCTGAACCGTGTGCCCACTGCCACTGACCCCAGGTCCCTGTTTGTCTTGGGTTGGTGGGTTTGCCTGGGGTCCCTGTAGTGGTGGACACACTGCTGATTGACGTGTCCTGAGGACAGAGGGATGGGCCCGCTGTGTGGGGGCTGTGCTGGTGTTTCCTGAGGGGGGACGGTCTGTGGTGGTTTGTGACTGTGGCAAGGGAACTGACTGTCCAGAGGTCCCTGATAGACCGGGCTGGTCATCTTGATCCAGGCGATGCAGAGCTGCTGTCATCACTGTGGGCCTCTTCTGTGGGGGGACTGGATATGTCTGGCACCACCTGTCGGGTGACATTGGGTAGGGGTCCTGTTGGGGTGTAAATGCATAGTTGTATCTGTGTGTGCCATCTTGTGCAATGGGTGAGTTACCCTCTACTCCTGTGCTTGCATTATTGTGTTTGCCCTTGTGTGATTAGTGATTTTGGAGTCTGGGTGGGTATCTGTACTGGACATGCATTGGTGATGGGTGTCTATGCAGAGGTGTTGCATGCAGGGCTTGGGATGGGATGGGTGGGTTGTGATGGTGGGGCATATGTGAGGTGTTGGAGTGATGGGGTGAGGGTGGGGTTATGTGATGGCATGCAGGTGGGGTGGGGGATATAGTAGTAAAGATATGACTTACCAGAGTCCAGTCCTCCTGCTACTCCTGCGAGGCCCTCAGGATGCAGTATTGCCAAGACTTGCTCTTCCCATGTTGTTAGTTGTTGGGGAGGAGGTGGGGGTCCACCGCCAGTCCTCTGTACTGCTATCTGGTGTCTGGATACCACGGAACGCACCTTCCCACGTAGGTTGTTCCACCTCTTCCTGATGTCATCCTGTGTTCTGGGGTGCTGTCCCACTGCGTTGCCCCTGTCGACGATTCTCCGCCATAGCTCCATCTTCCTAGCAATGGAGGTGTGCTGCACCTGTGACCCGAAAAGCTGTTGCTCTACCCGGATGATTTCCTCCACCATGACCCTGAGCTCCTCCTCAGAAAACCTGGGGTGTCTTTGAGGTGCCATTATGTGGTGTGGGTAATGTGTGAGGTGATGTTTGTTGTGCTGTGTGATGTGTTGTGTTGGTGTGTGTTGTTTGAGGTGCGTGGATGTTGTATGAGTGATGGTGCTGTGTGCCTGTGGATGCTGGTGTTGTGTTTGCTATTCTCTCTCTGCTTCTTCAATTTTTTTTGTTGTAATAGGTTTTTGGTAATGTGGGTGTGTGTTTTATAGTGTTGTGAGTGTGTGGGTGTGGTGTGTGTATGTGTATTAGGTGTGTGTATTTTGATTTGTCCAATGTGGTTGTGTTTTGTAAATGTGTGTGTATTTTGAGTGCGGCGGTGTGTACTGCCAATATATTACTGCGGTTGAAAGACCACTGCGGTGATTCGTGGGTCATGATAGTTTTGACTTATTCCTGTTGGCGTGACGGTGTGGGTTTTGGTATCGCCAGTTTATCACTGACCTTTGGTGTGGCAGACTTGTGTGGGTGTCTGTATTGTGGCAGATTACGAGATGTGGGTCGTAATACCTGTAGCGGATTTCTGCCGCTGCCACGGTATGTTGGCAGCCTTCAGCACGGCAGTAAGTAGGATTTACCGCCAGGGTTGTAATGGGGGCCTAAATGTTTTACACATGGCAATCTTTTAAGTTAAGTCTGACTGCTCATTTGCCAAGGTACTAAGGGATGAGCAAGGATTAATTTTTTGAAACATGACTGGATCTATTAGTGATTGTGATTGTGGTGCTATTTTTAGCTGAGGGTGAGTACCCCCACCACTAATAACCCACTTTCCTAAGGATTAACACTGGAACAGTGGGATAACGTATTACACTTAATAAGTTATAACTTCAAATTGTGAGCAGACAGGGAAATACTTGTGCTACTAATTTGAAATTGTACTTTAAAATCATTGTTAGTGGTAAAATCAGGAGTTACGTTACTATTCTGAAAATGCCACTTTTAGAAAGTTGGCATTTTTCTGTCCAAAACCAAATGTCCTTTTCTGCTAGCACCCAGGATCACAAGCTGTTAATGTCTCTCCTGTGGTGTAATGTGTATTCCTTCCAGAGAGGGAACAAAAGGACCTCGGGTGTGGGGCAGGGTGTTCCTCTCCTGATCAGAATGACCTGTGGGTTGTACTCAGCCCTTTCTGAGCATCACAATGTAGCCTGATGGCTGTCTGCACCCTTCCTGATCTCTGAAGCTGCCTGCTCTATCACTACCAAATGCAGCTCACACCTGCCCTTTTTTGCCCTGGACAGTTTGGAGCTCAACCTAGGGTAAGGGGAAGAACTGACCAGAACGGTATACAAGTAAACAAAGAGAGGTACCCCCACACACAGGCTGGCACTGGGTATAAACGTGGCACCCTCATAACCTCTCATCAGCCCTCTCCTAGAACTGTGGAACATTTAGAAGAAGGACTGCCATTCTGTCTGAAGACGTACAACTGGACCTACTTGCCTTGAAACAAGGAACCCCAGCATTGACTCCAAGGGTCAGTTGGCTGGCATACTGTTTGATCTACAGTGAGACACCAAGCTTCCAGAAGCCTCTTCTGTTTTCTGGCTGACTAGACCCAGCTGGACCTGACTTGGTCCTTTCTGCTGGCCTCTGTGAGAGTGAGTCCTGACTCTGAAGTGCTGTCTTCAAGGTGTTGCACCCTTGACTGGAGTCGGAGTGTTCTCCTCCCTGCCCAACTAAAGATTTCCCTGGATCTGATCAGACACATGCAGGACCTTACATTCGCAGCAAAAGTGGCTTCACCAGATCTACATAGCGCTGTGCAGACCGATGTAGGACGTCTCCGTGTTTGGACTAAATGTCGGATAAAAAAAATCGTTCACACAAATACCAAGTTTTTTATATTGTGATACAGAAATATTGTGATGCATAAATATCAATTACATTATTATCGATTTTTAGGTAAGTGATATAGTTTACAATAAAATCGGTGTTCTTAACATCATTTTCAGCGTTTTGGGTATATTTTAAATGTATATGATTTATATTGTTTGTATAATTGTTGTCAATATTTTTAAATATAGTTTAAAGTATTAAGTTAATATTTTTTTTAATGTAATTGTCAATAGTAATTTATAGTGTCATAGCAGGTTGTGAAGATTGCAGAGGTATAAGGTATGCAGTTAATTAAGTAATAAATAATTAATAATTCATAAATAATTGTAATTAAATATTTAATTGAATTATACTTATGGAAAATGTATAATAGTTAGATTTTTTATGTTATATGTTAGATGCTGGTTGTTGGGTTTGTAGCGGTATAGGGTGGGAAGTTAATTAAGTATTATTTAACTATTGATTATTTATTTATTTGTATTAAAATATTTATTGAATTATAATCATGCAAATTGTTTAATAGTTATATTAAAAATCAAATATTAGTTGTGGGTTGTTGGGTTTGTAGGTGTAGAGGGTTGGAAGTTAATTAAATAATAATTGAATATTAATTAATTACTAATATAGTATTCATTTTAAATTGATAATTCAATAAGTTAAATCTGTAATTATAATATTTTTTATTTCATATTTTAATTGTGAGTTGTTTGGTTTGTAGCTGTATAGGGTGGAAAGAGAATTAAGTCATAATTAATCATTAATAAATTATGAATTTTTATTAAAATGTTTGATTGCATTATAATAATGTAATTTTTTCAATATTTAAATTTTTTCCTTTACATATTAGTTTTAGGTTGTTGTGTTTGTAGGGTCATAGGAAGTTAAGTAATAATTAATTGTCACTTAATTAGTCATTTGTTATTAATTATTTTTTGTTAAGTAATATGTTGGTTTTGTTAGACTTTTTAAATTTTAATTATAGTTTAATTTGGGCTGCTACGTTTGTGGCAATATAGGGTGGCAATTTAATTAAATAATCAATTAATTACATTTGTTTAGTTGATATTAATTAAAATAATAATAATTATGTAAATTGTGTAAATGTGGTTTAAATGTATACATATCATTTTTATATTATAATTTCTAAATCTTTGGAGAGGTAATGGAGTTATTAAATTATGCTATGTGTTTTAAGTAAACTACTTTCTTCTTCTCAGCGGTTTCCCTACTCTTGCATAGGCTGGAGTGGGAATAGTAACGTTTACCCAACCAAAGCTCAAAGCTTTCTGTACTGTTGCACAGACTGGAGTGGGAATAGTAAATGTTGCCTCCTCTGAGTCCAACGCTTTACCTACTGTTGCAGAGTTGATTGGGAATAGTGATTTTCACCTGTCCTGAGTTCAACTATTCCCCCCTGTTGCACTGGCTGGAGTGGGAATAGTACATTTTACCCCTCCTGAGTCTAACACTTTCCTTACTGTTGCACAGACTGGAGTGGGAGTAGTATATTTACCCATCCTGAGTCTAGCGCTTTCCCTACTGTTCCACGGACTGGAGTGGGAATAGTACATTTTACCCTGCAGAGTTCAATGCTTTCCCTACTGTTGCACACACTGGAGTGGGAATAGTAAATTTTACCTTATCGAAGTCCCACACTTTACCTACTGTTGCACAGATTGGGGTGGGAATAGTGAATTTTACCCCTTCAGAATCCAACACTTTCCCCTCTGTTGCACAGACTGGAGTGGGAACAGTAAAATGTACTCATCCTGAGTCCAGCTCGCTCTTTCATTACTGTTAAACAGACGGAAGTGGAACTAGTAACTTTTACTCTTCCACAGTCCAGCGCTTTGCCATACTGTTGCAAAGACTGGAGTGGAGGTAATACAGTTTACCCTTTAGGAGTCCAGCACTTTCCCTACTGTTGCACAGACTGAAGTGGGAATAACAAATTATACCCTCCTGAGTCCAACACTGTCACTACTGTTGCACAGACTGGAGTTTGAATAGAAAATGTTACCCCTTCTGAGTCTAATGCTATCCTTACTGCTGCACAGACTGGAGTGGAAATAGTAAATTTGACCCATCCGGAGTCCAGCGCTTTCTGTACTGTTGCACAGACTGTAGTGGGAATAGTCAATTTTACCCCTCCGTAGTCCAACGCTTTCCCTACTGTTGCCCAGACTGGAGTGGGAATAGTAAATTTTACCTCTCCTGAGTCCAACACTTCCCCTACTGTTGCACAGACTGGAGTGGGAATAGCACATTTTGCCCTTCTGAGTCCAACGCTTTCCCTACTGTTGCACAGACTGGATTGGGAACAGTAGATTTGACCTCTTGGGAGTCCAGTGCCCTCCCTAATGTTGCGCACACCGCAGTGGAGATAGTAAACTTTCCCTCACCAGAGCCCAATCCTTTACCTACTGTTCCACAGACTGGAGTGGGTATAGTAAATGTCATGTCTCCGGAGTCCAATGCTTTAACTACTATTGCAGAGATTAGAATGGGAAAAGTACATTTTACCCCCCCATAGTCCAATGCTTTCCCTGTTGTTGCACAAACCGGAGTGGGAATTTTACTCCTCCGGAGCCCACCACTTTCCCTACTGGTGCACAGACTGGAGTGGGAATAATACATTTTACTCCTCCAGAGTCCAACATTTTCCCTACTGTTGCACAGACTGGGGTGGGAATAGTAAATTATACCCCTCCTGAGTCTAGCGCTTTCCTACTGTTGCAGACTGGAGTGGGAATAGTAAATTTTACTGCTCCGGAGTCCAATGCTTTCCCTACTATTACACAAACTGGAGTGGAAATAGTGAAATATACCCCTTGTGAGCACATTACTTTCCCTTTTGTTGCACTCACTGGAGTGGGAATAGTAAATTGGACCTCACTAGAGTCCAATGCTTTACCTACTGTTGCACAGACTTGAGTGGGAATAGTAAATTTGACCCATCTGCAGTTCAACACTTTACCTACTGTTGCACATACTGGAGTGGGAATGGCAAGTTTTCCACCTTGTAAGTCCAACACTTTCCCTACTGGTGCACAGACTGGAGTGGGAATAATAAATTTTACTCCTCCAGAGTCCAACATTTTCCCTACTGTTGCACAGACTGGAATGGGAATAGTAAATTATACCCCTCCTGAGTCTAGCGATTTCCCTACTGTTGCACAGACTGGAGTGGGAATAGTAAATTTTACTGCTCCGGAGTCCAATGCTTTCCCTACTATTGCACAAACTGGAGTGGAAATAGTGAAATATACCCGTTGTGAGCACATCACTTCCCCTTTTGTTGCACTCACTGGAGTGGGAATAGTAAATTGGACCTCACTGGAGTCCAATGCTTTACCTACTGTTTCACAGACTTGAGTGGGAATAGTAAATTTGACCCATCTGCAGTTCAACACTTTACCTACTGTTGCACATACTGGAGTGGGAATGGCAAGTTTTCCACCTTGTAAGTCCAACACTTCCCCTACTGTTGCACAGACTGGAGTGGGAATAATAAGTTTTACCCATCCTGAGTCCAGCGCTTTCCTTACTGTTACACAGACTGAAGTGGGAATAGTAAATTTTACTCCTCCAGAGTCCAGTGCTTTCCCTAATGTTGCACAGACTGGAGTGGGAGTAATACATTTGACCCTTTTGGAGCCCAGCGCTTTCCCTACTGTTGCACAGACTAGAGTGGGAATAGAAAATGTTACCCTACCATAGGCCAACACTTCACCCCAGTTGCAGAGACTGGGGTGGGGATAGTAAATTTGACCCATCCAGCGTCCAACACTTTCTCTACTGTTGGAAAGAATGGAGTGGGAACAGTAAAGTTTACCCCTCCTGAGTCAAGCGCTTTCCCTACTGTTGCACAAACTGGAGTGGGGACAGTATCCTTTCCCTCACCGGAGCCCAATCCTTTACCTACTGTTCAACTGACTGGAGTGGGCATAGTACATTTTACACCTCCGGAGTCCAATGCTTTCACTACTATTGCAGAGATTGGAGTGGGAAAAGTACATTTTACCCCTCCAGAGTCCAAGGCTTTCCCTGTTGTTGCACAAACCGGAGTGGGAATAGTACATTTTACCTCTATGAAGTAAATTGCTATTATTTCCAGAGTTTAATATATTTATTTAAAAATGTTAAATTTCTGTAATATTATTTGATTATTTTTAAAATTTATGATATATATACATAAAAAATTATATTTTTTGTAAATATATTATTTATTTTAATCAATTTGGTAAGTTATTTATGACATCATTAGGAGGCTGGTGGTCCTAGGACAAGCAGCCCCACGGTGGCGGTCGGTCCGTTATGGCTGTGGGGGTCCAACTGCTACACTACAAGATTGGCGAGTGGACCTGCCTAAAGACCATTGTCCCGCCAGGATCAAAGATCCCGATGGGGTGATGATTCCGATGGGGTGACTGTGGTTGAGCTTGTAAGCAGCTATGGCGGTGCTGATCGCAGCACTGCCTGTTTGATTACAACCCCTTTTTCCAGTACTGGGTGCCCCCCCCTACTGAGCACCCTCAGAATGCTCCCACTGAGCATTCTGAGGGTGCTGGAGTATTAGGATATTGGCCTCAGCTCCTTTGAGGGAGCCAAAGCCAATATCTAAACACTGCTCCTGCCGGTCAGCCTGGTGAGAACAAGTATTGTAATGTTCCCGTGGGTCTGCACAGCGGGAACATTGTAATACACTTGGGGGGAACATCGCTGCCATGATGGTGTAATCCTCCCCTTGAGTTTGGTGATCCCATGGGGGGACCACAAATCTCATAATTAGGTTCTTAATGTTTTATATTTGGTGCTGTTCCATTTTTTATACGTTATATATGTATCTATATATAAATAGATATATAAATATTTATATGTGTGTAAAGAAATTTGTCCTCAGATGAAAAGCGCACTCTCAACAGGTTTATTTTGGAATGCAGCAAAGCAAAAGGGCTGAAATCCCACCCATGTGCAGTCAATGGTGATTTCATGAAGTGCCTGGCTGCAGTATGTGTGTCCTGGGTCAGCACCAAGAGTAACCTACCACCATCGACATTTGTGAACAACAGCCACATGAGGTAGTGTGGCTGGCATGAATACCACTACATGTTCTTACAAAGAATACTGGGGGTTATTACAACTTTGGAGGAGGTGTTAATCTGTCCCAAAAGTGACTGTAAAGTGACGGATATACCACCAGCCGTATTACGAGTCCATTATATCCTATGGAACTCGTAATACGGCTGGTGGTATATCCGTCACTTTTGGGACGGATTAACACCTCCTCCAAAGTTGTAATAAACCCCACTGTGTCCGCATAAACCTCTAAAAAACAATTTCCCCTCCGTTCGTTTCTGTGGGGATGGCTGCAGTATTTGGGTCCTGGCAATGCTTAACTTGTAAATAAAAATGTGTAGGTGCCCAAAGCCCTTCTCTTAAACACGCGGCTGTTGCAATTAAATGTGCGGGCATGGAATACTGAGGCAGCGTAATCTTGAGACTATCTCGGGCCTCTTCAATCCATTTACAGCCACACCCTGCCCCTTTAGTTTTCTTGGCAGCTTTCTGCTTTTTACCTTTCTGACGCTTTTTAGTCTTTCCCATATGTATCTTTTGCTCGCAGCAAATGCTTGAGGCAGAAGAATAAGCCCGGACCCTGAAATATAAGTGCCGGTGCTCAGCACCGGAAACAATAAGCACAAATTAAGCACTGGGTCATGGGTTGCCTGGTGAACTAGATGCTTGGAGGATTCCAGTGTGGAGTTGCGTATGCGGCTCCTTCTATGTTGTATTGCCCAGAACGCGAGACAGACCATGTAAAAAACATAATTTCTTTTCAGTTTCCAGTTGTTAAAAATCTGTAGATTTAAAAGCTAATTCTGAAGGGGTGCCCTAAGTAAGGTTTTCCTGTATGCACACATAGTTGCCTTGTCTTTCAGTTCACAATCCAACACAAAAGAAACAATTCACACGTTAGAATACTCTTGCGTTTGTGATCTAGTCACCACGAAACACTTAATTGACAACAAATATAGCTGGTGCACAACGGAAGAAAAACTATTTTTGCAGTTTAATTGTAGAACAAAACATGATTAAGGAGAATAAATGTCTCTACAAGAAAAGGAGCACGAGTCCAGCCCGGGAAAAAGATGCACGCTGTTAACCTTTTATCACAACTTTGTTAATTGGACAAATCGAGGACTCGATTCCTTTTAGGGAAAAAAAGATGCATGCTGTTAACCTTTTGCCATAGTCTTCCCAATTGGATCCACATACGTCAGAGCAAAGTCATCAAAGGATCACAAAAACCTACGAAGAAAAGTCTGTTATTCCCAGCCTGCCCATCAAATTTACAGGATGCTTATTTAAACAAGCATTGGGAAAGCCAACAGGTCTTGCACATACAAGAGCTATTGGCTTTGGCAATGTGTTGTGCCATAATGTACACCAGTGTGGCTGCTGCTCAGCATGGCTAATGGTTAGTGGTGTGGAGTGTCAGAGTAATGTTGGGACTAGAGTGGATTTGTGGGAGTGTCATAGAGTGAAGTAGAGGGAGCAGAGAGTCATAGTGTTGAGTAGAGGGAAGTAAAGTTCAGCAGCAGAGAGTGCCATAGAGTGGAGTCAAGTGGGTTGGAATAGGGTGTAGTGGGCTGGAGTGAATTGAGTTAGTGGGGTGGATTGGATTGGAGTAGAGTGGGGTGGATTGGATTGGGTAGAAATGGGTGGATTGAGTAGGGTAGATTGGTGTAGGGTGGATTGGAGTGTGGTGGATTGAAATGGGGCGAGGTGGATTCAATCAGCGTGGATTAGATTGGATTGGGGTGAGTGGTTTGGACTGGTGTCATAGGGCTGAGGTGGATTGGATTGGGGTTTGACAGAATTAGAGTGAACTGGAGTGAGGTGATTTGGATTAGAGTGGGATGAATGGGATTCACTGGATTGGAGTGATAGGACTAGGGTGGAGTGGATTTCATTGGGGTGGATTGGATTGGAGTGGGGTGGATTAGATTGGACTGGAGTGGGGTGGATGTGGATTCGATTGGAGTTGAGAGGATTTGACTGAAGAGGGGTTGACGGGATTGAATTCTAGTAGGGTGAATTGGAGTGGACTGGAGTGGGGTAGAATGGAGTGGGGTGGCCTGCTGTATTGGATTGGAGTAGAGTGGATTGAACTAGGATTAGGTAGGGTGGAATTTATAGGGATAGAGTGGGGTGGAGTGGGCTAGAGGGGGTGGATTGGAGTAGATTATGGTGGATTGGAGTGAGTGGGATAATTGAAGTGGTTTGAAGTGGGGTGAATCAGATGGGAGTGGGGTGGATTGAAATGGGGTGGGGTGGATTGGGATGTGGTGGACTGCAGTGGGAAAGATTGGATTGGAGGAGGGTGCGGTGGATTGGATTGGGGTGGATTTCATTGAGTTGGAGTGGATTGGAGTGGGGAGGATGGATTGGACTGGAGTGGTGTGGATTGAACTGGTATGGGGTGGGGTGGATTTGATAAGGGCAGGGTGCATTGTAATGGGTGGATTGAGTGGATTGAATTGGTGTGGGGAGAATTGGATTTGGGTGGATTGGTTGGACTGGGGTGGACTGGAGTGGGGTAGGCTGGATGGATTGGAGTATGGTAAATAGAACTGGGATGGGGTGGGATGTATTGGATTGGATTGGGGTTCAGGGGGTGGATTGGAGTAGAGTGAGGTGGATTGGAGTAGAGTATGGTAGATTGGAGTGGGGTGGAATGGGGTGGGGTAGAATGGATTGAGGGGAGGTGGAGTGGATTGGGTTGTTATGGACCGGAGGGGTAGATTGGATTGGGGTGGGGTAGGTTGGATTGGCAATGGGTGGATTGGAGTGGGCAGAGGTTGATTGGATTGGCCTGGGTAGAATTGGTTTGTAGTGGGTTGGATTGGATTGAGGTCTACTGGAGTGGACTGGAGTAGGGTGGATCGGATTGGAGTAAATAGCATTGGAGTGGGATGGATTGGAGTGAGGTGGATCGGTTGAGTGGTGTAGATTGAATTGACAGGGATGGATTGGATTGAGTGTGGTTGATTGAATTGGGGTGGATTGGATAGGGGTGGGTTAGAGTGGGGTGGATTGGACTGGGGTGGATTGGAGTGGACTGGGATGGATTGGAGTGGAGTGGATTGTGGTGGATTGGACTGGAAAGAGTTGGATTGGATTGGAGTGGGTTGGACTGGAGTGGGTGGATTAGATTGATGTGGGGTTGATTGATTGGAGAGGGGTGGACTGGATTGGAGTTGGGTAGATTAAGATGGTTTGGAGTGGAGTAGATATGACTGGAGCAGGGTGGATTAATGTGGACTGGACATGTGAACATGTACTGGAGTGGGATGGATGGGGTGGCGTGGGAAGATTGTATTGGAGTGGGTGGATTCGGTTGTGTTGGATTGGAGTGGGGTGGGATGAATTGGAGTGGGGAGGATTGGACTGGAGTGGGGTGGATTGGACTGGAGTGGATTGGGGTGGGGTGGGGTGGGGTTTTGTGGTGTGGATTGGATTGGGGTGAGGTGTATTGGATTCGAGTGTGGTAGATTGGACTGGGTTGGATTAAATTGGATTGGATTGGTGTGTGGTAGATTAGATTGGTGTGGAGTGGACTGGATTGAAGTGGGGTGGATTGTTGTGGAATGAAATTGGTTGAATTGGGATGGAGTGGGTGGATTGGATTGGGGTGAGATGGATTGGATAGGTATGGGGCAAATTGGAGTCGGCAGATTGCTTTGGATTGAAGTGGTTTGTTTAGAATTGGAGTGGAGCATGGTGGGGCGGAGCAGTATG
Organism: Pleurodeles waltl; assembly: GCF_031143425.1. Lineage (NCBI taxonomy): Eukaryota > Metazoa > Chordata > Amphibia > Caudata > Salamandridae > Pleurodeles > Pleurodeles waltl. Next base: position 712,617,414 of record NC_090437.1, on the reverse strand, counting down.
GAGTGGGGCATGTTGGAGTGGGGCATGTTGGAGTGGGGCAGGTTGAAAGTGGGACCGATTGAAGTGGGGCAATTTGGAGGGGGGCTGGTTGTTTTGGAGTGCAGTGGGGCAATTTGTTTTGGATTGGAGTGGGACAGATTGTTTTGGATTGGAGTGGAGCAGAATGTTTTGGATTGTGTTCAGGCAGATTGGAGTAGGCCACATTGTTTTGGTTTGGAGTGGGGCAGATTGTAATGGAATAGATTGTTAGGATTGGAGTGAGGCAGACTGGAGTGGGCAGATCATTTTAGATTGGAGTGGGGCAGATTGGATTGGAGAAGATAGAATTAGGGTGGGTTTGGCTGTGGTATAGTGGACTGGAGTGAGGTGGCTTTGATAGGAGTGGGGTGGATTGCAAGGTAGTGGGGTGAATTGGATGGGAGTGAGGTGGATTGAAGTGGGGTTAATTAGGGTGCAGTGGGGTAGAATGGATTGGAGTGAGGTGAATTGGATTGGAGTAGGGTGTACTGTTTTAGATTGGAGTGTGGTTGATTGAAGTGGGGCAGAATGAAGTCGGGCACATCATTTTGGTTTGGAGTAGGGCAGTTTGGAGTGGGCAGATTGGAGTCAGCAGATTGTTTTGGATTGGAGTGAGGCAGACTGGACTGTGGCACTGTTTTGTATAAAAGTGGGGTAGATTGGAGTGAGGCAGATTGGAGTGGGGCAGATGGTTTTGGATTGGAGTGGGGTAGATTGTTTGTGATTGCAGTGGGGCAGATAGTTTTGGATTGGAGGGCAGCAGATTGCAGTGGGGCAGATTGTTTTGGATTAGGAAAAACTATTTTGGATTGGAATGGGGCAGATTGGAGTAGGGTAGATGGTAATAGGGCATATTGTTTTGGATTGGAGTCGGGCATATTGTTTTAGATTGGAGTCGATCAGATTGGTCGGAGCGGTGGAGATTGTTTTGGATTGGAGTAGGGAGAATTAAGTGAGGCAGATTAGATTGGGGTGGGTTGGGAGGGTAGGAGTGGGTTTTGGAGTATATTGGATTGGGGTGAGGGGTTTGGATCGGGTGGGGTGGATTAGTGTGGGATGAGGTAGGGTAGATTGTGGTGGACTGTACTGTAGCAAATTGTAGTGGGGTGAATTAAAGTGTACTGCACGATTATGGGCTAAAGCGCCATTTCAGAAACAACACATTATTGCAAAGTGAGAAAAGAAGATTTAGCAAAATAAAAGAAAGTTAAATATCAAAAATAGAACTTTGCAATTTTGTTTGTCCTGCTGGGCACATTTTTGCCAGTCACAAACCTTCTGTTTGCACGGCATTAGATGTTAAAAAGAACAAAATAGTGCCTCAATCCCGTTGAGAGCAGCGGACAGGCACTGATTAAGTTGAATCAATCAGTGCTTGGTCCCTGCTCACACAGAGGAACGACAATGGTGATTGGCCTGCAGTGACAAATTACAAGGCTGTCAAGCAAAGTGCCACTCGAGCCAACAAATGCTAAGTGACAAGCCGGCTCCAAGCCCTTTGCTGTATATAGGAGAGTATCGCGAGGGAGACGCATGTGCTAGCGCGTGCACTTGCCGGCTCAACCCTAGAATCACAAAAGGGCATGAAGTTGATCCTTTATATTTTCAGAATGACAATACTGTGACAATTCACGGCTATAATTACTACATCCCCCCAAGAAGTTGACACACAAAGGTCACTTGTTGCAAAAGAAAATTTCAAAACTGTGGTGCTTCTTTGTATTGGGCACAGCTTTCTTTGTTCCACAGTGCTAAAGAAAACATGGTATAAAAGGGAGTAAACTGCCAGAGGCTGATAATTTAATCTAAAATTGTACATTGTTTGAGGACTCTGGCAATTCTCCATGTCGGTTAGTTGGGAAAAAATCTGTTCATACTCAGAGGCTAATACAGACTTACCTGAGTATTTTACTCACCAATCTCCTTTCAAAATTAATGTTCAAGACTTTTCACTCCTTTACTTTGATCCGGGTGGAGACACATAAATATTGTCTGTCGGCCCTGCCAAATGCCATGCATCTGCCGTTAGACTAACACAAAATAATGGAATTATTGCATCACCATAAGATCTCATATTTGTCATGCAGTTAAGACTGATGGTTTTAAAGCATTCAACTTTCTATACGAGCATAAGCCTTGACTTTTAGTTTCACTCAGAAACCTCTTGCTTGCAGAAATAGCAAATCAGGAGTGAAGTAAAATCACTCCAATGCTAGTTCATTGCCCATCCCCAAGGGTCCCAATGCTGATTAGTTGGTATGGAAGTGCAGCTCCTCCTTCACTGCACAGGGCATTTTGAGGGGGTGGGCAGAATGCCCTACCCCCCCAGAATATTCTGGCAGGTGGTACAGTTCACTGAGCGAGGGGCATCAGGAGTAGCTTGGGGTCACGGGGCAGAGTTCTGTTTGTAAGTTAGGAGAGTGCCAATTATAGTTAGGATGCCATTTTATATTTGGGTACACTCTGGCTGACAGGGACAATCTTTAGATTGTTCTTCATAAGCTCCTAGTGGCTTGCGAGTTACATTTTTCGTTGTGGCAGAGTATTGGAGAATGGCCCTTGAGGATAGTGTGTGCCAGGCCCTGCAGGTCTTAAATAAATGCAGGCTGGATGGAGTTGTTGGCTGACAGGGCTCTTCAGCAGGCAGGTGGTCCCCAGACCGAGGACCTGAAGATGCGGTTGATGGGCAGTGTGGTAGCGCTTGTCATGGTCTGCTCAAGACCGGCCCATAAATTCTGACATGATGGGTGAATGAGGAGCAGACAGTGCAATGGGAGGGCTTGATCGCAGGGTGGGAGTGAGAGGATTGTTGTCTACTGTGCCAGAGGCATTTTCTTTGGCGTGGTTGGAGCCGGAGGCCTTTCAGGATGAAAGTCCTGGCAGGTGGGCATGGTGCTACGATAGGCCACTAAGTGGCATGGTACAGGCAGGGACACTTTAGCATCAGCTAGGGGCTGCAGGCAGGATCATCATCAGTGGTGGTATCTGGACAGCCTGGAGGTCTGGTTCAGCCTGGTAACACCGGTCCAAAGGCTGCATGTCTGTGTGGCGGCTTTGGGACAGCTTTGGACCACTTGTGGGAGTGGTAAGGTTTCAGCTGTGCACCCACATTGTAGGAATTTGACCCATTACAAGATTAGTTTGATGTGTAGTTTTGTGATGGGGGTGTTGGGGAAGTGCCGGGTATCAGTGCAGATTGTGGGTGTGTGTGTGAGGATACTGAATGGGAGTTTGATTAATGTGAGGATGAGTTGGAATAAGGGGCGATTGCAGAGCATGAAGGGGATGAGGCTGCCTGGTGAAAAGCACCTCAGGATGTACATCGGGAATGAGGGAATACTAACGGGAAGAGGAGTATTGGTGTATTGCAGTCTGCCACAGCTACTTCAACACAGGCAGTGTCATGCCAAAAGGAGGCTTGATCAGTGTCAGGGTTAATGGTGTTGTGTGTGTGTGTGTGAGGATCCTGAATGGGAGTTTGATTAAGTTGAGGATGAGTTGGAATAAGGGGAGATTGCAGAGCATGAAGGGGATGAGGCTGCCTGGTGGGAAGCACCTCAGGATGTACACCGGGAATGAGGGAATACTAACGGGAAGAGGAGTATTGGTGTACTGCAGTCTGCCACAGCTACTTCAACACAGGCAGTGTCAAGCCAAAAGGAGGCATGATCAGTGTCAGGGTTGATGGTGTTGGTGCAGGCCCCCACCTTGAGGCTACATAAGGCATTTAGCGTGGCATGCACCGTGACTGGTGGAGTGGAAATGGGAGTGCAGGATGTGGAGTCCCTGACGCAGGTACAAGGAGACTGTGGCCTTCTTTTGGTAAAAGGCCGGTATGTACAGGGTGAAGGGACAGATGCTGAGGTGATTGACAAAAATAGGATTTTGTGGTTTCTCCAGTAGGGGGGGTGAGGACAAGGGCTCAGTAGAGAAAAAAGAAAAAAAGGAGGTGAAGCACAAAAAACTCCCTTATATGGGCAACACAAAGCCGTTAGGTGCTGACCACCAAGGCGTGCATTTGGAAAGGGGAGAACGTAGAAATATTCAAGCATTTACATATGGAAGTGTGGACAAAGGAGAAGGAGTACGAGTTGTCTCGCAGACCTTGGGTGCCAGTTAGCATAGAGAACTAGACCGTGGCCTTTTTGATTTATGCAAGTGTATACTGTGAAAAATACTCAGAAAGGTATGTAGCATAGTTTAAGTATTTAGATGTAGTACCAAAGGAATAGGTCGCTTTTAGAAGTTGGGTCTGGGTTTGTTACAATGAGGAATTCAGAGCCAGCCTCACAGAGGTCGGAGATGGACATTGGGGGCAGCTGGATAATGAGTTGTTCTTATAGATTGTAACACCAGAACGGCCAGCCCCATCAACTTACACAGTGAATGGCTGGTCCGTCATTAACGGGTGTCCGCCCAAGTGGGGGATAGGTACTACAGGCTGGGGGCAGGTCAGGAACGGAGGTGCATGCTGGCCTTATAACAGGGGACAATGTTTATGGGACGACTGTAAATATCACCATGAATGCTCCAAGTGAAGTTGGAAGTGTATGATTACCCAATGGAGCCCCCAAGGGGGTATGTTCATACAGCAGGGTCCCAGTGCAAGTCAATGGTCCGGTCCCGGGGATCAAAGCAGGGGAAGGGGTGGTCAGAATCTTATTGGAAAAAGCAAGTACACTAGTTGATGTAGAGAAGTTGCGCTTTTGGCTGCATGTGTCAGGATCAGCCCAAGAAAAGGATTTGTTGTTTTCTGGTTTCCTACTTGGGTTTTGTTTATCTTACGGTTGTCCCAGGGTATGTCAATGGGGGGACAAATTGCAGTCAGTGAAGGGGCAGGAGGATTTGGTGTGACGCAAGCTGTGGAAGAAAGTAAAAGAGGAAGGGGTGGAAGGGCCATTTCCCGATTAACCTCTGGAAAATGTGAAAGTGTCGCCGATTGGGGTGGTTCCCAAGAAAGATCATGGCAAGTTTTGTTTGATTTATCATCTGTCTTGGCCATAGGTCTTGTGATTGAACGACTTCATCCCAGAGGAATGTAGCAGGGTGCATTGTGCATTGCTGGATATGGAAGTTCAAATGGTGAATGCGATGGGACAGGGAGCATTGATGACAAAATGCAATGTAAAGTTGGCTTTCCTTTTATTGCCAGTTCACCCTGTGGATTACTAGTTGCGGGGCATACAGTTTGGGGGTAAGTTTTTTGTGAACAAGGATCTCCCTCTGGGTTGTTCTATTTCACGTTCGTTGTTTGAGGTATTGAGTACCTTTCTTCAGATGATTTTTACACAAAGGGAGGGAAAGAAGATCATGACTCATTATCTCAATGTTTTTTTCATGGTGGGAGCAGTGCAGTTTGAGGAATATCAAGAGAGCTTGTTGTTGTTTCAGGAGGTGATGAGGGATATGAGTGTTCCTTTGGCTCCAGAGAAAACAGTAGTCCCGGTACAGATACTTACATTTATAGGCATCAAGCAGGATTCTGTCAGGATCAAAATTAGATTTCCCGAGGAGAAGAAGGTGTTGTGTTGAGCTGCTGGACAAGTTTGTCAAAGCGAAAGTACAGGTGAAAGACATAAATGTTCTGCTTGGCCAATTCAACTTTGCATGCAGGGTTATAAGAGCTGGGACGACGACCTTTTCCAGGAGACTGGGCCCTGACTGCTACATCCCTCCCACAACACAGGATGGACTTCAGAGCGAGGGTACGGGAGGATCTACAGTTGGGGAGAATGTTCCTATGTGCATGCAATGGTATTCCCATTACAGGAATGGGGAACCGATGGAATGATCCCTTGAGCTGTTCTCAGACATAGCGGGTGGCCAGATTTTGGCATACTTTGGCAAGGCCGGGTGTGCGGAGGAATGTCCAGAAGGGTGGAAGAGAGTGGGATGGAGTACTGCCTTCTTGGAATTTTTTCCATTGGTGGTTGCAGCGTGCCTGTGGGGGTGCCACTTCACAAACAAGTTCAAAGTTCTGTTCAAAGTGGACAAAATGTCCGTAGGAAGCATTGCTGTCAATTTGCATTGGATCCAAAGGTCTGGAAATTGTTATGTGTATTTGTTTCAGAGTGCTTGCATGAGAATGTCACTTACAAAGCACAGCATGTTCCGGGTGTTCACAATGAGATTGCTCTTTCTCATTCTCAGTGAATGAGGATCAGTGGGCTTGCACCATGGGCCAACAAAAGGAAGATGGTGATTCTGGACCATTAGTAGTCTGTGGGAGCGAGCACATGATGCTGCTTATCCTGAGGTCCTCATAAAGTGTATTGTCTTGCATGGGATGAGTTTGTGCAGTCGGGGGCAATACGTCATAGCAGCACAGAAGAAGGTGAAGCTCGGAAAAATTATGAGGTACATTTCATTATGTGTCTGATTGAGAAAGGTTTGTCATCTGTTACTATAGCCGGTAAGTTGGCTGGAGTGGCTTTCTACAGAAAACTGTTGTGAGGCTATGAACCAATGGCTGGAGAAGTGGGGGGGCGCTTTCCTCGAGGGTTGATCCAGTGAAGAGGGCATTGGGGCACGAGTACGGGGTCCTATTGCACTGGGCATTTTGAAGCAGGTGATTGGTGTTTTGCTGTGCATGTGCAGGAATCGTTTGGAGGCCCTGCATTTCCCAGTTATAATGATTTGACTATTTTTCAGTGCATTGAGGGTTACTCAGATGGTCAGAAATAAGGTTCAAATGGGGATTAGTTGTCAGGATATCAGGACAATGGTTGGTGCAGTGCAAGTAAGAATTCCAAAATCGAAAACTGACCAGCTGGGCGGGGGCAGATGCATGACCATAACAACATTTTCGGATGCCTCAGTCTCTCCTCAAGAATGTTGGCTGTCATTGAGCAAGTAGGGTGGGGGATCTGGTGAGTTTTTTTGCCACAAGTATGGAATGTGTTTTTCAGTACCGCAGGTTTGGGGGATTTTTCAGAGAGCACTGGTTGTGCTGAGGTATGGTGCACAGGATTTTGGGGGTCACTCTTTTTTGATTGGGATGGCAATGGAGGCTGAGTGCAGGGGTTAGACTGCGATGGAGATTAGGCATGTAGGCCATTGGCACTCTAGTTGTTATCAGCGATATTTATGATTGGGTTGGGTTTTTTATGATATGCACTAACATGATTACTTTTCTCTAGGTTGCATTGCAGGCTCTGGGAGTGAACATATTGAGGTATGGATCCGTAGCCACTCTTTCTTGAAGTTGGCAGCGAGGCATGCCAATGCCAAGAGAGGAAGTCATTAGTTAGGACTACCTGAAATGGTGGTACAACGCAAGTGGTTTGGAAAAGAGGGCATGAGGTGACACGTACTGTTACCCAAACTGTTCCAGCAGGGCAGTCCTTCTTCTCATTGTGGTTTCAGGTAGGAGATCTGGGTTTCTATGCAGCTCCCAGACATGTATTCAATCATCTTGGGAGACAAGCAGTTGGGCACCCCTGTCCAAAGAGAGGCAGGGTGCTGCCAAAAAGCATGACAGCTTCATCCAAAGTGTAATTTTCTTGTCCCACAAATCACTGCACTTTAAAATCCAAGAAGTATGGTTTCTCTCCAGCAGAGAAAGACCTGGCTAAACGGACCTACTGATGTGACTCATTTCCATTAGCACTCCCCTCCAGATTTTCTGCAAAGTCCTTTCCTGGGCCTGCCATCTGTCTGAGGGATACAGGAAGAGGGGGTAGGTCTGGCTGAGATTCCTAGTTTTCCTGCTGTCTATGAAGCCCAGTTTGATTTACCCAGCACACTTCCTGGCCTGAGCCCTGCAGCCGCAAAGCTCCCTCCCCCAGATAATCTATGCTCTATGCAGGCCACTTATCACCTCATCAAAGCAATCTGGCTAATCCTGTTAAGGCTGACAAATCAGGAGAGGCCACTAGCAGGCTGTAGTTTGGCTTACAGAAAAACAAGTCCTATAACTTCTCTTCTGTATTAGTTATGATAAATTCAACAGTGACAAGTTGTTGGAATTATCATTACAATCTTTGGAGTCCTTGAATGTTACATGTAGCTCCTCTCTATCAATATTTATGCTTACATTACATTTTCCAATGCCCTCCCATGGAGCTAAGTAGCTACAATAGGGAAAATGAAATGGGCAGTTTTCCCTCACCAGGGCAAATAAAACATATTTTATAATGTCCATGCTTATAGTTACATGGCACCCCACCCCTGGGGCACCTAGGGGGACATTAATGGGGACATGTATGTAAATATAAGGTAGATTATTACTTTAGAGGTACCTTTAATTCCAAAGTCAAATTTGCACACATTTTACTTTTTAAAGACAGCCTGAAAGGGAGGGCTGCCTTTAAAAATTACAGCTGGCAACACTCCAGTGCAGGACATCTACTGCGCCTCTGAAACTCACTGCCAAATTATATACTAGGGAGTTATAGATAGTTGGAATCCCACCTTCCCTATTATATACTCAGGATTTACAGGAGTCTATCATTCCCAATTATAATTGTACCACATTACCATATACCTTTTGATCTGAGCACTGGCCCTAGACTTATTTAGCAGAGTGCAGGGCACAGTAAGAGTCAATTACCACCAGTATCAGTTAGAATTTTTTTTTGTGAACACGCTAAAAGTATGACTTTCCCACAATCAACAGTAATCAGTGACCTTGGTTTAAAATAGCAACCATAGGCCATTAAATACCTGTGTATCTGGTTCAGTTATGAGCTTAAAAAACTAATTGGATTAAGAAACAAAAGACGCTCTTCAAAATAAAAGGGCTCATTGACACTTGGTCCCCGAAGAACATCACCTGGGTGGGGACGATTTGACACAGTCAAGATGATGATATCGCCCTTGGCCAACTTTGTCAGCATGCTTCCAGTAACCCTGTGCCCCTCCTTCTTTAAATAGATAAATTAATACATCTCTGAATTTTTTATGTAAAAACAAAATAACAAGATTTTCTATGAAAATTCTGAAGATTAATAAAACTTCTGGGGGTATAAACCTCCAGAGTTAGCAATGATATCAGCGTGCATTCCTAATAACTCAGGGCTTGTGGTGGTTTCGGACGCAACAGATCTGCCATCCCCCATGACTTGTCATAGAGTCACACCTAACTTATCCCTTAACTCTCAGTACCACCCTTATGATACACAAATTGACCAAACTCCCCCTGGAACATTCAAGATCTATAATAATAACCATCCCTTTTACTATTCGGTAAACGCTTAGACCATAGATTACATGGGCCACCATGACCTCCCTATGGAACAACCGCATGAACAAACTGGATGGGAAAGTTATATTCTGGGATTCATGAGCAATGAAAGGCATAAACTCCATAAGTGATTTAGGGTCACAAGCAAACCCTATGCCATTCTCATCCTTGCAACTGAAATTCGACCTACCCAAAATAGACTTTTATATGTTTCTGGGGTTGAAAAGTGCAATCTGTAGATTGAAGTCTCCACATCCTCCGGATTGCCAGGGATTATAGGGCAGCCTCAAATGGAAGGGTCACACCACCTCACAGCTATACAAACTTCTAGAAACCCCCAAGGGACATCTACTGAGATCATTTGTCCGGAACTTGGAAGCCCTTATCAAATCCAAATGGTCCATGGAATTCACAGACATAGGTGGATAGAAAATATGGCAATCTCCCTTTTCAACAAACCTCACACCAGTTTTAGCACAATCTATATTCCAGTCTATTGACAAAACATACTAAACTCCATCCAGACTCCATAAACATGGCTTAAACATGCTGGTGATGCAGGAAAGGGACAGTGGGGAAGCCCGCTGTGATCTAGGATACAGGCAATGATACAGCAGATGTCTAGGGAAACAATAGAAATAGATTTTTTAACTGCTGCTCTGGACCTACATGCTAAGCCCTTTTCATAAGTCTTTACTGAGCATTCCTCGCTACTGGTGGACTCCCACCTCCATTTGCCCTGGGTACCACAACAATAGTCTCAGACTGGAAATCAACTTCTTTAAGCTCCTTTAACAAATGGTGGAGCTTGCTGTGCCCTGTCAATGGCACAGACAACATCTTTTAGGAAACAATGCACAGCGCCCCGGACCGTGACTTCTTTGGGACACATTTGATAAATACCTATAGGAAAGCAAACCACCAAAAACCCACTTTGATTGTTGACCCCCTTCCCGTAGGAGGTGATCTGGGTGCATCTTGGCTTGCTGACTACACCTGGTTTGTTCTTACTGTTCTAACTCATTGTAGCTGTTCTTCTTTTATTTCTGCCCCTCTCTCTCTCTCTCTCTCTCTTTCTCTCTCTCTCTCCCCTGCTCCAGCCCTCTATGTGACCTCTCCTCTTCTCCTCACCTCTGCTCTTTCTTCTCATCCCATGAGCCATCTCATGAGCCATCAGACTTTACCTTTGTACACTACTGTTGGATAAGACAGACTTTCGCAACAATTCAGAATCTTTTATTCCTGCCAAATACTAGACTTATCTATTCTCAATATACATCCATCTACGAATGGTCACAAAAGGATACATTCTATTTGGGTTCAATGTTATACACACCTGATAGCATCTCCTTTTTCCTATGTATTGCAACAGGAGTGTACTTATACCTCTTTGATTATTTCTCTATTTGTTTTTACTCTATTTTAAATAAAAATATAAATAATATTGATCTGAATTGAAAAAAGAAAAATGTTGATGTGTAGACTTCATATTTTGTGGCTTTTCCTTTACTCAGTAATAGGCCCACCTATATAAGTGTTGTATCTTTTTTATCATGAGAACTGTAGGAAGACTGGGTAGTAGCGCTCTTGTCAAACTCCAAAGATTCTGAAATGTTCCTGAAAGAAATATCAGGAAGATATGTGTTTATTCAAAGTTTGAAATTTGCAAGGCATTCTGGGAAAGAAAATCTATTGAGATCCTTGGAAGCCACACCTCCCACTGGACTACCCATGATGTCTAATTTTGAGAAATAACTGTGGACGGTAGGGTACCTTGCATGCCACCCCCAAATACCTCAGCTACCTAGCCACAAGAATTGATGTACCCTAAATCAAGAATTGTTTCATCTACCAACCTTAGACAATTCAAACCTAACAAAAAAATATCACAAAAATGTATTTTGTATTCATAACAAACAAGTAGCCCCCTTTCTATCTCTCTCAGGGATTGGGAAAAACTCAAGGTGGGATAATCCAAGCCTCATTACCTTCAATAAAATATTGATCATGATATTACTTAGTTTTCCAAAATCACAATTTTATGTCAACACCAGAAGCTATGATTATGTGCAGGTTCAGCTCCCATGCAGCACATACTCAGAAGCGTGCATAATGAGTTTCGATAACAGAGTGCAAATGTAGATATAGTTCACCAATAGACAAAATGTCAAATGTTCTCCAGATGACTTTTCAGAATAAAGGTCTTTGCAGCCATAGCACATCTTAAGGCGTGAGCTCCAAACCTATGCACTTCCACCCCTGCTCCTTCCAAGGTCCAAATTTTGCAACTGCAATAGGTTTAAACAGTTTTACACAAGCATGCATGATGCATAGAATCTGTTTGATAAGTCTAGACACCAGTAATTCTCCTAAACGAAATAAGACATTACAACACTGACAATTCCTAAGGTAATTGTTTGAAGGATATATCATGTTTGTTAAGCCAATCATTCATTGAACGTAAGACTAGGTTGAAACTCTACCATACAGAATATTTAGGTTTTAGGAGCCTCTTGAAATGAATACTCTTCATGACTTTGAAAACTTAATCATTCCTATCAGCTGGACCTGCATCATTCAAAATGTGACCAGCTATAAATGCTGAGCTATACAAATTGACTGTTTAGTAACTTAGCCCTTTACTAAACCTATCTGCCAAAACATTTATTACCTGTACAACAGGTGCGCTCAAGGGACCCAATTTCATTTTGGAAACCAATTACCATGCAGCTTTCAGGTTCAATGATATCACTTCCTAGTTCCTTGTGCCAACGCCTCTTGAACAAGTTCTGAAGGTTTCAACTGTAATTAATCTTCCTGAACCATCCAATGAAACTCCCCTTGTGCATTCCTCAGTAATGACAGAAATACCAGGAGAATATCTATCTTTAATGCTAATACCATCAGAAACTAGGCCTAGGTTGGCCATCGAAATGTAATCCAAACCAGACATACTTGATCTCTCTCCATCCGTAACAAAACTCTGGAAATCAGTGAATATGAAGGAAACACATGGGCCGTCTTTCTTGCCACTTCCTTATGTACTAAAGCACCAACTGCCTCTGCTTCTGGGTCTGACCTCCAGCTGTGAAATCTCAGAAGTTGTCTCAACACTCTTGAAGCAAAGAAGTATTTTCCTAAGTCCCTCACCTGACCTCCAGGATCAGAAATACTTGTCCAACATCCACTCACTCAGTTCCACCAGATATCTTCAATTCCAACTGGCTGCCACATGGAATGTGCTCTGTCCGACACTGTAATTTGATGATCCAGACAATAAAACTACAACACCTTTGTGAGTTCAACCAATTTCCTTGATCTCGTACCCCCCAATTCAATTCACAGAGTGACCAGCTGACACATCCATTCTCAGACAATAAACTTGGGGGTGCCATCTACCAGACTCTTCACTGCAGAAAGAACACTCCAGAGGTTCTAAACCATTGCTGTGCAAAACTGGTGCCTCTTTGGTCCCCTTTCCTCCTATTGTCCCCAAATATTGTTCTACCATTCTAGGCTTCCATATTCAGTATGGCTTATTGTCCAAACAACCTCTTCTTTCACCTCTGAATTTAAGGCTACCTGCTAATGATACCAACAATCTCTCACTAGATATTCTCCTTTCAGTTTTTAAAGGAAAGGAAAATGCAAAGGACCTGGAAAAAAAGCCTTGCATGTTGATGACAGCAAACTGAGCACCATTGCCAAATTCTTCAATCAAAACAACTCTTTGCTTAATAAGTATTTTCTCTGCATGCAGACTCAACATGCATTTCTCTGAATCCACCACAAACAGTAAAAGCTCCACTTTCCTTGTCCGAAGAAACACTGACTTCTCTCTGTTTACTATGGAAACCAATTCCTCCATAAGCAATACAGTCATCTGCATTTGACACAACTAAATCAACTGATCTTGGCTCATTATTGAGATATTTGCTAGGTAAGAGATTAAAAAACGCTCCCCTCTGCTTAAAAAACCCCATGAAAGGCTAAAATAAGTTTGTGAAACACCAGGGATCAGATGAAAGATCAAATGTTAGACAAGTAAATTTTTACCATTTGTCTTACCATCAGAAGTCTAAATATCTACGATGACTCTTAAAAACTGAAATTGTAAAATAGACATCCTTGATATCTAATCTCACCAACCAATCCTGAACTCTGAGAATGTCTTGTAACAGATGTATCCCTTCACTCTTGAAATGTTGCTTTCTGACCCACTGATTTAAATCTCACAGGTTTATAACCGGGCTCATTCCCGGTTTTTGACTTCCTTTCTTTTCCTTCCTTACCAAAAACAGGTTTGTCACAAAAGATGCCTGAGCCAAACTAACTTCTTCTATGGCTCCTTCACGTACTATTTCCTGAATCTCCTTTACTACTAAGACTTTTCCTTCCTCTGAGAAACTTTCTCTGAACAGGTTCCCCAAGAAACTCTATCTTGTAGCACATCACTGACTCTAACACCCAAGAGTCTAAAGTTATTCTCTTCCATGCAGCTAAATGATGTCTCAGCTTGCCTCCTACCCTTGGCGGTAAAGAACTACAAAGGGAGCAAAACTGGTGAAAGCTTGAAAGCTCCCTTGCATTCCTCTTTCCCATAAGAAGTAGTCTGCATTCTGATAATAGTTTAGAGATCTATATTGACCATGATTGGAAATGCAACTTTGTTGTTGTGATGTGGGTTGGTTGGTAGGAAGAACACAAGCTCTCAGACATCTTGTTAGTTGACAGGAGGCTTTAGTCAGTAGACAGACAGAGACACAAGTATAGATAGAAGATCCTACCAATCACAGGTGCTGCCAGTATCTCAACCCAGGTGTAACTACGATGGGCAGCCATCATGGACCCTCCAATATATAACATTCCATGATGTCTTTGGAGAGGATAAAGGCAGGTTAGTATACTAGTCCTCTCCAGTCCTGACAAAAACACTTCCGTAGAAAACCTCCTCAAATTGGACTGAACGTTATATAAATTGGGGAAAGTTGTGGCATAGGTCCCTGGGTCTTTAAATAAATTATCTCTGAATAAAGTCATTGCGCTCTGGAGCTTTTTTCAATTACAGATATGTCAAGCACTTTAGGATATCTGCTCATACAAACGGATTTCCTCCTTTCCAAAGCAATTGAAGAAGTTACACTGCCAATTATACACACTGTCCTCTGGATCCACCATTGCAGGTGCTTAATATCAATGTTGACCCTTTTATAAATTAGCTCTTCAGCTGCTGGACTTGGCCATCTCTGCAGGGTCTCCCTCAAACCTGTTTCCTTCTTCCCTCGTATTTTTGCTGAATTTGTTTTTGTTGGCCTTAGGACTGTGTGAACAACTTTACCATTGCTAACCAGTGCTAAAGTGCTTGTGCTTTCTCCTTTAAACATGGTAATTGGTTTACACCAGATTAGCATATTTAATTTACCTATAAGTCTCTACTAAAGTGGAATACTATGTAGCTAGAGCCAGTAAATGAAAGCTATTAGCGAGCCTGCAGCATTTATTGTGTCACCCACATAAGAAGCTCCTTAAAACATGTACAAGACCTGCCATTGCAGCCAGACTGTAGTTTTAAACTGAAAATTCGACTTGGCAATATAGCTCACTTGCCAGTTAGTCAACTCCCCTTTTATTACATATATGTTACCTCTAAGGTAGGTCCTAGGTAGCCCATGGGACAGGTTGCGTTGTCATAAAAAGGTTAGATGTCTTTTAAGTTTTGCATGCCGTAATAGTGAAACCCCCTAAAATCATTTTTTACAGCTGTGAGGCTACCCTTTCTCATATATAACCTAGGGTTGCGTTGCTACATTTAGTAAGTGTTAACCTTTGACTGAGAACAGGTGAATATCTCATGTTTGATGTATGAGAATTTGTAATAAAAAATCCTCTTTTATGGTAAAGTCTGATTTTAACTTACACTTTTGAAAATACCACTTTTAGAAAGTTGCTATTTTTCTGCAATCACTATTTGGGGTCTGCAGCCTGTTCCTGGGTAACATGACTGGGTGTGGGTATAGTTGACAGCTGGACTTTGTCTATTCTTCCTGGTCATCCACACAGTAGAGGTATTAGGTTTGCTGGAATGGGTCACCAGCTGGGAGGTGGGGATGGAAGGAGCTGGGCACAGGCCCATTTGCAAGTAAATAGCCTGTAACCTGCCTTCACACACAGGACTTGTCACCACTGTATTGTTCATGTAGCTAGCTTGGAGCTGGGACAAGGGAGGCAGGGAACTTTAAGGACTTTAAAGGGAATTTTCTAGAAGCTTCTCCTGCTTTAAAGGAGGCTCCAGGTATTAAAATAGGCCCCTCAGACCCACTCTTCAATTCACTTTCTGGACCTGTGAAAGGAGTCTCAGAGGACTGCCTGTTGCTGTGGCCTGTTACATACTTCAGAAGACTGCCTTGCTGAACCTGAGAGAACTGTTTTTCTACCTGAAGTCTGCCTTGAGCCCTCAGAGGCCTTCCCTGCTGTTTGAGCCCTGTCCCACAGCTGAACCCAGGATTACCAGAGTAACTCCAAGGGCTTATTGGCTGGCCTCCTCATCAGAGCATCAGGAATAGAAAAGGTTCTAACCATCTTGATGCCGCATCTGGACCCAGCCTGAGTGAGTTTGAATCCCCAAAGTAGTATACCTCCAATCCTGGTTCCTTGGTGGTGATGCTGAAGGTGCCCCAAGAGCCAAAATCCAAACATTTTGGCTAAAAAGTGCTCTTGGAACCAAAAGGAGAACAGGACCAACCTGCTCATCTATATGTGCAAGGTGTATTCCTGGTTATCCTGACTTTGCAACAGTCCCTGCTATGTTATTCTCCGCAGTAACAAATCCTGATTAATGTTCTCCTCTAAAGGGGTAGTTGGTCTTGTGGAACTTCTGTCTGTTACAGCCTCCAGTCTCGTGCCACTGGAGAATTTTGGTTTCCAAATAAGTGACTAAGGACCTGATTTAGATCTTGACGGGAGTTCCCTCATCCCGCCATGACGGACATGGCAGATGAAACTCCGCCTGCATTAATAGAGTGGAGTCTGCCGTGAAAGCAGTCTACCGCTGCCAACACAACGGATTCCAAAGCTGGCCAACAGTACTCTTTCGCTATCAGATCGGTGGGATTGTGCCAAGCATATGGAGATTGCTAGCATTGTTCTCACGGTGGACTCCTGATGGCTGAGGTCTGTTACGAGACACCCTCAACATTGTACTATGCCTGTGGGTATTGGATGGATGCCAGCAGCACAGACCTGATATATATTGGACAATTGTAAACACCAGCATACCACACTACAAAACACAGTCCATTTCAGTACATGATCCTTTGCCATTCAACTATGGAACACCATTTTGCTGCTGAATTTGTCACTCTGAAGTCATGTTATTAATATTTTTTTACTCCCTCTGTTCATTTTTCATTTGTCTTATTGAATTTTATTTTTATTAACTTGTGTGTTAGAAATGGGGTCTTTGGTTGGCAGTCACGTTACCCCCTGTCCAAGCAAGGACCCTCGATCTAGTCAGGGTAAGTCACAGACAATCCAAATCATCCTGTGCCCATCCTCTGGTAGCTTGGCACTGAGCAGTTAGGCTTAACTTAGAAGGCAATGTGTCAATTATTTGTGCAATAAATCATGCAATAACACAGTAGAACACCAGAAACACTAGAAACACACAATGTTTAGAAAAATATATAATATTTATCTGGTAAGAAGCAGGTCAAAATGATTAAAATGGAATAAGTATATTTTGAAATATCACTGTAAAAATGATATTAAGGGGGTCATTCCGACCCTGGCGGTCGGTGTTAAAGCGGCGGCCAACCCGCCAAAAGGCAGGCGGTCAAAAAAATGGAATTCAGACCCTGGCGGGAACCGCCAACACAGCCCGCCACTTTAACACTCCGACCGCCACGGCGGGGCAAACAAACAGCGCGACGGTCACCGCCAACAGACAGGCGGCAGACAATGTACCGCCCACCCTATCACGACCCACCAATCCGCCACCTTTTCCGGGGCGGGAGCCCCGCCGATAAAAACACGGCGGAAACAGATCACGAACGGGAAAACGCTCACCTCTATACACTCCACGAGGAATCTGGACAGCATGGAACCCGAATTAAACATCCTGCCAGCGATTGTCTACCTGCTCCTCTACCAGGAGCATGAACGCCGCCGCAGGAGACAACGGTGAGTACTGCACCTACGACACAGGGGAGGGGGGAGGAGAAAAGATTACGGGCACACACATACGCGACCCCCCCCCCCAAATCCCCACACACCAATGCAGAGCAACAAGTCAGATTTACACCCCCCAAACCCCCCGGAATAATTCAAAGACAAAATAAAATGATCATTAAAATAGAAGTATATTAAACATATTTGAACTTAAGTGAAATATTAGATTATTAAAACAAATAAATCACAACATGAAGAATATGAACATAGTCCAAAAGTCCGGCACATATTGGCTACATGCCATTGTCCGTGGGCCAATGTGCATAAACACATGGGCAAAGCCCACACACGAAACCCGATTCCATTGGAGAGAACACTGCTGGGGCATCAGATAATAAAACCACAGGCACCTCAGGGGGAAGGGAAGGGGGGGCACCTCAGCCACATGAGTCCACGACGCCAGATCCACGAGGGGCCTCCATGCCCACTGTACCATCCTGGGGAGTGCAAAGCCACAGTCTCACAAGTCTCTACAGTGGGTGGATTGCCCACTGTACCATCCTGGGGAGTGCAAAGCCACAGTCTCACAAGTCTCTACAGTGGGTGGATTGCCCACTGTACCATCCTGGGGAGTGCAAAGCCACAGTCTCACAAGTCTTTTCAGTGGGTGGATTGCCCACTGTACCATCCTGGGGAGTGCAAAGCCACAGTCCATCTGGTGGATTACAGACTCCACTGGTTATGGAGGAGGCATGGTGCCCAGAGTGCTTCGTGAAGCCCTGCCCGACACAGATCCGGCCCTGCCGATGGGCCAGTGGTGCTTGAGATGAAGGCCCCAGCAGAGCGGTGCTTGAGAGGAAGGGCCCAGCGGAGCGGTGCTTGACAGGAAGGGCCCAGCGGAGCGGTGCAGAGACGGCGGGGCACAGCGGAGCGGTGCTTGAGAGGAAGGGCCCAGCGGAGCGGTGCTTGAGAGGAAGGGCCCAGCGGAGCGGTGCTTGACAGGAAGGGCCCAGCGGAGCGGTGCAGAGACGGCAGGGCCCAGCGGAGCGGTGCTTGAGATGAAGTGCCCAGTGGAGCAGTGCTTGAGATGAAGGGCCCAGCGGAGCGGTGCTTGACAGGAAGGGCCCAGCGGAGCGGTGCCTGACAGGAGACGGCGGGGCCCAGCAGAGCGGTGCTTGAGATGAAGGGCCCAGCGGAGCGGTGCTTGAGAGGAAGGGCCCAGCGGAGCAGTGCTTGAGATGAAGGGCCCAGCGGAGCGGTGCTTGAGAGGAAGGGCCCAGCGGAGCGGTGCTTGACAGGAAGGGCCCAGCGGAGCGGTGCCTGACAGGAGACGGCGGGCCCAGCGGAGCGGTGCTTGAGATGAAGGGCCCAGCCGAGCGGTGCTTGAGAGGAAGGGCCCAGCGGAGCGGTGCCTGACAGGAGACGGCAGGGCCCAGCGGAGCGGTGCTTGAGATGAAGGGCCCAGTGGAGCGGTGCTTGACAGGAAGGGCCCAGCGGAGCGGTGCTTGAGATGAAGGGCCCAGCGGAGCGGTGCTTGTCAGGAAGGGCCCAGCGGAGCGGTGCTTGAGAGGAAGGGCCCAGCGGAGCGGTGCTTCTCACGGCGGGGCCCTGTTCAGCGGTTCTTCTCACGGCGGGGCCCTGTTTAGCGGTTCTTCTCACGGCGGGGCCCAGCGGAGCGGTGCCTCTCACGGCGGGCCCTGTTCAGTGGTTCTTCTCACGGCGGGGCCCAGCGGAGCGGTGCTTCTCACGGCGGGGCCCTGTTCAGCGGTTCTTCTCACGGCAGGGCCCAGCGGAGCGGGGCTTCTCACGGCAGGGCCCTGTTCAGCGGTGCTTGTCTTGTGTTCATAGGGAACCAGATCTGGGCAATCATTCCCGCTCAGTCGCCATCCGACCTATCGCTTGCGGGGCCCTCCTGTGTTGGACTCCTGGGCCCGTGGGTGTCCTCCGTCACACCCCAAATGGGGCTGGTGGGGCCCTCCTGGGCAGCTCGCCTGCTGCCGGACTTCTTCGCCCTGCTGCCCTTGCACTCCTTGGACGAATCTCTGAGGCCCTTGCCTCCCTTGGAAGTATCTCTGGGGCCCTTGCCCTCCTTGGAAGTATCTCTGGGGCCCTTGCCTCCCTTGGAAGTATCTCTGGGGCCCTTGCCCTCCTTGGAAGAATCTCTGGGGCCCTTGCCTCCCTTGGTGGATGGGCCAGGTGACGGTGCAAGGCTGGTGTCCTTGGGGGCAGCCGTCTCAGGCCTGTGGCGCCGGCCCTTCACTTTTTTGCTTCTTTTCCCAGGGGGTGGGCTGGCTGTCCCCTTGCTGCTGGCCGATGTTCCTGCCCTAGGAGCTGGTGGACTCCAATAGCCCTGAACGATGGTCCTAGTAGGTGCAGGGCTTGTGGTGGCTGAGGTGCTGGTTGGACTCTTACGAGATGGAGGGGGTGGGTCAGTTGTTGGAAAGAGGTCAAGGTTGGAAAGAAAAATCAATTTCGAAAGACAGTGACGGGTAGTTGTAGTGGGTATGGGAGTGGAGGAAGAGGATGTGGTTGTAGGAGAGTCAAGTGTGCTGTCTTTGGGTGCAGGTGCTTGTGACTGAGGCTGTCGTGAGGTGGATGGCTGTTGGGTGGGTGGCTGCCTTCGTTTGTGTGGTTTGGAAGAGGTGGTGACAAACACACTGGGAGAGGACACAGGGGATGTGTAAATGGTAGTGGGGATGGTGACTGCACGTGTGCGGACTGTTCTGGTGGGTGTGGTGGTGATGGACGTACTGGCTGATGGTGGTGTGCATGCAGGTGTGAGTGGAGACGTCACAGGTAGGGAGGAGGGAGACGAGGAGGAGGGGGACACAGTGGAGGCAGTGGGTGTTTCTGTGTCTGCATGTGGATGTTGCTTGGGTGAATGCTTGTGTGATCTGTGGTGCTTATGTCTGGATGAGCTGCCCTTGGGTGTTGATGTGTGTGCAGGCTGGTCTGTAGGTGTGTCTGGGATAGGCAGAGGAACAGGGGAGTGGGACTGGTTTGAGGAAGTTGGAGGGGGGAGGCTAGACACAGGGACAATTGCTGCCGTCAGTGCTGAGGCCAGAGCGTTGAACGATCGCTGATGGGCAGCCTGACCCGAATGAATGCCCTCCAGGTATGCATTGCTCCGATGCACCTCCCTTTCCACCCCCTGGATGGCATTCAAAAGGGTAGACTGCCCAACAATGAGCGTCCGGAGGAGGTCAATGACCTCCTCACTGAGGGCAGCAGGGGTAACTGGGGCAGGACCTGAGTTGCCAGGGGCGAAGGAGATGGCCGGCTTCCTGGCCGAGCGGGCACGGGGCGAAAGCTGAGGGGCTGCTGGGAGGGCGGAGCTGGTGCGCTGGGTGGTGGCTGTACCTGTTTTTGCGGTGGGCACGGATGGTGCCGCCACCACAAGGGAGCTCCCTTCCGAGGACGTGTCGGTGTCGCTGACGTCTCCACGGGTCCCAGTTGTGGAGCCCCCCTCGCCCTCCGTCTCACTGGTTAAGTCCGAGTCGGTTGCAGGGCCCTCCGGGCCCATGTGAGATGCAGCTCCCTCGTGCGCCGATGCCACTTCTCCTCCGCCTGATGATGCTAATGCACACATGAGCAGGAAAACCAAAAAATAAGGGGGGAGAGAAGAAAGAAAGACATGTTGAGTGCATGCATTGGCGGTGCCGTTGGCGGAGAGGACAGACACAGAAGCCCCCTGCACTACGCTGCGCACTCGGGGTACACTACTCAATTATTGTGACTTGGCCTACAAGTCTATGGACGACAAATGCACACATAGGTGAGCCCGGGCCATGGATAGCTGTACTTAGCACCCTACAGAGGTGGGGGGCGGGGGCACAGGGCCATGTCTAACGGAGGGGCCTAGCCTACAGAAACCGCCCTGGCCTAGAGATAGCCACAGCCCTCCTCCCCCACCCAGACGCCTCCACTGTGCGCTAATATAGCAGAATGTGCTGATACTCACCCCCTTGTGTCTGCTATGATGTCCTCACGCGCCCATCCAAATCGGGGTAGGCCACCGCCAGGATCCGGGACATCAGGGGGGTCAATTGACGACTGGCACCCCTCCTACGTTGGGAGGCCATCCCCAGCAGAGCCTCGGCGGTCTTTCTACTCCCGCGGCGGATGTCCTCCCACCTCTTGCGGCAGTGGGTGCCCCGTCTGTTGTGGACCCCCAGGGCCCGGACATCCTTGGCGATGGCACACCAAATGTTGATCTTCTGATGGGCGCTGACCTATGTGACATGGACAGGGTGGAAAAAGAAATATCATCACTTTTCTGCATGGTCGATGTGAGTGGCCCCCCCTCCCCAACCTTGCCATGTGGCACATGCTCTCATCTGTCGTGCGTTGCTATCCTCATACGCTCCCCTCCCCACCATCTTACATCCACCCCACTCAACACAGGCATAGCCCATACTACGTGCTCCCAGTGTACTTACCTGTTGGTCTGGAGGACCATAGAGTAGCGCATACTGGGGGAGGACCCCATCAACAAGTTTATCCAATTCCTCAGATGTGAAGGCAGGGGCCCTTTCCCCAGTCGCAGCAGCCATTGTCTCTTCCAGACCGAGTTCACAGCAGCACTTGCAGTATAGGTCCTCTCCTGTGGATGATCAGGTCTCCAGTGATTAAGCAGTTGGAAAATGGTGGTCACGCCCGCGGCGGTGCCTACCGCGACCGCCGGCGCACATCGTCATTGGCTCCTGAGACCCATAGGGTTCTATGTTAACCAATGCTGCTTTGCGCCGCGGTCTTCGACCGCCTACCGCCACGGTGTGCCACGCCAGCGCATTGACCTCATATCCCATTGTCACACTTCACAGGTCAGGCAGCCGCCATTTCAAGGGCCCACATGGCTGAATTTCTACGGCGTCACACAGGCCTAGGCCTTGCATTGCCACTCATACAAGCCATTCAATGCATAGCGAATCGTGTACTGTGCAAGCTGTGGTTACGTACCTGTGAGTTGCTTGACTCTGTGCTCCATGTTGTCCTTCCTAGGCACCGTCCGCTGGGACTTGCGAGGAGATGGAGGAATCCTCCCGTGTACAGACCGCTGGTGGACCTGTCGACAATGGAAGAAAGACATG
Source organism: Pleurodeles waltl (assembly GCF_031143425.1). NCBI lineage: Eukaryota > Metazoa > Chordata > Amphibia > Caudata > Salamandridae > Pleurodeles > Pleurodeles waltl. Next base: position 712,594,956 of record NC_090437.1, on the reverse strand, counting down.
TCATACTTACATACAGACTTGACCGAGCCACTATACAGGAACTGTGTGCCCAGCTGGAGCCAGACCTGATGTCCCCCATTCGCCAACCCACAGGGATTCCCCCTCTGGTGCAGGTTCTGTCAGAACTCCATTTTTTGGCAAGTGGATCATTCCAAACAACAGTGGCCATATCATCAGGGATGTCTCAGCCTATGTTTTCTAAGGTTTTGTCCAGAGTGTTGTCTGCCCTGATGAAACACATGCGGAGCTACATTGTTTTCCCTGAGGTGGCCGATTTGGCTACAGTGAAGGGTGATTTCTATGCCCTTGGACATATCCCCAACATCATTGGGGCCATTGATGGGACACATGTGGCCTTGGTTCCCCCCAGTGGCAGTGAGCAGGTGTACAGGAACAGAAAAAGTTATCATTCTATGAATGTCCAGGTGGTCTGTTTGGCTGACCAGTACATCTCCCATGTAAATGCCAAGTTCCCTGGGTCAGTGCATGACACGTACATCATGCGAAATAGCAGCATCCCTTATGTGATGGAACAGCTACAGAGACACCGTGTGTGGCTAATAGGTGACTCTGGTTACCCCAACCTGTCGTGGCTACTTACCCCAGTGAGGAATCCTAGGACAAGGGCAGAGGAACGCTACAATGAGGCCCATGGGCGAACTAGGAGGATTATAGAAAGAACCTTCGGCCTCCTGAAGGCCAGGTTTAGGTGCCTGCATATGACAGGGGGATCCCTAATGTACTCACCAAAGAAGGTGTGCCATATCATCGTGGCCTGCTGTATGCTTCACAACCTGGCTTTGCGACGCCAGGTGCCTTTCCTGCAGGAGGATGGTCCAGATGGTGGTGTTGTAGCAGCTGTGGAGCCTGTGAAGAGTGAAGAGGAGGAGGACGACGGGGACGACACAGACAACAGGGACACAGTGATACAACAGTATTTTCAGTAGCACACAGGTACGAATCAACCACGCCATTTTACATTTACTTAAAGTCTCCTGCCTCTCTACTGTCTGAGTTCCCCCCTAGTTCCTGTTAACTGAGTTGTGACTTTCCCTTCCGTTTTCAGAGCTGTGGGCCCCACTGCGTGACCTCTGCTTTGTTTGCCCATGTACTACAGCTGTGTGACAGTGGTATGTTGTCATCACAATGTAACTGAACATTTTGGCACCGTTATGTCTAATACATTTGTTCAAATTACAAGCAGACTCCAGATTTTTTTAGTGCAAAAAGTGATTTAATTCAAGTGCTAAATTTATGGAACATGATTGTAAAACGGGGATGGGTGATGGTGGAGTAATATCCATGGCAGAGTCCAGTTCTCAGTCGCACAGGTGCATTGTCCATATGCCTGTGGAAGGATGGAGCAGGGGCAGTTCAAGGTTGGACAGGGTGACAATGTGGGACAGTGGGATGACATCAGGGGGTATCGTTTGCTGGCGGGGGTCTTGCAATCCTACTCTGTCTTCTTGTGAGATCTCAGGTTCTGCTTGCGGGGTGGTTCTTCTTCTGCAGGAGGTGGGGTTCTGGTGGCCCGTCGTTGTGTGGGGGCCTCCTGTCCACTAGCGCCGGCGGAGGTGGTAGGCTGTTCCTGGTCCAGGCTAGTGACAGGGGCCCTTTGTGGTGCCACATGGTCCCGCAATGTGGTGACTATCTGGGTTAGGGCCCTGACGATGGTCCCCAGGATAAAGCAGTGGGCAAACCACCCACTGAAAGGACTTGTGAGACTATGGCTTTGCACTCCCCAGGATGGTACAGTGGGCAAGCCACCCACTGTAGAGTCTTGAGAGACTGTGACTTTGTACTCCCTAGGATGGTACAGTGGGCAGCCCACCCACTGTAGAGACTTGAGAGACTGTGGCTTTGCACTCCCTAGGATGGTACAGTGGGCAACCCACCCACTGTAGAGACTTGAGAGACTGTGGCTTTGCACTCCCCAGGATACATCAATGGGCATGGAGCCCCGTCGTGGATCTGGCGTGGTGCTGTCATCCGGCTGAGGTGCCCCCCTTCCTTTCCCCCTGACGTGCCTGTTGTATTTCTATCTGATGCCCCAGCAGTGTTCTCTCCGTTTCTGGTCCGGTATCTGATGTGGGCCTCGCCCATGCATTTTGGGCCCAGTGGTCCACGAACATTGAATGGTGCATACCTGCACTACTAATCATGATGTATATTTTGTTGAATGTGTATATATATCTGTATATATTAGCTTACTGTATTTTGATACATTACAATGGTTGAACTCATTTCATTTTGTCTTTGCTTTCTTCCGGGGGGGCTGGGGGTTGTTACTGTGATGTTTGGATATGCATTGGTGTGTGTGTTGTAGTGGGTGAGGGTCGGGGTGGGGGTGGGGGTGTTGCGTGTGTGTGTCCCTGACTTTTGCCTCCCCCCTCCCCTATGTCGTAGGTGCAGTACTCACCGCTGTCTTTGACGCCGGCGTTGCTGATGATCGTAGAGGAGCAGGAAGACTATTGCAGGGAGTATTTGGAGTTCCGGCTCCATGGTGCCCTCCTTCCTCGTGGAGTGTGTTGAGATGAGCGTTTTCCCTTTGAAATAGCTGTTTCCGCCGTGTTTTTATCCACGGTGAATCTGCCCCGGAAAAGGTGGCGGATTGGTAGGTTGTGACTCTGTGGGCGGTACATTGTCTTCCGCCTGTCTGTTGGCGGTGCCCGCCGCACTGCTTGTCTGTACCGCCGTGGCGGTCGGAGTGTTAAAGTGGCTGTCTTTGTTGGCGGTTTCCGCCACAGTCATAATTCCCTTTTTTTTTCTGCCCGCCTGTTTGCGGTCTTACCGCCGCTTTAACACCGTCCGCCAGGGTTGTAGTGACCCCCTTGAACTAAAATAACAATATTTTTTTGTGGCCAAAAGACGTCAAGCAAATGGTAACTAACTGTGAAGTTTGTGCCCGTACCAAGACAAGTCATTCAAAACCAAAAGGATTGTTACATCCTCTCCCAACTCCGCTCCGACCTTGGGAACACATATCAATAGACTTTATTACAGGACTGCCAGTTGTACAAAATCACTCAGTTCCTCTCTGAACCCCATGTACTGTTGCTCCTGCATGACCTGGATCTCCTGGAACCTGGCCAGTACCGTAGCCATCGTCTCCTGGGAGCGGTGGTATGCTCCCATGATGGAGGAGAGGGCCTCTTGGAGAGTCGGTTCCCTGGGCCTGTCCCCCCCCCTGTCGCACAGCAGCCCTCCCAGTTCCCCTGTTTCCCTGGGCCTCTGTCCCCTGGACGGTGTGCCCACTACCACTGCCCCCAGGTCCCTGTTGTTGTTGGGGTGGTGGGTCAACCTGGGTGCCCTGTAGTGGTGGACACACCGCTGATTGACGTGTCCTGGAGACAGAGGCATGGGCCCGCTGAGTGGGAGCTGTGCTGGTGTTCCCAGAGGGGGTTGGGTCTGGTGTAGCCTGTGGCTGTCTGTGGGGAACCGACTGTCCCGAGGTCCCCGATAGGCTGGGCTGGTCATCAGGGTCCAGGGAGACAGAGCTGCTGTCATCACTGGGGGCCTCTTCTGGGGGTGGGATGGACATCTCTGGACCCTCCATGGCGGTGTGGTGGCGTTCGGGTCCTGCAGGGGAATAAGAGTATGGTTATTGCTTCTGTGTGTGGCATTACGTGTAATGGGTGGGTGGCCGTGTCCCCCAGTGCTGGCATTCCCTTGTGGGGGCTTTTGTGATGGTGGCTTGTGGGGGTGATGGGTGTGTGCAGTGGGCATGCTTTGGGGATGGGTGTCCATACTTTGGGGAGGCATGCAGGGCTAGGTTTTGGGATGGGTGGGTTGTGATGGTGAGCCATTAGCAAGGAGTTGGTGTGATGGGGGTGAGGGTGGGGGTGTGATTTGGCATGCAGGTGGGGTGGGGGGAATTAAGTAGTGAAGATTTGCCTTACCAGAGTCCATTCCTCCGCCTACTCCTGCGAGGCCCTCAGGATGCAGGATGTGCAAGACTTCCTCCTCCCATGCTGTGAATTCTGGGGGAGTAGGTGGGGGTCCGCCGCCAGTCTTCTGCACCGCAATGTTGTGCCTTGATACCATGGAACGCACCTTCCACCGCTTCCTGATGTCGTCCTGATTGCGTGGATGCTGTCCCACAGCGTTGACCCTGTCCACTATTCTGCTCCATAGCTCCATCTTCCTGGCAATGGTGGTGTGCTGCACCTGTGCCCCGAAGAGCTGGGGCTCTACACGTACTATTTCCTCCACCATGACCCTGAGTTCTGCGTCAGAGAACCTGGGGTGTCTTTGGGGTGCCATGGGGTGGTGTGGATGAGGTGAGGGGTGGTGTATGTGTTGTAGAGTGTGGTGAGTGTGGTGGTGTATGGTGTTTTGAGCGTGGAAAGTGTGTGGGTGATGTTGTGATTTGCCTCTGTGTGATGGTGTACTCTATGCTGTGCTGTCTCTCTCTGTCCTTCACTCGCAATTGTGGTCGTAGGGGTTTGTGGGTGATGTGGGTGTGTGTTTTATACTGGATTGGGTGTGTGGGAGTGGTGTGTGTATGTGTCTCAGGTGTGTGTATTTTGAATTATCCAATGTGGATGTGTTTTGTAAAGGCGTGTGTATTTTGACCGCGGCGGTGTGTACCGCCAATGGAATACCGCGGTTGAAAGACCGCTGCGGGGATTTGTGGGTCGGAATGGCATGGGCGTATTTCTGTTGGCGTGACGGTGGAGGTTTGGTCATCGCCAGTTTCCCGCTGACCTTTGGTGTGGCGGAATATTGTGGATGTCGGGTTTTTGGCGGTTTGCCAGTTGCGGGTCAGAATGACCGTGGCGGTTTACCGCGGCCGCGGCGGTGTTATGGCGGCCTTCTGGCCAGCGGTAAGCGACTTTTACCGCCGAGGTCAGAATGACCCCCTAAGTGTCTTTAGTCTCTTTAAAGCAATAAATGTCTCTTGCAAGGAGAAAGTGCCTGGTTTGCATTCAAAATCTCTGCAAGCACCCGTAGAGGAGGAGATGGGTGGAAAACAAGGAGGTGTGCGACAATTTCTCAGGCCGCATACGGCGATATGTTGTTTATTTTTCATGCAGGGAAAGGCTTTGTGTTGATTTCCGGTACTCGGAATTGGGTCCTCTACGGTTTGCATGGTTTTTGGATGCCCCGGGGACGATGCAATGAAGTCATAGGGGCTGCGTCGATCTGATGGGCACTGCGTGGAAAATTCTACTACACGGTAGGCGATGCGTCGATTCCTCTCAGGAAGTCGGGCTGTGTCGTTCGGGCTCGGCTGTGCTTCGATCCAGTGGGCCGTGCGTCGAATATCCATTCGCTACTCTGGCACTGCGTCAATGTTCTCCTTGCGAAGTCATGCTGCGTCTTTCTGGTTCAGCGTGCAGTGATTTTCTCACAGCGATGCAGGCTGTGCGTTGTTTCTGGCATGCTGTGCGTCGGTTTTCACAGCACAGGGATTTCTTCTTGAAGGAATTAAATCTTTTTGGTCCTGAGACTTCAGGGAACAGGAGGCAAGCTCTAGCCAAGCCCTTGGAGAGCACTTTTCAGCACAGCCAGAGAGCAGCAAGGCAGCAGTCCTTCTCAGAAAACATTCAGGTGAGTCCTTTGGGCAGCCAGGCAGTTCTTCTTGGCAGGTTGCAGGTTCTGGTTCAGGTTCTTTTCTCCAAGAAGTGTCTGAGTTGGTAAGGGCAGAGGCCCTGTTTAAATACCCAAATGTGCCTTTGAAGTGGGGGAGACTACTAAGAGTGGCTTAGAAGTGCACAAGCCACTGAATGGCTTTCAGTTCCATCCTGTCTGCCAAGGTCCCAGTAGGGGTTGTGGCAGTCCTTTGTGTGAGGGCAGGCTACTGTCCTTTGACATGTAAGTGTCAGGCCCTCTACCCTCCCAGCCCAGGAAGACCCATTCAATAAGCAGATGTATGCAAGTGTGACTGAGCATCCTGTGTTTGGGGTTTGTCTGAGTGAATGCACAAGGGAGCTGTAAACTAAACCTAGCCAGACGTGGATTGTAAGGCACAGAAGGATTTAAGTGCAGAGGAATGCCCACTTTCTCAAAGTGGCATTTCTAAAATAGTAATATTAAATCCAACTCCACCAGTTAGCAGGATTTTGTATTACCATTTTGGCCATACTAAATATGACCTTGTTACTCCTTTCAGATCAGAAGCTACCACTCAAACAGTATATGAGGGTAGCACTAATGTTAGCCTATGAAAGGAGCAGGCCTCACAGCAGTGGAAACGAATTTAGGAGTTTTACACTACCAGGACATGTAAACTACACAGGTACATGTCCTGCCTTTTGTCTACACAGCACCCTGCCCTATGGGTTATCTAGGGCCTCACTTGGGGGTGACTTATATGTAGAAAAAGGGGAGTTTTAGGCTTGACAAGTACTTTTAAATGCCAAGTCGAATTGGCAGTGAAACTGCACACACAGGCCTTGCAATGGCAGACCTGAGACATGGTTAAGAGGCTGCTTACGTGGGTGGCACAATCAGTGCTGCAGGCCCACTAGTAGCATTTAATCTACAGGCCTTGGGCACATATAGTGCACTTTACAAGGGACCTATAAGTAAATTAAATAAGCCAATTTGGTATGATCCAATGACACCATGTTTTAAGGGAAAGAGCATGTGTACTTTAGCACTGGTTAGCAGTGGTAAAGTGTGCAGCATCCTAAAACCAGCAAAAACAGTGTCCAAAAAGTGGAGGAAGGCAGACAAAAAGTTAGGTGTGACCACCCTAAGGCTGTCAGGTCTAACATTGTGGGCCACTATTTCATTTATTTTTAGTTACCCATAATGGCAGGGAGGAGAAATCCCCATTTTACAAAGGGAGAATTGCCCGTCATGGTGGCTGAAATCAGTAGAGTAGAGTTACAGTTATTTCAAGCGCAAGTACAATGGCCTAAAATAGTTGACAGAGCCAATGCTGTAGCAAGCAATATGTGCACACAGGAAGAAATTAGGAAGAGGTTGAATGACCTGCGGAGAGAATGCTTTCTCTGGCCTCTAACTGTCCCCTGGAGGCCCAGAGGACTGGTGGTGGTTCTCTCAGTTCCCCATTACAATGTTTTCTTGCAGATCCTACATGTAGGAAATTACCCTCTTTTGGGCACGTTACCCCCATTTTCTTCCTGATGTCAGTATGTTTTACTGTGTTCATTGGGATTCTGCTAACCAGGATCCCTGTGATTATGCTCTCTCTCCTCTAAATTTCTCTCTTGGCATACTGGTCACCCCTCATAAGTCCTTAGTATATAGTACCTAGGTACCCAGGGCATTGGGGCTCCAGGGGATCCCTATGGGTTGAAGCATTTCTTTTGCCATAGGGAACCCATGCAAAGGCGTCTACAGGACTGCCATTGCAGCCTGTGTGAAATGGTGCATGCACCCTTTCACTGCCATTTACACTGCACCAGGTAACTTATAAGTCACCCTTATTGCAGGCCTTCTAGCCCTGAAGGCTGGGTGCAGAGCACCTGTGTGTGAGGGCACCCATGTACTAGCAGAGGTGCCCCCACGACCTCCAGGACCATTTTTCCGTACTTCATGATTAGGAGGATGACATTTTACGCGAGCACTGGACACAGGTCACCATCTATGTCCAGCTTTGCAATGGTAACTCAGAATATGGCCATGTTTGGTATCAAACATGTTGGAATCATACCTCAAGGCTTTTGCAAGCATTGGTTGTATGACTCCATGCACTCTCGGGGCTCCTTAGAGGACCCACAGTAGTGCCATTCCAGCCTTCTGAGGTTTTTCAGACAGTCCCAGCTGCTACCACCTCACAGACAGGTTTATTTCTTCCTGTTGCTTGAGCAGCTCAAGCCCAGGAAGGCAGAACAAAGGACTTCATTAGGGGGAGGGATGTTACACCCTCCCCCCTTGGAAATATGTATTACAGACATGGGAGGAGTAGCCTCCAAGAGCCTCTGGAAATGCTCTGAAGGGCACAGATGGTGCCCTCCTTGCATAATTAGGTCTACACCAGTTCTGGGACCTCCAGTCCCTGTTCTGGCGTGAAACTGGACAAAGGAAAGAAGTGTGAGCCACTCCCCTGTCCATCACTACCCCAAGGGTGGTGCTCAGAGCTCCTCCAGAGGGTCCCTGGGTTTTGCCATCTTGGATTCCAAGGTGGAAGGGAACTCAGGGAGCATCTGAGTGGCCAGTGCCAACAGGTGACATCAGAGCCCTCCCCTGATAGGTGCTTACCTGTGTAGCTGACCAATCACCCTTTCAGGGCTATTTAGGGACTCTCTCTCTTGGGTAGTTCTTCAGATTCAGATTACAAGACTCCAGCATGAATCCTCTGAATCCTTTACTTCACCTTCTTACTGAAGAAATGCAACTGGACCCTCCAGGAACTCTACACTGCAACAAAGAAGCAAAGATGACTTCTGCAACATTGTATCTTCAGCTCCTGCCAGCAACTGAAACTGTTTCCCAATCGTGCATCCTCAGAGGACAGCTAGTCTTCAGCCTGCACCAGAAGAATGAAGGAATCTCCCTTGAAGTGAAGGAGTCACTTCCCTGCTTCAGCAGGTACCCCTCTGCAGTGAAGTGTGTGGATCCCGCACCATGGGTGGTGGATTGAAGTGGTCCAGACAGTCTAGACGTCCAACTGTCCATCTTTGGTGGAGGTAAGAGCTTGCCTTCTCACGCAAGACAGTACCCCCATGCTCCACGTGTTTTGTAGTTGCCAGGGCTTGTTGGTATTGTTCCACAAACTTCTTCATGCACCGTGCAGCTCTGTCCCCCAGCACTTCTTCCTGTCATGCACAGCCTCCTGCTTTATTCTCCGGTGGCGTGGGATCCCTTTGTGTAGTGCTGCATGGGTCTTCTTTTGCACTTTCTTTGTCCCTGTGCTGTGGGACTCCAGGGCATGCTGCCTGGTCTTCTGAGGGCTCTCTGAGTTGCTGAGAGCCCCCTCTTACTCGCCCTCCTGGATAGAGTCCACCAGGTCCCTCCTGGTCCCTGGCAGCACCATATTCTGCTAACCACGAGCTTTGCATGTGCCAGGGTTTCTTGGTGGAATCCAGTGATGCAAACCAGACTGCATTATCCATCTGGTGTGGGCTATCATCTGCACCAATGAGGAACCCGCATCAGTCTTCTTGGGTTCAGTACTGACTGTTGTTCTTCACCAGTGGTTCTTCTTTTGCACCTTCATCTGGGTTAGCAGGGGCTCCTGTTCTCCCTGTACTATTCAGTGCTTCTTGGACTTGGTCCCCTTCTTCCACAGGTCTTCAGGTCCAGGAATCCATTGTTGGTGTCTTGCAGTCTCTTCTGGTTCTTGCAATTTCTCCTTTCTCATGTCCTTGTGTGTTCTAGGAAAGTCACTGTGATTCACTCCTGCTTTCCTGGGCTCTGGGGTAGGTTCTGGGGTAGGTTCTATTACTTACCTTTGGTATTTTCTACTCCTTCCAACGCTCATCTACACACTACACTTGCTAGGTGGAAAACCAACTTTCGCATTCCACTTTCTTAGTACATGGTTTGTGTTCCCCTAGGCCCATTTCTGACTATTGTGATTTTCACTATTGGCTCTGTTTTCTAGCTGTTTTTACAGCTATTTCTGCATTGTAGTGTACATAACTTGTGTATTACTTACCTCCTAAGGGAGTATAGTCTCTATGGTATTTTTGGCATTTGTGTCACCAAAATAAAGTACCTTTAGTTTTGTAACACTGAGTATTTTCTTTTGTGTGTGTGAGTACTGTATGACTACAGTGATTTTGCATGAGCTTTTCGTGTCTCCTAGTCATGCCTTGACTGCTCATCCACACTACTCCTAGAGACACTGGCTTCTAGACACTGCCTACATTTTACTAATAAGGGATAACTGGATCTGGTATATGGTGTAAGTACCTTAGATACCCACTACAAACCAGGCCAGCCTCCTACACTGAAGGCTTGACAAGACTTTCTCGTGGAGTGGAGACTGGCAAGGTAGACTTATGTATGTCTCACTAAATAACTGTATATAAAGTGTTTTCCACCTTTGTAAATATATAAGTATACTTTTTGGCATCACAAATCTATTGTCACCCTCTAATTATGAGCATGATGGTGCCATTACTACTTTTACTACTGGGCAATATGTGTCATCAATAAGTGTGTTGTTCTTCATTGGTCATTTCTTATATTTGATTGTTTGTTTGTTTGTTTGTTTTAATGTATTTGTTGTAGTTAAGATAACAGGTATAGAACTCCAAATATCATACCATGAAGGTTTGGTGCTTGAAAGTCAATTTTCAGCTATTTGTAAATTTTATACATCATAATTTTGTGCGTACATCTTCACTGCATATATCTCATTGAAAATGTTCAACTTACAATTTTCCAAGTGTTGGCAATGTCAAATTGAAAGGACTATAACTACCTTGATGCCTTGTTTTTGTATCTGGAAGATATGTTTGAAATGTGCTGCTGGTTGTTCTCTCCTTACATCCATATATGCATATATGTCAAAGTATTAGGCATTTCTCAAACCATATTTTATCCAATAAATAAAAAGTGGATTATTTCATGTAATTTTGCATGTTGTCACTTTCTTGTCACTTCATTCAAGTGATATAATTGGTTTCACAACTCAAAGTATGTTGACTTAAACATTTTATTTCATGTGATGTTGTATGCAGATTATAAATAGTAATGACAATAACTTTACTTACCAAAGTTTATATGATAACCAATGCCACTACTCCTATCAAGCTATATAATAGTCAGAATTTTAGCATGCTAGGCCTCGGAATGGTTCAATTCTCATTTCTCCTTTATACTAAGTTGGGTCGAATATGTGGTATCACTAATGTACATTTCCTAAGTAATTTTCTTCTTTCAGGACATCTCTTCAGATGCCTTTTTTGGCATTTGCATGTGTTTAATTATAATGTTTGGATGCATGCAAAAAAACCACTGAAAGGTCTTAAAATGCTATAAATACCAATTTATTAATTTTAGTTTGCTTCATTTGTAGGTCAAAACACATTTGATGCATAATCCAAACTCTAATATTTTTGTTCTTGTAATTCATATTAGGTCCTACCCCAAGAGTATGTGGACAACCATCTGCCACTGAAGATACCTCCATTCTAGACCAGAATCAAGCCTTCAGTGAGGACTCCACTCCTACAAGTCTGGCTGATGTGAAGCAGCCTGGTCCATCTGGTCTGTCTGGGTAGACAGCTCCAGTGAGTCTCACTCAGCCCACACCTACACCTCACACCCAGCTGTTACAGCACCTCAGCCAATGGACACCTCTACTTCCTGTGTCTAAAGGAACGTCACCCCAATCGTGTGCCACCCCCCACCCCCAGCTGTGGCTGCTATGAACCAGCACCAACACTGCCTCCAGTTCAGCCAGGACTCAGTGTGCTGAGGAACACCTACTTAAGGGCACAGGGTAGAGGGGGTAGGGTACATAGGAGGGAATCTGTGGGCCAGAAAAGTGAGGCCACTGAGTTCATTGTCACCCAGGCCACCATTGAGCAAGTCTTGGGATCCCTTCATCAGTCCCAAGACATGATGGGCCAGGCACTAAGGCAATATGTGTGCCATCAATTACTCCAAACACATGTGGCATGCCACACAAAACCTAACAATCCCCCTTCACATTGGCAAAGTCCTCATTTCATGAAAACTGGATGAAGCTGGTGATGTGTCTCATCATTGAAGAAAGAACTTCTTGTAGCTGAAAGTTACACCCTAAATGTTACCTGAAAGTTGTTTATGACATGCCTCCTGATACTTCCACAGTGTATTGGAAGGATCCTCTGGCCACAAAATGGAGTACTGCCATGATATTCAATATTGGTGTTATTGATGTGGTATTAATATTGTGAGGCAGAAGATCTGGTTCCAGCTGAAAACCATTTCATTTGGTGGTGACACATTTAACATTTAAAAATCCACTTGTTCCCATTTAGAAATGATGGCCGCCCGACCTTGACATCAGGACATTTGCAATCCAATGGCCGTCGGCAACAGTTGCCTGTGTAGTTGGTCCAAAACTCCACAATGGACACTGCCACATGCTAATGTGTGTTTGCAATGTATGAAGGCCAATGGCTGTGTCCATCTCCATTGATAATCACGTACGCCATGTATATGTAAGCATCATTACCCAAAAAGCTCTCTTGCCTCCTACCATTGCAGCCAACAACACCTCCTCCACATTTGCTGCAGTTACCGACCTCTGGGAGCCACAATGCCAGGAAAAGCAGGTGACCGGGCCCCTAACTTCTCAGCGGAGGAGTTGGACTGCTGACCATGGAGGTCTGTCCCTGTACAGCCAGCTGTATGGGAACCCAGAGGAACAGGTACATGTTTGAATGGAAAATGTATTTCTAACTAACTTGTTTTTATTAAACACAGGCTAAATTCTCCCTTTTAATTCCTGAGTGAAGTGTTGTGATTGGAGTGTAGTCAACTCAATAATCTATCTGGGAAAAAAATTATATTTAACAAAGTTTTTAAATCTCTGTCAAGTGAAATGAAAGGTTACCTGGATGAATAAGGTGACTTTTCATTTCAATTTACTCACAATTCCACATTTTCCATTAACAAACTGCATGCCCCTTTCCTCCAGTGGCCAGTAGAAAATATTCCATAATTATATTTGAAAATGGCAGCCATATGTTGAAATGAGAGAAATGTAAAGTACAGGAAAACATTTTCAAGTTATGAACTTGTCTGTTTGTTTTTATTTACAATTTAAATTTCTCTCATTGTCGGAGTAAGGAGTATGTGTAAGTATTACACATGTAATGATGCCACATATGGGGAAAGGTATATCCTGTGCTGCAAGTACATATGACACAGGCACTCAGTCACCCACACAAAAATGTCCCATTCCTACATACATGTTCATACATCATTAAAACTATGCTCACAAGGACACACATGGCAGCCCTTCCATACTGCCCTTAGTCGTAGTGTGTGGTTCTAACCATAGCATCTGGCTCTAAAAATATTAGCCATTAAGCCAATGAAGCTGGGGATCGGGTGTTTTCTAACGTACTGATCAGAAGTAGCTCTCTCTGCAGGAAATGTTCCAGACTATTGGCCTAGATGATTTTTGTGGCCTGGATTGGTAAAATGAGGACATGATAAGTGATGAGGAAGTTAGTATTTCCTAGGACGTAATAATTTGTAAAAAAAAAAATCTGTACTAACTTTATAGAAAATTCCTGAGATAAATTTTACAAAATTGTGTTACGGCAATACAAGCAAACAAAATCTCACAAAACATTTTTTCTTTCTTTTTTTGTGTCAATAAAGGTCAACGCCTATTAGAAAAAATTGACATGGAAGATACTAGTTGTCTACAAGCAGCACAGCATTCCCTGCCGAAAGAGGAAGGAAGACCTAGGACACTGGACCTGAAGATCATCTGATGTTCAGTTTGGCCAGTCCTCCCAATGTGGGAAGAATGTGCACCACACCCTGACCCCCTACTGGCATGCATACTTGCGGTGTCCTATCCAGACCTTGATGAGCAGTTAAGAGCGCAACAGCAGCAGCTAAAGGGTAAGTTGTTTTTTTATTTTGTTGTTTTTAGTTAACTCTTTTTTGTTACAGCAAGAATTTATTGCATCATCATAAAGACTGGCACACATGTAACACACAAGAAGAGTTCTGGAGGATGTACGTTTTGCACAAGATATATTATGATGTGTTTTGTGTATTGATTTGTGTTAAAGGTTGCCACTAGATTCCTTATCACTACCAAAGGATTGTTTTGAGCCGACACATTACTGCCTAAGAGAAAAGAGGTACCTATAGTATATCCATGTTATGTGGGACAGTTGAACTATGAGGAGGTTATGTTGGCCCTATTACAAGTGACATAGCATACAATGACTTATGATACTGCTGCTGTTTCTGATTTCACATTGTTGAGTTGGTATAATGACCAAACAATATTGAGCATCAAATCCAAAATGACTAGGAACATGAGAACAATAACAGCATTTCTTAGCACAAACATTTGATAAAGATGTTTTCATAGCAAAGCTTAAGTCAGTTCATGTTAACAGTTGCAGATTGGCATGACGCCTTATTCTTTCACAAATGTGCATTTAAGCCAGTCTATTTCAACAAACATGAATTTAGTAGGCAAACTTTATTGATTGAAACAGACAGAAATGTGTACACATTGGTGACTGAGTAACATGTCCCTAAAACAACATTTTTGTATCCTTTGTTAAGTCTAGATGATAAATCAATGTTGAAGCAAAGGAGTTATTGAAGGGGACTTTTGTAGATGGACAATGTAGATGGTACAAAGGTTTCTTGCTAGATATATAATGAGTTCACTATTCACAACAACCAATCTGTACCAATCAGAGGTGTTAAATAGGGGTGAGAGGTGAGCTCTTTTCTGTTGGCGGAGCTGATGACGTTTTTGGCAAGAGCTCACCGCGTGTGCACTGCAGCCCAGGTATTGGCCAAGTGCAGACAGTCTGCGCTTGCTCTGTGTTGCCCATAATTGGCTGAAGTGTGCACTCTCAGCCTGACAACAGTGGCATGAAGCTGCTGTTTGAGCCAGCTCCGGATCTAGGCTTTCCTTTGCTGGCCACTGGGAACGAGGACCCCCTGGGAGGACCCAGGTAAGTCCTCATTTTTTTTCTTATGTGCACACTGGTGCACAAGAGGCCTGAAATGTCAGCTTTCACTGACTACAGCCCTGTCCTGAATAGGTCAGGGCTGTAGGCAGCTTTCACTGCCATTTCAGGCCGCTTGTTCACCGGACTACCCCGTCGAGAGCACTAAGCAGGGTCAGGCCAGGGCTGTAGTCAGTGAAAGCTGACATTTCAGGCCTCTTGTGCACCAGACTGCCCCGTCGAGAGCACTAAGCAGTGTCAGGCCAGGCTAACCAGGCCCGACCCTGCTTAGCGCTTCAGTGATCGGGCACATTCAGGATAGGGTGCCTCTAGGGCAGGCAACAGTGACACTTCGCCACTCATAGAACTCCACCTCAATGGAATTCCATAGAGTTTTTCATCAACTTTGTGGAATTCCACAGAGTGAAACTCCATGAGCTGTGCCCACCCCTAGTGTTAAACAATTCCATGAGAAACGTGAAGTGTTTAAGAGAAATGTTTTCAAATGAAATGAGACTAGTGATGGCAATTTACAAAACGTTGAGCAAATGGGTCGATAATATCCCCTAGATGCATGGGATAATGGTAAAGAATACCTAAGTTTGATAGCCTTGAAGCAGGTGAAAATTTGGAATTAGGAAACGTGTTGTTAAATAACTTTGTGATCATTTTGATTTGCACAGATAGAATAAAAATGTTGTATGTGTCTTTTCAGCATCTTCAGTCGCGGGTGAAGGAGATGCTGACCAGGAAGGTGGGAAAGCATCTGCCCACTGTGTGTCAGGTAGAGAAACATCAGACACCAAGAGACAGTGGGATGGAGGGTGAGGGGACTGGCATGAAGGCCAGCAGCTTGACATCTTCTTCAGAGGCCTCCAAAAGTGACCAGTCCCTAGTGGTGGCCGTCCCAACAGGACCGGTTCCATCTGTGTCCTTGTCCACCACAAAAATTCCCATCTCCATCCTCCCCCTTGCTTCCCCTAGCTGACCTAATCAGCCCCCCTAAAAAGGTTTAGGTCCTCTTTGCCGCAGTCACCTCCCACCCTGTCTCTGTCCCTCCCCTCTGGCTACGCTTAGTGAAGAGGTTATTGGCCTCTTACACAGCATCTTTGAAAGCCAAACACCGATCGTAAATGACATCCAGGAGCTTAGTTTGCAAATGCAACAGATGTTGCATTTCTGGATGCCATTTATAATTCAATGTCTGGTATGAAGGGATTGCTAATGAAAATAGACTCTGCACTGACTGCAGCCCCTCAACTGGCCCAGCCTTGAGGACCTACTCCGGTCCCTTCCTCATTCTAAATCCCAACTCCCACCCCAATTAGAAGCACACTCACTTCCTTGCATGCACCCACTGCAACAGTCAAAAGCAGCACACCCACACATAAACACAAACATACCAAGAAACACAAACATACACCCATCCAACAGACACACACTACTGACACTACACCTACAGGCACCACAACAACCACCGTACCCACCTCACCCACCACCACACCCAGACGTACCACCACCAGCACAACCACAACATCTACCACCCCAGACACATGCACCACCACCAACACAACCACAATAACCAGCACACCCACTACCACCAGTACACGCACAAGCAACATAATCATAACATCCACCTCAACATCACACACAGTCACAAACACACCTATGTGCAAAACAAAACTCACCAAACCCACACACTCACAATCATCTGAATAGAAAACACCTACAAAACCACACACATCCAAACATATCCCAGACACACAAATACCTAAAACACATACCGACACACACACCTAAACCACACCAACCACCTCAACTGCACACTCATCCAAATAAACACACTCACAGAAAAGCACACACACCAACACCCACAAAATGCAAACACACACACTTACCGAAACACTACTCACCTTCAAAGAATCACACACCTAAACATACACCACATACACCAGAACCAGGTGCACCTGCAAAAAACAGACAGACATACACACAACACCCATTCCAGCTCCCTCTAGGACCCAAACCCAATCCTTTGACCCCTTCTCCTCTACCCACTTCTGCTGTTTACTTGTCCCAGACCCCTGAGAAACCAAAACCTACCCCTGCCAAGAAAGATCATTGAGGTGCCTACTCTGCCAACTACATGCCCCTTACTGAGGAAGTTGTTCCTTGGCAGTGTCATTAGCAGACACATTCTGGGCCACAAACCCAAATTGTGAAGCTAAATATTTTAAGGACAATTATTATTTTTTTAGACTTCATTGATTCTGAGAGAAGTATCTCGTTTGTTGAATAAAATATGTTAGCCCATTTTTTTAAATGCATCTTTAGCCGTGTGCCCAACATTTACAAAGTTCTACCAGGTTTAATTAATTAATGTTCATGTACTCTGTGTACTATATTTTCTTATTTTAGTTTTCCAGTTGTGGTATGGTGTGAGAAACTGGGTTATTGCTTGACTGGCATGTGAGCCCTGGTTAATTACAGCCACAAATCCTTACAGGGTGAACCACAAAAACTAAATAATTTAACCTGTGCCTAACCCTGGGTAGCGTGGCACAAAAAGCAGTCAGGCTCAACGTAAATGCAATGCGTTAAGTATTTATGCAGTACAAAACAACAATACAGTGAAACACAATACAATACAAATCTAAAACCAATTTGAAACGTATAGTATATTTTAATAAATTATTTGAAACTCAAACCATCAAAATCTAATTAGTAGAACCAAAGTTATGAATTTGTAAAGTTTAAGGTTCAAAATAGCAAGTCCACCATTTCAGAAAATGGCCATCTGAGCACCTTTGGCATCACAACTAAAGGTTCAGGAGTAGATAGAGACCTCTTGGGAGTTCCATTCTCACTCAGGATGGGTCCAGGAGTGGGCTCAACATGGTGGAAGCCTGTTATGTCCCTGTGGCTCTGAACTGGAGGTCAGCTAAATTAACCCTTGGAGTCATTTCTGAAGTCCTAGGTGCAGGTGAAGATGCAGGGCTCCACAGCAGGGATGGCCTCTGAAGGTTTCAGGCAGGCTCCAGGCAGTAAAGCAGTCCTTCCAGATACAGCAGCAGTCTGCAGGTCTAGTAGTGAACTGAAGAGTGGGCCTCAGAGCTCTATTTGTATACCCTGGTGCCCTATGCTTAGACGTTAGGAAGGGTTGTTTGAAGTTCCAGGAGTTTGCTGCCTCCCTTGAACAGGTTCCTAGGTGGCTGCACTAACAATACCGGGCCATTAAGCCTATTGTATGGTAGCAGAGCTCAGCCTTTTGAGGTACAAGTGCAGCTGTGCTTAGCTCTGTTCCCCATCAAGTCAATTAATGACACATTCAGGCTCTGCTAATCCCATTATTGTGTGACTGCCCAGTCATGTGACCTAAGGCAGGCTGCAGGCACAGAGGGCAGGAAAATTCTAACTTCAAACATGACATAATTACCACCTCTGGCTTAGGAATTACAGCCTATTAAATCTAATAAGGAATCCTCAATGTAATCCTATAGGGGTAGGTCTCACAGTAGTGAAAAAACTAATTTAAAAGGTTTTCACTACTATCACAGGTAAAACTAAAAGGTACATGTTCTACCTTTTAATAACACAGCATCTTGTCCTACAGGCTACCTAGGGTATACCTAGCTATCTTAGGTTGACTTATATGTAATAAAGGAGAAGTTCTAGGCTTGGTAAGGGGTTTGACGCATATACTTGCAGACATTTTACTTGTGTTTTTGTGTTCTGGACGGCGGACCAGACTTCTGTACCTGGTGCCACGCCCCTTCCTTCAGCACATGGCCAGTCAAACTCTATTTAACCTTCGGGCAAGTTGGAGGTGTCAAGCTTGCACCTGGACACCCGATCATACAAAATACAATGCCAGGGAGACGCTATTCTGCGGTAAAGGGCTAAACAGCCCTTTGAAGTGTCCCAATATTAACACACAGGGCTCTATTAAATGATGTCTGAGCAACGCCCGGTCGCTCACTAAACATAGCCTGGAAATTAGGGTAACTAATTTTAGAAAAAAACCTAGATTGTCTATTCCTTACAGAGACCTGGGCAAGAGTGGATTCAGACCCTAATTTTGTATCTGACTTACCCCTGGGTTATGGTGTCACAAGAATGGACAGACAAGATTAAAGGGGTGGAGGGGTGGCAATCCTTTTTTTAAATTTGCTGAATTGCAGTCTTGTTCCATTACAAGATAACCTAGATGTCTGTGAAGGCGCATATTTTAAAATTAAAGCCAAAAACAGATTACAAATGGAAGGGCTATTCTTATACCTCCTGGACCTAACAAGCAGTTTCTGGACACTTGGACCTGAATCATTGAACCCTTAAATTTGCTAGATCAGAGCATGATTCTCAGTGACTTCAACTTCCACTGGAAGACAAAGAGGATAAAGACACCTCTATTCTTCTAGACCTTATGTCATAT
Organism: Pleurodeles waltl; assembly: GCF_031143425.1. Classification (NCBI taxonomy): domain Eukaryota; kingdom Metazoa; phylum Chordata; class Amphibia; order Caudata; family Salamandridae; genus Pleurodeles; species Pleurodeles waltl. The sequence continues at coordinate 712,575,954 of NC_090437.1, read as the reverse complement.
TTATGATGGTCCCAGGTGGTTAGTTCTTCTACCCATCTTGCAGGTCATACCCTTGATGGTATTTTTACTACATCCAACACTCTTACTATAGGAGAATGCTGTCAACTTGATTGGACGGATCACAGTTTCATCTTGTTTGATCTAACTTACAAGGGCCGACATGGAGACGTACATCCTCATGCCATTACCTATAGGAAATGGGATCAGCTAAAAAGTGAAGTTCTCTCCTTAATCTTAGGCGGCACTCAAGGATGACTTTTAGAAAGCTCTGTTTCCCAAGTTGTTGATTTTAATTCATGGATTAGGGATGCACTTGAGTCTGTGGCCCCTCTGAAGGTAGTTCACCGCTTGGAAGTAACAAGAACATCGCCCCCCTGGTCCTCCCCTGAACTGAAGGCTCTTCAAATAGATTGTAGAAGGCAGAAAAGGAAATGGAAAATGTATTCTGGCCTGTCTGAAAGCGTTAAAGGGAGGAAATTAAGAAACCTTTACAAATCAAACAGGCTAGTAACGATTATTACTCTCAGAAAATATTGTAAGCCGGGAACTCCCCTAAAGAATTGTTTAAGACGGTCAAGTCCCTCACTATCCCCTGGGTTCTCAAGGACTATACAACTCGCTGATTTTCTGTGATGGTATAGCTGTTTTTTTAAAAGAAAAGGTCACTAAAATTCATTCTATTTTCTTGGACCCTCAGATACCTCTGAGAGACCAAGACACCTGGTCTAACGCGGTTCCGATGGATGCTCCCGTGTTGCAGGACTTTGCACTGTTAACTTCTGAACAAATCAAGGACCTCCTATCCAGGATTCATTCAGGGTCCCCCTAATGTGCTACAACTGGTCTGTGACTCAGTGCTAGCACCCCTGGAGAAGTTGTATGCAGAAGTCCTGGAACAGGGAGTATTTTCCTCTGAATGGAAAGAAATGCAAATAGTTCCCATTAAAAAAATTCCGGGGGGGGCAGAAGTTCTTAAGAACCTGCACCCAATTGCTCTTCTACCTACAATGGCAAACATTTTAGAGAAACATTTAAATCAAGAGCTTACCTCCTACCTGACTGCTCACTACCACCTGGATAGATCCCAGCATGGTTTCCAGAAACATCACAGTACAGAAACTGCCCTGATTTCAACCGCTGACGCCATCAGGAAACAGGTAGATTCAGGTAGTGGAGCAATCCTAATCTTGCTGGATCTGTTGGTTGCACTTGATACCATCTCGTCCCTCATACTTATTGATCCCCTCTCTTAGGTTGGACTGAGGGGACCATATTCACATCTTTCGTCCATGACAAATTTCTATTAGTAAAATGTGGGGACTGTAGTTCGGCCCCATTTCAGTTCCCTGTGGAGTTTCACAGGGGTCCTCTCTAAGCCCGACTTTGTTTAATTTGTATGTCACACCACTGGCGGACTTGGTGCGATCCTTTGAATTTCAGGTGTCCTCATATGCTGATGACACCCAAATTATAGTTTCTTTGCAAGATAAGACTATGGATATAGCAAAGAAATGTCAGTCCTGCATGAGAGAAGTAAAAACCTGGATGGATCTAAACTGGCTTAAGATGAACAGAGACAAGACTGAGGTCATCATCTTTGGCGCCAACCCCTCTATACATGGCATTCAGATTGGTGGCCAGAGTTGTGTGGGACATTACCAGTTCCCTCTGGTGCAGTCAAAAATCTCGGGATTGTTTGCCACTCTGCCTTAACCTTTGATATCCATGTTAATAAAGTCACCAACTTGTGCATTAGGATTATCAAGGTGCTCAAGAAAATTCTTCCTTTTATTCCTCAGGACCTTAGAGGAACAGTATTCCTGGCCTTGTTTGGATCACGGATGGACTATCGCAATCCCTTATACCTTAATATCAATCAAGCATCTCTAAATAAGCTACTTCATATCCAGAATCAAAGTGCGCGCCTGGTACTGGGCTTAGGCAAGTTTGCATCTGCCAAAGAGAGTTTGAAGGAACTCCACTGGCTACCGATTAGGAAACGCATTATTTTTAAAACAGTGTGTCTTGCTCACAAGACTCTTTACTTACAAGGCCCTTATTCCCCTCTTCCATCTATTAGGTGGCACACGCCTGGACGCCACATCCGATCAGCTAATCTTAGGCTAGCATGCCCTCCCAGGACAAAGAAAGTGAAATGGGGGGACAGAGCTTTTTCAGCAGCCGCTGCTAAATTATGGAATTCCCTCCCTTTCAAAATTAGGAATGCCCCTTCTCTTCTGACTTTCTGCAAGCAAGTTAAAACTTGGCTATTTCAGTTCTAATCAGGAGTTGCAGCAGAAATCTTTCTTTTACCTTTTAGTGCTTTCATACCTTCGGTAGAAATGTGCTTTAGCAAGTAAACCTTTACATTACATTACATTTTAAATGCCAAGTCGACCTGGCAGTGGGACACTGCCTTCAGGCTGCTATGGCAGCCCTGAGACTTGCTTTAAGGTTCTACTTAAGTTAGTAGAAAAATATGTGCTTCAGGGCCACTGGTAGCATTTAATGTAAAGGCCCTGGGTATATGGCATACCACCGTACAAGGGACTTACATGTACATTAGATATGCCAGCCAAGTATATGCCACTCAAATCATGTTTTAGGAAAGTGAGCACAAGCACTTTAGCACTGGTGAGCAGTGGTAAAGTGCACAGAGTCATAAGGCCAACAAGAGCAAACATTTAACAAACATAAGAGAAAGGCGAAACGTTTGGGGGTGACCCCGTAGAGAAGGCCATTTCCAACATATGGCCACTTTAAATGCCTGATCTGTAAACTAAGTGAAAAAAAGACAGAACGACCACCAGTGTGTCACAACATATGCATGCGCATGTGCTTCGACGCATATACGTGCATGCACTGTGATCCATATGGATGCAAGTGCATACCTGACGTCCATCTTGGAATGGATTTTGTACTGTTTGAAGATATAACTTTTGGTGCACAATCATGTGCATGGGTTGTGACATGATACGCCAGTAGTCTTTGGATTTTTTTTTTTGCTTAAGCTTTCTAACATGGCCACTGATCCTGTTGGCCTTATAAGGTCAAGACCTATTGGCTTGGTCATGATGATGCTCTGGGCCCATTATCTTATTTTTATTTTTCTTCTTTCAAAAGACCTTTTCTCGGGTGCTTGATTGGTAAAGGGAGTTAAAGTCAACCTTTCAAATCAATTAACAGTGTAACAAATTATTTACAAAAGGACTGAGGCACCCATCAAGCAGCACCTGTCACTATTTGAAAAATCAGATATCCCGGTCAGTGCATTCGAACAGGTGTCCAGCTCTTTTACCCTGTGTTTGGGGCATTGTCAAGACCTCATTTAAACCTGGCTTCTCCGTTGCATCCAAGAACACTGCCAGCATAGCAAAAGCACACAGATTGGTGCAATTGCAAGATATTTATTATTACTTGTCTGCAGTAGCAGGAAGCAGAGTATTGAAGAACCTGGTATTATTTCTATGGTGTGTCAAGTAGATTTGTGATAACTTCTTTGAAACCTTGAGCATCTTGTCTTTCAGTGTGGCAAGGATGCACAAGCACCAGATTTGTATATCGTCCACACGTGCTGTTTTCTTTAAGGTGCGCATTGAAGAAAAAAAGACCCATTGTATTGAATATGTGTCACATAAAGTGAATGTGCATGGGCTCCGCTATGATACATGTTCATTATGTAAATGCGGGTGGGCTCTGCTATTATGAATGTTTCAGTTGCATATACAAAAGGAAAATTTTGAGTATCTTGATACTATTTTGTGGGTGGGCACCGCAATCTTAGGCTGAATATTCTGTGAACTTGTGGTGTTAACTGCTTTAGTGCGAGTGTTGGCCACTGGCCGCCGCCCACACTACCTCCCTGGTGTGGGTCAGGACCAGTGGCAGACAGCAGGGACGGGGTTAAAAACCATCGGGTGCATTGCACCCAAGGATTTTTTGTTCTGTAAAAATACCCCAGGAGACAGGGAAGATCTTTTGTGTCTCCCACCGCCCGTCTCTCTCTCTCTCTCTCTATATATATTTATATACATATATATTTAAACATATATATATATAGCGATCACTTCTGTCAATGTGTGTGTGGTTTCCCTGGGGGCTGCAATCGGCACATATAAAAGTGATATATATATATTTGCCACATCAAAAACAAGTCAAAGTCTGGCACTCCTTGCAAATCAATGGCCTTCATTTATTTCAAAAATCCATAGGACAAAACATAGGGCAACGCGTTTCAACCTTCACGGTCTTCTTCCTTGGCCCTTCTCACAAAAGATATCCAACAGAAAAGATGTGGCCCCTCCCATTTTCTATATGTACCCACATCCATAGACATAGAAGAAATATATGTTTTTTTTGTTTTTTTGTTTTTTTATGTATTCATACTGTATATGTACATAGGGATGTAACTTCTAATATTATATTTCTAAATAACCATTTTATATAATCTTCCCATTTTAATATAACACTCGTATGTAATCACCAATAATGCCAATAATAGGGTGAGCCACTTTATGAAACAATACATCATCAAATTAATATTTATGTAGGCCTTTCAACTAAATATGCAACGTAACCTAATCTACCATTATTATAATAAACTCCTGCCTTTTTACCATCAAACTACCCAATATGAACAGAAAGTTCCTCGTCCTTATTCAGTCCCCAAGGATGACGGCTATTTAGCTGAATTATATATTCAGACTCCAATCTCCTTAATTGTTTTTCTCTGTCCCCTCCTCTCGGAGTGACTAGGACCCTGTCAATGGCAAAAAAATGTAATCTTCTCAACTTTCCCCTCATGTTTAAGATTGCAATGCTGCGCTACTGGGTAAGCAGCATCCTTATTCAATATTGCTCTCCAGTGCTCAAGAATGCGTTTTTTCAGAGGAAAAATTGTACTGCCGACATATTGTAGCCCACAGGGGCATTCTATTACATAGATAGCAATTAACGAATTTTTTAATATTCACTCGACTGCCCGTGGGTAACTCATATTGCGTCCGATTTGAAATATATCTGCATGCTTTGCACTTGGCACATTTATAGAAACCTTGATGTTTATCTAAAAAAGTTTCTTTATTCTTCCTTGTGTAACTATGTACCAAAATGTCCCTTAAAGAACTGCTTCTTTTATAGGTTATCATAGGAGTACGGCTTACTAGCTGCCCAATTGTTCTGTCAGCCTTAATAAGATGCCAATATTTTATGAGGATCTTTTTGACTTCTGAAGAATATGCATTGAAAACTGTCACAAATCTCGGGGTATTAGTACCTTCTCCTCTCTTATTGGGAATCAATAGTTCCGCCCTTTGAACTTCTTCTGTCTTTTGACATGCCTTCTTCACTATTCTGTATGGATACCCCCTAGATCTAAATCTCTGTGTCATTATTAATCGTTCTCTCTCAAAGCTTTGTGGAGTACTACAGTTTCTCTTAGCTCTTAATAATTCACCATAGGGTATACTCCATTTTATATTCGGTGGATGGTGACTCGTGGCATGTAGAATGCTTTTCCCTGATGTACTTTTTCTGAACAATTTTTTATGTAATGTGCCTTCTTTTACACTGACCTCTATATCTAAAAATTCCATCACCTGTTTGTGTACTTTATATGAGAAATGTAGATTTAGATCCCTGTTCGGTAACGAATTCAAAAAATCATATAACATTAATTCTGAAATATATATTTGCCACCAGTTGTCTTGCAGTTGCGGCTTGCGGCTTCAAAGCAATGCACATACTTCAACTAACGCGTTTCAACTCAAACTTTTAGGCAGCAATAAAAAAGTCAAGTAAGTCTTGTGATTATGTTTCTGCTACAAAAGGATCAGACTTTTGTCTAGTGGTAGTTTTGATGCCATAAAGTAGCACAGAAGGGTTATACGCTTACTGCAAAGATCAAATCTGTATTTTATGTAACTAGCTGAGCAGATTAGTAAAGTCAGTCATTACCTGTGCTATAATACAAATGAAATGTATGTGGGGGTGGAGGGCTTTGGAGAAATGAAGGGCACTTTTGCTGGGTGGTACTGAGGGAATCCGAGGAGGAGGTCATGGGAGTGGGAACACCAATAATGATTGTTGGACTGGGCGCTAGAGACTCTGAAGACTGTGACGATTGGTATGTGACAAGGGAGAAGTAATAGTGTGTCTTTTTTTGAGTGTCTTGAAAGAACTTGCTGATTGAGGGAAGAAGCGAAGGTAAGGTGACCTCCACTGTTGCACCTATCACACACACACACCCACCAGCAATTTTGTGACTGTCTACATAGGTTAGTGTTTTAGAGCAATAGTTTAGCCAGTAGCAGAGATGGCATCTCATTGGATGACTGCTGCTCAACCTGCACTCGGGTTATAGAGGACAGCTCTGACATAGGATCAGAGACTTAGACAGCATTTGAGGGATAGGACAATGGCACCGACTCTGGGAGTGATTTTTCAGTTGGAGGAGTCCCATTCAATAACACCTCTTCCATTGATTATGAGGAAGGTGATGAGGACCATCCTGCTGTCCCTTCGCAAGCACAGTCTGTGAGCGGGACAATAGTGGGTTAGCCCAACCCAGAGAGCAGGTGCATGCGGCAGCAAGCACAGAGAGGGAATGCTCTCTTGAGAGCTCCCCAATTTAGTTCAGCCCCAAATTCCACCGCCCAAATCATATTGTGGAGACATCAAAATTATCTATCACAAAACAACCTGGTTTTGTAAGACAGGAACCTGCGTTTTTGGTCCTGGGCTCAGTGGGCTTATAGGGAAACCTACCAAACCCAGACATTTCTTGAAACTAGACATCCGGAGAAGTCCACAGAGGTGTGACTTGTGTGCATTCCCCAAAGTTTTCTTACCCAGAATACCCTGCAAAGTTGAAATGTTGAATAAAAACTCATTTTTTTCTTTCATTTCTGTCACACAAACTACAGGAATATGTAGGATCCACAAATTTCCTACCACCCAGTGTTTTCCCACCTGTCCTGATAAAAACAGTACCCCACTTGAGTGCCTGTACCTAGTGCCTGCATCAGGAATGGATCACTCCAGGGTCAACAGTTTCCCTAGGGAACGGCTCAGCTAGAGACCAAAATCCACAGCTAGGCACTTTCCCATAAACTTGTCAAATTTCCAATGTAAAAATTTGATGTGTCCATGTTGCGTTTTGGGGCATTTCCTGTTGCGGGCACTAGGCCTACCAACACAAGTGAGGTACCATTTTTATCGGGAGACTTGGGGGAATGCTGAGTGGATGGAAGTTTGTGGCTTCTCTCAGATTCAAGAACTTTCTATCACCAAATTTGAGGGAAAAGTGTTTTTTTTTGCCAAATGTGGAGGTTTGCAAAGGATCCTGGGTAACAGAACCTAGTAAGAGTGCCACAATCATCCCATTCTAAATTCCCCTAGATGTCTAGTTTTCAAAGATGTATAAGTTTGGTAGGTTTCCCTAGGTGCCGGCTGAGCTAGAGGCCAAAGACCACAGCTAGGCACATTGCAAAAAACTGGTTAGTTTTCTTTGGGAAAATGTGATGTGTCCATGCTGTGTTTTGGAGCATTTCCTGTCGTGGGTACTAGACCTACCCACACAAGTGAGGCACCATTTCTATTTGGAGACTTGGGAAAATGCTGGGTGGAAGGAAGTTTGCAGCTCCTCTCAGATTCCAGAACTTTGCAGCTCAGAATCTAAGGGAAAAGTTTTTTGTTTTTTTTTAATTCTGAGGTTTGCAAACGATTCTGGGTAACAGAACCTGGTGCGAGCCCCATAAGTCACCCCATTCTGAAAACCCTAGGTGTCTAGTTTCCAAAAATATATAGGTATGCTAGGTTTCCCTAGTGCCGGCTGAGCTAGAGGCCAAAATCCACAACTAGGCACTTTGCAAAAAACATGTTCGTTTTTGTTGGAAAAATGCGATGTGCCCACATTGTGTTTTGTGGCATTTCCTGTCACAGGAACTAGGCTTACCCACACAAGTGAGGTACAGTTTTTATCGAGAGACTTGGGCGAATGCTTGGTGGGAGAAAGTTTGCATCTCCTCTCAGATTCCAGATCTTTGCAGCACCGAAATCTGTTTTTTTGGCCAAATTTTGAGGTTAGCAAAGGATTCTGGGTAACAGAACCTGGTGAGAGTCCCACAAGTCACCCCATACTGGATTTCACCAGGTGTCTAGTTTTCAAAGATGCACAAGTTTGGTAGGTTCCCCTAGAGCCCGCTGAGCTAGAGGCCAAAATCCACAGCTAGTCACTTTCCCAAAAAACACGTCAGATTTCAATCTAAAAATTTGATGTGTCCATGTTGCATTTCCTGTCGCGGGCATTAGGCCTACCCACGCAAGTGAGGTACCATTTTTATCTGAATACTTGGGGGAACACAGAATAGCAGAACAAGTGTTATTACCCCTTGTTTTTCTCTACATTTTTTCCTTCCAAATGTAAGACAGCTTGTAGACGTCTATTTGAGAAATGCACTGTAAATCCCATGCGAGTATGGGCACCCCAGACTTCAGAGATGTGCAAATAACCACTGCTTCTCAACACCTTATCATGTGCCCATATTGGAAATACAAAGGTTTCCTTGATAACTATTTTTCACTCTTTATATTTCACCAAATAAATTGCTGCACCCCGGTATACAATGCAAACACATTGCAAGGCGCAGCTCCTTTATTGGCTCTAGGTACATAGGGTTCTTGATGAACCTATAAGCCCTATATATCCCTGCAGCCAGAAGAGTCCAGCAGACGTAACGCTATATTACTTTAAAAAATATGACATAAAAAAGTTACAGAGTAAAATGTGTAGAAAAATGGCTGTTTTTTTACCCCAATTTCAATATTTCAGCTGTTATTTTCTGTAGGAAAACCTTGTATGATCTACACAAATGACCCCTTAATGAATTCAGAATTTTGTCTACTTTTCAGAAATGTTTAGCTGTCTTGGATCCAGCATTGGTTTCCAACCCATTTCTGTCACTAACTGGAAGGCTTAACAGACAAAAAACAGTAAAAATGGGGTATGTCCCAGTAAAATGCCAACATTGTGTTGACAAATGTGGTTTTCTTATTCAAGAATTCCTGTTCCTGAAAGCTGGGTAGATGGTGATTTTAGCACCACAAGCCCTTTGTTGATGCCATTTTCAAGGAAAAAACCATGTGCTTTCTTCTGCAGCCCTTTTTTCCAATTTTTCTGAAAAAAATAACATTTTAGCTGTATTTTGGCTAATTTCTTGGTTTCCTCCAGGGGAACCCACAAGCCTTTAGAATCCTTAGGATGGTGATAACAAAGGATGCAAATCTGGCAAGGATAGCTTATGTGGACAAAACGTTATGAAGGCCTAAGCGCAAACTAACCCAAACAGCCAAAAACAGGCTCAGCACTGGGTGTACATCAATAGTACCTCCAGTTGTCACAGCACCATGAAAGGTAAATTTGAATTCAGCCACTTAGAAAGACCAAGGGGGTCATTCTGACTTCGGCTGGCGGCGGAGGCCACCCGCCAAAGTTCCCCGACAGAATACCGCAGCGCGGTCAAAAGACCGCCGCAGTAATTCTGAGTTTCCCGCTGGGCCGGCGGGCGACCGCCAGAAGGCCGCCCACCCGCCCAGCGGGAAACCCCCTTCCACGAGGATGCCGGCTCCGAATGGAGCCGGCGGAGTGGAAAGGGTGCGACGGGTGCAGTTGCACCCGTCGCGATTTTCAGTGTCTGCTATGCAGACACTGAAAATCTTTGTGGGGCCCTGTTAGGGGGCCCCACGACACCCGTACCCGCCAGCCAGGTTCTGGCGGTCAAAACCGCCAGAACCAGGCTGGCGGGAAGGGGGTCGGAATCCCCATGGCGGCGCTGCCTGCAGCGCCGCCATGGAGGATTCCTCAGGCCAGGGGAAAACTGGCGGTAAACCGCCGGTTTCCCTTTTCTGACTGCGGCTTTACCGCCGCGGTCAGAATTGGCCTGGATGCACCGCCAGCCTGTTGGCGGTGCATCTGCGGTCCCCGGCCCTGGCGGTCTATGACCACCAGGGTCGGAATGACCCCCCAAGTCCTCAATAACTTTTTAATTCTCTAACACGTCCTTTATTCTTTATTGAATTTAATTTCAAATAAAGTCTCTTCAGCAAGTAGCCAACTGTTCTGTCCTATTCACTGATTTATTAAGGCTACAAACCAGAATACATAAAACACTTAAACATCACCATAGATTAAAAAATAATTAAAAACTAAAAGATCATAATCCAAAGAAACATGTTACAAATAGAGGGAAAATACTTATGATTAATGAGGTATAACTGAAAAAACATGTAATTGCACATCAATGTCATAAAAGTGGTGCAATCCGTACAAATAAAATACTCCAATTTACACCAGGTCCTAAGGATCATATCATTCAATGGTTCATCATTTTCTAAGCATACTCTGCTGATGTCCCAACTTAAAAAAATATTTTCCTCATGTAATCATCCATCAGTTCGTTATGAGACTCCATCACTTCAAGTATCCCTTATTGTGCTACAATAAATAACACAAAATCAAACATGAACATATATATTGAGTCCTCATTTCACAATTAAAATGTTAGCAAGAAAGTTAGTGGTAATCATTAATCATGTCCAAGCTACAATGACATATAATATTGTTTCATTAATCCATTATTGTAAACCTCTCGTCATCGTTCTAGTAAAATGATATACAAGACCTATTAAATATTGTACCTTCACATGGAGCAATGTCTTCTGTATGCTTCCATAAGGGATCCCTGAAACATCCTTCCCAAATCACCTCTGTTTCCATCCTGCATCCGTTGACAATACAACATTTTACCCAGGGGTAACCCCAGACTTAAGTAGTAGAGTACGTTGCTTAGCTGTAAAAACCACGATGAAGAGTTAAACAGTTTTCCCCTCCCTGACACAAAGATTAAAATGCATGTAGTACATGGTGCCTAAACATAAGTCAAGGTGAACACAAGAGACACAATCTGTATCCTATACATAACATGTGCCACAATGTTCAACATCCCTTCATTAACTTTAGACTCGCACAGACATACCTGCAAAGAAAGACTACTGCAACATGAGTAAAACCACACTTTGAAGGTTGAACACAAGAAACTAAATGTTTCAGGCCTTTGGTTATGCTAACTTAATAAGACAGTCAATACACATTTAAAATACATGTTTATAAGTGTATCTTGTTAATATAAATGAAAACAAGGATTATAAATGAAGTATAATTATATATGAGGTTACATCATGATTCCATAATCAGAATATATGGATATGATTGTGCTACTACAATTCATCATGTTAAAATCAAATATTAGAACACACATATATATTAACTACTAGTATTCCACTGTGAATGCACCTTCAATAAAATGACTTATATGCTCCACTTTACATTAGCAACATTAAGGCACACAATATATGCATTGTCAATAAATTTTTATGTCACTCCTGTAAAGCACGATAGGACAATCAAAATTATGATTCACTAATCCCCCCTCTGATGACAAATTAAGTCATCGCAATCATGCTAAAATCTTTTAATGAGACCAATTAAACAATTATGTTTTCATCAATTTCCATCTACATTCTTCCAGGCGCTTCATGTCATCATAATATTTATACTGATTCTCTTCCAGCTCCACATCTGTTTTCCTTCTCTTTATTTCCTGTATAGCTTTCATCCTCTGATAAATTCTAAAGCCCACAACTATAACTGTTGCACAAACGGCAATAACCAACAACGGCTTCAGAACAAAACCCACAATTCCACTTCCTAAGTTTCCAAAACATCCGCCTACAACAGCAAACTCATCACCAATAGCTTCCCATGCACCTGTCACGTTCAACCCATCTAAGTCCTTCTTCAAGCCACTAATGTTCTGAATGTATTTCTTGAAATCCTTACTTATGTCTGGGATGCAAGTACAGCATTGCTGAGCTTTTAGCATCCAGAACACTTTACCCTTCTTTGCAAGGAGAAGGTCTAACGCAAGTCTGTTCTGCAAAACCATAGATCTTATTGCTACCATATCTGTATAAACAACCTATAAGGAAGTTGCTGTACTTGCTAATTTTCAAATCATTCAGAATCTCACATACAGATACAGCAATGCACCAAAAATATATCCCACTACTTCCCCAGCACTAACACCTCTCCTAGTTCTAGGCATTGTTTCCCATACAGGATCATTAAAATGTTCCGCATGATAAGTCTTCGGGAATACTATACCTAAATAACATGTACCATACCATCCATTGGGCTATTTGAAGTAAGCATTCCTTCCAAAAGTAAAGTATGCTCCCAGAATCACTGGATTCTTTCCATCTGAAATGAATTCTCCTTTTTTCTCTAACCTCAAAGATGTGTTCACACTCACCCTTCCCTATAAATAATAGATCCAAATAACTTTGGCTGATTTGTTGGTACAACTATTCCTTATGTTGCTAATCTAAAGCTAATGCTTGTTGGTTTCCCTTCACTTAGTGTTCAATTTCTTTTCTATTCCACCTGTGCTGTCTCTTGAGATATTTATCTGTTTCAGACTTAGACTCTCTATCCCTCCTTCTGTCTTCCACTAGATTCAAATATTTATTTTCTACTTCTATCATTTCACAAGTTAAGTTAAGTCTAAGTGCATACACGGTGTTGAGTGTTGTGACAGGTACAACATATTTATCTGCTATTTCTACACCTGTATAATAAGAATTTGTATTCAAATGTTAAAACAAAGGAACTTCTGGCAGAATAAAATCATATTTTGAGAAGTAATATTACAAGCTACCCTGTCTATAAAATATACTTGATAAAAGAATACAAGAAACTCCATAGGCTAAAGGAATGTGATGATGTCTTCATACACTGAAGCAGGTAAGTGTGTAGAAACATAGAAATCCCATGCATACATGGTGTCAATAGACTCACAAAGCAATTTAAAATATACATTTGATGAAAGATCTCCTCTAGAAGAGTCTCCGAGCAAAGCATTATCATCTTATGTGTGTAAGCAACTATCTATAGGACTCAGGCCCTGATTTAAGTCAAAGTGGCACATTGCTGTGCTGTGCAAAAAATAGCAGTGCTGCGCCACTTTTGGAATGCCGGGATGTGCCTTATATACAGGAATATGGTGCAGCCCTGTGTTTCCCCCTGAGCTGGCACTAAGTTAAGCTGGCTGCGCCAGAGCATGCATCCTTGCACCATAGTGCAAGGGTGTCTGCATTGTGGGAATAGATTGTTTATGTGCCTGAAGGGACTTCATCCACACATAAACATTCATCCATGGCATTTTGCTTCTTCTATGTGTGCTGCACAAGCAAAAAACAAGGAGGAATATAAGCATTCCTCCTTGTTTAACCATGCTAATGCCATCCCTGGGTGGCGTTAGCTTCTGGCTCTGCCTTAGGTTTACAACAGCTCGTAAATCTGAGGCAGCATCAAAAGCAATGGGTGTCACGGTGGAACACCCATTGCAAGCCCTATGGAGAAGTGGTGAGTGCCACCGGAGCATCACAAAAAGTGATGCTCTGGTAGCGCTAAGGACTGTTAAATCTGCTCCTCAGCATTTGCAGGCGAACAATAGACTATAGCTCATTTGTTACAAAAGGTGTAGGGGAAAGCAGCTACTAATAAAACAACTAATACTACAAGGAAAACAATTAACACTGTACCTCATAAGTATTTGCTTCTACAGGTACTATTAGTTTCTGTAACTTCCCTAGAACATATCATAGGGTGGAATTCTTTATCAAGTTCCACCTGTGCAAAACTAAGTCCAAGGAATGAATGGCAATAGATTTGTTAGACCTGGCATCTTTTGTTAGGCCTGGCATCTTATGGTGTGGTTTCCTCTGACATTTTGCTTTCCGACCTCCTGTATTGACTGTGTTCGGAACTTCGTTTTTGCTGGCTTGAGTGCTCTGCGCTCTTTACCACTGCTAACCAGTGCTATAGTACTTGTGCTCTGTGTCTAAAACATGGTGACAATGGCTTCTCTACGATTGTCATATTTGGTTTACTAGTAGGTCCCTAGTAAAGTTCACTATGTGTGCCCAGAGCCTGTAAGTCAAATGCTACTAGTTGGCCTGCAGCACTCGTTGTACGACGCACTATGGTAGCCTTTCAAACATATCTCAGGCCTGCCTTTTCAGAGCTTGTGTGTGCAGTATAAACTGCCAGCTCGACCTGTCAAGTGTACCCACCTGCCAGACCCAAATCTTCCATTTGATTACATGTAAGACACCCCTAGGTAGGCCCTGGTTAGTCCCAAGGGCAAGTGCAGTGTATTTAAAAAGTTGGACATGTACGTTTAAGTTTAACATGTCCAGATAATTAAAAACTCCTTTTTCCACTCCCACAGGATAGCACGGGTATTACTCTAGAACATCTCTTAAGTGCAATCCCCATTGGGAAAATATAGAAAATGGCATTTGGTGTCTCTGTATTCTATATTTGAAAACACATCTTATGGTTAAGGTGGTTTTTAAATTGCCGGTCTGAAAATGCCGCTTTTAGAAAGTTGGCTTTTTCTTACTTTAACCATTCTGTGACTTAGACTTCCTCCAATCTGCATCTGGTCTATATAAGGTTAGGTGACAGCTACTGTTGTGCAATTCATCCAGACAGACATAAATACAGGACACTCAACTGCCCCTGCATTCCATCTGCATGCTGATGGGTCTCCCTGGCCAAGAACCCTACATAAAGGAATGATAAACCTGCAGATCACCTGACAGATAGGATTGGGGTGAAAGGTAACTCAGGCACTTCAAAACCGTTTTTGAAGTCTCCCCCATTTCAAAGGCACATTTGGGTATAGGTACTGGGCCTCTGACACCATATCCTAGGAACACTTCTGGACTGAGGGAATTCTCTTAGGAAGAAGGACTGTGCTTTTGCCAGGAAGACCTGACACTTTGCTGTTTGCTCTGCTGGGTTGACCTGCTGCCTCCTACTTCTTGCCTGGGGGTGAGAGGACTGGACTTAACTCTATACATCCTGCAATCAACATTTTCTCTAAGGGCCTGACTGAGCTTGCCTCCTGTTTCAGAAGTCTCAAAAACATCAAAGACTTCACCTGCATCTTGTTAGTAGCACCTGGACTCCTCTGAGGTGAGTCCTGCTCTGCCAAGGGGTGCCAAATCAGTCCTAGGCCCTTGGACATGAGTGTGGTGCTGCAATACAAAAGCTGACGCAACAACACTGGAGTGTCACTTTGAGCTTTGCCGCTGCCTGCACCAAAGCTGCAGACACCACCCACTGACTGTGAGACACAATGACCCCTGCTTACAATGCAGCCCCTTCTTGGCTGACGCAGCACTGACACATTGGAACCAGTGCTCATCGCTTCTGGACATTGATGAATCAATGACATTGCCTGATCAAGAAATAACGCATCGCCTGCTAGTGCAACGCATCCCCTCCTCTGGATCAATGCATCGTGACCGAGCATCGACGCAACAAAGGTACTGTCAGAGGGTCTGAGTGACTCCTGTACTCGCCCCACGTTCCGTTGTGGTTGGACTACACTTTTGGATTTCCACCGGTCCAGCATGATCAGATAGTTCCGGGTGGTGCTATTGTCTTCTAAGCACTGCATTTTGATCTATTCTTTGAGAATTCATAACTTGAATTGTGTATGGTAGATTTCTGTTGTTTTGGTCTTGTTTGACTCAGAGAAATGTTGGCTATTTTTCTAATATGGTATCAATTCCTTTTGTGGTGGCTTCACTGTGTTACTGTGTGTGGGCAAAAACACTTTACACATCGCCTCTTTAGTTTAGTCTGACTGCTCCGTGCCAAGCCCCCGGGGGTAAACAGAGGTAAACTTTGAGTGTGGATATTACTTGTCCTGACTAGGATTGTGGTCCCAACTTGGACAGAGTGCAATCTTCTGCCAACTAGAGACACAGGCTCTCATTACAACCGTGGCGGTTGATGTTAAAGCGGCGGTAATACCGCCAACAGGCCGGTGGTAAACAAATGGGATCACGACCACGGCGTAAACCGCCAACACAGACAGCCACTTTAACACTTCGACTGCCACGGCGGCAGCAACAAACACCGCAGCAGTCAACGCCAACAGACAGGCGGACGACAATGTACCATCCACCACATCACAACCCCCCAATCTGCCAGATTTTCAGGGGAGGTACCAACGCCATCAAAAGCTCAGCAGAAACAGTCTATGGAAGAGAAACCACTCACTGCTCAACACTCAACGAAGAACCAGGACGCCAGGGAGCCCGAGCTGCAGGTCCTGCCAATGCTGGTCTACCTCCTCATACACGAGGAATATAAAAGGCGGCGGCGATGACCATGGTGAGTACTGCATTTAGCACACAGGGGACGGGGGAGGAAAAAGAGAGTGACACACACATGCAACATGCAACACCCCTACCCTCACCCACAACACCATACACACAAACACATGCAACAACAGTACATTTACATACCGTTACCCCCTGGAAGAACATAGGACAACAGGAATTGAGTGAAATAAGTGATATTTTTTAAATATGCAGATATAAATAACAAATAGAAAAACACTATATACAAATATTTACAATATGTACAGAAGGCCGTACACTCTCCTTTGTAAATGTCCGTGGCCCACTGGGCCAAAAATCATGGGCCAAGCCCACACTTGACTCCTGCCTCAATACGGAGAGAACACTGCAGGGACATCAGGTCAAAAACACACAGGTACCTCAGAGGGATGGGGAAGGGGGGGCACCTCAGCCAGAAGATGGTAATGCGCCACTGCTCCTCGAGGGGGATCCATGCCCCCAGCGATGTTGTGGGGAGTGCAAATCCACAGTCTCTCTAGTGGGTGGTTTGTCCACTGCTTGGTCCTGGGGAATGCAAAGCCACAGTCTCTCCAGTGGGTCGCTTGCCCACTGCTTGGTCCTGGGAGTGCAAAGCCACAGTCTCTCTAGTGGGTGGTTTGCCTACTGCTTGGTCCTGGGGAGTGCAAGGCCACAGTCTCTCAAGTGGGTGGTTTGCCCACTGCTTGGTCCTGGGGAGTGCAAAGCCACAGTCTCTCAAGTCTCTCAAGTGGATGTTGTCTTCCACTGGTTCTGGAGGGGGCCTTGTGCCCAGTGTGCTTCATCCTGCCAAGGATAGGGTGAGTGGATGCATTTCTCCACTAGTTCTGGAGGGGGCCTTGTGCCCAGTGATGCAGCACTTGGGGTGTGGCAGTTCACATTCCCTCACCTAGGTGTCTGAGGCACGAGATTTGCAGGGACGAGGTAGCATAATACTCCATGGAGGCAGGGCCAGACTCCATCCTGCTGCGACTAAAGATGCAAAATGGTGTTAGTGCCGGTGCTGGTGGGGGTGCTTCCAGTGGTGGTAGGAGGCTCCAGGCCGTCTCCTGCAGCCTCGACGGATGCACACTGGGGCTGCTGCTGCTGGTAGTGGTCCTCCTGTCAGTGGTGCAGGTGGCGGTGCTGGCGGCGGTGCTTGTGGCAGGGATGCCGGTGGTGCTGTCCGTGGTGCAAGTGCTGGTGCTGCCAGTGGTGGAGGGAGGCACCAGCCCATCTCCTGCAGTCTCGGATGACTGCCCACTGGGGTTGCTGCTGCTGACAGTAGTGGTGGCAGTGGCAGGGCAGGTGGCAGTGCAGCTGGCGGTACTTGCGGCGCTGCTTGTGGCGGTGCTGCCCACGGTACAGGTGGCGGGCTGTTGGTTCTGATGGTGGGCACCATGCCCTCACCTGGAGCCTCCAAGGCCTGAAGTGCCTTTCCTTGGCTTTTCTGACCATTCCTCACCTTGGCAGATGCTGCTGGGACCTTGGCTCTGGCAGCTGGAGTTTTGGAGGAGGCCTTGCTGAGTGGGTCATGCTCCTTGGCCTTGCTGCGTGCTGGCCCCTTATTCACCTTGGCAGGTGGCGGAATGGTTTGGTCCTTTGCAGGGGTCGGTGGCACACTGCCTGTCCTGACGGGTACCCACTTTGATCCTCTGGGAGTTGCAGGTACCACTGCAGACACCAACTTGGTGGCTGAGGTGCTGGCCTGGGATCTGGACACCCTGGACTGAGGGGAGGGACGGGGGGGAAGGGTAGGGAACAGGCCAATGTTTACCAGGAAAAGTTTTATAGACACACTGGGAAGATAGAGAGGGTTTCAGAGTGGAGGAAGAGGGAGTGGTTGTAGAAGGTGTCTGTCTGCTGAGTTTGGGTGAAGGTGCATGGCCTGGATGCTGTTGTGAGGTGGATGGATGTTGGGTTGGTGGGTGCTTGCGTTTGTGTACTTTGGGAGGAGGGGTCACAGACACACTGGGAGAGGCCACAGGGGACGTGTGTATGGTTGTGGGGGTGGTGGTGAAGGAGGTAGTGGATGAAGATGTAGTGCATGCAGGTGTGAGTGTAGATGCTACAGGGAGGGAGGTGGACAAGGAGGAGGAGGGGGACACAGTGGAGGCAGTGGAAGTTGGTTTGTTTGCATGGATATGGTGCTTGTGTGAGTGCCTGTGAGATGAAGTGTGGTGCTTATGTTTGCCTGAGCCACTTTTGTGTGGTGATTTGGGTGAATGCTGGTCTGAAGGTGTGCTTGTGATAGGCTGGGGTTGAGGGGATTGGGCCTGGGTAAAGGAAGTTGGAGGGAGGAGGCCAGACACAGGGACAAGGGCTGCTATCAGTGCTGAGGCCAGAGCCTGAAATGCTGTCCGTTGGGCTGCCACGCCAGAGTGAATGCCCTCAAGGTATTAATTTGTTTGTTGCAAATGCCTCTCAACACCCTGGATGGCATTCAGTATGGTTGACTGCCCAACAGAGAGGGATCTCAGGAGGTCAATAGCCTCCTCACTGAGGGCAGCAGGGCTGACTGGGGCAGGTCCTGAGGTGCCTGGGGCGAATGAGATGCCCACCCTCTTGGGTGAGCAGGCAAGGGAAACACCCTGAGGGGCTGTTGGAAGGGTGGTGCTGGTAGGGGGGGTGGCGGCTGTACCTGTTGTTGGGGTGGGCACAGAGGTGTCCAGCACCGCCAGGGAGCTTCCATCGGAGGAGGAGTCGCTGTCTGTGGTCTCCCCCCCCTGTCCCCGTCGTTGTGCTCCCCTTGCCCTTTGTCCCACTGGTGCCCTCACCCTTGGTGGATTTGGCCTCAAGGCCCATGTGGGATGCAGCTCTCTCCGTCGCCGGTGCCTCTGCTCCTCCTCCAGATGATGCTAATGCACACAAGGACAGGGTGACAAAACAAAAAGGGGGGAGGAGAGACAGAGGATACACTTGGTCAATGCCAGCAACACCACTACATTTGGCGTACACAACACACAGGGAGCAGCCCTATGCACTTGGCCATGCCCACCCATTTCCTAAGACAGTCACCAGCCCATGGGATATAATGCCTAACGCCAGCATCTGCACACCAGAAACCCACAGGACCCTGCCCAGTAGTAGATGGCCACTTACACTATTGGGGTAGGAGTGCGCCAGAGCCTGCCCAACAAGGGACCTACCCTGCCATGATCGCCATGGCCTAGGGGCACCCACAGCCCACATCCCCCACCCTGGTACCTCCTAACGTGCGCAAAGTCAGCTTTCAGAATCTGTACTCACCCACTTGTGTCTGCTGTGATGCCCTCAAGCACCCATCCAACTCCGGATAGGCCACCGCCAGGATGCAGAACATCAGAGGGGTCATGGTGCGATGGGCACTCCTTCCTCGTTGGGAGGCCAGCTCCAGCTGGGCCTCCGCCGTCTTCTTTGACCAGTGGCGCAGGTCCTCCCATCTCTTTTGGCAGTGAGTGCTCCGTCTGTGAAAGACCCCAAAGGTCCGCACCTCCTTGGCGATGGCACGCCAAATACCCTTTTTCTGGTGGGTGCTGACCTGGATGGAAAAGACAGCAGAAAAGGGAATTACTCACCCTTCTGGGCCATCAGACTCATTGGCCACCAGTTCCCAACCATCCCCTGACTCACATACAATGACCACCTTACATGCTGCACTCTGGCCAGGACGCCTCAGCACCCCCTAACACGTGGCTTACATCCACAGCACTCCATACATTCATGGCCCACGCATCATGCTCACAGTGTACTCACCTGTTTGTCTGGAGGACCGCAGAGTAACATGTACTGGGGTAGGACCCCATCCACCAGTTTCTCCAACTCCTCCGCAGTGAAGGCAGGACCTCTTTCCCCGGACACGAGCCATTGTCGCTTCCAGACAAAGGTCACAGCAGCACTTGCAGTGTAGGTCCTCTCCTGTTGAAGGTCAGGTAGCAAGTGAGGGATGAGATAGAAAATGGTGGTCATGTCCGCAGCGGTGCATACCGTCACCGTCGGCCTACATCGCCATTGGCTCCTGGAACCCATCGGGCACAATGATAACCAATGCGAAGTTGCGCGGCGCTCGTTGACCGCCTACCGCGATGGCGCACAACGCCAGCGTAATAACCTAATTTCCACTTGTCCCTCCTCAGGATTCACATTTTGTTTCTGTAAAGTAAAAAAAAAAAAACAGCATGAGTGTAATAGATGTGGGAATGTGACCCTCTGCTCACCGTTCTCTTCCATAGACTCCAACCGCTTAGGCTGCATTTGAGATGGCAGCACCATCAAATGTACAGACCCCTGGTGGACCTTGCAACAATGGAGGACAGACACATTATCATTACCTACAGACTTGATCGTGCTACAATCCAGGAACTGTGTGCCCAATTGGAACCAGACCTGATGTCAGCTATCCGTCAGCCCACTGGTATCTCCCCTCTAGTTCTGTCAGTGCTCCATTTCCTGGCAAGTGGTTCCTTCCAAACAACAGTGGCCATGGCATCAGGGATGTCTCAGCCAATGTTCTCTAACGTGTTGACCAGAGTGTTGTCAGCCCTGCTGAAACACATGTGCAGCTACATCGTGTTCCCCCAGGTGGAGGATTAGGCCACAGTGAAAGCTGACTTTTATGCCATGGGACATATTCCCAACATCATAGGTGCCATTGATGGTACACATGTGGCATTTCCCCCCCCCCCCCCCCCGGGAGAAATGAGCAAGTTTTCAGGAACAGAAAAAGCTATCACTCAATGAATGTGCAGATGGTGTGTTTGGCGGACCAGTACATCTCCCATGTGAATGCCAAGTATCCTGCCCTGTGCATGACGCCTTTATCGTGAGGAATAGCAGCATCCCATATGTGATGGGTCAACTCCAGAGGCACCGGATGTGGCTAGTAGGTGAGCCCAAGGTCCCCACACAGTATGAGTAGGTGTCTGGGTATCGGTAGTCCCTAAGGGTTAGTGTGTCTAACAGGTATCCCACGATATTTGCAGGTGACTGGTTACCCCAACTTCTCATGGGTACTGACCCCAGTGAGGAATTCCACAACAAGGGAAGAGGAACGTTACAATGAGGCACATGGGCGTACAAGGAGGGTTATCGAACGGACCTTCGGCCTCCTAAAGGCCAGATTGCGGTGCTGCCATCTGACGGGTGGCTCCCTATACTACTCACCCAAGAAGGCCTGCCAGATCATCGTTGCCTGTTGCAAAACCTGGCCTTGAGATGCCAGGTGCCTTTTCTGCAGGAGGATGAGCCTGGTGATGGTCGTGTGGCAGCGGTGGAGCCTGTGGACAGTGAGGAAGAGGAGGCAGAGGAAGGAGATGTTGACAACAGGAGCAGCATTATTCTGCAATACTTCCAGTGACACACAGGTAAGATATTGTACGTTCATATTACATTTCAGTTAACTGTTGAACATTGTACAAGACAGCCTCTTACCCTATGTTTCTACCCACTGACTTTACCCTATGCCATGTCTATTTTCAGATCCCTGTGCCCCACTCTGGTTCCTGCTATGTGTACTGCTGCCCACTACAGGTCATACTAATGTATATATAACTGTACATATGGATTGAAATGTTTACAGCTTATTAACCTAATACATATTGCAATCAATTGACAGACTCCATACTTGTATTTGATCCAAGGATGTTTATTTCAGTGCTCGTAAGTAGAGGGGGATGTGCAATGTGCAGGGGTGATGATGGAGGAAGGTCCAGTTAGAGGTCAGTCTGCACTTCAAGGCACAGGTGCATTGTCCAAGGGGGCATAGGAAGGCGAGTAATGGCAGTTCAAGGTGGACAGGGTGACAGTGGGACAGAAGGGTGACAATCAGGAGAGTCTTATTTCCTGGTGGGGGTCTTGGCAATGTTCTCTGTCTTCAGCCTGGATCGCAGGGACTGTTTGCGGGGTGGTTCTCCTTCTGCAGAGGGTGGGGTGCTGGTGGCCTGTTGTTCCTGTGGTGGGGCTTCCTGTCCACTAGCGCTGGTGGATGTGGAGGGCTGTTGATCTGTGTGGCTAGTGTCAGGGGCCCGTTGTTGTGACACTGCCTCACTCATGGTGTTGGCCATGTCACCCAGCACCCCTGCAATGGTGACCAGGATGGTGTAGATGTTTGTTAGGTCATCCCTGATCCCTAGGTACTGTCCCTCCTGCAGCCGCTGGGTCTCCTGCAGCTTGGCCAGTATCTGGTCCATGGTCTCCTGGGAATGGTGGTATGTTCCCAGGATGTTGGAGAGAGCCTCATGTAGAGTGGGTTCCCTGGGCCTGTCCTCCCCCTGTCGCACAGCAGTCCTCCCAGCTTCCCTGTTGTCCTGTGCCTCTGTCCCCTGAACCGTGTGCTCACTGCCACTGACCCAGGTCCCTGATCGCCCTGTGTTTGTGGGGTTGCCTGGGGTCCCTGTAGTGGTGGACACACTGCTGATTGACGTGTCCTGGGGACAGAGGTATGTTTTCCAGGCACGCGTCCTCGGGTAGGTGGATGGCAGGACTACAGGAAGATACCAATGCAATCTCCTTTGGTCTGGGGTTTATGCGTCCCTTAGATGCCTTTCTTCCTCATGGGATGGGCGACCTACCATTTGACTGACCTTGATGATTAGTCCACACATAGTAAGTGACCTTTCAGCACTTACTATACATTTCTATAGGAGAAGTTACTAAACACGGTCCTGATGAAGAGCCACTGGATCATTTTCTGATCGCACAGGCGCGAAACATGTCGACCCTTTAGTGTTAGGATGGAGTATACCTCTTCCTTTCCCCTTCTGTAGAAGTATTGGTGGCCATTATTTCCCCCAAGTACTCCTCTATTGATTTTAATCTTGGCCTGACCGCTACTCTGAGTAATTAAATTTAGATACTGGGTGTTCAGAGCCAATTTTAACTCACTTCTCACTCTCCTTACCTTTCACTGTCAGCACGTACTGCAGATTCCATTGGATCTGCGATACCATCTTCGGTTTAGTGCCACCACCATATGCGTGGTGACCCGTCAGATATTGCAGTGCCGGTCTGACGAGGAGTTAGCCCAATGATGATGCTTAGCATCTCTAACGATGCTTGAGGGCACTCCTATCACAATACCGACACTTGTCGTCCTTCTAGACAGATCTTTTTGGAACAGTGTACTCTTTTCATTTACTGACAGAGGTATGAGGCCACTGGGTGGGTGCTGTGGTGGTGTTTCCTGAGGGCGGAGGCTCTGTGGTGGGTTGGGACTGTGGCAGGGGAACCAACTGTCCAGAGGTCCCTGATGGGCCAGGTTGGTCATCCTGATCCAGGCGTGCAGAGCTGCTGTCATCACTGTGGGCCTCTTCAGGGGGTGGACTGGTTGTAGCTGGCACCTCCTCTCCGGTAACGTTGAGTAGGGGTCCTGTGGGGATGCAAATGCAGTGTTAAGGTATCTACGTGTGCCATCTTGTGCTTGGGTGTGTTTCCCTGTATGATTGTGATTTCCCTGTCAGCTTGGCCTTCTGTTCGTGGTGGTTTTGTGGGCTGGGTGAATCTCTGTAATGGGCATGCTGTGGTGATGGGTGTCCACAGGTCTGTGATGGGGGTCCATGCATAGGTGTTGCATGCAGGGCTTGGTATTGGAATGGGTGGGTTGTGATGGTGGGGTATATGTGAGGTGGTGGAGTGATGGGGTGAAGGTAGGGGTAGGAGTTTCTGATGGCATGCAGGTAGGGTGGGGGGTGAAGTAGTAAAGATTTGACTTACCAGAATCCAGTCCTCCTGCTACTCCTGCGAGGCCCTCAGGATGCATGATTGCTAATACTTGCTCTTCTCATGTTGTTAGTTGTGGGGAAGGAAGTGGGGGTCCACCGCCAGTCCTCTATACAGCTACCTGGTGTCTTGCAACCACGGAACGCACCTTCCCCCGTAGGTCGTTCCACCTCTTCCTGATGTCATCCCTTGTTCTTGGGTGCTGTCTCACGACGTTGACCCTGTCCGCGATTCTCCGCCATAGCTCCATCTTCCTTGCAATGGACATCTGCTGCACCTGTGATCCGAATAGCTGTGGCTCTACCCAGATGATATCCTCCACCATGACCCTTAGCTCCTACTCAGAAAACCTTGGGTGTCTTTCGGGTGCCATGGATGTGATGTAAGTGGTAGGTGTGAGGATGTGCGGGGTGATGTGTGGGGTGATATGTTGTGGTGTGTGTTGTGAGGAGCGTGGATGGGGTATGGGTGATGGTGTTCTGTGCCTCTGATTGAGTGGAAGCTCCTGCCTTTTCTCTCTCTCAGTTGTCAAATCCTTGGGGTCATAAAGGGTTGTGGGTAATGTGGGCGTGTGTTTCATAGTGGTGTGAGTGTGTGGGTGTGGTGTGTGTATATGTGTCAGGTGTGTGTATTTTGAATTGCCCAAAGTGGTGTAGTTTTGTAAGTGTGTGTGTATTTTGAGCACAGCGGTGTGTACCACCAATGGTTTACTGCGGTGATTCGTGGGTCATGATACTGTGGGTGTGTTCCTGTTGGTGTAACGTTGTGGGTTTTGGTACCGCCAGTTTATCACTGACCTTTTGTGTGGCGGACTTGGTGGGTGTCTGAATAGTGGCGGATTTCCGCCGCGGTCACTGTATGTTGACGGCCGTCAAAACGGCGGTAGGTGGCATTTACCACCATGGTTGTAATGAGGGCCTCAGTTTCTCACAAAATTATTTTCAAGGTCTTTGTGAGTCTTTCTTAGCCCTACCCGTGTTCTTTTGGGGGGAAACCCTCTCTTCTGCAGACTTGGGCCTCTGTACTCTTCTTAATTCCCTAACAAAGTCAATTCAAAGTCTCTACTTAAGGAACAGTTCAAATTCACTAATAATCAAATCCAAAATTAAATGTCTCAGTCAATTCAACAGCACAGAAAACTCAAAATAAAATTAAAACACAATGATCAGTTCAAGGAGGTTCAGTTGGATCTGCAGCGTTATCCTAAAATTCCCAAAGTTTTTTCTTACCATCTTTTGCAGCAAAGTATGCCCATTAAGGTGAAGAGTATCTCTGACAGTGCACTCTAATTCTTTTAGATCTCCTCTGTTCCATTCCTTCATTTTCACATTCACCAAGACCAGAGTTCTCAGTGTTCTCTGGAACTGTTTGAGGCACAACGCTCCGTGGGTATATTCAGTTTCCCTCTTTCTTGCCTTCTGGGCCAACGGTCTCTAGCTTCCATTCGCTTACTCACAGCACTAGGTCCTTCATCAGGGTCTGAATTTGAATTCAACTCAGTTGCTACTACAGGACAAGACGCTTCCGTCTCAACTTCAACTGTGCATCGCTTCAGACCCCCCCTGAGAGTGAGCATGTGCTGTTTCAGGCTCCCATTCATCCCCAATAGCTTGACTAAACTGCTCCTGTTGTCTCTTTGTCGCTACTGGTACTTCTGGGACAGGTGCTGTCACATCAAGGGGACACACAACTCTACCACAATCTGCTTTCCTTGTAAACTCTGTGAGTATGGTATGGGTGTATCTAGTTAGGGAGACCTCCACATTTAACAGCTGTCATTGTCACCATAATGACTTAATACAGCCCACGTCAATGAGGCAACAAACATGTCTTCCTTACGTGTTTCTTCACCTGGACCTAGTTGCAGGTACTGAAGCCATGGCACTGTTCTTGATGCAGCGGGCTGTGGCTTCTCTGCCCTAATGAGACACAGAATGCCTCACGCCAGCTAACACTTTGCAGTAATGGAAGATCATACCATCGGTAATATTCAAAAGTGTATTCACAGGTATAGCTGGCGATCTCTTAGCTCTGCTAATGATTATCTCGTGGGGAGGCAGTCTTGTCTTCCGATCAGGTACACTGCAAAGACTTTTCAACACAAGGGACGCAGCATCAGGCCATATCAAAGATGTCAAAGCACACACTTTCGCCAATCTGGATTTCAGTGCCGCGTTAACCTGTTTAGCAAGACCTGAAGCCTCAGGTCTATAGCTGCAATATAGTCTCTGTTCCACTTCCAATGCTATGCACAACAATATCACAACTTCATTCTTAAAATGAGTCCCTTGATCTGATTCTGCCGAACCTAGAATTAAATTCTTTTAACAACAATTTTGCTACTGTGAGACTGTCATTCCTTCTAGACGGGTAAGCTTCAACCCAATGTGAGAAGATGCACATGACCACTTGGACATAACCCAGCAAGTTACACACAGGCATCTCGATAAAGTTCAACTGCATTCTTTTTAAAGGGACCTCCCGATCTTCCAATGTAACTTTTAATCTTACTGCAGTTCTCTTTACAATATTGTTCTACTGGCACACACCGCATCTGTGACACAGCGCTTTAGCCATCAATCTGAACTTGGGATTGAACCATGTTTTCCTAAAAAGCCATACCATAGCATCTCTACCAATACAAGCTGGATCGAAGAAATGCCTAGCCTTTGAAGGCAACAAACTATTCAGCAACACAGATCTTCCATCCATTGAAAGCCAAATGTGGTCCTCTATCTTGACACACCCTGCTCTGACCCAACTCTGCTGTTCGACCTCTGACTCTTCTTCCTGAAGCCTTTAAACCTCTTCCCATGTGTCTGCCATTGTTAACAAAAGGTTGTAGTTGGTGTCAACCATTCATTTGTTTCTGTATTCTCCATTAAAGGTACAGACATTGTAAGTTCAGTACTTTGCAACCTCATCAACATACCTGTTACCCAAAGTTACATGATCATCTCCACAATGGTGTGCAGGGCACCTGACCACTGCAACTTGTACAAACATCTTAAATGCCGCATGGAGATTCCTCTCTTCTTCACCGTTCTGGATAGGGGATCCGGAAGAGGTCATAAACCCCCTCTGGGACCATAACTGTCCGAAGTCATGCACAACACCAAAGCTGTACTGGCTATCAGTGAAAATGGTCATCTCCAGCTGGCTGAGACACAGCAGGCTCTAGTAAGACCAATCAATTCAGACACTTGTACAGAAAATAGTCCTTGAAGCCAGGAAGCTTCAACAACTCCTGAAATTGTACAGACTGCATAGGCAGCTCTCAAACTTCCTCTATTGTCCCGTAAACACGAGTTATCCACATGTAGCACACAATCAGACTCAGGTAGTGGCTCATCTTGTATATTTGGTCTTGGCTCAAAGTTCAGTGGCATCCAAACAGGCATGATCCACTTCACAATCATCTTTTTTATGGTCTGGTGCAGGCAGCAGAGTAGAAGGATTTAGTACAGCACAGTGCTTAACAATCAATCAATCAATCAGTGCATTTGTGGAGCGCGCTTCTCACCAGTGAGAGTCTCAAGGCGCTTTGAGGAGGAGGGGGAGCTGCTACTGCTCGAACAGCCAGGTCTTAAGGAGTCTCCTGAAGGTCAGTAGGTCCTTGGTCTGCCATAGGTGGATGGGGAGGGTGTTCAAGGTCTTGGCTGCGAGGTAGGAGAAGCATCTGCCGTTGGTTGTTGTCCTGTGGATGCGTGGGACGATGGCGAGGTCGGCGGAGCGGTAGCTGACGGTTCAGGGTGTAGAAGGTGAGACGATCGTTGAGGCATGCTGGTCCGGCGTTGTGGAGTGCTTTGTGGGCGTGGGTTAGGAGTTTGAATGTGATTCTTTTGTTGACGGGAAGCCTGTTTCTCAGGTGGGCAGCGATGTGGCTGTGGCTGGGGATATTGAGGATGAGGCATGGGGAGGCGTTCTGTATCCGTTGCTGTCTTTTCTGGAGAGCTGTCGTGGTTTCCACATAGAGAGCATTGCCATAGTCCAGTCTGCTGCTGACGAGGGCCTGGGTAACCGTCCTTCTGGTTTCGGTAGGGATCTACCTGTAGATTTTGCAGCGCATGCGGAGAGTGTTGAAGCTGGAGGACGAGACGGCGTTGACTTGTTGGGTCATGGAGAGCGATGAGTCAAGGATGAAACCCAGGTTGCGGGCGTGGTTGGTGGGCATTGGTGCGGCTCCCAGCGAGTGCGGCCACCAGGAGGCATCCCAAGCGGAGGGGGTGGGGCCGAGGATGAGGACCTCTTTCTTATCTGAGTTTAGTTTTAGTTGACTGTTCTTTATCCAGTTGGCGACGTCATACCATTGTGGAGGTTGGTTTTGGCTGTGGGGGGGTCTTTGGTGAGGGAGAGGATCTACTGGGAGTCGTTGGCATAAGAGACGTTGTTGAGGTTGTGAGATCGGACGATTTTGGTGAGCGGTGCCATGTAGACGTTGAAGAGTGTCGGGCTGAGGGAGGAGCCCTGTAGTATGTCGCAGATGGTCTTGGTGGCTTCAGATAGGAATGGAGGGAGGCAGACTCTCTGTGTTCTGTAGGTGAGGAAGGTGGTGATCCAGTCCAGGGCCTAGTCATGGATCCCTGCGTCATGGAGGCATGTGCACAGAGTGTGGTGGCAGACGGTGTCAAAAAATCACATTTTTGGCCACAAGTATGGTTTGTTCATGGCTACTTGTCAAATGGGGGGTTCTAGCCCTTGGCAACAACAGTTCAAGAGAGTGAGGAACATAAACAGTTAGTGGGTGACCCAGAAATATGTTTTCACCCCTCTGCTGACACTGACAGGCGCCACCACTATAAGGCAACCTGGCAGTGCAGAAGCAACTGGATCAAGAGTAGCAGAGAAGAAGGCCATAGGCGTTCTTGTGTTTCCATGTAACTGTCTAAGCACTGAGAGAGCACAGCCCTGCTTCTCACTGAAGAAAAGTGCAAATGACATATTGTAATCAGGCATGCCCAGTGGTGGGGCATGACAGAGACTTTCTCTAGGAAGGCAATCAAGCAATTGTTATCCCAGGGTAATGGATCAGACACATCCTTGTGTGTAAGCCTCTGTAAAGGCTTGGCCAGTAGGGAAAAGTTGGATATCCAATGGCAACAGTAGCCCACTATTCCTAAAAAATATCCTGACCTCTCTCTGGGTAGTTGGCAGATTCATTTTCAGAATTGCCGAAATACTCTCTGGTGACACTTCTTTGCTCCTTTCTTAATGTGATGTCAGAGATACTGGGCCTCTTTCGGACAATATTGCAACTTGCTTTTGTGCCCATTCTCAGCTAGGTGGCTCAATAATGCAATAGTATCTTGCTTACAGTCTTCCTGAGTATTCGATGCCATGAGTAGGTCATCAATATTTTGAACTATGACTGAGTTACAAGTCATGACCAGCATCTCCAGATTTTTCTTGAGAATCTGGTTAAAGATGGAGGGACTCTTTTTATACCCTTGTGGGACTCGGCACCATGCCAAAACACGACTGTCGAACCAAAATGCAAAGAGGAACTGACTGCCATCATGCAAGGTTATAAAAAGGAAACCCTGGCATAATTCAATACATGTGAACCACTTGGCCTCACATGGAATCTGTGACAAAATCACAGCTGGATTCTGTACCATGGGACCACAGGGAACAGCAATGTTGTTCACTTTCCTCAAATCTTGGGCAATGTCATATTTACCATTCAGCTTCTGTAATGGATGAATTTCATGGACTCTCCATAATCTCTTTAAGACTACCTTGTTGGATCATGGATTCAATTACAAGAGTAATCACGGCAATCGTTTCAGGTGTCAAATTATATTGGGGTGTTCTCGGGTATTCAGCATTTGGTTTCACTGTGATTCGAATGTGTTCCACACCTTTGATCAAACCGATATCCTTTTCTATAAAATCCCAAACCTCAGACGTAACAGCGCCTGGAGGCAAGTCATCAGTGGTCATCATGGTAAGTGTTGCCGTGTAAGAACCATCATTCACAAGTTTGAAGGCAGCATCCTCATCATGAGCCTGCATTTCTACACCATTTGGCATACAATAAATGACATAATTGAGTTTACAAAGGAGAATCCTCTCCAAGAGACTCACTGGACTTGAATCACATACGACAAATTGGTGGTTCTCTCCAAAACACCCTATTTTCACAGGTACTTCTGTTGCTTCTGGGGTTGTCATATGTTTGTTCTCAACTCCTATAACAGATCATGTTTACTGAGAGGGGTAGGTTTGGGACTCAGAGTAGAACGGGTAGCACCAGTGTCAACCAAGAATGACACGTGGTGAGCATGCACTTCACCATCTAGGAATGGACCACTCTGGTGTACCTCCGAGACTGCACTAAGTATGCAATCTTCATTTCCCCTCGGGCACCAGTAGGTTGACTGATCATTGCCAAAGTTCTCAGAGGTCTCAAACATGGGATACTGTTGGAAGGGATTATCATCTTGCAATACATTCAAATCAATGTTTGAACTTGATTAGAATTTAATCTAGGGTTGTTCACATTTCGCTGTGGCATTGGGGGTTGCGCCAACCTGCATCATTGGAGCTTGTTGTATATTGAAATTCTGCACTCTGTCTTTGCACATTTTGCATCTGTATGGGGTTGTTAAACTCAAGGCTGCAATAACCCTGAATTGTGGAGTTGACTGTCTTAGTTAAGACAACACTTCCTCTTCCAATGCCCCAACTTGTTTAAAAAATGACATGGGTTTGTCGTCTTCAGACTACCCACATCCATTTCAGTACTATGATCAATTGGAACACTCTTCGACCTCCACCCTGCATCGTAGTTGTTCCCTGTTGATACACTCCTTGCATAGCACCAACATTCCCTACAAAAGGATGGGTCTGACCTCTTCTCTGAGCAGGCTTCATCTGAGCATCCATAAACTTCTTCAGTTTCTTCAGTTTGATGTCTGTTTCATCGATTCAAGACTTAGCATATCTTAAAAGTTTATAAACTGCCTTATTCTGACAACCAATCAAATTCTGCTGAATCATCATGCTAATATTAGGTTTAAATCCTATCACAAACATCAACAGAAAATGTCCCATATCCTTTGGTTCAAACATCTTCATTCCACTATACTGCTTGAACGCCTGCAATAGTCTGTCATTGTAATCATGGATTGACTCTTTAGGGTCCTGAGTTGTTCTGTCAGTTTTGATCCAATCAATATCTTTGGCCGACACCTTTGACATCAAGAATGTCATCATCTACTGATACTTTCTCAACACCAATGGCGAGGGGCTTTTTTGTCACTGGGTCCCTCATCAGCTCTTTCTCAGGCTATTCAATGGCTAGCTTACACTCTGCTCTCACTTGGAAACAGAATGTCAAACAGAGTTTTCAACTCAACCCACAATACTTGTGAAATCTTCACAAATCACTCAACCTACTTGTACCACTCAAATTTGGTTTTCCCTCAGCTTTTGAAAGTCATTAGTGAATGATGCAAGATCACTTCTGCTCCAAGGCACATAAACAAAACTTCAAGTTAGCACTTCTCTCAGCAGGAATTTTGATGTGCTTGTCTCTCTTTCTACTGGAGGAGGTGTTCCTCTGTCCGTTTCTTCAGTTCTTTCCTTATAGCCCTTCAACTTTCCCATTTATCTAACTCATTCCATTTCAGAATGTTTTGTATTAGCTCATAAATTTGTACTCATACAGGCTATATCTTCCTCATTAAAGCATACACGGCAATTCCTCTGTAAGGCTTTGTCTTTTTCAAGTCTATCTCATATTTTTGAGCCAACTGAGATAGTTTATCATAAAGTTGTCCTGCACGTCGGGGAACATCCTCACATATTAATAAAAGCTAATTTCCTTGATGAGAGTCTAAATGAGCCATTTCAAAATTCATGCTCATCATCTCATCCAATTCTAACTTCAATTTAGCCACATCTACCAAGTTCTCTCTCACAGGTGACTGATTCATTCCCTGACTCAACTCAAAACTCCCACATTCAATTGAAGGAGAATTAAAAGCTTTCACTCACTCATCTATTTCCTTAGCACTGAGACTCCTTGACACCACAGGGACATTCGTCATTTTATCATCTCCATTGTACGGAATTTAAAGGTAACTCCAATATGGGTGTACTAGAAGTTGGCATTTGCTTAAGGGTACCTATTGAACCACATCCTGTATGATCCAAAGTTGAATGAGCACTCACCACACATGGAGAGCTGGTGTTTGTTGGAACTAGAGGAACAAATCCTCTCATTTCAGGACTCACATCAGCAGTACCTGCTGTACTGGAGGTAGCCAAATTGTAAGTTGTCTTTCCTGGGAAATCAGGCTTATACATGCAGACCACAGGACCAATAGTAACTGGGACAGTGAGAGCATTGGCAGTGTTTGTGATAGTAGGGTGCAGAAACACAAATTCCTGTACCTTCTCCCATTGGTTCATGGTGCACATTCCCCGGAGTAACCCCCACTGAACCAGAATTTCCATTTATTAGGGCAGTAGCTAATTCCAGATTCCCACTACCATTAGTGCTATTTCCTCCCTCCACTGGGGTCTCATTATATGGAAGTAGACGTTCTGACAATAATGCTTCTAAAAGGCTTTCACCAGAACCACTATCACTGAGCTCACTCATATCATCTGTCTCTTTTCGCTTTCCTTCTTTCACTTTCTTCTCCTTATTCTTTTCTTTCTCTCTCAAATGCCTCAGTTGCAGAGGCTGGGTACAATCTAACTCCCCTGTATCATGTAAGTTCTCCATCTCTTTTGTTCAACATTCATTCTAGCATGAGCTAAGTATGGCTTTTGAAAGTCTTCCCTGATACTTCTCGTTTTCTCTAACATGAGCAGCATGTTCTCAAGCATTTAGGGCCATATGTAAAAACACTTTTTCCCATAGACACAGAATGGGTAAAAACCTTTGCTACATCTGGCCCTTAGTACCTCATACTGTGCAGGTCTAGGAGGTGATTCCAACTTGTATAATACACTTCTCAAGTTTCCAATAATTCTCAGATTCAGTGTTCCATATATTGGAAACCTCAATGCACTCTCCTTTTCAGTGATCTTGTGTTATTGACCAAGCCAAATGCATGTGTGGAGCCCTACATTTATTGCCATATAATGATCTGTGGTATCTTCAGGCAGTGCCTCTTCTCCCTCTCTGATAAGTGCAGGTACATTTCCTCTAAAAGATTTTGTATAAATGTAAAACAATTCATTTTTCAATCAAATATCCATAACCACAAATAGCATTTTTTTCCAGACCAGAAACACCTCTTTGTCTACAATTCTTTCTCAACAGCAACAACCAATCAGAACCCAACCCTTTGTGAAATACACAACCAATACCAGTGTGGCACTACACCAACTGACCAATACCAGTGTTACACACTGCGAAATCAATTAAGCTATTTGCAGCGGTTCACCATCCTTTACAATCTTCACTCACACACACTTCTTAGCATCAAACACACATAACAAAATACAATACAAATAACTTTTGTCTGCTACACTAAAGAATTGGAAGTATTCAGTCACGCAAGAGTCAAAGTAATCAAGAACGTAGAACAAAACCTTGACCTGTGGGGTATTATTTAGAATGGTACAGATCCACTTTGTGCATAAGGATCCTCTATAGCAAGCACACCTCATGTTTACACAAAGATAAATGTCCCATCTCAATTGTGCTGTTCACGACATCTCACAACAAACATCACCAAACTTAGAAGATAATTACAATATAGTGCCTTCTACACTTTTTAATACTGTCCAGGGATCTTATGTCATTTTGGACCCAATAACAACTTCAACTTCATTTGCTAAACACCACACTCACGTAACATTCCAAACATATCTGCAAAGCACCATCCAAATTCCACAAAGCACTGCAAGCTAAATGTAAACCACTGCAACTTGCGACCCTATTGCTACTCACATTTCCACTGAAAGGACTCTCTCCTGAATCTCTGGAACTCCGCCGGTCATCCAAATTCTGGACATGGACACTAGGGACTGAGCTCTAGAAACTAACTAATTTAGAATAGAGGATTGTAGGTCCCCTTACTTTAAGACTCAATCCATCCTCACTCTGCTACCATCTGATGATGCTCTGCGCCCATTATCTAACTTTTCTGCTTCCGACTGACCTTTTGTGGGTGCTTGAGTGGTAAAGGGGAGTTTAAGTCAGCCTTTTAAATTAATTAACAGTATAACCTATTTGGTCACACATTACATCTCGGAAATGGAGAATAAAGTTCAAAGGTTTATTACAATGTAAGGGACAACATGATAAATGAATCTCAGAGACATACTACATAAGTACAAAATCACCAAAGGTGAAATAAAGGGCTGAATAAAGTTAAATTGCATCAGCATAAGGCTCACAAGAATTTCAGTTGAGGCAATACAAAAAATGAGAAACAAAATCTGATGGTCAGTATATAGGTTGAGGTCTTATTGCCTAATCATTGGAGAATGTAAGTTAATCTAAATAGTCTAAACTAAACCAAAGAGAAACCTAAATATGTCTCAGGGAATATTGGAAAGTGTCAGCATACCAGAAAGCTCAGTAGAAGTTCTGATAGAGAAGTGTTGCATAACATAAAGCCACACAAAGGAATGAAGAGAAGAGAGGTCTGTACCCATCAAAGTCTCAAGGGGATCAGTCCTCATCTAACTAAATAAATACTAATTAATCCTACAGAACATTGGAAAAATCTACATCATCAACACAAGTGCTTTACCATCTTTCTCACACAGTTGAAATTGGCCACTTCCCTCATGTTTCTTTTCCCACAAATCGAACATCAGGATGACCTTGAATGTTTCTTGGTGTCTGGTACACAAGCAGGAGTCTTTTCTTCTCAATTCATTAGCACGCCTTGCCCTTGCTAAAGTTTCCTCCCATACCCCACTGTCTTCAACACACACTATGCTCTTCATTAACTTTAGACTTGCACAGAGGCACCTGAAAATAAAGAAAATTGCAAATCGAGCAAAACTCCCCTATCAAGGTTAAACACAAGAAAACAAATGTTTCAGCCCTTTGGTTCTGCTAAGTTAATAAGCCATTCAATGCACATTTGAAATACATCATTATAAGTGCATCTTGCTTTTATAACTGAAAACAAGAATGATAAGTGAAGTAGGATTACATATGCGGTTACATCGTGATACCACAATCAAAACAGATGGATATGAATGTGCACAAGTATTACAAATCATCATATTAAAATAAAATCTTAGAACACCCAAATATATGAACTACTAGTCTTCCACTGTGAATACACCTTCAATAATATGACTTAGATTCTCCACTTATATTAGTAAACTTAAGGCACACAATACATATATTTTGTCAATTAAACTATTATGTCACTCCTGTAACTCATGAGGGTACAAGCAAACACGTGTCACCAGTTAATTTGTGTTCATTTTTTGGTGTTCAAGAACTTCAGTCAGTCCTCGCATTGCTGTCCTGAATTGCAAGTTGAAGCCTTTAGGAAAGTTGTCGTTGGTCATTTCTTGTATATGCAGATAATGTATTTTGTTTCATCTTGTGGCAAGTAATGGTATTGGTGATGCAGGACTTTTTGGCTTGTTTGATAGTTTTGAGGTAAGCCCTCGTATGTATTATTTAACATACTTTGTTCACCTATTTCATTGCAAAGTTGGATTTGTATATTTGGGCAGTCGTGTTTCAGTGCAGCCATTGCTTTGCTGAACCATTTAATCGAGAATTGCACCCAGTTGTCTCTTTCCTCATTTTGCAGGGTGTCATCGTGTTACAGGTGTAAGCTCTGTTGCTTTTCAGACTTGTCAGAAGGATATAATATGGTATATGAGTCTGTTTTGACTTTGTTGCATGTTTTGTTGAATTCGTCCTTGATTATTTTTCTCAAATGCCTGCACGACATGATGTTTTTTTTTAATCTAATAAACTGGTGGGAAGGGAGCTCTTCAGAATATAGAGATGTCAACTATTTAAATTATCTAATTAAGCCCCAACAGGAGGACACCATTTTTCTGCACTATGTATCACATGGAAGATGATGTTCATTATTATTATCAGCTGCATTTGGAAAGGATGCTTGTTACCCTGAGACGTCCTGGTGCTAGAAACCCTCCCAGGCATAAGATAAAGCAGAAGGAAACCTGTCAGAGAATTCACGTCCTAAAGTGTATATAACCAAGTTTTAAGTAATTCCCTCAAGGAAAGAAGGTTATTGGTAAAGTGTAATAGAAGGGGGAGAGAACTCCACAACTGTGCAGCCTGCACATAGTAGGGCCGGTTGCCAATACGAACCCTCCTAACTTTAGGCACTATAACTAAATTGCCACCAGCTGATTGAAGTTTGTGGGTAGGCCTGTAGCGAATGAATCTGGACTGCAGAAAATGCAGCTCAGCTCAATGTAGAGCTTTATTTTTATTTTTATTTTTTTAAATGTCTTTAGTTGCTGATTATTCTATGAACATACACAAAGGAGCAATGCAAAGGCCGTGATATACAAGCGGCACAGTAGATTGAGTAACTAGAATTGCAGCTGATGCTGCAACAAGTGTTGAGCAGGAGTCCAGAGTCAAAGTAGGTTGGCAAGTATGAGGCCATCTGGGGTAAGTAGGACATCGAATGGAGCCCAGGATAAGCCAACAAAGGAAACACATCATAAAACAAAGCCATATAACCACAATATAACATTTCTATAACAAACAGCTGTCTGGAGAAGTCGGTAAGATACAGATCTATGATCCGTGCATAGTTCTGGAGGGAAGGAGGCAGGTTGGGGGCATTTCTAGACACTGAACATATGGTCTCATAATGGATTACAGCCCATGTGTTGTCAAAACATGTAAGTCAAGGATAAGGGGATGAGCAACCAGCCAGGATGTGGATTTGTAGCTGAGGTGTGTGGCCAGTACGATGGGGATGTACATGTTCCCACCTTTATGTGGAATCAGTCATCAGTAGATGGGTGTAGTTTATGATGCAATTGAAGGATGTAACTGTCATGGCAGAAGTAGTGCCCCTGCGGGATCTATAATCCCAAGCCAAGGCCTCAGCTTCAGCTAAAGCCCATTTGTGCGTCGCTCGGAGCCAGCAATCTATCCTAGGAGGGTGTGGTGCCTTCCATTGTGCAGCAATCAGGCACCTGTACAGAACAGTCGCTAAATTGACAAACTTCAAATAATGCTTATTATGCTTTGTGCGTGATATGATACCCAACAGGCAATGAAGCAAGGTTGGAGGAATCTGAACTTCTATAATGGCTGAGATCAGCTCCATTACCTGAGTCCAGACATGCTGGAGTGGGGACAGTTCCATACCATGTGAATGAAAGATGCGCAGTCTAGAACACACCTAGGCCACCCAGGCCGCATCTCAGGAAACATTCTGCTGAGGTGATACAGTGTAAGGTATGTCTCGTAAACAAATATAAATTGTGTGTATTTCAGACATGCATTTCATGAGACTCGTTGGACTTGTTCAAGGGCCATAGCCCATTGCTGTTCAGTAAGCGCCATTGATAAGGAATCCTCCCACTGTGTCTTACTCTGAGACAGAGGGCCACCCCTGCCATTATGTAGTGCTGTATATAGGGTTGAAATCACCTTGCGGCCCATGCCATGAGTCAATATACATTGGAGTTCTAGGTGTATCTGGGGTTTGGACATACCCTGGGGCCAAGTACCCACAATCCCCGCCCTGATGACCAAATACGGAAGAAAGAGGCCAGCCCCTCTGCCATACTGATCTTGCAGGTCTTGGAAGGAAAGTAGGACACCCTTGTGGTAAAATGCGCCTAAGTCTGATGATTCTGTGCATCACCACGGGGCAGGGTCATGGAAGCCCAATAATCTATTTAGGACTGGTATGCTCCAAAGGGGTAGCTGAGGTGTGTAAGAGTGCTGTGTACACCTAGTGTGCATATATCGAGTCCATGTATGCTTGGCTGCTCACAGAAGCATTCCCGAAGTACAGCTCAGTTTTTCTGGGGAGAAGAGCCACTCCAATAGATCCATGCCACCCAGCGAGGCTCATATCAATTACCCTTCCATGGTTCTGCACACGTTAACCACCACATGGGCTACTGGAGCTGTGCCGCAGCAAAGTACAGCTCCAGATCGGGGACCCCTACACCCCCCTCAAAGACATGTCATTGGAGGATCAATAGGGACGCTCTCTTCCTCGCTTGACCCAATATCAGGGTCGACAGGAGACCACGTAATGTGGCAAAGAAGAATGAAGGTAGAAGCACTGGTAGGGTTGCGAAGAAGTACAGTAAGTGTGGGAGGACTAACATTTTAGCAATCAATGCTCTTCCCATAGGCGACAGGGTTAGACGCATCCAGAAGTGTATGGAGTGATGTATAGAATACAGTGGTTTCCCATGATTGCCATCCAGGAGATCCCTAGATGAGTGATAACAATTCACCCCAAGATATTGAAAGGTATCAAAGGCCCAGGGGAGGCAGTTGTCAATCAGGAGGTTGCATTGAGCCTGCTCGGCCCTCCACACTGGAAAAATTGAGGATTTACCCCAGTTGATTCTCAGGCTCAATAAATCCCAGAAATGTGCAAGGAGCGTGTACAGGGGTGGTATCGCCGAAGCATGGTCCTGTGGGTAGATAAGAATGTCATCTGCATGTAAGAAGACGATATGCCAAGCAGGCCCCACTTAAATGCCCCACTCCAGTCCCCTCCAGCTCAGTACAGTGGACAAAGGCGCCATGGCCAACGCAAACAATACAGGCGATAAAGTGCATCCCTGGCAAGTGCCTCGTTCTATGGTAAAGAAGCGTGAGGTACAGTGGGTGGGGTGGACATGGGCCCTCGGGCAGTGTACAGTAATTTAATCCACCACAAGAAACCAGAACCCACACCAAAAGCTTGCAGGAATTGAAGCAAATAGGCCCACCTAAGAGTTTCAAACTCCTACTCAAAATCTAAGGAGACGGCTACCAGAAGATCCGGCACCGCTGCGGAGGCATTGACAATGTGGCTGATATTAAAATGCGTGCCCCTGCCCGGTACAAAGCCATTCCGATCTGAGTGAATAAGGGTACCCAAAAGCGGGAGCAGTCTATTAGCAAGGAGTTTACTTAGGATCTTATAGTCAATGTTAAGCATGGATAGTCACCTGTATGAGCCTACTTCCATGGGATCTTTGCCGGGCTTCGGTAGCACGATAATTAGAGCTTCACTGAGTGAATCGCATAGTACACCGAGTGAATGTGCCTCACTATAAAATTCTAGAAGGTGAGGATCAAGAATGTCTCTGAAGGCAGTGTATTACTAAATCTGGAACCTGTCAGTGCCTGGCGTTTTGCCCCATGCCATTTGTTGTATTGCTAACCCCATTTCCTCTAACTGGAGAGGCTGTTCCAGTTTCTGTCTCTGGAATGGGGACAAGGCGGGGAGCAATCCCGCCTGCAAGTAATCTTGTATATGTGATAAAGGAGACTCTACAGGGGAGGAGTACAAATGTTCATAGTACATGGTAAACACCTCATGGAGGTCTGTCTGAGTGTTCTTGACTATCCCGGTGTGATTCCGAATGGCCCTTATCAGGGTCTTGGGTGCCTCTGTTCGTATTAACCATGCCAAAATACGTCCAGGTTTATCACCATCAGCATGCTGTTGGGCCACAAAGGCTTTATAGTGTAAATCACCTAACCATTGGAGTTCATTCCAATACCTACACCACAGGGCTGCCAACTTCAGATGTGCAGTTGGATGTGATCGACTTTATCTCCAGAGTATGGAGAAGCACCTTCATTTCCAGCACACTCCAGGTCAAAGTGGATTGGGTGCCCCATGTTGTGGATATACAGAGTCCTCGCATCGCAACTTACATAGTTTCCTATTCCAACCCTCTAGCGGTCCTGGTATCCCCATTCTCAGTCAAATAAGTGGAAATCTGAGTGGCTAATGTGGTTCAATAGGCTGTGTCCTGCGAGGCCTCAGTGCTCATGCGCCAGCAGGGAATGATTGGATGCGTCCTCCCCCACTGGAAGGTGACCTGAAGTGGGTTATGGTCTGAAAGAGTTATGCTCAGATATTAAGAGGCACATATCAGGGGCCAGCACTCAGAGTTGCAGAAGAGATAATCTGGACGAGTGTGTACCTGGTGGCCCGGTGCATAATAAGAGTACTTCTGTTCCCCCGGGTGACCCACTTACCAAATGTCATGGAGGTCCATGGTCCTGACCCAGTGCTGAAAGTGTTTTGTGCCATGTATGACGGCTGTGCCCAAGAGAGGGAGTATGGAATTGTTCCATTCCATATCTTGTAGACAGTTAAAATCACCTCCCCACATCCCTGGAGCCTGTGGTGTTAATAGCATGGTAGGAGATAGGGAGTCTAGGAAGGCGTCTTGAGCAGTGTTAGGGGCATAGACGGATACTAAATGAAAACAACGTCCATCTAGGGTGCCCTTCACCATCATATATTGAACCTCTGTATCGACCAAGACCCTATTCTTCACAAACGGGACCTCTGGTGCAACCCAGATAAGGACTCCTCGGGGTAGGAGGAGTAGCCTGTGCCATACATCTGCCCTCCCAATTGTCTATTCACCTTATCCAATTCACTCTTTGTAAGGTGAGTCTCTTGTAGACATGTATATCTGTCGCCTTCTGAGATATGCATAGATCTTCTGTCTGTGGGCCGGTGTGGCTATGCCCAGAACATTCCATGTGAGTGTGCCAGAGATAGGAGCCATAAGTATCAAGTGTAAGCACCCCAGGTGGGCAAATAACAGCCCCCCGTTGTCAGTAAACCCCTCCCCAACCATGACTCAAACAGTAAATCCTCCAGACAGGGCAATATGAAACCAGTGAACAAGTAAAATAAAGAACTCCCATTCCCCAGCCCTGAGTGCAGAACAGCCTCATGCTACCCTCTATAGAACAAAGCAACAAATCTGCAACAAGTGCCTGCTTAGCGGCCATGTCCATATTGAATACTCTCGTGTGGGGGGACTCAGTAATGAGTGACACCGAGCTCAGCATGAGCCCTCTCCAGAGGTCAGGGCAGAAGATCCAAACTCTCCACCCCCGGCATCTTACCTCCAAAGCGGGTACAGTCTTCTCAATATGGCATCTCCCTAATATGTTCTTATGTGGCACCACTAAGGATGAAATCAACATGTCATCAGCTGAGTGTAGCGTAACCTACGGTCCCGGGTGGGACAGAGCACTAGAGTAAAGCGAGCCCCTAGTG
This sequence comes from Pleurodeles waltl, assembly GCF_031143425.1. Taxonomy (NCBI): domain Eukaryota; kingdom Metazoa; phylum Chordata; class Amphibia; order Caudata; family Salamandridae; genus Pleurodeles; species Pleurodeles waltl. The sequence continues at coordinate 712,534,765 of NC_090437.1, read as the reverse complement.
TCCGAGCCGGAGTCCATTGCATGTCAGTGAGGAGGGATTTGTGCTGCAAAGAAAGACCTCTATGACTGCCTTTGCCTGCTCCACCATCACTTGGTCCTTAGTTGGTTTTGATTGAATTGGCTTTCTTTTTTTGCGAGTCCGGGACTTGGGCATGAGCCAAAGCAGGTTCTCAATGTAGAGCTTTAATAACTATACATAAAGCCTTGAAGTTGACTGTTTTGGGCACTTTCAGCCAATGCAATTTCTGCAAGGCTGCTGATTAGGATGAATAGTGGGATTGGGATAACGCTAGGATGCTCTACAGGAGTATGACTGCAGCTCAGCTATTTGATAAGAAAGTCTGGTCATATAAAAATAAGGAATTAAAGTAATCCAGTTGACTTAAGATAAGTGGCTAGACCACCTATGGGCGATGTTGGTCAGGAAGAATGGTAAAATTAACTAAAGTTCCTGCATGCGAGAAAAGTATGGGATATGGAGTTTGTTTGTCTGGGTGGAAAGTGGAAGCTCTCAGCCATATGAACACCCCACCACAGTGGATGTTTCAGATTTCAGGTTCCTGGGAAGCGGCCAGAAATTTTCCCATAAAGGGTGTGGAGATCTAACTCTGGAACAACAGAGAATTTCAGTTTTTCCCCATTAATTTTAAGTGAGTTCAGTCCTGGCCAACAGGAGATGTTCCTTAAATAGTTGTCATAGTCTTCCAGAGGCAGAGGGCTAGACTCATTCACTCACATTACTTTAGTGTCATTGGCATAGTTTCATAAAGCTGATTCTATGACTATGAATCAGTTTTGACAGGGTATTTAGTGAGGTGTAGAATAAGATAGAGATAAGGGAAGAGCCCTGAAGCAATTTCCTAGGCCAACTTTCCTGAACTGAGATAGGAAGGTCAGAAGATGGATTGACTAGAATCTGTCTTCAAGATAGGACATACACCAGTCAAGAGCAACACCCTGAAGGCCACCTGCTGTAGCCTTGAAATTAGAATGGTAGGATTTACTGTGTTCAATGCAGCAGACAAGTTGAGTAGTACCACAGCTACAAAATGGCCCTTGTTTGTTGCCTGTCTAAAGTCACCTAGTATGGCTACCAAAGCATATTCAGTGCTGTGGGGTAGGCAAAAGCCAGGGTGTCAGGAATGAGAACACTGTGACCTTCATGAAAATCAGAGAAAATATTGCTAACACGTTTCTCCACTGTTTTCACAGGAAACTGGAGAAGGGATCCTCCTCTGTGTTCTTCTGCTCTCTGATAGCAGAAGAGCTCCCCTAACCAATCCAGACAGTGCTTTGATGGCTGGTTGGATGGACAGGGCTGGCTGGATGCTTCATCAGTCCCTGGAGGCCTGTGCTTGGTCTCCACTTAACTGTCTTAAGGCAGCTAAGTAGAGAGCTTCAAAGTGCTCATGCCACTTTGTCTGGCACAAAACAGCCAGCCAAAGTGACATGCGCACTTTGGAACATCCAGTCAGCCCTGCCAATTAGCAGCTGAGGACACGCCTAGCATGTCTCTGGGCTTGGGCAGGAACATTGCTGTAGTGTGCACTGTGCAGGTAAAAGAAAAATGCCAATCAATCTTTTCATGGCCATTTTATTTTTCCCTATGCCGCTCCCACCAGACAGGGGCAATGCTCCCCCTCCCTTGAGAAAAAAACACTGCTGCATTGTTGGCAATATTTTTTAGGTGATCTAGCGTGACGTTAAGATATGACAGCTCAGCAGCATGTTTCAACTGATCCACTTGCACATTTTAGCACTGCCATTTTGGTCTGCACTCTAGCCTACAGCTGCACAGCAGTTATTAATTATTACTGGCAGGTTTTAGGGGGATTCTGTCTGACTGATTGTTTTTTTTTTTAGCACAGCTGATTTGTTGAATTTGTTTTTACCTGTGAATGTTTTCTCACTTTAAATGTTAAACTGCTTCTTATCAATGTACTTCTCATCTGACCTACTCCCTGATTTTGAATGCTGGCAATTTTTTTTATATGCCGGAATAATGTTGAGCACACGCCAGCCCAATGCCATTTTCCAGCTGCTACACTTGCATGTTTTAGCATCTTCATTTATGTCAGCGCTCTAGACTTCATAGCAAAACATGAGTTTGACGACTTAAAGGGGTACGCTACACGGCTGAGCTGCTGGTGTGCAAATGGCAATCTCATCTGCACCAATCAAGCTACTGGCCCTGCGTGGCTATAGCCACTCTGCCAGTTTAACAATAAATGTCTCCCCGTTGGATAATCTTTCATCCACCTTCTAAATAAGGTACTCATAAGATACATTTTTAAATCTGGGGATGAATTGGCTGGGCTCTGTTAATATGCAGAAATGAACTAACGTCTCATTCTGTGAGGGACGCTGGTCCGATGTCTACATTAAGGGGCAGTCCTAGGGGTCATATAGCCCACTCTTGCATTGCACAGGCAATTTCACCCAACACCGTCATCATCCCTCCCGAAATCAAGGGTGCTCTAATTAATGCACAGTCCATAGTCAAGCTCTTATAGCTTTGGAGGCCTGAAATAGTAGTCTGAACTGTCACACTTGCAGGAGTGTGATGGTTAGTAGTTGTTTTGTTATTGTCATTTACATTATTACAGGGGCATTGTGTGGTGCAAGCTGCAGTGGTCTCCTGACGAGAAACCTGGCAGTTAGTTTTTTTTAGCACTGGGGCTGTGCCTGTCCTACAGGGTTTAACATGATTCACCTCCTGCATCCTGTACCCAGAGTGGGAGGGCTAACCACTATTTTTAGTAAAAAGCAGAGTGTGAAAGCCTACAACTGGACGCTTTGCATTCAGTTGAACTTCTTGGTTTTACAGCTTTCTCATTCAGTCTATGGATGAGGTGATATGCTGTTCCCCCACCCTCCCCCACTGTGCATGTACTAATTTAGTTAATTTCCTAATTAAGTTGATTCTCCCACAGGCTTTGACAGATCATTTTCTCATTCTTTTTCAAGTCTGGTTATCTGCCTCTTGTCATCCTATTTGCCCATCTACTAACAAATCTATTAGGTCATGTCCCTGGGTCAAATTATCTTGCAATGTCTTGTCATTTGCCTTTTATACTTCTTCTTCAGTGCTAAGTAATCACACAGCAGAGGAGGAGCTGGATATTAATGTGCTCGTTGACAATACAGCACTTTGTTGCCCTCTCCTCGGGTGAAAGTATAATTGGGATTACACCTACTTCTTATCATAACTGGATTAAGCAGGTTCAAGATACCTGCCCCCTGCGTAAGATAATTCATCCCCGGGCATGACCTTGTGCACTGTGTTAAAGTGACACCTTTAGATCAGCTAAACATCAGTGCAAAAAAATTTGAGAAACTGGGGTGTGAATACAGAATTGAGCAAAGGATTGCTCAAAAAATGTATATAACAACTAATTCTTGCTGTAAAGGCTGACTGACATCCTTGGTGTGGTCTTCCTCCAAACATTTGACTTCACTCTTCTTGCTTAGTGGTTTCATTTTCATTGGTATTAGGTCTCTGTGCATTTTAGTACTACTAACAAGGGGTGGGCAGAACTCTCAGAGTATCACTCGCAGAATTTGGCAGAGGTACAGGAAAAAAACATGAGAGTCTGTGGAGTTCTGCGAATGGGCGAAATCGGCATGTTTTGCAGCTTGTGCTGAGTTTTAGTGCTGGGAGCTCGTTACGCGCTGAAAGCTCAGTGTGAACGGCAACATAAGGTCACCAGAGAGCACTGCTGCTCAAGTTGCTTTTAATGCCACCTGAGTAGGTTTAATACATGAGAAGCATCTTTCTCATCCTGAACGGTCAAGACCGCCCACGACTGTTTGGGATGAGAACATTTTGTTCAGTGCCCCACTAGCACCCATAAACCTTGCTAGAGGATGCCAATTCTCACTCTTGCTCACCAATTTACCATTGGCAAGCCACGCATGAGAAAAATCTCCACCACATGGTGGTTGGAGGACTTGGGCCGGGAACTCTGCGTTACAAGCGTAATACAGAGTGGCCAAAATTCCATCAACTCCTCCAGCAGAGCAGAATTTATCTCCCTCTCCTACTACTAGCCAGTGTTAAAGTGCTTGCGCTCCCTCCCGTAAACATGGTAGTATTGGCCTACACCTGACTGGAACATTTGGGCCCAGATTTATACTCTGTTTGCGTTGAATTTGCATAATTTGTTTACGCAAATTTGGAGCAAACCTAACTCCATATCTATACTTTGGTGTTAGACCCGTCTAGCGCCAAGGTTTTGGAGTTAACATCATGTTTTGCTTGCGGGAAACTACCTTGCGTCAATGAGATGCAAGATAGGCATTCCCACGCAAAAAATGACAATATGCGCCATATTTATCCCCTGTGCTAAAATGACGCATGGGGGAAAGGGGCCAAAGGGTGCCTTAAATAATGGTGCTAAGCTCGCTTAGCGCCATTTTTAACGTCTGGGTCACGGAAAGCGTTAGGGGACCTCTGAGCCTATTTCCATGGTCAGAAATCATGGAATGGGCCCACAGGTGCCCTTCCCTAGCCCCAGGGACACCCCCACCCACACCAGAGGGACACAAGAGGATGGGGGAACCCCATCCCAGGTAAGTAAGGTAAGAACAGGTAGGTATTTCCAATTTCCATGGGGGCTAACTTGGGCCCCACTAGATGGCATTGGGGTGGTGGGAATTACTCCTGTCTTTACTAAGACAGGAGTCATGTCCATGGGGGTTGTATGTCAAAAAAGTATGCTAATCTGGTTAGAGGCATTTTTATGCATCTTCCCAGACTAGCGTCATCCTTTGATGCACCACCTCCTGTTCCCCCTACGCCTCCGCCACTTGGCTTGCGTCCTTTTTTAGGACACTAGCCAGGGCTTAGCGCCGGCTACCCCCATTCCATAAATATGACTTGGAATGGCGCTAGCCAGAGGTAAACTTTATCATGCAAAACTGCATTAACGCAGTCATCCTATAAAGTTTGGAACTTGCTTTAAAAGCGTTCTAGTGCCCAGGTATCTATCTAAAGTCTCCATTCTGGCTCCTAGACCTCTGTTGAGTTTGAATTGGTCAGCCAACCCAGGCCGGTGTAGTCAAGCTAATTTTCCCAAACCTTTCAAAAGTTTACATAGCTTTTTGCTGACCAATGCTTGCGTTCGGTTGCATTTAAAAGTGATAATATCTTCTAAAATCTGTATCTCCAGCCCCTCTGGTCTTTGTTGCTCATTAAAATATGATCTGTTTTTATAAATTGTTGTCCAATTTCTTTCATGTTGTGTGACTTTCCTATTTCCTTGCTTGGTGCTGTTAAATACTTTACACCAAGACCCAGATTTAAGAAGCTCTAGCGCCACATTAGAGTTATTTTGTTTACGCTAAAATGGCGTTAGGCCTAAAAAATCTCTGCACCATATTTACAGAGTGGCACAGTGCATGCATTGCACCACATTGTAACCCCTTGTGCCACATTATGCCTGCGCCAGGCTTATTGTATGCAAGGGGGGTGAAAAAATTATGCAAAGAAATCTAAACGATTTCTCTGTGCTATTTTAAGCTTCAAGAGCAGGTGTTAAAAAGAGGCACACCGTTTATTAAAATGGGCCTCTATGTACTCTGCAAGACTAGAGCTAACATTTTTGGCACTAGTCCTGCAAAGTGTATCAATAGCGTCAAAAATATTGATACTATTGGCCCTACCCTGCGCCACAGTGCGCCCTAAATTAAATACGGCTCTAAGGGATGCTAGAAAAATGGCGCTGCATTGGATGTAGTGCCTCTTTTCTTAAGTATGCTCCTAAAGTTCTGTGCCAAGCCTTACTGCTCGAAGCCACAGCTACCTAGTGTTGAGCTTAAGGTTAAGTAAATAAGCCTGACTCGACCCAAGATGCTATTTGAAAGTTTACCGCACAATAAGGTCTCACAGCCATTTCCTACAGTACACCTAAATCCTCACCGTGGCTCTGCTGTTGGGGTTAATGTCTTCCTGCCAGACAGTGAGAGAAAGCAGACTGGGTGTACGCAGGGGGGGGGCATCCTGTGAGGATGGCTGGGATTGGACCTGTTTCCTACCCACTTATTCTTAAAAAGGCTTGCCTCCAGCACACACAAAGGAACCAGACACCAGCCTTTTGTCACCCCTGATTTCTTGGAGCGTTGACTGAGGAAGGAAATAACTGTCCAGAATCAGATGTGCAATTAGTCCGGGATGTCCCTCACTTCAAAAGCTGGTACCAGGTATAAAGATTGAACCCTCAGAACAGCAATTCAGTACCCTTATAGATCTGTGGGCATTACAGAAGAAGGACAGTCTTGCTCCCCAGAGGATAGCCCTGCTGCTTGAGGCCTGCCTTGTTTCCCAGAGGAATGCCCTTCTGTTGCCTGAGGACTACCCTGCTCTTTGAGGACTGCCTTGACTCCCTCAGGTGGCTGCACTGCTGCTTGAGACTTCTGTTTGAGAAGTAAGACTGGACCCACTCCCTTCATTCCAGGTTAGTCTGAGTGACTGCAAGGGTCAGTTGGCAGACCTACTCTCTGAGCTCCAGGGATGCAGAGGCCGTCCTTCGACTGTCCAGCTAATCTGCTGCACTGGTCCTGCCTAGACCTGCAACTGGACATGCCTGAATCCCGCTGACCTCTGCTGGAGTGAGTTTTTGATCCCCAAGTGGTGCCTCCCCAGGTCCTGGACCATTAGCTGGCATCAGTTGAAGAAAGGTGACATCTTAAAGAGTTGGTCTCTTCGTGAATGGGCCTGTTAGCACCGAGACCCACCCACGATGATGACCAACGCAAAGCTCTGGTGAACTTGACTCTTTGCGCCAAAGTGATGAATGGCAACACAAGATCTGCACTTCACACTACAGTTATGACGGCCTGCAGTGACCACCAATGCAAAGCTCCAGCTATTGCCTTCTGCAACCCCCAACCAGCTCTTTGTGTTATAACAGCGACAGCCCACGTTGGCCGGCCTGCTCTTCCCTGCTCCTCGCAGCCTCCTGCACCTCAAATAGAATTCTGGACTTTGAGAAAGGAACTTTTTCGTCTGGACTAATCTGGTCTCAGTATCCGGCCTGCACTCCATCACGGTTGGCCTGAACTTTTGACTTCCCGGTCTAGCATGACCAAATGACCACGAACTGTGCTTTTTGTTTTATGCACTATTTTCTCTTAAAAATATAAAATTAAATATCTCTGGTTATAGTGATTGGATTTTTATTGTTCTGTGCTATTAGGCCTGACAGCCTTAGGGTGGTCACCCCTAACTTTTTGCCTGCCTCCCTCCACTTTTTGGACACTGTTTATGCTTGTTTTAGGATTCTGCGCACTTTACCACTGCTAACAAGTGCTAAAGTGCATATGCTCTCTCTCTTAAAACATGATGACATTGGATCATACCCAATTGGCTTATTTAATTTACTCATAAGTCCCTATTAAAGTGCACTATATGTGCCCAGGGCCTGTATATTAAATGCCACTAGTGGGCCTGCAGCACTGATTGTGCCACCCACTTAAGTAGCCACTTCACCATGTCTCAGGCCAGCAATTGCAAGGCCTGTGTGTGCAGTTTCACTGCCAATTCGACTTGACATTTAAAAGTACTTGCCAGGGTCAAGACTGATTTGCATTTGGCTGGCTCCAAACTGGGGTGGCATGGTGAGCAAAAGAATGATGGATTAAACCCAGATCTGTGACTGGTGGTGAGTGTTTGCATTGTTCAGCACTCCGCCCATCATCCTTTTGTGTTGCTAGGTAATCCATAGGGCAGGGTGCTGTGTAGACAAAAGGCAGGACATGTACCTGTGTAGTTTACATGTCCTGGTAGTGTACAACTTCTAAATTTGTTTTGCACTGCTGTGAGGCCTCCTCCTTTCATAGGCTAACATTAGGACTACCCTCATATACTGTTTGAGTGGTAGATGCTGATCTGAAAGAAGTAGGAAGGTCATTTTTAGTATGGCCAGAATGGCATTACAAAATCCTGCTGACTGGTGAAGTTGGATTTAATATTTCTATTTTAGAAGTGCCACTTTTAGAAAGTGAGCATTTCTCTACAATTAAGTCCTTCTGTGCCTTATGATCCATGTCTGTTAGAAATGGGGTTTCTGGTTGGCTAGGGCATGCACCTCAGCCAGGCAGAACCTACCCTACTCTAGTCAGGGCTTGGGAGTTACACATCCAAGATAACCCCTGCTCACCCCCTTGGTAGCTTGGCACGAGCAGTCAGGCTTAACCTGGAGGCAATGTGTAAAGCGTTTGCACAACACACAACACATGTGACGCAAAATACACACCACAAAGTAAACACAACACTGAGCTATGTAAAAATAATCTGTATTGCACAAAACATAATTATTTTAACATTACACGTAAGTAATACCCTGCTACCTTAGCAGTTGCCAGAGGGTTACACAAGTTACTAATACTCTGCACGAATATGCAGTTGTCACATTAGAACACGTAAGTACTCAGGATTCTGCAACATAAGCAGTAGACAGGAAGTATAGGAAAAAGGTATATGCACTTGTCATGAACAATTCCTAAATACCCATAAAAGGAACATTAGAGAATATACCACAAGTCATATGCATACATATCAGCTAGACATGCCAGAAAAGGAACATTAGCACATATATGTATCACCAGTAAACAGGTATGCAATAGCAAACATCTGAACATCTATAGTAGGCGCCTAGAGTCTCTAGAGAATACCTGTGGCTGGTGGGAAAAGGCACTCCTAGTGCCTGGAGATGACCACGGGGGCCCCCGGTGCTCCTGTGCGCAACACGGGGTCCACACAGTGTCTGTGGGGGAGAGGGGCAAACAGCACCCTCTCTCTTGCGTGCTAGTACGGGCCCCTCCGGGGACCCAGGATCTTTAGGGGCCCTCTCTGAGGGGAGGGGGGCCCAAAATCCAAAGTTTCAGGGTAGTCGGGGCGATCGCGCCCCTAGCGCAGTGACCGGAGGAAAAGGTAACTCCCTTTCTCCCACGCGTCCTGCTGGTTTAGGGCGGAAGCAGCCCTTGTCCGTGGTGCGGCTGCCCAAAGGGGGTAGAGGGAGCAGGGGCCTCCGTAGAGGCTCCTGGTCTGCTCCCTCCTGCGGCCGCACCCGATCGGGTGCACGAGCCGCACTGCTGTCGTCCCTCGTCCTCGAGGGAGGCAGCTCGGAGGGTTGGCGCTGTCGTTTGCCCCGGGGGTGCTCCGTAACGCGCGCATCACCCGGGGGCCCAATAGGAGCGGCCCAGCTCCTTTCTTTTGATTCAGGGAGTGCCCCGGGGGCACTAGAGGCAGCGTAATCCTCGCACCTCTGTCCCGAATGTGGCTCCCGGGCTGCGGCGGTGATTTTCCCAGGCAGAGGCACCGGGGGGAGAAGTAGGGCTCAAAATAAAACGCTCTGGGCATAGTTGTAGAGAGGATTTGCAGGGGTGAGGGCCACAGCACCCTGCCCCTGGGAGCAAATCCAAAACAAGAAGGTGAACAGGGCTGGTGGGCCCAACTACAGGCCAGCACAAGGGGTGCAGATGGTGGCAGTTCCTCCTAGTGTCCAGGCAGGTCACAGGTCAGCACAACAGCAGCAGTCCAAGGTGGTTTCCTGGTGAGTCCATTCATCAGCGTTCTGTGTAGTTTCAAGTTCCAAGGATGTTCAACTTGTGGGAAAAATTCCCCTGTACTTATAGTCAGTTCTTACAGTGTTTTTCAATGGTAGGGAGAGGAGGTTCCAACCAGTTACAAATGGTTCTGGGAGTGCCCCCTCTCTCCTTTCAGCACAGGCTCCAAACATCAGTGGGGGGTTAACGACCCTATTGTGTGAGGCCAGGGCACAGTCTTTACAAATGCAAATGCCCTGCCTCTCCCTTCTCTCAGCCCAGGAAGGCTTTACAATATGTAGATGCACCTCTGTGTCACCTCCACCCTCCCTGTGTTCAGGCTGTCTGAGAAGTATGCACAAAGCCCCAACTGTAAGTCTGCCCAGACGTTGGTTGGAGACAAGCTGAAAAACACCAAAGGCATAAGCACAGATAAATGCGCACTTTCTAGAAGCGGCATTTCTGTGATAGTAATAAAAAATACACCTACAATAGTAAGCAGCATTTCTTACCACTGTCACAACCATACCAAACATGCCTACGCTACCCCTCATCAATCAGACAATACCCCTTACACCTAAGGCAGGGCATTTCCAATGCAATCCTATGAGAGGGCAGCACTCACAGCAGTGAGACACCAAGTTAGGCTGTTTGTCACTACCAGGACAGGCCACGCAACGCAACATGGCACATGTCCTGCCTTCTACATACATGGCTCCCTGCCCAAAGGGCTAGCTAGGGCGTAGCTTAGGGGTGACTTACATGTAGGCAGGAAACTGCGCACACAGGCTCTGCGCTAGCAGTACTTAGATAGGTTTGACAGGCTACTTCAGTGGGTGGCGCAAGCAGCGCTGCAGGCCCACTAGTAGCATTTAATTTACAGGCCCTGGGTATAGGGATACCACTTTACAAGGGACTTATAGGTAAATTAAATATGCCAATCAGGTAGAATCCAATCATACCAAAGTTGTAAGAGAGAGCACATGCACTTTAGCACTGGTTAGCAGTGAAAAAGTGCTCAGAGTTAAAACGTCAGCCAAAAAGGTCTGAAAAATAAGGAACCAAAAGCAAAAAGTCTGGGGAATGACCCTGTAAAAGGGCCAGGTCCAACAATGTCTCACTAGGTTCAGTTGACAACTCCCTTGTGCATTCACTCAGATGAACCCCAAACACAGGATGCTCAGCCACACTTGCATACATCTGCATATTGAAAGGGTCTTCCTGGGCTGGGAGGGTGGAGGGCCTGACACTTACATGTCAAAGGACAGTAGCCTTCCCTCACACAAAGGACTCCCAAATCCCCTACAGGGACCCTGGCTTACAGGATTGAACTGAAAGCCACTTCTAGGCCACTCGTTGAAGTCTCCCCCCACTTCAGAGGCACATTTGGGTATTTAAACAGGGCCTCTGCCCCTACCAACTCAGTCACTTCCTGGAGAAGAAACCCTGAACCAGAACCTGCAACCTGACAAGAAGAACTGCCTGGCTGCCCAAAGGACTCACCTGACTGCTTTCTGAGAAGGACTGCTGCCTTGCTGTTGCCATGCTGCCTTGCTGCTCTCTGGCTGGGCTGAGAAGTGCTCTCCAAGGTCTTAGATAGAGCTTGCCTCCTGTTCCCTTAAGTCTCAGGGCCAAAAAGACTTCATTCCAGCAAGAAGAACTCCCTGTGTGGCGAAAATCAATGCACAGGCTGCCAGAAACGACGCACAGCCTGCATCACGGTGAGAAAATCACTGCATGCTGAACTGGAATGACGCAGCCTGAGTTTGCAATGAGCAGATCAACTGGAAATTCGACCCACGACCCACTGGATCCACGCAATGCTGAGCCGGAACAACACAGCCCGACTTCCGAGGAGGAATCGACGTGCCGTCTGCCGTGCAGTAGAAATTTCCAAGCAATGCCCACCAGATCGACGCAGCCCCTGTGACTCCTATCAGCGCCGGATTTCAACACATCATCCCCGGGGCATCCGAAAACCACGCATCCCAAAGAGGATTCCTGTCTATGCGCAAGAAATCGATGCAAAGCCTGCTCTGCATGAAAAATCAACATCCCATCGCCTTTGTGCACCAGGAAAAATTGACTCACATCTCCCCGTTTTCCAAGCATCTCCTCCTCTGCGGTTCCTTGCAGAGAATTTGAACGCAAACCAGGTACTTTGTGCTTGCAAGAGACATTTATTGCTTTTAAGAGACTAAAGACACTTCATATAATTTTTACAGTGATATTTTAACATATACTTATTGCATCTTAATAGTTTTGACCTGCATCTTATCAGATAAATATTATATATTTTTCTAAACACTGTGTGGTGTATTTTTTGTGGTGTTCTACTGTGTTATTAAATGATTTATTGCACAAATACTTTACACATTGACTTCTAAGTTAAGCCTGACTGCTCAGTGCCAAACTACCAGAGGGTGGGCACAGGATAATTTGGACTGTGTGTGACTTACCCTGACTAGAGTGAGGGTCCTTGCTTGGACAGGGGATAACCTGACTGCCAACCAAAGACCCCATTTCTAACATGTGCCATTTTATTTTATTAACTTTACTCTATTTTTCTAAACTGGGTTGGGATTTTTCTTGTGTTTTTTTTATTACTAATTGAGCGCTGCATAAATAGTTTACACTTTTCCTCTAAGTTAAACCTGACTGCTTTCTGCCAAACTACCAGAGGGTTAATCATATGTTTATTTAAGGACTTTTGTGGTACACGCTGGCAAGGATTGCAGTTGTTGCCTGAGTGGGGCTTTCACCCCATTTATACAATAACCCGATTTCTCACACAGTTTAATTGCCTATGGTCCAGTCTCTATCAAGGCCATCTTGTATCTTTAATGTATTAAAATACTCACAATTGAGTGACTCTCTTTATTTTTCCTTTGATGAAAAGTTGTAAACATTGCTTCCAGTTGTCTACCTCTCATGATCTTCATTTACTGTTATACCCAAATTCTAATCTCACACAGGAGGCCAAGTCAAAGGACAGTTTAACTATTGGCCTTGTCAATTTGGTTTCTCTGAACACCAAGGCATTTTTGAGTTTGATCAACTCCATTTTTTCTAGATCACCATTGGATCCTTTGCCCACTTGCATTTGAAAACAGGTATCACATTGCCTTGCCTCACCCACTTTATCAAGAACTAATCTATCTCCTAATCCGTTGGAGAGTCACTTACATAATGCACCACACAAAGGAACAGTAATTGTAGGTTTTTCACACACCTTAAGGCTGCTCGGCCTCTGGAATAGTGCTATTCAGACCTATGCAGACCTACTGCGATATACATATTTTTTTATTCAACGTATTACAAGCACATACATTGTACGATTGGTAGAAAATGCTCTATGAATTGTCTTTAGAAAATAATCAGTGATTCACATTTTTTGCAGGAAAATATGCATAATAAACTGAAATTAGACTGCTAAAATTAGATCTGATGAAAGTACTTCAAACAAATAACTTCATATTATTCTTTTAATAAGTTTGTGCATATTTTGTGACAGTTCCTTGCAGCACATTCCACATTTTGCACACACTACTGGGCGATTTCCTGTGGAACAAAGGGAGGAAGCATGTAGCAGTAAGCAAACCACAGCTCTCAATGGAGAAAGGGTGTGCAGGTGCTCCAAACTGCAAACATTATTATTTGGTGGCCCAGCTTCAGTGGCCACCTTGTTGGTCGGCAGATTGACACATAGAGGAATTGGGAGCAGACCTATAGGACCAAGCAAAGGTAGACAAGGCCACAGGGAGGACTCCCCATCAAACTAATAATGTCCTATGAGAGGCCCACAAGAGCTACTGCAGTAGTCTGTGTCACATGGCCAACTTGGTCCCATACTCACCTGCAGTACACACAGGTTATATATTGTCCTTAAAGGACAGAATTGGGATGCTGGAGTGACACTGTGTGAGGAGGCAGGATTTTGCCACATTGTGGAACTTATTCCAAGATGGTGCCCTGGTTCCATTTGCACAGCTGTGCAATGATAGAGAGCTCCCCGTGGGCCATTTCTTCGCCCATAGGTGTTTAACTGTGGAGCTTGAAAGACTATAGCAGATCACTGACACAAAACCCACTGCCTACCTGAATTCACAGGCTCTGCACACGGTAGGTGCTGGACAGTTTCTAATCACATGGCTGTACCACACTTTTTCCCAACATACACAAGACCCCCTGCTTCTATTCCCAGAGTCTGGCAAGAAGACATGGGCAGAGAGCTCACTCAGAAGGAATAGGATAAAACCCTCTGATATTTGAGGAAGGTCTCACTGAATCCCAGGTTCCAATGCATTCATTTTTATATACTACACAGGGCCTACCTAACCCTGACTAGGCCCCACAGACTCTTCACTGACCCGTCCCCTAATTGCCCTTGCTGCTTGGGACTGGTGGCTGATAAAATACATATGTTCTGGGACTGTCCCATAGCAAACAACCTGTGGCTAGTGGTAACGAGCACATTGACAGACCTCTTAGATTGACCTTACCTTCACACTATGGGCAACTGTCTGCTTGGACTGTATAGGAAGAGGTAGGTGGGAAGAGCTACAATGTGTTTCATTGATCTAGCGATGCTCATAACTTATGGACTAATAGCTATGAACTGGAAAGCCAAAGCGTTGCCTGGGATAGAACATTGGTTTGCAGATATGCTTGTATGTCGCAAGGCAGAAACAACAGCACTGAGATGAGAAGAAGCCCACAGCCCACAGAAAAAACCTACAGCGGCAGACTGGGAAGACCTGCTAGAAAGCCTGCAAGTGCCCATAGGTGACTAAAGACTATAACACTCTGCAGTGTTTTCCGAGGGCGCAGACCTTCCTACTCTGATAGCTGAACATACAACATGGGGTGGAATTGGGTATGCGCCAATACATTCAGCGGTGTGTGATACATTGTCAAAGTAATAAATGGTGGGGTTGTGGGGTAGTGAGGATTAGGGATTTCATTATTTCATGTCAACTGGTCAGCCCCCAATAAAGTAGTGAGCCCTGAACATAGCAATCGTGTGCTTGGGTAACTGTTCTCTTTTGCTGTTTTACTGTCCTTTATTATCTACCACCTGGAGAGCACAGAACTCCTGTAAGTGCAAACAAGATGTGATGCAATAGCAGTATGTGAAAATACATATTCTTTCCATTCTGTTCTGCACTTCTGGCTAGTGATTGCTAGCAATCTGCTGCATGTCAACTGTGAAAATCTAATAAAGATGTGTTTTTTTTTTAAGTGTGTGGATATTTTAAAAATTGTAATGCAAAACTATTTTTTACTTTTGGGCGAGGGAGCATCACAGAACACAGCTTGGCTGTGTAACACCATGACCACTTACTTTCTTAGCTCATTGTGGCTAGTACCTATCCTGTGTTCAGTCGGAGTCTTAAAATAGTCTAGCGAAATGAGAGACTGCGTATACAAGAAACAATATAATCAGTACTTGTCTGTAGTGTTTACTTGCTTATTTGCCTTTACCTCACTATGTTTAATGACCTATTTCACTTAGTGTATGTACTGTAACTTTAACTTGCTTAGACTTTTATCTTTGTTCTGTCATGCTGTAGAAATTAGGAGCTGGTTGCTAAGTGATGTTGGCTGTTTTTCTGGACTCTTCACTGACCAGTGGCAGCTCCTCAACTATGGTGGAGTAGCGTCTCCACCCCGCCAGCAGCAAGCGCTGAAAATCCTTTAACAAGGAAAGGATAAAAAACTAAGTTTATTATCCTTTCATTTTTAAAGGGGTGGGGCATTGGGGATGAATGACGAGCACTGAGGGGAGTGCACTCTGTACTCCCCTCATAGGGCATGTGTGTTTGGCTATCCGTCTTGGCTCTATCCAGCCTGGCTCTGTGTTGCCGGGCTGGATACAGCAGGCACAGGCTCCTAGTCTTCCTGGGAGTGCCCTGGCTAGGTGCTCCCAGCTAATCCTGATGCTGCTCTGAGCAGTATCAGGATTGGCCGCAGGGCAGGCTAGGAGCCTGTGCCTGCAGCCTGAGGAGATTGAGGAGTGGTAGTGCAGGAGCGGAGGTAAGTTTCTTTCAATTTATTTATTTTATTTTATTAATCTTCCCTCCCCCCGGGCTCCGCCCTGCCTCCTGTAGCTGCTGTGAGCCATGGCTGGCTCTGACCATGGGTCTTAACATTTAGACCTCTGTAATATTCTACTACTTTGTTCTTCATTTGCCTCCGATGTCACTCTTTTGCCAAGCCCCGATACTACTCTGACCTTCGTGTGCAATGAGATTTTACAGAGTAGCAGCCTGGCCTTGACTTGGTCTGCAGTAACCTGTGTCAAGTTATTGTCAGGCCTGTGGTCGGGTGAATGTGTGCAGAGTTAGTCCCCAACACGGACTCAGCTTGTGTGTGGAAGAGACCAATAACAATGATTTGTGGTTTCAGCTTGGATGAATCATCAAATAGTCTGTCCAAAGTCATTTTATTATGTGAACTCTGCCTGTGGGTGCAGCCATGCTAGGGCTAAGCTTATCCTGGGTGCATCCCCTGCATGTTGTGGGGGAAACCTGTGTGTAGAAAGTGGAGGTCAAACCAGTTCAGCCTTTACACATTCAGAGCCTGTGTTCAGCCTGTATAGAGCAAATGCTTAGTAAAAGCATGTAAACAGACTGGAGGAAGTCTGATGGTAACTTGTACACCAACACTGCCTCAGTCAGCATACTGTTAAGACATCACTTGTGCATCACTTGAGCTCAGCCTGTGTGATCCAGTGCCTTGCCTGATGTCAGTTTGTGCACATCCACAACATTTCTTGAACAATATATTGCCACTATTTTTAGGGAGAATTTTGAATGCAGAACCTTTGAAGTCAGTAGTTTAGGTGGGGCAGAGGCCCTTGGTTTTTGCATTTCTTTTTCCCATCAACATTCAGTAGCAGGTGAGCTGGTGTATAGGCCCCAGGCCCGCTGGCCATTTAAAAAAAAATGTTGGGCAATTCTATTGAAGATCTAATACCAGCATATTCACATTTTATGCTTTTGGGGGATTTCAATCTCCATATGGATATAGGACTTCTACATGATCTGATTCAGATGCTCAGTCTTAACCAACATATTTTTCACCTGACGGTCACTTAATTGACCTCATTGTTTTCCAACTTCTCCTTAAGTCTAGATGATCCTTTATAACAAATATGGACTGATCATGTCCTTATCAGATTTTTCTGGGCCTTTCTAAAAACTGACCTCTGCTCCTAGGAGGACTGTCCACAAAATAAAATTTGAGGAATTTCTCCAGTCTGGAGCTGAATACTCCAGTTCTTGAGGGCAGATGGAGACAGATCTACAGGAAGTTGAGAACTTTAACTTTAAGGCAAGGGAAAATGCCATTCCTCTCTGCCAGCTAAGTCTGGAAGAACAGGAGTGTCTAGCACTTGGTTTTCAAAAGACCTGGTTGCAGACAGAAAAAAATGTAAGATCCTGGAAAGAGCATGGAGGAAATATTATAAGAATGATGATAAAACTAGTCACAAATCAGCGTTAAGAGACTATTATAGCAATATTAAAACTGCCAAAGCACGATTCTTTGAATTGAAAATCATGGAATCTGTAAATAAGTCTGGGGAAATTTGTAATATTGTTAAAACATTTCTCAATCCCTTGGCAGCATCTTTTTTTACTCACCTTCTTTAGACTGGTGTGACCAATTAGGGCCTCATTATGACCCTGGTGGCCGGTGGTACACTGGTGGTAACACCGCCAACAGGCTGGCGGTGTTCCGCCAGTGAATTATGACTGTGGCGCATTAGCCACAGCCATACCGCCGGCCCCTCCACTTGACCGCCAGGCTTCCACCAGGGAGTCATAATCCCGCCCCCGACCGCCACCCTGTTCATGGCGGAAAGGCTGGTGGTAAGGGGGACTCGGGGTGCCCCTGGGGGCCCCTGCACTGCCCATGCACTTGGCATGGGCACTACAGGGGTCTCCAGGCACAGCCCCATCGCACATTTCACTGCCCGAATTTCGGGCAGTGAAATGTGCGACGTGTGCTGCTGCACCCGCTGCACATCGAAATTGCCGCCGGCTCTATTATGAGCCAGCTGCAATGTTCATGTGACTTTTCCGCTGGCCCAGCGGAAATGTCAAAACAGGGAGCCAGCAATACCGCCAGCACTGGCGGTATTGTGGTGCCCGTGGCTTCAACAGTCTTCTTGCAAGACCGCCGAAGTCGTAATGAGGGCCTTAGTCTGTTATTTCGAGCCAAAAATTTAAAGATTCAAGCAAGTCTCCTGATATCCACTCCACTAAGGGACCTGACTTTTAAAATGGATTCTGGATCTTACGATCCATCTGTGGAAGCTTCTCTTTCCAGTTTTGATACCATTTCCTTAGACGACTCGGTGAGGGAGTTAAGGACTCTTAAATATTTCTCTCCCTCTGATCATGTCCAAATACTTGGCTTATCTGCAAAGACTTTTAGGCCCTCATTATGACATTGGCGGTAAGTGCCGCTTACCGCCATGCTGACTGCCGCCAACATACCCAGACCACAGCGATATACTGCTACGCGTATTATGACCCACACATAGAAATCCGCCACTATACAGACACACACAAGTCCGCCACACCAAAGGTCAGTTATAAAATGGCGGTACCAAAACCCACACTGTTACACCAACGAACTACGCCCAAGGCATTATGACCAACGAATCACTGCGGCGGACATTCAACTGTGGTAAACCATTGGTGGTACATACCGCCACCCTCAAAATACACACACCATACAAAACTACACCACATTGGACAATTCAATCTACACACACCTGACACACATACACATACCACAACCACACCACTATAAAACACACACACACATTACCCACAACCCTTTACCACTACAAACAATTCACAACTGAGAGAGAGACACGCCAGGAGCACCCAATGAGCAGAGCCACAGAACACCATCACCCATACACCATCCACACACCTCACAACACACACCCCAACACATCACCCTACACACCCTCACACTTACCACTCACACAACACCCATGGCACCACAAAGACACCCCAGGTTCTCAGAGGAGGAGCTAAAGGTCATGGTGGGGGTAAATCATCAGGGTAGAGCCACAGCTATTCAGATCACAGGTGCAGCAGACGTCCATTGCTAGGAAGATGGAGCTATGGCGGAGAGTCAATGCCGTTGGACAGCACCCCAGAACAAGGGATGACATCAGGAAAAGGTGGAACAGCCTATGGGGGAAGGTGCATTCCATGGTAGCAAGACACCAGATAGCTGTACGGAGGACTGGTGGTGGACCTCCACATCCTCCCCCACAACTAACAACATGGGAGGAGCAAGTCTTGGCAGTCATTCATCCTGAGGGCCTGGAAGGAGTAGCAGGGGGACTGGACTCTGGTAAGTAAAACCTTAAATACTTTCACCCCCCTACGTGCATGCCATCACATACCCCCATCCCTACCCTCACCCCATCACCCCACCACCTCACATATATCCCACCATCACAACCCACCCATTCCAATACCAAGCCCTGCATGCAACCCCAATGCATGGACACCACTCACAGACCTGCATGTACACCCATCACCACAACGTGCACACTAGTGACAATCACTTAGCCAACCAAATCACAACTAACACAAGCCAAAGCTGCCTTGGTAATAACAACCATAGAAGGAACATACCCATGCACAAGATGTCACACGCAGTAACAATAACACTGCATTTACATCCACACAGGACCCCAACACAACGTCACCAGAGAGGAGGTGCCAGCAACATCCAGTCCCCCCCGAAGAGGCCCACAGTGATGACAGCAGCTCTGCACGCCTGGATCAGGATGACCAACCTGGCCCACCAGGGACCTCTGGACAGTCGGTGACTCAGGCACAGTCCCATACCACCACAGAGCCTCCCCCCTCAGGAAACACCAGCTCAGCACCCACCCAGCGGGCCCATACATCTGTCCCCAGGACACGTCAATTAGCAGTGTGTCCACCACTACAGGGACCCCAGGCAATCCCACAAACACAGGACGATCAGGGACCTGGGGTTAGTGGCAGGGGGCACACGGTTCAGGGGACAGAGGCACAGGACAACAGGGAAGCTGGGAGGACTGCTGTGCGACAGGGGGAGGACAGGCCCAGAGAACTGACTCTCCACGAGGCACTCACCAACATCCTAGGAGCATACCACCATTCACAGGAGACCATGGGCCAGATACTGGCCAAGTTGCAGGAGACCCAGTGGCTACAGGAGGGACAATACCTGGGGATCAGGGAGAACCTGAGGGACATCCACACCACCCTGGTCATCATTGCAGGGGTGCTGGCAGACATGGGCAACACCATGAGGGAGGCAGTGGCACACCAACGTGCCCCTGACAGTACCCACACCGATGCGCAGCCCTCCACCTTCGCTGACGCTAGTGGACACCAGCACCCCTCCCCCTGCAGATGGAGAACCTCCACACAAAAGGTTCGGGCGATCCAGGCAGAAGCCAGAGAATATTGCCAAGACCCCCGCCAGGAAATAAAACTCCTCTGAATGTCACCCTAGTGTCTCACTTTGTCACCCCGTCAACCTTGAACTGCCATTGCCCCACTCCCTATGCCCCCTTAGACAATGCACCTGTGATACCAATAGACTGGTCTCTATCCTGGACATTCCTCCACCATCAACCCAGCCCATTGCAATACCCCCTACACTTATTAGCACCTAAATAAACACCCTTGGAACTAATACAAGTATGGAGTCCGTCAATTGATTGAGATATGTATTTGTTTCACAAGCTGTTAACAAACAATTCACATGTACAGGTTTGACCTGTAGTGGGCAGCAGTAAACACACCAGGAGCCAGAGTGGGGCACAGATATCTGAAAATAGAGATGCCAAAGGGTATAGCAAGTGGCCATAGAAATAGGAAAATCAGGCTGCCATGTACAATGTCCAACACAAAACTGCAATGGAAGGTGAAGTTAAAGTGTCTCACCTGTGTGTCACTGGAAGTACTTTTGAATTATGGTTGATCTGTTCTCCACATCCTCTTCCTCTGCCTCCTCTTCGTCACTGTCCACAGGCTCCACCGCAGCCACACGACCATGTCCAGCCTCATCCTCCTGCAGAAAAGGCACCTGGCGTCTCAAGGCCAGGTTGTGCAACATGCAACATGCAACATGCAACGATGATCTGGCACACCTTCTTGGTTGAGTAGCACAGGGATCCACCTTTCATATGGAGGCACCGGAATCTGGCCTTCAGGAGGCCAAAGGTGCGCTCAATGATCCTCCTTGTTCACCCATGTGCCTCATTGTAACGTTCCTCTGCTCTTGTCCTGGCATTCCTCATGGGGGTCAGTTGCCATGAGAAGTTGGGGTAGCCAGAGTCACCTGTAAATATTGAGGGATACCTGTTAGCCAGACACTCACCCTTAGGGCCAACCCCAGACCCATATACCAACAGACACTGGGCTCACCTATTAGCCATGCCCCGTGCCTCTGCAGTTGAAACATCACACATGGAATGCTACTATTTATTCCTCAAAATAAAGGCATCATGCACAGACCCAGGATACTTTGCATTGACATGGGAGATGTATTGGTCCGCCAGGCACACTATCTGCACACTCAGAGAGTGAAAACTCTTTTGATTTCTGAACACCTGTTCATTTCTCCGGGGGGCGGGGACAAAGGCAATATGTGTACCATCAATAGCACCAATGATGTTGGGGATATGTCCCATTGCATATAAATCAGCCTTCACTGTGGCCAAATCCTCCACCTGGGGGAAAACAATGTACCTGCGCATGTGTTTCATCAGAGCAGACAACACTCTGGTCAGCACTTTTGAGAACATAGGTTGTGATATCCCTGCTGTCGCTTGGAAGGACCCACTCGCCAAGAAATGGAGCACTGACAGCACCTGCACAAGACGGGGGATACCAGTGGGGTAGCGGATAGCTGAAATTAGGTCTGGCTCCAATTGGACACACAGCTCATGGATTGTGGCCCTATCAAGTCTGTAGGGTGGGATAATGTGCCTGTCCTCCATTGTCGCCAGCTCCACCAGGGACTGTACACGGTATGTCTCCATCTCGTATTCAGCCTCAGCGGTTGAACTCTAGGGTGGAAAACGCTGAGCAGATGGTCATATTCAAATATATCATCAGATTAATATGCTTTGAATTTTTTTACAGAAACAGTATGTGAACGTGTAGGTCCATTGATGTGCCCATGACTGCTGTGAAGCAGTTAGGTACCAGGCCTGTTCTCGCCTGAAATGGCTGCCGCCTGACTTGTGAGGAGGGACAAATGGAAATAAGGTAATTCCGCTGACGTTATGCACCGCCGCGGACGTGACCATCATTTTCTATCTGTTCACTCACTAGCTACCTGACCTTCAACTGGAGAGGACCTACACTGCAAGTGCTGCTGTGACCTGTGACTGGAAGCGACCATGGCTCAAGTGTCTAGGGAAAGGGCCCCTGCCTTCACTTCCGAGGAGTTAGAGAGACTAGTGGATGGGGTCCTACCCGAGTACCCTTTACTTTATGGTCCTCCAGACAAATAGGTGAGTACACTGTGAGCACGATGCATGGGGCATGAATGTATGGAGTGCTGTGTGTGTCAGCCTTGTGTAGTGGGGGCTGAGGGGTCCTGGCCAGAGTGCTGCATGTTTGTTGAGCAATGTCTGTGCGTAAGGGGTTGGGAGGTATATGCTGGGCCATGAGTATAACAGTCCGGACGGAATGACTAATACCTTTTCTGGGGTTTTGGGGGTCTTTGACAGGCGGAGCACCCACTGTCGCAAATGGTGGGAGGACCTGCACCGATGGGCAAGGAAGACGGCGGAGGCCCAGCTGGGGATGGCCTCCCAACGAGGAAGGGGTGCACATCATACCCTGACCCCCCTGATGTTCCACATCTTGGCGCTGGCCTATACGGAGTTGGATGGGCGCTTGAAGGCATCACAGCAGCCACAAGGGGGTGAGTACAGATTCAGAATCATGAAGGTGCGTGTGTTGAGGTGTTATCTGGGTGGTGGATGTTGGTCTGTGGGTGCCCCTAGTCCAGGATGAACATGGCAGGTTAGGTTCCATGATGGACAGGCTCAGATGCACTCCAACCCCATTAATGCTAGTGGGCATCTACTACTGGGCAGGGTCCTGTGGGTTTCAGGTGTGCAGCTAATGGCATTAAGCATTGTACCCCATGGTCTGGTGACTAACATTGTAACTGGTATTGCATGGCCTAGTGCATAGGGCTGTTGCCTGTGAGCTGTGTGTGCCAACGATGGTGTTGTTGCTGGCATTGACCAAGTGTATTCTCTGTCTCTTCCCCACCCTTCATGTTTTGTCGACCTGTCCTTCTGTGCATTAGCATCATCTGGCAGAGGAGCTGAGGCACCGGCAATAGAGGGAGCTGCATCCCACATGGGCCTGGAGGCCGAATCCAGCGACTGTGAAGGCAGCAGTGGGACACAGGGCGAGGAGAGCACCACGACGGAGACAGGAGGGGACAGTTCTGACAGTGACACCTCCTCCGATGGAAGCTCCCTGGCTGTGGCGGACACCTCTGTGCCCACCCCATCTACAGGTACAGCCGCCACCCACGTAACAGCACCGCCCTCCCAGCAGCCCCTCAGCGAGTTTCCCGTCCCCGCTCACCCAGGAGGGTGGGCATCTCCTTCACCCCAGGCACCTCAGGCCCTGCCCCAGTCAGCCTTTCTGCCCTCAGTGAGGAGGCTATTGACCTCCTGCGATCCCTCTCTGTTGGGCAGTCAACCAAACTCAATGCCATCCAGGGTCTAGCAGCGCATTTGCAACAAACAACTGCATTCCTGGAGGGCATTCACACTGGTGTGGTGGCCCAACAGAGATAATTCCAGGCTCTGGCCAACTCACTGATGGAAGCCATTGTCCCTGTCTCTAGCCTCCCACCTCCAACTCTCTCTACCCAGTCCCATTCCCCTCAACCCCAGCCTATCACAAGCACACCTTCAGCCCAGCATGCATCCAAATCAACACACAGAAGTGGCTTAGGCAAACACAAGCACCACACATCATCCCACAGGCACTCACACAAACACCATCCAGATGCAGACACACCAACATCCACTGCCTCCACTGTGTCCCCCCTCCTCGTCATCCATCTCCATCCCAGTAGCGTCTCCACTCACACCTGCATCCACTAAATCCTCATCCACTACCTCCATTACCATCACGCCTATCACTACACGCCCCTCACTGGCAGTCACCACCCGCACTTCCATGCACACGTCCCCTGTGTCCTCTCCCACTGTGTCTGTGCCCCCTCCTCCCACAGTACACAAACGCAAGCACTCAGACACCCAACAGCCATCCACCTCACAACAGCATCTAGCCCATGCACCTGCACTCAAACAGAGCAGACAGACACCTCCTACAACCACTCCCTCTTACTCCACTCCTAACCCTTCACCCTCCTCCAGCCCCAGTGTCCCTAAAAGGCTTTTCCTCTCCACCCTTGACCTATTCCCTGCCCCCGTCCTTCACTTTGGAGCAGGGTGGGCAGATCCCAGGCCAGCACCTCAGCCACCCAGTCTACTGCCATTGTAGTTTTGGCAGCTACTGCATGTGTGAGTGGCTCCATGGAGGCACCCGTCAGCACTGCCAATGTGCCTGCACCACCTGCCAAGGACAAGAAGGGACCAACAGCTAGCAAGGGCAGGAAGGGAACACCAGCCAGCAAGGGGAAGGAGGCACCACCAGCCAGGAAGGGGAAGGAGGCACCACCAGCCAGCAAGGGGAAGGAGGCACCACCAGCCAGTAAGGGCAGGAAGGGAACAACAGCTGGCAGATGCAAGGAGGCACCACCATCTGCCAAGGGCAGGAAGGGGACAACAGCTGCCAAGGCCGTTGTAAAAGGAACAGACGCCGCAGACAGGATGAATCTGGTGCCTGGGGCTGGAGCAGCATCTATGCAAACAACACCTGCCATGGCACTTCAGCCATCCGAGGCTGCAGGGGAAGGGCTGGAGCCTCCCCCTACCACTGACAGCACCGCCACCTGCACCGCCACCAGCACCACCACCTACACCGCCAGCAGCACCACTGCCAGCAGCAGCCCCAGTGGGCAGCCGTCCGAGGCTGCAGGGGAAGGGCTGGAGCCTCCCCCCACCACTCACAGCACTGCCACCTGCACCGCTGCCAGCACTGCCACCTGCACCACCAGCAGCACCCCTGCCAGCAGCAAAAGCCCCAGTGGGCAGCCATCCGAGGCTGCAGGGGAAGGGCTGGAGCTCCCCCCATCACTGACAGCACTGCCGCCAGCCCCGCAATTGCCATCCACTGAGCAGCTGTCACTGCCGGCGAGCAGTGTGTAGTCGTGTCTACATGGGCTGTAGTGTGTCCTGACCCCTGCAACACCTGTAGGTGTGACACGCAGGTGGCAGCCTGTGACCATCCAGGATCAGCATCACAGGGCACAAGGCCCCTTCCAGAACCAGTGGAAGAATGCGTCCACTCACCCCCTCCTTGCCAGGATGAAGCACACTAGGCACAAGGCCCTCTCCAGAACCAGTGGAAGAATGCATCCACTCACCCCCTCCTTGCCAAGATGAAGCACACTGGGCCCAAGGCCCCCTCCAGAACTGTGGCTTTGCACTCCCCAGGACCAAGCAGTGGGCAAACCACCCAGTAGAGAGACTGTGACTTTGCATTCCCCAGGACCAAGCAGTGGGCAAACCACCCATTGAGAGACTGTGGCCTTGCAGTTCCCAGGACCAAGCCGTGGGCAAACCACTCACTTGAGAGACTGTGGCCTTGCACTCCGCAGGACCAAGCAGTGGGCAAACCACCCATTTGAGAGACTGTGGCTTTGCACTCCCCAGGACATCGAAGAGGGCATGTAGCCCCCTCCAGGAGCTGGGGCTTGTACCATCTTCCGGCTGAGATGCCCCCCATTCCCCATCCCCCTGAGGTGCCTGTGTGTTTTCAACCTGATGCTCCTGCAGTGTTCTCTCCGTATTGAGACAGGAGTCAAGTGTGGCCTTGGCCTATTGGAGTGGGCATTGTCCCTCCATTTGTATATATTGTACATACTGTTTTGTGCTTTAAGGACGTATTTATCTAAAGTTGGAATATTACACTCATTTTAATCAATTCCTTTTGTCCTTGCATTATTCCTGAGGTGTACGGGGTGGATATGTAATGTTGTTGCATATATTTGTGTTTATGGTGTTGGGGATGGGGGTGTTGCATGTTGCGTGTGTGTGTCACTCTCTTTTTCCTCCCCCCTCCCTTGTGTGCTAGGTGCGGTACTCACCGTGATCGTCTTTGCCGTCGTTCGTGTTCCTGGTGTAGGAGGAGGTAGACCAGCATTGGGAATATGTGCAATTCAGGCTCCATGGTGTCGTGGTTCTTCCTTGAGTGTCGAGAGGTGAGTTGTTTCCCTTCTGTGTACTGTTTCCGCCATGCTTTTGATGGCGTTGGTACCGCCCCGGAAAAGGTGGCGGATTAGTGTGTCATAATACAGTGGGCGGTAAATTGTCATCTGCCTGTCTGTTGGTGGTTACCGCCGCAGTGCTTGTTCCTACCACCGTGGTGGTCTGAGTGTTAAAGTGGCTGTCTGTGTTGGTGGTTTCCGCTGTGGTCAAAATTCAATTTTTCTTACCGCTGGCCTGTTGGCGGTATTACCGCCGCTTTATCACCGACCACAAGGGTTGTAATGAGGGCCATAATCCAACCATTACTCAAATGCTTAAGTGCTCCCTGAGCATGGCAGTGATTCCTAGTGGCTGAAAACAAGCTAATATTCTCCCCCTTCTGAATGAACCTTGGCAGATCTGAGGATACTGCTAACTACAAACCTATTTCATTGCTCCAGCTTTTTCTAAAATATTGGAGAAACATGTCAACTTGCAACTTTCTAGTTATCTGGAAGTCAATAAGTTGTTGCATTCGAGCACCTCAGGATTTAGACCTCGATATAGCATGGAGAGTGCACTTCTTGAGGTTTGTGAACTTATTAAAGGCATACTAGATGGGGTGGAAAGACAGCACTGATTATGTTAGACCTATCAGGTGTCTTTGACACAGTCCCTCAAGTCAACCTTTTACAGAGGCTCTTGAAGGTGGGCATTTCTGGGAAGGCCTTGAATTAGTTAACCTCCTTTTTGGAAGACTGCAGCCTACCGGTATGGATCCCACCCTAATCTTCTTTAGCCAGAAAACTGTCTGTTGGAGTTGGAAGCGGGGTCATTAGTTGTGTGGCCTGCACAATTAAAGGGTCAGCACACGACCACCACTGTGAACCAAACAAACCATTGTAGTGTTTGACTCTCATAGGGTAGCGTTGGTGAGCAGTCCAAGGCTTACTCAAGGGAGATGGTGTGGGCTAGTAATCCCCATTCGAGAAGCACACAAGCATGACACTCACTACATAGGTGATGAGCTGTTCTCCTGCTGTGACTGGCTTTGCTGAAAGTTGTGTGGCATCACGCCGCCGCATTGCTCCTTGTTAGGAGGGTGTCCGGTTCATCCCAGACACCCCCTGCATGGCGGCTACATCAGAGGGCAGCCATGGGAACCCACTCCCAGCTGCCCTTGTGTTTGGGGGGCATCCGGTCTCACCGGACACCCAAGCCATGTCACCGCTTCGGTGGAGGGCAGTTCAAGGAACCCATCCCCAGCTGCCCTCTTGCTGGGTGGTGTCTGGTCCCACCCGAACACCCATGTCAGGTGAGTATTGTTGGGGAGCAGCTCGGGGAGCCCACCCATGGCCACTCCCACCGGCTCCCTGCATGGCCAGCACCTCCAGTTGCTGCCGCGGGAGCGGGCAGACACATGCTGCTGTGGCGGCCAAACAGGGCCTCCTGGGGGAGTGCGACACCACTCCCCCCTCCTCTCCACCTTGTTGGGGCCCTGGGATGGGGTCCGTGGACCCCTCACCACTCTGGGGAGTGCCACAGCAGTCTCCGCCTTCTGCCTCTTCGTGGGGCCCCCCTGGCCACTTTTCACGAGGGCGTGATGGTGCTCCCTGACTTTGTCTTCTGCTTGGGTGCCCCAGGTGGGCTTAGGGGCCCGACACTATATTCACAGGGAGCACAACAGCACTCCCCAACTTGGTCTTCAGCAGCCGGCTCTCCCTCAGCCGGTGGCCATCTTTGCTGGGGATGAAATGACATCCCCTGGCTGTTTTTCTCAGCGGGGCCCTGGGATGAGGTCCGGGTTCCCCTTCTGCCATTTTCACAGGGCATGCGACAGCACTCCCCACCTTCCTTCTCTGTGGGGCCCTGGGATGGGGTCGGGGGCCCTCCCAGCTTTTCTTCACAAGGTTCACAATGGCAGCCCCCGGCCTTACTACTATTTGGGGGAAGACCCTGGCCCACCCCCGGGGCATCGACCAGAGCAGTGACGGAGTCCCATGCGCTTTGCCGCTCGTTCAGAAATAGGTCAAAGGTCACAGACCTTCTCCTTGGGATCTCTTGGGCCCCCAAGGGCCGATTTTGATGATTCTGGTGTCAATTTACTTCTGGTGATGAGCCCTTGCCACCAGGAACCCTTTCATTCAGCCTCTTGGCCTGGAAGGGTCCCAGATAGTAGGGAGCCACTCCCACTAACTCCTGGTGCCAGCCTTTCTTCTGGGTGCCCTCCTTGTCTTTTGGGCAGCGTGCTCTTATTGCGCTAGCCCAGCCTTTCCCTCAACTTGTCCTCAGGGGGAGTAAGGGGACCAGCTTACATGGCCCTGGCATATGCCTCACTGGGCATCAAGTCCTTCAGGGGAAGAGGTCCTGCCCCAGGGGGCAGTCAGGGGGTTCTTCCTTCCAGTTGCCCATGATGCCAGTCTGCAGTCCCAGTGTCCAACAATGAAGCACAGCCAAGAGAGAGAGCTCTCCCCTGTGCAGGACCTTTTAAGTGGGGGCGGAAGTGTCCAGCAGGCCTGCACCTCTGGCCAATCCGGATGTGCCACATCACTTCCTTGTCCCTGTCCCCTCCTCCCCGCACAGTTTTTTTGGATCACTGAAAATTGTGTTTTTCAGGAGCTAGGGTCACATGTGTTTTGAAACTCAGCCCTTCATTCCTAACATTCCTTCCAGGGCTTCTCCACCCATTTCCTGGCAGGGGCTGACAGCTGGCTGATTGATGCAAGGCCCTGCCCAGGCAACTGGATAGAGCAGTAATTGACCGTAATCCTGAGCTGAGTCTGAGAAAGGTGGCATGCCTGGATGACCCACAAGTTGTACAACTATGCTTCTGTAACCTACTGCATCATTCTTTTCATACAGGTGACAGTGTACACTGGCGTGACTCTGGTCTCGGTGGGCCCGAGAGGAACTGAGGTATGCCCCAGGTCACTCTTTCCCATTTACATTTAATGGATTGTGTCCACAGTCAAAAGACAGTGAGCTCACTGAGGTTGACATTTACTGGAGTGTCCCTACAGTAAAAAAACAGTAAGCATACTGACTATCCCTCACATGTGTACACCCATCTAATGAAGCTTACTCCAGGTCACCACCCACTCTGCATAGTTCCTTCTGCACCAGGCTACCTAAGCCCAATTCTTGGCCTGCACATGCCAGGATCTCTCCCAGCAAAACCCTCACATGGGTGCACATGCGTGTGCACACATGATCATGTGTAACCAGCCGAGGCTTCCTACTCTTGCTGAGCCACAGCAGCCTTTCCTTAGCATGGCGGCACCTGCAGTAAACATGCACAGTCCATTTTAACATGAGTTTACTGTGGGTGAGTCCCTGACTAGAAGGCTTCCTTACAGTAAAAGGTCAAAAAACAGGTTGTCAAAAAGTGAAAAATCAGGGCAGACCAGATGGTCAGAACTGTCCTCTCATAGTTGGGGTCTCACAGTGCTCGGTTTTGAGATCTATTCTTTTTAATATTCACATGACCCCTCTTGCTGGGCTGGCAGACTCCTTTGAAGCTAAGATCATCTCATATGCACACAATACGCAGCTATTGTTTTCTTGTGGAAAGGGCTGCGAGCTCCCTATGAGCCAGATCAGCAGCTGTTTAACAGTGGTGTTTGACTGGCTGTCATTTCATCAGCTAAAATGCAATGCTGAAAAGGCTGAAATTCTCTTGTTCTGTGATTTGCCTGCAGATTTCTGGCTTTTTGCCCTAAGAACGCTCCTCTGCCGGGTTCTCAGAGCTGTGTTGTCAAACACTTGGGTGTAAAATTTGATAACCAGCTCTCCTTTAAGCCTCAAATTAAAGCAGTGGTTGGATCTTGTTTTGCCATTTTATGTAGTCTTAGGAAATTCTTGCATCTATTTTCTTTTCCTGCCAAAAAGACAGTTAGTCAGACTCTTATAACATCTAGACTCGACAATGGGAATGCCTTGTACCTTGGCCTTCCAGAATATTTGTTAGACAAACTACAGATGGTCTAGAATACTGCTGCCCGTCTCCTTTATGCCTTCTGCTCAAAGCTCATAATTCTCCCCAACTACATGAGCTACATTGGCTGCCCATCAGGAAAAGGATTCTGCAGTACTTTAGTACTGATACATGCAGCACTGCATTCTTCTGGAGCAGATTATCTCTCTTCTAGATTAAGTTTTTACTTTCCCTGGCAATAATACCCAGAGTTCATAAAGACGGAACCGGGAGGCAGGTCTGAATCCTACTTGGGGCGCTAGCCTGGGATAAACTGTCTTACAACCTCCGATTAACGTTCAGTATCATGGATTTAAAAAAATTATTGAAACCTGGCTTTTTATTATGTCATTATTTTCTCTTGCTCTTATCTTTTAACATGTATGTTTCTGTTCTGTAGGCTTCTTATTGTTCTATAGAGAGATAATTAGCCTTGATAGTGTCAAATGAATCAGAAGCATGGCTCTGCGCTGGGACACTCCTTGGTCTAACAAAACGTTACATAACACAACATATATATTATTATACATATATATATATATATATATATATATATATATATATATATATATATATATATATATATACATATATAGTAATTGAATTTATATAGCACTAACTAACCCTGTTGAGGCATTACTTAGTGGCAGTCACCACCATTTAGTTATAGTTAGGACCATGTTTTCATAGAAAAAGCATTTTTTGACTTGCCTAAATCTTTGGCACCGTTTGACGAATCTTCACTAAATTTTCCAAACAAAAGTGCCTGGGTGATTCTTGTTGGACACAAAAAGGTTTGGGGTAATTCATCAAGCGCGGGCCGAGAAAAAGGGGGATCCAAAAGTTACGTTTCCCATGTTAATTCCCATAGGACATTTGAACAAGGCTACAGCCCGAACCACTGGACAGAATTACACCAAATTGAGCAGAAGGCTAGCTTTAAGTCTGCAGACTGTGCTTCTGCTTATTTGGTGTAGGTCTGTTCAGTTGTTTTAGAGATATTAAAGAGAAAATAAATGTGTATGTCTCTGGCCATATTGACTTCGTGAAAAAAGATGAGCTCGTGCAGGGAAATGCACACCTCTAATTGGCTGCCAACACCCCAGAACTAAAATGCATTTCTTTAAAACTTTTGCTGTGAAATCACATCCTTTGAATTTGCTGGAATTTTTTTTTAAAAACAAGCATGGACTACCAATTTCCTGGGTGGACAAGGTCCGTGGACCACCACCACCCTGAAAGTATTATGAGAGTAAATGCGGGGGAGTGCAGGCTCCACCGCAGCCCTGGGGACTGCCACCTCCCTGGGGCAGTATGCAAAAGTCACTTGAGGGGCCTCCCAGCCCCCAGCCATATTGGGACTTGGCTTCAGCCAAGTCCCACTAAAAAATGTTTTTAAAAAAAAACAAAAAACAAGGGACCAGTGCAGGGACACTCTGACACTTAACTCTGATGCTGGGGTCCCAGAGGGACACCCCAGAACTGCATTTTTTTAAACTTTTGCAGTGAAATCACAACATCCTTGCAAATGTTCTGGATTTTTTTTTTCAAATACAAGCAGGGACCCCCACCCTTGTTTCTTAATAAGTCCCTGGGTGTGCCAGGTCCCTGGATCACCACCACCCTGAAACTATTGTTAGAGTAAATGCAGGGGAGTGCAGGCCCCACCGCAGCCCTGGGGACTGCCACCTCCCTCGGGCAGTATGCAAAAGTCATTTGAGGGGCATCCCTGCCCCCTGCAGTCCCAGGGACCAACACCTCCCTGGGGCATTCATTAAAATTGGTGCAGGGGGTCATGTACCACCCCTGCAACGCCAGGGACCACCACCTCCCCAGGGCAAATATTTAAAAAAATAGAAAGAGTGTCAGTTTTGGACCTCTGCAGCTCCAGGTGACACCACCTTCCTGGGGCTATTTTCATTGGAGTGGGGTCACATGCCCCCCTCATGGAGCCACTGAAAGCCCTGACGACCGCCACCCCACCAGGGCTGGCTCTTGCTATGTCCCGGGGTGCCCATCCCGGGACATAGATGTATGCAGTGGCTTTGGTGCAGCTTTGACAGCTGCTGCCAAGCCACAGCAAACACTCTGCTTGCAGCGAGTGAGAGCTGTCAAACAGCTTTCCCTCGCTGAGGGTAGAGGTTTCCTTAGTCTCTGTGCCTGCAAAGATGAAGGCAGGGAGAGAGAGGAAACAATTGCTCTCACAGAGAAGGAGCTACTTTAGCAGCTCCCTCTCTGTGACAGCAATGATGGCTCCACAGGAAGTAGAGAGCCAGTTGGGACTGTAGAGGCCTTCAAGCTCCCCACATGGTCTCTAACATTGTGACTAGATGCCCTTGGGGGCACCCAAATCACATGGCCTGGCCCCAGGGGCTAAGATCAGCCAGGGGAGGGAGGCCACGCAGTCTCCCCCAAAAAGTACATAATTGGGCTGCACCCCAGAGGATGGTGGCCACATGTCCCTCTTCCCCCCCCCAAAAAATGAACTGTTTAGGCTGGGCCCCTGGGTAAGGGATTCCCAGGGCCGAGATTGGCCAGGAGTGTCGCACAGCCCACATCTCCCCCCCCAAAATATTTAGGCTATGCTGTGGGGGATGGGGTCCAATGGGCAGAGCTCAGGCGGGGGAGTGGGGACAATGCAGGGCTGGGTGGTTGTAGGGGTTGGCCACAGGGCCTGGCCACAGACTAGGCCCTGTGGATAACCGCCGCTGCACATGGCCGAAGGAGCTTGCTCCCTAAGGTAACTATGGCTCGCACACTCACCATGCACTGCTAAGTACCCCAGATATTACAGCAATCATGACGACTTCTATAATGTCCTTAAAACTATAAATGAAACATTAGCTGTCATATTTTTGAAGAAAAAGCTGTTCTTGGCTGTGCACGAGTTATAGTTACCTTAGGGCACGAGTTATAGTTACTTAAAATATCTCTAACTAAAACTGCTGAATTTCTACGGTTTTGTCTGAGTAAATTCAGAACCTAACTTTAATGTCTCTGTAACCTTGTTTTTTTCCATTGATTATATATCAGTACACTATGCATCGTGAGCAGATCACTGACATCTATCGATCATGATATTCTATTTGTGGCACTCTGGCCTTTTATTTGCCACATTAGGCTAGGGAAGTATTCTCCAGTTGTTATTCTCATTTAGGTGGTAGGATTATGATCCATTTGAATGTCCTTTCTCCTTAGATCCCAAATATACCATTTTGTGCCCGGAATTATTGAAGAAAATAAAAGTTCTTGAATAGGTGCATGCGACTCAGTAATCTACTAACCAATTATGTTAAAGCCTTATTGGATGAGAAGGTTTAAAATGATGCATAGAAACACATGGCGTGAACACTAGATATCAGATTCCCCTTAAAATACAAACTGAGATATCATAGAAAATGCAATCTGTGGATCAAAGAAAACAGCTGAAAATAAAGTTTTTCATTGTAGGCCAGAACAAAAGATACCTTCCAGCTGTGTGCTTGCTTGAGTGTCAGTTGACTGTTTGGGGATGCACGACTTACAACGCAAGGCAGAGGCGTGGCCACAGCGCGCGGAGTGTGGAATGCAGCACAGGGTACAGTCCCCGGCCACTGGGATCTCAGAAAATGTAGGCCTTGGACCTCAGACTTGAACCCAGACCTGGACCTGAGCCCCAGGCAGGGGGCACGAGGAGCCAAGAATGACACAACAATACCCCCGCTGAGCAGCAGATGTGCCACTTACCTCAACCTTAACCCCAGTCCCCTGGAGAGCAGAGCCGAGTGGAGGTGAGTGAGGGAGGCCAAGGGAAGATCTGGAAGGGTGGAGTGCTGAGTCTGTAGTCAGCCGCCGCTAAGTGTGTGCCGGAGAATCCCGCAGAAGCAGCCCTGCTAGTGCAGGGTGTGGCTTGCAGGGGTCTGGAGGGCCTCGCTCCAAGCCCTCAGCCCTAACCATGACCCTCTAAGTGCACAACCCTCTTCCGCCCAGATCCAGCTCAGGCTGACATATACTCTGTCTGTCTTTGCCACTTGCACGCCATTTGTCAAAGATTCAAACTTAATTACAAATACAAAAACAAATTGCCACCGCCCACACCATTCTGCTTATTTTACTCAATTTGCTTCACCCACGTCCACTACAGCGATTCAGCGGCTCAACAACTCCGCGCTGCAACGACCTAGCGACTCAGACACGAACGCAGAGGCTTGTGACACAACCTGTAACGTAGTCAATATCACTTCTATTGTCCCTATCGTCCTTAAACGTATCCTCAACCACATTCCCACCAACAGGCACAGGTCTCCAAATCCCAGGCCCGACCTAAGCCCGACACAAGCAATACAAGAATTGTCTAACCCGCGCAAGGTGAAGGTCACTGAGAAGAGTTCAAGACAGCAATCATCTCAATCAAAAAGACCAAACCTGCATTTGCATTCTTGGAAATTTTTAAACTTCCTGTCCTTTCACCAGCGAATTAAATTAGTGGCAAGGCTTCTCAGGGCTAGACGGACCTGCAACTCAGGGCTATCAAGAATACTATCAAAAGCCCATCAGAGAAAACCATGGAAAGCAAGCCTGGGGGAGCGCACGCTCATGCACAGTTTGCTTGCAGCTTTGGATGCTTCAGCCCTCCCGGCCTTTTAATACCCTGAGACCACACCAGAATGAATGGCCTAAAAACTTCACCGAAGAGACATGCTCCAGCCTAGCACAAAGTCATGATCTATCATGCCAAAACAAGAACAGTGCTAAAGCAAAATGAGGCAAGCCAGCCAACAAAATCACTGAAAGATAGGTTTGGGACTTTTTCATGAGGGCACCGAAAACATTGGCATCAGTTTTAGGCCAGCACACCCTTTTGGGGCTAACTTATGCACCAAGAAACTTGTTAAACAATGCTCAACAAACTGCTTGGACCTGGCATGTAATGTATTGGTTCAGCTGAAGGATGACACAAAAATAGAAATATCATCAAACAGTGTCACAGACAACACAGTAATGACAACGGTACACCACACAAACAATGAGGATTGAATTGAACATGGTAGTGGAAATGTGATCTTGTCTAGTCCCCCAAGCGACACAGCTTTCCAGTCAGCCCCAAACAAACAGAAGCACAGGACCCGTGCTGCTGCATCTTACATTGTACTGACTCCACAGAAAAGTAGCCCGCTATTGGAAAGAGCATGCCCCCATCTTAGTGCATGACTCCCATTTTGCTCTGGAGACAGACAAGTGGCTAGCAGCAAAAGAAGGTGCAGCTACTCTTTTGACACTCAGCACTACTCGCCCCATAATATAAGTCTGATGGATCTACCAAGTGCTCAGAAAAAAGGCAACTTCTCCGGTTCTTCAAATGGACACAGATCAGAGCGTTCTACTGGCATCAATCAACACAACTCTGACAGCCACAATAAATGCTCTCACATGGCAATCGGACAAGCTAGAAATGCAAGTGGACCTTATACATACATTAGATAAATCCATCAATAAATCAGAAGCAAAGTTCACAGCCCTGGAACAAAGAGGGCTATGCATCGGCACTACAGTACCCAGCAACAGTACATCTGCCTGTGCATGCACACCTAATGTGGACAAACTATCGTCCCTACCTAAGGTCTTGACTACCATGAACACAAGATGGAAAACAGCTCTGCAAAGCATAGGTCTCGCTAGGCCACCAGCACCAAACACAGCGCAAGTCAAACAAGCAAATCAAACCCCAATGATGGAGTTAAACCAAACGTCAATTCAAGAGACGCATTCACTCTTAACTCATATTGTACTTCCCGCTTTGCTGCTCCAGCTGCACAACTCACTTAACTCCTCAAATGATAGGGAGAATGTGCAAAATGAGGCCAAGATAACCTCACAGCAATCCCCCACTCCACCCCAACAGGGGACAGAGACGGAGAGTATAGGCACCTCTCATGACTCAGCAAACAGCAGAGTTTAACACTGGTCAAAGACGCTATCAAAGATAGCCAAAAAGAGACTAAAAAAAGGCAAAGAGTAATGCGAAAAAGAATACACTACAGGCACAGCAAAGAATTGAACAAACTATGGTATTTCTGGAAGAATTAACCACATAACCCATTTTTAAGTGTAGGTAGACCGACAAAAATAAAAAAAAGACAGGGAAACAAGAACGTTCTGCAACTGCCAATCAGTCTACACAGTTATTGGCCCAGGTTTGTGCATATAACAACAGCAGCATAAATATAAAACCAAGTGAGCTTTGTGGCCATTTATCTTCAGCGTGACCCACGTCAGATTTCAAACTGGCTGCTTCTTCTGTGGCGAGTACCGGTGTCTCTCTCCACAACTTCAAAATGCAAAGGTTAACTGACCAATTATCTGGCAAGCTATGATCTGACACCACAGTTGGAAGCAAACAGGGAGAACCAAAAGTCACTGAAGGAAAGAACCAGGGAACGAACGCCCTGAGGAACAGCATATCCTCTGCCGAATTAGCCCTTATACCCAATACCGCTCAGAAGGCAACCATGACATCTTGAACCGTTCAAACCTGTTACGGCTATTCAAGGCACTACCAGAGGCGATCAACATAAATTCTGATGACATTTTAAGAGTAGCATTTAAGGTTTAAGGTGCTACCTGGATACAGTAATCACAGTGAATCAATCATACTGACTTTAAGTTCCCAAGCATTAGCCATACAGGTATTGACAAACAAGCGGACTCTTGAGGAATGGGGCATAATGGTAGAGTTGATTGGGCAGCCTAAATACCCCATTCCCCTGAAAAACACTAAGTGAACCTCAACTTCAAAAACCTAGCACTTGCAGCAATTTAAAAGAGGTAGGTCACCTCAAGGCAGAGGGGTGGAATAGTAATCTTTCTATATACTGTACTTATCCAACTCCAATGAGCTGCATTAGAAAGTCTCTTTTGAACATAGAAATGAAATCAGCACAAATCGGAGCTCCATTACCTCTTATAGTAGTACTCAGCATTATGACTAACAACAATAGTCAAGTAGGGAGGTCTGAACGCCATTTGGCAGCTATCTCCTGGAACATGGCAGGCCCGATGAGACTCCTAAAACATGACGCAGCTCAGCAGCATCTCAAAAACGCTGACATATTATGCCTGCAAGAAACCTGGCTAACCTCCCCTTTGCTAATCCCTGGATTTCATGAAATGCAACAATTTGTAATAAAAAGAAATATCTTCAGGAGGCCTTATGGTGGCCTTTTAATATATTTAAATTTTAATCTAGACTTTAAAGTCTGCACAGATCCTACACAAAATCAAATGCTGCAAGCAATAAGGCTGGAAATACTAACACCAAAAGACCACATGTCAAAATCTCTCATAGTCAATCTCTATTTCAATACTTTTGGAAAACTAGAGCAGAAAGTATGTCACAATTAATAGATACTTTCGATGGAATATTCTGTGATTATATTGGTTAGAATATCATAATTTGCGGGGACTTCAATCTCAGACTTTTAGGAACAAGGGCAGATCCCGATTAACCAGCATGCTTGGCCAGCCAACAAATTCAATGTTTCCTCAGCAAACATGGCCTCTCTTCTATTCAGCATTCTCAAAAAGTAAGTTCCTCTGCACAGACGTTTCCACAAACCTTTCAGGGTAAGAGCACCCTGAACTACATATTTGTCTCAGAGGAAGTCATTAAATGTTTGGCATTTTTTTAAATCTTACAACTAAATGCCAGTGACCATCTTCCACTTATAGCAAATCTTGAGACGAACTGAAGGCAATTAGAAACACAAAAATTCTTAGGAAGCTCCCGGAGGATGAAGAATCACAAATAATTAGGCGAATAAAATGGGCCCGTCGCATCCCAGATATACAATTCCTGGATAAACTCCAATGGCCCGACTAAGTTGTCAATGACGGGCAAAACACTCGGAATTAAATGGCCAGACATCACTAATGACGTCTTACAGCAAGCAGGATCCTCCACCACCTTACAATGGAGTCTCGCAAAAACCCTTCTCCAGTATCCTATAATGGAAAGTAAGCGGAGGCTTGGAAGACTGAGAGCACTACGCTGCAAACCTAAGGACCCTTCAACAAAAATGGAGCTAGCCTTAAAGTTAAACAACACAAGCAGCTGATCTGGCCCTTAAAATGTCAACAAGCGGAAAGGAAGTCTGTCTATATCTACTCCCTGACAAGAAAACATAACCAGGTAAACCTATGGAGGTACATCAAAAACAAGATGGGCCAGGGCGGCTTACAAACCAATGTGATAAATGAAGCTGTATGAATACAACATGTAAAAATGTTATATGCAGCTGACCCACCCCTGTAGGAAAGTAGCCTCTTTCTAGCCTGGTTACCCCCACTTTTGGCCTGTTTGTCAATGGGTTTGACTGTGTCTACTGGGATCTTGCTATTCAGGACCCCAGTAGTTATGCTCTCTCCCTTAAATTATGGTTATTGCATACTGGTAACCCAGTATTTCACCCACAATTGGCATACTAGTGCCCCCTTATAAGTCCCTAGTATATGGTACCTAGCATGGGATTCCAGGGGATCCCTATGGGCTGCAGGATATCTTTTGCCACCCCTAGGGAGCCCATGAAAAGGCTTCTACATGACTGCCATTGCAACCTGTGTGAGAAGGAGCATGCACCTTTTCACTGCCATTTACACTGCACCTGGTTACTTATAAGTCAACCCTCTAGCAGGCCCTCCAGCCCTGAGGGCAGGGTGCAGAGTACCTGTACTAGCGAAGGTGCCCCCATGACCTCCAGAACCATTTTCTCAGACTTCGTGAGTGCGGGCATGCCATTTTACGCGTTTACTGGACAAAGGTCACTACCTATGTCCAGCTACACAATGGTAACTCCAAACATAGGCATGTTTGTTATCAAACATGTTGAAATCATACACTAATGCTTTGGCAAACATTGGTTGTATGATTCCATGCACTCTGGGGGCTCCTTAGAGGACCTGCAGTATTGCCATTCCAGTCTTCTGAGGCTTTCCAGGCAGTCCCAGCTGCTGCCACCTCTCAGACAGGTTTCTGTCCTCCTGTTGCTAGAGCAGCTCAGGGTCAGGAAGGCAGAACAAAGGATTTCCTTTGGGAGAGGGGTGTTACACCCTCTCCCTTTCAAAATAGGTGTTACAGGCTTGGGAGGGGCCACTGCCTGTGCCCAAGCCACTGGAAATGCTTTGAAGGGCACATTTGGTGCCCTCCTTGCATAATCCAGTCTACACCAGTTCAGGGACCCCCAGTCCCTGCTCTGGCATGAAACTGGACAAAGGAAAGGTGAGTGACCACTCCCCTGTCCCTCACCACTTCTGGGCTGATACTCAGAGCTCCCTGGGTTTTGCCACCTTGAATTCCAAGTTAGCAGGGAATTCTGGGAGCATCTGGGTGGCCAGTGCCAGGAGGTGACGTCAGATCCCACCCCTGATACGTGTTCACCAGTGTAGGGGCTCTTTAGGGTCTCTCCTTTAGGTGGTTCTTTGGATTCGGATTGCAATACTCCAGCAGGAATCCTCTGCATCCTTTACCTTACCTTCTCACTGAAGAAACTGCATCTGGACCCTCCAGGAACTCTACAAACTGCAACAAAGACGCAAAGATGACTTCTGCAACATTGTATCTTCAGCTCTTGCCAGCAACTGCAGCTGTTTCTCAGTTGTGCAACCTCAGAGGACAGCCTGTCTTCAGCCTGCACCTTGGAGTGAAGGAGTCACCTCTCTGCATCAACGACCTGCTGCATGGGTCCCCTCTCCTTATGAGTTGCATGGATCCTATATCATGGGTGATAGACTGAAGTAGTCCCAACGGTCCTGATGTCCTACTGTCCAACTTTGGTGGAGGTAAGAGCTTGCCTCCCCACGCAAGATAGCACCCCGTGCACCCCATGTTTTGCAGTTGCCAAGGCTTGTTGGCATCCTTCCACAAAGTTCTTCATGCATCATGCAGCTCTGGCCCCCCCGCACTCTATCCTGCGACACACAGCTTCCTGCGTGGTTCGCCGGCAGCATGGGACCATTTGTTGTAGTGCTGCACGGGCCTTCTTTTGTACCTTCTTTCTCCCCATGCTGTGGGATACCTGTGTGTGCTACCTGGTCTTCCGAGGGCTCTCTGAGTTGCTGAGATCCCCCTCTGACTCATCCTCCTGGGTAGAGTCAATCAGGCACCTCCTGGTCCCAGGCAGTGCCATTTTCCACTAACTGCGAGCTTTGCGTCTGCCAAGGCTTGTTAGTGGAATCCAGCAACACAAACCAGACTGCAATCTTTTATCCGACGTGGGACATCATCTGCACCAACCAGGAACCTGCATCCATCTTTTTGGGTGAAGTACTGACTGTTGTTCCTCACCAGTGGTTCTCCTTTTGCACCTTCATCTGGGTTAGCAGGGGCTCCTGTTCTCCCTGGACTCTTCTGTGCTTCTTGGACTTGGTCCCCTTCTTCCACAGGTCTTCCGGTCAAGGAATCCACTGTCGGTGTCTTGCAGTCTCTTCTGGTTCTTGCATTATCTTCTTTCTTGTGTTTTCCTGTGTTCTGGGAAAGTTACTGTGATTTACTCCTGCTTTCCTGGTCTCTGGAATGTGTTATATTACTTACCTTTGGTGTTTTCTAATACCCCCAATGCCCCTCCACACACTACAATTGTCTAGGTGGGAAACCGACATTCACATTCCACTTTCTTAGTATATGGTTTGTGTTCCCCCTTGGCCCATTTCTAACTATTATGATTTTCTCTATTTGCACTGTTTTCTAACTGTTTTTACAGCTATTTCTGCATACTAGTGTATATAATTTGTGTATTACTTACCTCCTAGGGGCGTATAGTCTCTATGGTATTTTTGGCATTTGTGTCACTAAAAATAAAGTACCTTTATTTTTGTAACACTGAGCGAGTCATTCCAACCCTGGCAGTTGGTGATAAAGTGGCAGTAATACTGCCAACAGGCTGGTGGTAAATACCACCAAATTATAACCATGGCGGAAAGAGCTCACACAGACAGCCAGGACAGATTCAACAGGCACCGCGGTGGTAACCGCCTACAGCCAGGCGGAAGACAATGTTCTGCCCACTGTCTTAAGACAGTCCAATCCGCCACCTTTTCTGGGGCGGTACCAACGACATCAAAAGCCAGGCGGAAACAGACCTCAGACGTTAAAGGACTCACCTGTGGAGACTCATGGAAGAACCACGCCGCCATGGAGCCCGAGCTGCATGTCTTCCCCATGATCTTCTACGTGCTGCTCCACTACGAACACCAACGATGGCGAAGCCAACCACAGTGAGTGCAGCTGCCTAGCACACAGGGAAGGGGGGAGGAAAAAGAGAGTGCACACAACCGCAACACCTCCACCCCCAAAACCATACACACAAGCAGATGCAGTAACATAACATATTTACCCTGTACCCCTCAAGAATAATGCAAGGACAACTACAATAGATTAAAAAGAGTGTAACAAGATAAAATAGTAGCAATACGTGCATCCAAATCAAAAAGTATGTACATATTAACAAATGTAGGGACACTGCCCAGTCCTCAATGTTCGTGGGCTACAGGGCCACATTACAAAGTCCAAGGCCCCACTTGACTCCTGCAACAACACGGAGAGAACACTGCAGGGGCATCAGGTCAAAAATAGGCAGGCACCTCAGGGGGACGGGGGATGGGGGGCACTTCAGACGGAAGATGGTACAACGCGACTGGTCCTGGAGGGGGCAACATTCCCTGTGCTTGGTACTGGGGAGTGCAAGCCACAGTCTCACAAGTGGGTGACTTGCCCACATGCTCTGGAGGGGGCAACATGCCCTGTGCTTGGTCCTGGGGAGTGCAAGGCCGCAGTCTCTCAAGTGGGTGACTTTCCCACTGGCTCTGGATGGGGCAACATGCCCTGTGCTTGGTCCTGGGGAGGGCAAGGCCACAGTCTCACAAGTGGGTGACTTGCCCACATGCTCTGGAGGGGGCATCATGCCCTGTGATCTTCATCCTGAGGAGGATGGGGTGAGTGGATGTCATCTCCACTGGTTCTGGGGGGGCATCGTGCCCAGTGATCTTCATCCTGGGGAGAATGGGGTGAGTGGATGTCATCTCCACTGGTTCTGGAGGGGCCATCGTGCCCAGTTATCTTCATCCTGGGGAAGAAGGGGTGATTGGATGTCATCCCCACTGGTTCTGGAGGGGGCATTGTGCCCAGTGAGCTTCATCCTGGGGAGGAAGGGGTGACTAGATGTAATCCCCACTGGTTCTAGATGTGGCATCATGCCCTGTGATGCAGATCTTGGGGAGTGCAGGGTCTCAGTCTCCCAGCTGGGTGTCATACTCACTGGATTTGCAGGGGGCAGGCAGCACAACAGCCCATGGATGCAGGTCTACAGAATGTACACTGGTGGTGACGGCTGTTCAGTGTGGCAGTGGTGCTGCTGCTGGTGGTGGTGGGGGGAGGCCCCAGCCCATCCCCTGCAGCCTTGGATGGTTGCCCACTGGTGCTGCTGCTGCTGGTGGTGGTTGGGAGAGGCTCCAGCCCCTCCCCTGCAGCCTTGGAGGGCTACCCACTGGTGCTGCTGGTGGTGGTGGGGGGAAGCTCCAGCCCATCCCCAGCAGCCTCGAACGGCTTCCCAATGGTGCTGGTGGAGGTGCTGGTGGAAGAACTGTTGGTACTCATGGGGGGAGGCTCCAGACCATCCCCTGCAACCTCGGATGGCTGCTTCACCATGGTTGGTGATGGGGTCTCCGACTGAGTCCCAGCACCTTGTCCTTACTGCCTCCTGGTGCAGGCCCCTTGCCCTTCCTGCCAGCAGCTGGGGCTGGCTCCTTGCCCTTCCTTCCTGCAGCTGGGGCTGGCTCCTTGCCCTTCCTTGCTGCAGCTAGGGCTGGTTCCTTGCCCTTCCTTCCTGCAGCACTTGCAGCTGGCTCCTTGCCCTTTCTTCCTGCAGTACTTGGGGCTGAATCCTTGCCCTTCCTTGCAGCACTTGGGGCAGGCACCTTTTCCATCTGGCTGGCTGGTGGCCAGGATCCTTTCCCATCTGGAGCTGCTGGGGACACTACTGTGCCCGTGGACTGGGTGGCTGAGGTGCTTGCATGGGTTTTTATCACCCTGGCCTGACGCGTAGGACAGGGGGAGGGGTAGGAAAGAGGTCAATGGTGGAGAGGAAACGCTTCTTAGGATCATTGGGGTGGGAAAAGGGAGAAGGTTTGGCAGGGGAGG
Source organism: Pleurodeles waltl (assembly GCF_031143425.1). Taxonomy (NCBI): domain Eukaryota; kingdom Metazoa; phylum Chordata; class Amphibia; order Caudata; family Salamandridae; genus Pleurodeles; species Pleurodeles waltl. The sequence goes on along the minus strand of NC_090437.1, from coordinate 712,491,692 downwards.
ATGATGGAGTGGTTGTAGGAGGTGTCAGTCTGCTGTGTTTGTGTGCAGGTGAATGGGCTGGATTCTGTAGTGAGGTGGATGGCTGTTGGGTGTCTGAGTGCTTGCTTTTGTGTACTTTGGGAGGAGGGGGCACAGGCACAGTGGGAGAGGACACAGGGGATGTGTGCATGGATGTGGGGGTGGTGACTGCCAGTGATGTGTGTGTTCTGATAGGTGTGCTGGTGATGGGGGTAGTGGATGAGGATGTAGTGCAATCAGGTGTGGGTGGAGACGCAACTGGGAAAGAGGTGGAAGTGGAGAAGGAGGAGGAGGAGGAGGGGGCCACAGTGGAGGCAGTGGATGTTGGTATGTCTGCATCAGGATGGTGTTTGTGTGAGTGTCTGTGAGATGAAGTGTGGTGCTTGTGTTTGCCATGTCCACTCTTGTGTGTTGTCCTGTGTGCATGCTTGTCTGCCAGTGTGCTTGGGATAGGTTGGGGCTGAGGGGAATAGGATTGGGTAGAGGAAGTTGGAGGGGGAGGGTGGAAACAGGGACAATGGCTGCCATCAGAGAGGAGGCCAGAGTCTGGATTGATCTCTGTTGGGCCGCCAACCTAGTGTGAATGCCCTCCAGAAATGCATTTGACTGTTGCATTTGGGCTGCCAGCCTCTGGATGGCATTCACAATAGTTGGCTGCCCAACAGAGATGGATTGCAGGAGGTCAATTACTTCCTCACTCAGGGCAGCAGGGCTAACTGGGGCAGGGCCTGAGGTGCCTGGGGTGAAGGAGATGCCCACTCTCCTGGGTGAGGGGCTGCTGGGAGGGCAGTGCTGGTAATAGGGTGGCGGCTGTAGCTGGGGTGGGCACAGAGGTGTCCGCCGCCATCAGGGATCTACCATTGGAGGAGGTATCTGTGTCCGAACTGTCCCCTCCAGTCTTTGCCATGGTACTCCCCTCGCCCTCCATCCCACTGGTGCCCTCACCATTGGTGGAATCTGCCTCCTGGGTCCTGTGGATGCAGCTCCCTCTGTCGCCGGTGTCTCTGCTCCTCCGCCAGATGATGCTAATGCACATAAGGACAGGATGACAAAACAAAAAGGGGGGGAGAGACAAATTATACACTTGGTCAATGGCAGCACCAACACCACTGTTGGCGTACACACCACACACAGGGAACAGCCCTATGCACTAGGCAATGCACTACCAGTTACAATGCTAGTCACCAGGCCATGGGAAGGGACACATACCGCCAACTGCAGCATATCTGAGACCCACACACCCCTGCCCAGTAGTGGATGCCTACCAGCTAGGTTGGAGGAATTTCATATCAGAACCCTGCTCAACATGGGACCTACTTTGCAATGTCAGGCATGTCCTAGGGGCACCCACAGGCCCACATCCCCCACCGGGATAACACCCCACCAGGGGTGAGTAGTAATGAAGGGCACTGTACTCACCCCCTTGTTGCTGCTGTGATGGCCCCAAGCGCACATTCTGCTCCGGACAGGCCACCGCCAGTATGCGGGCCATCGGGGGGTCAGGGTTCGACAGGCACCCCTTCCTCGTTGGGAGGCCATCCCCAGATGGGCCTCTGCTGTCTTCCATGCCCAGCGTCTCAGGTCCTCTCACCGTTTCCAACAGTGGGTGCTCCGCCTGCTGAAGACCCCCAGGGTCTGCACGTCCTTGGCAATTGCACGCAATATACCCTTCTTTTGATGGGTGCTGACCTGCAGATAAACACACAGGAAAAGGAATTAGTCAGATCGTCCTGCCTGTTACACTCATGGCCCACCATGCCCCTGTCCATCCCCATTAGCACAGACATGGCCCAGCATACATGCTGCATGCTGCCCAGGGCCCATCCAGCAACCCCCCACCACATGAGGCCTTCACAGACAGCACTCCATGCATTCATGCCCCATGCATCATACTCACAGTGTACTCACCTGTTGGTCTAGATGCCCATACAGCAGTCGGTACAGGGGTAGGACCTCATCCACTAATCGCTCTAACCCCTCCGAGGTGAAGGCAGGGGCCCTTTCTCCAGTCACAAACGCCATGGTAGGTTCCAGACAGAGGTCACAGCAGCACATGCAGTGTAGGTCCTCTCTTGTTGAAGGTCGGGTAGCAAGTGAGTGAACAGATAGAAATTGGCGCTCATGTCCAGCCGGCGTACATCACCATTGGCCACTGTACCCCATAGGGCCCAATGATAACCAATGAAAAGTTGCAGGGCAGTTCCTGACCGCCTCCCGCAAAGGCGCACAACATTAGCAGAATTACCTGATTTCCACCTGTCCCTCCAAACTGGACAGGCAGATGCCATTTTGGGGGGGGGGGGTGCAGACCATGGATCCTAACTGCGTCACAGCAGTTCACAATTTCACATTCTGGACATTCGCCACCAAAATATTGTAACAATCGCAATATGCATTGAGCTGTAGTGGTTACAATGTAGAGATAATGACCAGCTGCTCACTCTTTTACCCCATAGATTGCAACCGCTTCGGATGAATAGGAGATGGAAGACATCCCCCTGTGTACAGAGCCCCGGTGGACTTGGCAACAGTGGAGGACAGGCACATTATCCTCACCTATAGACTTGACAGGGCCACAATCACAGAGCTGTGTGCCCAAATAGAGCCTGACCTGATATCTGTATCCGTCACCTCACTGGGATCCCCCCTCTTGTGCAAGTGCTATCAGTGCTCCATTTTTTGGCAACAGGTTATTTCCAAGTGACAGTGAGCTTGGCAGCAGGAATGTCACACCAATGTTCTCAATAGTGCTGACCAGAGTGTTGTCTGCCCTGATTAAAAACATGTGCAGCTACATTGTTTTCCCCCAGATGGAGGAGTTGGGCACAGTGAAGGCTGACTTCTGTGCAATGGGACATATCCCCAACATAATTAATGCCATTGATGGGACACATATTGCATTTGTCCCTCCCCCCGGCAAAATGAACAGGTCTACAGAAATCGTAAAAGTTATCACTCGATGAATGCGCAGATGGTGTGTTTGGCGGACCAGTACATCTCCCATGTCAATGCTATGTTTCCAGGCTTGGTGCATAATGCTTTTATCCTGAGGAATAGCAGCATCCCAAATGTGATTGCCTAACTCCAGAGGCACAGGTTGTGGCTAATAGGTGAGCTCTGGTTCCCACCCAGTGGATGTTGGTGTATGGGTATGGTGTAGGCCATATGGCTTAGTGTGTGGCTAACAGTTGTCCCTCGATATTTGCAGGTGGCTCTGGTTACCACAACCTATCATGGCTACTGACCCCTGTGAGGAATGCCACAACAAGGGCAGAGGAACATTACAATGAGGCACATGGGCGAACAAAAAGGATTATTGAACGTACCTTCGGCCTCCTGAAGGCCAGGTTTCGGTGCCTCCATCTAACAGGTGGATCCCTGTGTGACTCACCCAAGAAGGTCTGCCAGATCATTGTGGCATGCTGTATGTTGCACAACCTTGGTTTGAGACACCATGTGCCTTTTCTGCAGGAGGAGGAGATTGGCGATGGCCGTGTGGCAGCAGTGGACCCTGTGAACAGTGAAGATGAGGAGATAGAGGATACGGATGAGGACAACCGAAGGGCAGTCATTCATCAATACTTCCAATGACACACAAGTAAGACAGTGTTATTTCACATTTCATTGACAGTTTGATGTGTGACATTGTCACTGGCAGGCTGTGAATTCCTACTTCTATGACCACTCACTGTACCCATTGGCATCTCTTTTTGCAGATGTTGGTGCCCCACTATTGCTCCTGGTGTGTTCACTGCAGCCATCTACAGGATGTTGCTATGTAAACATACACTGTACAGTTGAATTGCAATTTTTGAATCTTGTTAAACGAATACATTTTGAAATCATTTGACATGCTCCATACTTCAATTTTTTCTAAGTGTGTTTATTGCAGTGCTCTGATGAAAAAGGGGAAGTGCAATGGGCTGGGGTGATGATGGAGGCAAGTACAGGTTAGAGTCCAGTCTATTTGTAGCACAGGTGCATTGTTCAAGGGGGCATAGGAAGGGGAGCAATGGCAGTTCAAGGTGGACAGAGTGACAGAGTGGGACACAAGGGTGAAAATCATGAGAGTCTTATTTAATGGTGGTGTCTTGGCAATAGTCTCTTGCTTCTGCCTGGATCGCAGGGAACGTTTGCGGGGTGGTTCTCCTTCTGCAGAGAGAGGGGTGCTGGTGGCCTGTTGGTCCTGTGACGCGGCCTCCTGTCCACTAGTGGCAGCGGAGGTGGAGGGTTGTTCAGTAGTCTGGCTAGTGTCAGGGGCCCGCTGGTGTGCCACTGCCTCCCTCATGGTGTTGCCCGTGTCTGCGAGCAGCCCTGCAATGGAGACCAGGGGAGTGTTAATGGACTTCAAGTCCTCCCTGATCCCCAGTTACTGTCCCTACTGCAGCCACATGTTCTCCTGCATCTTGTCCAGATTCTGGCCCAGAGTATTCTGGGAATGTTGGTGTGATCCCAAGTTCGTGCTGAGTGCCTCCTGGAGAGTCGGTTCCCTGGGCCTGTCCTCCCCCTGGCACACAGCACTCCTCTCAGCCACTGCCACTGACCCCAGGTTCCTGATTGTCCTAGGTTTGTGGTGTGCCCTAGGGTCACTGCTGATTGACGTGTCCGGGGGACAGAGGTATGGGCCCGCTGGGTGGGTGCATTGGTGGTGTTTCCTGAGGGGGGAGGCTCTGTGGTGGTGTGAGACTGTCCGGAGGTCCCTGATTGGCCAGGTTGGTCATCCAGATCCACGTGACCAGAGCTGCTGTCACCACTGTAGGCATCTACTGTGGGGGACTGGATTTTGCTGGCACCTCTTCTCCGGTTGCATTGGCTGGGGTACCTGTGAGGATGTAAATGCAGTGTTATTGTTTCTGTGTGTGACATATTGTGCATGGGTGGGTTGCCCTCTATGGTTGTTATTACCCTGGCAGCTTTGCCTTGTGTGAGTTGTTATTTGGTGGGCTAGCTGATTGTCTCTAGTGTGCATGCTGTAGTGATAGGTGTCCATACAGGGCTGTGAGTGGTGTCCATGCATTGGTATGGCCTGCAGGGCTTGATATTGGGATGAGTGGGTTGTGATGGTGGGGTGTGTGGGAGGTGGTGGAGTGATTGGAGTGAGGGTAAGGGTGGGGGTATGTGATGGCATGCAGTCCTCCTGCTACTCCTGCGAGGCCCTCAGGATGCATGATTGCCAAGACTTGCTCCTCCCATGTTGTTAGTTGTGGGAGAGGAGGTAGGGGTCCACCGCCAGTCCTCTATACTGCGAGCTGGTGTCTTGCTCCAAAGGAACGTACCTTCCCCCATAGGTGGCTCCACCTCTTCCTGATGTCATCCCTTGTTCTGGGGTGCTGTCCTACGGCGTTGACCCTGTCCACGTTTCTCCGCCATAGCTCCATCTTCCTAGCAATGGATATCTCCTACACCTGTGATCCAAATAGCTGTGGCTCTACCCGGATAATTTCCTCCACCATGCCCCTTAGATCCTCCCCAGAGATTTACCGCCAATGTGTTAATGGGGGTGTTAGAAATGGGGTTTCTGGTTGGCTAGGGTATGCACCTCAGCCAGGCAGAACTTACCCACTCTAGTCAGGGCAAGGGAGTTACACGTCCAAGATAACCCCTGCTCACCCCCTTGGTATCTTGGCACGAGCAGTCAGGCTTAACCTGGAGGCAATGTGTAAAGCGTTTGAACAATACACACACACATGTGATGCAATATCCCCACCACAAAGGAAACACAACACCAGATTATATGAAAATATACTGTATTGTACACAACGCAATTATCAGACCAAACATCACATATCAGTACTATCCTGCTACCTTAGCAGTTGTCAGAATGTTACACATTAGTCACTCTGCAAACTAGCAGTAGTCACACTTAACACACAGGTTACTTAGTATTCTGCAACATAAGCAGTAGTCAGGAAACATGTTATCACATTAGAACACTTGTCATAAGAATATCATAAAACGCCCATAGTAGGAACATTCGAAACCATATGGCAAGTTAGGGAAACATATTAGCAAGTCATGCCCATAAAAGGAACATTTGCATATGTATATGAAACACCATCAAAAACAGGTAGGCAATATATAAATCAGGAGAAGTCTCTAGTAAGAACTTATGTTCTATATATTGTTTCTTTAACAGTACCTGGTTTGATGAAGGCACCTCCAGTGCCTAGAGGATGAACAATGGGGCCCCGGCGCTCCTATGCGCAAAACGGGGGCCTCCCTTATACTCTGGGGTCAGAGGAGGGCGACATGCACCTCCTCTCTTTTATAGACAGGCCCCTCCTCTCCAGGGACCATGATTACTGGGGGTCCCCCAGGGCCTCAACTGGCCCTCACGAGGGGGGCCAAAGCCAGCAAAAACAACTTAGGGCAGGAGGGGGGCACCACGCACCCCCTCCGGTTTAATGACAGGCCCCTCCCGGGACCCTGCGATCTCTAGGGGCCCCCCCCCGGGCCTCCACTGGCCCTTCCTCCAAGGTGGGGGGCCCACAATAATGCCCGTTTTACCTAACAGCAGAAAAGGAGCGTCCTGCTCCTAATGCAGAGGCCAGGGGGAAGGGGGCACTCCCCGCGCCTTCCCCTGGTCCTGCCGTGAAGCCACAAGAAGATCGGACCCCTCCTGGGGCCCGAGCAGACACTCGCCTGCACCCGATGCGGTGCGCAAGTGTTCTTCCAGCTTCCCGGGCCGCTGCAGTGATCTTATTTAAAGGGGCCCAATGCTGCAAGGAGCCTACGAGCTCCCAAGGCTCCATAAGCGAGCTGCAATCAGCGCTATGGCAGCGGCAACCACGGAGAAGCACCACTCATGAAGAAATGGGTGCAGGGGCCAGGGGCCACAGCACCCTGCCCCTGGGAGCAGAATCTTAAGACAAGGTCCTCAGGTGGAGGGCCCAGCTACAGGCCAGCACAAGGGAAAGGCAGCAAGTGGCAAGTCCTTCACAGTGACCAGGCAGGTCACAGGTCAGCACAGCAGCAGCAGTCCATGGCGGTTCCTGGTGAGTCCTTTCAGCCTTTGGTGTCCAGTTCCAAGATGATTCCAAGAGTCTCCAAATTGTGGGGAAAATTCCCCTGTACTTATAGTCAGTTCTTACAGTGTTTTACAATGGTAGGGAGAGGAGGTTCCAGCCAGTTAAAACTGGTTCTGGGAGTGCCCCCTCTCTCCTTTCAGCACAGGCTCCAAATGTCAGTGGGGGGTTAACGACCCTATTGTGTGAGGCCAGGGCACAGTCTTTACAAATGCAGGTGTGCCCCGCCTCTCCCTTCTCTCAGCCCAGGAAGACTATTCAGTATGCAGATGCACCTCTGTGACACCTCCACCCTCCCTGTGTACAGGCTGTCTGAAAAGTATGCACAAAGCCCCAACTGTCACTCTGCCCAGACGTGGATTGGAGTCAAGCTGCAAAACACCAGTCATAAGTACAGATAAATGCGCACTTTCTAGAAGTGGCATTTCTGTGATAGTAATAAAAAATACACCCACACCAGTAAGCAGTATTTATTATCACCATCACAACCATACCAAACACGCCTACATTACCCCTCATAAATCAGAAGATACCCCTTACACATAAGGCAGGGCATTTCTAATGCAATCCTATGAGAAGGCAGCAGTCACAGCAGTGAGACACCAAGTTAGGCTGTTTGTCACTACTAGGACAGGCCATGCAATATGGCACATGTCCTGCCTTCTACATACATGGCACCCTGCCCATAGGGCTACCTAGGGCGTACCTTAGGGGTGACTTACATGTAGTAAAAGGGGAGTTCTGGTCCTGGCAAGTAAATTTAGATGCCAGGTCCCTGTGGCAGAAAACTGCACACACAGGCCCTGCGCTAGCAGGCCTGAGACAGGTTTAAAAGTCTACTTCCGTGGGTGGCACAAGCAGCGCTGCAGGCCCACTAGTAGTATTTAATTTACAGGCCCTGGGTATAGAGATACCACTGTACAAGGGACTTATAGGTAAATTAAATATGCCAATTGGGTATAAGCCAATCATGCCAACTTTAGATGGGAGAGCACCTGCACTTTAGCACTGGTCAGCAGTGATAAAGTGCTCAGAGTCCTAGAGCCAACAGCGAGAGGTCAGAAAAACCAGGAGGAAGAGGCAAAAAGTCCAACAGGGGGCCTGAGTATTTTCTTTCATGTGTGTGAGTACTGTGTGACTTCAGTGGTATTGCATGAGCTATGCATGTCTCCTAGATAAGCCTTGGCTGCTCAGCTACAGCTACCCCTAGAGAGTCTGAAGTCTAGACACTGCCTACATTTCACTAATAAGGGATAACAGGACCTGGTATAGGGTGTAAGTACCTTAGGTACCCACTACAAACCAGGACAGTCAACTACAACCCCCCGCCCCCACCCAGAACAACCAATGGAAAAACCCAATAAATATGAAACCCAACCGGACCCCAGACTTGTTCCCTCACCAGGTGAAATTTCCATCATCCTGCACAGCATGAGGTTGTCCGGGCCCCCGGCCCCAATGGTATTCCTGCACAAATCTTTGAGGAAGACACAGAGCTGTGGTCACCAATTATCTCTGCACTTTACTGCTCCTGTGTAGAGTCACAGGAAGTACTATTGAATTGGAGAGGCTCCACATTACAAACAATTTACAAAAAGGGGCTAGCCAAGACCCAGCTACTAATTGTCTTATTGCTCTATTGGATATTGAAGCAAAAGGCTTTGCCTCAGTTCTTTTAGAAGAATTACAAAGCTTGGAGGAGGCCATGGGGATAGTGCCCCTTTGTCAAACTGGCTTTAGGGTGAACTCCGCAACCACAGACAACATTGTGGCCCTCTCTTTTTTTATACATGAGGCTGCTGTTAAAAAAACACTGCCACTTTTTGCTTGTTTATTTTTGTGGATTATTCCGCAGCCTTTGATTTGGTGGACAAGAATCTTTTATGGAGAAAATTCAAATGCTGTGGTATCCCAAGCAAGCTCCTAAGGGCAATCATTCTACTGTATACATCCACCTGGGTAAGGATTAAGCTGTCGAGCTCCGCTGTCAGCAAGGAGATCCCCACCACCAATGGGCTAAAACAAGAATCTGTGGTAGCACCATTATTATTCACCATTACACAGCAGATATGTCTCAGGCACTAAGACATGCAAACCTGATCCCACCAAAAATCAGGAACCTCAAAGTCACCCTCTTGCAATATGCAGACAATATTGTATTGCTGGACCATTCAAAAAACAGGCTACAAAAACCATTAACTGCCTTGCACAGTTACAACATGGCAAATAAAATGAAGACGAGCGCTTACAAAACTAAAGCAGTAATTTTCAGAGGGTCATTGAAACACCAGCATTCTCGTTGGATAATGGGGCCACTTATCATTAGCAGCACAGACATGTACAACTATCTGGTTATCAGTGAAGGTGAAGGGAAAGCCCAAAGTCCAACTTCATCACCTGAAGGCAAACACTGATTTCATAATAACCAGAATATGTCACTTTAATAACCTCATAGAAATCCACTCTGCAAGACTAATTCTCCAAGTTCTCAAACCCTCTATCCTTCAAGCTCTAAATTATGGACATGAAGCCCATCCAGGTCAACTCACCACACTAATAGAAAAGCCCCAAGTTAAACTTATAAAAGAGTGTTCAAGCTGCCACAATATATAAGGAGTCATCTGATAAGGCTGGAATTTGGCCTGGAAGGCCAGAATCGATACTACCACAGGATAATCATGGCCCAAATCAACACTTTGAAATCAGCTCTCCGCCATATCTTTGAAACAAAAATTAATCCCTGGTCGCAATACCTAACGGCGACTTTGCAGAACTGATCAAATTGGCGCAGTCACATATTTCAATCAAGCCTGTGCTGAAAAGGCCGACAAAAACGCTTTCCTGGGCAAGTGACCTGGAAAAACTGAGCAACACTCTGTGCAAGAAGCATTGGCGGCATCTTACATGAATATCTCACAGCACTTGGCACCTCAGCCATATTTGGCCTGCACAATTAGGAAATCCTGCGTGACACAGATTGCTTTTGCAAGACTGCATGGCCTGAAGATAAAGAAGCTGAACCCAAAATGGAACTCTTTCTCCAATCGACATTCATCCACCTATTATGCTGCTACCAGGCACTGATGAATGCACAATGCACTTTATTAATACCTCTTTTTCTTCGCCAATGCCCAAGATCCTGTATTGAGGCCAGATCACAGGTGTTTACCCTAAAGAAGCCAGCTGAACTGGCCAAATTCAGGAAGTTTATTATGCAGTTGCAAGCAAAACTGAATGAAGGCTCAATGCCCACTTAGACTTTTTTAGCTATGAACTGAGTTTTACAATTGAGTGTATAACACTGTGATATTATCAATCTTTAGTATTTTAACTTGTGTTTTCCGATCCCAAAAGCTTGAATATATATGCAAGGGTTTTAACTTCAATTGTTTTATTGGTCTAGGTTTTGATAATGGCGACGGTATGCATTTTAGGCACTCCACTTCCTGCAACAAGACATCTTGCCGAAATTTCTGAAAACCGATGATTTGTAATGATGGATGCACTCTAAATCCTTTATACGGGCAGAACCTGCCCTGTTATGATGAAATGCAGTTTTGTTCATATTCGCAATGCTAGCTTTTGATGGTACTCTATTTACTGCTAGTAGATGATCTGTGCTGAAAATGCGTATGTCATATTGTTATTCATTCAAACAGATTCCAACTCAGTCTGATGCATTATCGTCTGGGTTGTATACTGCGTATATGCATATTTCCGTATTTATTTATGTTGTACTCTTGTGCATTTTGCAATGATTTTAAGTAATCATGCAATAAAGAGATGATGATGATGCCTTCCATCATCCGTAGCCTTTCGGAAATGTTTTCCATTCCCACAGAGTTCAGGTGAAGCTGGAGACCGCAGATTCTTTCAACAAGCAATAGGATCATCCTTTTCTTGACTCTGCATGTGTGCCACCAGCACATGTCTTGAATACTATGTATATGCCGTACATTTGCCTGTGCAAGTCCTGGGCTCCTCGGCCCTTGTATAGCTGGTGCATGACAGGGACTCATTCTGCGGCCAGCTAGCACATGACCAAGCCTAGCCTGTGTACAGCCAGTGCAGGGCCTGCTCGCGGCAGCCCCTCCGTATGCTGCAGTGATGAGAAGCAGACTGAGCGTGCCCTTGTCTTGGAGTCACGTGGGCCAGGCAGAGTGAAGCTGAGCTGGCAGAGCACACACACAGCCGGCGGGTAGACAGGCTGTGCGAGCAGCGAAGCAGAGGCAGCCGGGGAGCTGTCCGCTTCAGCACCGGCAGCAGCTCTGCTCTCACTGACGCCCTTTGATCGAGAGTACATACACAAGAAGATGCAGCAAAACTTCCCTCAAGCCGAGGTTATACAGAGGGATATATAGATGTCAGTCTTTACCTGCACTCTGGACGGAGTGCAGCGGTGAGTCTGGTCACCGCTTGTCACTGCAGCACCTCATTGCCCCGCTATTGAATAGCGGCACCTACTAGTTCCTTCTGCCGGATACTGGCACCTGCCACCCTGCGAGACACTGCCCCCTGCTGTACGGGGTAGTGACATATACCTCTTTGGAATATTAGTCCCTGCCTCCCGCAGAATACTTAAGCCATCCAAGTTTGTGAATGACTTTTGTGGTTTTCTGGCTCCCGGTTCATCGCTAAGTAGGTCACGTCTGGTGCCTGGAAACGCTGCACACGCCTGCATTTCCCACTCGGGTCTCTGTGCCACCTCGAAGTTCTGCAGATGGGGTGATGCCCCCTTAGTAGCTTTGAGTGCCAGCAGGATGCGGGCTCCAAGCTCCCGGCTGCTCGTGCTCCTCTGCTGCTGGCTTTGGGCGACCAGCTGCTCCCGGGGGCAAGTCTTCAACCTGAGCCTGACCGTGGACGAGGAGCTGCCTGCAGACACCCTGGTCGGAGACCTGCGAGCCGGACTCCCAGACCCTGCTGCCGGCGGCGGCGGCTTCTTCCTGTCGGTGGAGGCTGCAGGCGGCGGGGAAGAACGGGACTCGCCTGTACTCTCAGACTTCCAAGTGGACCCAGAGTCTGGAATCATCCGCACGGCGCGGCCACTGGATCGGGAGCGACGGGAATACTACAGCTTCTGCGCGGCTACTCTTCAGGGAGTGCTGCTGCAGGTGGACATCAGGGTGCGGGACATCAACGACCACGCGCCCTCCTGGGGAGGCCCCGGGGGCAGGGAGCAGGGGCAGCCGAGGCAGGTCCATTCAGCGAGGCTGGGGAACGGAGATAGGCATCCCGGGGAGCAGGGCAGAGGGGAGAGGGATAGAGAGGGGCCACCGGAGACTGGGGAGAAGAGAGAACCTGGGGTGGGAAACTTCGGAAATATACAGGGGAACAGGGAAGAACATGGGTCTTGGGTGCCAAAACCAAACATTGGTGTTTTTGAAGTGAGGGGATCAGGACAAGTGAGGGACCCTGGGCAGGGAAGGGACCCCAAGGAGTTAGAAGTCTTCAGAGAGGACATACACCTCGAGCAGGTGACCGACCCTCGTGAGGGGGGGTATCCCGTTCAGGTGAGTGTTGTCCCTGGGGACGTGAAAGGACGTGGCCATAATGATGGGAGTCGTGGAAATGTGAGGGGCTCTGGTGAGGCGTGGGACGGGGGGGTTGAGGAGGGCACAACGCTGCGGCTAGAAGTCTCTGAACTGACCCCACCAGGCACCTCGTTCCTCCTCCCCGGGGCGCGGGACCCTGACGCTGGGCCTCTAGGGCTGCAGGGCTACTCCCTGCTTCTGGACTCAGATGGAGCCTTTCGCCTACACTACGGGGGTAGCCCTAAAGGCGAGGCGGGCGCTCTGCCATTGCCAGGGCCACTTGAGCTGGTGCTGACGCGGCCCTTGGACCGTGAGAAGGAGGACCGATTGCAGCTCCTCATAGAGGCATTCGATGGAGGGTGGCCGCGCCAAAGTGGGTGGCTCTGGGTAGAGGTAGTGGTGCTGGATGCCAATGACAACCCACCCACATTCAGTGAAAGTGAGTACGAGGCATTTATGCCCGAAGACGCCTTGCCAGGTAGCACTGTCTGCAGCGTGCACGCGTCTGACCCCGACCAAGGCAGCAACGGCATGGTCCAGTACCACCTGTTAGACCCAGCCGGGCAGTCCCCGGGTGGGCCCTTCTTCCTCGTGGAGCCCCGCAGCGGGGTGGTGCGGGTCACCCGACCGTTAGATCGGGAATCCCGTGCTGTGCACCAGTTGCTGGTGCTGGCCCAGGACGGTGGCTCCGAACCTGAGCAGAGCAGCTCCCGCCTCACCATCAGAGTTCTGGATATAAATGACAACAGCCCCCACCTATCGGTGTCCTTCCTGCTGCCCGGTGGCCCTGCAATATCGGAGGGGACCCTATTCGGGGAGTACATAGCGCGCGTGTCTGCATCAGACCCCGATACCGAGGACGGGGCCGAGGAGGAGGCGCAGCGAGTGTGGGTGTCACTGCAGGGAGGTGAAGGTGCCTTCTCACTGCTGCCCGCGGGAGTTCCTGGCATGGGGCTTTACTTCCTGTGTGTGGCAGGAGTCCTGGACAGAGAGGCACAGGAGCAGCATCACCTGCGGCTACTTGCCTGGGACTCTGGGCAGCCACCGCTTTGGACTGAGGAGGATCTCCTCCTGCGTGTAACTGATATTAATGACCAGGCACCCACATTCCTGCTGCCCCATTACCAACTGTCTGTGCCTGAAGCCGCTGTGCCAGGCACTGTTCTGCTCATCCTTAGTGCCCAGGACCTCGACGCAGAGGGACCCAACTCCCAAGTGCGTTATAGGCTGCTAAAAGGGGCAACCAGGGAGTCAGAGGAGGAAGGCTACACTGGGGCACTGAGTGCGGGGGACTCTGGGAATCCTAGTGTAGGACGCCTTGGGTTACCAGATACAGGACCTTCTCCAATACCAAACACAAGAGGGTCTGGGGTACCCATTAAGGAGGACTCTATACTATCCGGGCAGGAAGACTCAGATATCACACGTTCACGAGATTCAAAGGTCCTTAATAGTGGGGATGTTGTGGTACCTACTGTAGGAAATCAACCAGTGCCCAGCATTGGCAACAGTGGGGAAATTAAAATGAGGGCCCTCGAGGTACCCATTACAGAAGACAATGAGGGATTTGTTGCTGGGAACTCAGATGGTTTTGGGCATAGAGACCCTGGGGTATCCAGTATAGGAAGCCCTGGCGTATCCAGAATGGGGAATTCTCAGGTACAGACGACAAGAGCATCTGCAGTACTGAAGATGGGAGGCTCTGGGCTACCTACTTTGGGAGCCTCAGAAGCCCCCACAATGGACAGATCTGAGGTGACAGATTCCACAGGGTGGCACAGTGAGAACCCTAGTGCAGAAGACTGGTCTTGGTTCCACCTGGACCCAGACACTGGGGAACTGAGCTTGGCCCGTGCCTTGGATCGTGAACAAAAGGAGAAGCTAGAGTTTTGGGTAGAGGCGATGGACATGGGGAGGCCTGCTCTATCCAGTATCTGCAACATCACTATCCAGGTGGAAGACGCCAATGACAATGCACCCATCTTTGAGCAGCCATTATACAACGTCTCTCTCACTGAACATGCACCACTGGGGCACTGCTTCCTGAAGGTAAGCACAACACCTCTACTACAGTCGGTGCATGTACTAAGTCCCAGATAAGGTACCAATCAGCTATATATGAAATATCAATTTGTGAAAAAGAGACAATGCTACATATAGGTAAAACAATCAAATGAAGTGACGCCATAGTTAGTGCTCAGTATGTCACATATGGCAAGCAGAATGGTGGCTAAATTACCACAAACAAAGACAACAATACAAGTCCATTTCTCACTTTTAGGTTTTAGGTTGGAACACTAGGTACGGTATATATATATATATATATATATATATATATATATATATATTCTCCACCAAATGACACAAAGTCACACACAGCACTCACAGGAATCCTTTTGTTTGTTCTTCATTCATTAAACAAAGATCGAGTAACGCAAACACCACCAACGCGTTTCAACCAACAAGGTCTTGATCACGGTGAGTGAGTGATCCATTTACACATAATTTATAGTTTCTCCCATTGCATGCCTTTATGGGGCATTATGGGATATGTAGTTCTACCATTTGAAAATGTAACACCAAATAGTGAAAACAACTCAAATTTTACACAAAGTCTCTTACCTACATAAATTAAACAAAAACTATGTATATGCAAACATTATTTGACCCACTCTCACTTGCAATCACCAATCCTAAGTTTCAGGATCTCAAACACCATTGTTTAAAAGAACCACACCCATTATATCACTTTTGGGCTGGTTCTCGCTCCATGTAGTCCAGATAGTATCAGTCTGGTACTTTAAGGGGATTTACCTTTGTGGAACTATCCCCTAATCCTTAGTTGGACATTCTTCACATTCTAAATAGTATTCATCATTTCTCTCAAGGTAATGGTATCACACCCTTCAAAACATTTCAGAAACCCAATATAGATATTCAGAGATCAGTTAGAGGGGAGATATGAGTTATAGATGGCAATACAGTTCTTCATCCCCATTGATCCCGTACGGGGTCTTGGTTTTTAGTCTAATAATAAGCCTAGATTCTAGACGTCTCAACTGTTGAACTCCATCCCCACCTCTTTACAGTTTTTTAACCATGGCTATACAAAAAAAATCTCATATGTAACCAATCAGCTCTCTCATAATTGTTCAAATGTTTGGTCATTGCATAGTTGATGTCACCATTTTGTACTGCCCTGATGTGTTCTAATATTCGTTTTGTTAAATGGACAGATAGTACTACCTACATATCTCATGCCACAGATATTCTATTACATATACTACAAATGTAGTATCACATGTAATCCTTTCTTCAAATAAAAAGTCTCTGCTATGAGAGTCCTCTATTTTTTTCCAATTTCTCCCAATCTTACATGCTTTGCAATTATTACAACAGAAAAAACATTTTTGTGAGACTGTGAACCAATTCGACACAGCTGGTAGTTCAAAATGGCTTTTTACTAACATATCTTTCAAAGATGGTACCTTCCTATATGTTACATAAGGTCGTTCTCCCACTCTTGGACCAACATCCATATCTTTTTTAACCAAGTTCCAGTGTCTACTCAAAATATTAAAAATGTGTGAATTTTCCTTACTATAATCCAAAATCAATCATATCTTGTCATCTTTCCCCACTGGATGAATGAAATATGCATAAAGAATGATATATTTTAGATTTCAGTAATTAATGAGAAACAAAATAATTGAATAGCACTTAGCTTTAATTTCTGATACAGTTATTTTTGTTTATTTCTCACTTCTCAGAAATCATAACTGGTGACATTTTTTAGTACTAAGCTTTAATGGTTGAATACAATATTTTGTCTAATTCATAACTTGCATCATAGATATACTCACATAAATTTATGAAAATATCAGTCTCAGCATTACAATGAAACCATTCATGGATAAGTACAGATTTTATTTTATTTTCATTTATCTTGCAATTGTTTTGGACTACGTTATCCAGAATGCCTCATTAATAGCGGTCTGGATTATACGTATGCATGTTGAAAGGGACAAGGGACTCACTCCAAATGGGTTAAAACTCGTTAGTGGCTGTGCAATTTGATTAACGATTGTGAATTTGTACTTTATGGAATGCTGTGAATCTTTTTCTTGAAGTATATATTTACGAGGATGGTATCCTATTCACAAGCACCAGCAGATGAGTGTGCCACTCAAGCAACTGACAGTTTTGTCTTCTAATATATAATGTCAAACCAGCCAAATTAATTACAGAAGCACCTTTCAGTTTCTTTTAAATGCAAACAAACAGCCAGTTGCACCATGAGCTGCTTAAGCACATTATAATTTTTCCTAATTGTAAGGAAGAAAACGTCCTGCAGATTTATATGCAGCAAGATTTACTTTTGACCTTTCACCCTTGAATCAACACACCAAGTTCTGAGTTATCCAGGTGCCAAATATTATAAGTTTAACAAGAACAGATTCAGCTTTAAGGCAGCATCGCAGAGCAGAGCATCAGATAATTATAAGACATTTGTGAGTGGCCCATGGCATAAAACTAGATTTCATACATGGGCTCTTACAACTTGCATTCCCACTTCCTACTGAATAATGCCCTGAATTAACCAATGAGTTTTCAGTTGTATTCTCTGATTAATTACCAGGAGTCTCTAGATTGCGAGAAAAACATATTTAATGAATATAGTGAGGCCAGAACACATCCTAGGCCTAGCTTTTTAGAATCCTTTAGATTTTGCGGAAAGTACCTTTCATTAACATAATGAGACCAACATACGTTTTAGGCCTAACTTTTTTGATGAGTAGCAGTTTCTAAAGGTAGGAGTGTTGTCAAGAGAGAACTTGTACTGTTTAAAGACTCTTCTGAATTTAAAGAACTCAAAATGACCATATATAGCAATTCAGAGAGTAGCATAGCTCGTCACCTGTGTGAAGGTATTGCCCTCAGAAGGGCACATGGTGTACACCAGAGAGAACGTTTCTTCCACAGGAAAGTGCAATTTACCACTTAAAAAAAAATGTGTATAACTAACATTTAGTGGGATAGACAGATCGAAGATTGCATTTTTGTTCATCAGTATCAGCGTGAAAGCACCGTGTTTTGTTTCCATTCCAACTGTAACACTGGTAAATAGGAACAATGCATCTGTTTGGTAAATAGGAAGAATGCCCTTACCGTCTGCCCAAGTTTATCTCTTTACCCACAGGCTGTTTTACATAAAATTTAGTTTCAGTGTCCAAAAATATGATCATTTAGTAGTTGCGTGGAAGACGTAAGTCATTCTTTTTGAGCACTGGACTGAAGGTGAAGCCATGCAATGAGCCGGCAATAGTTGATGTGACATAGACAGACCAATAAAATGCCAGAAGCAAGAAAGACCAGAATAATGGATCACAGGTAAAAGTTGGAAATTGGAACATCTTTTGGTCCAGGCACCGAAGTTGGTTGGGTATCTTTCAAAAGGGCTTCCACCCTATTATCATATGATGGTAAGGTCAAACCTAAGGAAGGTTGTCGAACATGATCTGTTCTGATGTATATTTTTCAACTGTGCTGCACCTAATAACAGACTGGAATATATTAGAACCCAGTAACTGTTGTTTGCCTGTCGAGGCCACTAATAATATACCAGAAAAATTTGGAGTCATTAGATTTGCATACTTCCAAAATGTCAGTCTACTTTCTGATATGGCAGTCTCACGTAGCCTGTATTATAGAATTTCTGTGCTCCATTTTGGGCTAGACATCATGAGCACTAGAAGATTCTATATAGAGCAAGACATAAACTGATTACACAACTTGGGGTTTAGCTCTTGTTTTTTGCCCCTCAGTGAAGACACAAACCAATCTTTGGTATTGCACATAGAATAAGATCGACTTTCCCCCCTATTGTTCACGTGGACAATTGTATACAAAAATTCAAACCTCCTGACCCTACACCTAAATGTTGTAATTTTAGCTTTGTGTTACTCATTAAGGCCAAGATTTACTAAACAGTGGTGCAGTGGGGTGCTGTGCCAAAATTTGCAGTGCCATACTGCTTCATTTTAGAAATGAAGGGATGTGCCGTATTTACTAAAATATGGCACACCCCTGTGTTTCCCCCTGCGCCGGTGCTAAATTTAGCTGCCAGCACCAACACAGGCACCCTTGCATCATAGTGCAAGGGTGTCTGCGTTGAGGGGATTGATTGTTTATGTGCAGGAAGGTATCCTTACAATGGTGATTTGGTGTGCAGGATGCAGCACACATAGAGGAAGAAAATCCTTATTTTTTAATGATTATTTATGTGCAGGAAGGACTACCTTCCTGCACATAAACATTAATTCATGGCTTTACGCTCTTTCTACGGGTGCTGCTGATTGCAGCACACATGGAAAAAACAAAAACGAGGAGGAACAAAGTATTCCTCCTCGTTGTGCCATATTAATGCCATCCCTGGGGTGACGTTAGTTTTTGGCACTGCCACAGATTTACACCTTCTTTTAAATCTGATGCAGCATCAAAAGAAATGCGTGTTGCGGTGGAATGCCCACAGCAACACCCATTGCACGCCCCTCTGACACAGAAAACTACATTGGAGGGGTTCATATTTACAAGGTGGCGTTAAGCCACCACAGAATGGCTTAGCGCCACCTTGTACATGTGGCGCACTGCACAGTGCCACTGGAGCGTCACAAAAAGGGACCCTCCGGTGATGCTAGGGCCTTGTATATCTGGCCCTAATTGTACCCTCCTTTTTATGTGGGGGTTTTACAGATGGTTTTTTTTCTTTACTTTTGTGTTGATGCTGCTTAAATACTTTTTTCACATTTATCTGAGGAAAAAAAGTCATTTTTTGCCATTGCTATCTGGGATAAGCCCTGAGTTCTAAATGAAACTATATTTACTTAACACAGCACTGAATTAGGAACCATGTGGAGTGCAAATGCCCTTTCTTCTTCTTCTTCTTTTGTTAGTTTTATTCTTGTGTTGTAGAGGCTCTGTTTCAATGTTAGTGAAGACGAAAGTATCAGGAATTTTAATAGTTGAAGAGCTACATCTTCTGTTCATTCCAGAAATTCAAGGTCGTAGAAGCTGATTGTATTTCCAAGGAAATGTATATCCAAATTTAGGTGGCCCTACTCTCAACGCTCTGCCTTCCAGTTTTTGGAATTTGAATTTAAGAAATGTTAGCATCATGGTGGAGGGTGATCAGAGATTTCTGCTTGGTGTGTATTTGGAAACGTTTTCTTACTTGAGCCAGGCTGTTTCTGCACCTGTTAAGAAGTGATTGGATTTCTTGAGCCTAGGGAGCATTTGGGTGGTTGTATTCCGAATATAGTGCAGCTCATTGAAAGGACATGTTGACATATCAAGAAAGATGGATTTCCCATGCTAAGAAGAGTTAAGTGATAAATGTGTTTATCGATTTATCACTTGACTCTACTTAGCGAAGGTTAGGAAAGGGAAGGTCCAGTGCAAAGTTCTTAGGACGAAAAAGCAGGACATGGTATCTTGGGACATACCTGTCAAGTGTCCATCATGATGCTATGATTTTGTATTTATAGAGTGGGATGGAGGCCGGTACCATGGAGTTAGGCAAACATTTTGAATCCCATATGAAATTGTAAAAACATAGGTTATTTATTATGTGTGCTTTTGTGTGGCCCTCCTCTGCTAGATCAAACGCCTCCCAGATTTTCTTGACTTGTACAAACATTGAAAGAGGTAATAAACTAATACCTTGTTATTCTTTTATCTCATTCTTAGTGACCACAGGGTTTTTAACTGCTATGAGATTTTGAATATTTCTTTAGAAGCGTTACTTGCAGCGAATATCTTGGCTCAATAAAACACCTTTTTTTTGTCTATTTCATATATTTATATTTCCTCTTTCATCTGACTTTGCTCTCTCTCCCCGAAGATTAACCCACGGTCTCAAAGCTAAGCATCTAAAATAATTGATTAGTTCATAAGCAGTTTCAATTGTTTTACCAAAGCCTCTAATATGGAATTAATGTGAGTGTATAGGGGAGCAAAGTATAATCTATGTTGCAATCGTTTGATAGAGTGTGTCCAAAGTATTGTCAATTAAAGCTGAGAAGTATACTGTCTCCAAAAATGCCTCACATACATTACTCAGACCTATATTGAACTTAAATGTATCAAGTCTGTTGCTAAATATTTGATTGAATGTACTGATAATACACTGATATTTACAAGTATTTAATACCAACAAGTCTACTGTTTAATTCTGACTAATACATTGCTACAGCCAACAATTAATTTGCTTTTGACTTCTATTCCTGAAGATCTGGCTGTTGGTTTTGTGTTGTATTCTCTTAGTTGATTATTTTGAAGTCTTAGTTCGTTGTTTTCAGTATACATATTGTAATGTACAACATGTAATACTGTAATTAATCAAACAATTAAGGAATATTATTATCTTTACTAGGAACCAGATAGGGTTGATATCTATGTGCAAGAAGCAATGAGAGACAAATGCAGAAGACCTTTGTTGGAAGCAGAGTGTTTGGATTCTGCCATTTTTCTTAATGCCCGACCAAGTCCCTTCTCCTTAATTTTTTTTGTTGCTACTCACGCTTCCTATGTCTTAAGCAAATAATTTGTAAAATTGTTAATCTTTCAGAGTCCCATTCTAAGGCCCCCAATAAGTCCTACATATATTCCTTAAATATGCCATTTCAAACCATAATAAGAACTGTCAAATCACAAGTGGTTTGTGAAAACTCCCAGAAGACTAACTACTGTGGCTTTAACGTAAATTGGCCAACTTTGGTAATTCCGTCACCCTCTGCAGAACATGTACTGCAACATGCGTTTTATTATTTTGGGCTTCATTAATAGATAAAAAAAACTGTTACTTTAACTAAGTAGGAGGTTTAGTATTATTTGTTAACAGAAAGGTCTGAAGTTCACTGTTCAGCAAAGAGACAGGTGGTATCGTCTCAGTGGCATAATATTGTTGGTAGCAGGTTGTTAGAAATAGGGTCTTGGGTTGGCAGTCAGGTTCCTCTGTCGTTCCTCCCCTGGTCGGGTCGGCGGGCGTAGTTTCTTCTCTCCCGCAAGTGAGTGATGCGTCAATCCGGAGGGGCACCTCGGGTCTGGGCAGGCTTTGCTTTGTTTTTCCACGCCTAGCGATGTTGCTTTGAAAATCTGGTTGCACGGTATCACAAAACCACACTCCGTGGGGTTTGTGTCGTATCAGCCTCTGTTAGAAGGTGTTGCGAGTCATTTAAGTGATTTAAGCCGCTGCGTCGTTTATCAGCCGTGACACAGAAGGTGTGTCGAAAAGTTCGCTGTACGGTGGTCTGTGCGTGGACTTTTAGTTCTTGGCTACCAGCTTCACCTCTCAAGGGCCCAGGGACTGAGTAGGGTACCACTTGGCAGGGCAGGAGTCTCAGCAGAGAGTCCACGTGCTGGCAGAGAGAAGTCTTTGATGGACCTGAGACTTCAACAACAGGAGGCAAGCTCCACTCAATCCCATGGAAATTCTTCTCAAGCAGGAATCCACAGCAAAGTACAGTCTTTACCACCTTTCACAGGCAGAAGCAGCAACTGCAGGATAGCCCAACAAAGCACAGTCACAGGTAGAGGCAGCACTTCTTCTCAGCTCTTCAGCTCTTGTCCTTGGCAGAGGTTCCCCTTGAATCCTTAAAGAAATCTAATTTTCAGAAGTTTTGGGTGCTCCTCTTATAACCCTCTCTGCCTTTGATGTAGGCCTACTTCAAAAGAAAGTTGTTGTTGTTCACAAGATACTGCCTTGCACAGGCCAGGATCACACCAGGCGATTGGAGACTGCATTTAGTAAGGGCAGGGACAGCCCATTGAGGTGTAAGTGCCCACTCCTCCCTCCACTCTAGCTCAGCTGGCCCACCAGGATATGCATGCTACTCCTCAGCTCCCTTTGTCCCACTGTCTAGGGGGAATTCACACCAGCCCAACTGTCAAACTGACCCAGACAGGGAATCCACAAACAAGCAGAGTCACTTTCTAAAAGTGTCATTTTCAAACACACTATCTAAACACCAACTTCACTAAAAGATGTATTTTTAAATTGTGAGTTCAGATACCCCAAACTCCACATGTCTATCTCCTCCCAAAGGGATTCTGAGCTTTAAGGATATTTAAAGGCAGCCTAACATGTTAACCTATGAGAGAGATAGGCCTTGCAACAGTAAAAACCAAATTTGGCAGTATTTCACTGTCAGGACATGTAAAACACATAAGTACATGTCTCACTTTTAACATACACTGCACCCTGCCCATAGGGCTACTTAGTGCCTACCTTAGGGGTGCCTTACAAAAGGGAAGGTTTAGGCCTGGCAAGTGGATACACTTGCCAAGTCGAATTGGCAGTTTAAAACTGCACACACAGACACTGTAGTGGCAGGTCTGAGCCAAGTTTACAGGGTTACTCGTTGGTGGCACAACCAGTGCTGCAGGCACACCAGTAGCTTTTGATGTACAGGCCCTGGGCACCTCTAGTGCACTTTACTAGGGATTTACTAGTACATCAAATATGCAAATCAGGGATAAGCCAATTACCCCTACCAAGGATGCCAGGTCTAACACAAGTTAACACATCACACATAGAAATAACAGCTAAACGATTCATCGAGAGCTAGTAGTCTCCCTCTACATACGCACATTGGGGCACTTAAATACCTGGATAGATGTCCGGATTTATCAGTCTAACTGTCCATTCAGATGTTGGAGGCATGAAAGAAATTCTTGAGGTTACAGTTGTACCAAACAGTTTTTTGCTGAACATAAATGACCCTTGACTGAAGCGCTAATTAGCTGCTAGTTATAAGCAGTGCCTTAATTCTGGTAACATTTTGTGCTACAAAAATGAAGAGCCCAATTCACAAAAAGGTCGTTAATTTCAGAATCCATGATGTATGCCTACACATTGCAGAGATTTATCAGTGGTTATAGCATTTGTTAAACCTCAAGAGGCATTGCTAAGCGTAAGTTATACACGTGACGGAATGTGTTTAAATACTTCTTGCTTGTTGCTGGATTTCTGAAACATTCGTTTATGGAGTCCCCTGCATGCATAGGGTAAGGGAATTGTTGACATAAAAAACGTGTTTCTTTATATACCTCAATAGACCATTTAAAATAATTTTTCGCTTAATGGAAATATTTTTCAATGAAATGAGGCATATTGTTACTGCCTGTGACACTTTCATCAGCATTTATGCTTAAATCATTCAGATATATGTTTCCAGTGGGAGCTACGTGTGGGAGGTGCACTTAAAATATTTGTGAAGACCCACAGGCTTGTGATTTCATGCATTTCCCTTAACACCGTTCCACTGAAAAAGCCCAACTCTAGAGATCTAGTCGACTCTTGCTACAGCAAAAGTTATTTACACATGGTGTTAATTCCACCCTCATAGCATGACACACGTTTGTGTCGTTATCAAACAGTGAATTACAGTACCTAAGCCACACTAACACAGAGGGACTCATTACAAGTTGCCTGTTATTAAGTGTGGGTATATTTGATTCTGGCTGGTAACTCATCACAAAATAATGGGTATTACAAGTTATTCCACCTGGAACGGAACATTGGGTCTGTTAAAGCATGACGTGCTCCCCTTTAGGCTGATCATCTAACCCTGTTTTGTTGACATTTACCACTTGCTTTGAAGAGGCGAATGGCAGCAAGGGATTGCTGTGAGTCGAGGGGGACAGGTTTTGGAGGGCAGGGCAGTGCTGTGAAGAATAGTTTGCTTTCCAGTGGTAATGTAGGGACGGCTTTGCTCTTAATCCTTGGCATGACCAGTTGTGGATACACACCAGTTGAAACCAATCCCAGTGTTTCCTGATCATGGGCTTCCTGAGGTCGTAATTTGTGGACCTTGCATTCCTGCATCCTGAGAGGAAGAGATCTCAGGGCCAGATTTATACTTTATCTATCAAAACTGCGTTAGCGCAGTTTTGTGTGAAAATTTATAGGCCGGCTAGCGCCCTTCCAAGACACTGGCCGGGCACCATATTTATGGGATGGCACTAGTCGGTGCTAATGCTCTGTTAGCGTCCTTGGAATGGACACTAACAGGGTGGGGGAGGCGTAGGTTAAACCGGAGCTTGTGCGTGGAATTATTGCGTTACACTGTTTAGAGGCAGAAAAGTGCCTCAAAGCAGTGTAGCGCCATTTTCTGGAGCACAACCCCCCATTAACATGGCTCCTGTCTTAGTAAAGACAGGAGCCATGCCCACCACCCCAATGGCCAGGCCCAGGGGACAAATGTCCCCATTGGGCCCAGCACCATGCAGGGGACCCTAGTCAGGGCCCCTGAGTGGGAAAAAAAAAATACTTACCGGGACTTACCTGGGATGGGTCCCCCATCCTGTGGTGTCCCTCTGGTGTGGGTGGGGGTGTCCCTGGTGCCAGGGAAGGGCACCTGTTGGCACTTTCCATGGTCTTTGACCATGGAAATATGCCTATAGGTCCCCTTACACCTGACCATAGCCAGGCGTTAAATAATGGTGCCATTATTTAAGGCCCCCATCCCCTCGGGCTGGATTTTAGCATGGGGGGATAAATATGGCGCTAAGGCCATATCATCCTTTTCTGGACAGGAATGCCTACCTTGCATCTCATTGACGCAAGGTAGGTTTTTACGTCCAGAAAACGACGTTAACACCTTAAATTTAGCGCTAGACGTGTCTAGTGCCAAAGTATAAATATGGAGTTAGGTTTGCACTGAATTAGCGTAAACAAAAATGGCGCTAATTCAGCACTAACCGAGTATAAATATATGGGCCTCAGTATCTCACTCATAATGAGGACCACAATGTCTTGCAAATTGGGCCCTATGTTTGCACACAGACCACTTAGGTACAGAAATACATTCTATTTATTGTGCAAGTAGGCTTTTTTTTACATATGTACATAAGTGTGAGTTTTCACTGCTTGTTCAAGTTGCCTTGCTCTTGCGCTTATGAGTGCATTCCATTTATTAAAGGCTGACCAGTCGAGAACACCGCAAGCTCTACCAATGATAAATCCCAAAGGATTTATCTATATAAAACGTTCATTCATAATCACTATATTTTGGATTCATCAATGGGAGTGCATGCAGTGTCCTTGATTGCGTTTAATAAATGAATGCATATGTATATCACACAAAGGCCATAGCCAATGAGTAGCTATGATCAAGGATTTGTATTATCTAGGCGACTGGGCTACCAGAAGTTTCCACTTCAAGAAAGGATGTTCATACTGGCTGTGTGGGTGAAGGTAATTGTAAATTCATCTATATTAATAAGGATAGTATTGATTTACAATAACTAATGATTGAGTGCCAAACAGCCTCTAAATTGTCTTTATTCAATATATATCAGGAGTATGTCAAATTCTAGAGAAACATTGACTCTCACATAGCTCCAATCACTCCTTGATTCGCACAATTGTTGCTTGACTAGCATACAGGTTGCTGGAGATTGTAATACTACATTTGAAACTATTACCCTGGGAGGATATGGTAAGGGAGAAAGGAGAGATCTGGGGCTATTCCTAACTGGCTGCCCCTATGCTGAAGAGAACATGCTCTATGGCCTTCCCACTTCCTTCACTTACTGCAGGGTTTACCTTCATACATGCAATCGTCACACTCCAGCAGATAAACCAGCATGGTTCACATTCAAGAATGGAATGTGGTGGAGTCAGATTATATATGGGATAAGGTACCCCTTTCTCTATAGTATAAGGCTATTGCAAGTCAAAGAGGAGTTTCATGACCATATTGAGGAACAAAACCTTGTTATATGAATGTAATGAGCCAATTGTGGTTTCTGATAATTACTCAGATCCAGACCCTGAGGTTGTTCATCATGTTACCCCAGTGCTTTTTTTGTGGTCACTTTTCATGAAATGCTCCTTTCCCAGAAATTGGGTAAAGTACTATGATTAGATAAGATTCCAGCAGATCTTTTTCTATATACAGGGAGTGCAGTAGCTCAAGGAGCACCCATTCTGTGTACATGGTTTGGTGTCAGAATTCTTGCCACTTATTTAAAGGGCAGCCATTAAGGTTCATGGGATTACAGGCTTATAAGTTTTATTGATATTCAAATCATTTGTACAATTTTCCATCCATTTACTCAGCAGGTTCAAGGGAGGAGGGTTAAGTCTAGATATCACTGAGCCTTCTTCTTGGTGTTGACCCAGAAGAAGTTATTCAAGCAATATTGGTCTTGGGCACCACTTGTTACTAATGCGCTGAAAACAATGTCGAAATATGGTTTGTTTCCTTCCTTGAGACTGTCAGTGATTGTTCTGATATATAGAAAACAGAATTAAGCTGACCTTAGCTGTTGTAGGCCTATTTCCCTTTTAGATTCCACACTTAAAGGGGTGGGAACTGGAAGGATACTTTTGTTCAGACTAAAATGTTGAGCAGAAGAAAACTATAAGGAATTTGATGCCCAATATGGATTCAGAAAAAAGATTGATGCAGTGGAACAATGCTTGAATTCACAACTTTTAATTAGTAAGTATACCCAAGCAAAAAACTGTTCATTTCACATGACTTTTACGGATTAGTTGTATGCGTTAGACTGTGTAAGTCATTCAATATTGTGAAGTCTCCTGTCTGATATAAGGGTGGCAGAAGGACATAGTGCCTTATTACGACCTTGATGGAGGGGTTTCCTCCATCACAAATGTGACGGATATCCCGTCTGCCGTATTTATGATCCCATTATATACTATGGAGATCGTAATACTTCAGTACCACAGCTTCAGTAAGATACGGTAGAAACGGTGAATGTACCAGGCAGTTTGATGCGTATAGAGGAGTTAGGCAGGGGTGTATTTTGGCCCCATTCCTTTTTATCATTTTTTGTTGGCAGGGCTATAGATAAGCCCCAGATTCAGTGGATAGGGCTGTAGATAAAGCCCATATAGGCTCTCACCCATTGCCCATCTTGCTCTACAGGGTCTCCTTGATAATTTTACAATTATTATGGAGAAACTGAGTCTGAACATTAATAGTGGTAAAACATTCACCATGATAATTGGTATAACAAAGAACAAAGCCTGTTTCTATCTTTTAAGGGGAGTACAGTTTTATTTTAGCTATTATACCTTTTTGTATTTAGGTCTGCTTTTTAACTGTTCAAATAATTGGCTTTCTATGCTGGAAACCAGGTTATAGTTCGAAAGCACTTTTGTAGCTGTGTTTAGATTTGGATCTAAGCTAGGCATGAAGCCTCTGAATCACATGTTGACCATATATACTAGCAAATGTGTGTCAGGGGCGTATTATGGTGCAAGTGTTTTGGGATATTCAAAGGTGGACTTACTCCAGAAAGTTGACAATAAGTGCTTAAAAAGAACGCTTGATGTGCCAGCGAATAGTGCCATTTATATTTGCTTCAATGAGTTGGCCTTGCCATTTATAGAGGACCGTATGTATTCACCCCCCCCTCCCCCACTTATATTATGTTACGATGTTTGGCCAAAAGATTTTGCTGTGCGAAATAGATGTACTATAAGTGAGTGTATGCAGGCTGGATGGTGTGAATCAAATACAATTTTTACCTTTTATGAAGAAAACGTGTGAATCCTGGGATATTTTGATGACCCAAAATCTATGGGGAGAATGAGTAAAGTGAATCTCAAAATGGTGTTACTGGGAAGAAGGCAGAGGCCAGGCGAACAGAGCTCCCTTTTGATAACTCATCCCAGTATTCAGGCTTATATTGGTGCTATGAGGAAGGTGCTTCGTAGATTTTTACTGACTAGATTGCGACTCAATTTAGCACACCATTTAGTAGTTTATAAAGTTAAAAGTAATACGCTCATTTGCCTGTTTGGCAATCTGATGAATCGTTTTACATATGGTATTCTTCTGTGAGTTTTATGTAACACAGAATAAAAAATATTATTCTGTTACTGAAAAATTAGTAAGTATACCCAAGCAAAAAACTCTTAATTTTACATGGCTTTCATGAATTTGTCATATGCGTTAGACTGTGTAAGTCATTCTATATTGTGTATTTTTTTGTCAGGCTAAGAAAACTCGAACATGTTTATAGGGAGTTTAGATTCGTTTTTAGCCCGGAGGATGATGATTTTCTGTATTTTTAACTTCTTTCATAGGAGAAGGATAATTGTTGTCTTACTTTTGTGATGGTGTCTTTTAGCGTGCATAAATGCACCGAAATAAGTTGTTTTGACTGACTGGCTGACTTTTAGGGGCATATTTAAACTCAATTTGCACCAAATTTGTGTCATTTTGTTTAATGCGAATTCAGCACAAAACTAACTCCATATTTATAACTTACTGGTAGGCACGTCTAACATCAAAATATTGGAGTTTTTCACCATGTTTTAGATGTGTGAACCTACCTTGCATCAATGAGATGCAAGGTAGGCGTTCCCATCTAAAAAATGTTGCTAACCCCATAGGCCCATAGTAATCCCCCATTTTAAAATGACACACGGGTGGGAGGAGGGGCTAAATAATGGTGCAAAGCTTGCTTTGCACCATTATTTAACGCATGGGTCAAACCAGGCGTTAGGGGACCTGTGGACCCATTTCCATGGTTGAACACCATCGAATGGGTCCAAAGGTGCCCTCCTCAAGCCCCAAGAACACCTCCCACCCACACCAGAAGGACACAGAAGGATGGGGGACCCCATCTCAGGTAAGAAGGGTGAGAATAGGTAAGTATTTTCTTTTTAAATTAAAGTGCCATCAGGGACCCAACTTTGGGCCCATGCATGGCACAGGGTGCAATGGCCATGCCCAGGGGACACTGGTCCCCTGTGCTGGCCATTGGGGTACTAGGCATGATTCCTGTCTTTTCTAAGACAAGAGTCATGTGGTATGGATGGTTTTGCGTCAGAAAATGATGCTAGGCTGGTTAGAGGCAATTGTCTGCCTCTAGCCAGCCTAATGTAATTTTTTGGTGCAAAACCTCCTTCTCCCATACCACCACCCCCACCTGGCTAACATCATTTTTTTTACGGTAGCTCACCCTTTACCCTGGCTTGCGCCATTCCATAAATATGGTGGTCGGCAGGCGCTCAGAAATGGGGCTAGCCGGTGCAAAACTTTTTGAGGAAAAACTGCGTTAGTGCAGTTTTGCATCAAAAAGTATAAATATGCCCCACAGTGTCTCACATCAGACGTACACACCCTTACACATGAATCATACACAGATTGCATATGCCCTTGGTTTGCTAAATTGATACATCTGATGTTTAACTTTACCCTCTAAATGGTTCAGAAGTCAATCGCTTACATCGAATTTCTCTCATTGTCAAAAGAATGATCAAGATTGAAATGCATCTTCTGCTGTTCTGCACACTATATAATAAGCCTAAAATGAAATGGATTATCCATATTGACATACATAATTATTTGATTGTCTTTCACATAGACAAATTGGACACAAGTGCTCCTCTAATTTGGTCTCTGTCACGTTACATAATTCAACTTGGGTGATAAGAAAAATGTTCTGTTGCACTTTGAGATGCCTCTCAACTGTCTAACTGTGGTATATAGAACATATATGGTCTTTTATGAACACATAGCGCTTTATCACACTATGAAATATACTAAGTTAAGGATTATTTCTGAGCATAGGTTTTTGATGAGTTATCAATGATGGATCTCTTTGTCTCTGTGTATTACTGATATCTGGAATGTTTTTAGCTTTTAAAATATTTTAAATGTTGTGTTGTATGTGTTATGTTGTTTATGCGCCAATATTCTGAAATAAAAATGTTTCAGTGACTGAGTAGAATTTCATGAACAGTTTCTTGACGTTAAATGTCTTCACGTTTATCACAGCCCAAGCAGTAGCATGTAGTGTCACTCGAGAGATATTTTTTAGATTCTGGATGAGAAACACATAAACAAAACTCCTTAATTAATGCTTGTCATCTCAAGTACGGATACATTTTGAAAGAGGATGATGAGAATCAGGTAGCAAAAGCTGAGCATGGTGGACAGAGGCAACTACATAAGTGAATTGTAAATTTAGCAACGGAGGAGACACTTGTAGTAAAATATAGACATTACCTCTGAAAAACACGAAAGGGTGAGTCTCCTACTCTAGAGCAATACTGGTGGCATGAAGAGTATTTATAATGTAATTCTTTACGACCGAGACTGTGGAATGGAAGAGAATCGACAGAAGTGATGGGATTGTACTGATGGGATCATGCCTGAATCTTGCAGAGGAGTCTGTAGGATTGCCATGATTCTAGAACATCTTTCTCTGGTTGGTTTCAGGTAGAATCTTTGGAAATTAAGTCAGTGTTTACCCTAACATAGGAATCCAATCTGGGACACCTTTCGTTCTCTGGGGGTTTCAGATAGGATCTCTGGAAATTCAGTCACTGAGTGTCCTAGCAAAAGAATCCAGTGCGACAAGCGTTGACCTTTAAAAGCAAGGTATTATTCAACAGGCAGCATGTTATGCCGTCTGTAATATTATTTTAATTTTTTTTTTGTGAAGCTGAGGCGATAAGGGAGTTATCAAAGTACCTGGTTTAAATGAGTTGATCAGTGTTTCCAAACAATTGTTCCATGATATATATGGGTTGTGAATAATACAGATCCCAATGCACCTCACTGTTCCTATCATGAGCAGTGCGGTGCTGTCGTTGATCACAGGGGTACATGTAATTTACCCTTACTGCTCCTCATAGTAGCACATGCCTGCATTATGCTTACTTTGATCTCAATGAGCTTTTTTCGTCCAGGTTACCTCCTTTCACGTTGATTGTTTGGTTAGGAAGTAATTGGTTGGAACATTTAGATGCCACCCTCATTATGATTTCATTTTGAGAGAGTGGATTGCATTTTAGCTCAAAAGATGACAGAGGTAACTATTAACATGAATGGAAGATGGGAACAACATCGAAATAAAATATTTTTATTACATTTTATTTGAGAATTAGTGATTTTTTATTGCTTGATGTGTCTAATATAGCATTAGTTTAAGTAGTTTTTGTATGTATTACTGTTTAATTTGATGACAGATTAACTTTTCATTTTTGTGCTATTTAAAAAAAAACCTCCCATTTATTTTTATTGAATATAGAAAATGCTGCCTTTCTGCTTGCACGACTGCCTCTTTGTAAGATTCATATGAATAATATTACAAATTATTAGCTATGTAAGTGAAAAGCATATTTGATGAATACATTAGAAAACTTTTAGACTATGCACATACATTGCCAGGATTATCGATAATTTTTAGTGCATATGCACAGTAAGAACATTTCCACAGGAGAAAGCATTTATTTTGAAATGTCAACAAGCATTGGCAATGCAAAGGGGCATGGGTTATAATTGTAATTGTCTCTTCAGAAACAGGTGAGTTTGAACCCTCAATTGTACTTCGTCCATGCACTCTGTCACCCATCCTAGCACTTGTACATCCAGTCAGTCACT
The DNA here is from genome assembly GCF_031143425.1 of Pleurodeles waltl. Taxonomy (NCBI): domain Eukaryota; kingdom Metazoa; phylum Chordata; class Amphibia; order Caudata; family Salamandridae; genus Pleurodeles; species Pleurodeles waltl. The sequence continues at coordinate 712,459,688 of NC_090437.1, read as the reverse complement.
CACTGACTCATTCTTTTGTTTACCTACGTACCCACCTATCATTAAACACATAGACAGGCTCAACAAGTATATAAAATATAAATTAAAAGAATAAAAGTAGAAAAAAGAAAATAAGCCCCTCCCTAAACATTGGAGGTGTCTGCTTGATATAACAAACATAAATAAAGTTCAATGTACAAGTGGGCAACCTTCTTCCAATGGTTTTGTACATAGTGAATCAATGTTTTAAAGTTCCAATATGGCCACCATGTTTAGAAGCGACATATTGGCCATCTTCAAATGGCATAACAATGATATTATATGGACAACCCTATTCCACGATGGCCACCCAATTAGAAACATTGGCAGAGTGGGATGCAGGGCACTGCAATCGAAAAGAGGCAAAGAAACTGCCTGGTACCACTGTGTGGGGAGCTGCAGCACGTTAAGAAAAAAACAATCAAAGTCATACCAATAATTAGACCAATGGCATCGATAATGACTTTTTTCAATGAACAAATCAGGCTCCTAGCCTTCAAAATTGCCTTATCGATATAACCAACCCAGGCCTGTGGAATTGAGCATAAGACTAGTCACAAGACAACCATCAGGCATAGAGTCAAACAGATCTACATATGTACAAAATTATAGTGGATAAAATGGTATGGTACTCCACAAACTGCCCACCAAATTCTGATCCACAAATCAGTACGGCGGTCATACAACGGCGGTCCTCCATTGGCGGTACGGACTGCCACACTGAATAATGGCACCCACCAACAACAACTGCACACGTAGGACAATACAAAACCCTCACACCTGAGACACATACACACATTCGACACACCCACACACACCACCATAAAACACACACATCCTACCATCCTTTACAATGCCAAATCAATGCCAGCCAACAACTACCGGACACTCACTACACCCACAGACCATAAACGCATCACACACAAGTGCACACCACTCACATCGCACACAATGGCACCCCTGCTTCACTGACAGGGAGCTGCGGACCATGGTGGATGAAATACTCAGGGTCGAGCCACAGCTGTTTGGAGCACAGGTACAGCAGACATCCATTGCCTGGAAAAGGGATCTATGGCAGAGGATAGTGAATACGGTAAACACAGTGGTGCTGATGCACATATGTTAATTAACATTATTAATGAGTGTTTATGCATTTTGAATAATAATAATAATATGTAGAGAAAATTAATGTAGAAAAATAATGTGCCCGTTTGAAAATGTGCCCACGGAAAGTGACTAAAAAAATTCATGAATTATATTAAAATGACTAAAAATATGTGAAAATGTTGAAAATGCGTAATAATAATGTTGTAAAATGTCATATTGAGAGATATAACTTATGTTTTGCATTATACTGTAGAGTTAACTTAGCCGAAGTTCTGGCCTAGTTTTGCCGAGCCTCATGCTGAAGCTGAATAATCATGCAATGTAGAAAGCTGATGTGTTGAACTGACCCTGAACCACTTGTGTTAATAAAATAAAATTTGCTTAGCTAGAATATTCTGCAGTGAACTGACGGACAGGAGATGAGGGACTAGAGTATGTAACCAATTCAGTGTAAAGCGGATAAGATGTACTTTCCCAGGACTCGAACAATAGAGACACTGACTGGAGAAGAAGATGCAACATTTTCTATACCTGATGAGCTGGATGATGAGGACATCGTACAGTGAACCAGTCGACACCCTGAGAACGGCGAAATCTTAGAATTCATAGATTTGTAAAATAAAAGTCATTGGCTAGCATCATATATGGTGACTAATTGACCAATTAGGTTTTGGAGGATAGGCTGGGTAACTTTAATGTAATGTCATGACAAAAGGGAAAAACTTCAGAACTGATGGGGAGATGTTAGAGGCAGATGATCGGGGAGAGACCCTTCACTGAAACTGATGCAACATTCTGTCATTGGGCTCATGCTCTTGAGAGCCTGATGCATTGCTGATCGATTGATGACCTGAAGACGAAGACTGACTTTGTTGCTGATCCATACCTTGGATAGGTAGCTATATAAATGTGACTGATTGACTTTTGTGCCTTTTCTTTCTAGGTACCAACTGTGCTGTTTTATAGTTTTTCTTCTAGCTAGATCTTTTTCGAAATTCATGTTCTAAACTGTTTTTCACATGAAGTCCCACATGCCAATGCTAATCTGGGTTAGGTATGGTTCCTATTCTGAGACGTTGACATATACGGTGACAAATGGTTGATGGACTGATTTGCTGAACTCTGCTATTCATGTTAACATATTCTTCTTTATTGGCTTATGTTGAGGCATTAGAATGCATGTTTTCTGAAGTTCTGATTAGATTATGTTACTGGTGGTCACTAATAAATTAATCTTGAGTGAATTGAATAAAGTTTGAAGTAACCTTATGACTTAGTATTGTAACAAATAGGGAAATAAAATTGATAAAACGTATAAATGAGTTTTGGTTATTCATGAGATGTTGACACTATTCACTAATGATTAATGTTTTTGCTTACTGATTATTGATTTGTGTATTGATTATTGATGCGCATTGGTTACACCATGGCTAGGATACTCCATGCGAATCAAAAGGTTCATCGACCTATACGCATCCCCATGTAAGTTTACTTACTTAGGACCAGGCGCGCTAGCAGTGGGAAACCATGCACGCACAAGGGACGACATAAGGAGGAGGTGGACCTGCGGGGGAAGGTATGTTCCATGGCGTCACAACATCAAATTGCAGTACAGAAGACTGGTGGTGGTCCCCCTCCTCCACCCGAATACAGTGACTGGGAGGAAAAGGTCTTGGCTAGCCTGCATCCGGAGGGCCTCACTGAACTTACTGGAGGACTGGACTCTGGTAAGTCACATATACTCCCCTACCACTTGCCACATCTGTAATGCATGTCTCACCCTACCCCGGTCACTACCACTAAACACCTATCCTATCTACATCCCCCATACACCCATACTCATTTCGCCTGCATTCCCACACCTCCCAACTAACCCCCAAACCATCCCTGTATGCACAATGACCATCCCCAGGATGTACTGTAGGCTACACTACATTACCCACAATGCACTACCAATCCCTCAACTGACAATGCATGACACCCATCCCTAAGGGTCCCTGCATGCAGATTACTGGGGAAGTAAGTAAATTAAACAGGTGGCAAATGCTTGAAGGGATATGGCAATGACAGGATAGAGTTTTTTACATGCCAATGGTAACAAATACTACATTAGACACATATGACATGTCTATTATACAAAGGGACAGTACTGTCAATGCTATATCCCCTATATCACTACAACTATACCATCATACACAAGCCACACTGCCCATACATTGCAGGAGTCACAAAACAATATTTGTACCACCACACAGGTACCACTGCCCATGCCACACGGCCAGAGGTGTGAAGAAGTGCCAGCCCACCAGCAGAAGAAGGCTCCAGTGACAACAGTCCAGCTGGATGTCTGGATCCAGATGACTACCCTCGCCCATCCCACAGCCCTGGACACTCACCCCCCAGAAGCCACAACCAGGACACCATTGACTCCCCCACCACTCAGCTACCACCATCAGCTGTGGCCCAATGCCCCCATACCAGTGTCACCAGGCCACTGACTGTCTGCCTACCTGTACAGGGACCAGAGTCACCACCCACTGCCAGGCAGGATGATGAAGGTCCCAGTGCAAGTGGGACTGGGCGGCCTGTGCTGGGGACACAGGCACAGGGGGCCAGGGTCACTGGGAGGGTATCAGTGACCCATGGGGGTGGGTCAAGGAGGCCATATCAGAGGTCCTGGGGCATACCACCACTCTCAGGACAGGATGGGCCAGATCCTGGCCACGTTGCAGGAGAACCAGATGCTCCAGGTGGCACACCAGCAGGAGGCCATGGAGCAATGGAAAGAACTGAATGCCAGCATGGCCTCCATTGTAGGGGTGCTGCTAAGGATGCCCAACATCATGCCTGAGTCCTCCACCCACCAGCAGAACCCTTCCACTAGCCTGGATACAGCCCAGCCCTCAACCTCAGTAGCAGCCAGTGGAATGGTGGCCCCGCCAGAGCACTCACAGGCCACCAGCACCCCTTTCCCTGTAGCCCAGGAACCCCCTGGCAAACGTGGCCAGAGACCCAGACATCCCAGTGACACTGTAGCCAAGACCAAGCCCACCACCAGGAAGTGACTCTGCCCTGAACTGTCTCCCCTGTGTGCCACTGACCCACCTTGTTGACTGTCCACTGCCATATCTGCATTTACCTATGGCCCCATGGACACTGCCCCTGTGCTACCAGCAGCTGTGGACATTGCACTGAGTGTAATGTTCACCATCTGCCCACTCCCTTGCACTGTACGATCCCTATTGTCTTACTCCTTCAATAAACTCTGTTTGAGCACACTAACAGATGTTGTTATTTATTCAAAATTCATGCTTGTTAGAAATGGGGTTTCTAGTTGGCTAGGGTATGCACCTAAGACAGGCAGATCCCACCCACTCTAGTCAGGGCAAGGGAGTTACACGTTTAATATAAACCCTGCTCACCCCCTTGGTAGCTTGGCACGAGCAGTCAGGCCTATCACAGAGGCAATGTGTAAAGCGTTTGCACAACACACACAACACACATGACGCGCTATCCCCACCACAAAGGAAACACAACACCATGTTATATGAAAATATACTGTATTGTACACAACAGAATTATTAGACCAAACACAACAAGTCAGTAATATCCTGCTACCTTAGCAGTTGTCAGAATATTACACATTAGTTACTCTGCAGAACCAGCAGTAGTCACATACAACACACAGGGTACTTAGTATTCTGCAACATAAGCAGTAGTCAGGAGTGATGTTACTACACCAATGCACTTGTCAGAGAAATATCATAAATGCCCTTATTAGGAACATTATAAAACTTATGGCAAGTCAGGAAAACATATTAGCATGTCATGCCCATAAAAGGAACATTAGCATACATATATAAAGCATCATAAAAATAGGTAGGCAGCATGTAAATCAATAATGTCTATATAAAGAACCTATGACCTATATTTTGTCCTTTAACAGTACATGGTTTTATGATGAGGGCACCTCCATTGCCAGGAAAAGATCAAAATAGGGCCCGGCGGTCCAGTGCGCAAAACGGGGGCCCACCGGTAATTTGAGGGAAGAGGGCGGCGACACGCACCCCCTCTGGATTTATGATGGGCCCCTCCTGGGGCCCGCAATCTCTAGGGGGCCCCCCAGGCCTCAACCGGCCCTCACAAGGGGGGGGACAAACAATGCTCCCAAAGAACAATACTGGGGCCCGGCGGCGCAGAGAACCTCTGATGAGGCTTCCACCATGCCCACCATTGAGCTACAACACAAGAAGGAGGGAGGTGCACCCAGCGAGCCTCGGTCCTCCTCCAAGAAGGCCACACAGGTCTCGATTCCAAAGAAAAAGAGTTGCTCTCCTCCGGGAGCAAATACTGATCCCGCTGGGGCTCCCAGCCGGCTCGGCCAGGCCAAAATGAGCACTCGGACGGTGGGGACAACCTTGCCAGTTCCCCGCTGGTCAGAGGTGCCAGGCCCTGGCTGTCCTGCCCGACCAGCAGGCAAACTCACCTTCTCCCTGGGCTGCAGCGGTGAAGCACCCAAAAGAGGTGTCTGTTGGTGCCCATGGGGCACTGGCCTATTGCTCGTCACCACGCTGGCTCCTATCTTCACCGAGTTGTGCCCCAGGAGTCCGGGAAAGTGGCGCATCCTTGCACTCAATGTAACCAGACTGCCAGGGCTGCGGCGGTGATTCTTAGCGTCGGGAGAGCACTTCCAAAGCGCTACATAAATAACTCCACAGCCCTCACTAGGCGCTAGGGGCATAAAGAAAAGCACTCTCCAGGAGCTATATAATTGAAAAGAAAGCACTCCTCATGCGCTTGAAACAGGTGGTTGCAGGGGTCAGGGGCCATGGCAACCTGCCCCTGGGGGACAAAGAGTCCAAGAAGAAGGAGCATAGACACAGAGGGTAAGACCCAGCAGCAGGCCAGCGCAAAGGGGATGCAGGCAGATGGCAGTATCTCCTAGTGACCAGTAGGTCACAGGGCAGCACAACAGCAGCAGTCCATGGCAGTTCCTTGTGAGTCACTCCGGCAGTCTGTGTCCAGTTCCAAGTAAGTTCCGTACAATTTCTCCAAATTGGGGGGAAAATTCCCCTGTACTTATACTCAGTTTTACAGTGTGTTACATTGGAAGAGGAGAAGAGGTTCCAGCCAGTTACAACTGGTTCTAGGAGTGCCCCCTCTCCTACCGCAAAGGCTCCAAACATCAGTTAGGGGTAAACGACCCTATTGTGTGAGGCCAAGGCAGAGCCTTTACAAATGCAGGTGTGCCCTGCCTCTCCCTACTCTCAGCCCAGGAAGACCATTTGTTAGGCAGATGCACCTCTGTGACACCTCCACCCTCCCTGTGTACAGGATGTCTGAAACGTATGCAGAAAGCCCAACTGTCACTCTGCCCAAACGTGGATTGGAGTCAAGCTGCAAAGCACCAGAGTCATAAGCACAGAGAAGTGCTCACTTTCGAGAAATGGCATTTCTGTAATAGTAATAAACAATCCACCTACAACAGTAAGCAGCATTTCTTACCACCATTACAACCATACCAAACATGCCTACGCTACGACTCATAAATCAGGCAATACCCCGTACACATAAGGCAGGGCATTTTTAATGCAATCCTATGAGAAGGTAGCACTCACAGCAGTGAGACATCAAGTTAGGCTGTTTGTCACTACTAGGACAGGCCACGCAACCTGCCACATGTCCTGCCTTCTAAATGCATAGCACCCTGCCCATAGGGCTAGCTAGGGTCTACCTTAGACTTACATGTAGTAAAAGAGGAGTTCTGGGCCTGGCAAGTAAATTTAGATGCCAGGTCCCTGTGGCAGAAAGCTATGCACACAGGCCCTGTGCTAGCAGACCTGAGACAGCTACCCACTAGTAGCATTTAATTTACAGGCCCTGGGTATAGAGATACCACTGTACAAGGGACTTATAGGTAAATTAAATATGTCAATTAGGTATACGCCAATCATACCAACTTTAGATGGGAGAGCACCTGCACTTTAGCACTGATAGGCAGTGATAAAGTGCTCAGAGTCCCAGAGCCAACAGCGAGAGGTCAGAAAGAATAGGAGGAATTAGGCAAAAAGTCAGAGGGTGAACCTGCCACGAGGGCCAGGTCCAACAATGCTATTGAAAACCATCATTCATAATCAGATATGTTCAGATACATCTAAATGTAGAAGGGGTCCAATGCACTGAAAGGGGTAGGCTAAGTTCTTCTCACAGCTTTGGCCAGGAGTGTCCACAAACATCACCTCTTCCACCATGATGTAGCAATAGCAAAGGGCCAAGCAGCACTGCAACACTGCAACTGAAATCCTGCCCAGGGTAGTCAGATTCACAGTGCAACATTTACATGAGACTCATTGGAAGTAGAGCTGAATCAGCTGATTCCTGGAGTCCACATCTTCACCCTCACCTTGTCCACCACCATCGTCCATCCACCGGGGACCCACGGACTGCAGTACTCCATCCTCCGCTTCCAGTAGTGGAACATGTCTCCTGAGGACTATATTGTGCAGCATACAGCAGGCTACTATGATCTGACACACCTTGTTTGGGGGATAGCACAGGGATCCTCCAGACATATGCAGGCACCTGAATCTGGCCTTCAGGAGCCCAAAGGTCCTCTCAAATACTCTTCTGGTACGTCCATGGGCATCACTGTACCGGTTTTCCCTGGATTCTTCAAAGGCGTCAGCAATCACTGCATGTTAGGATAGCCAGAATCACCTGGGAAGAGGGGTGAAAGATAGCACATGACACACAGTCGTACAATGCCAAACGTGTTCTGTCAGGTAGCACTGCAAAACTGTCATATGCGCACTCACCAACTAGCCAGGCTCTGTCTCCCTGTAGTTGAGCCATGAGTTGTGGGACACTGCTGTTCCTCAAAATGCAGGCATCATAGACTGATCCAGGGAATCTTGCTGCCACCTGTGAAATGTATTGTATCTGCAAGACACACTACTTGCACGTTTATGGAATGGATGTTTTTGCAGTTCTGAAACACTTGCTCAGTGGCTCTGGGGGTATAAGGGGAATATGTGTGCCATCAATGGCACCAATCACATGAGGGATGTTGACAATTGCATAAAAATCAGACTTAACTGTGGTAAAATCTGCCCTTTGTGGAAATTGTATGTAACTCTGGCTGTGTTGCAACAAGGCAGTTAGGACATTTTCCAAGATGTTGCAGAATGTTGGTTGTGACACACCGGATGCCAAGCCCACAGTTGCCTGAAAGGACCATGCAGCCAAAAAATGTAGGACAGATAGTACCTGTACTGTTGGATGGATAGCACAGGAGTTTCTCTTGGCAGGCAGTAGAGCAGACTCCAATTGGGGACAAAGTTCACAAATTGTGGCACGGTTCAGATGATAGCTGATGATAATGTGGCACTCTTCCATGGTAGCCAGGTCAACAAGGGGTCTGTACACTGGTGAAGCCTTCCCTCTCCACATGGGTCGAAGGCTATGGTGGAGAAAAACACAATGATGTGTAGAGGTCAACTGTCTGTATACAGGTATCACATACATTCATACACAACTCTGCACACACATTACTGTAGAATGTTGTGGGCAGCCATTGTACACATTAATGACGTGTTGAGATTGGTGTGCCAGGGACATATCCATTTGTAGGCTTGGATGCTACCATGCTAGTTGTCATTGCATGTGTAATTCACCATTTTGACACGCATAGGTAGTACTATTCCGCCGTAAACACTGTCCCTGTGCTGTGTATACACAAGTTGACCTCATAAAATGGCAGCCACCCGTCCCACATGTGGAGGACAGGTGGAAGTTACATCATTCCGGTTGCGTTAGTCATCATGGCGGTAGGCGGTCAGATCCGCCGTGCTACTCCTCATTGGTTAGCATTGGTGTCTATGGGGAACAGGGGCCAATCATGATCAGCACCGGTGGTGAAAGTGCACACTGCAGCTGTCCACACCACCATTTTGTGTATCCCTTGCCACTTGACTCCTGTACTTCGAGACGGCCACTATTCCACGGCATGTGCTGCTGTGTCCTGCCTCTGGTTGTAGAAATGGCGCATTATACAGGGGAACAGGCCCCGGCCTTCACCTTGGAGGAGTATTATACCCCTGCTTGCCAAGCTTTATGGCCGACCAGGGGACCAGGTGAGTGGCATTATAGCATCCTGGGAGTGTGTGCAAATGCAGTCGATGCATGTGTGTGTGACTGTTGGATGTCCCAATGGATAGGTGAAGTGTGACAGGACGTATGTCTGTAGGGGCATGATTGGGAGTCATTGTTTGAGGTACAGATACATGTTGTGTTGTATCCCAAGTGTGAATATGGAAGATAGACCTACAGCATTTTTTTCTATGTGTCTCCCATGCAGGTTAGAGCCCATCAGAAGAAGGGGATGTGGAAAGCCTTCGCCAAGGAAGTACGGACCCTGGGAGTCCACAGCCGGGGGAGCACCCACTGCAGGAAGCGATGGGAGGACCTGAGACGCTGGGCCCAGAAGACCACCGAGGCCCAGCTGGGGTTGGCCTTCCAACGAGGAAGGGGTGCACATCAGACCCTCATTCTGGCAGTGGCCAATCCGGAGTTGGATGGGTGCTTGAAGGCAGCACAGCAGCCACTAGGGAGTGAGTACTGCCACTGTTCTGTTTGTACTTTGTACTGTGTAGCTGGGTGCAATAGGGTGGGTAGTAGGTAGTATCAGGGCCATGGACAGGTGTGGACATGCAGCAGCCCCCCTAAGTCACTGGGATTGTGCAGTTATCTGGGTATGAGTGGGAATGTGGTCATGTAACGGGTCCTAATGGTTAGCCTGTGGATCTGAGGTGCCACCTCATTGATTTGTCACATTGTAGTGGAACTGGATCATTCCCAGACTGCAATAGCCTGCCTGGAAGGGGATGTAGGGACTGGATGGTGATGTTATTGGCCAGTATAGCATCTGTATGTCAGTGTCATATGTACTTACCTTAATGGAGTTAGTAATGGTGAGGGATAGTTTTTGGGTTGTGCATGACTGCATTTGTGCCTACATCATCTGTGTACTGTGATTGACAGTCTGCATCCTTTTCTTTTTCCACTCCACCCTCTCTGTCAACTTGTCTCCTTATGTGCATTAGCATCATCAGGCGAAGGAGAAGGGGCACCGGTGAGTGGGATGCTGTGGCCCATGGGACACAGGAGGCAGAGACCACCGACACTTAGGGGACCAGGGGGTTGGAGGGCAAGGGGAGCACCATGGGGTAGGCGAGTACCGCTGCTGGTAGTGACTCCGATACCTCCTCTGATGGCAGCTCCCTGGTGGTGGTGGACCCTTCTAGGACCACCTAATCTTTGCCATATTCCATCACCACGTATCAGCTCCACCCTCCCAGTAGCTCCCCCCGAGTTGCCCGTGCCCGTTGACCCAGGAGGTTCGCCGTCTCCTTCGTCCCAGGCACCTCAGGCCCTGCCCCAGTCAGCCCTGCTGTCCTCACTGAGGGGGCTATTGACCTCCTGAAATCCATCTCTGTAGGGCAGACAACCATCGTAAATGCCATCCAGGGGCTGGCATCCCAGATGCAGCAATGCAATGCCTACCTTCATGGTGCCATGTCTGGCCTACAGAGATCTTTTCAGGCTCTGGCCTCCTCTTTGTCCTCAGTGTCCCTGGTCTTTCTGTCCCCCCTCCCACCACCTCTGCCCCTTCCATCACCCCTCTCCCCTCACCCATCCCACCTACACATGCTGACAAGCATATACCCAAGACAACACACAAGAAACTCCATGTGACACACAAGCAACACACGTCCCATGACAAGCATGCACACACTCCACATACAACTGCAAACACGACAACATGCACTTCCCCCACTGTGTCTCCCACCCCCTCCTCCTCCCTGTCTGTCACCTCACCACGCACAGCCACATGTCACTGCTCCTGCCACCATTGTCACAGTCACCACAACAGCGGTCATCCACACATGCACCTTATACACCACACCCGCACTCACCACGTCAACCTACACAGACACTTGCAGCACACTCACCACACCAACAGACGCCACCACAACATCCGTCTACAATGGCTGCCTGCCTTCTCCCACTCTTTCTACCCCCCCTCTCAAAACACACAGATGCTCAGACTCATCCATGCAACATTCATCCACCAAACATAGGCAGATTCAGCATGCACCTGCATCTACTCGCAGCAAACCTACACCACCTACAACCACTTCCACAACCTCCACTCCCAAACCTGTCTCCAAAGCCCCTCCACCTGCACCTAAAAAGGTTTTCCTTTCCCCATTGGCCTATCTGAACCCACTGGCCCACCACATCTTGTCCCCAAACGTTCCTGTGGCCTCCCCAGATCCAGTCCTTCCCCTTCAAGCTCCTCCACAGTCCTCCCTTCCCAGTCCCCTGCCCCTTCCCCAGTCAGTGAGAAAATGTGTAGGAGGCCTGATCCCTCTCCCACCCCCGGTCCAAGCCCACTCCCACTCCTTCCAAGAGGAAGCCCAAACACCCACCCCCTCTGACTCCTAAGCCCAAGTCCCCCCTTCCAAACCTGAGTTCCCACCCCTGCCACTCCCTCCCCCTGCCCCCGAGGTGCCTGCCTGCCCCATTGATTCCCATGCCCTGTGGAGGCCATGGCCATGGTAGGAGTCAAGTATGTGCCTTGTTGCCACACTCTGACATTTTCTATGGACTGGCCCATGGCCTTGTTTGCACATAGTTCATTTTTCTTTCACATATTCATTTAATATATCTGGTCAACAGGCATGTTGGTGCAATGATATTCCGTTGTACTGTGTTTTAATATGGGAGGGTCGTGTACACAGGTATGCGCATCCATTTATTTATTTCTCTACGTGTGCCAGGTATGTATATACCTGTGCTGAGTGAATACCTTGTTTGGCCTGTGTGTGTGGGTGTGTGTGTGCGCTTGTGTGCTGGTGGGGAGGGTGTATTTGTGTATGGGTGTTGGTGTGCATGTATGTGGGCGTGGTAGTCAGTGTGGGAGATGCGTGTGGCATGTGGGTGTGTAATTATCCCCTTCCCTCCCTTGTGTGCTAGGCGCCTGTACTCACCGTTGCTGTCTTCGATGGCGATCATGGTCCTGGAGATGAATCACGAGGATTAGCCCTGGGAAGATCTCCATGTCGTCGTCGGCCTCGTCTGTGTCCCTACACTGAGAACTTGCTTTTATACAGCTCCTTTCCACCAGGCTTTGTGTGGCGGCAGTTCCACCCCAGAAATCGTGGCGGTGTGGTCCGCCGGCCTGAAGATGGCCTCTGCGGTCGTCGGTGGTCGTACCGCACTAGCGGTACAGGCAGTGAGGTGGCTATATTGAACACAGTTCACAGCTGCACTCATAAGACAATGGTCCGCACTGCCACCCTGTCGTTGGTCCGCACAGCCACCGCCGGTGGGGCGGTCCAACTCTGCCATACTCATAATGACCACCAGTGTAATACCACCCCCCCTTAAAGAGCAATTGACATTAACATGTGCTTTTCACAGTAAATAAGTAAGCCTGCTGTCTTTGTCATAATGTTTCATATTAACCAGATGACATCTCACACAACTTTTCTCAATGAACCAATTAGGCTTAGAGCCTCCTTCATTGGCGTGCCACCACAAGTAACTTAGGCTTACTGTATTGCAAGTAAGCTTTCACACAAGGGAAACATCAGGAATACATTTATAAAATTATAACTGTACACAAGTGCAGATGGCAAACAATATACAGCCCTCCTAGCAAGGGCTAACAGGATTATGAAAGTGGATATCTATCAGAAGGACTTGTGAAGGGGGTAACCACCAACAACACCCTTGCCTATTAAAGTCACCTGTGACATTCCATGATACAAAATACATATCTACATACTTTCACACAGAATAATAAGAATCTACCTCTTCAGGTCTATTGCTGGTAAAATATGCTTTCTATAATAGATTTAGTCCTACTGCCTTCTTCCTAACTTTTCATAAGTCAATTAGATCAATGGCTTGTGATATAACATTTCTCAATGAACCAGTCAAGCCTATAACCTTTATTAATGGCTTGTCCTCATTACCAATCCAGGCCTACTATACTGAGCATTACTTTATCAGAACGGCAGCAAGGATGCATATTGTTATAAAATTACAAATATGTACACAAATACAGGCAGCAAAACAATTTACAACCGTCTTAAAAAGGAATAACATGAATTCTCATGGTACAAATTTCCTAAGTTCTAGGGCTTATCAGAGACTGGAACCAAAAATAAAACCTCTTGCATAGTGGTCTGTGTCCTGAAATATCTGTCTAGAGGCTTAAACACAGTGTAATACCAATCCACCTTTAAAGTAATATCGGCCTTAGAAAATGTTCTTCACAGTAAATAAATTAGACCTACTACCTTTCTCGTAACATTTTATAATAAATAGATCAGACCTATGGCATGTGGCAGAACATTTACTAATGAACCACTAAGGCCCACTGTCTTTATCATTGACTTGTCACTACAATCAACCCAGGCCTACTTTATTGGGCTTAATCTTTAGCACAATGCAACAGTAAGGCATTTAGTGATGAGATTATAAATCTATAAAACATTAGCAAATCAATACACAATCTCTTTTAAGAGCGGGCAACAAGAATTTTCACAGAACAAAGCTCCTATCCCCAGGGTTTGTCAGAGTGGGTTACCAACCGTTGTCCAGTGCAGCAATCTATGATTTATGTAAAAAATATTTTTCTACAGCCTTTAGGCAGTGAAATAACAACCCTCCTTTAAAGTCCTATTTACTCAAATGGTATTCACAATATATAAGCCTGCTGCCTTAGTCATACTTTTTCATAATAAACTGATCAGGGCTGTAGCCTTGAACATGTCAAAATAATAAACTCAGTTGTGCTGTCTAGATAGTACATTTTCTCACAAGGCCAAAAGTGCGATGCAAAAACTGTCTCAGTGGCAGAAAACATCCGTCCAATCAAATGGTGTCCTCAGGAAATTAAAGTATTGGGAGAACCAAAGACCCTTTCTTAGTAGTGCTTATCAAAGGTCTTTTTTTTATTAATCACACAAAAAGAGAAGTGATGAAATCACATAAACTATGTGATCAAACTGAACCAGTATGCAAATGTGGATTTACTTGTGCATTATTATTAAGATCCATCTCAGAAACTGTTGGCAATTTTAAAGGTTTTTAAAAATATAATATACCTGGATTTGAAATTATCCATGGGTATGAAATAAATGAATTCTTTTATTTAGTAGCCCAGAAGAAGCAACATGAGTAGTGCAACATAGCTCCCGTTCAACCTGCTCTGGAGTCACCCTTCTTAGGAGCCACCTGCCCTATCCATGCTTATATAAACATGGGAAGAAGCACAGTGGTTACCAGATGATGCCACCCTTTTGTCAGGCAACCAAATAACCAGAAACCAGAGTCACCTTTCCATCTAGAGCTTGACAAATTCCTACTTACTATGAAGCACATACGTGCACCGTTGGGCAATGGTGCAAGTGATGCACGGTATAATATATAAACTGATGTTGAGGCTTGATGTAAGATGAAATACTTTGAACCACTTTAAGAACCATCACTAAAGGTAGTTGTAGAAAGCAATATAGTAGGAGACTATTAATAGCAGACACTTATCCATCATATAAGATTTGATACTAGAGGCAAATGTAAGAGATTCTACAGGTGGCTCTCTTTTAGCTGGTACTCGAGGTGTATCTATGTCAGACAATGGGATGAATCTTCGATTATATATTGGAAAATAATCTAAGAACTGACAGTAAGGACCAGTCTCAGACCTTACAATGAGGATTGCTCCAATATGTGATACTAGAGGTATTGAATGTGTGACACAATAGTTTAACCTTAGAGATATTGCGGGTTTCATTTTGGGAAACATGGCTATTATGGAAATTTGTCAGAGAGTCAATCATAGAAATAAAAGTTGTCACACAGAGAAGAACTGATACTGGGTGAAAGTGTAAGATATGATGCTTTAAGCCAACCTAAAGCCAAGTAGTGGAGTGGGACACTATAGCTGTTGCTAGAAAACAATGTAAGAGCTGATGGGTGGCTAATTTCGGAGCAAATGCTGGAGACCAATCTATGAGCTGCAACTCAAGACGAATTTAAGACTTGATAACAAAGAACAACCTAAAATAAGTTGCATGACTATGTGGGGAGAAGGCAAATCTGATGCTCTTAGCATTATGGGTGTAATGGCTGAAAACCGTTAGTGATATTAAGTGCAAGTCATATGACCAATATAACGGTTTAGTCTGGGGTCACTTAAGAGTTGATGCTGAGAGATGATCTAAGGTTTTACCTTGGAAGGTTAACTAAATAAAATATTTCAAGGGCTGTCATTGAGGAGCACTAAAATGGCTAATGCAATTGTCCAATCTAAAAGCTGGTATTCAGGGCCTACATAAGTGCTCATACTATTTTCAAACTAAAGAGTTAGTATCAGAGGCCTGTAAAATATCTGGTAATGGGAAAAATCTAATGACGGTTTTAGCATGTATGCTAGCTGATTCTGGGAACAACTCAAAGGGCTGAAACTGACCAGTGTGACAAAACAAAACTCCCAGCTGAAAGTTGCTTCAGAAGGGAAATTAAAGATTTGATCCTGGTAATCAGTCATAGAGAGGGTACTGGGAACCAACTTAAGAGCAGATGGTGTGGACAAATTAAAAAGATGACACTAGGGCCAATGCATCATCTGATTTAGTACAAACTAAGAGCTGTTGCACGGTTTTGGAGTTAATACTGACGTCCAGTGCATACATTTCTGCCAGTACCTATTCAGAAGATTGTAGTTCAATGAAAATATGGAGTCAAACCTAGTGCTTCTACTGGGCTGCTATTTGAGTGGAAAATAGGATGTATTACTGTGAACCAATCTAGGAGCTGGTACTCGGGGCCAAATATACTTAGCACTTGCCTTGTCCTAGCATCATGCAAGTCAATACAAACCAACATAAGTGCTTACTGACATTTACAAAGCCACACAAATTGATATTCGCGTGGCATTGCATCACTTTTTACCTGCAAAGCAACACAGTGCAGTGCCTTGATCTGTGTTGTTTTAACCTGTGTCTGGGAGGCGTTACATGGCTGGAACATGGGCGTTCCTGTGCAGTCACCCATTTATTTTGATATAAACCCCGATTTATTAAAGTTTGTAAGACAAAGTTTGCACCAAAATGGTTTGCCTACCCGACCTTAGCGTACTGAGGGGAAATATCTATATGTCTCCTTGTTACTTTCTCTTTGCTGTGTGGTGCACTCTGGAGCACACATACAACGAAGAATGCAACTATAAGGATCATTTTTGTAGCCCTTCATGCACAAAACAAATATCCTGACTACAATGGAGGCAGGCTTGAAACATGATGCAAGAGTGTTTTGGTTGGCATTAGATTGCCACAAATGTTCCACAACAGGGAGATAGAAGAAGTGCATTATATCTTAGTAAATGTGACACACTTCTGGTCTCTCCCTTTCATGCAACACAGTGCAGCAAGTTCCCTTGCTGTGTTGCATTGTGTGAAAGTTTGGTAAATCTGGGCTTGGGTGTCAGTCAGACTGATGGAGGAGTCCGTCAATAGAGCTACTATTTCAGAGTGATGGCATTACTAATTTTGGGCTATAAAGTAAGACCAGCCACTAGTGACAATTCACTAGCTGACACTGTGTCCCAACAGTGAAATGATAGTGTAGACCCATTAAAGTTAAGGCAAGTGGCACAATAAGAGATGATACATTAATTTTGTTGATCTCAGAAGGTTGATAGCCTGAGTAACTCTGCTCAGATCCCAAACTGTGACCTTCATAATTTCCACAGATAAACAGTGATGTATTAATACGATAATGCTAAGAGCCAGTTTTAGAATAAATGTTGGATAAGCAATTCAAATATAGTACTAAAGTGTGAATAGTAACAGAACACACTTAAAAATTAGAAAATGTAGCATCTAATTAACCTTGATTAGATGAATCGTAGCCACTAAATGCAAAAGATTTTGGGAAAACAGGTTTATAGCTTTATCCTTTTCAGTTAAAATCATTTGTCGGAAGCATTGACATTGATAGAGGTGCATGAAAGCCAATCATCTTACTTTCCTCTCAAACATTGTGTTCAAATGGAGTTATATTCATAGCGAGTCCTCATGTCCTAAAAAAGGAATATTTTTCCCCGGTTCAGGGTAGGTTCTCTAACTAGTATTTTTAGATTTCCTAAAATAAAGTTGACATTGTGAAAATGTCACTGTAAATTCCAATGCCAATTTTCCTTATTTGGAAATTTTATATTGCACTCAGGAAAACATATGTTAAATGGATACCAATTTCGTTGGACCAGGGGATATATAGAACCGCTTTTTTCATCTTTTTCTGTTAAACTCTTTGTATATGTGTTTTGCAGGGGAACATTATATGCTAAGCACATGCAGATAGATAGATAGATAGATAGATAGATAGATAGATAGATAGGTAGATAGATAGATAAATAGATAGATAGTTGGATGGATGGATAGACAGATGGGTGGATGGATATTTCTCACATACACACACACATATATGTGTTTGTGTGTGTGTTGTGTCATTTTTGTCAGAACTGGCTAAGACAATGATGATGATGACTATTCTATGTGGAATAATGAAAATTTCAGTAGAATGCCCATTTGTCTCATTGGGTCTTAGTGGGACTGAGGAAAAAAAATAAGTTAAATTGCTAATGCTCGGGGATTGCTTTGTTGAACACATTTGGCTTCTAACTTGAGTTCAGTCCTTTATATTGCAGTTGTCAAAAGCTGTGTCTAATAAGTACTCCTGGTTTTGGATTCTATTTCAGGTTTGTCTGCATGGAGAAGAGGTTTTCCTCAGAAAAATACCAAAGTCCCTTTTCAGATTAGGCTTAGATGTTTTTAAAACTTCTATACTTCCAGGACATAGCGGGGACAATCACCTTGGTTTATCCAAGCTGCACTCCATTGTGGTCTGCCTCAATCGCACCCAGGTCCTGGTCTACAGTGACCACATATTACCATTGCCACTCTGAGCTTTTTGGTGCCTCTTTTATTTAGATCTTTAAAAATTCATATCTTCTCTTCCCCTTACTGGCTTTTTGTCATTGTTGTGTCATTTTGCTTATAAAATGTGTCTTTATTGTTATAAATTCATGTGGGATAAGGGGATTTAGGGTACACAGAAAGTAACCATTAAAGAGTAGTAAAAGGGTGGTAAGGTTCAGGTATTGGCAGCTTTAAGGGAAAGCTACAGGCTTTTAGGGTTCGGGGAAGGGTAGGATTAACTGTACTAAGGGCTGTTATGGTACAGGGAAGGGAAGCACTAAGGAGTAGTTCACAGCGTTAAGGGTTTAGGGTTGGGAAGTGATAGTGGGTAATAAGGGGTAATTAGGGTACAGTTAGAGAAATGCACATAATAAAACAATGTTTAAAGTTCAAAAAATTTGGAATTTCATAGTTTATAATGAAGGACACAACATTAGTACCTCAATCATTTAAACTCAACTTTATTGTAGTTAACAACTTAAAGATGTAATTCATTACATGCATCCATTTTTACAGTGCCACAGGCTTCAAGCACTGTTGAGCTGCCAACAGCAAAATATATTTTTCAGAAGCCCAGCACTTAAATAGTAATTTAACAGTCAATGCACATTCTACTCTCACAGGTTGAAATTATACAATACATTTGTAGAGCCATGAGTTATTAGTAAGGTTACTAGTTGACTCAATGTCACCAGGAATACTGCATTTCAATTCTGGGCTGTCCCTTCACATGCCATTCATTTTTGGCCATTTTTTAAATTAAAATCCACCAACATTACAGCTCCAAGGAAGGGTAAGTATTAAAAATAGTCTGTTAAAGATCTCTATTTTAATATTTTCCTTTTTACAAACAGATACAGAACCAAGATCCTATGCATGGTCAGTATGTTTTTTTTAGAACTGTTTATGTATTAGTCATTTCAAATTGCTAGATGCTTAAATGTGGAATAATTCTACTGTTATTGTGCAAAATAAGCTCCTTTATTGGCAATCTATTAATATAATCACAGTACAAGAAACACTGTTCAAATAAAGCTTCCACTAGCCAAACTACTGGAATCCCATACAATGATTGACATGGACAGATTTTCTGTTACAGGCATCAGCTCTGAAATCTGGTGAGATGAATGCAGATATGCTGAGTATGAGCATTTAAAACGTCTGATAAAAAACAATAAAGGCCTTTGTTAGACCTGGCATCCTTGGAGTTGTTTTCCCTGACTTTTTGCCTTCACATCTCCTGTTTTGCTGTCCTCGTTTTTGCTGGCTTTAAGACTCTGGGGACTTTACCACTGCAAATCAGTTCTAAAGTGCATGTGCTTGCTGCTTAAGACAAGGTAAGATTGGCCTATCAACAATTGGCACATTTAATTCACATATAACCTCATAGTAAAATTAATGTTGTCCAGGGTCTCTAAATGAAATGCTACTAATGGGCCTGCTGCACTAATTGTGCCACACACTCAAGTAGCCCTTCAGCATGTCTCAGGCCTGCCATTGTAGAGCCTGTGTGTGCAGTTTTAAACTGCCATGCTAACCTGGCAAGTTAACCCTCTTGTAATGCCCAAACCTTCCATCTTAATACATTAAGGTATGCCTAGGGGCAGGGTGCAGCGTATTTTAAAAGTAGGAGATGTATTTTTAAGCTTTACATATCCAAATAGTTAAAAACTCTTAAATCCATTTCTCACTACTGCAAGACCTATCTCTCTCATAGGACAACATTGGGGTTACCTTATTACATTTTATAAGTGCAATTTTCAGTTGGGAAGGGATGGGACCATTTGGTGTCTCTGGAACAACAATTAACTTATGATGACGTTGAATTTTAAATTGTAATTCTGAAAAGGTCTCTTTTACAAAATTAGATTTTTCTTCCTTTAGCCATTCAGTGCTTTTTGCCACTCTCTGAATACACGTCTGGGTTGGGTGACAGCTGGGATTTGTGCATTCCCTGTGGACAGCCACACACAAAGGGAGCTTAGGTGTGATTTATGAGTCATCCTGGGCAGGATGGGAGGGAGAAGCTGACACACCTGAATTGGGAGTGTCCTGTACCCACAAAAAGGGCTGCATGCCCCACTGTAGTGAGTCAGGAGCCAGGACAGGACAGGCAGGGACTCTGTGCATGACAAAGGCCTCTCTTTGAAGTCTCCCCCACTTCAAAGGCACAACTGGGTATAGGTACTGAACCTCAGACACCATCAACTCAGTACACATCTGGGCCAGTGGTTACCCCGCCAGGAAGAAGGACTGCTGTGCTATTGAAATGACTGGCACTCTGCTGGTCTGCCACTCTGCTGGCTTATGCTATACTGACCCTCTGCCTTTCTTGTCTGGGAGTTAGAAGGACTGGACCTGTATTTCTATAACCCAGAACCAGAGAGACTCGAAGGGCTAACTGGCTTGCTTCTCAATTGAAGTCTCCATGACATAAAAGCCTTCTAACTCACATGCTGCAGCACCTGGACTCTTCCAACTGTGAGTCTTGCCCTGCCAAGTGGTGCCAATATAGTCTTGAGCCCTTGGAAGTGTGTATAAAGTGCGCAAAATCTCTGCATCAATGCCGCTGCAAAGCTCAGAACCGGCACATCTCCATTGACACTGACCTATTGCCGCAGGTGCAAGGGTTGAGGGCATCGCTGATGGCGCAGTGCATCATGTCCATTTCCAAAGAGTCTATGATTTTGCGTGGCTCAGAACCGATGCATCACCTCTATCCTAAGGATCGACAATGACGTATCACCTCTCCTGCTCCTTGCACCTCCCATGAGATTGACATAAAGAAGGTATTTTTGCAGCAGGTCAAGGCTGGGCCCTTCATCTGAACCATTTCTCCATCACAATCGGCCTGAATTTTCAGATGTGACCTGATCTAGCACTACCAGATAGCCTTGGTTGGTGCTTTATACTTTTAAGCACAAGAATTCAGTTTATTCTTTAACATAACAGTTTAACATATCTCAAGTTCTACTGACTGGATTTTTGTCAGTTTGATCTTGTTTTGTTTGTAAAATTAAGCTCTATTGTTGTAACCAGGTGTGGTATCTTTTTGTGTGGTGTTTTCTCAGTTGTACTGTTTGAGGTGTTGTCCAAAAACCTAACATTTTGTCTCTTAAGTTAAGCCTGACTTGTCTGTGCCAAGCTACCTAGGTGAATTTGTACATTACCCTGACTAGGGTTGTGGTTCCTTCTTGGACAGGGTGCACAGCTCTGGCAACCAGAAACCCACATTGTAACAGCCTTTTTACAGAAAAGTGACATTGAGAGACAGGACTGAAATGTGGTATTTCACAGAAAGACAGGTTTAGGTACTTGGGGCCTGATTTAGAGTTTGGCAGATGGGATCTTTGTCACAAAATTGACAGATATCCTGTCTGCCTCATTACAAGTGCATTACATCCCTATGCACTTGTAATACGGAGGACAGGATGTCTGTCATACTTGTGATGGAGGACCCATCCATAAGATTCTAAATCAGGACTTCAAATAGCATCCCAAAATAAGTGTGAATATACTTTTTGATTTAACAATAATAAAATAACAACTATACTGCACTTTATGGGAAAATCGGATTGCAAAAATTGGCGATGACAAGCCCTCCTTGCAGATTTTATTAATATGTTTTGTGACTACCCGCTAATTTCAGAGTAGTGAAAAGAAATTAACTATAAAATAAATCCTATCTTAAAAAGTGATATTACTCAACTAAATACATTTGTTCAATGACACAGTAAAATGGAAAAGGATGAATGCCATGAATAAAGTTTCTTTTGAAGGATAAAAAAGATTACTTTGAAAAACCGGAAGGCTACTAGAAAGCTAAATTTTAATGCTGGCAACTTTCAAGATAGCAAGTCTAGCAAAGGTAGAAAGCATTTTGCTCAAACTCAGAGGTACCTAAATGTATCCTAATGTACTAAATACAGTTTAGAAATGCATTGTTTACATATTTATAGCGCAAGTTTCTTTTGCTATTACCTTACGACAAATGGATCAGAACCAGGGAATAATTAAGTGATTTTACTTTCCTATAATGAAGAAATATTTTAAATACGGTCATTTTTTTTTAGAATTAGTTAATTGTCTTCAATTATGATGCTGATTAAAAATATTCATATGTTTTGCGACTACCCACTAATTTCAGGGAAGTGGAAAAAAAATAACTACAGAATAAACCCAGTCACAAAACATGAGAAAATTCAAATAAATAAATGTGTTTCAATGGCTTGAAGAGCCCACAAAACTAAAACTTACATACATGCAGCAGAACAGTCTATCCAGAAAGGATCTGGTCCTCAATCAGCAAGAAACGCAACCGCCCATGAAGAGACAGAGATATCGCCCAGAAAAGACGAATACCATCCGGGTGATGTGGGTTGGGACCTCGGCCTCAGATGATAATAATGGCAGACAAAAAAACCATAGGTCTCGCAGTGATGGAGAAGACTAGACACAATCAGAGAGAGGTGAAATAGCGGCAAGGAACAGAGACTCAGACACAGTAGCACTGGATCATAATCAAAGAGTCACTAAGCATGAATAATTTGTCCATAATGACTCCTGAGGGGGAACGGAAAATAAGTTGGGGAGACCGAGGGATTAAGGAGCCCAGAGCAAATGACTCACTTGCCATCCTTCACCTCCTCCCTTTGGGGCAACATGCCCATAAGCACAGTAAATAGTGGTTGAGAGTGGGTAACAATTGCTATGTATGAAAGACGAATGAGATAGAGTGTGGAATGGCCCAAGGAGACTGTGAGAGAGGGCATGTGGCTGAAGATATCTCTTGTCCTGAACAGTGAAGGGAGGTACCTTAAGTGTAAGTGTGATTTCAGGTGTCTGAGTAAGGAGGTAAGAGTGGCAAATGAGAAGTGTGAGGCACAACTTGTTTAGTATTAGTTAGTTAGTTAATAGTTAAGTCACAGAAGGTGGCCAACAGGCCTCTCAGACCCTGCCTGTGTAGTGCCAGTTGTATACAAATGAGATTTGACTCGTGGGACAAAGGGTGGGGGGTAGTGAGGTGGAAAGGGGGAACTTTGTGGGTAAATTAGCAGTAAGATTTTATTTTTTGGTTTTAATGCTGAGTCTGGCAAAAAGGACATATCCAGAGATTGGCTGTCTTGGCAGATACAATCAGATAGACAGTGGCAGAAAAGATATATCATGGCTATGGCTAGCTCAGTGGTTCAGGGAATAAATGACTGTTCTATCCTCAGCTGGAATTTTAACGGGTTAGGTAATAAAGTAAAACAGGGCTTAGTAACTGCATATATTTGATGATAGAGACCAAATGTGGTCCTCCTTCAAGACACACACTTACGGGGCACCATGGGGGTTATTCTAACTTTGGAGGAGTGTTAATCCGTCCCAAAAGTGACGGTAAAGTGACGGATATACCACCAGCCGTATTACGAGTTCCATAGGATATAATGGACTCGTAATACGGCTGGTGGTAAATCCGTCACTTTTCGGTCACTTTTGGGACGGATTAACACCTCCTCCAAAGTTAGAATAACCCCCCTAGTGTTGATTCCTGGGTCGAGGGGCATATACCACACAACCCATGCAGGATACTACAGGCTCCAGGGGACTGACATGTTGGATCTAAAAAACGTGTGTGGACTCTAATGGAATATATGTAGCGGTAAGGGGATTGTGGGGACAAACAGATGTGACATTTGGCGAGTGTACCTTGCGACTACAACAACCTACACTAGACAAACACAGCAATACTCCTCAAAACAGACTCTTCCTTGCATGAACTGGGGGGGAACTTTAATGATGCCTTGGACCCAGAGATGGACTGTAGTGGTTCCACCTCAGGCACCCTCAAAACTACGCCATTCACTTGGTTTGAAACTTACACTAGGACTCTCAGATATTTGGCGGCAACAGCATCCAGAAGATAAAGGGTATTCATACTTCTCAGGGCCGCATAAGGTGTTTTCCGGGCTGGATTAAATTTTTGCACCATCAGGTGATATACACAGAATTGAGCTGGCTGAATATCTTGCCAAGGACCTGTCTGACCACTCCCTATTTTGGGTTAGATTTGGGAGAAAACATCTTGCCTCGCAAACGAGATGATGATGAAATGCTTGGGAGCTCCTGGATAAGATAGTTACATCAGAATTCAGGGTGGACACTGAATTATACTTCCCAGAAAATAAAGACTGTTGAGTCAGCAATCAACCTCTGAGAGGATTATAAGGCTGTACTATGGGACCGGGCCCAGAATACGATAGCCCACAAAAGGCAGAGGGAAATCAGGGTTGTAGAAGAACTGGTAAAGTGACTGAAACAAGTAGAGGAGGTACCAGGGGCAGCGATGGCTCAAGCAGAATATTGTGCACTAGAACGAGATGAGGTCATAGCCAACATATCAGCTACATGACATTCTCTTTATGAAACGGGAAATGACATGGGAAGTGGGCAAGCTCCTAGCAGGTTTCAGCCAGTATGAAGCTGAAACCAGGTGGATGAGTCAAGTAGTTGATACAGAAGGAAAGGCCCACGGTAGTTACCACATCATCCGATGGGAGGAGCACCATTAAAAAAAATTACTGAATGCGGTCGCAGTGGTAAAGGTGAGGACAACTGGGAAACATCTTCTACAACTGGTCCCCAGCAGTGCATCAGAATCACCTGCCTCAGCGACCTCGCAATGGCACAGGAAGGCTCAAAGTCAGATGCAGGCACCACGGCAGAAGGTGACTGTACCACAATGCACATTGGGTCTACCACCACCTACGTCTCAAAAGTCTCCTGTGTCAATGGCCCCAGAAAAGAAGAAAATTCAGACTACAATTACTGGCATATTTATGCAGGAGGGGGCCTACAACCACAGCCACTCAATGACACGTTTGTGGGAGCTGGCAAAAATGTGGGCGCTGGACCGCCTCCCTTTTTCTTTTGTGGAAGGAGTGATATTCTTACAGTTTGTGGCAGCCATCTTCCCAAAATGGAAGGTTCCAAGTGCGAGTTGCTGTTACAGTGCTGTATCATGATGTACCTCATTTGGTTGGACAAGCTTTGCAGGAAAGTGTTGGCCACACTATCCACCTGATGACAGACATGTGGACCAGTTGTCAGGCTACTGATTGCATGGTCATCACTGCACACTATGGCCCTCATTGTGACTTCAGTGGTCTAAAACCTACACCGCCGAAGTCCCGCCAGCCACTAGACTGCCACGGATGGTGGTCATCTGACTGCCATATTATGACTGCGGGCGGCTCTTCACCAGAATTTGGGTGGAGAGCCACCAGCAGCCATACTGGCGGTCGGCGGTGCAGTGGCGGCTGCTCCTCTTGCACCACCACATCATAACAACACCGCCACGCCTATTACGAGTTAGTAATAGGCGTGGCGGTGTTGTGGCGACAGAGCGCTGGTGGTGGGGCAGACCCCAAGGATCTCATCCCCTCCCGGATGACCATGAAAAGATAAGTGCCCGTCCGATAGGGGAGGGGGGGTGATGAGTGGTGTGTGCATGGGGGTGTGTGTGATTGGAGGAGGGTGGGGTTTGTGTGCGTGTATGTTTGTGATTGTGAGTGTGTGAGTACGTGAATTGATGCAGGGGTGGTGGGGGTGTGTGCGAGTATATGTGTGTGTCTGTATGAGTGTGTGAATGCGTGATTGCATGTGTTTGTGTGTGGTGCATGCATGTTTGGATGGGGTGGTGAGGTGTCCCTAGGGACTGAGGGGGGACTGTGGCTGTGTGGGGGGGTTGGGGAGAGTCACATACTGGCAACAGTAATGTAGATTCCTGTTGCCATTATACTTTCCGCCAGGAAATCCCTGGCGGTGTTACCGCCGGGGAATCGCTGGCGGAAAGGAGGCTCCTAATACCGTCAGCGGTCTATGGTGGACCACCAGGGGGAAGGTGGTCCACCTTTGCCCCGGCGATCTGAGCGCTCCGGGGGTACAGACAGTGAACTGGCTGCTTTGCAGCCTGTCCACCTCTGTGGTCATAATATGGAGGCCCAGCAGCGCCACGCCGTCAGCAGTGTTACCACCAGAGTGGCGGGGCTGGACCGCAATGTCGTAATGAGGGCCTGTATCTCCTTTGGTGGGGTAAAGTAGAAGCTATCTGCAGGTCTTGTCCCTGAAGAAATTTTTTAGAGGGTTCGTGGCAAGCAACAGTAGCCATGTTTGCCATGGAGAAATCACACACAGCCGCAAACATTTTGGACAAATTTAATAGCAAGGTGTCTGAATGGCTGTGACCAGAGGTCTCTGAATTGGATTTATTGCCAAAGACAATGGCAGTAACATAGTCAAGGTTATGGAAGATGGTGGCTATTTCAAGGTCCTGTGTTTAGCATACTGCATCAACATGGTTGTGCAAGACTTTCTAAAAAAGAAGACATAGGGGGTCATTCTGACCCTGGCGGTCCATGACCGCCATGGCGGAGGGCAGCGGAAGCACCGCCAACAGGCTGGCGATGCTTCCTGGGCGATTCTGACCGCGGCGGTAAAGCCACGGTCAGAAAAGGGGAGCCGGCGGTTTCCCGCCGGTTTCCTGCTGGCCCAGGGAATCCTCCATGGCGGCGCTGCTTGCAGCACCGCCATGGGGATTCCGACCCCCTTCCCGCCAGCCTCTTTCTGGTGGTGTCCACCGCCAGAACCAGGATGGCGGGAACGGGTGCCGTGGGGCCCCTGGGGGCCCCTGCACTGCCCATGCCACTGGCATTGGCAGTGCAGGGGCCCCCTAACAGGGCCCCACAAAGATTTTCACTGTCTGCTTTGCAGACAGTGAAAATCACGACGGGTGCCACTGCACCCGTCGCACCCCTGCAACTCCGCCGGCTCCATTCGGAGCCGGCTTCATTGTTGAAGCGGCTTTCCCGCTGGGCCGGCCAGCGGTCTTCTGGTGGTCGCCCGCCGGCCCAGCGGGAAAGCCGGAATGGCTGCTGCGGTCTTTTGACCGCGGAGCGGTCTTTCGGCAGGAACCGCTTGGCGGGCGGCGACCGCCGACCGCCGCGGTCGGAATGACCGCCATAGTTAGGAACATTCTGACCACATGCAGATTAATCTGCACTCATTTCAGACATTCTTTTAAAGCTCCAAACTAGTTACAGATTATTCAGTGTGGTAAAATAATATCAGTTAAAGCCCTGATACAGGAGGTGCCAACATGTTGCAACTCAAACTATTATATGTTGCAACTTCTGTTTGAGTGGTGCAGACAGATCGATGACTATGTCATTCTAAGAGGAGAGGATGAAATTGGGAAAGCTATGACAATGGATGTGGACAAATGGGTTCTAGTCAAATGCCTGACACAGACACAGATGATGCTCCCTTTTGAGGTTTTCACATGGGAATTAGCATGGAGGACAGAATTATAGGCTAAGCTATCCTATTGTTACATCTGCTACAGAACCAGCTAAAGAAGGTGTCTGAAAGATTCGTACTTGGAGGTGTGAACGAAAAACCAGCAGTGTATGCCTTGGTGGAGAGTCTAAACTATGCCTTGACTTGTAATGCAAGGCTGCAAAATGACATTATCTCATCCAAATAGTACATCTGTGTGTCCCTACTTGATCCACGCTATAAAAACATTATTTCCTTTTTCATTAATTTTCCTGAAGGGAATGTTTTAAATTATAAGAAGTGGATTGTTGAGGAAGCCAGAGAATTTGAAGAAAAATGGATGGAACTTAGAGTCCTACTCTGCAGTTCTGGGGTGCCGCCTTAAACTTCCTGAGAGGGCAGTCTTGTCTCACAGCAGCCACCACCAGTGTTAGAAATGGGGTCTTTGGTTGACAGTCAGGTTACCCCCTGTTCAAGCAAGGACCCTCATTCTAGTCAGGGTAAAAGAGAATCACCCTCAGTAGGCTTAACTTCAGAGTGCTAGGTGTAAAGAATTTGTACCAACACACACAGTAACTCAATGAAAACACTACAAAATGACACAACACCAGTTTAGAAAAATAGGAAATATTTATCTAAACAAAACAAGACCAAAACGACAAAAATCCACAATACACAAGTCAAGTTATCAATAAAAATGAAAAAAAGAGTCTTTAAGTAGTTTCAAATACACAGTAACGCTGTCAGTGTGAAAAAGTACCTTGGGCGTGTCAAAAATAACCCCGCACTGGCGAGTGCGCATCAAAAAGGGCTTGCGATGCGTTGATTCCACTCACGAGCGGGACCGTGTGTCGTTTCTCCTTTCACCGGGTTGGGCGTGTCATTTCCTCTCTCTGCAGGAGAGCGATGCGTCGATCCGGTCAGCACTCTTGGGTCCGGGCAGGCCTTGCGTTGTTTTTCCACGCACAGCGGTACTTGAGTCGGAAATCCAGCCGCATGATGATCCGAAAACCCTGCAGCGCGGGTTCTGATCTCCCAGCCTCTGGCAGCTGTGCGTCGTTTCTCCTGCTCCGTGCATTGATTCTTCGGTTGCGTTTCCAGCAAGCATCGTTTCCCAGCTGCGGAGCTGGCGGCGCGTCTTTTCTTCAGCTGCAGATCGGAGTTGTGTCGATCTTTTCCCCACATGGCGCTCTGTACGTGGATTTCCTTGTCTTTAGGCTGCCAGCTTCTCCTTTCAGGGTCCCAGGAACTGGATGGGCACCATAGGGCAGAGTAGGAGTCTCTCCAGAGACTCCAGGTGCTGGCAGAGAGAAGTCTTTGCTGTCCCTGAGACTTCAAACAACAGGAGGCAAGCTCTAGATCAAGCCCTTGGAGATTTCTTCTCAAGATGGAAGGCACACAAAGTCCAGTCTTTGCCCGCTTACTCTGGCAGAAGCAGCAGCTGCAGGATAGCTCCACAAAGCACAGTTACAGGCAGGGCAGCTCTTCTTCCTCAGCTCTTCAGCTCTTCTCCAGGTAGAGGTTCCTCTTGTTTCCAGAAGTGTTTCTAAAGTCTGTGGTTTTGCGTGCCCTTCTTATACCCAATTTCTCCTTTGAAGTAGGCCTACTTCAAAGTAAAGTCTCTTTTGAATGTGAAATACTGCCTTGCCCAGGCCAGGCCCCAGACACTCACCAGGGGGTTGGAGACTGCATTGTGTGAGGGAAGGCACAGCCATTTCAGGTATGAGTGTCCACTCCTCACCGCCCTCCTAGCACAGATGGCTCACAAGTGTATGCAGGCTACACCCCAGCTCCCTTTGTGTCACTGTCTAGTGTGAGGTGCAACCAGCCTAACTGTCAAACTGACCCAGAAAGGGAATCAACAAACAGGCAGAGTCACAGAAATGGTATAAGCAAGAACATTTTTACTTTCTAAAAGTCGCATTTTCAAACACACAATCTTAAAATCAACTTTACTAAAATGATGTATTTTTTAATTGTGAACTCAGAGACCCCAAACTCCACATGTCCATCCGCTCCCAAAGGGAATCTACAGTTTAATCAGATTTAAAGGTAACACCCATATTAACCTAAGAGAGAGACAGTCCTTGCAACAATGAAAAACACATTTAGCAATATTTCACTGTCAGGACATGTAAAACACATTAGTACATGTCCTACCTTAGCCACACACTGTACCCTGCCCTTGGGGGTGCCTTACATGTGAGAAAAGGGAAGGTTTAGGCCTGACAAGTGGGTACACTTGCCAAGTAGAATTTACAGTTAAAACTGCACATACAGACACTGCAATGGCAGGTCTGAGACATGATTACAGAGCTACTCCTGTGGGTGGCACAACCAGTGCTGCAGGCCCACTAGTAGCATTTGATCTACAGGCTCTGGCACCTCTAGTGCACTTTACTAGGTACTTACTAGTAAATCAAATATGCCAATCATGGATAAACTAATCAACAATACAATTTACACAGAGAGCATATGCACTTTAGCACTGGTTAGCAGTGGTAAATTGCTCAGAATTCAAAAGCCAACAGCAACAGGTCAGAAAACTAGGAGGCAGGAGGCAAATGGATTGGGGATGACCCTGCATAAACAAAAAAGTCCAACAACCAGCAACAAAAACAACAGCAATAACAGCATCAGTAGAATCGGACCAAACCTCTGAATTGGCTTGGTTTCAAGTAGTAGGTCTTTAGTCCAGTGCAGAGGCAAAGGCAAAAGAGATGTTGAGCAAGTGGAAAAACTAATGACACTTCAGTGGATGTTCCAGGAGTATCTGGGTGACCCAAAAGAGATGTATGTAGATCAAAACCCATTGGTATATTGTTACGTGGAGAGATTAACCATGATCAAAATGAACCTGCATTTTATACCACCTGATTATACTGTTCTTGAAACACCACATGAGTAAGAAGATGATGATTGGTCAGAATGAAGTGTGTTAGCTGACCAACTTCTGGGTGAACCACCTTAGTTTTATGTTAAACTCTACTTCCCGGACTGAGTATGCCAGTGCCACCATAGAACTTTTTAATTATTTCTCGTTTAACCTCTTTCTCTCTTTCTCTCTTCCTTTCTTTCTTTCCTTCTTTCTTTCTTTCCTTCTCTCTTTCTTTCTGTCCTTTTCTTTCTTTCTTACTTTCTTTCATTCAAAAAAACGCTAGTGGAACATTATGCTCATGTCAGTTTTATGCTGCCCACCATTTTTTAGTCACATTTTATATGGCCGGATTGGAGTTGGGCCCGTGTGCAATGACGAAGGCCCCACATTCCCTTCAGGACATTGGAGGCAATGCCTGCCTCCCTCACATGACATTCTTTTTTTTATATCACCTAGCAGGGCTGCCCCAGAAGATAATTGATAAAAAGATTGGTAGTGACACTGCTAAATTCCAATGTGTTGCTACTTGCTACCAATGAATAATATTTTGTTCAACTACCATGCTTGGATTGAAAGAGGTACCTACTAACTATTGCAACATTGAGCAATGATATATTGAATGATTGTGAGTAATGATGATGATGTATGTGGTGGCTGACAGTGAGGGAGGGAGTTAATCAAATGTATAATCTTGATTCTGATAATTTCAATGTTTGGAGGCTGATCTGTGATCATTTGTTGTACTGAAAGTGATTGGTCTTTCAAAGTTAGTGAAATTTACCTGCAGGGTCCACTTCTTTTTTCTGGTTCCTCAGACGAGGCCAGTCACTTTAGTTATCAAACACATATCTACACAAAATATTCTTCAGTTTTGTTTCTCTATTTTTTCTTCAACAGCAGTGCAGTAAACTACACAGGCCTACCATGTTTGGTTTGAGATTGGGATGGAGTTTCACAGAATTAGGAGGAGGAAGATGGGTGTACCTACCTCAACATCTAGAAAGAGAAAGTCATCAACTTTAAAGAGAAACCATGATGATAGCGAAGACTCTGAGGCCTAGTACTTACTCAGCTCTGTGGACTGGAGAGATGTGCATTGGTGGGAAATGCTACCAAGCATGGGTTTGCTGAAGGGCTGGCTCAAATGGCAAACTCCTCTCATGTTTTTGCTTTGCCTCTGAGTCTGCTTGGTATACTCCTGACTCCTCATGAAGCCTACCTTGCTTCCTTTTGTCCTTTTCCTTTACTCTTTAATAAAGGCACTGTTTTATTAATTACGCTGGCCCTCTCCTAATCCTCCTCCTCTCAAACAAAACTTGGTGAAAGCTCAGAATTCCAGCTTAACTACTGGACTGGTTCAGTCAAACACCCAAGAGTGATGGACATCCCAATTTGGCAATACAGTATCATTTTCCTTTTAGCAATCCTAATTTTTAGAACTGGGTGGGTTAACTTCAATCCTCCATAATTTGTATTATTCAAACCTAGAAGACATAACATTTAGATGAATACTATCTTGGGTCTCCATGGGGCAAAATGACAGTTTGCAATGCAGTTAACTGAACTGTGTTATACTTATCCCTTTGTCGTTTCCTTCCACAACAGATTGATGGTGTGCTGCTCAGTGCCCTGATGAAAATTGTTGTGGTTTCTTCTGTGTAGAGTTTGTCTTTGTCACACCTTTCCCCAAATCTCCTTTCCCTTCAATTCATCAAGCCCCTTATCCTCTTCCCCCTGGCTGTGTGATTTACTCAGGAGTGAAATTTTACACCTCAAATGGATCACACACTTGTGGGGGCGGATGTGGTGAAAGCAACATGAACTCATGACCTTCTATTACGTGAGAAATTTTCTACACAAGCTGCATGAACATCATCATTCATGCCTTGTGTTGTGTGTTGTGTAAATGCTGAACCTTGTCCAACCACTGTTGACTCTTAGCCCACTTCACCTGACTCCATGATTTCATTTCCTAAGTTTTGTTTTTAAACTCTAGCTTCCCACCATTTCTCAGAAGAAGTTGGCATTTCTAGCTTTTATTATATCAGGTCTTTTTTGTTGTGTGTCAAAATGCTGCCATTGTGGTAGTCTGGTTTCAGTCTTCCTAAAGTTATGATATAATAAAACCCACTAACCCTCTGTTTTCTTTCAATCTAGTTGACAGTGATGGATAACCCTTTGATTAATCCTGTAGTTGGAGTTTTCATAGGTGGGAGTGGCACCTTCTGTCTTTCCTGTTAACGTGCTAGCGTGCTACTACTACTACCTACCACCTCTTTAAGATGCCACTTTAGGAAAAACCCTGCAGTCAGACGGCTCCCTCACTTCATTTATTCAGGTAAGAGAAGAAGTATAGACTGAAGTGAACATGTTTAGTTAGTAATTAACTCCTACTGAAGAAGATGTTGGCTATGTGTATTTAGGTTTTTGTTGGCAAAATAGTAAATACCCTCATCATCAATATAGTTACACAGGGCAATAGAGCAAGAATATAAGTAAATGACATACACTTTTTTAGCAGATTTAAAAAACAGGTTACACTAAAAGGCATCAATGCAAACTAAAGCATCAAAATAAACATTTGAGGCATAAATCAAGTAAAATAAATTATCCCCATTTTATTTTTAACAAACATGTCCACCTCTCTCCCCAAACAAATAGCCCTGTCCCCAAAACGTCAAACAAAAGGTCCAATATGAAAAGTATTTTAAAACTTTGTACCAACTCCCTCCCCACCCTCTTTACACACAAGTCCCTCCACCAAAACGAAAAATTAAAAAAGGGGTCAGAAGAGGGCACTGTCTATATGGTTACGAAGCTGGTCCAGGCTCTGCTCGACTCTAGCCAGCTGGCTCTCCACCCGGCCCAACCACTGCAGGATACGGCGGAGCAATGCTGTGTCAGAGTGGGAGATGGTGGTAGCAGGTGTATTCAGGGACCCTGACAGCTTGTGGTAGCGCCAGCGACGTAGTGGCCGGGAGGCTGGGGCTGGTGTCCTGCTGAGCTGGTTCTTGGGTCTAAGGCATCTGTTTTAGCCTCTTCCTCCTCCAGAACCAACAGGCCTGGATGTTCTCTAGCCTCTGCCACCACAGACAGACTGCTATCTCCTGTTTGGTTGGTGGTCATCCAACAGGAGTAGCTATATAGAGAAAGACAAAAATTAAAAGGATAAATTGTAAACAATGTTCTGAAGAAGCACATCTTCAGAAATAGGTAGTGGGTAGCACAGTAGCATTACATTGCTGGTCCCCTAGGGACATATGGATTTGATGTGATTATGATTAGGAGAGTCACAGGGTCAATTTGATTTGTTTACCCACACATGCTTCACATAAAAAGCAATTAGAAAAGAATTAAGACACAATAACACCAGATTAAAAACACAGTAATTTCATTTTTCACTTTTAAAGGCTTTTCTAGTAACTAAACAGACAATTTTAGTCAAAAAAATTTAAATGAATTACCTCTCATTTATGGGTTAGGCATTCTGCACTATGAAGTACACGTTGTGAAAAATAATGAAATAATAGAGCCATGCTAGCCAGTGCTTCAAGTACTTTGCTACTGTCTGCAGCTGGGGCAGCTGTAGTTGACAATTATCTATCTTTAATTCCAATGGCCCGGCTCTTCCTCAAATGCCTTAAACTTAGAGGCAGATTTATGGAAAGTGGCGCTGCACCGAATGCAGCTCCACTTTCCATGCGCCCCTTAGCACCTCCCCATTGCCACCATGTTTGCACTGTATTTATAATATGGCGCACCATGGCGCAGGGCAGGGGGCAATAGCGTAATTTTTCATGACACTATTGATGTACTCTGCATGAGTAGCGCCAAAATGTTGGTGCTACTCCTGCAGAGTACTTAGGACCCCTTTCTAAAGAATGGAAGCCCCCTTTTACCGCCAGTTCTTGAGCAGGCATTAAAAGTGCAGTAAAAAAGAGTGCAAGGAAATCACATAGATTTACTTATGCCATTTTTCCGGGTCCCCAAATTGGGGGAACGCCCCCTTTGCGCTACATTATGACTGACGCAGGCATAATGTAGCGCAAAGGGTTACAGTGTGGTGCAATGCATGCATTGCACCACTCTGTAAATAGGGCACATGGATTTCCGCCTTGTTAGGCCACATTAAAGTAAAAAATAAAAACGTTAATGTGGCGCAAGGTTGCGATAGGACATTATAAATATGCCCCTTAGTTTCTACCCTGACCCCAAAGAGGCAGATGAATAAATAAGATAAGTCACACATCTCATGTATAAAATGTGGATAGATTTATTCTGCCTTCTGTAGTAGACGATGGGGAAAACAATGCACTGCTCTGCAGGGAACGGAATGGGCTATATAGATTGTATTTGACACATTTGTCACAGACTATCCCTTAAGCCAAACTTGAAATTAAATTCGGCACTTACTAGTCCACTTTACTCACTGGCCTCACCCTCCACCACAAATTCTTTACAACAAATTCATTCTCTGGGCAGTAAGGAAAGAAAACTTGACTTACTTTACTGCAGAGTAAGACAGAAGAGTTAGACGGGTAGGTAGAGCTTTTACTATAGAATAGAGGGGCGTTAATGATTTAGTCACAGCATAGACAAAAGTCTAAAGGAAAAAATCTGAACAGGCATGAAATAAATCTGTTATGGGAAACTCTGAAACATATTTTGGAAACACTTCACATAGCCGTAAAAATGTGGCACATGCCAAGAATGGATTTCTCAATTTGTTTGGTAGGCTGGGATGGAAGAACTTAGGAAAGAATAAAGGAGTGCAGTACTAAGAGATGACTAAGTCGGCAAAAGGAAAACAACACACCTTGTGTGTTCAGTTTGCAATGCATTGAAAACTTTGTAAATGACGCATTAACAGAAGCAGACGAACATTACACAGCCAACACTGCAGGGCCAAATTGAACCATACTGCACTTCTTGGTTCATAGGTGGCGAAATGCCATAGGCAGGGAGGGGGCTGATGAATGATGATGATGGGTGGGATACATATCTGCCTCTATTAACAAATACAGTGAGTCAAGGGAATAGAACACAAATTAAAATACCCCAACTTTGAACCACAGCTTTGATAACCATACAAAACAATGCAAATTAAGTGAGCAGCATGCCCCTCTACAGAAGAGCTCCCTTGTTTATTCATCCAAGGAATTATTCAATCATACTTTCATTCTTCCTACTAAATGTTTCCTACCTGATTCACTGTAACTGTAGGAAGGGAGGGCTGGTATGGACCAGTACATGGTGGCCAAGATGGTGACAAACAAAAGCAGAGGATGTCTGTATAAATTTAATAAGATCTGGGGAAGTTGGATTAAATACCATAAGCTTGTTTTTATGGATGGCTTTCAAGTTGACCCCACAAGCCAGTCCTGAGACTGTATGAATTTTGACTGGCTGTACAGAACTACATGGCTGCCATGTGTATTACAATATGTTGGAAATGCTAATTAGAGTGCTACCTGCCAATGATGTATTGATATTTGCAAACTCAGCAATGTTTAAGTTTATAGGTGCACCTTGGTTCGCCTTTGATATTCACGTTATGAAACAAAACAAAATGATATATTTAAAAATATATATATTTTCAGCTTTTTATTATTTAGGCTTGTAACCTAAACTGTTAGAATGGTGATATTTAGTATTTCTGTTTTACATTTAGAAATTTGTAGAAGAACAGATATGCCTTTATAAAATCAGTTCGGACTCAATATACCTATAACAGTAGAAAAATAAAAATAGTAATGCAAAAAATGCATTTGCTTTTTATAGAAAAAGGGCAGAAAATGAAAAGGGTTTTTCTGATTAAATTGGGTTAGGTTAGCTCAATATAACTTTCAGTAAGCAAAATATGCATTCAGCAATTTTTTAGAGGAGGCCAGAGTTTTAGCCACTGTCGAATTCTCTGCAGTTATCTTTAATGAATGTTGCACCAGTTTCCTATCAGCAGTCATGATTTTTCATATTATTGGGTTAAATATATTAAATGACACGGAGTCTTATGGCCTTATAAAGCAACATCACCTATGCAATGTAGTTTATGGTCAAGGCATTTTAAATTACAAAATTATCATTAATTACCTTAACTGTTTTGTTCCTTGTTTAGCCAATCTATACTCCATCGTGCTGCTGAAACATAATCTTATCTTGAACCTATGAAATATCCAGACAATTTGATTTTGTAACGTTACATGGAGGGAAAAAGTACACTAAATACCAATACAGCAGCCAACACCTAATGAAGAAGATTAATATAATTATATGGACCTTTGATGGAATTATCAAAAGATTGATAATGAGACATTTTCACTACATTCTTTTGTGCTGAAGTGTAATCTTGTGGTCTGAAGGGACCTCTAAATTTCCTAACCTATAGGCTGATGTTGGAAACTTTACCGTACAGAAACCCACACAAATGATAGTTTAAATGTAGAGGGACGTTCTACAAAGACAACCTCTGTTTATCTTCTCCAATGTGCAGCATTTTTTTACTGGTTATTATTTAGAGAGTTCCTATGATATCACTGTCATTGGCAGTAGGGTGTAGTTCAGCAATGTATGCATATTATCTGTGTACTTTATATATTGCAAATTACACTTCTCAGACATTGGGACCAAGGGAAATACATATGCATTAAAGAATCTGTA
Organism: Pleurodeles waltl; assembly: GCF_031143425.1. Lineage (NCBI taxonomy): Eukaryota > Metazoa > Chordata > Amphibia > Caudata > Salamandridae > Pleurodeles > Pleurodeles waltl. The sequence goes on along the minus strand of NC_090437.1, from coordinate 712,422,653 downwards.
GCAGGGCAGAACATGTTATAGCCACCTCTGGAGAGATGTACTGTATGGCAAAAGTGATTAAATCTCCATTCAGGTTAGACGATAATTTCGCTACAGATATGTTTGTACTTGCGGCTTAAGTGCCCTGTTTAATAACCTAGTAGAATTCCATACACAAACTTTAGAGAAGTATTTTGCATTGCACAATGCTTTATGGTTAAAATCGTGCATCTGTCTTTGGAAGCTACTAGTAGATGCTAGATTCAAGCAAGCTTTGTAATGGTAACTAAACACTGCAATATTCTACTCATTTTGGCTTTAATTTGTTTATGTCTTGATTTACATTTCTAACAACTTTGAAGCTTTCTGAAGATCAATGACTGGCTATTAATTGACCATCTTCTATAGTCAATTTGACACAATCTGTTGCTAAATTCTGCATGTTCTTACAAAAAATATAACGTACAAGTATTCTGAGGGGCAGCTAGCCCTTGCAGTGTAGTGTGAGGTTAAATAAAGTCAGAGTACTATTTAATTACTGCAGTGGAATTAAAATCCAAAGCTTATAGGACACATTTATCAGGTTTGGTTTATTTGCCCTATCATTGATTTGTAAATATATTCAACTCACAGCACTGGATTTTATCACTGCACATTATAAAATGCTGCAATTTGTTTGTCGATAACTTATTGTCTTGATTTTCTTAGCCTTGTTTTATTTTTTAGACTGTGCACACCAGCTATAGTGTTAAAAAAACCACTGGCAAGACTTCCCAAGTGTTCTCTAGTGTTAGTTGAACTAAATCCTCAAAGCCCAACGTTCTTATATTCTGCTCCTTATATGTTTCTGCGTTGGTGCAGCATCAACCTAACTAGGTCACATAGTTTATTCAATTTTGAAAGAAATTGAACTACCTGCCATATTGGGGAATAAATCCATTCTGCTGTCTGTAGTTCAATATTCAGTATTCAGGTAAGACAAGAACTATGGATTGAAGTGAGTTTGTTTAGTTAGTAATTAACTCCTACTGAAGAAGATGTTGTCTATATGTACTTAGGTCAAACAGTTGAGGGACAACTGATAAAAAAGCCTTAAAATCCCAAATCAGATTAACTGCAAGGGCTACTTAGTGGTGGAGGTGCTTGATTTTGGAGAAAACCTAAAAAACTCCTGTAAAACCCCAATGTCCTGTGCTTATTAGATCACTTTGATCAGATTTAAAATCCACTGTGATAAGAATTTTGCTTAAAGAAAGTAGTAAATCATGAGCCTCTCTGTAAATTCCAGGAGTTCTAAGTGCTGTTAGATTCTTATCGTCTATGAACAGGAGCTGTTCCTTAGTACATGTAGAGTGTTTCACATTGAGCCACTGTAATTGTTCTTTAATAAGATAACATGTTTTACAATGATCCCAGTAGCTGCACCATACTTCAGAAAGACTGTCTTCATCTTTTGCTGTGTATTCACACTACCAGGCATGTTTCATTCAGTGGTCAAAGTGCTTTAACAAATGTATGGGAAGTGTGATGCTTTGTGCTAAGGGGAGGAGTGAGTGAGTCTGTGAGAGGGGTTAAAGGAGTGGCTAACAAAACAAAATGTTCTGCAACTTTTTCGGTCTTTCACCTTCTGGTAATTGCATATAAAATAAGGCACAGCTTAAATGAAAAATAAATGCAAATTGTTAATCAATGAGAAATGCACTATTATATATTATGAAAACTCTGTTAGTTAATGCACTGCAGAGGTCTGTGTCTGTAACCAGCTATTCACTGAATGAAATCCTGGTTTGCGCAGTGGAGAATAGTGACTTGTGTCAGTTCAGTTCCAGGAAGTACCATTTTGTGAAAAAAGTACTGCGGATATGTGTCTTTATGCATTACATACAGTATAAGAAACTCCGCTACAAAAATTGCAAAAAGGTTTAAGATAGTAAAGTGCTTCCAAAATATATATTTTAGTAATACCCAGGCTATATAAAGTGCAATTTTTTTGTAACTTTCATTAAAAGCACACACCTCACAGCTCAGCTGGCAACTTCCTTGCAATGCCCCTCAAAAAGAATAAATCTTTGTCATCTGGAAGCTTCAAGTATTTCCATCAATTAAAGCTAACACCGGCTTCAAAGCACCGTTTTCATTTGCAGATTAACCAGTTGTGCACAACTACATTTCTTTCAGGCAAGCAGCCACTGTGGCAGAGAGGCATGTTTAGCTGTCTGCTCCTCCTTCAGATTTAAAAGACAGAATACTCCCTGCCTCCCTGCCTTATCTGAAGCATTTTCAAATCTTGGATTTAACTTTCCCCGGATGGGTGTTTTTTCACAAAAGGGACTGTTTTTCTTTAAAAGGTATGAGCATTTCATGCCCTTCAGATCCCGCTCACATAGACCGCTGGTTTCATTGTAACAGGCACATAGTTGGACCTATAGAGCAATCAGGCAGTACCCCACAGCCTGGTCGGGAAGGTAAGTTTGGGTCTTTTCTGCCTATTTGTGGGCCTGTTTTATGGTCTGCAGGGGATGAGCTTTGCTGTTTATTTTCCTGATATTAAAATAAACATTGTTTTAAGCAAGTTCAAAACCATGTAGTAGTCCATGCCTAGCAAAACACGTACACTGCCTGTCTTTAGAGGTTCAAAACTGCCCCACTTTGCAAATATGGGCCACTTTTTTACCTATTTAATTCACTAATGAGTGCCACTTTTATTTTGGTTTCTTGGCCTATTATCTGTCCGAGTCTGACTGTAAACAGGGACACAGAGCATAACACTGCATTTCAGCTTTTGATTAATAATAGAATGAGAGCTTCTTGCATTCTAGTTGTGTGGTGCTATACTGCTTGTGGGCGGTCTGACACTGAAAAGTGACAGCTGCACATTACCGTAGTTGAGTGACCTATCTCATACTCGATGAGGTGATCTTGCTTCAATTAAAATGTCTAAGATGGTTCTACAAAAGCTGCTCAATACTGTAAATGATGTTTCTGATACTGAACTGTAATAACTGCTAATTAGTTCAAGTAGAGTTTTGCATGCAGAGCACGGTGGAAACTTCTAAAGGAAACCTGAATCATACTGAGCTGTGTTGTATTGTATGAAGGATTACAATGATCTGAAGACAGCAGCTCATCACTGTAGCTGAATGTCTCAAGTTGAGCTCTGGATGTTGCTCCTGATTTCAGGAAGAACATCTCTTGGGGTATAAAATGCCTGATCCTTGGTCACGGTATAGACTTAGAGACGTGTGTGTGTGTGTGTGTTTGTGTGTGTGTGCACACTTTCTTTGTGTGCTTGTGTATGCCATGCCAATTCCGGGTTTCACAAGCCCTTATAGAGTCATCTTGGGACCATCACCCTGCTACATTGACCCCTGGATCTGCCAATGAGATCATGTATCTCTGGAACACAGTATAGCCCCTGCAGCCTCATGTATTATGAGCAATGAGCCTGAACAGCTAATTCAGGTGTTGCTAAAGAAAACCACTGCCATGCATGAAGACCGTAAACACATTTGAGTGGCACTGCACTGAAAAGTTCCTTCCTTTCCTAGCTTTGAAAATTGACGAGAAACATTTTATGAGCATCCATAGCACCAAGAGAGTGACCAATGGTGAGCACAAAACCTCCTAACTGTTCTCTCCTCCATGCCTTGAAACCCTCCTCCAGCACAAATAAATCCATTTACCACCTATCCCTTCTGCCTCAGAAAAAATCCACTGCCAGGCACTGACCTGCCCCCTGCATTAAATGACACCCAGAGAACACTGCTTAGAAATAAAAAGAGAACTATCTCTTAGGGAGTGATTCCGTCTCATTCACAGTCTAGTATTGCACCTGCTCTTCCACAATCCAATATGATAAGTGCAGTTCAGTTAACTCACATTTAAGTTATTTTTTGCAGTTGAATCTCTGCTTAGTTTTCCTGGAAACCTTTTTGACTCATGTTTGATGGTTACTGCCACTCTTCTCAAGTCAGTATTCTTTCCAGTTTGCTTATATATCACAATGCTGAAATAATAATGAACAAATGAATTCATTCTTGCTGAAGAGAGTGTGGCCCACCTGTAGTCAATCTTTGTAGTGCTGCAATAAAATAAGATCAGTTGGCACAAGAGAAAAGGATAAGACAGAGCTGTGTACAACAGCACAGGGTCCTCTTGCGCATGATTGTAAGGAAATGCTTCTTTTTGCATGTTCACCCCCACAGTTTTTGGACTGATGATGCTGTTTTTTCAACTTTGAAAGTACACCGAGGCCTGCTAACTAGACCTCAGTGCCAGTGTCTTCACCCTATGCAAAGGCATGTTTAATTGGATACACCCAATTAGCAAGGACTGCGTTTCTTATCTTACTAGTATATGGGACTCAGGATACCTAGGGCCTGTAAAACAGAGTGCTTGCGCCACCCTTTGTGTGACAATGCACACCATGGCTCCCACCCTGCCACTACAGACTGGAAGGTCTCTAAAAATTCATAAAAATATGCTCTCCTAATGTAAATTGGTGTCTTGATTCTTTTGTTTTGTGTGACTTTATTTCATTGTTTAGTGCTGTTGAATGCTTTATACATTGTTCTTTAGCTAAGCCTTAATGCTCACAGTTACAGCTGCCCAGGGTTAAGCTTAAGGTTAAGTAAATACACCTCAATGGACCCAAGATGGTATTTGAGAGTGTACTCAGTTGCAGGGATGTTACAGAGTGGTGCAAGGTTTACTGGGAATTAGGTCCTGGACATTGGTGTTGGAACCAGAGTTCACTGTAATTAACTTACAAGGGCCCAAGGCACAAGACCATTCAATGCGCTCATGACTTTCTTGCTATTAATTACAATGCAACCTGTATGTTGCTTATATATAACTATGGTAAAATATCAATGGAAGTGTGGAGCATGATATTGGGGCAGACACCTGACACATGACTTCCTTCTCAGAAGAAGTCCTTTTAAAAATCTCACAAGATGTGGTTTAACTTTCCCGTGTTGCACTTAACCTCCAATGACACATTGTGGTTGATGCAGTTAATTTTACTCTTATTGCTGTATTTTGCCTCCTGATGCTTGCTAGATTGTACTAGAAATCTCCTGAAATGTGTTTCCTAAGTTTGTCCATTTTTCAGAAGAGAATAGTTTGTTCTTTTGAGGATGATTAAATGCTGATTATATATCACTGGAGTGAAATACCCAACAAACTGTGATACATGCCTACGCCACAGGCAATCAGCATAAAACTCACTTCCTGCTCACAAGGTGCCCTTTTAAGCATGTTCCCTGATATTTCACACCAGTCCAACTGTAATGCATTATGGTCAATGCAGTTCACTTTGCTCACATGTAACTTATGTGCCCAGTCAAATATTTCTTCAGTCATACTGGCAATCTTCAGTCATGTTTCATAGTGCTGCCATTCTTCAGAGGAGAACATCCCTTATATAAAGGAGTGTAAACATACTTCTGATATATTACTGTTGTGAACTACCAAATGACATGAGGTGTGTTCCATTGACTTAGACAACTGAAGTAAGACTTCCTTCCTACTCCTTCAAACATCTCATATGTGGTTCAGTTCTTCAATTTGTCCTTCCACAATGCTTTAAGCTAGATGTAATTTAATTAGGGAACAGATCCGCTGGCATTGCAGCATGGTAGTAACATAGGGAAAGGTGTCAACAGAGCCAGACATTTACTGGAGCCCAGTGACGTTGCATGATGGAACCACACATGCGGGAACAACTCATGCCTTAATAACTCTGTCGGAACCACGACTGTGTTGTTTCCGCGCATGCCTTTACCACGCATGCCTTTGCAACGAATTTCATTGTAAAAGCATGCATAACAAAGGTATGTGTGGAAATTGCATGCAAAATGACATGCATGGTTCTCTCATGCAACATACCCACCCACCCTGAGGCCCAAAACTACCCCCACCCCTAATACGTAAACTTCCCCGACTAGCCTGAACCCCACCCGCTCCTGAAAACTAAACTACCCTGACAGCCCCTCGCCCGCCCTAACCCTTTAAGTAAATTACCCCAATCACCCCACCAGCCCTGACCCCCAAAACAATCTACCCCAACCCCCCCACCCTTGCCCCTAAAACGAAACTGCCATGACACCCCCTACCCGCCCTGAGTCTTAAACCTTCCCCTAATAAGTAAACTACCACAACCCCCACCCACCCTAAGCCCTAAAATAAAAAACTATCCTGACCCCCCACCCTGTCCCTAAAAACAAAATTACCTGACCCCCCCCAACCCACCAGGAGGCCTAAAACAAAACTGCCTCGACCAGCCCCTGGCCCTAAAAAATAAAGTACCCTAACACCCCCCAGCTACCCTAAGCCCTAAATCCACCTCATCACTAAAAACTACCCACCAACCCTGCCCCAACCCCACTTACCTCACTGCGTTCTCTCCCGATCCTTCCTGCTTTTCTCTCCTCCTTCCTCCCTCCCTTCCTTAAACTTTCCACCTTCCCTTTAAAAATAAACTACACTGCTCCCCCAAGCCCTAAATAAAAAAAAAACAATCTCCCCACTCCAGCACCTAAAAAAATTGCCTGACCCCTCACCCTAAGCCCTAAAAAAAATACACAAACCCCTCTCCCCACCCTTTAAACAAAAAATTTGCCCGCCCTGAACTCCCACCCACCCCAATCCCTTAATCTTTTCCCCACCCCTGCTACAGCCTTATTTACCTCACCGCGTCCTCTGCGTCCTCTCCCAAGCAACGCATGGCTTTTTATGTGCCTTAACCACGCATATGGGTAGTTTAGCACATGCATGGTTAAGGCACAGAAAAAGCCATGCGTTGTTCCAGCAGGCGTGGTTACACTTGCTTGGGAAACGTCCCTGTTGTTAAGGACGTTTCCTACCCAGTGATGGAGGAGTCACCCTGTCCCCCAGAGAACACCAAACTGCATTGCTGGCCCACCAACCTCATAGTACCTGGAAAGTGCCTAGTGGAATGTACTGACCTACGCATGTCAGACCACACCACATTCATGGCAGACCATGCCAATCCATTGACATGCAACAACCCACTTAATTCCTCGATCGGACCCCAGAGTCAGAGGCTGGGGAAATCAGTGACCTGTTAGCCACGACCTCTAACTCTACTCATTATGAAGGAGAGACAAAACAATCACTCGCTGTACTTTACCTCTGCACTTCCACCGCCCCCTAGTGCTTTCTGCTTCTTACTGCACCTTACTCCAGTCTTGCTGAGAGAATTTGAATAATCTCCAAGTGGTAGAAGTTTCCTAAAATGTATAATAAGTTTCTTAATTAACAGTGTGCCATTGCATATTAATAATGATACCACGTAGGCAAGCTGCCTTGTAAACCTAACAGGAACCCTGATGATTTTATTGTAAAAGCAACATTGGGTCACTAAAGTTGTACTTCGATAATCTCTCCTAAATATACATATCACTAACCTTTCTTCACTCATGCCACCATGTGATCCCTAATACCTATGCGCACTTGATACTTATAACGCCTGTCAAACACTTCTTCACAATTAAACGGATTTTCCTTAATGAACTGAATGCTGCATGAACTTATATGTTTTAATGTGTATTACATTGAGTGATACGGGAGATATTTTTACGTCACTATTTATTAATTAACTGTCTTAGTTGGGACGCCCATTTGCATATTATTAAGCCACTCGGCTGGGTGATGTCTCTTAAGCCCACACACGGGCAGCAGGCTTGTAGTCCAGTTGGAGTCTGTCTGAAGGATGGTATGGCAAGAGCTGCTGCCATTGGCAGCCAGAGATGGCAAAGGTACTTGTTACCTCCTAAACCTGTCATTGTGAACAAGGGTGATGTGCTTCTTGGTAGCAGTGCCTCTGACAACAAGTCACACAGCTCCATAAAATTAACAGAAGCAGTCGAGTGCAGGCTGCAGCATTCTTTCTTTTATGGGGCATTGCTTACTCAGACTGCCTGCATGATAAGGACATTTTCCTTGCACTAAGTATGGAGGGCATTCACTAACGCCTACGTACACCTGTTTTTTTAAATCTAGTAAATCCTGAACAATGCCCAGGCTCGTGTCCTCCCAATGATAAAGGTATGCCATTAATGATCTGCAAAGCTAATATTTTTAAGCAAAACTGTCAACCCTATGTCTGTTAGTGGGTCTATGCCCTGATTGTTATGATTTGCGAGTGAAACATTGAAACGTAGCTTCATGTGGGTAGTGAATGAAGTTTTAAATGTTAGCTAATAATAAATAGGAAATGCAAAGGACATTTCTTCCAGTATTAGAACTCTGGGTACATTAACTGGCATGCACAGAATGCAGGTTTCAGACGAAAATTGTAACTTGGCACTTAAATGTGGCTGATATCTGCAGTATTTAATATTCTAGCTGACTGTAGTAACTACTTTCATTTAACCTTGACTGAAGATCATGAATATAACATTTAACGGAATAAACAGAAGACATTTTTCTCAATTCAGTGGTTCTGATAGACATGCATAATATGATGCATATTTTAAGGTGATTTCTAGTCTTGACCTGCCCTGACAGTGGTTGCTCTAGTGCCGAGATACCGTTTGATCAGTTGCTTTCTGGCACCATTATAGCTGTTACTCTATGGGACCCTTGATGCTTGTTACTGTGTGATACCATTATTGTGTGTTATTGTATGGCATCCTTAATGTGGGGTCAATAATGTTCATTACCACCTGTGGCGATTGATGTATATCCTACCTGTGACCACTAAGACATATAATACCTGAGAACACAGGTCATACTTAGGAACATAGACGTATACTGCCTGGAGCCTTTGATGCCTGGAATTATCAATGCTTTTCGTGTATATTTTATTCAAATACATTTACTGTAGGTGAAAATTAATACTAATTTCTCTCATGGGTCATCGACAAAAGCATACTCACGGCCGTTTCTCTGAGTCCACCTGGGAGCAATTGTCACTGAATCAGAGAATAGAAGGATCAGGTAGTATTCTTCTGTTAATATGGTAGGAAGGTTAAAGATTATGTAAGTAGAGACTGTTAGCATGTCACCAGCAGAATGTTGGTATTAGAATTCATGGAATGTTGAGAGGATGTTGGGTGACAGTCAGAGAGTGGCCGATTAGTGCTGCGCCACGCTCTCCTTGTGTGGCAGCTGAATGGAAAATAAACTTACATCTAAACTAAGGAAAAGCAGTGTTTTCTTTTATCGAGACAAGGTAACACCACAGATCAGTGCAAGTGAGAAATATGAGCTTGTGTGCAAGAGTGCGCTTTCTGCCTTCCAAGTCTTGGTATGAGGGATGGGCAAGTTAAATCCTACTGCATTTGTAAATGTTGGCTAAAAAATCAGCCTGCGATTCTATTATTTCAGTCTGATTTTAACAAACATTAAAACAAAAAGTATAGGCTTTTCACCCACAACTTCGCCAGTCTGTTCACTTTTTTGTGATTCCGTGAAAAGGTTGATATTTCTGCGAAACATTCGAAGTGCCTAGCAGCCCGAAATAAATATTTGTATGTTTGAGTCACCTTGTATTGGCCAGCAGACCGTCTTTCAGTAAGTAAACAGCTTTTAAAACGACTGCCATAAATTCAAGCCACGACATCAGTGGTTTATTCAATTGTACTTCTGTCACTGAGTCATGGTAAAGACAGTTGGGGGCCTCATTGAAGAAGGCAAATGGAACTCAGTGGTTTAGTGGTCACAGAAACCAAAACATTCCTCCGAGACTTTCTAAATTAAGCATCAAGCTTTCACTACATGAGTTGTATCACATAAAATGAACACTGCAAAATGTAATTTAAAGACACAGGCCCTCATTATGAACACGGCAGTAAAAACCTCTGTGTTCATGCTGGTGGTCAAAACACTGACTGCCAGCGTCCCCGGATCCCCGCCGGATTAGGAACATTCCTGTGGGCCGGCGGGTGGAAACATTGTTTCCGCCCGCTGGCCCAGAGGAAGGCCCGGCCGGGACATTGACGGCAGCTCCACATGGAGCCGCCGCCAATGCCTCTGTGCGGCGGGTGCAGCTGCACCCGTCGCGCAGATCACTGCCCGTAAATCGGGCAGTGACCTGCATCATGGGGCACTGCACCTGGGCTCCTGCACTGCCCATGCACAGTGCATGGAAGTGCAGGGGCCCCCATGGGTGCCCCGGTGCACCCCTTTTGCCAGCCTTTCCCTGGCGGGTAAACCCGCCAGGGAAAGGCTGGGTACTGCGGGATCATTATCCAAGGGGCAGCACTGCTGCCCTGTCGGATAATGATTCCGACCGCCGCCAGGCTGCCTCCGTCAGGCCCTCATGGGGTTCATTATGTGGCGGTGTGGCGTGCCATGCTGGGTGGCGGTTTTAGCGGCCACCGCCGGTATGGCGGGCCACACCGCCATGTTCATAATGACCGCCAGTCTGCCACTTTCTTTTTTCTTTCTTTAAAAATGTTTATTTGGCGCTATCAGCATAGGCTATGAAAGCACATAATAAATCAATAAATAGCACATCATAAAATTATCATAGCAAGCTTCCAGTGCGAATAACAGATTTAAAATACAAATCCACAACATTCTTTTCCTAACATGAAGTGCTTCACAAATAAAAGTTTGAACATTAAGACAAATACATGGCGTCTCCAAGGTATACAAAAGGTTCATAGCAGCTTTGTGAACCCTAATATTATAAGCAATAAAAATGAGGTTTAATAATTTAATAAATACATCTTAGTTAGAGTAAAACTGGTAAATCAGCATAAAATGTAAGGAGCACTGCCTGGAAATTCCATCACAAGGGAAAGGTCCTGCAAACAACTTCCTTAGTATTAGGGTGGGAAATGCTGCACAATGTTGAACTGTACCCATAATCAATCTGGTCAAGACACAGCCATGTTGTGCATTTGTCACTCATGTTAAGAAGTGCTTAAAACCTAATGGGAAACTATTGAAAGTATACGTCACCACTGTTTGCTTTGACTCATCAATAGCAGCTCTCTTCCTTTCCCCAGCTTCCAACATTATGTTTTCCATGACTGTTTCCATGTTTGTCACTGTTTTGGGCTGACAAGTATCTTGAATAGTAGAAGAGCTTTGTAGAGCTATTTTACCGTTTTAGAGAATGGTACATGGATGCTTGTAACACAAACTGTTGACATATCAAAAGTAAAAACAGAATACAACACAATAACTTGCACAAAGCAAAATAGAAACACAGTTAAAACCGCACACCACACAACAAGACATCTAAAATAAATGCTGCACAACAGCCACAGAAATAAACACATCACAATGGGAAACACAGCATCCCACAAAACAACAGAACACATCACCGCCACAAGACACACACAACCATTTTTTGGCAGCATGACTGAGGACAATGGTCACCGAGGGCAACAATAATAACTACAGTAGTAGTGATGATGATGATAATGATGGTAATAATAATAATACTAATAATAACAATAATAATACTAATAATAACGAGGATAATAATAATAATAATAATAATAATAATAATAATAATAATGATGATTCAATTCCATCCAGAGGTAGAAGACAGATATAAGAGCTAATGCATGTTTGAAGAGCAGGGAAAACATGACTCTTCAAGAAAGCATATCCATAAAGATCTTGAAAAACCTGCTGATAGCCTAATGCATTCCCAGCTGCTAAGGTATGCTCCATATTATCCTATCCTAAGTCTTTACTGGTGTTCACCTAGCAAAACTGCTGTCAAGCACCTAGGGGTTTTGGGAAATGGGCGTGTGTCAAAAATTCTAAAATAAGATAACAAGTTATTAAACACCTTTTTCAAAACACCTATTTGATACTGAAGACATCAATATTGCACACATCTATAGACAATATATATATATATATATATATAGTTTACCTGAAGATTAACATGTTGGTGGTGTGTGGGCACACCCTTGTGTGGTGGTATGTATGCCACATATCTGCGATAATAGATATAAACTGTTAACAGAAAGAAACAAAGATGACGTATATCTCTGCTCCGGCCCATTGATAACATAAGCAAAGTTTATATGAAGCAAAACATGCAAATGTGCCTGTGAGGGTTTGTGTACATGCACATGCTTGCCGAAAGTAGATGTATCGTGTGTATGAAGAAACTGTACTGGAGTCTGTATGCATACATATCTGTGGAACAAATATGTATAATTTTTGTTTAGAAAAACATTCAGGTGCACCTGAGCACTCAAAGCCGAGGAAAGTAGAAGTATAGTGTATCTGAAGAAACTATGCTGGTGTGTATGTGTGCGTGCTCAAGTTTGTGACAACACAGAAATAGCTCTATGGAGAAAAAACATGGTGATGCATGTACGTGTTATTGCACTTTATAATCCTTATGGTCGCACTTACCTTTCTTGCTGGCAACCATTGTTTACAGTCAGTATTTCTCATATTTAGAGTTTAATTGTTGGCTTTTAGACTCGAACTATCGCTCCTCAGACTTGCAGTTATTTAGTCCAGCTAAAAGTGGTTTCGGGAGCATTTTACCTCCAGCATTTGCCGGCTCAGAGCTCCCCATTTATCTCTCTACTGGCCTGGTGTTAAGCAATTGACATTACAGCCCAGGCAGCTTGTATAAATTGCATAGGTGCTGTGGTAATAAAAATCACTTTCATCAATGCACACACAATGCTGGAATACATAATGCGCTTGGCTCCAACGGTTCAAGAGTTATTTCATGCAGGAACTTCATTTTGATACAAGAGGCTAACCAATTTACTAGGAACTTTTTGGGTTCACAACTAATCTTGTTTTAGTAAAAAGCTGAATTTTGCAAAATGTCATTCAATGATTTTCAATCTAAAGTATAATCGACTAATTCACTATTCGATTACTTTTGTAACATATTCTTGAAACGCATAGTTCGTTTACCTAATACAATTGTTTTAACTATATTCCCCTTTTAATTTATATCTGATCAATAATAATTAAGACAACGTGCCTATATTAGATTTATTGCAGAATTATCTAGATGCATTATGTGAAGGTGCATCACGTTTTTATTTCGAGAACTGCAACCAGACCTCTTTAGATTTCATTTATAAGTCTTAGTTTAAATGTGATGGTTTTCTCCGGGGCCTCTACCTGGGATTCTCTTTACAATCTCTCTCACCTCCAGGCACGCTTGTGCTTCTGCGGATGCCTTAAGTAGGTGCTTCGGAAATTGCAATCTGCTCATTTGTATGCAATGCCTTTACCTGTCCACATAAATATTCTGCTGTAGCCCGTGTTGTTAGACCTTCCTTTCTGCAGTGTTCTCGGTGCCAATCTGTTCGCTCAGACACATCTGCATTCTTGTTTTTGTCTGTGCAGTAACTCTTTCAGTGTCAGAGGTTTTGAACACTGTTATATTTATTTTTGCAGTGATATGTATCAGTCACGTGTAGTGGGTGATCTGTGGTTGGCTTGGCAGTAGAAATCGTCTCTGAAAGTGATGTGGATCCTCTGCTTCTCAACAGGTGCTATCAAAGTTATGAAGCACGTTTCTCGACCTGCACTAGCTCAGGTTGGGAAACTAGCGCCTTTTGTGGAATTGCTAATTTAGAAATAGAATATCATCATGGCTGTGCACATGTATGCTGGCCTAAGTTTTGGGCTTGGGGGCACGACATTGTTTTAAATCGGACGAAAAGGGTGGGGCTGGTCTCTAAACGAAGTGTGTCCATCTAACGCCATTCCAGTGCTCCAGGCGGGCGCCTTATTTATGGATTGACGTTAGCCGGTGTTGAGGGCTGGTTAGAGTAAAAACAAAATGACTCTAATCGGGCGGCGCCTACGTAGGGAAGAATGGGGGTTGTGCGTCAAAAAGTGGTGCAAGTCAGGTTAGAGTAAAAAATCATGGCTCTAACCGGACTTGCGCCATTTTTTGACGCACACCCCCCATTGAAATGACTCCTGTCTTAGCAAAGACAGGAGTCATGCCCCCCTGGCCAATGGCCATGCCCAGGGGACTTCTGTCCCCTGGGCATGGCCATTGGGCACAGTGGCCTGTAGGGGGGCCCAAGTGAGGCCCCCCTATGCCACTTAAAAAAAAAAAATACTTACCTCAACTTACCTATACTCACCTGGGATGGGTCCCCCCATCCATGGGTGTCTTTTAGGGGTGGGTGGGGGTTGCAGGGGGTGTCCCTGGGGGAAGGGAAGGGCACCTGTGGACTGCTTCCATGGTCAGATACCATGAAAATGAGCCCACACGTCCCTTAACGCCTGCCCTGACCCAGGCGTTAAAAAACGGCGCACATCAGGCTCTGTGACATTATTTAAGCCCGCCCCCTCCCGTGAGTCAAAATGACGCAGGAGTATAAATAAGGCGCACAGACCTTAAAGTAATTTTTTAGACGGGAACGCCTACCTTGCATGTCATTAACGCAAGGCGGTTTCCCGCATCCAGAAAATGACGCACACAGAGGAGTTTTGACGTTCGCAGGGTCGGGCGTCATAGTATAAATATGGTGTAAGGTGTGCGCCAAATTTGTGTCAAAATTTTGACACAAATTCAGCGCAAACAGAGTATAAATATGCCCCTAAAATTATTACTGCTTAAGAAGCATTCCTAAGAAACCTCCACAAGACGCTCGGCCTAATTAAGTAAAGGACTGGCCTAACACAAGTGAAATAGAACCCTGTAATTAATGGATAATAACCAAAATCAGTAGTCAACAAATTATGAAGTTAATGATTTACATAGCACAATTCTTCTGGGTCAAAAGCAATAAATCATTTGAAAAGGGTTGTTATGCAGATCTATAAAGTGCACTATCACCCAGGAGGGAATTCTCCCGCTGAGCAGGTTTGCGTCTAAGCACACCTAGGTCCTAGTGGGACTACTTGAAAAGCCAGATTCAAATTCTTGCTGAATTCAAGTACTGAAGCGGAGGCTTTCATGTGTACTGGAAGGTCATTTCATGCTTCAGGAGATCAACCAAATAACTCCTTTTGAATTAGCTAGGAGGCATGACCGTCAGGTCTGTTTTGTGTGTGTGTGGGATTTTTGCAAGTAGGAGTCCGGACGAACAGAGATGTCTCGAAGGTTTGTGAAAGCAGATGCGATTTCTGACGTATGCTGGGCCAGGGTTATGTAGTGCCTTGAATGTGTGGATGAGGAGGTTAAATAGTACTTGTTTGTGAATGAGGACCCAGTGGAGCCACTTCGGGTATGGTGTGGTGTGAGTGCAGGTTGGGAGGTTGAAAGTGATTCTGGCCACCAAGTTCTGAATGGACTGCATCATTCTGGTGAGTTTTTATGTTGAATCCAGTATAGAGCATGTTCCCGTAGTCAAGCTTGCTTATAATGAGGGAGGGGGCGTGATTGTTTTCTGGGTGCTGATTTGGAGCTATTTGAAAATCTTCCTCAGCATCTTCAAGGTATTGAAGTTTGAGGTGGTGGCAGCATTGACTTGAGCGGTCATGTCGAGTTTGCTCTCAATGATGATCGTGAGGTTCTTAGCATGGGTAGTAGGGGTGGGTGTCAGTCCTGGGTCTGTTGTCCACCATGTGGAGTCTCACAGTGATTTTCTCTGCCTGAAGATCATGATTTCTGTTTTGTCGGTGTTCAGCTTTAGACAGTTGATATTCATTCAGTGGGCAATTTCAATCATGCAGGCATTGAACTTGATTCAGGTATTGGATGTCTTGTCCACGAGGGAGAGAAAGAGTTGCGTGTCATCAGGATAAGAGAGGGCTATGATATCATGGGATCAGATAATGCTAAATCTAGCTAAATTCAGGTAGACTAAAAGGAAGAGGTACCTTGACTACTTCATAATGCTGGTGTTAGAGAGTCAAGAACACAAGGGGGATAACGTGGTTATTCAGATGAAATGAAATATAGTATCTTAGGCCCTGATACCCTGGTGATAAACAACAGTATCCACTGTGTTGCTCCATCTGCATGTCACAAAGGGGATTTACAGTGAAATTACCTTACAGTTCCGGGTTGTGACATGTAGACAGCTGTCAAAAAACAGAAATAGAGGTCCCCACAGGACTAAGATTCAGTGTCTGCTTTTCATATCTGTCTATGTATCGCTATAGACATGTACGTAGATGTAGTGGCACCACTTCCTCCCACACCAGGTGCATGACAGCTAAAATGTAGACACCACAGATTCTCAAAACAAGACTCCTTGGCAGAAAAATTCAGCTATATATTTTATTGGACAACAAGATGTACATTTCAGCAGAATTCCTTTCTCAGCTAGGAAGTGATGTTACAATCCACATCTGTTAGACCTGACAGCCTTTGGGTGGTCATCCCTAACTTTCTGCCTACCTCCCTCTACTTTTTGGACACTATTTTTGCTGGTTTTTAGACTCTGCTCACTTTACCACTGCTAACCAGTGCTAAAGTGCATATGCTCTCTCCCTTTAAACATGGTAACATTGGATCATACCCAATTGGACTATTTAATTTACTTATAAGTCCCTAGTAGAGTGCACTACATGTGGCCAGGGCCTGTAGATTAAAAGCTACTAGTGGGCCTGCAGCACTGATTGTGACACCCACTTAAGTAGCCCCTTAACCTTGTCTCAGGCCTGCCATTGCAAGGCCTGTGTGTGCAGTTTCACTGCCAATTCGACTTGGCATTTAAAAATACTTGCCAAGCCTAAAACTCCCCTTTTTCTGCATATAAGACACCGCTAAGGTGTGCCCTACAAAACCCATAGGGCAAGGTACTGTGTAGGCAAAAGGCAGGACATGTACCTATGTAGTTTACATGTCCTGGTAGTGTAAAACACCTAAATTCATTTTTACACTGCTGTGAGGCCTGCTCCCTTCATAGGCTAACATCAGGGCTGCCCTCATACATTGTTTGAGTGGTAGCTGCTGATCTGAAATGAGTAGGAAGGTCATATTTAGTATGGCCAGAATAGTGATATAAAATTCTGCTGACTGGTGAAGTTGGATTTAATATTACTATTTTCGAAATGCCACTTTTAGAAAGGGAGCATTTCTCTGCACTTACATTTTTCTGTGCCTTACAATCCACGTCTGGCTGGGTTTAGTTGACAGCTCCTTGTGCATTCACTCAGACACACCCCAAACACAGGATACTCAGCCTCACTTGCATACATCTGCATTTTGATTGGGTCTTCCTGGACTGGGAGGTTGCTCTCACACAAAGGACTGCCACACCCCCTAATGGGACCCTGGCAGACAGGATTGAACTGAAAGGGGACCTGGTGCACTTCTAAGCCACTCTTTGAAGTCTCCCCCACTTCAAAGGCACATTTGGGTATATAAATAGGGCCTCTGCTCCTTCCAACTCAGACACTTCCTGGAGAAGAAACTTGTAACCAGAACCTGCATCCTGCCGAGAAGAACTGCCTGGCTGCCCAAAGAACTCAACTGTCTGCGTTCTGTGAAGGACTGCTGCCTTGCTGTTGCCCTGCTGCCTTGCTGCTCGCTGGCTGTAGTGAAGACGTGCTCTCCAAGGGCTTGGCTAGAGCTTGCCTCCTGTTACATGAAGTCCCATGACCAGAAAGACTTCACCTCTGCAAGAAGGACTCCTTGTGCAGCAAAAGTTGACGCACAGCCTACCAGAAACGACGCAGTGCCTGCACCGCTGTTAAAATTTCACCGCACGCCGAACCAGAATGATGTAGCCCGATTTCATATTGAGAAGAACGACGCAGCACCAGCATAGCGACCGCAAATTCGATGCACGGCCCACCGGAACAATGCACAGCCGAACGGGAATGACGCAGCCCAACTTCCAGAGAGGAATCAATGCAGCGCCTGCCGTAAGGTGTAAAATTCGACGCAACGCCCACCGAATTGACACATTTCCTGTGACTTTGTCCTGCCACCGCAAGAAATCCATGCATCGTTCCCGCGGTGTCCGAAAAACCAACAACCCGAAGAGGATCCACGACCGAGCACAGTAAATCGATGCACAGCCGTCCCTGCGTGAAAACTAAACGACGTATCGCCGTGTGCAGCCCGAGAAATCAATGCACACCCCCTTTGTTTCCACGCATCTCCTCCTCTGCGGTTCTTTGTTGAGATTTTGCACGCGAACCAGGTAATTTGTGCATGAAAGAGAATTTGTTTGCTTTTAAGAGACTTAAGACACTTTATATCACTTTTACAGTGATATCTCAACATATACTTATTGCATTTTAGTTGTTTTTGACCTACATTCATCCAGATAAATATTATATATTTTTCTAAACACTGTGTGGTGTATGTTTGTGGTACTATATTGCACAAATACTTTACACATTACCTTTTAAGTTAAGCCTGACTGCTCAGTGCCAAGCTACCAGAGGGTGGGCACAGGATATTTTGGATTGTGTGTGACTTACCCTGACTATAGTGAGGGTCCTTGCTTGGACAGGGGGTAAACTGACTGCCATCCAGAGACCCCATTTCTAACAAATTTAATTTAAAAAACATGCCCAAAACAACAAAACTACAGTATGTAAAACTGGAAATATTAAAGTTCAAAATTTTAAGTAAAAATAGCACCTAGAAGCACAAAGCGCTAGTGAGGATATCTTTTTGCACTGGACCAGGACAAAGTCGAAAGTTCAGGCCAACCATGATGAAGGCCCACCTGGCTAGAGGGAGCCAGTTAGGCTAGCAGAACAAAAATACCATAAACCCTAGGTTGCAGAGCTTTGTGTAGATCAACATCACAAATGTGTCGTACAGCTGAGGTGATGCATCGGTTCTGAGATGAAGTGAGGTTGCGGTGTCCTGTTGCAGCGACCCCAATGATCATGTCAATGGGGCTTGAATTGTGAATGTTAATGTTGAGGATGCATTGGCAGGTGAGGCGATGTGTCAGTTCCAATTAGGGGTGAAGCTCCAATGTGAAGTTTTGGTATCATCATTGAGGCTGCCGTGGATGAGAGATGCAAGGAGCTTGTATTGGGAATAGTGTCACGCAGGGGACAGTTCCAAAGGCATCAAACCCAAAATGTGAGGATGTGGTGGCAATTCAAGACTTTTGCGATAGGTCCAATTCACTCAGCAATGACAATGCAGTGGTTCTGTTCGAGGATGCATCGCTCAGCCAAGAAAATGCATCAGTTTGGCTTGGGGATGCATAGCTCAGCAGAGAGGATGCATTAGTTCTTCTGGTAAGCACCTCAGGCCCACTTCCAAGGGTTCAGGACTGGGGGCCACCACTTGGCAGGCTAGACTGACAGATGGCATATTCCGGGTGCAGAACCAGGGTATATGGACGTCTTTTATGTCCCTGAGACTTCAGATCAGGAAGCCAGCCAAGTATCCCTTGGAGTCACTCTGGGTTCTAGGATCAAGTGACACAGGTCCATTCCTTCCCACCCAGGCAGAGGACAGCAGGCCAGCACAGCAAAGCAGGAGTCCAGCAGAATGCAGTCCAGCAGATTGGCAGCCCTTTAGCAACACAGCAGTCCTTCTTCCTGGCAGAGTATCCACAGATCCAAAAGTGTACTGAAGTGGTGGTGTTTGAGGTCCAGGATGTATGTCCTGTGGTGCCTTTAAAGAAGGGGAGTCTTCAGAGACAGGCCTTTAAAGTGCACAGAGTTCCTGCCCCTCTTGTCCTAACTCCAGACTCAATACAGGGGGTATGCAGCCATTTGAGTTTGGACAGTACACAGTCTATTCAGGTGTAAGTTAGGCTGGGTCTAGCTCCTCCCTCCCATCCTGGCATGATGGCACATAAAGTCACCACTAAATTCCCATTGTGTGTGGACATATAGGGGGAATACACAAAGCCCAGCTGTCATCCATCCCATACATATGACTAAAGACAGGCAGAAGGCACCAAATGGCTATTGCAATTTCAATTCCGACTTGACTATAAGGAATGATTTTAAATTATGATTGCAGAGACACCAAACTTGAAAGAATTAACTTTTCCCATTTAGAAAGTACACTTATAAATTGTAACAGTGCAGCTCCAATGTTATCCAATGGTAGAGATCGGCTTTGCAGTAATGAAAAACATATTCAAGAGTTTTTCACTACAAGGATGTTTGCCCCCCGCCCTCTGGGTTTTCCAGGGTCTTCTATCTTAGGGGTGGCTTATATGTGTCAAAAGGGAAAGTTTAGACCTAACAAAAGGGTTATTTTGCCAGGTCGACATGACAGTGTAAAACTATACACCCAGTTTCTGCAATGGCAGGCATGAGCCATGGTTAGAGAGCTACTTAAGTAGGTGGCACAATCAGTGCTGCACACACACTAGTAGCATTTACAGGCTCTGAGTACCTGTAGTACCACTTTACTAGGGATTAATGAGTAAATAAATATGCCAATTGGGGAATGAACCAATATGGCTATGTTTAGAGGAGAGCACAAACAATTTAGCACTGGTTAGCATTGGTAAAGTGCTAATACCTGCAAAAAACAAGGTCAGAAAAGAGGAGGAGGCAGGCAAAATGTTGGGGGTAAGACCACCCGAAGGCTGTGAGGTCTCATAGTGATTGACTCATGTTTTCTTCTAGACGCATGCTCTCATCCATGACCACCCGTTACGAAGCATATCTGTAGATTTTATGTCAGCACTGTTCTCATTAATTAATGTAGACGCAGCGTTGATTTCCTCTCTACCCTTGTGTTTGTTGAGTATTTTTTTCTAAATCTGTTCAACTTAGTATTAACCACAAGATGAAAGGTATCAATAGCATCTGTAGGTGTGCTGGGGTCAAGTTGACTTTGGTCAAAAACTGCTATCACTATTTAAGTCAGTTCTAATGTTAAGAATTTCAACTAATTTACTAGAAGCAAGAGTACTAGGTTCTCCCATGTTCTCCTGTTTAAGATCGTACAATTTATGTAGTTGTTCAATATCACATAGTTGTAACCTTAAATATCACAAAATCTTCTACCTTCCCATAGTGTCAGGTGTAGGTGTATTAGAAAAAAACGTTTTAACAGTTTCAGTATTGGTTACTATATGAGAAGATCAGTAGTAGCTTTGTGTAATGTAAGGTCTGTAGTGGACAGTACAAGAGACCAAGTCTTAAATGTTCAATTCAGTTTCTGTTAGGGTACATGATAATAGATTAGCCACTGCTTGGGCTGCATCTATTAACTTTATAGTTGTGATCCCCTCATCTGTCTTCTTGTGGTATACAGATCTTGTTGCTTATCCCAGTTTTGTTCTTTTTTCTTCCTCATGTTCCGTTTGCACATCACCGTCCTCTTTCACTTTTTGAAATCATATTCTTTAGCAAATGATATTAATATAGAAAATTATGCGTTGGATGTTGCTTTCATTAGAATCAATCAAGTCCATGTTTGAGGATGCTTTAGTGGAGTCTGTGGTACTCAAGGAAGAGTCTAATTTCTGTTGTTTTCTCTCCTTTGTGATCTTTCTTCTTAGTGCATCAAAACATTTGGCAACTGTTAATGCTCTTTTGACTCTGGTCCTCTATGTCGCTGAGAAATTTCTATTTCTTAATGGTTTTAATATCTTTCTTATATTTTTCAAGGCATGCTTACATCTGCTCATTGAACTGGCTTATAAGGTTCTGATTACCCTCCTTAGACAGTTCAATTAGTAACTTGTTAATGTCCTCAAGTATGTTTTTTTAAATCAATATACGTGCATTTCAGCATGGTTGTCATCCAAAGTATGGAATATCCGTTACCTCCTGTCACCCATTCCTCTATCATAGCTGGATTGGAATCTTCATAAATGGAATTGTTTAGATAAGCAAACCACTTGAAACATATCCTACTGCAAGTTTTCTTTCAAGCGAGGTGACCTTGCACCATTTGTTGAGTTGTTTTTTTGTAGAGTCTCTCAAGTTTATACAACTTCTTTTCATTGTAGGAGTCTTTAGATCTGTCCCATTGTTTTCCTAGTTTTATGCTTTTTTGACTGCTGTGTCACCAAATCCAAGGTCATCCTTAGGCAACTATTTCCTTTTTAATCATTCAATCTATTGACTCCATTCAGGCTTTATCCTTTCAAGTAAGTTACTTCACACATGTGTTAAACTAAATTTATTCAGTTCTTATTGGGTTGCTGCTCTCTGTAATGCTGCGGTATGGAATGTGTAATTATCTATATGATTTCAAAGAGAACTGTCCAGCGCTCACAAGACTCCTGGCAGAGAAATTTTGCACATCATCTGATGCATTCATCACTCTGAAATGCCTGATGTCAGCAAAGAAGTTCAACGTCCCATACTTTCAAAGACCACAAGTGCCTTCACATATATGAGAATGTACAGCTGAATTCTACCCCAAGGAGTACCAACAATCTGTTCACTGAAAACAAAAAGGTTAAAGTGCCTTTATCATTAGGTGAAAATGTCAGTTTAACCGTTACCATTCTAAACTAAAAAAACACTGAATTTCAACAGTTATAGTTCACTGAAGTAACTACACCTCGTGCCCCTGCTATGCACAGTGTTACCATCAATGATGTCATTAAAATGTCATCAATGGTGTTACCGATAATATAATGGAATGTGCCATAAGTGATCTAATTTATCAGGTCATATGTGAGGTCATAATCCATGCATGGCGAGTGCACAAGCTATCGTTACTTGATTTAACTATAACTGGTGAATTTCTGAGTTTTTTTCATTTCGAATGTTAAGATTTTACCTTACATTTTACCTTAACTATAATGTCTCTTTAACCTTTGCTTATTTCAGTGAATTTGAGTTTTTTTTTTTTTTTTGTAAAGTAAGATATTTTTACCATACCTAACTATAATGTTACTTTAAACTTGGGGGGTTTCAGTAAATTTATAGGGTCTTTTAGCGTAAAGTAATATGTTACTACCATTTTCACTCACTGCAGGTGGCAAAACTGCTGCCACATGTGGCCTTTGGGTATGCATGCCACACGGTTGTTCAGCCATTTTGTACCATTGTCTAACGATCCCATGGGAAATTGCAACTACCTCTATTCACTACCAAGGATGAGACCTAACCACTACCCATAACTGAGCCCCAAAGAATTATTTGTATCTATACACTACCCATCCCGAACCCCTGAAAAGTTATTTCTTCCTCCATATAATACCTTTCAATGAGGCCTAAAAGCTACATCTTTTTCACTACCTATCCTAGAACCCAAACCTGCTTCCTACCTGTACACTATGCACCCCTGACGCATACTAATACCAAACTATTCTCATTTACTGCCCAATCCTGAATACTAACACTTTCTTACAACCCCTATAGAATGCTCATTCCTGACACCAAACAACTCCTTACTTCCTCTATACATTGCCCTTCCTCGAGGCCTAACTGCTCCAAACATTATTAACTTCTCTAAACTTTATTTAAGTATATAATATCTATATGTGTGTGCACATACATACACACACACACAAACACACGTATATAAAATACACTTACCTGCAAAGCAAAGGCCTACAAACAAATCTTTACAAAAATTAGGATAAGTGAAAACTCCTGGTTTTCTTACATACAATGTGACTAACGACCCTCCAAGTAATGCCTCCTAATTAGTGGTGACAACCGAGATAAATATATTTTGTAGTCATTTATTTATTTTAGGTCCCTTTCAGTAATCGAGTGTGGGCCTGTGACCTGCCAAACTCTCTGTAGGAATATATTTGAACTGTCAAAAAATAAAGGGCAACTTGCACAAGGCATTTTTCTAATCACAAATGGGCCAATTCACAGAATCAACCCTTTTCCGACTAGAAAAATGTTTTTGGAATGTACAAAGCCCAAATTACGATTCAGTATCTTGTTACCAAATTGCAACTTGGATTTGGATTTTGCGATTCAGTATTAGGAAGTGGCATGTTCAGGGCATCCCTTCCAAATACAGAATCTGAATGGTATGTATGAGTGTTTTGCAACCATAAACACTGTCCCAAAACAATAGCAGTTAACACCAATTTCAAATTGGTGTTAACCCATTCCCAAACTGGAAGATGTGCCCAAGGGGCACCTTCCCCTTTGTGAATGGAAGCAAAAATATTTTTTCAGAGCAGGCAGTGGTTCCAATACATTCTGTTTTCCTTTAAGGAAAACAAAGCTGCATTATTTAAAAAGCAGTCACACACATGGTGGTCTGCTGACACCAGCAGGCCACCATCCCTGTGAGTGCAGCCATTCCCAATGGGGTTGCAAATTGCGACCTACCTCAGGAATATTGATGAGATAGGTCATCTGCGACCCCACTGGGTATCGCAAACAGTGTAGTTAACACTGTTGTACATTTTGTTTTGTGACTTGCAATTTGCGATTCCCAAATGGATAGCAAATTGCGAGTTGCAAAACAAAAGGTCATACATCTGGCCCATGGTTCGCAATTGCCTAGAAGACAGAAGTGGAATGTGCTTCTCAGTACTTTACAAAATCCTCCCTGTAGCACATTTAAGGAATTGGTTGTGCTCTCTTTCTAACATAGGAAGAAATCCATTTGTTTACATAATATAGTTAGTACATGGCAAACAGTGATTTAAAATAGTGTGGATGGATTTAAGTATAGCAATTAAAAACTGAAATGCTTTACATAAGTTTACATAAGTTAATTAATATTTTGTTTAGCCAATTCCAATTTAGATGAAGATTTTAAATACACTCAGTAATCAATTACTAATAATTTAAATGAATCTTTTGTAGAGTTTTCTGACCCATTCCATAAGGAGGATTTACCCAGATCAATTTACCCAGCTACCTTTGAATTTAAATGAATGCCCTGAGCTTTATCAACCAATCAATCAGGTAGCATTGATATAGTGCGCCTTGTCACCCGCAAGGGTTTCCATGCGCTTTGCTGCAGGTTTATGCTATTCCACTTATCTAAGTGAATGTTGGGTGCATGGGACAAGAGCGTTTGGTGTCAGTATACCCCCACTATTGTGCACATCTGGGTCATGGGAGCCAACACATAGGGGGTCATTCTGACCCTGGCGGCCGGTGACCGCCAGGGTCACCGACCACGGGAGCACCGCCAACAGGCTGGCGGTGCTCCCGAGGGCATTCTGACCGCAGCTGTTCAGCCGCGGTCAGAAAGGGTAAACCGGCGGTCTCCCGCCGGTTTACCGCTGCCCCATTGGCCATGGGGATTCAGACACCCCCTACCGCCATCCTGTTCATGGCGGGAAACCCGCCATGAACAGGATGGCGGTAGGGGGTGCTGCGGGGCCCCTGGGGGCCCCTGCAGTGCCCATGCCAATGGCATGGGCACTGCAGGGGCCCCCATAAGAGGGCCCCGCAAAGTATTTCAGTGTCTGCTTTGCAGACACTGAAATACGCGATGGGTGCAACTGCACCCGTCGCACCCCTGCAACTACGCCGGCTCAATTCTGAGCCGGCGTCCTCGTTGCAGGGGCATTTCTGCTGGGCCGGCGGGCGCTCTTTTGGAGAGCGCCCGCCGGCCCAGCGGAAATGTCTGAATGGCCGCCGCGGTCTTTTGACCGCGGTGCGGTCATTCGGTGGCGGAACCTTGGCGGACGGCCTCTGCCGTCCGCCAAGGTCTAAATCACCCCCATAATGTAGAAGCAAGCGCACGGCCACTTGATTTTTATGAGTGAATGGCTAGGCTGAAACTGCATGTAAAGCAGCTGTGATTTCTGAACTATCCTCCCCTTTCCTTCCGATTTCTGCTGTGAATCGGGACCTGAGAGCTAAGAAGCTGAAAGTGAACACTCGTGATGGCAACTTTGACCTTCATAAATGTATTCTGTGATTTCATGTATTGAACCCCTACTGTTTTGCAATTCAAGTAATGATTATAAGGAATCTGCACAATATGGGGCATATTTCTGAGCCCATGTAGCACCACTGGAGTGTCACTTTTCGTGATGCTCCAGTGGCGCTATGCCCTGTGTCATATTTACAAGGTGGCGTTAAGCCACACTTTGTGGCTTAACGCCACCTTGCAAATATAGCCCCTTCGCATGCAGCCCTTTACATGGAAGAGGTGTGGCATGTGTGTTGCTGTGGGCGTGTCACTGCAGCACCCATTGTATTTTGATGCTGCCTCAGATTTACAAGCTTTTGTAAACCTGAGGCAGCACAAAAGTCTAACGCCACCCCAGGGGTGGTGTTAGCAAGGCACAACGTGGAGGAATAATTATATTCCTCCTCTTTTTTTACTTTTTCTGTGTGCAGCATTCTGCAGCACACATGTAAAGAGCAATATGCCAGAAATTATAGTTTATGTGTGTAGGAGGCTGGCCTGGTTTGTAGTGGGTACCTTGGGTACTTACACCAGGCCCAGTTATCCCTTATTAGTGAAATGTAGTAGTGTTCTAGCAGCTTAGGCTGATAGAGGTAGCTATAGCAGAGCAGCTTAGGCTGAACAAGGAGATATGCAAAGCTCCTGCAATACCACTTAAAGTTATACAGTATATATACACAAGTAAAGACAATACTCAGTGTTACCAAAAATAAAGGTAGTTTATTTGGGTGACACAGTACCAAAAATATGTTAGAGGCAATACTCCTTCTGGAGGTACATATTGTACACCATATATACACTAGACACCAAAATAAGGTAAGTAATTAGACATAGGTTAGTGCAAACAATAGGGAATGCTATAGAATGCAATCAGAGAAAATAGGTCTGGGGGCAACACAAACAATATACTAAGAAAGTGAAATGCAAATCACATATTCCCCCAGACAAGTATAGTGTGTGCAGAATCGCTGGGAGAGTAAGAATACAGTAAAGGTAAGTAAATTTCCCCAGAGCCCAGAAAAGCAGGAGTAAAGTACTGCAAGTTTCCTTAGGTGGATTCCTGGACCTGAAGACCTGCAAAGGAAGGAGGCCAAGTCCAGAAGTTGGAAGAAGTTCCAGGAAGGACAGGAGCTCCTTCCAACCCAGAAGAGGGTGCAAAAGAAGAGTCCTCGGATGGACTAAGACTGCAGAAATGCCCCCAAGGAAGATGTCAGTGGATTTCTGCATGATGCAATAGATGTCCCACGTTGTGAAGTTGGATGCAGGTGAGTTTTGGCGCTGGAATCCTCCAACAAGCCTTGGTTCCGGAAAAGTCGCGTTTTGCGTCAAGTAGGCGCTATCTGGACCCAGGAGGGACCTGGGGGCCTCAACTCTGTGTGAGGTGGAAGAGGGGGCTCTCAGCACTTCAGAGAGCCCTCAGGACACCTGATAACACCCACAGGAGTCCCAGGACACGGGGACAAAGGAAGAGCAAAATGTGGTTGGTGCAGCACTTCAAAGGAAGGTCCTACACCACAGGAGAACCACTCAGTGAGTTGAGCATCACAGGATAGAGTTCGGGGGACTTGGACCAGGCTGCGCATGGAGGAATTTTGCAAATAGTGCACAGAGGCCTCAGGAGCTGAAGAAGACGCAGTGCACAGAGGTACTGTTGTTCTGGGAAAGGCAAGGTTTTATCTCCTCAAAATTAGGACAGCAGGACTTCAGCACAGTCTGTGCCGATGGGGTCCACCTTCTGTGTTCCAAGGAGCACGCTCGTCGCCAGGAGAGTCCAAGAGAACCGGTTAAGTGGTGCCTGCTTCAGCAGGGGAGTGACTCTGTCACCCCACAGGAGATTTCTTCGGTCCTTCTGGTGCAGGGTGAAGACAGGGAGTCCTCAGAGAGTGCACACTGTGGAAACTGTTGCAGTTGCTGGCTGGAGCTGAAGTTGCAGAGGAAAAGTATCCCTTCTGGATACTTTGTTGCTGTTACAGCAGTTCCTGGAGCAGGCTGCAGTTGATCCGAGATCAGAGGATGAAGTAGTAGTTGTAGAGCCTTCCTGCTGGAAACTTGCAAGTAGAATCTGAAGAGAACCCACAGGAGAGACTCTAAATGGCCCTGAATGGCTACCTTTTCAGGTATGGACCTATCAGGAGGGGTCTCTGACGTCACCTGCTGGCACTGGCCACTCATGGCCTCCAGAGTGTCCCCACACCTCACAAAGCAAGATGGCTGAAGTCTGGGACACACTGGAGGAGCTCTGGGCACCCCCCCCCCAGGGTGGTGATGGACAGGGGAGTGGTCACTCCCCTCTCCTTTGTCCAGTTTCACGTCAGAGCAGGGAAAAGGGGTCCCTGAACCGGTGTAGACTGGCCTATGCAAGGAGGGCACCATCTGTGCCCTTCAAAGCAGTTCCAGAGGCTGGGGAAGGCTACCCCTCCTCAGCCTGTTTCACCTATTTCCAAAGGGAGAGAGCGTAGCACCCTCCTCCCAAAGGAAATGCTTTGTTCTGCCCTGTCTGTGATGTGGCAGCAGCTGTAGCTGCATTGCAAGCCTCAGAAAGCTGGTTTGGAAGTGCTGGGTGTCCATGGTGGAGCCCCAAGGGTGCATGGAATTGGCTCCCCAATACCAGATTTGGAATGGGGAGACAATTCCATGATCTTAGACACCTTACATGGCCATATTCGGGGTTACCATTGTGAAGCTAAATATATAGTTATTGACCTATATGTAGTGCACGCGTGTAATGGCGTCCCTGCACTCACAAAGTGCAGGAAATGGCCCTGAACTATGTGGGGGGAGCTTTGATAGTCCAAGGGTGCCCTCACACTTAGTAACTTTGCACCTAACCTTCCACAAGTGAAGGTTAGACATATAGGTGACTTATGAGTTACTTAAGTGCAGTGAAAATGGCTGTGAAATAGTGTGTGCACTATTTCATGCAGGCTGCAATGGCAGGCCTGTGGAAGGGTTTGTCTGAGCTCCTTATGGGTGGCAAAAGAAATGCTGCAGCCAATAAGGTTCTCCTGGAACCCCAATGCCCTGGTTACCTGGGTACAATATACTAGGGACTTATGGGGGGGGTCCAGTGTGCCAACTGAAATTGGTAAATGAAGTCACTAGCCTACAGTGACACATTGTAAAGCAGAGAGAGCATAAGCACTGAGGTTCTGGTTCACAGAGTCTGAGTGACATCGTCAAGCACTACTGACAACCCACACATTAGGCCACAAACCATGAGCACTGGTGTCCTGGCTAGCAGGATCCCAGTGAGACAGGCAAAACACACTGACATATAGGTTTTTATCTATGAGCACTAGGGTCCTGGCTAGCAGAATCCCAGTGACACAGTAAAAACACACTGACACACACTCACAAAACAGGCCAAAAGTAGGGGTAACCAAGGTAGAAAGAGGCTACTTTCTCACAATGTACGGGAAAGTGTCCCTTCCTGCACATAAACAATCATTTCAAAATGACGCTTTGGCACTTCTGTGTGTGCTGCATTCTGCAGCACATACAGAAGTGGCAAATTTCCATTAGTGATTGTTTATGTGCAGGAAGGGACACCTTCCCACACATAAACAATCAAATCCCTCAACGCAGACATCCTTGCACGATGGTGTAAAGATGCATGCGTTGGCGCTAGGCAGCTCATTTTAGCACCAGCGCAGGGGACAACACAGGGTCTGCCGTATTCAACTAAATACGGCACATCCCTGCATTGTGAAAATGATGGATCGTGGTGCTGCCAATTTTGGCGCAGCGTCATGCTCTGTCATTTTCTTTTAAATATAGGCCTATGTATGGGAAGGGGGGACTCTCAGAAACTAGGCAAAAAGACACTGTTTCCATGTGCATGCACTCCACTAAACAGCTATTACCACTTTATGTCACACTTAGGTCCATATTTATACTTTTGCTGCAAAACTGCGCTAACGCAGTATTGCAGCAAAAAGTTTAGCGCCGGCGTGTGTCATTTCACAATGCCAGCTGGGCGCTGTATTTATTGAATGGCACAACCCATCGCTACACTTGGGCTAGCGTCTTTAAAAAAAGCGCTAGCCGGGTGGCGGTAGGGAAGGAAGTGGTTTGCGTCAGAAAATGTCGCTAGCCTGGTTAGAGGCTAAAAAATGGCTCTAACCAGACTAGCACCATTTACTGGCTCACACCCACCAAAAGCATGACTCCTGGGTTAGGAAAGACAGGAGTCATGCCCACCACATGTGTCCCCTGAGCATGGCGATTGCACCCTGTGCCATGTAGGCAGACCCAAGTTAGGGCCCCCGAAGGCAAATACATAAAATAAAAAAATACTTACCTGGACTTACCTGGGATAGGGTCCTCCACCCTCCTGTGTTCCTCTGGTGGAGTTGGGGGTGTACCTGGGTCTTCGGGAGGACACCTGTGGACCCATTCCATGGTGTTTAACCATAGAAGTGAGTCCACGGGTACTCTTAATGCCTGGTCAGACCCAGGTGTTAAAAATAGCGCTAAGCAACTTAGCGCCATTATTTAGGCCCACCCGTGCATCAGTTGAGCATGGGGGATAAATATGGCGCTACAGGATTAGAGTCATTTTTTTGGCTGTAACGCCCACCTTGCAAATCATTGACGCAAGGTGGGTTCACGCATCCAAAAAATTACGTTGGCACCTATATTTTGACGCTAGGCGTGTCTAGCGTCAAAATATAAATATGGAGTTAAGTTGGCGCCACATTTGCGTTAAAAAAATGACACAAATGTGGCCAAAAAAAGTATAAATATTCACGTTAGTTGTTGAGTGAAACAGGAAATAGCAACATTATCAGTAGCACTCTACCTTTGTGAAACTACATACCAATCTAATTGATTTCCCCCACCAAAAACATTAACATTAGTAAAGTATTTATAGCAAAACCCTGAGGAAAAGGTTAATTTACATTGCCATGCACCTCTTGTCCACCAACAGCCAAGAGCTATGTTGTTTCGTGTTATGCAACCATACTCTGATTTCCTCTGCAAGATTGAAGATACCCTTGCAAACAGCCTACTGATTTACATCATTTCTTTCTACAGATAACCTAGAATAGAAACCTAGAATATTTGCATTTTAAGTATTATAAATAGACATTTTTGACACATGCTTATGTAACTTAAAACCTTTAGAAGTGTAAGATTTTTCATGATTCAGAGTACTTTTCTGGTAACGTTTTTAGAATGATTTTGCTTTTAACATAAAAGATTGGAACTAGCAATTTATTGAACATTGACAAAGCCTGATTAGTTTAGCATTTTATTTTGTACGACATAAGAGAGCTCTTGAAAGGTTTCTCTAAAAACCAATGTGCTGACTGGGAAGTAAGGTATGCAGTTCTAGTAGATAGGGTTGTTATGAATTCCCAGTTGCATGGTAAATTGTCAGCTTAGCAAACAAATGAAACTTTGAGGTTACGATTATGCTTGTTAGAGGGCTGAAAAGCGCACTTGTGTAATTATGGACATTTGTCCCCAGTGGGCGGCTTTTATAACATATCAGAAGCAACAAGAGTTGTTATTTTACAGGAGAATGATAAGGGTGTTTGAAAGAGCTCAGGCCAGCAAAAAAAATGCATACTAATGTTATATTCTCTTGCACACATTGTCGGTTATGTGCAATGAAAACAAAAGGTCTGATTTACAGTTTGGCGAAGGAGCTACTTTGTCACAAATGTGATAGATCTCTGTCCACCTTATTACGGCTTAATAGCCCATGGCACTTGTAAGGTAGACGGGATAACCGCCACATGTGTGACCCATCCACCACAGTATAAATCCTGCTTAAAGTCTTTTAAAATTTAAGTTTAAATGGGGTCTCCATATGAGAACAGTTACTCCACTTCTCATGGGGATAGGCATTAAGGGAGTGATTTAGGGCCTCATTATGACCCCGGCAGTCTTTAGACCACAAGGGACGTGGTCGCAGTCTAACGCCGCCAGAGCGGTGGTCCGACTGCGTTGGCAGCAGTCTGACTGCCACATTATGACCGTGGCGGTTGCACCACGGTCAGACCGCCAGCACTACCAGTTTGCCTCCACAGCAGGAACTGACGGTGCTGGCAATCCCAATCCTCCTGGGCACCGCTGGGGATTACAACCCCTCCTCTCCAACTGCTTTTACATGGCAGTAGCACGTCATGCAAAGGCTGGCAGAGAAAGCGTGAGACAGGGTGTGGGGGCCCACATGGGGCCCTTGCACTGCCCATGCACTTGTCATGGGTAGTGCAGGGGTCCCCATGGCCAGCCCCGTCATGCTGTTCACTGTCTGCAAAGGCTGGCAGAGACAGAATGTGGGTGCCCACAGGGGGCCCTTGCACTGCCGATGCACTTGGCATGGCCAGTGCAGGGGTCCCCATGGCCAGCCCCGTCGTGCTGTTCACTGTCTGCAAAGCCAACTTCAACGTTGTGCCCTGTTTCCCGCTGACCCAGCGGGAAACTCTTAATGGGGCCCACGGGAAAGCGGCTGCACTGGCCACCATCTGACCCCAGAAGTTTGACAGACAGCATTTTCCGTCCGCCAAACTAATAATGACCCCCTTAGTGTTTGCAAGACGGGTTACTCCCGCAATTCTGGCTAATTAAATCACGTTTTCACCATGCAGACTTGTGGGAGTCCTGTGGGCATACCTTTGGAATACTGCATTGATAGATATCTATAAATTTTTAATTTTCATTTCTCAACAGCTGCTGAATGGATTTACACCAAGTCAAATAGCACGCTTTTTGGGTAAATATCTAGTGTTCTACCAAATTTGGTGTAAATCCATTCAGCCATTTTGTACCATTGTCTAACGAGCCCATGGGAAATTGCATATGGTAAATTCTTCAACCTCTATTCACTACCAAACATGAGGCCCACTCACTACCCATAAGTGAACCCTAAAGAATTCTTTGTATCTATACACTAACCATCCCTGAGCCTCTGAAATATTCTTTCTTCCTCCATACAATACCTTTCAATGAGGCTTAAAAGCTTCTTACTTAGGCCCTCATTACAACCCTGGTGGTAAATGATGTCTAACGCGTTGCTGACGGCCGTCAACATACAGTGACCGCGGCAGAAATCCGCTACGGGTATTATGACCCACACAGAAAAATCTGCCACTATACAGACAACCACACAAGTCCACCACACCAAAGGTCAGTGAGAAACTGGCAGTACCAAAACACACACTGTTACGCCAACAGGAGCACGCCCACAGTATCACGACTCACGAATCACCGCAACGGTCTTTCAACCGCAGTAAACCATTGGCGGTACACACCGCCACGCTCAAAATACACACACACTTACAAAACTACACCACATTGACAATTCAAAATACACACACCTGACACATATACACACACCACACCCACACACTCACACCACTATAAAGCACACACCCACATTACCCACAACCCTTTTCGACCCCAATGATTTGACAACTGAGAGAGAGACAAGGCAGGAGCACCCACTCAATCAGAGGCAGAGAACACCATCACCCATACACCATCCACGCACCTCACACCATACACCACAACACATCACCCCACACATCACCCCACACATGCTCACACCTACCATTCACACCACATCCATGGCACCCCAAAGACATCCCAGGTTTTCTAAGGAGGAGCTAAGGGTCGTGGTGGAGGAAATCATTTGGGTAGAGCCACAGCTATTCGGATCACAGGTGCAGCAGACGTCCATTGCAAGGAAGATGGAGCTATGGCATAGAATCGTGGACAGGGTCAATGCAGTGGGACAGCACCCAAGAACAAGGGATGACATCAGGAAGAGATGAAACGACCTACGGGGGGAAGGTGCGTTCCATGGTTGCAAGACACCAGGTAGCAGTACAGAGGACTGGTGGTGGAACCCCACCTCCTCCCCCACAGCTAACAACATGGGAGGAGTAAGTCTTGGCAATCATGCATCCTGAAGGCCTCGCAGGAGTAGCAGGAGGACTGGACTCTGGTAAGTCAAATCTTTACTACTTTATCCCCCACCCTACCTGCATGCCATCACAAACCCCTACCCCTACCCTCACCCCATCACTCCACCACCTTACATATACCCCACCATCACAACCCACCCATTCCAATACCAAACCCTGCATGGACCCCCATCACAGACCTGCATGGACACCCATCACCACAGCATGCCCATCACAGAGATTCACCCAGCCCACAAACCCACCACGAACACCAGGCCAAGCTGACAGGGAAATCACAATCATACAGGGAAACACACCCATGCACAAGATGGCGCATGCAGATACATTAACACTGCATTTGCCTCTCCACAGGACCCCTACTCAACGTCACCGGAGAGGAGGTGCCGGCTACAACCAGTCCACCCCTGAAGAGGCCCACAGTGACAACAGCAGCTCTGCATGCCTGGATCAGGATGACCAACCTGGCCCATCGGGGACCTCTGGACAGTTGGTTCTCCTGCCACAGTCCCAACCCACCACAGAGCCTCCCCTCTCAGGAAACACCACCACAGTACCCACCCAGCGGGCCTATCCCTCTGTCCCCAGGACACGTCAATCAGCAGCGAGACTACCACTACAGGGACCCCAGGCAACCCCACAAACACAGGATGATCAGGGACTTGGGGTCAGTGGCAGTGGGCACACGGTTCAGGGGACAGAGGCACAGGACAACAGGGAAGCTGGGAGGACTGCTGTGCGACAGGGGGAGGACAGGCCAAGGGAACCCAGTCTCCACGAGGCTCTCTCCAACATCTTGGGAGCATACCACCATTCCCAGGAGACCACGGGCCAGATACTGGCCAAGCTGCAGGAGACCCAGCGGCTGCAAGAGGGACAGTACCTAGCGAT
The DNA here is from genome assembly GCF_031143425.1 of Pleurodeles waltl. NCBI lineage: Eukaryota > Metazoa > Chordata > Amphibia > Caudata > Salamandridae > Pleurodeles > Pleurodeles waltl. Next base: position 712,388,219 of record NC_090437.1, on the reverse strand, counting down.
CAGGGATGACCTAACAAACATCTACACCACCCTGGTCTCCATTGCAGGGGTGCTGGGTGACATGGCCAAGACCATGAGGGTGACAGTGGCACAACAACGGGCCTCTGACACTAGCGACATAGATGAACAGCCCTCCACCTCCGCCGGCGCTAGTGGACAGGAGGCCCCCCCACAGGAACAACAGGCCACCAGCACCCCACCCCCTGCAGAAGGAGAACCACCCGCAACGGTCCCTGTGATCCAGGCAGAAGACAGAGAACATTGCCAAGACCACAGCCAGGAAATAAGACTCTCCTGGTTGTCACCCTTCTGTCCCACTATGTCACCCTGTCCACCTTGAACTGCCATTACTCCCCTTCCTGTGCCCCCTTGGACAATGCATCTGTGATACCAAGAGACTGGACTCTACCTGGACCTTCCTCCACCATCACCCCTACCCATTGCACATCCCCCTCTACTTATGAGCAGTGAAATATACACCCTTAGATCAGTTATATATACATTGGTATTACCTGTAGTGGGCAGCAGTACACATAGCAAGAACCAGAGTGGGGCACAGGGATCTGAAAATAGACATAGCAAAGGGTAAAGTTAGTGGCCAGAAACATAGGGTAAGAGGCTGTCTTGTACAATGTCCAACAGTTAACTGAAATGTAATATGAACGTACAATGTCTTACCTGTGTGTCAATGGAAGTATTGCAGAACAATGCTGCTCCTGTTGTCAACACCTTCTTCCTCTGCCTCCTCTTCCACACTGTCCACAGGTTCTACTGCTGCCAAAAGACCATCTCTAGGCTCATCCTCCTACAGAAAAGGCACCTGGCGTCTCAAGGCCAGGTTGTGCAACATGCAACAGGCAACGATCATCTGGCACACCTTCTTGGGTGAATAGTACAGGGAGCCACCAGTCAGATGGAGGCACCCGAATCTGGCATTCAGGAGGCCGAAGGTCCATTCGATAATCCTCCTTGTACGCCCATGTGCCTCATTGTAACGTTCCTCTGCCATTGTCCTGGCATTCCTCACTGGAGTCAGTAGCCATAAGAGGTTAGGGTAACCAGAGTCACCTGCAAATATCGAGAGATACCTGTTAGACACACACTAACCCTTGGGGACAACCCCATACCCAGACACCTACTCATACTGTGTGGGGACCTTGGGCTCACCTATTAGCCACACCTGGTGCCTCTAGAGTTGGCCCATCACATATGGGATGCTGCTATTCCTCAAGATAAAGGCATCATGCACAGAGCCAGGATACGTGGCATTCACATGGGAGATGTACTGGTCTGCCAAACACACCATCTGCACATTCATCGAGTGATAGCTTTTTCTGTTCCCGAACACTTGTTCTTTTCTCCGGGGGTGGACAAATGCCACATGTGTACCATCAATGGCACATATGATGTTAGGGATGTGTCCCAGGGCATAAAAGTCAGCTTTCACTGTGGCCAAAACCTCCACCTGGGGGAACACGATGTAGCTGTGCATGTGTTTTAGCAGGGCTGACAACACTCTGGTCAACACGTTACAGAACATTGGCTGAGACATCCCTGGTGCCATGGCCACTGTTGTTTGGAAGGAACCACTTGCCAGGAACTGGAGCACTGACAGGACTTGAACTAGAGGGGGGATACCAGTGGGCTGATGGATAGCTGACATCAGTTCTGGCTCCAATTGGGCACACAGTTCCTGGACTGCGGCACAATCAAGTCTGTAGGTAATGATAATGTGTCTGTCCTCCATTGTTGCAAGGTCCACCAGGGGTCTGTACACTGGAGGATGCCACCATCTCATATGCAGCCTCAGCAGTTGGAGCCTATAGAAGAGAACAGTGAGCACAGGGTCACATTCCTACATCTATCACACTAATGCAGTTTTTTTTTTACTTTACAGAAACCAAATGTGAATCCTAGAATCAGTTGCCGTGCCAATGTCTGCTGTGATGCAGTTAGGTGCCATGTCCTGTGTCCCCCTGAAATGGCGGATGCCTGACCTGTGAGGAGGGACAAGTGGAAACAAGGTAATTGTGCTGGTGTTGTGCGCCGTCCCGGTAGACGGTCAACGACAGCTGCGCAACTTCGCATTGGTTATCATTGGGCCCTATGGGTTCCAGGAGCCAATGGCGATGTACGCCGGCGGTGACAGTACGCACCGCTGCGGATGTGACAGTACACACCGCCGCGGACGTGACCACCATTTTCTATCTCATCCCTCACTTGCTATCTGACCTTCAACAGGAGAGGACCTACACTGCAAGTGCTGCTGCGACTTGTATCTATAAGCGACAATGGCTCATGTGTCTGGGGAAAGGACCCCTGCCTTCACTGCGGAGGAGTTGGAGAAACTGGTGGATGGGGTCCTACCCCAGTACACGTTAATCTACGGTCCTCCAGACAAACAGGTGAGTACACTGTGAGCATGATGCGTGGGCCATGAATGTATGGAGTGCTGTGGATGTAAGCCACATGTTGGGGGGTGCTGAGGCTTCCTGGCCAGAGTGCAGCATGTAAGGTGGTCATTGTGTGTGCGTCAGAGGATGGGTGGGAACTGGTCGTCAATGAGTCTGACAGTCTGGACGGGTGATTAATTCCCTTTTCTGCTGTCTTTTCCATCCAGGTCAACGCCCACCATAAAAAGGGTATTTGGCGTGCCATCGCTAAGGAGGTGCGGACCCTGGGGGTCTTTCACAGGCGGAGCACCCACTGCCGCAAGAGATGGGAGGACCTGCGCCGCTGGTCAAAGAAGATGGTGGAGGCCCAGCTGGGGATGGCCCCCTAATGAGGAAGGGGTGCCCATCACACCATGACCCCCCGATGTTACGCATCCTGGCGGTGGCCTATCCGGAGTTGGATCAGCGCTTGAGGGCATCACAGCAGACATAAGGGGGTGAGTACAGATTTTGAAAGCTGACTTTGAGCGCGTTAGGAGGTACCTGGGTGGGGAATGTAGGCTGTGGGTGCTCCTAGGCCAGGGCGATCATGGCAGGGTAGGTCCCTTGTTGGGCAGGCTCTGGCACACTCCTACCCCAATACTATAAGTGGCCATCTACTACTGGGCAGGGTCCTGTGGGTTTCTGGTGTGCAGATGCTGATGTTAGGCATTGTACTCCATGGGCTGGTAACTGTCTTAGGAAATGGGTGGGCATTGCTGTGGGTATACAGCATCCAGCCCATACACCTTCACCCAATTGCAGCAGAAAGACACCTCCTACAACCACTCCCTCTTCTTCCACTCCCAAACCCTCTCCATGCTGTGTACGCCAACGGTAGTGGTGTTGCTGGCAATGGCCAAGTGTATCCTCTGTCTCTTCCCCCCACTTTTTGTTTTGCCACCCTGTCCTTGTGTACATTAGCATCATCTGGTGGAGGAGCAGAGGCACCTGCGACGGAGGGAGCTGCATCCCACATGGGCCTGGAGGCCGAATCCAACAAGGGTGAGGGTACCAGTGGGCTGGAGGGCGAGGGGAGCACCACTACAGGGACAGGAGGGGACACCGCAGACAGCAAGTCTTCCTCCAATGGAAGCTCCTTGGTGGTGGCAGACACCTCTGTGCCCAACCCAATAACAGGTATAGCTGCCACCCCCCCCCCCCCACCAGCACTGCCCTCCCAGCAGCCCCTCAGCGTGTTTCCCGTGCCTGCTCACCCAGGAGGGTGGGCATCTCCTTCACCCCAGGCACATCAGGCCCTGCCCCAGTCAGCCCTGCTGCCCTCAGTGAGGAGGCTATTGACCTCCTGAGATCCCTCTCTGTTGGGCAGTCAGCCATACTGAATGCATTCCAGGGTGTTGAGAGGCATTTACAACAAACAAATGCATACCTGGAGGGCATTCACTCTGGCGTGGCGGCCCAACAGAGAGCATTTCAGGCTCTGGCCTCAGCACTGATGGCAGGTCTTGTCCCTGTGTCTGGCCTCCCCCCTCCAACTTCCTCTACCCAGACCCAATCCCCTCAACCCCAGCCTATCCCAAGCACACCTTCAGACCAGCATTCACCCAAATCACCACACAAAAGTGGCTCAGGCAAACATAAGCAACACACTTCATCTCACAAGCACTCACACAAGCACTCACACAAGCACCATACCCATGCAAACACACCAACATCCGCTGCCTCCACTGTGTCCCCCTCCTCCTCCTCGTCTACACTCACACCTGCATGCACTACATCTTCATGCACTACCTCCATCACCAGCACGCTCATCACAACACACCCCTCACAAGCAGTCACCACCCCCACAACCATGCATACGTCCCCGTGTCCTCTCCCAGTGTGTCTGTGACCCCTCCTCCCAAAGTACACAAACACAAGCACCCGCTCACCCAACAGCCATCCACCTCACAACAGCATCCAGCCCATACACCTTCACCCAATTGCAGCAGAAAGACACCTCCTACAACCACTCCCTCTTCTTCCACTCCCAAACCCTCTCCATCCTCCCGTCACAGTGTGTCTAAAAAAACTTTCATGGAAAACATTGACCTGATCCCTACCCCTCCCCCCCATCCTTCCCCTCAGGCCAGGGTGTCCAGATCCCAGGCCAGCACCTCAGCCACCAAGTCAGCATCTGCAGTGGTACCTGCAACTCCCAGAGGATCAAAGTGGGCATCCGTCAGGCCAGGCAGTGTGCCACCGACCCCTGCAAAGGTCCAAACCATCCCGCCACCTGCCAAGGTGAAGAAGGGGCCAGCACGCAGCAAGGCCAAGGAGCATGACCCACTCAGCAATGCCACCTCCAAAACTCCAGCTGCCAGAGCCAAGGTCCCAGCAGCATCTGCCAAGGTGAGGAAGGGTCGGAAAAGCAAAGGCAAGGCACTTCAGGCTTCGGAGGCTCCAGGTGAGGGCCTGGTGCCCACCATCACAACCGACAGCCCTGCCACCTGTACCGCAGCCAGCACTGCCACAAACACTGCCACCTGCCCCGCTGCTGCCACCACTACTGTCAGCAGCAGCATCCCCAGTGGGCAGCCGTCTGAGGCTGCAGGAGACGGGCTAGTGCCTCCCTCCACCACTAGCAGCACCAGCACCTGCACCACGGACAGCACCACCAGCATCCCCTCCGCAAGCACCGCCACCTGTACCGCTGACAGTAGGACCACTACCAGCAGCCCCAGTGTGCATCCGTCCGAGGCTACAGGAGACAGCCTGGAGCCTCCCACCACCACTGGAAGCACCCCCACCAGCACCGGCACTACCACCAGTTTGCAGCCTTAGTCGCTGCAGGATGGAGTCTGGCCCTGTCTCCATGGAGTATCATGCAACCTCGTCCATGAAAATCTCGTGCCTCATACACCCAGGTGAGGGAATGTGAACTGCTACACCCGAAGTGCTGCATCACTGGGCCCAAGGCCCCCTTCAGAACCAGTGGAGAAATGCATCCACTCACCCTATGCTTGGCAGGATGAAGCACACTGGGCACAAGGTCCCCTCCAGAACCAGTGGAGAAAGGCATCCACTCACCCAATCCTTGGCAGGATGAAGCACACTGAGCACAAGTCCCCCTCCAGAACCAGTTGAGAAATGCATCCACTCACCCTATCCTTTGCAGGATGAAGCACACTGGGCACAAGGCCACCTTCAGAACCAGTGGAGAAATGCATCCACTCTCCCTATCCTTGGCAGGATGAAGCACACTGGGCACAAGGCCCCCTCCAGAACCAGTGGAAGAAGGCATCCACTTGAGAGACTTGAGAGACTGTGGCTTTGCACTCCCCAGGACCAAGCAGTGGGCAAAAGACCCACTAGAGAGACTGTAGCCTTGCACTCCCCAGGACCAAGCAGTGGGCAAACCACCCACTAGTGGGACTGCGGCTTTGCACTCCCCAGGACATGGCTGTGGACATGAGGCCCTCTCGAGGAGCAGTGGTGTAGTACCATCTTCTGGCTGAGGTGCCCCCTTTCCCCGTCCCCCTGAAGTGCCTGTGTGTTTTCAACCTGATGCCCCTGCAGTGTTCTCTTCGTATTGAGGCAGGAGTCAAGTGTGGGTTTGGCCCATGATTTTTGGACCAGTGGGCCACGGACATTTGCAAAGGACAGTGTACTCTGTACATATTGTAAATATTTGTATACAGTGTTTTTCTATTTGTTATGTATATTTGCATATTTCATTAATATCACTTATTTCTCTCAATTCCTTTTGTCATTGCGTTCTTCCAGGGGGTAACGGGGTGTAAATGTACTGTTGTTCCATGTGTTTGTGTGTATGGTGTTGTGGGGGGGTGTTGCGTGTTGCGTATGTGTGTCACTCTCTTTTTCATCCCCCCGTCTCCTGTGTGCTAGGTGCAGTACTCACTGTGGTCGTCGCTGCCACCTCTGATTTTCCTCATGTATGAGGAGGTAGACCAGCATCAGCAGGACCTGCAGCGCGGGCTCCATGGCGTCCTGGTTCTTCGTTGAGTGTCGAGCGGTGAGTGGTTTCCCTTCCATAGACTGTTTCTGCTGTGCTTTTGATGGGTTTGGTACTGCCCCGGAAAATCTGGCGGATTGGCGGGTTGTGATGTGGTGGGTGGTACATTGTCCTCTGCCTGTCTGTTGGTGGTGACCGCAGCGGTGTCTGTTGCTACCGCTGTGGCGGTCGGAGTGTTAAAGTGACTGTCTGTGTTGGCGGTTTCCACTGTGGTTGTGATCCCATTTTTTTACCGCCGGTTTTACCGCCGCTTTAACACTGACCGCCACGGTTGTAATGAGGGCCTTAATCTTTACACTACCTATCCTAGAACTATGCAACCCTGACGCCTACTAATACCAAACTATTCTCATTTACTGCCCAGTCCTGAATACTAACACTTTCTTACAACCTTTATAGAATACTCACTCCTGAGGCCTAACAACTCCTTACTTTCTCTATACATTGCCCTTCCCAGAGGCCTAACTGCTCTAAACATTATTAACTACTCTAAACATTTTTAAGTATATAATGTGTATATGTGTGTGTGCACACACATAAACACACACATGTATATAAAATACACTTACCTGCAAAGCAAAGGCCTACAAAAAAAAATCTTTACAAAAAGTAGGATAAGTAAAAATTCCTGGTTTTCTTCCTTACAGTATGCTTGATGACCCTCCAAGTAATGCCTGCAAATTAGTGGTAGCAAAGTGAGATAAATATATATATTGTGCAATCATTTATTTATTTTTGGTCCTTTTGAGTTTCCTTATGAGGCCCTGTCGAATGTGGAGCTGAGACCTGTCAAACTCTCTGCAGGAATATATTTGAACTGTCAAAAAATAAAGGGCCATATGTACAAAGCATTTCTCTAGTCACAAATGTGCCAATTCGCAGAATCGGCCCTTTTGTGACTAGAAAAATCTTTTTGGGGATGTACAAAGCCCAAATTGCGATTCGGTATCTTGTTACCAAATCACAATTTGGATTTGGATTTTGCGATTCAGTATTAGGAAGTGGCATGTTCAGGGAATTCCTTCCCAATACAGAATCTGAATGATATAATTGTTTTGCAACCATGAACGCGGTCTCAAAACAATAGTAGTTAATACCAATTTCAAATTGGTGTTAACCCATTCGCAAACAGAAGGTGTCCCCAAGGTGAATGGTAGCGAAAATATTTTTTCAGAGGAGGCAGTGGACCCATGGACCACTGCCTACTCTGAAAAAATGAAAAGAAAACCTTTCATTTTTCTTTTTGAAATACATCCTGTTTTACTTTAAGGAAAACAAACTGCATTATTTAAAAAGCAGTCACAGACATGGTGGTCAACTGACATCAGCAGGCCACCATCCCTGTGAGTGCGCCCATTCCCAATGGGGTTGCGAATTGCGATCTACCTCATGAATAGATCTTTTCTCTCTGCCAAACTCATAATGACCCCCTTAGTGTTTGCCGGAGGGGTTACTCTGTCACAAATGTGACGGATAATCCGTATGCCGTATTACAAGTTACATAGCATATAATGGAACTGCAATACGGCAGATGGGATATCTGTCAAAATTGTGACAGAGTAACCCACTCCGACAAACTCTAAGGGCCTCATTACGACCCTGGTGGTCTTTAGACCTCCAGGGTCATGGTGGCGGTCTGACAGCCTCCAGAACCGTGGTCTTACCGCTTTTGCAGCAGTCTGATCGCCACATTATGAATGTAGTGGCTGCGCCAGGGTCGGACCACTGGCACTGCCAGTTTACCTCCACAGGAGAGACAGGCAGTGCTGGTGGTCCTAATCCTCCAGGGCAGCGCTGCCCTGGGAATTACGACCCCCTTCGCTGCCAGATTTCACTTGGAGGTAGCACTGCCATGTAAAGGCTGGCTGAGTTGGGGTGCAGTGGACCCCAAGGGGGGCCCTGCACTGCCCATGCACTTGTCATGGGCAGTGCAGGGGCCCCCATGGCCAGCCCAAAAAACACTTTGCAGACAGTGAACAGCGCAATGGGTGCTGGTGCACCTTATACACCACAGCGTTGCCGCCGGTTCAATTATGAGCTGCCGTCAAAGTTGGGGGCTGTTTCCCCCTGGACCATCAGGCGGAAACTGTTAATGGGGTGCACAGGAAGTCAGACGCACTGGCGGCAACCTGACCGCAGGAGTTTGGTAGATGGCATGTTCCATCCGCCAAACTCATAATGACCCCCTAAATCAGGCCCTTAGTCATTTCACACTCATGCCCTCAACAACGGCCCAATTTACAAAGCTATTTACACATAAACTTTATTTTAAAGTTTTTGACATTCCTAAGAATATTCTGGTACCATATTCCAGTTAGTGTAAGCTAAATATCCAAGATGGAGCCTTCTTCAGCCATAACAGTACACTCCAGGATGTTTTCAATTTTGGTTATATGCAGGTTGAAACATATACAACTACAAACTACTTCAATATTTAGGTTTATTCTGTGGGACTGAGTTAGATACTGAAAAATTGATGACATAATAGTTTGACCAGGTCATGGGCTCAATGTGCAGTTTTAAGAATTAGCTCCATATTCCTTGAATGATCTATTCATGTTCACTGTTGTATACAGTAGCTCCATTGAAGTGAGGAGTTCTGAAAATTCCTGTGCACTGTTACCAGCAGGGGCTTCTTCCCACTAACTGACATTGCCAATTAAAAATTTTTTTTTTGTGTTTTGATTAATGAATATGCTAGGTCAAACTAGGTGTCAGGCGAAGTGTTCGTAAGCTCAGGTGGTCAATTTGTGAATAGTGATGGAGGTGGATGTGATAGTGCTAAAACACAATCATCACCCTTTAATACTGGTAGCATGACATGACCAAAGACACAGGAGCATGAATATTCTCATTAACAATTGATGCCACTCTTGACGTCTGGTCAATAATGTTTAAAGGTGTAGTAGACCAGGGACACTTGATTCAACCTTGTTAGGCAAACAGGCTCAGTTAGCTATGACTCTGTTATATGCAAAATTTCTAAATTATCCATCACCATTACATCAATTGCAACATTGTTTTAACAGATACTGCACATTAATATACTTTGCCGTTAGTTGTTTTGTAGTCCAGAAGGAACAATTTTCACTCATAGTCTATATTGTAGATGGAGAGTGTTAAACAATACCCAACAGAGCAATCCAGGCAAGTAGTTCTTCATAGATAGTGATGGGGTTAATTTATAAAGATTTGAGAGGTTCTCGAATATATATCAGGTTTGCATATAATGACTGTCCTTTTGTGCCAGTTAGTCATACACAGGCTCAGGCAGATTTGACTTTGGTATTTGAATGGCATCATAATGGAAGTTTCTGAAAAGGTGGTAGCCAATGAGTACTCAATAGCCTCCCCAGCTTCCTGTGAAAGGGCTTTCTGCTGATATTTCTTACTCCTTGCTTCCTTGGGTGTGAAAAACTCTTTGCTGATATTTTCAGTGTCTGATAGCAGTTCCAGATGACTGATGTGTTTGTGAAAGGAGCAGTTTGTGCTCCAGACTCTGAAGAGCAGTGCACATTTTCTAGCCCTCTTGGTATAGTCATGTCTGAGGCCAGGTTCACAGGCAACCCATAAACCTTGAAGTATTAAACGTCAGCTGCAACCTCTGTGTGTTTTTGTCTCCTCTGACATGGTTTACTGCCATGAGCCCACCACATCACAGGCCACCTGTAAGGATGTTTGGGTAATCTGAGGTACATGTCTTGTTTGGTAGTTGCTCCTTCCTTAGCTGCCATAGTAGTGCTGGCACTGCCAGTTGGCCCGCTGTGGGAAAGGATGGGGAGATTCCAACCAGCCATCACTGTCTTTGACACAAGTATCACATATTGTGAAGATCTGGTGATTTTCTCTGCCATTTCTTCGAGTGATAAGCTCCTCCTCCATTGTTGCTCTGAACTGAAGTCTCCTCCATTCTCACACCTCTTTCTCTCTCTCACCTCTCTCCCTGCAAGAGATCAGAATGCAAGAAAAGATGGAGCCCCTGCCATACTGGACCCTGCCTAGATACACACCACAATAGGACTTAAATTGCATTCACTCCACTTTTGTAATATTGCCAAGCAGTCTATAAGCCCTGTGGGGAATGATGATCTGTTCCTCAAATTTGTTACACTCAATCTCCACCATATTTTTTAAAAACAAAATTATTTATTGGCTTTACACAGAATTGCCTGCTCTTCCATGCTCCACTACCATGTAACATAGCACACATCTTATGTAAAGGTAGTGCCAAAGACAGTTTAAGGTAAGGCCAAAGAGGGCAATAGCCCAGGCTCCCCACCATCCACGGACCCCTGGGAGCTTTCTCTCTAGCGCACCTCTGTCTATTTCTATACCCCAACCTTCCTCATTCTGTCTGCCTACCTCTGACACTGCCCAGTATCATACTGTGGATTTTAGGAGCCCCTCCGAATGACATATTTCAACTGTTTTTGATTACACCCCATTTCTGAAAGTGTATTTGAAATCATTTGGGAAACAATTGCTAGAAAATAGATAATAACTTTCAAAGCTGTTACGAGCAGGGGTCCCCAAAATATGTCTTGCCCAGAGGCCCAAAATCCTCAAACCAAAACTGGGTTGTGCTTAAGAGTCACCTGTCTGAATCGCATGATGGGGAAGACAGGGAAAAACTCAGACATTTTGAGCCTGCCTAAGTAGTAATATGGTATTATCTGCTGTCAGCTGAAAGAAAAAAGAAACCTCTGAGATCTACAGTTTCAAGTTTTGTACTTGCTCTCAGCTCCAATTCAGTGTCTTATCCTTCGACAGCCCAGGTCCAAAGTTTTGGACACCCAATGGTGTTATTATATCTATACAGTCTGTTTTTGAGAACTGTCCGTATCAACCTGAGCATAAGTCTGTCATAAAAAACATTAACTTTTTTCCGATTTGCATGTTTATTGTATAGGCACATTGGTCACATAAAAAATTACCTGCTTGAGTGATATTCTGCTTAACTGATCTTTACCACCTATAAGGGCGAAACGATTTGTACTGAAATGCTCCATCAAAAAGATTCAAACTCACAACTTGTTTATAGGAGATACATCCTCCAAGCATTTAATTCATTGAGACATCTGTGCAAAATACATCATGGCATACTGGCTTCAATGTGAATAAGACCTACCACCCTCAAATCAGTGTTGTACAACAACGTTAGGGTTAATGGAACATAATAAATGTCTGAAAGCTTGAGTATTAAAAGTTGTGCTAAAATGGTTGATTCCTCCTGTAATATGGAATTCTGCCATTTTAATTTCTGATCAAGCAGGAACTTTTTATTAAGAGGCTGTGGTTATGAAATGTTAATATCTCCCAGTGTGTGCTGCTCACACGTAAAAAAACGAGGCGTAATAAAGTAGAGGTTCAAGATTAAATTAAAATGCAGAAAGAATATTAACTAGTTGCAGCTTCCTGTTAAATAGAAACTCATGTCTGGTACCGCATCTCCAAACTATTATACGTGGAGGAAGCATTATTTTATTGAGATGGTTGGTTGCATGCACATAAAGGCTCTACATGAAAATACTGACATTTAGATTTCTAGGCGAAATCATTGGCAAAGTCAATTGGTCTTTCCTTGGCAAGCTGCTGCAGTAGTTATTTTTTTAATTTTTATTGCATGCTTATGCCACATAAAAGTTTAAAAAATGCTGTAACCCATAAGTGGCACCTCATGCTTGCAATAAAAATACTACATTTAAAAATCATTCAATGGCATAGCTGTATTACCGGTGAAGTTTTTAAATAGCAAGCCTTTCAGTTGTGCTCTGCATTTCATTAATATTTGTGAAGGAGACAATAATAAACCACCGCTCAATCAAGTGCTCAAATTGCAGACAGCTACGATGTTCCTTAAAGAAACAATCTATAGCACTAACGTTAAAAGTCATTGATAAAGCCAATACGTCTGGCACACATATTTTGTTATGGTTTTTGCAAAATGTTATTTTTGGGAAAGCTGCCCAGCGCTCATTAATAAAAAATAAAAAAAACAGTGGCTAAAGGCAAAAAATATTTTTGGGTCTCAAGAAGCACACATTTCTTAATAGTCACTGGAACATAGGGGAATTACTTTGTGTGAAGAAGCACTCCTTGTGAAAGGGCAGAGTGCCACCACTCACAGTGAAGTTAGCCAATTGCCGAAGTGCACTGACCTATTGTTCCATGCTGTATATTGTACTGGGTGGAAAAAATGTGAATGACAGACTAACAGAACAGTGGATGAAAAGGGCTGGCTGAATGCACCAAAACATAAGTGTGTTATATGTATACGTTTAGCAAATTCAAACAAGGAGATGGAAAATAAATCACCATATAACTGGGCATGAAGAGCAGGCAAAATAAGTATGTCAAGGTAATATAATAAATAAAGAAAACAAAACAAGTTAATTTTCGAACCAGCTTTGTCACCGGAAAGAAAAGGATCTATTTTTTAGGTGATGTGAACAATGTGCATGGACTTTGGGCAGTCACTCAAATGAAGCAAACTGATGAGCTAAGTGGCAGAGTCAATGTAGCCATTGCCTCATGCTCTGTGATTGCCAGAAGCAAAATGTAAATTAACATACCAATGGATGAAGCCAGCTGAATAAAAGCCCCTTTCAGTATGTATATCATGCATGACTTTTGTGGGAAAACAGCTAACCATGTCTCAAAGGTCACACCTGAAAAAAGCAGCATTTGTGGAAATGTATGGCTTTGGCAAAATATTTATTTTGACTCTTGAATTTGAAAAGAACTGCACATTAGTATGTTCCTGAAGAAAGTCCTCCTTTTTACCCTGGTCACCCCCAAACCTTTTGACTGATACTGGTGGTTATTGACTGACTATGCCCTGGGCCCTGCTAACCAGTCCCAGGGACAGTGGCCTGTGTAAAATGGATTATACAAATTAGACTAATTATAACTGGCTGTCCCAACCTACCTATAAGTCCCCAGTATATGGTAGGACAATTAGGTTTAGGGACCCCAGCATAGATAGTACACCCATAGGTCCACTGCTGTGGTGTCCAGTGTCATTTTAAAGGCAGTTCTACCTTGCGGGCTGCTTTTAAGTTAAAGTCAACCCCAAATTCAACTTTGGAATTAAAAGTACTTCCAAAGTCCTAAGCTACCTTATTTTTGCATATAGGTCACCCCTAGGCATGCCCGGAGTGACCCCAGGGTTGGGTGTAGTGTAACTATAAGCTGGGACTTTATAAGAGTGCCTTGAGACCTATTGGTGATGAGCCGTGCTCTACATATCTATGATTGATTGAAGAGATGTCTTATAAGCTCTGGTGAGGGAAAATAGCCAAAGTTTGTTTTTCCCCATTGCAGTGAATATGCACCATAGACTAACTTGGGGAGACATGATTTTATTTTACATAGGAAGGAGCTAAATATTGCAAGTTTAGTATGAAATTCAAAGTTTGAATTAATCCAACAACTTGCAACTGTTGAATTTTATACAACTTGAACCGAGAAAGAGTTTTAGAACTCTTGCTAAAAGTTACCGACTTCATCATAAAGAGCCCTTCTCTGGTTGGTCAGCCTACGGCAGCCTGAGTCAGGCTGCCTTTACCTTGATGAGGTGTGAAGTGGGCTTAGCTGAAACAAAGTGAGCTTCTGGTGGGAAGAGATCTGCCTCAGCAGAACAGGATGGGGGAGAGCAGCCAAACTGAACTTCAAAGAAGGGAAGGACATTTGGGACTGCAACTGGACCTCCCCCATTTCCTGCAACCGAAAGCAACCATGTGCCCCCTGATTAGATTAAAAGAGAGCTGGAAAGAGGTGTGTTAGGGGAAACTTAGCCACACCAGTGGGTGGGCTCAGCCAAATCAAATCTCTATGAAGGAATGTTGCTCCCTGGGAATGATTTTTGCCAAACTTCCCAGGAAGTGGTCACTCAAGAGGATGGTAGTCTGCACATATTTGTACAGAATCACCCCCCTGCTTACCACCCAAGGGACAAAGATAAGTATGGCAGAGCTGCACCCCAATTCATACCCCTTCTGGAACAAGACAAGAAGAAGAGGGACTGTCCTGCTGGACCCCTGCCCTGCCCTTGGACACTGCACTCAAAAGGATTACACCAGCCGTACACTTAATGCTTCACCAAGAAAAGGACTTTGCCTAGCTTCTACTACTCCAAGAAGGGACTCCCTGTAAGCTACAGGTAGAAAAGAGCTGACCAGAGTCCCCTGCATCAAGCCCTGCAGAAATTGACTAGCTGATCAGGGACCGGTGGTCATTTAATAATTTGAACTAGGTGTATTCTGAGAGTTGGAATCCTAACCCCCCAAGGAGCAACTCAGAGCTTTTGAAACCTTGGGGTGAGTGGTGGACACCTAAAGAATCTTAAGAAGATCCAGATTGTTAGAAATGGGGTCTTTAGTTGGCAGTCTGGTTACCCCCTGTCCAAGCAAGGACCCTCACTCTAGTCAGGGTAAAAAAGAATCACCCTCAGCTGACTCCTGCTTACCCCCTTGGTATCTTGGTATCTTGGCACAAGCAGTAGGCTTAACTTCAGAGTGCTAGGTGTAAAGTATTTGTATTAACACACACAGTAACTTAATGAAAACAATACAAAATGACACAACACAGAAAAATAGAAAATATTTATCTAAACAAAACAAGACCAAAATGACAAAAATCCTCAATACACAAGTCAAGGTATCAATTAAAAAGCAAAAAGAGTCCTCATGTAGTTTTAAAACACACACTAACACTGTTAGCGTGAAAATGTACCTTGGGTGCGTCAAAAATAACCCCCAATGGGTGAGTGTGCGTCAAAAAGGGCTTGCGATGCATCGATTTCACTCAAAAGTGAGACCTTGCGTCCTTTCTCCTTTCATCGGGTAGGGCACGTCGTTTCTTCTCTGTGCAGGAGAGTGATGCGTTGATCCGGTAAACACTCTTGGGTCCGGGCAGGCCTTGCGTTGTTTTTACACGCTCAGCAGTGACTGTCGGAAATCCAGCCGCACGATGATCCGAAAACCACACCGCGCGGGTTGTGATCTCACCAGCCTCCGTCAGCGATGCTGTGTGTCGTTTCTCCAGCTCCGTGTGTAGATTCTTCGGTCGCGTTGCACGCGAGTGTTGATTTTCAGCCACGAAGCCAGTGGCGCGTCTATTTTTCAGCCGCAGATCGGAGTCACGTCAATCTTTTTCCCACACGGCGTTCTGTGCATGGATTTCTTCCTCTTAGGCTGCCAGCTTTTCCTTTCAGGGTCCCAGGAACTGGATGGGCCCCACCGGGCAGAGTAGGAGTCTCTCCAGAGACTCCAGGTGCTGGCAGAGAGAAATCTTTGCTTTCCCTGAGACTTCAAAGAACAGGAGGCAGGCTCCAAATCTAGCCCTTGGAGATTTCTTATCAAGATCGAAGGCACACAAAGTCCAGTGTTTGCCCTCTTACTCTGGCAGAAGCAGCAACTGCAGGATAGCTTCACAAAGCACAGTCACAGGCAGGGCAGCTCTTCTTCCTCAGCTCTTCAGCTCTTCTCCAGGCAGAGGTTCCTCTTGGTTTCCAGAAGTGTTCTGAAGTCGGAAGTTCTGGGTGCCCTTCTTATACCCAATTTCTCCTTTGAAGTAGGCCTACCTCAAAGTAAAGTCTCTTTTGAATGTGAAATCCTGCCCAGGCCAGGCCCCAGACACTCACCAGGGGGTTGGAGACTACATTGTGTGAGGACAGGCACAGCCCTTTCGGGTGTAAGTGACCACTCCTTCCCTCCCTCCTAGCACAGATGGTTCATCAGGATATGCAGGCTACACCCTAGCTCCCTTTGTGCCACTGTCTAGTGTGAGGTGCAACCAGCCCAACTGTCAAACTGACCCAGACAGAGAATCCACAAATAGGAAGAGTCACAGAAATGGTATAAGCAAGAAAATAATCACTTTCTAAAAGGGGCATTTTCAAAAACACAATCTTAAAATGAACTTTACTAAAAGATGTATTTTTAAATTGTGAGCTCAGAGACCCTAAACTCCACATGTCCTTCCACTCCCAAAGGGAATCTACACTTTAATCAGATTTAAAAGTAGTCCCCATGTTAACCTATGAGAGGGAGGCCTTGCAACAGTGAAAAACCCATTTAGCAATATTTCACTTACAGGACATATAAAACACATTATTATATGTCCTACCTTAACCATACACTGCACCCTGCCCTTGGGGCTACCTAGGTCCTACCTTAGGGGTATCTGATATGTACGAAAAGGGAAGGTTTAGGCCTGGCAAGTGGGTACACATGCCAAGTTGAATTTACAGTTAAAACTGCACACACAGACACTGCAGTGGCAGGTCTGAGGCATGATTACAGAGCTAATTATGTGGGTGGCACAACCAGTGCTGCAGGTCAACTAGTAGCATTTGATTTACAGGCCCTGGAACCTCTAGTGCACTTTACTAGGGACTTACTAGTAAATGAAATATGCCAATCATGGATAAACCAATTACATACAATCTTACACAGAGAGCACATGCACTTTAGCACTGGTTAGCAGTGGTAAAGTGCTCAGAGTTCAAAAGCCAACAGCAACAGGTCAGAAAAAATAGGAGGCAGGAGGCAAAAAGACTGGTGATGACCCTGCATAAGCAAAAAAAGTCCAACCAAGGTGTTTGGAGAAGTTTAGAGAAACCTTGGGAAAAAGCTCCATAAGTGGACGACACGATGTTGTATGTCAAGCTGGCCAACGTTGACTGCGACCCGGCCTGACTTGCAGGCTCGTCCCCTGAAAAGTTCCAGAGCCCCAGACTTCCAGGATTTCACTGGAGGCTCATGGAAAGGCAATCCGATGATGTTGCATCGAAATCGGCTTGCTGAGGTGGATCGTCTGATGTCTGGAAAGAAAAGTTCCAGAACAAGTTTCTAAGTCCGAGGTAAAAGTGTGACCGAGGCTTCCTGCCCAATATATCCATGGAGGTCAGCTTCAACCTTTGACTTGATCCTGGATGAAGATATCTGTTCTGAAAAAGTTTCTAAGTCCAAATGTCTTAACCGGGACCGAGGCTTCCCTTGACTTCATATCCGAAGAGTGCTCCAGTGAGCTCAGCCTCAACTTGTGACTTTGTCCCGGTTGATGAGAAATCTTCAAAAATCTGTCTAAATGTGAAGGTAAAACTTTGACTGAGGTCTCCCGCTCAGTGTAGCCGAGCAGGGCTCTTATGCGGTCAGTGTCAACTTTTGACTTTGCCCCGACCGAGTGCGACCAGATGTCCAGATTGGCGCTTTTGATTTCTAAGCACTAGAAAACTTTTAGGCCCTCATTTGGACCTTGGCGGTAAAAACCACCTACTGCCGCGGTGACGGCCGCCAAAAGACCGTCGCCGCAACTACCAGCTGTCCGCCAGATAATGACTACAGCCGTATTTTTGCCGGAAGAATGGCGGAAAGCCGTCTGTGGCCATGCCGGCGGATGGCGGTAAAGTGGCACTGCTGCCAGCAGCAGCACCATGCCAATAGACCGCCGCTGGTCGTATTATGAAAAATAATACGGCCTGGCAATGTTCTGCTGGTGGACGCTGCTGCTGGAACCCCTGTGCAGAGGACACCCTGGACACAGGTATGTGGGTTCTCCACAGGGGAGGGGGTTGGGGGGTGTTGTGTGTATGTGGGGGTGTTTGTGTGTATGTCTGTGAGTGCGTGTATGTGGGTGTGTGTTGCGTGTTGTATGTGTGTGCATGTCTTGGGGTGTGAGTGCGTGTATGTTGAGTTGTACTCCACTTCACTGTTACCTTTTCCATCCGCCATATTGGTAGGCGGTCTAGTTATGAGGCTCACCTTCAAATGACTAAGGCAAGCCCGTCTGTGCCCGTCCGCGCCCGCAGAGACCAGAGACCAGACATACTGCCTGTATTCACTCTAAAAGGTTCATTTACTCACGGCAACAGATGCTAGTATGTAACAAACTGTTTTTGAACCAAGCTCATTCTGTTTTTTCTCCTGACTTTGCAAATTGGACATGCAATAACAGCACTTGGACCCCTCTTTCTGGTATGTCACTTCCTTCAACCAATACCAAGGAACATCTTGGTAAATTCCTCTTGGTCAACAGTCACTCTTCAGCAGCGCACAGTTTACATATCTTCTTACTGTTATCATTCGCCTAGATAGACCTCAAATTAGGGGTGGAGGGATTGCCATTATCCACAAGAACTCTATTAAATGTTCTGTCAGTCCGCTAGATATACCCGATTGTGAACGTCTATTTTTTACTTTAACCCTCAATGCCACATTCACCCTTTCTGCGATACTTATTTACCGCCCTCCCGGTCCTTATGGGAATTTTTTGCAGGCCTTTCCAGACTTTTTAGCTGGTATTTCCTGTAAAACTCCCAATTTCACCATTCTTGGTGACTTCAATATCCACGCACATGATATACACTGCCTTTCTACTGAATCCTTACTCTCTAATCTGGCCTCATTAGACTTGGTTTAGCTTATTAAAGGACCTACCCATATCAAAGGTCATACTATTGATTTAGGTGGTCATTATGAACACGGCGGTAACAACGGCTGTGTTCATGCTGGCGGTCAAAACACTGACCGCCAGCGACCCCGGAACCCTGCCGGACAATTTATGAACATTTCTGTGGGCCGGCAGGCGGAAACATTGTTTCTGCCCGCTGGCTCACAGAAAGGCCCGGCCGGGACATTGATGGTGGCTCCACATGGAGCCGCCGTCAATGTCTCTGTGCGGCAGGTGCAGTTGCACCCGTCGTGCAGATCACTGACCGAAAATCGGGCAGTGACCTGCGTGACGGCGCACTGCACTGGGGCCCCCTGCACTGCCCATGCAAAGTGCATGGGCAGTGGAGGGGCCCCCAGGGTTGCCCCGGGGCGCCCCCTCTTCCAGCCTTTCCCTGGCAGATAAGCCCGCCAGGAAAATGCTGGTGGAAATGGGAACATTATCCGCAGGGTAGCACAGCTACCCTGTCGGATAGTGTTTCAACTCACCGCCAGGCTGCTTGACAGCAGAAGCCTGGCGGTGAGTGAGGGCCGCTGATGGTGGCCCTCACCCTGTTCAGAATATGGTGGGTTGGCCCGCCATGCTGGCTGGCGGTTTCAGCCACCAATGCTGGCATGGCGGGCCAACCCGCCATGTTCGTAATGAGGGTCTTAGTCTTTAGTAACCTCTTAAATCTATGCCCTCACACTCCTCTTCCTCTGATTTGGACAGATCATTATTTACTGTCACCTACATTACCTCATGCCCCTCTTCACTTCCATCACTATCCCACAAAGTCAACTTCCCCCCAATGGTCAAAATTAGACCCTAGAGATTGGCAGGATACTCTTCATGTTTCGCTAGCTAACTATGATGAGTCCCAATGTTGGCCTCGTAGAAAACTTTAACAACTGGATCTCTACCTCCTTAGACACTCTCCTTCCTATTAAAATGGTGATTAAAAGGACTGGTCACAAGACCAATCCTTGGTTTACTTCTCAATTACTCAAACAAAAAAAGAAATGTAAGCATCTAGAAAGAAGGTGTAGAAGGGATAACAGCATTACTGCTAAGACACAATATAGGGAAGCGATCAGAGCCTTTCATGCTGGAATCAAATCCACAAGCTACATTCTATAGTTCTAGGATAGAACAATCTGCTAACTCCCACAAAGAAATCTTTATAATTTTCAAATAACTTATTTCTACCCCCTTTAATGACTGTCCTATATAGGCTTCCATTGCTCACAGTAATAACCTGGCAAGCTTCTTTCAATAGAAGATTGTTGACATCTACTCTTCCTTTTCTTCCACTCCTGGTCACGAAAAAGATTGAAATCCTCTTAAGGATTCTCAAATTTCGATGGTTTCTCTTTCGCTCCTTCAGCTGATGACCGAGGCTCTTGTCACCAACTACTTGCATATGATAAAATCGGGAACCCCCCTAAACCCCGCTACACCACATATACTAGCTTTGGCCTCTAACATAATTTCTCCCATACTGAAAAACTTTTTAAATCACTCCTTAAGTTTTGGTTTGATACCTCAACCTTTGAAACATGCTTGCCAAACCTCCATTGAAAAAGCCTAATCTTGACCCAATGCAGTTGAAAAACTACAGACCTACTGCCCATCTCCCTATCTTGTCTAGGATAATGGAAAAGCACATCAATAGTCAGCTAGTATGCTTTCTTGAAGAGTATGAACTTCTGGATCCCTCCCAAATGGGATTTAGACCTCAGCATAGTACTGAGTAAGCCCTACCAGCTGCTATGGAAAATGCCTGCCAAATACTAGATCATGACGGACGTGCAGCCATCATCCTATTAGATCTCAGTGCCACATTTGACACTGTAGATCATAACATTCTTCTTCAAAGACTCTTTGCTATAGGAATAGGAGGCACTGCATTGTGTTGGTTCTCCTCGTTTTTAAAAGATAGAACCCTTCAAGTCCTGGATTGCTCATTCTAGTCCAACACATTCACCCTTACTTGCGGCATTCCACAGGGCTCCTTGTTGAGTCCTTCTCTTTTTAATGTTTAACTTTCGCCCTTGGCCAAAATTGTGGAACCTCATGGCCATTCTTTGATCTCATACGCTGATGACACTCAGTTAGTAGTGTCACTTTCAAATTCTGGAAATATCGCTCAGTCTAATCTCTCATCCTGTTTGGAGGACGTAGCTAAATGGATGACCGAGTCTAAACTCAAACTTAATGATGAAAAGTCGGAAGTAATGATCATTGGCAACCATACTCTTTTCAATCCCCCAACATCACTTCTGGACGGTTTCAAATATCTTCCGCCCCCGAAAGATAATATAAAGTGCTTAGGCTTATGGCTAGACCCTCGCCTCACGATGGATCACCAATTCAAAAAGCTCACCTCATCCTGCTTTGGTTTATTAAGAAATTTGAGGAAAATCCTCAATCTTTTACCTTTTTTGGCCAGAAGACTCCTCATTCAAGCTTTAATATTGTCTAGCTTAGACTAAGGTAACTCCCTTTTTCTTAGTTCTCCTAGCTATGTGATAAGGAGACTGCAGGTTGTGCAAAACGCTGCTGCACGACTACTTAAAAATACGTCCCAGCTAGGCCCCTCAGATTTTCCTCTGCTTTACTGGCTCACGCTCCCCGCTTTAAGAAAACCAGATGGGGAGGCAATTCCTTTTCAGTCAAAGCTGCACACCTCTGGAATTCTCTTCCTTTGGAACTTCGCCGAGAACATTCAGAATTATTTTTTCGTAAGAAATTGAAGACATTCCTATTTTCTCTCTAGGCAATTCCTTGGCACTAGATATAGGATTTACCTACCTCTTAGTGCTGGGAAGCCTTCGGAAAGCCATGCGGTCTATAAATCTCTTAATCTAATCTAATCTTGTGTGAATGCGTGTGTGCGTATATGTATGTAAGGTGTGTGCAGATGTGTGTGTGAATGGATGTATGCATGCGTGGATGAATCTGGGAACGGGTGTGTGTAAGCGTGTGTGCAGGTGTGAACGGAGGGTCGTCTATGAAGGGGGTCTGGAGAGGAAGGAGGAGTTGGGGGGAAACCTGTGGAGTGGGAGGGAGGTGGGAAAGACCCCTATCAGTGACTGGAAGGGATTCCCTGTCACTGATATTGCCTACCACCATGGTTTTTGTGGAGGTAAGGAATCCATGGAAAGCATGTCGGTAGACGGGCTCATAATCCCACAGGCGGTCAAGTGACGGCCACCGGGCTGGAGATTGATGTCTCCAGCCCGGCTGCTGTTATCGCCGTGGTGGTAGGTGTGGTACATTGATGGTTTGGCTTCAGCCAAACCGCCAATGTCATAATATGGAGGAAAGTACCGCAGTACTTTCCTTCATATTACCGCCGACCGCCGGTGTCATAATGACCGCAATAATCTTTAAAAAATAATTTCTCTAGATCCTTCTATTGGATTTTTGTCACTGTAGTGTCACTGTAAAGATAAAATATAATCTATGTTTACAAATTGTGTTGAATTTTTATTGTGTTTTGTGGTTTACCTATTTACTGTTTTGTTGATATTGAATGCTTTAAACACCTGTCTCATAAGTTAACCCTAACTGCTCGTTGCCAAGCTACCAAGGGTTGAGCCAGGATTAATTTATTGAGACCTTGAATGGACCTAGTGGAAGACACTTTTAAATCAAAATCTAATGAAATATATTAAAAACCACCAATCTGCATGATTGATGTGCCACATATAACACATTTCAAACTCTTTCCTTTCAACATAATGCTGTACTCTATTATGTTACAGTGCTAGAGAGTTTCTGCTGCTTAACCATTTTGATGCCAAATTTATTGTGAATTTCAGGATAAGAGTAGTTTTCTCCGTTTGGCACAAACATTGTTCATACATGTGTATCTCTTAGGACCTTTAGGTTACACAGCTATATTACTGGAGATGTATTCAGTACATCCATTCTCCTGACCTCATCCCACAAAAGATGTAAATGTTAGGATAAGTATTTTAGTCACGTTCAGTTCGTAACATTTCTCAGAAATTACCCATGGAATCTTTTATACTGCTGTTTGACAATAACAAATACACGGAAGTTGTCATGGTGATATGGTCTTACTCTTTACAAGTTCTGTGTAGCCATTATTCATGTCAGAACATTCTCAAAAATAACTATTATGGTTTGTGCTTTTGTAATTGAACCAGAATCTGCTGATGATATTAAGTGCAAGAGGTACACATATATTTTCCACTATAGAATCCATAGATGTATTGCAGATCACTTGCTTAATGTTTTTTCCCAGTAGGCATTCTGAAAATGGGAGTAGGTATTTTTGGTATGCCATTTCTCGACTGCATAAGTACATATTCAATTGCTCTTTAATTGTTTCTGTTATGATTATTACTGTACACATGTTGGTGCTCTTTCAGATAATCTGTTACTCCTTTTTTTCCTGAGCTTCCAAAGAAACATAGTTGTCCTCATTTGATAAGGTGGACGAAGACTCTTGTGGGCCAAACTATCAGCCTGGGACATTCCTTTTGCGCCTGCTGGCAGCCATCATCAGTCTCTACTCCAACACATGGGTGAAAATGAGAGTATCAAGCAAATGGTCTACCTCAATAAAGATTTATACAAACAGAGGTCTGAAACAGGGCTGCATTTTGGCCCCTCTACTTTTCTCATGGCACTCCCCTCACCCTCTATCCCACTTGGTCCCTCACTCTTGCTGGTGCCAGCTTCATGTGTCCTGTGGCTGCTACTTCACCACTCGCCTGTGCCCCTTCTCCTTCACCAGACGATGCTGATGGACACAAAGAGAGAGAGAGGGAGGGGGAGAGATACAGATGGGGGGAAAAGGGTCAACATATACATACCATAGACACAGCTAAACATGTTAATCTGTGACATTACATATCATAGCTAGGCAATGGCAATTGCCATTACACATTATCCACATCATGTCTTTACATGT
Source organism: Pleurodeles waltl (assembly GCF_031143425.1). Classification (NCBI taxonomy): domain Eukaryota; kingdom Metazoa; phylum Chordata; class Amphibia; order Caudata; family Salamandridae; genus Pleurodeles; species Pleurodeles waltl. Next base: position 712,364,431 of record NC_090437.1, on the reverse strand, counting down.
CACTACCACCCACACCTGTATGTCAACCCTCACACCTACATCAATACCTAAGTAGGACAGCACTAATAGAGTCATCCCTGTTATGCCAAACAAAGCCCTTTTAACTGGCACAGCATGCCCTGGATGCAGTATCAATAGTATGCCTGAAAACACGTCTTACCTCTCCATACCCCTTTCACCCATTGGATGTGCAGCTGACTGAACAAAACACTTCAGGCCTCTACAGTAACAACAAATGATGAGTCCATGTCCTTTTTGACATGTCAATTACAGTGAAGACAACTCTACTCACAGACCACACCGCACCTAACTGTCATATTACATTGCTGGTCACTCAGTACAGTTATGCCATTATGGAGAACAGCTCTGATTTACCTAATGCAAGTCGAACACCCCAAAAAGTACACTTCTGATGTGTACTACGTGAATCTATGGTACAGTCATGTGATCAGTAAGACCCTAGCACAGTGCCAGTCCTGCTGACACCCAACACATATTACACAACACAGCATACTGCTAAGTGCACTAACAATGGGCCATGTACCACATATACCACATCCACAAATATCCACTCAGTGCAATGTCACAACAGAGGTGCCACTGGAACATTCATATGACATCATGGACCACTTCCAATGCCATCACACCTGCAGGTACACAAGTTGGACTATGCACCATGACAACCCCAGCCTCACACAGGCCATTCCACAAATGGCAAAACCTGTCACAGAGCCCAGACAACACACATCTCAGAGGGGAAAGTATTGCATTCATTAGACACACATGGACAAACACCACTGGCTGTACACCAGTTACACATCCCACTACCACATAAGGCAGCCTGAGGTGACTGCATTCAAATATTGAATCACATCAACATGCCATGTGTCATGCAATACCCAAACCACTCCTAATCTGCCACTACCTATTGCCCAAGCCAAGCTGTAATAGTCACAGGCCATCAGATGGGTCCCCAAATATCCATTATGACATGATGTAGGCAGTTACTCAGCATTGCAGCATAGGAATTGCAAGGGCCTTGTCCTACATGCCATGTACACAACATGGTGACATATAAGGGAACTCACAGGGCACTTACCACCTCTAGTACCATCCCATAGGTTTGAAGTGCACCCCCCTCCAAGTATAAATCCTAGTTATGCATGTTCTGTTCAGTTAGGCCTCATACATTTTACATATTTCAGTATCCCAGTTTGGCTACCTACACATACCCTACAGTCAGCAGATCACCTATATATGGCTAGTCAGCCATTAGGCCTATACTCCTGTCCCGTGAGGGCCAATCCTGTGGTGGAACTGTAATGCCAGCCCCACAATCTGCCAACACCAGATACAGGATATGAAGTACACAGTTGCAGCGATAAAAGGAGAGTCACACAGTAGCATGTACAGGTAGGCTACACAGATGGGCGTAGACTGACAACTCAGAGTGACTAATGCAGATGGATGGAGCTGGTCATACAAAATGCTTAGGGTGATCCAAAAACTCATGACAATTGCATCACCAGGATGGCTAAGACATGTGCCTATGTCATCAGTGCATCTCCATATTACAGACATGGAGAGGTATAGAAATTTGAAATGTACATTCATTGACAGTAAACCAGGAAACATATCTACTTAAGAAACTCTGCTAGGGTGCCTAATACCCATTACCAATTGACGATTTACATGTAGAATAAACAACAATGTCGCTTTGCCTCCTGTGAGACACCCAATCCCAGCTAAGGACAGCCAAGTCCCAGGATTCACTCAGTACTCACCCCCTTGTGGTTGCTTTGCTGCCCTGAAATGCCCATCCACTTCAGGGTAGGCCACCGTCAATATGTGGGCCATTTGGGGGTTCAGGGTCTAATGGGTATCCCTCCTTCGTTGGGAGGATATTGTCATCTGGGCCTCTTCGGTCTTCCGGGCCCAGCCTCTCAAGTCCTCCCACTGCTTTCTGCAGTGTGTACTTCACCGGCTATGGACCCCCAGGGTCCGCACTTGCTTGGTGGTGGCACACCATATCCTCATCTTCCGATGGGCATTTACCTGCAAGGGTGACACAGACAGAAGGAGAAAGTCATGTAGGATGACACCATACCAACAGCAGTGGACTATAAACATCAGACTCACCAAATGCCCACACATACACACCTTAACTCCATGCCCCCTGCATGGATGTACTCCCTGACCGGTACACTTACGCAATACACCCTCACAGACACCCCTTTCACAGATGACTAATGCATTGGGCTCACCTGCTCCTTTGGTGCCCCATACAGCTGTCCATACAGGGGTAGGACCCCTTCCACCAGGTTCTCCAACTCTTCTTGGGTGAAGGCTGGGACCCTATCAACTGCAGGATGTGGCATGATGGCTCCCAGAGACAGTACATAACAGCTCACGTCATGGAGGTCTTGGTTGCTAGAGTGTCAGGAGTCAAGAGAACAATGCTTCAGAAAATGGTGGTCACAGTTGCCACGTACAGTACCGTCACTGCTAGCAGTGATCCCCATTGGCCCCAGCCCCCATAGGCAGCAATGTTAACCAATGAGAAGTTGCATGGTGGTTGTCACTGCCTACCGCCATGACGACATACGCCGTCAGACTTACGTCACTTCCAACTGTCCTGTGCAGCAGGACAGGCGGCTGCCATTTTATGCACATATCATGTTTTGCTGCAGCTACAAAAGTGTGCCGTGCATGTTTATTAACCTGAATGCATGGCAGGCCTATGTTGTGCCATCATGGTTAGGCAGATACATGTGACATGCATGACACAGTGACGTCATTTGGACGGTTGTCACATGACGCGCATGTCCAGATACTCGCAGCCTAATAGGTGGTGTAACCATATAGGTATATAGCATGACTACATGCAGGCTCAGTGCAGCTCAATGTCTCAGATAGGGAACATTACACAAGTGATGGGTGTCAGAAACTATTGATCAGGGGCAGCAAAGTGCAGCAAGGATGGTGCCCATGCAGCACAGCATGCCCAATATAGTGTGTGTCAGCAGTACCAGGCATATCTACAGTGTTAGGTGTGTGCAATGAGGACATGTTCAACTGGCATGTGTGGAGTGCTTCTCACATTGTACATTCTCTCCTCTCTACCCTAGATTGGCTTTCAGCAGGGGGATTGAGACATGCACCAGTGTACCGCCCAGTAGTCAACCTTGCAACCCTGAAGGAGAGGCATATCATCAAGACCTATTGTCTTAATCGTCACATCATCATGAATCTTTGTGCCCATTTGGAGCCAAAACTCTTGCCTGTCATATGTAATCCTTATGCCATCCCTCCCACAGTCCAGGTTCTGTCAGTGCTACACTTTCTTGCCACAGGCTCCTTTCAGAATACAGTGGGCTTGGCACCAAGACTGAACCCATGTTCAGTCTTGTTTTGAAGGATGTACTGTGTGCTTTCATGAAACACCTTGACAGCTACATCAGGATTCCCTAATGTGCAGATTTGGCCTATGTCAAGGCAGACTTCTATGAGATTGGACACATCTTCGTGTGATAGGGGCCATAGATGGCACCCATATAGCTTTGGTCCCTCCCAGTGCCAATGAACAGGTGTATAGAAAAAGGAACAAATAGCATTCCATCAATGTTCAGGTGGTGTATGTGGTAGACCAGTATATATCTCAAGTGACAGACAGGTTTCCAGGATCTGTGCATGACTTCTTCATTCTGAGGTATATGAATGTCCCACACACGATGGCATGCCTACAGAGAGAGAGAGTTTGGCTCATTGATATGTATGCATTTGGATGTGTGTTTCTGTTTAGACACCCGTCATCACAATCTTCCCTATGTCTGTACCTGGACTCTGTACACAGGTGACTCTGGCTATCCTAACCTTCCCTGGCTGTTGACACCAGTGAGGTACCCTGCCACAGAAGGGGAACGCCATTTCAATGAGGCCCATGGCGAGGACGAGGTGCGTAATTGAAAGGACATTTGGCCTACTGAAGGCAAGACTCTGATCCCTGGACCTCTCTGGAGGTGCCCTTCTCTTCACTCCCCAAAAGGCATTCCAGACCATAGTTGCCTGCTGCATGCCCCACACTCTAGCCCTGAGACGCCAGATACCATTACTAGCTGTTGAGGAGGAGGAAGCTGGACCAGTGGCTGGTGATGCAGACATGGAAAGTGATGAGGAGGCAGATGAGGAAGGTGCAGCTGACTATAGAATAGAGCTCATCAATCAGTACTTCCAGTAACATACAGGCATGTTGTGTGTGCACTTGCAAGTGTTGTATTTCCACATTGTTTGGTGTCAACGGTCCTCCTGATTAGAACCATTAGTGGTGCTGTAATGTGTTCCTATTTCTATGTGTGTGTTGTGGGAGGTGACTGATTGCATGTAAGGTGCAGAGTTACCATATTTATTCTCTAACATGTGCACTCTATGCAGGTTGCAAATATCAAATCTCCTATGGACAGGCCTGTATTATGCTATGTGTCCAGCATTCTCCTGTTCTCATGTCATTCCAGCAAGTAACTGTGTACTGTGAATCTTTGCCTCACCTACATATTGCTTGAGGCATTTGTTTTCATTAGCCTTTGGTAACTGGTTACAGAGTAGAGATTAGCCCATGACAAATGCCAGCTACAGTGTTTTGTGATGTATTCCCTGGGACAGGTGATGTAGAAGTGACATCTGTTGTGCCCTGTTTAGTTGGCAATCCACACTGGGCAGAACAACTATAAACTGTATATGTGCTTTTGTGTCACCATGCCTACTATCCTGATGGAAGTCTCTGTCATAGTCTTTTTGCCGGTTGGATCAGTGCATATGTTCTTGTGTGTGCCCGGACTAGAGATTCCTTCACATATAGCCTGGGACATATGTGTTGTATTGTCTCTCCTGAAGAGAATGCCTCCCTCTGCTGTCCATTGCACTGCCTGTTGGTTTAGGGGCCATACCCACATTACATATTGCTGAACAAACGTTTGTATATGTACAAATAAAGACACATATTCATTTTCTGTGATCTACAGTGTTTATTGTGCATTAATTGTCACACAGGGGATGAATGGGTTCCTGGTGGTTAAAATCATCAGAGTAGGTGGTACAGCTGTAGGTAGTACAGGTCCATGGTCCAAGGGTCATGGGAAAATTGAGAAATGTTATTGAACAGTCAACAGGATGTCTCAGTAGCACATAAGGGAGAAAAAGTCAGGAGAGGGTCACTTCATGGGAGTGGGTTTTGTCTTGGTATCTGCTGCAGCTGGATGTCCGGGTGGATGTCCATGTTTGCAGGGGGTTCTTCAACTACAGAGGAAGGGGTGTCTGTGGGCTGTGGTTCCCCTGACAGAGCCTCCATTTCACTAGCTGCCACAGATGTTGAGGGCTCAGATGTGATGTGGCTAGTGGAAAGGACCTGCTGGTAGGTGGAGGAAGCACGAAGGGTTTTGTTAATGTCCTTCAGCACCCCTGCAATGGAGGCCATGGTGGCATTGTGGGCCTGTCACTGCTGCATGACCTCCTGGTGGTATTCTATCTGCAGCCTTTGGTTTTCTCCCAACATGTTGATGATCTGGGCCATCCTGTCCTGGGATTGATGATATGCTCCTAGGACTTGGGAGATGGCTTCCTGGTCAGGTGACTACCTTGGGTGCCCCGTCCTCTGGCTAACAGGTTCCCTCCCATTCCCCCTTCCCCCATGTGCCTGTGCCTCTGGCACAGTGTGCCCACTCCCAGTGTCATCAGAACCTTAATTGTCTTGGGTCTGAGGGGTCGACTCAGGTCCCTGTACTGCAGGGCACATTATTGATTGAACAGACCTTGGGACACAGGTTTGGGGACAAAGGGTTGGCTTTGATGTTCGTGCCACAGGGTCGAGGAGGTTTGATGTAGGCAGGGAGTGGTAGACTGACCAGGGGTCCCAGATGAACCAGGTAGGCTGTCACTGTCATCCTGAGGAGGGCTGGCAGTCTCTGGTATCCTCTCCATGGTGGCACTGGCAGGGGTACCCGTGGATGGAATGAGAGAGGTTTAAATGGTGGAGGTGTGAATGGTTGTCTCTTTGTCTGATGAACACAGTTGCTTGACTTGATTTCCAGCAATGGCAATGACAGGTGCAGCACTACTAACACAGTTTGCGGATATTGGATTGTGACATATGTACCATGCTCCATAGGGGTTGTTATCGGTCATGCTTGTTAACTTTGGGTAAATGGGTGGGTTCTGTTCCTGTGTGATGGTTCACATGACAGGTGTGCCCTGTTAGCATGTGGCAATTCAGGCTTGCTAGTTGTGAGTGGGCATGGCTGTACGTTGCAGCATGATGTCCAAGTGGGGGGTGTATATATGTGTATACAAGATTGCTTGTCCTGTCTGTGCATGTTGTGCATGGTGTATCCCTTCTTACCTACAAGCCCATGTTCAATCCATTTCTGGGTTGCTAATCTAGATTAGTGTTCCTTAGGTTTGGCGACAGTGCTGTGTCTGTGTTTGGTGTTGTTTGGCATTGTGCTGTGCCATTGCATTGCTGTCATTGCCATGTAGTGGTCCTAAGTCAAAGCATCCAGTTGGTGTAGCTGGTGCTATAGTCATACATGCAAGATATGTGATGTTGTTGCGTAGGCTCTCATTATTTTAATGAGACTACTGGATTTCGAGCTGCAGAATCGCCTGCGTTGTAGGAGACAATGGACATCTCAGTATTTAGTACTGAGGTGTCTTTGTATCTTGTGAGACAGAGATATTCAGGAGGACCCGAAAATTAGAGCCTGACCAAACGCTGGCAACGCCATGTCGCGTAGGATCTCATTATTTTAATGAGACTACTGGATTTCAAGCGGCAGAATCGCCTGTGTTGTGGGAGACGGAGTCCAACCCACTACAGGTGATGCCTGTCGCCATAATCTGGGTTTTGTTCCGGCTAACTAGCAGTGCTTCATCTCTACCCAAGGGTAGGGATGATAGGGCAGCTGAGCGCATGACATAACTGGTTTCTCAGGGAAGCCGTGGTCACTCAGGTCTTATCCGTTTCTCTCAGTTACATTTGTCTAATATACACAATGATAACAGAGGCAGTATATGTTTCAATACGTTTTTAATGAAGCGACTGCATCTTAGATAGCAAAGCCTGGGCTGCAATAACCAGGACGATACAGCATGACAAGATTAATATTGTGAAAAGGAGAGTGAAGCATTGAAATAATGCTACCATATTGTCACTACAGTCAATAGACTAATTCCTACCTAGGCTATAATTGAGCACAGCGTGTTAAGCTCTAATTCTGCCTTTCAGGTTCCCCTGGGAAGGCATCATCCCCCATACCTGGGCAAAGGCCTGAAGTCTGCAAAGGCAGCTGTAGCGAAGCATTTAGCAATCAGCATGCAGTCGTGGTTCTCTGGCTGGAATCTCCCTCTAACGTGTGAGAGACAGGGAAGTGTTTTTATAATAAAACAGCTGAAGTTCGGAGAAAATGTCCCTACGTAAGGATGTGTGTTTTCCATGAATGTCAGAGACAAAACTTTATACCACGTTCATCGGCAACCTATCTTACTGCAGCCTTGGAAGAAGCACAGAGTGAGCAAGAATGTCTTGTTTGAGAACAGAGTGCTGGCCTAGGTAAAAACAGCTAGATCGAGAAAATAAAAGAAGACCATAAAAGCGGCTAATGTAACAATAATAAAGCAAAGCGAAATAAAATATATCCAGGTTAAAGCGCACAGCGGCAGGCCTAATTTGTTAAAATAATGTGCATGGAGCTATAACTAAAATGGTTACACAACAATGTGAGGTGCACATTGTAGGTTTTGATGGAGATGGGCAGATTAGCAGTGCTATCCGTGCACTTGGCAGGGACTGTGGGTGTTATAGAAGATAGGGTGTATTGGGGAATGATTGGGTGGTCCAGTCCTACGGGTATTCCAGTCAGGCCTCTGGATGCAGAATGTCAAAGACCTTCTCCTCTCACAATGTGAACTCTGGGGTAGGAGGTGGGGGATCACCGCCAGTCTTCAGCACAGCAAGTTGGTGTCTGGATGTCATGGAATGCACCTTCCCCCGTAGGTCGTTCCTTCTCTTCCTGATGCCCTCCTTTGTGCGTGGATGGGTGCCCACTGAGTTGACCCTGGCGACTATTCTCTGCCATAACTCCATTTTACTGGCAGTGGAAGTTTGCTATAATTGTGCTCCAAACAGTTGTGTCTCTACCCTGATGATTTCATTGACCATGACCCTCAACTCATCGTTTGTGAAGGGTGGGTGCTTTTGAAGGGACATGGAGATTGTGTTGTGGGTAGGTGTTGTGTGTGTCAGGGTGCAGTGTAGGGTGCTTGGCGGGTGGGGTTGTTTGGGTGTTTGTGGTGGTTGGCTGTGCTGTTTGTGTGAAGTTGTGATATGTGTATAGTGTTGATCGTGCAGTTGTGTGGTGTGTACTGAGTGTGAAGTGTATATGTGCCTGTGGTGTATATGTGCTAAGTAATACGTTTGTAGGTCCTCACTGTCTGTGTATGTGATTTTTTGTCGCAAAGGATTGCAGGTTGTGTGGGGGGGTGTTTTATAGTGCTGTGAGGTGGTGTGTTTGGTGTCTGTATGTGTGTCAGGTGTAGGGTATTTGAAGTGTCCAAAGTGGTGTTCTTTCTGATGTGAGTTCTTGAGCACGTCGGTTCGGACCACCAATGGTTTTCTGCCATGGAAGGAACGCTGTGGTGAATTGTAGCTAGTAATCTGGTGGGTGGAAAGTTGTTGGGCTGGCGGTGCTGGTGGTGGAACCGCCTGTTTCCCACCCTCCAGATTCCCTGCGGTGTCAGATTTGTGGCTGTTTTTTGGCGGTCTTCACTGTGTGACTCTTAATACAGCGGTTGGATGACCGCCAACATGACGGTCTTTTGCAGCCACCACTGCAGTGGTCTTTAGAAAATACCGCCAAAGTCGTAATGAGACATGTTATGTCTGCAGAGATCTAAAGTTTTACATAATCACTTAATAGCATTTCACTACTCTTACTGTTTGAAATTTATGGTGACCATAACTCAGTCATTCAAGGAGTTTAAACATCTATTTCCTTTTGGTTTCTGTTATTTATCTGATACTGTTAGGTAAACATGTTGATTTCTTCTAAGGTTGTCTACAAGAATCCTGTGAGGCGTAAAGCTGCACTAGTGTGTTTTCTCATAAAAATGTGATTTTCTAAGTGATTTCCATTGGCACTACAGTGTGGATGTCAGCTCCATGTTGTACGTGCCCTTTAATGTACCCCCATAAAGAAAAACATTACCTTAAATTGGTTGCCTGTCAGTAGCCTCCTCTATCAGTTGTACCCTGTTTAAAAAGTTTCATGTTTCTGGAGCATTGAGGATTGGACATCCAAGTTAAATGTTACCAACTGCATTTGGTGGTCCACAGGTGTACAGAGTATTACTTCTAAAATGTATGTCACTAGTGCAATAATAAAATAAAGGAACATAATATTCAACTCAAAAGACAATGAAAACAAGAAATAACATAAAAATGACACTTTCAAGGTCTTTCTGAAAACCAGATAGTTATCAATTATATTAAAACCTATGGCACATAAATTCTGGTCTCATCTTTAATTTTTGTGAAGCCCTGTGCAAAAATCCAAAAGTTTGTTTTCATTTGCCCAGAGGTGTCAGCAATTCCTATGAAAATGATATCAAAATCTGCTGAAAATAATTACCACATCGTAGAATTTATTTTAAGCCTAACGGTATTGTACATACTGATAAGTATGTACATCTTCCATTTTGACTTAATTGCTTAAAAAATCCTTGCTGAACTCTGATCACCCAAGAAACTTTGACTTATTTCCCTAGAGGCATGTTTAAGCATACTTCTTGAGAAGCTGGCACTTCTGCTGCTTCTTAACAATTTCCTTGATTCTTTTTAACTGGGTTTGACCTGGGTCACATTACTGATCTGGTGGTGCTCTTGGTGTTGGATGATGTACATAGACTGGTTGGTTGTGACTATCAACACTGTTGATCATTCCATCCTCATAAAGTTGTTGGCCAAGGCAGATTTTCAGGTATTGTTCTCCTATACCTGAAGTCATTTTGAGTTTTTAGGCAACAATCTGCCACTCTTCTTCCATTCATCTCAGATGCAAAAAAGGATAGCTGTGGTGGTCTGCAAGAGCCTATATTATCTGCTTTTTTGTTAATGTGTGCTTGCAGCCACTTGGTAACTTCTTTATTGGACAGGGTCTTAAATGTAAACAAATATAGATGGCACACGTATAGTTTTTGGACTCTTTTACCCTCCAGAGGAAAAGCTGTCGAGAATGCTGGTACTCTGGCCAGGCATTGACCATCACCCAGAGGTGAATAAAAGCAAAACTTTCCTTGAGCTCATCCTCACCAAAACTGACCTATTAGTTTCCACCCTGGATGCCTCCTTTTGCAACAGTGCTGCGTAGCGCTCACAATGGCTCTTCCATGGTCAAAGTTGTATACAACCTAGGCAATATATATATAAATATATATATATATTTATATATATATATATATATAGATTCTAATTCATCTTTAGACACCCAAGTAGGCAGATTGTGTAATGTGCGTTCTTCCAGCTTAAAACCTTTTAGCAAAACGTTTCTTTTATTGACCCTCAGCTCTGTATAACTGTAGTAAATACCCTCATCCATTCCCGACAGGATTATTATGGCAATGCTTTTCAGGTAGCCACACCTGTTAAGATTTTTCATCAGATCCAAGCAGTACAAAACATGGTGTTTAGGATAGTCAAAGGACAAGCATGGCATGTACATGATAATACAATTCTCAGAACCTTCCATTTGTTGCCCATCTATTTGTTTTAAAGACATAGCAATTGTGCACAAAACAATCAACAATAATTTTCTAGATTTTCTTAACAAGGCAGGCCCTGCCCTCAGCAATTCAAGCCCTAACTCGTGTGCCTAAGGCTGGACCAGTGACAAATGTGGGCCAAGAATAAACTATTACCACGGTGAGCTGCTAAAGTTCCCTCCCTTTTAGCAAAGTGAAGCAAATCGACTTACCATTAGAAAATTGCTACTTGGATATTCAGCCAATTTGTTTTAAATTGATAGTTTCATTTTTTTTGTACCTTACATAGCACAATGAGGTTTCTACATATGTGTGTAGTCCAAATGTATTAACATGACCTAATGTTTAGTGCCAAAAGTATCTATTTTGTATTTCCATCTGTTACTAGGCAATGAGACAATTTCTGCAAATAGACGTCCAAGAAGTATTAGTTTTATCAACATCGGCAATGCTGACTGGTCTTTAGAAATACAGAATAATTCTGCTGGGAGATGTGCTACACTCTTGGTTGTAGGTTGCTGCAAATGCTCCTTTCTTTGGTTGTGGTGCACACCTGTGTATCAACAGTGCATTGGTTAACCTTTATGGTCCTCTAAAAGTTGAATCGCTTATGCCGTGTACATCTGACACTTTACATTCATTCAGCTATTTTCCTTGTGGAGAAGCTTGTAATAATAAATCAATGCAACATGAATTTTCTTGAATATCAAATAAACTTAAAGAAAAATATTTGTCTTGCTGTGATGTTTCTCAGGACATGCATCAGAATTTAGAACAACCTCAATCGAAAATGCAGCCTTCTGATGTTATGAAATTAAATAGGCTAATGATAACTGTGGAGTCTAAGGGCCTGATTATGAGTTTGGCGGTTGGATCGCCCAAACTCCAGTACGATGGTGGGGAGGTGGCTGTCAAGCCAGCTGCCTCACCACTGTCGTATTACAATGTTTCTGCCTGACTGACCGGTGGAAACAGCGCAGTCGTACTGGCCTCGCCAATGCCATTGCACAGACGGTGCCCCCAGCACCCTCAGAAGGTGTACTGTCTGCCATGGCAGACAGTGGGCATTCTGAGGGTGCTGCCGGGGGGCCCTCTGCACTGCTCATGACCTGGTCATGGGCAGTGCAGGGCTCCCCCTGTGGCCCCCAACTCTGCCTTTCTGCCAGCCTTTCCATGGCCGGTACCCCACCAATGAAAGGCTGGTGGAAAGGAAAGTTGTGATCAGTATAGTGGTGCCGAACTTGGCACTGCCGTGGCTGACCATGACTTTATCCACCGCCAGACCAGTTGGACCTGGCAATGGTGGCGGTCTCCTGATGGTCGGACCACCAGGATCGTAGTCTAGTGGTTGGACCTTCAGGGATGCGGCAGTCAGATAACCACAGAGGGTATGGACTGCTGTACTGATATTGGGGCCCTTAGTTTCAAAAGTGATCACACTGGGGGAGGTTGGCACTGTCAATAACATTGTAGTGAGCTATACTACAAAAAAAATGGTGGCTGTTCCAGGTCAATCATCTTTCAGCATGCCAAACATCTGCCTCCTTCTTATACTTCTGGGGTAATGGTTGGATATCCTGTTTTGTATGGAGTAGAAATGATCAATTAATAAATGATTCCGAAGTTAACTACTCGTTCGTTTTTGTATTTCTGATTACAACTTAGTAGTGAGTGTATTGCATGAAGAATAATTCACCTTTCAGTAAAACCATTGTGCACTGAATTTAACATTGTCTTGAGAGGTTTACCCAACTTTGCATACTTTACTGCACTTCCAGTTGGTGAGAGGAGCGGTTTTTGTTATGGTCTACAGATTTGGTAAGTGCAGACGTGTGATAGATCAGAGGTATGATAGTATGAACAGACAAATATGTTATGAGGGCCAAGTCAAGAGCAATTAAAATAAAAAAGCAGACGTTGTAAGTTGACCTTTCTAATCGAGTGATGTAGCAAATGCTACTTACAACCCCTCCACTGCTATGCAAAAACATTTTCAAGCAAAAAACTAAAAACCCACTGTATAGAGAAAACAGCACACCATTAGGTGCTAGTGGGATGTTACATTCTCTCACTGTGTTTAAGTATGTTCCCTGTGTGTTCCTCGTACAAAATAGTATGTAGGGTAAGAGGCAAAGAGATTGCAGCAATTGCAATGCAAAACTCATGCAAGAAGAGGTAATATTTCCTATACTAGTAAAGCTGTCTGTGGGACCTCTGCAGGGGAGGCTAACAGCCACAATTCATGAAAAAGACCAGTCCACTAAAAGGAATTAGGATTCTTTCCCAAAACTATTCATCACAGTTGAACTGGAGGAGTCATCCTCCTGGTTTAAATTGCTGAGAGTTTATACTTCTGTGCAATGGAATTTTGATTCACTGCAGGTCTATAACTTCTTCTTGCACTGTCTTGTCCTTATCGCAGCCTTATTTAAATAGATATCTAAAAGATGTATCTTCAATATATTGAGATTGTTTTTTCTTCTGATAGCCAGAATGGTAGTTATGAGAAAGCTCCATTCATTAACCTTTTTTGGGCTCAGGTTTGGGTTTGTCTTGAATTTGCATGGTATGTGTAAGAAATTGGAGTATTATTTAAGGGGGTGAAACTCACCTGAAAACATCATAATTACAGTCCTTGTCAAGGAGAACCACTAGCGTCACTAGATAAACCCATACTTAACCCTCTGGTAGTGTGGCACAAACAAGTTAAGCTTAACTTACAGGCAGTGTGTAAAGTAATAAAGTGGAAACACAACATAAGTAAAATCCCAATTTAGAAAATTAGAGTAAATTTCAATTGATAAAAAGATACCAGAACAATAACAATCCAATCAATGTGAACAGAGATAGTCAATTTTAAAGATTTTGGTAAGTATAGCTCCTAAAAGCACAAAACATAACTGATCTGATCTTCCTAGAGTGTGTTAAAGTCACAAGTTCAGGCAGAAACTGATTGAGCAAGAGCTGGATACGGGGACCCGGCATGTCCCACTGAAAATGTTACCTTCTCAAAGTTTGGTGCAAAGAGTTCTATTTGTGGTGGAAGGGGCTATGAGGAGCAGGGAGAGTATTGTGGATGGTAATCTCTGTAGCACAAACTGCAGGCTGGGTGTCACGGTTGGTCCTCATGGTAGCACAGAGATCCGGTCTGGCTTTGCATGCAGTCATTGATGGAGCTTTGTGTTGGTGGTCACTATGGACTAACACAATAAAAATCTCAAACCAATGTAGAAAATAGGGAATATTTTAGTAAATAAAATGACAAAAAAAATAATAAGTAGAACTGGTGATATGACTTTTTCAAATAGGAATTGAAAGTAGCTCAACCACGGTTCTCTGGTCACGGCAGACTGGGTCAAAGGCAAAAGATAAGGCCAACTGTGATTTATCACAGATTGCATATATGAACCAGATTTCTAAGGCAGAAGTTTTACCTTCTGACTTAGAAAACTTTTTTGAGAAAAGGTGGTTGTGGACAAGTCATCAACAGGCAAGGTGCTTGCTGGACCCAAAGCGGGGCTCGACAATGGTCAGTTCCTGAAGAGTGGGGTCCCGGTTTGGTTGTTGACAAAGGCAGTAAAGCTCTGACTGGGTGAAAACCCATGCCAGTGAAGGCCTCAACATTGATCAGATGGTGCTCGGTGTCAGCTCTGATGAAGCCCTCTACTTTCAGACTTAGAAACATCTCCAGAAGTGTTAACCCTGTCAGCCTTAAGGTGGTCTTCCACCAAACATTTTGCCTTACTCCTCCACATTCTTTTATCTTGTTTTTGTTGGTCTTATGACTCTGTGCACTTTGCCATTGCTAAACAGTGCTCTTGTGCTTGTCCTCACTCCTTAAGAAATGTTAAAATTGTTTTCTCCCCAATTGGCAAATTTAATTTACTTTTAAGTCTGTATTAAAGTGGTACTACATATGCTCAGGGTCTGTAAATAAATGCTACCAGTAGGTCTGCAGCACTGATTGTGCCACCCTCTTTGGCAGCCCTTTAAACTGTCTATGCATGCAGACCTAGCAAAATAAACCTTTTGCCTAGGCCAAACTTTCCTTATTAATACATATAAGTCACTCCTAGGTTAGGCTCCAAATAGATCACAGGCAGGGTGTAATATATTTAAAAAGTAGGACATGAGTTTAAGTTTTACATGTCATAATAAACTCTTAAATTAATGTTTCATTATTGTAAAGCCTACCTCCCCCATAAGATAACATTGGAGTTACCTAATTGCATTTAATATGGATATCTACCAAATGGGAGCAGGTAAACATTTCAATTTTGGTGTCTTGGGAATTGTTATGAAAATCATCTTTATGGTAAAGTCCGATTTTGAATTACAATTTTCAAAATGCCACTTTTAGAAAGTTGGCATTTTCTGCCTTTTTAGGGCCTCATTACGAGTGTGGTGGTCTCATGACCTCCACACTCGTGGTGCGCGCTGACCGCCACAGATGCGGTGGTCCAACCTCCACATAACAACCCCTGCAGGAATCCTAATCCGCCTGGGCAGTCCCATGAAAAGGCTTGTGGTGAACAAGTGCAGGGGGCCACAGGGGAGCCCCTGCACTGCCCATGCACCTGCCATGGGCAGTGCAGGGGTCCCCTGGTTCTAGGTCCGCCAATGTCGTAATGAGGCCCCAAATGATTTGAATCCATTTTGTAAATGGCTTTCCCCTGTCTCCTGTCCAGAGGATCAGCTGAGGACTGGTGTGCATGACCTTGTGGATCGAAATGAAATTGTAGACGGCTAAAGCTTTGCTCTTGTTGTCTACTTGATACTTGATACTACTTGGCAATCCCATCATTGACAGCTACTATATGTTCAAGTCTAAGATTCAATCATTCATGTTTTGTTTATGTCTTGGTTTTTGATATCAGAGCACTACTTTTGCCACCAACATGGCTCCAATCAAAAAGTCACAAGTGCATATGGGAAAAAAAGCTAAGTCAAGGAGAGTGGTATTGTAAAGAGATTTTCAGGATGGTGTATGTTAGAAATGGGATCTTTGGTTGACAGTCAGGTTACCCCCTGTTCAAGCAAGGACCCTCACTCTAGTCAGGGTAAAAGAGAATCACCCTCAGCTAAACCCTGCTTACCCCTTGGTAGCTTGTCAGAGCAGTAGGCTTAACTTCAGAGAGGAGAGCTAGGTGTAAAGTATTTGTACCAACACACACAGTAACTTAATGAAAACACTACAAAATGACACAACGCCAATTTAGAAAAATAGGAAATATTTATCTAAACAAAACAAGACCAAAATGACAAAAGTCAAGTTATCAATAAAAATGCAAAAAGAGTCTTTAAGTAGTTTTAAACACACACTAACACTGTCAGTGTGAAAAAGTACCTTGGGCGCGTCACAAATAACCCTGCATGGGCGAGTGAGCATCAAAAAGGACTTGCGAGGCGTTGATTCCACTCATGAGCGGGACCGTGCGTCATTTCTCTTTTCGCCAAGTCAGGGGCGCGTTGTTTCTTTTTTCTGCAGGAGAGCGATGCGTCGATCCGGTCAGCGCTCTTGGGTCCCGGCGGGCCTTGCGTTATTTTTTCCACACACAAGGATACTGAGTCAGAAATACAGCCGCACAATGATCCGAAAACCCCGCAGTGCGGGTTGTGATCTCCAGCCTCCGTCAGCGATGCTGCGCGTCATTTCTCCTGCTCCGTGCATCAATTTTCCAGTTGCGTTTCCTGCGAGTGTCGTTTCTCAGCTGCAGAGCCGGCGGCGCAGCGTTTCTTCAGCCGCAGATTGGAGTTGTGTCGATCTTTTCCCCGCACAGCGCTCTGTGCATGGATTTCCTTGTCTTTAGGCTGCCAACTTCTCCTTTCAGGGTCCCAGGAAATGGATAGGCACCACAGGGCAGAGTAGGAGTCTCTCCAGAGACTCCAGTTGCTGGCAGAGAGAAGTCTTTGCTGTCCCTGAGACTTCAAACAACAGGAGGCGAGTTCTAAATCAAGCCCTTGGATATTTCTTCTCAAGATGGAAGGCACACAAAGTCCAGTCTTTGCCCTCTTACTCTGGCAGAAGCAGCAACTGCAGGATAGCTCCACAAAGCACAGTCACAGGCAGGGCAGCTCTTCTTCCTCAGCTCTTCAGCTCTTCTCCAGGCAGAGGTTCCTCTTGGTTTCCAGAAGTGTTCTGAAGTCTGAGGTTTTGGGTGCCCTTCTTATACCCAATTTCTCCTTTGAAGTAGGCCTACCTCAAAGTAAAGTCTCTTTTGAATGTGAAATCCTGCCCAGGCCAGGCCCCAGGCACTCACCAGGGGGTTGGAGACTGCATTGTGTGAGGGCAGGCACAGCCCTTTCGGGTGTAAGTGACCACTCCTTCCCTCCCTCCTAGCACAGATGGCTCATCAGGATATGCAGGCTACACCCCAGCTCCCTTTGTGTCACTGTCTAGTGTGAGGTGCAACCCGCCCAACTGTCAAACTGACCCAGACAGGGAATCCACAAACAGGCAGAGTCACAGAAATGGCATAAGCAAGAAAATGCCCACTTTCTAAAAGTGGCATTTTCAAACACACAATCTCAAAATCAACTTTACTAAAAGATGTATTTTTAAATTGTGAGCTCAGAGACCCCAAACTCCACATGTCCATCCACTCCCAAAGGGAATCTACAATTTAATCAGATTTAAATGTAGCCCCCATGTTAACCTATGAGAGGGACAGGCTTTGCAACAGTGAAAAACAAACTTAGCAATATTTCACTGTCAGGACATATAAAACACATTACTATATGTCCTACCTTAACCATACACTACACCCTGCCCTTGGAGCTACCTAGAGCCTACCTTAGGGGTGTCTGACATGTACGAAAAGGGAAGGTTTAGGCCTGGCAGGTGGGTACACTTGCCAAGTCGAATTTACAGTTAAAACTGCACACACAGACACTGCAATGACAGGTCTGAGACATGATTACAGAGCTACTTATGTGGGTGGCACAACCAGTGCTGCAGGCCCGCTAGTAGCATTTGATTTACAGGCCCTGGCACCTCTAGTGCACTTTACTAGGGACTTACTAGTAAACCAAATATGCCAATCATGGATAAACCAATTACATATCATTTTACACAGAGAGCATATGCACTTTAGCACTGGTTAACAGTGGTAAAGTAGTCAGAGTTCAAAAGCCAACAGCAACAGGTCAGAAAAAATAGGAGGCAGGAGGCAAAAAGATTGGGGATGACCCTGCATAAGCAAAAAAGTCCACCAATATGACATGTTACTACATTAATATTACACATTTTCAACACTTTCACATATTTTTAGTATTATTCTGGAATTTTGGTAGCCACTCTTCGTGGGCACATTTTCAAACGTGCACATTACTTTCTACATTAATTTTCTCTACAATTTATTTTTATTATTCAAAATGCATAAACACTCATTCATAATTTTAATTAACATATCTGCTTCAGCAAGAATTACCATCCAAATGTTATTGTTCTCTGAAAATCATGTGACGTAAACCAAAGAGCATTGTTCTTTTGTTGCAATTCCACCACCTATCATTATCCTGTAAGCCAACTTTTATTTCAGTGGGGTCCAACATTATTTGTGAACGATGTTTCGTTAAGTTAATGAAGGGATGAATCATTTGGATCGTTAAAATAGGACCAATCACTGGTGTTCTGTACATTTTTTATTGAGTTTTGTGTTCCTTTTCTCACAAGTGGTTTGGTCATTCTGAGTATCAAAGTATAATGACAGTGTAATTCCCTTATTAATACTAAGGTATTTGGTTTACGTTTAGATGTTTAAACATATCTTTGAAGGGTCAGGTGTTTCATAGTCCTGAGTTATTTTGAATCAACTGTTTCAAGCTAATATACCTTTACATTTTGCTCTACCCTAGAGTGCATTTCTCCTGTTTTGTCTGAGAACTTCACAATTTTACTATTATCACACAGGTGTGCTGTCGCAAACAATCCCTTTTTTCATCCATGACTTCCAAAAGGTTTGAGTTCTAGACTTTCGGAATGGTTTACCATATAGTTCAACAATTAATGAATAACCTTTACGATATACATCAATGTTTATCAGCTATAGTCCTTATCGTTTTAATGTTCAATTTGTTATCTCTAAAAATATGCTCTAATTTGAATTGTAAAGTGCTTGTAGCTTCTATATTTTCCTACATTACCCTTTTATCTAAATACCTTGTATTTAACTTTATTGATAAGTGCCAGAACATATAATTAAACTCCTCTTTTACAGGAGTGCTGGTTATTCAAGATAGATTACCATTTTGCCCACCACACATAATACTTTTTTTTTAAAACACGAACATTTTGTGGTGTATAGTCATCTTAATTTAGAGAATGATTTCTCCCATAATATCTAATTAAGATTTGGCAGTCTTTTGCAAAGTGACTTTTCCCTTGAGTACTTGCCTACTATTGTTCATGGCTATTTCTACTATATCTCTCAACAATTCTATAGGCTGGAGAAATTAGCGTTTTTGACCACTGTAAATTACTTTGAGACAATTCACTTCTGAAGAAGTATTTCGAAATAGTAGAAAGAAAATGTTTATCATATTTCATTTTATAAACACTGATTTTACTGAATTGGCCAACGACTGCCATTAACACATTGTTCCATTATGATTTATATGGCTATGCAACATGTTGTTAGTAAATAATAACTTCTTACATTTTCCGTTTCTTGGTGTTACTCCTTCATTCATTAGTTATATCTCATTGTAAATGCTGAAGGTTTACTCTAGGCCAAAGATCCCGAATATGATTTGAAAGATGGTAGCTCTGCGTGAAAATATTTCATTTTATCTTTTTGTCAGAATTTCACAATCCTGCCTTTAGCGCAGGCTCCCTTCCAGCATTGCACTAGGGTGCCTGTGTTTGAACTAAGCAATACACAGTGCGCCAGCGCAAGCAGGGAAAAGTAATGCATCTTATATTAGTAGATGTGGAGCATTTCTGCTCTTTCAGCCCACAGAATGTGGCAGCAATTTTGCTTATTGGCTCTTATTGCGTGACACGTTAGAAAATATGCCCCATAACCGTTTACCATCTATATACTGGAGCGCCTTGCTCCAGGAACAAGGTTGAAATGTATTCACTGAAAGGTACCTGAACAGATTTCCCTTGCTGAAATCCGGAAGGTAGCAGTATTGGGACAATCTACAGATTCTGCAAGTCGTTTTGCATATATGCAGCCTCAATTGCTGAAGATGACTGGTTTTGTATTCTGCTCTCACATTTTCTCTTCTTTGTCATGAATAGCCTAGTCATGAAGCATATTGCCTTCTACTTAATTCTCCAAAAAAGAGTTAAGACGCTAACGGGAGCTGGGAAGTGTTTTGATTTCTTTATTTAATGGTGCTTAAACCGCCTGTTCATCACAAGACAGAACATACACAAATATTGTGTTGTCATGTCTGTAGACGTCTTGGCTGCTGTAATACTATTAGAGCAAATAACATTTCCACCTGAGAACCTGAAAACGTGCTCAATAGAACATATGGTTAATTAAAACCACAAGTGCATTAACCCCCTGTGTTTCCCTAGCAGTCTGTGGGACTTAAAGGTCTATTATTTGAGCTAAATGTTTTCTTTTGTTTTCACCTAGTGAACGTGTTCAGTTTGCTTCAAAACGATACAAGCTAGCAGTATTCTAGTGTGCTATTTTAACATAGACTGAGGTCCTGTCATGTTGTTTATTTGGTCTGGATTGAAAAAGGTAATTTGTCTGATGCATCCCGTCTGCGCATTCGTTAAGTAACAGGGCAGCGCTTCTTGATACCTTTAATGGGCTTCTATTAGCGACTTGCTTATTTTCCAGAGTGGCTCGTGCTTCATTTTGCATAAGCAGTAGGGACATCTCTGCCATTATCCTGCGCAGACCATTGTGCAGCTCGCGTGGCAGCACCAAAGGACGCTCACAAAGAAGCCGTTTCAGAGCAGAGTGAGCCTCTGCTGTGCAGTGTCAATGATGGAAAGATGTCATACGAGGCCTAACTTGCAGCATTGTGTTAATGACGTTTTTTCATTGGCTGTGAAGAGACAGATGATGCTTTTTCGTAAGGCATGAAGGGCAGCGATATTTATCTTTCTGGTGATGCAGAAGCATACATACTCCATTGTGCCTCTCGATAAAATCTTACTTTTCGAAGTGAGAGGATGTAACAAAAAGCATAGAGCAAGGAGCGTTTTATGAGATTATTCCAAACCCCACTGGCAATCTTAACTACTTGCTTCTCAAGAGGAACGCCTGCGATGTTTACCTACTTAAACTGTAAAAGCAGTTTCATGTATAGCGCACGAAGTTTAGCAGGAAATCCGGAGGCCGGTTCACAAAAGCATTTATGAGTTCGGAAAGAAGCACTACAGGCGTTTTTTTTACCTAGTCTTCCATTCTTTTGTAAATCAGCCCCGAACGGTGGAACATCTTTATTTTAACTAACTGTATATGACAGTTCAGACTAGGCCTCAGTTTTCTCATTTCTTTTATGAGTCCTGAATAACTGCCATGCTTGAAGAAGTGGGGAGACATGTTCCTCAGGTTTCTTGATTGAGAAGCAAGGCCCTCTCTTCTCCGAATTCTTTGTACCACAGATATTATGTTAACCTCCTCCTCTAGATCTTTGCCATGCTTCCCCGAAAGGGGTTACCTGTTTGTGGGTATTGGACAGCATTCTATTCAGCAGAAGGGACTTGGTGTGGATGTAACTTCGTATGTGAATTTCATCCTACGCCACTAATTACCAAAATTTGCAGGTTGCTCATTGTTGCTAGGTGTTGTTACTTATGCTACATGTCTGTCAGGAATCAATGCGTTTGCTGTTTGTTTTCCACAGCTTTTTATGCACACCTTTTCGATTTTGAATGTTCAATCTTATGGTATATTTGTTGGGTGAACAACAATCATCCCAAAAAAGATGTTTGCATTGGCACAAGTGGTGGGTTAGGTCAGAGCTTATTGCACATAATTAATGAGCAAGTAAATTCATTGACTTCTACTTGAACAATGTAAATATTGCATGGATTATGATGAGACAAAGCTAATAGGTCCAAGCCTTGCCCAGTCAAATTATTGCTCATTTTTCAAAGATCCGTAAGCTTTTCTTTTAGACAATAGAATTACCCCTCAGGAGACACAGGATTTCCAGACTCGGGATTCACAGAGCTATCCCTCTGGCTACACTAAACTCACAGGTGACAGTTTTCAACACACAGGTTTTTTAGATTCAGGATTCACAGATAAGAGCTATCTCTCTTTTCATACTAATCTTGCAGGTGATAGTTTTGAACATACAGTATTTTCAGGTTCAGGATTCACAGAATAGAGTTATCTCTCCCGTTACACCAACCTTACAGGGGATAGTTTTCAACAGCAAAGCTATCTTTTAAGTTAACCCTGATATCACAGGCATTAACTTTCAAGCAGTGGAGCCATAAATTAGATTTCACACACCTTATGCGCTCAGTTCTCACTCCATAGAGCTACTCTTCAGGTGATACAGAAATTAAGTATTTTATAGCAGGTTAGCCTGCAGCGATCTACCTCAGGTAACACACCATTTAATTTTTTTTAACAATAGACACCAGTACTACCTTTTGAGCTACATGCCAACTTTAGGTTCAGGCTGTGGACAGCAGGGCTTTGCCACAGCACATACATGACAGACACATTCAAGCCACAGAGAACAGAGCAATAAGGCTGGCTAACACCTTAGGCAGCAGCACTCTTGTTCAGGTTTATCAAACCCAAGGCATTAGCCTGCAGGCGCATAGTTGATTTTACACTTATAAAAGGGTTTTGGCTTTAGACAGCAGAGCTGTCCCTCAGAACAAAATTTGTAGTTGTTAGTCAGACACAGCAGAACTGTATGTGAGGTTTCGCAAACAGGCTTAGGCTTTCCAAACTTGAGCTACTGCTCTCCATTCACCAGTAATACATCCGTGCTTTGACTTTAGACAGCAGAACGATTCCTCATGATACACATAGTTACAGTCTTAGGCTTCAGGTAGCTGAGCTATCACTCAAATGTCACCGTAGGTACAAGGTCTTACTTCAGGCAGCCACGCCATCTCACAGGTTCATCATCACATAGCAGAGCTATCTCTGCTTTTACTGCTGTTACACAGTTACAGGTTCAGGCTTCGGGTAGCAGAGGTACTACTCTAGTGACACATAAGTTACAAGGTCTTACTGCAGACAGCTAAGCTATCTCACAGGCTCAGCCTCACGTAGGCAGAGCTATCTCTCATATTATACCGGGTTACAGGTCCAGGCTTCAATTATCGGGGTTATCCATCAAGTGACATAGCTACAAGGTCTTACTGCAGATAGAAGTATCTAACTCACATGCTCAGCCTCACATAGCAGAGCTATCTCTCACGTTACACATAATTGCCACTCTTAGGCAACAGCACTATTGCACAGTTCTTAATACATTACTAAGCAAAAATAACGGAGCTCAAGCAAATTGTTGAGGCTTACACTGGGTGTCAGGAAAAAGCTGGAACCTTGTCATTTGAAGTCCAGCTTCTAAATTGTTGTCCACTGTGTACCCTGCTCTGTCCTTTCTCTAACTTATGCAGCCTTATGTAATTCTTTACTCTTTCCAGTTTAGGTATTTTAATTTCGTGTATAAGTATAAGTGATGCATCAAATCAGTGCATTAGTTCTAACACTTTATGAAAAATATCTTACCTACATGGTCTGTTTTCTTTTCATAGCTATCTCTCGCCTTTGCATTTCTCAGACTCTCTGTCATTTCCTCTATCACACTGTCTTACAGACTGCCAAACTAATCCCAACACATGTAAATGTGATATTTTTCTCTAGCTGTAGTGTCTTCGCTCCCAGTTCACTCCTGCACCAGTAACTCGTAGAGATACTTTGTAACTAGTGTAATGTGACCTGACCTTTTGAAGTAGAGACACAGAGCCTCATTACGAGGCAGGGACGGGGCTAAGGGGGGGCCCCTGCATGGCCCATGCCCATGGAACCCGTCAGCACCCTCGGAATGCGCAATGTCTGCCATAGCAGACAGGGCACATTTTGAGGGTGCTGGGGGAATCGTCTTTGCGACAGAATTGGCCTCCACTCCCTGAGTGCAGAGGCCAATGCCACTGCACTGTTCCCACCGGCCAGCCTGGCAGAAACATCATATTATGGCCGTGGGGAGGCTGCTAGATTGACGGTAGCCTCCTCACCATCGTGTTGGTGGTCAGGTCCAGGGACCCCACCGTGGCCCCCTGCACCTGTTCTCCACCGGCCTTTTCATGGTGGTATTACTGCCATGAAAAGGCTGGCGGAGAACGCGGTTGCAATCAGGAGGGTGTTGTTGCATGCTGGCTGATTGCAGTTTCCACCACCGTCAAACCATCGGGATCACCAATCCCAGCGGAGACGGCGGTACCCTGGCAGTCGGACCACCAGGGTCTTAATGTGGCAGTTGGACCACCACAGCAGCGGCGGTCCTGACCGCCACCGCGAGGCTGGGGGTTTCATGACCGTCAGCCTTGTAATGAGGCCCTCAATCTTTTATTGAATGTAAATATTTGCATTTCTTTAATTGTATTATTTAAAAAATGATAAAATTGTATTATTTTATAATTAATAATTTTTACAGGAACACAGATAGTGAGCATTGTGAGGGTGCCGGGCAGGGGGACCCCTGTACTGCCCATGCCAACTGCGTGGGCAGTGCCCCCCCCATAGCCCCCTGCATCTGTTCTCTGCCAGCCTTTTCATGGCGGTGAAACCGCCATGAAAAGGCTAGCGGAGAACCTGGTCATAATCAGCAGGGTGATGCTGACTTGGGCCCGTCATCATCGAAGATCCCGGCGGAGATGGTGGTAGGTGGCGTGGCTGCCCGCCAAACTTGTAATGTGGTGGTTGGGACTGCTACAACCGCAGCGATCCAACAGCCACCATGAGTGTGGCGTTCTGAGAACCGCCACACTCGTAATCAGGCCCATAGTGTTGGTGTTTTCGCAGATTTAGTTGTACGTTTTGTAGTTTTATTCATTAGGTTTTGGGCTAGGTTTGTGTAGAGTTTCTTTGTATTGTTTTGTTACATTTTGTTATGTTATGTGCTTTGTGTTGATTGAGAATAACATACATACTAAATTTGAAGTTGCTCTTTTTGTGGGTGGGTATTGTGTTTTAATTTACAGGTTTAAATTACCAAGGTGTCCTATCCATGTTTGGCTTTTGCATTTCCTTTTTATGGGAAATCAGTTTTAGTTTTTAGGAAACTTTGATTTCCTTTCTTTTTTGTGTTGTTTCCAGGAGCATTTCTTTTTTAAACACTTTTTTTGGTGATTCTTTTAGTCTTTGCATTGCTTTGATGGATCTCTTTTGAAACAGTTTTATTTTTGCATTTTATGGGCCTTTTTGGAATTATTTTTTCCACCTTTGGTGGATTATGGTTTTTGGGTATGAATATGGAGCAGGAGTTGAAGCTACAAAACAGTAAATTAAATTTACATTCCTTGTTCAGGGTAGGAAATAGTATATTTTATGAATTATGTGAATTTTATGTGATTGCCACTTCTTAAATGATATTTTATATGATGTAATTAATTTTTAAAATCTACTTAAGTTTTGATTTGAGATTTGTGGCTTGTGAGATTAACATTTTGTACATAATTTACATGGATATTTTTTCTTATTGGAATTTTAGTTTGATTTCTTTTGTGGCTAATGCATTAAAATATATGGAGCAGGAGCTGAAGCTACAAAACAGTAAATTCAATTTACATTCCTTGTTCAGGGTAGGAAATAGTATATTTTATGAATTATGTAATTTTATGTGATTGCCACTTCTTAAATGATATTTTACATGACGTAATTAATTTTTAACATCTACTTAAGTTTTTATTTGAGATTTGTGGCTGGTGAGATTAACATTTTGTACATGATTTACATGGATATTTTTTCTTATTGGAGTTTTAGTTTGATTTATTTTGTGGCTAATGCATTAAAATAATACACTTATTTATTTAAAACACTTATTTTATGCTTCTTTGGATCATATTTTTGATTTATTCAATCTTTTATAGGATAATATGCATTTTATAACAGGGGTTTAGTTACTGATTCTATGTAGTGCACTTCTTTGTTGTTAATAAAGAATTTCACTTTACATTTAGCTTGTTGTACATTTTATTGTTTTGTGTGCTAACATTAGGTTTCATTTATGCTACTAATTGTTTCAATTGTAGTTTTTGGTAGCTGTGTTCCTTTTGTATGGCTTCTATAACTTTATAGATTATAGGTTGGGTTCTGCCTAGTGTGCATTGGAAGACATTGTGCCATGCTTCTACTGTGTTGTTGATTTTGGCTTCTTGAGCCATGGTGCTGTTGTAGACATTCCATCATGGTAATTTGGGATGGTGTCCGTCTCCAGAGAGGTGCAGTCTGCCAACCCAAGTATCTTCAAAATAATCAATTGGGGGCTAAATTTGTGTTCAATATTTTGGTAGAAAGCACTTTCTATGAGTAAATTATAGTGGTTAGCTACCTCTGTGACAGGGGCATAGGCTAGTTCAATATTTATTTATTTCAAAGGCAAATTGACTGTTGCATATTCTACACTTAGTGAAAACTGTTGGAATGGTCCCCTTTGACTGAAATAGTAGTAATAACCCTGGGTGGCTGTGTGTGGGGAAGGTTTTAAAAAGTTTAAATCATGGACTTTCAAAAACTATTATTATTTTATGTGGGCAGTAGGTGGTAGTTTTAATTTTATTGCAGTGTCTTAGTTTTTACTACCTGCTACATTGTTTATTAGGTAGTTGGGCATATATGCATGACATATTTGTTTTGATCATTACCATGTATGGTGTATATCTGAGTGAATGGTGTGAGGCATATTTTGAAAGGTTCATCTATCATCCTCATTTGACATTGACTTGGGGCCTCATTATGACTTTGTCGGTCCGACCATCAGACCGGCAAAGCCACGTGGGTGAGACTGATGTCATGCTGACGGTATCGCAGTTGTCTTATTAAGATGTTTCCACCAGGCTGGCCATTGAAAACATCGTATTATGACGTCTCTGCCAGTCAGCCTGGCGAAAACAGTGGGACAGCATCGGTCTCTTCTCCCTAAAGCGACACACCAGCATAGCAGACAGTGCGCATTCCGAAGGTACTGGCAGGGGGGGGCCTGCACTACCCATGCCCCTGTCGCCCCAACTCTGGCTTTCAGACAGACTTTCAAGGCTGGCGGAAAGTGGAGTCATGATTAGCCGGTGGTGCCACCATGGGCACCGCAGTGGCTGACCACGACTCTGACTGCCGCCAACCCGTCGGGATCCATGATCCCAATGTCATAATCTGGCAGTCAAACTACCAAGAGTGTGGCGGTCTGACTGCTACTGCGGGTTTGGCAGTCTTCAGCCCACCAAACTCATATTGAGGCCCTTAGTTTTAATAGGTTATCTGCTGTAGAAAATATTTGAATTCGTTTTTAATTGTTCAGTTTATCAGGTAAGAGGAAGTGTTCCTCATTATGCATAGTTGGTTTGTTTTCAAGTATTTGGAAATCTTAGTACCTTCTAGGGACAGATGGGGTCTCACTGCTGGCTTTTTTAGTTCATGTAATCAAGCCTTTTAGAGTGGGTATATCTAGTAGCTATCCTCTGATGTGTTCGGGGACTTTAAGGAGATATCTGTTAGTATTTTAGCTGTGGGCTCCTGAGAGTAAGGGCCTCATTATGAGGTTGGTGGGCTGCCAGCCCTCGGGAGAGGAGACCCCCGCAGTCCACTTACAAGGTTTCCACAGAAAACGGAGGTTTTCGCTGGTCTGCCCAGTGGACACCATGCAGCAGCATTGGCCTTGGCTCAATGAGTACCCGCCATGGAAAGGCTGGTGAAAACAGGAGTTGTGATCATCACCGCAGTGCTGAGTTCAGCGTTGCTGCGGCTCACCACAAGTCCGACCACTGTCAGCCTATTGGGAACCATGTTCCCGCTGGTGACGATGGTCCCTTGGCGGTCCAACCACCATGGTTGTAATGTGGCAGTTGGATCGCCTGGAGTGCGCCGGTCCTTGGACCGCCAGACTTGTAATAATGCGCTTAGTGCTTACCTCTCTTAAATCTTGCAATATGTGCCTTACTTCTTTTTCTGTCACATTTAGGGGGTGGTTGTGTGCCCTTACATTAGTTACAATATCATTGTGTGTAGTGGTCCTCCCATCACAAGCTTTAGAGTAATATTTAGTGCATTTCCAATTGATTCTGTGCTGCTACTTTCTTGACTGTAGAGTAGCCTATGTAAGATAATCATTGCTTTCCTTTCTGTGATATGCTGTATCTGAATTACATTTTTTAAATGTTTAATGCGTTTGTTGTTGAAATACAATTTTTTTTAACTCATTTTACGTTTTATACTTTCATGTATATTTTTGCTGGATGTTGTATACTTTATTTGCAGGATTCCTTTTGGTGGTGTTACAATGTGTAACAGGTGATTTATTTTCTGTTGGGTTGAAAAAAGTGCATTAGTTTGATTTTAAACTTGTGTTTGTTTGTAGCTAGTGAGGGCTGAGGCAGTTAGGTTTTATTTTTAAAGCATTTTAAGTTGAGTTCCTATGTAGTTATATTTTAAATGTACTTACTTTTTGTTTGTATTTTTCCAATTATGTGAGTAGATGTCAGCAGATTAGCAGTTTATCGATGTTTTAGAAAATTTGTTTGGGTAAATGTAGAGAGATAGAAGTAATTGAGTGTTTTGTTACTTATTTGTTAATTACATTTTTTAACAGTGATGAATTTTGTATTTTGGTTTAACGATATGTTTTACTTACTTGTGAAGATAGTATCTATCTATCTATCTATCTATCTATCTATCTATCTATCTATCTATCTATCTATCTATCTATCTATCTATCTATCTATCTATCTATCTATCTATCTATCTAGCTATCTACCTATCTATCCATCTACCTATCTGGAGTACTGCCATCTCTTTTCTTGTAAGAAACCACATCATCCATAACACTCATGGCCCCAGGAGACAGTCCCTGCTACGACCAGCAGCTGTGCAACATTGTCAGCGCAACAAAGTGTGTTATTCAGTCCCGCAGTGTAGGAGTACTGGCATCTCTTTTTTTGTAAGGATTCACATCATCCATAACACCCAGGGCTCTAGGAGGCATTCCCTTCCATGACTAGCATCTGAGCAGCATTGTCAGCAGTACAAAATGCATTATTCAGTCCCGCACTGCAGGAGTACTGGCATCTCTTTTCTTGTAAGGAACTACATCATCCATGACACCCAGGGTCCCAGGAGGCAGTCCCTGACATGACCAGCAGCTATGCAGCATTGTTGGTGATACACAGCAAGTTATTCAGTCTTCAACACCTGTCGGAACACGGAGGAGGCTGGGCTGAACCACCCCTGAGGGTTTACTATGCATATTCTAAAGTATTGTTGATCTTAGTCCATTCATTTCTGGAATTACTATATTGCTCACTGACAGTACATGTTTATTGAGGGACATTCCCTCTTGTGATGTCCTTTTTAACCCAGTGATTTTTTTAAAATTTATTAATTGACTGAAATGTTTTTGGCTGAGCCCACTTTTTGGATTAGAGAGTCTTTTGTTTCTTTTACATTCCTGCATAATATATTTGTCTGTGCTGATTATTTGTTATGAACTATTGACTCACAAATTGGTGAAATTCTTGGATCGGTACTACAGTTTATCATAAATCATTGGGTTACCTAATTAAGTGGAGGACCTATTAGTTTTGTCTCCTGTTTGTCCAAACAAGTTATTTGACATTGAAAGAAGGGGAGGAACCTTACATGGACGGTTGAGACTTCCGTAGGGTGGACTTGTATGGAAAATTGTTCAGTCAAATCTGTCTATATTTCCTGAGCCTTGAGGATGGGTAAGAGGAAGCACACCATAGCTGCCAGTAAAGTGTTGTGTCCTAGTGAAATGCATTCGTCCATTAAGAAATATATTTCAGGTGCTATGGGATGATCGATAAATAAATTACAAGTGTAGAAGAGAGTTTGTTTACATGTGATGAGCACTAACAGCCCCTGCAGTTAGTGCTCATCATCGACTCCGCTACCATCCCTAGCACTGGTGAAACTGCAATCACTGGCAAAGGTGATAATGGGTGTATACAAACTATGGTCAGAGTGTATTTCTACCTCTGAAATGTACTCCCCACCTCCACCTAAATGTATTAGCCACAGCCATGCCCCATTGTCACTGATTGGACCAAGGAGAATGCCCAGAATAGGAGAATGAACTCCACAATCAAACCCTCTGTTATACCCACCACTAACAAGGCTGTAATGAAAAAAGTCCCCCCAAAGCACCTAAACCCACTACTGAATATTTTGAGAATTTATGTGGCATGACTAAATTTTGGAATTGTCTGTTAAATTGTCCTTGGACTCCCTGACCAATGGGTTAAAGCAAGTGGAAAGTAAAACAGCCACTTGCTTGAATTTTTTGAAGACCTTCTCTGTAGGGCCCTCAACAGCACCTTCCCAGGTAACTCATGTGTTGCCTTCACTTCTACTGCACACAGTCGACACACAGCTGTATCTAATACTTCCACCCCCACAAGAACCCTTGGCTAAGCCAATTTCTAGAAATGCATGTGTTGGATGTACACAGGAGTTATCTAGCCACACATGTAGGCAATCACATAGAGTATCCATGGGTGTGGAAACGTCCAATAGCGAGACTTTGACCTGTCGTATTACAAGTGCTTCGGCTTGTGGTGCACCACCTTCAAGCCAATTAACTTTGACAACTTATTGTTTGGACCTTACTCCAGCTATTACACGTTATATATTAGTTTGGGCCAATGTACTTACTCTACCATGCCAAGAGAAGGAAACATGGACCTCTTTGAGGAATAAGTCCTTAAATTAGATTGATACTAGATCAGGCTTGACAGGGCCCCTCTTTGAAGATATAAAGATGGTTAGGGCAGTCAAATGGGTAGGAAAGGGCCGCAAACTTCTACCGGGAGAATGTGTGGTGTTATCTTTTTAAACGCCATGGCTGGTGTACACTGATCGGACCCATAAAACTGTCCAGCCGTTATATCGCACCTCTTCCGATAGGATACTTTTACCAACCAGATAGAATACTAGATATGCATAGATTCTAAACGCAACTGCATCCAGGTGCATCAAATGGCATACTGACTCACAATCATTACCAGAGTTTATCAACGTTAGATGGCCTGGACTGACTCAGCAAGGAAGATTGTGAAGATCATGACGGGGTGTGAAGCAGGATCCAGAGTCTTGATCAGAATGGCATGAGCTCCCTTGCACAGATTGAATGCAACTCATGCACACTGCCTATTGTAACTACCTCTCCTAAAAATAACTATAATGGCGGTTTCATCTGAAAGTCAATCAGAAAGATTTCCTGCAACATATGCAGGATTTTTAATTTGGAATGTGGCAGGCCTTCAAAATAAAATAACAAACACAGAGTGGTTAGACTTTGTAGCAGTGTTTTACTTCCTCTGTCTACAGGAGACCTGGCTTTTGAATCCTCTACACATTAACGGATTTAGAAAATATCATGTTCCAGCTATTCAATCTAGCCAAGGTAGATCAAAGGGTGGGTGTTGCACGTATGTTTCTAATAATGTTTGTTAGATCTCACTCTGTATGTAAATCCACGCACCACGATGTAAGTAAACTCTGTTTATTTAAAGGTAAACATGAAAAAACGAAGAGAGTAAACACATCCTAACCATCCTGCTTCAACTCATCCAGCATCTCCGACTACATTTGAGAACCCACTTATATTATGTCACGGTTACCAGACTTGACAACCATGTTCTACATAGAGACAAAGATTATCAAGCACCTCCCTCACATATTACACAATAACGTTGAAGATACCAACAATAATTACACAAAAACATTAAGCAGCCAATATACAAAACCAGCCCACCCATTTTATCACAAAGTATTTTAAATAGAATGGTGTTAAGACACTTCTATTAGAGCTCCTTTTGATGGCCATCTGTTCCTTGGCAATACCACCATCTTGTTTGAATGTTTGTTCACTGTCACTGAGACCAAACAATCCTTTCCAAACCACCACTCTATTTAAATTCCAAATCCAATTACCTTAACTTGTAATCGCATCAGTGAAAACCTTTATCACACTCATAGACTTCGACCACTTGCTGTTCTCACTTGTCAGTCCAGGTTGTCCTATCACTCAGTCACCTACATTGACTTCAGTCTTCTTGAGTGTATTTCTCCTGTAAAAATGTTTTTACTAGCTCTCATGATGTTTTCCTCTTTAAGATTCCACCCCTCAGAAATTGCTCTCTTCCCCTTGTTACTCAAAAACTTGTTCACCCAAGATGGTTCCAAAATTATATTAGGTTGTCTACCCTGAAGCAGAGCAAATGGAGTTTCGCATGTGACTAAATCAGGTATGGATCTATACGCACTTGTTATACTTAACACTTCTTCCTTCTAAGATAAGTGCTTACTTTTTGCCAAAGAAATTGTTCCTTTTATACTCGATTGAACCTCTCTACCATCCCATTCGTTTTGGGACAGCATAGGCCACACTTTTTATCTTTAATACCACACCCTTCCAAAAATACCTCCATCTCTTTAGACACTAGTTGCACACCATTATCCGTTAGTAAAGTTTCTGGAATCCCTTCCCTTTACATCAATTCCTTTAGAAATGTAGGCCCTCATTACAACCCTGGCGGTCGGTGATAAATCAGCGGTAATACCGCCAATAGGCCGGCGGTAATAAAAATGGAATTATGACCACGGCGTAAACCACCAACACATACAGCCACTTTAACATTCCGACCGCCACGGTGGTAGCAACAAACTCCGCGGCGGTAACCGCCAACAGACAGGCAGAAGACAATGTACCGCCCACTCCATTATGACACACCAATCCCCCACCTTTTCCAGAGCGGTACCAACGCCATCAAAAGCACGTCAGAAACAGTACACAGAAGGGAAACGACTCACCTCTCGACACTCAAGGAAAAACGACGACGCCATGGAGCCCGAACTACAGATCTTCCTCATGCTGATATGCCTCTTCCTACACCAGGAACACGAACGCCGGCAAAGACGACCACGGTGAGTACCGCACCTGGCAAACCAGGGTGGGGGGAGGAAAAAGAGAGTGAGACACACACGCAACAAGCAGCACCCCCACCCCCACGCCCAACACCATACACACAAACAGATGCAACAACATCACATATACACCCAGTAACCCTCAGGTTATAACACAAGGACAAAAGGAATTGATTAAATTGAGTGTAACATGACAAATTTAGATAAATATGTCCTTAAAGCACTAAACAGTATGTACAATATATACAAATGGAGGGACAATGCCCACTCCAAAATGTCCGTGGCCCACAGGGCCATAACACATAGGCCAAGGCCACACTTGACTCCTGCCTCAATATGGAGAGAACACTGCAGGGACATCAGGTGGAAAACACTCAGGCACCTCAGGGGGACTGGGAATAGGGGGGCACCTCAGCCGGAAGATGGTACAATGCCACTGCTCCTGGAGGGGGCTACATGCCCTCTGCGATGTCCTGGGGAGTGCAAAGCCACAGTCTCTCATGTGGGTGGTTTGCCCACTGCTTGGTCCTGGGGAGTGCAAAGCCACAGTCTCTCAAGTGGGTTTTTTGCCCACTGCTTGGTCCTGGGGAGTGCAAGGCCACAGTCTCTCTAGTGGGTGGTTTGCCCACTGCTTGGTCCTGGGGAGTGCAATGCCACAGTCTCTCAAGTGGATGGTTTGCCCACTGCTTGGTCCTGGGGAGTGCAAGGCCAAAGTCTCTCTAGTGGGTGGTTTGCCCACTGCTTGGTCCTGGGGAGTGCAAGGCCAAAGTCTCTGAAGTGGGTGGTTTGCCCACTGCTTGGTCCTGGGGAGTGCAAAGCCACAGTCTCTCAAGTGGGTGGTTTGCCGACTGCTTGGTCCTGTGGAGTGCAAGGCCACAGTCTCTCAAGTGAGTAGTTTGCCCACTGCTTGGTCCTGGGGAGTGCAAGGCCACAGTCTCTCAAGTGGGTGGTTTGCCCACTGCTTGGTCCTGGGGAGTGCAAATCCACAGTCTCTCTAGTGGGTGGTTTGCCTACTGCTTGGTCCTGGGGAGTGCAAAGCCACAGTCTCTCTAGTGGCTGCCTTCTTCCACTGGTTCTGGTGGGGGCCTTGTGCCCAGTGTGCTTCATGCTGGCAAGGAGGGGGTGAGTGGATGCCTTCTTCCACTGATTCTGGAGGGGGCCTTGTGCCCAGTGTGCTTCATCCTGGCAAGAAGGGGGTGAGTGGATGCCTTCTTCCACTGGTTCTGGAGGGGGCCTTGTGCCCAGTGTGCTTCATCCTGGCAAGGAGGGGGTGAGTGGATGCCTTCTTCCACTGGTTCTGGAGGGGGCCTAGTGCCCTGTGATGCTGATCCTGGATGGTGCAAGGTCACAGTCTGTCACCTGGGTGTCACACCTACAGGTGTTGCAGGGGCCAGGACCCACTAAAGACCATGTAGTCACGATTACACACTGCTCGCCGGCGGTGACGGCTGCTCAGTAGATGGCAGTTGCGGGGCTGGTGGCGGTGTTGTCAGTGGTGGTGGAGGCTCCAGCCCTTCCCCTGCAGCCTCAGACAGCTGCCCACTGGGGCTGCTCCTGCTGGCAGTGGTGCTGCTGGCGGTGCAGGTAGTGGTGCTGGTGGTGGTGCAGGTGGCGATGTCGTCAGTGGTGGGGGGAGACTCCAGCCCTTCCCC
This sequence comes from Pleurodeles waltl, assembly GCF_031143425.1. Classification (NCBI taxonomy): domain Eukaryota; kingdom Metazoa; phylum Chordata; class Amphibia; order Caudata; family Salamandridae; genus Pleurodeles; species Pleurodeles waltl. The sequence goes on along the minus strand of NC_090437.1, from coordinate 712,329,867 downwards.
TGCAGCCTCAGACGGCTGCCCACTGGGGCTGCTGCTGCTGGGAGTGGTGATACTGGCGGTGCAGTTGGCAGTGCTGGTGGCGGTGCGGGTGGCGGTGCTTTCAGTGGTGGGGGGAGGCTCCAGCCCTTCCCCTGCAGCTTTGGATGGCTGAAGTGCCATGCCTGGTGTTGTTTGCCCAGATGCTGCTCCAGCCCCATACTCCAGATCGATCCTGCCTGCGGCATCAGTTCCTTTAACATTGGCCTTGGCAGCTGTTGGCCCCTTCCTGCCCTTGGCAGATGATAATGCCTCCTTGCTTCTGCCAGCTGGTGTTCCCTTCCTGCCCTTGCTGGCTGGTGTTCCCTCCTTCCCCTTGCTGGCTTGTGTTCCATCCTTCCCCTTGCTGGCGTTCCCTCCTTCCCCTTGTTCGCTGGTGGTGCCTCCCTCCACTTGCTGGCTGATGGTACCTCCTTCCCCTTGCTGGCTGGTGGTGCCTCCTTCCCCTTGCTGGCTGGTGTCCCCTTCTTGCCCTTGCTAGCTGGCGGCCCCTTCTTGCCCTTGGCAGGTGGTGCAGGCACACTGGCTGTGCTGATGGGTGCCTCCTTGGAGCCTCTCACACCTGCAGTAGCTGCAAAAACTACAGTGGCTGTGGACTGGGTGGCTGAGGTGCTGGGCTGGGTTCTGGCCACCCTGGCCCGAAGTGAAGGACGGGAGGGGAGGGGCAGGGAATAGGTCAAGCCTTTTAGGGACACTGGGGCTGGAAGAAGGTGAAGGTTTGGGAGTGGAGGAAGAGGGAGTGGTGGTAGGAGGTGTCTGTCTGCTGTGTCTGGGTGCAGGTGCATGGGCTGGATGCTGTTGTGAGGTGGATGGTTTTTGGGTGTCTGAGTGCTTGCGTTTGTGTATTTTGGGAGGAGGGGGCACAGACACATTGGGAGAGGACACAGGGGACATGTGCATGGATGTGGGGGTGGTGACTGCCAGTGAGGGGCGTGTTGTGATAGGTGTGCTGGTGATGGAGGTAGTGGATGAGGATGTAGTGCATGCAGGTGTGAGTAGAGACGCTACTGGGAGGCAGGTGGACGAGCAGGAGGAGGGGGACAGAGTGGAGGCAGTGGATGTTGGTGTGTCTGCATCTGGATGGTGCTTGTGTGAGTGCCTATGGGATGAAGTATGGTGCTTGTGTTTGGCTGAGCCACTTCTGTGTGTTGATTTGGGTGCATGCAGGTCTGAAGGTGTGCTTGGGACAGGCTGGGTTTGAGGGGATTGTGACTGGGTAGAGGAAGTTGGAGAGGGGAGGCTAGAGACAGGGACAATGGCTGCCATCAGTGAGTTGGCCAGAGCCTGGAATGGTCTCTGTTGGGCTGCCACGCCAGAGTGAATGCCCTCCAGGTATGCATGTGTTTGTTGCAAATGCCCTCCTAGACCCTGAATGGCATTCAGTATGGTTGACTGCCCAACAGAGAGGGATCTAAGGAAGTCAATATCCTCCTCACTGAGGGCAGCAGGGCTGACTGGGGCAGAGCCTAAGGTGCCTGGGGCGAAGGAGATGCCCACCATCCTGGGTGAGCGGGCACGGGAAACTCATTGAGGGGCTGCTGGGAGGGCGGTGCTGGTACAGGGGTGTGGGCTGTGTCTGTAGTTGGGGTGGGCACAGAGGTGTCCGCCACTGCCACGGAGCTTCCATCAGAGGAGGTGTCTCTGTCGGCACTGTCCCCTCCTGTCTCTGTCGTGGTGCTCCCCTCGCCCTACGTCCCACTGGTGCCCTCACCATCTGTGGATTCGGCCTCCAGGCCCATGTGGGATGCAGCTCCCTCCATCATTGGTACCTCTGCTCCTCCGCCAGATGATGCTAATGCACACAAGGACAGGGTGACAAAACAAAAAGGGGGGAAAAGACAGAGGATACACTTGGTCAATGCCAGCAACAACACTACCGTTGGCGTTCACAACTCACAGGGAACAGCCCTATGCACTAGGCCATGCACTACCAGTTACAATGCTAGTCACCAGGCCATGGGGTACAATGCCTAATGCCATTAGCTGCACACCTGAAATCCACAGGAACCTGCCCAGTAGTAGATGCTCACTAGCATTTTTTGGGGCTGGAGTGCATCTGAGCTTGCCCATCATGAAACCTACCCTGCCATGTTCGCCCTGGCCTAGGGGCACCCACAGCCCACATCCCTCACCCAGGTAACACCTTAACGCGCGGAAAGTCATGATTCTGAATCTGTACTCACCCCCTTGTGGCTGCTGTGATGCCTTCAAACGCCCATCCAACTCCCGATAGGCCACCGCCATGATGCGGAAAATCAGGGGGGTCAGGGTATGACGGGCACCCCTTCCTCATTGGAAGGCCAGCTCCAGCTGCATCTCCGCCATCTTCCTTGCCCAGCAGCGCAGGTCCTCCCACCGATTGCAGCAGTGGGTGCTCCGCCTGTCAAAGACCGCCAGGGTCCGCACCTCCTTGGTGATGGCACGCCAAATACCCTTTTTCTGATGGGTGCTGACCTGCAGAAAAAGATACAGCAGAAAAGGTATTATTCATACCGTTTGGACTGTTGTACTCATGGCCAAACATATCCCTCCCATCCCCTTACGCACAGACATTGCCCACCGAACATGCAGCACTCTGCACAGGACCCCTCAGCACCCCCCTACACAAGGCTTACACACACAGCACTCCATACATTCATGCCCTACGCATAGTGCTCACAGTGTACTCACCTATTTGTCTGGAGGACCATAAAGTAAAGGGTACTGGGGTAGGACCCCATCCACTAGTCTCTCCAACTCTTCGGAAGTGAAGGCAGGGGCCCTTTCTCCACACACTCGAGCCATGGTCACTTCCAGACACAGGTTCCAGCAGCACTTGCAGTGTAGGTCCTCTCCTGTTGAAGGTCAGGTAGCAAGTGAGTGAACAGATAGAAAATGGCGGTCACGTCCACAGCGGTGCATACCGTCACCACCAGCGTACATCACCACTGGGTTCTGGAACCAGTAGGCTACAATGATAACCAATGCAGTGTTGCATGGCCGTCATCGACCGCCTCCCGCAACGGCGCACAATCCCAGCAGAATTACCTCATTTCCACTTGTCCCACCTCACAGGTCAGGCGGCCGCCATTTCAGGGGGGCACAGGCCATGGAACATATATGCATCACAGCAGACATAGGCACATCAACGGACCTACACATTCAAATACTGTTTCTGTAAAAAAAAGGTGTATTAATCTGAGTATGTGTTTGAATATGACCATCTTCTCACCGTTTTTCACTCTAGAGTTCAACCACTGAGGATGAATAGGAGATGGAGACATACCCCCGGACCTGGTGACAATGGAGGACAGGCACATTATCCTAACCTACAGACTTGATAGGGCCACAATCCAAGAGCTGTGTGCCCAATTGGAGCCAGACCTGATTTCAGCTATCCGCCACCCCACAGGTATCCCCCCTCTAGTGCAGGTCCTGTCAGTGCTCCATTTCTTGGCAAGTGGTTCCTTCCAAGCGACAGTGGCCATGGCATCAGGGATGTCACAGCCTATGTTCTCAAACTTGCTGACCAGAGTGTTGTCTGCCCTGATGAAACACATGCGCAGCTACATCGTATTCCCCCAGGTGGAGGTTTTTTGGCCACAGTAAAGGCTGACTTCTATGCAATGGGACATATCCCCAACATCATTGGTGCTATTGATGGTACTCATATTGCCTTTGTCCCACCCCAGAGAAATGAACAAGTGTTCAGAAATCGAAAGAGCTTTCACTCTCTGAATGTGCAGATGGTGTGTTTGGGGGACCAGTACACCTCCCATGTCAATGCAAAGTATCCTGGCTCTGTGCATGATGCCTTTATCCTGAAGAATAGAACCATCCCATATGTGATGTATCAACTCCAGAGGCACAGGGTGTGGCTAATAGGTGAGCCCATGGTCCCCACCCAGTGTCTGTTGGTATTTGGGTGTGGGGTTGGACCTAAAGGTGAGTGTCTGGCTAACAGGTATCTCTCGATATTTGCAGGTGACTCTGGTTACTCCAACTTCTCATGGCTACTGACCCCAGTGAGGAATGCCAGGAGAAGGGCAGAGGAACATTACAATGAGGCACATGGGCGAACAAGGAGGATCATTGATCTCACCTTTGGCCTCCTGAAGGCCAGATTCCGGTGCCTCCATCTGACAGGTGGATCCCTGTACTACTCACCCAAGAAGGTGTGCCAATCATCGTTGCATGTTGCATGTTGCATGTTGCACAACCTGGCCTTGAGATGTCAGGTGCCTTTTCTGTAGGAAGATGAGGCTGGAGATGGTCGTGTGGCAGCGGTGGAGCCTGTAGACAGTGACGAAGAGGAGGCAGAGGAAGAGGATGTGGACAACAGAACTACTATAATTCAACAGTACTTCCAGTGACAAACATATAAGACACTGTAACTTCACCTTCCTTTGCAGTTTTGTGTTGGATATTGTACATGGCAGCCTGATTTTCCTATTTCTATGGCCACTTACTGTACCCATTGGCATCTCTATTTTCAGATATCTGTGCCCCACTCTGGCTTCTGTTGTGTTTACTGCTGCCCACTACAGGTCATACCTATGTATGTGTAATTGTACATTTGAATTGTAATGTTTACAGCTTGTTAAACTAATACATATTTCAATAAATTGACAGACTCCATACTTGTATTAGTTCCCAGGGTGTTTATTTATGTCATATTAAGTGTAGGGGGTATTGCAATGGGCTGGGTTGATGGTGGAGGAATGTCCAGGATAGAGTACAGTCTATTTGTATCACAGGTGCATTGTCCAAGGGGGCATAGGAAGTCGAGCAATGGCAGTTCAAGGTGGACAGGGTGACAGAGTTGGACACAAGGGTGACATTCAGGGGAGTCTTATTTCCTGGCAGGGGTCTTGGCAATGTTCTCTGGCTTCTCCCTGGATCGCAGGGACCTTTTGCGTGGTGGTTCTCCTTCTGCAGGGGGAGGGGTGGTGGTGGCCTGTTGTTCCAGTGCCGGGGCCTCCTGTCCACTAGCATCAGCAGGGGTGGAGGGCTGTTCATCGGTGTGGCTAGTGTCAGGGGCCTTTCGTGTGCCACTGCCTCCCTCATGCTGTTGGCCATGTCTGCCAGCAAACCTGCAATGGTGACCAGGGTGGTGTGGATGTCTCTCAGGTCCTCCCTGATCCCCAGGTACTGTCCCACCTGCAGCCGCTGGGTCTCTTGCAGCTTGGCCAGTATCTGGCCCATGGTCTCCTGGGAATTGTGGTATGCTCCCAGGATGTTGGTGAGTGCCTCGTGGAGAGTTGGTTCCCTTGGCTTGTCCTTCCCCTGTCACACAGCAGTCCTCCCAGCTTCCCTGTTGTCCTGTGCCTCTGTCCCCTGAACCGTGTGCCCACTGCCACTGACCCCAGGTCCCTGATCGTCTTGTGTTTGTGGGGTTGCCTGGAGTCCCTGTAGTGGTGGACACACTGCTGATTGACATGCCCTGGGGACAGAGGGATGGGCCCGCTGGGTGGGTGCTGTGGTGGTGTTTCCTGAGGGGGGAGGCTCTGTGGTGGTTTGGGACTGTGGCTGGGTCACCGACTGTCCAGAGGTCCCTGATGGGCCAGGTTGGTCATCCTGATCCAGGCGTGCAGAGCTGCTGTCATCACTGTGGGCCTCTCCTGTGGGGGGACTGGATGTTGCTGGCACTTCCTCTCCTCTGATGTTGTGTGGGGGTCCTGTGAGGATGTAAATGCAGTGTTATTGTTTCTGCATGTGACATCTCGTGCATGGGTATGTTTCCCTCTATGGTTGTTATTACCAAGGCAGCTTTGGCTTGTGTGAGTTGTGATTTGGTTGGCTAAGTAATTGTCACTAGTGTGCATGCTGTGGTGATGGGTGTCCATGCAGGTCTGTGATGGGGGTCCATGCATTGGTGTTGCATGCAGGGCTTGGTATTTAGATGGGTGGGTTGTGATGGTGAGGTTTATGTGAGGTGGTGGAGTGATGGGGTGAGGGTAGGGGTAAGAGTTTTTGATGGCATGCAGGTGGGGGGATAAAGAAGTAAAGATTTGACTTACCAGAGTCCAGTCCTCCTGCTACTCCTTCCAGGCCCTCAGGATGCATGATCACCAAGACCCTGTCCACGACTCTCCACCATAGCTCCATCTTCCTAGCAATTGATGTCTGCTGCACCTGTGAACCGAATAGCTGTGGCACTACCCGGATGATTTCCTCCACCATGACCCTTAGCGCCTCCTCTGAGAACCTGGGGTTTCTTTGTGGTGCCATGGGTGTAGTGTGAGTGGTGTGTGTGGGGGTGTGTGGGGTGATGTGTTGGGGTGTGTGCTGTGAGGTGCGTGGATGGTGTATGGGTGATGGTGTTCTAGCGCCTCCTCTGAGAACCTGGGGTTTCTTTGTGGTGCCATGGGTGATGTGTTGGGGTGTGTGCTGTGAGGTGCGTGGATGGTGTATGGGTGATGGTGTTCTGTGGCTCTGATTCAGTTGGTGCTCCTGGCGTGTCTCTCTCTCAGTTGTCAATTTTTTTTTCGGAAAGGGTTGTGGGTAGCGTGTGTGTGTGTTTTATAATGCAGTGGGTGTGGTGTGTGTATGTGTGTCAGGTGTGTGTAGTTTGAATTGTCCAATGTGGTGTTGTTTTGTGTGTGTGTGTGTGTATTTTGAGAGCAGCGGTCTGTACTGCCAATGGTTTACCACAGTTGAATGTCCGCCGCGGTGATTCGTGGGTCAGAATGCTTTGGGCGTATTTCTGTTGGCGTAACAGTGTGGGTTTTGGTACCGCCATTTTATCACTGACCTTTGGGCTGGCGGACTTGTGTGTGTGTCTGTATAGTGGCGGATTTCTATGTGTGGGTCATAATACGAGCAGCGGTATACCGCCGCGGTCGCAGTATGCTGGCCACAGTCAGCATGGGAGTAAGCAGCACTTACCACCAATGTCATAATGAGGGCCTTAATGATTACCTTAGTTTTAATACCTCTGGTAAAACATACTTCTGGCCACCTGGAATAAACATCCATCACTACAATAACATAGTCCTGAGAATTATCACTGTAAATAGACCCTAAAATATCTAGGGCTATATCTTGCCATGGACCAATAGGATGACTCCTAACCACCCTGGGTTGTATTCTAGGCTTTAACGCTTTATCGCTTAAAGAACATTGCATGCACGCTCTTACCAATCTCTGTCTGAGTGTCCATTCCAGGCCACCAATATGAGGAACATAATTTTTCTTTAGGCTTAGAGATTCCCAAGTGACATTTGTGTGCCTGTTCTAACAATTCTCCTCTTAGCTTAGTTGGAGGAACCAGCCTCATACCTTGCTAGGTGGTCCTTCACCCACCAAAAGTCTCCATATTCCAAACTGTACTGATCTTTGTTTTTCCAACCCAACCGCAACACGTTCACAACTGTACTCAGGACCTTGTCTGCCTTCACTTCATCCAACTACCTCTGTTCAGAACTAATTTCAAAATTAATCTCACAGACACACTCATCCTCGGAACCCACATAATCCTCCTTAGAGCAATTGTTCACAGCTGGAACTAATCTGGATAAAGTATCTGCTGAAATATTTTCTACACCAGGAATATATCTTACTTCAAAATCATATTCTTGCAAACTGACAACCCATCTAGTGATTCTACTAGAAGCAGCATCAAAACCATCAGACTTGAAAACTTCACATTAAGGTTTATTATTTTTCCTTACCACAAACGGACTTCCCCATAAAAGCTTTTTAAGCTTCTTGATGGCTCAGTGTACTGCCAACACTTCCCTTTCTACGGCAAAGTAACATGTTTATGCCCCCTTCAAACTCTTCAAAATGAAAGTGATGGTGGTTTTAGCTTTACAGCCTCCCTGCTGAATGACTGCTCCCAGTCCTTTGAGACTAGCATCCGTGGTTAGAATCAAACACTTCATAGGATCGAAATCTTAAAGTTTAGGAGTGAGTGACAGCTTGGCTTTTAGCTCCTTAAATTCTCTTTCACACTCTGGCGGTCATTCTGACCGCGGCGGGCGGCGGTCACCGCCCGCCATGCGGTCACCGGTCACCGCCCGCCATGCGGTCACCGGCGAATGACCGCCCCGCGGTCAAAAGACCGCGGCGGCCATTCCAACTTTCCCGCTGGGCCAGCGGGCGACCGCCAAAAGGTCGCCCGCCGGCCCAGCGGGAAAGCCCCTGCAACGAGGAAGCCGGCTCCGAATGGAGCCGGCGGAGTTGCAGGGGTGCGACGGGTGCAGTGGCACCCGTCGCAATTTTCACTGTCTGCTAAGCAGACAGTGAAAATCTTTGTGGGGCCCTGTTAGGGGGCCCCTGCACTGCCCATGCCATTGGCATGGGCAGTGCAGGGGCCCCCAGGGGCCCCACGACACCCGTTCCCGCCATCCTGTTCCTGGCGGTAAGAACTGCCAGAAACAGGGTGGCGGGAAGGGGGTCGGAATCCCCATGGCGGCGCTGCGAGCAGCGCCGCCATGGAGGATTCCCTGGGCCAGGGGAAAACCGGCGGTAAACCGCCGGTTCTCCTTTTCTGACCGCGGCTTTACCAACGCGGTCAGAATAGCCCAGGAAGCACCGCCAGCCTGTTGGCGGTGTTTCCGCGGTCCCCGGCCCTGGCGGTCATGGACCCCCAGGGTCAGAATGACCCCCTCTGTGTCCCTAACAAACTCTACACCTTTCCTCAACAAATGTCTAATGTTTAAACTAATTTCAGCAAAGTTTTTAATACATTTCTTGTAGTTCCCAAGAATCTCATGAGCTCTTTCTTATTTATAGGAGAAACCGTGTTTTGGATTGTGTTCACTAATTCTGCTTTGGGCATCAACCCATCATCCGTTAAGGTGTGACCCAGATAATCAATGGTTTTACTGCCAAATCTGTATTTCTCTATTCTGATGGTGAGATTATATTCCTCCAGGTTACTAAGAAATTTTCTTACTCTATCAATGGGTTCAACTTCATCTCTTCCATAAACAAGTATGTCATCTTGATACACACACACAGCCTCTCTCTCACTTAATAATTTCTCCATGGTGCATTGGAAAACCGATGCCACCGAGACTAAACTAAAAGGTAGTCTGGTATATCTGAATGTTCCAAGTGGCATAATAAAAGCTGTGAGATCCTCGTCATCCAGCAAAAAAAGCCACAGTACTCTCCACCGAAGAAATCTCCAAGACACAGGCAATGAAAATTTCCTGATTGAAGGCCTACAATAGCGCTCCTTCACGCGGGAGAAGAAACGGTAAGTCACGAGATGGTGAGTCGCGAGACAATGAATCATTAGTCATGTGCCTTCACAGGATGTGCGCGTCTCTGAACAGAAATGTACCATTTAAAATGTCAAATAGTTTAAGAAATGAAAGTACGTACCACCGTCGTCTATTAAAGCAATACAAAATTCAAACAATGCAGTTTTCCTTGTGGTCTTTCTTATTAAAGAGATGTTCGGATGTTTCTGTAAAATTTCTCCTGTTCACCTGTAGTTTCCCTGTCATTGCCAATGCCAGATCTCACTCTGTATGTAAATCCAGGCACCACGATGTAAGTAAACTCTGTTTATTTAAAGGTAAACAAGAAGAAACAAAGAGGGTAAAAACATCCTAAACATTCTGCTTCCACCCATCTAGCATCTCCTTCTACATTCCAGAACCCACTTACATCATGTCATGATTACCTGACTTGACAACTTTGTTTTACATGCAGAGAAAGGTTATCATAACGTTCCATTCATGAAAATAACTATGGTGGCTCATAATTTGGATTATCAGCTGATTGTATGTGCTATCTCAAGATGTGCCCGGTTAATGGTATTCAACTTTTACTAAATGACCTCCTTGCTTGACAGTACTGTAGCTCTTTGACAGTTGGGAAATGACTTAGAAATCTGTGCTGGAAACAGAAAGGAGCTGATTATCATATGGGGTGATAATTTGTATGCATATTTGCGTAAAATCTCTTCTGTAAAAGTTTGCAGATTAGCTAATTTGGGAGACTCAGCACAAACCCACTTCACCCACAATCGTTGTTGGGATCTGTTGAATGAATTTACTGTATACTTTTGACTTGGCTTTTTTTAAATGAAATTTGCTTATCCAGTGCCCAATTTAAATGTACTTTCAATGGCAGAAGTGCCCTCAGTATTATAGATTTTGTGTCATTATCTAATGATTTATCGGCTAAGGTCTATAATTTTACCACTCATGAGGTTGCTTTAAGTGATCATTTTCTTCAGAGTTACCAGCTCTCCCTCACTTCTTCTTGCCATCAGCCTCTCAGCCAAACCCTTGGCATGGCAAACAACATCAAACTGGCCTCACTAAATGGGTATACACTGCGCTGGTCCCAGATTTAGCCCAAGAGGGTTTCTTAAAGAAGCTAATCAGCACCCACAGAGTTGATTTTGAGATCTGTCTAGATGACTCTGCTGACCCACAAGACCGTATCAGGGCTTTTCTGGAGATTATGAGAGGGATCAAGGAGGGCAGTGATCTAGACTTACTAAAAAAGGGTGGTTTGATTCTGAGTGCAAAAAGGCCCACAAGCGAGTCAAAGACGCCTTACACAAATTTCCCAGATGTAAGCCTGAGGTTCAGGCATGCAGAATTGATTACAAGAAGGCTGTGAAGCAAAGGAAAACATAATTGAGAGATGAAGCATGGAAATGTTTGCATGAAGCAAGCCTAAATAATGATAATACTGCATTTTGGTGGGTAATTAATTAATTGCCACTGAGGGAAGAGAAAAGTCCTAGGATGGAGGTTGCCATCTTAGAAACAGAATGGATTGATTACTTTTACCGTATATATACAGCTCCCATCAACCAGTTGGATACAGAGGGTTAGGCTACTTCTGAATTTGCTACTGAGTCCACACTCCATAGCTCTATTAGTCCTTCTTTTAGTCTGGAGGAGGTCATTAGGCCAATAAATGTAAGTAAAGGGTGAAAGCCCAGGCCCGAATGGCATTTCAGTGGACTTGTTTAAGGCCAACACCTTACTGTGGGGCTCTCTATTGACTTTGGTATTGGGAGCATGCTGTAGCACAGGTGTTTATCAACATGGGAAGAGCTGATTATTGTCCCAATCGCCTTAACCCTGCATATTATAGGCCGATCTCCCTCCTTGATTTATTAGCAAAGATAGCTGTTCTTATCCTATATATATATATATATATATATATATATATATATATATATATATATATATACAAGAAAGAAGTGACTCAAACAGATGATCTCACCAAAGAACAAAAATATATTTCTACTACAAGGTTTCAGCTTCCGCCTGCCTCAGGTAGTACAAGATGGTTAGCTCAGTGGTTGCACGGCTGACACTGCTGGATTTTCAAAAAGTATCATGAGTAAACATTCCAATTCGAATGTGGAATCAATGCAGTCCTGAGAACTCTTCAGATATGCAGAAATCAATTGGTATTGTCAGTGGTGTTCAGTCCTTCTGAATGCAGTGATTTTAAAGGGTACATCTAGACATTATCTTTGATGTCCAGTAGTTCTTCCTTTAAAACATGTTCCACAGGGAAAATCTTCAAATCTGATAGTAAATGGTCCACAAGGTTAAAATGATTGGCTACAGGCTGGTCATGTTTCTTGTTAATTATTGCTGAATCGTGGATCCTGAATCGTGATTTTGAAAATCCAGCAGTGTCAGCTGTGCAGCTACTGAGCAAACCATCTTGTACTACCTGAGGAAGACGGAAGCTGAAACACTGTAGTAGAAATATATTCTTGTTCTTTGGTGAGATCATCTGTTTGAGTCACTTCTTTCTGGGATGTAACATTTTCTTGTGACTCATTGCATCCTTTGGGATCCAGATGTTTGCCCAGGCTTGCTGTTGTTTTCTTGTGATCCTTCATCTTCTAATGTGTATATATATATATATATATATATATATATAAATATTCACACACATATATATATACATATACATCTATATATATATATATATATATATATATATTTATATACAGACAGATAGGATAGACTATATATATATGTATATATATATATATATATATATATTTATGTGTGTGTGTGTATATATGTGTGTGTGTATGTGTGTGTATATATTTATTTATATATATATATATGTATATATACATTTATTCATGGTTGCCAGTAGGTAGTTAGATCTAGGACCAAGGTTCCATAGGAAAAGCGTTTTCTGTTTTCTCAATAATTTCAGCGCCATTTGGGGATTTTTAGACACAACAACAGCCCGAACCGCTGGACGGAATCACTTGGCAGAAAGCTAGCTCTTGGTCCAGAAATCAAGTTTTTTGTTTATTTGGTATAAATCTATTCAGTACTTTCAGAGATATTTAATGTAAAAAATATAGATACCTGGTGTCTCGGATCCTCCACTGATCTTACAGACCCCTTTGCTGATATGTGAATGGCTGGTAACACTTTAACCAGGATGTGTTGGTAGCCATTTTAGGAACCCAGACTATTCTGAGTCCCAAAGAAAAGTGGAAAATAAATAAAAAAGGGCAGGGTAGGAATACCCTGACACCCTAGACCTGGTGCTGGGGTCCCCCAGGGACCCTGCCTAGGCCCAAAAACATTTCTGGGGTGAAGTTTGCAGAGGATCTGCAAATATTGGTGAAAATGAAAAAAAAGTGTGATCTCCTGTGCTTGTTTCTCTTTCAGCCCCTGGGTGGGCCAGAGCCCGGGGGCATATTTAAATATTAAAAAGAGGGAGAGGGCACATGTGGACCCCGCCTAAGGCCAGTTTGGATCCCAGGGACTGCCACCTCCCCATGGCTTTATGTGCAAATCTATGAGGAGGGAGCCTTCATAGGCCTTTAATTCCATGGGACTGCCACCTCCCCAGGGCTTTATATTAAAAATGACAGGAGGGGGGACATGTGGCAACCCTCTGTTGGCCTTTAAATGCCCTGGGGACCTCCTCCTTACTGGGGCTTGCAAACTAAATAAGAAGGGGGCTACGTAGACCCCCCTTCTGCTTCAAAAATTGCCCTGGAGACTTCCACCTGCCCAGCGCACAGTATAAGTAAAAAGGTGGAAGGGGCCACGTGACCCTCGTCCCAGACCATATTCAGCGCCGGGGACAACCACCTCACTGGGGGTGCTCTTATGTAAAAGGAAGGAGGGGGGCTGCGCGGTCCCCATCCTGGAGCCCTGGGGACCGCCAAACCCCAGGGCCAGGTGTATATTTCCCGAGGTGCAACACCCGGGGAGAGGAACTTGCTTTCGCTAGGTTGGAGCAAATAGTAACTTTGCTCACAGTATGCGGGAACAAGAAAACTACTGCCGACCGCTGGGAGAAGAGTTCTCATATATTTCCTTGCTTGCTGTGAAGCGGGCAGAAAAACACATAAAAGGATTGCTCCTGAACGCAGGGAGCAGCATTTTTTTCTGCTCCCTGTGTGCAGAAGCAATGCTGGTTCCCGCTAGAGGATAGGAGCTGGCCGTGACCGCAGGGGCATTGAGGCTCCCCTCCCCAAGGTCCCTAGCAGAAAACTGTGGTCAGATTGACCACATGAGAATTTCTGATATGGCAGATTTCTGTATGAACACGCTGGAGGAACATGCACTTTGCCAGAATTACAAACACACAAGGTCACTGGGGACATAACTTCGGGAACCTTAATGCAGCAGGAGGATAGAATATGCATTATACATTTTACCCAATGAGGGAGCACCTACTAATTAGCCAGTAGAAAGTACTCCAGTTGAGCAGACATTTTGCACAAAATTGTGGGCTCTTCTAAGCAGGTTTCTGATAGTGACGCTAATTTCCCAGAAATTAAACTTCAGCAGAAAGCACTTAACAATATAAACAAAGCTGGTGCCCCAGTTGAAACTCTGCTTCTGTAAAGTACAAATCATCCTAACTTCTTGCATTTGGTCAAGGCAAAGCAAGTGTGTTTTGTCTGCAGTTCCATCATGAAAAATTATCTGGAATCCTTGATGGAGGAGAATGCATCATAGCTCTTTCGGAGTGCAATATCTTCTGTAGTGACTGCGACGAGTGGGTTTTTTCTTGTCATCTCCTGTTGAGCAAAGGGCATGTCGGTCTCCCTTTTAAGTACTATGAATATGGAAATGAACAAAATGAACTAAAAGCCCCTTCTGTTTGGACGAAGACAATGCAATGCATGGGGTTGGATGCCTACAGGGGGGCGTGCACGGCAAGGGTTGAACTAACATAAGGTAATTTAATATTACTTTACTTTTTAAAAAAACTTTAAAATGTACTGAAAAGGTTATAGGGGCATTAAAGTTAGGAATTGGAATTAATTTAAAAAAACCTTTAAAATCACTGAAAAAACCAAAGGTCCAGGAAAATTATAGTTAGGTTCTGTATTCATACCCAGTAAACCATAGAAATTCAGCTGTTATAGTTGGACTTATTTCAAGTGACTATAACTCATGCCCCAGGGTAACTATAACTTGCGCCTTTGCCGTGCACTGCTACTTATCCCACATATTACATCAGTAATGGCATCTTCTCTGACATGATTCGTAATATAGCTGCACCATTTCCAGTAAAATTAGTGCTGACAAATCTGTGCATGGTAGGGGTGTGACTTATCGTTACCTTGGGGCATGCAATATAGTTACTTGAGATAAGCCTATCTATGACACTAATTTCTATGGTTTTGCGCATGAAAATTCAGAACCTAACAATAAAGACAAAGACCATGCAACCTTTGTTTTTTCAGGTAACACACACACATATTTGTATATATTTATAGAATAGGATCAAGATTTTGGATGAAATCGAGAAAGTGAAATTGGAGTTATTAACAATTGTTACAGAGGAGACACTGGATGAGTTTATGAAGAACCTAGAGAAGAAACTTTTGAAGTTGGAGGAAGAGATTACTAGCAAAAACAAAGGAAATGTATACGTGATTTCAAGGATTATCAGGCGGGTCGTATTTTAACCTTCCAATGGAAGTTTGATCATATGTATAACGAAGAGGTTATTGAGTTAAATAGGAAGGATTTGGAATTAGCTAAAAAATTGGTGGAAGAACGAGAAGAGAGTGACATCTCGGATGGAAATCTCTCTGATGTATCAGGCACAGTACTATCTAAGGATGTGATCTCGGATAAAGAAACAGATAGATTGAATTTTTTGAAGCAATTTTGACTTTTGAATCAGGGACGGACGGATCAACAAAAAGAAACCTTCCCTCAGAAGGGCAAGGGTCGAGGATTCAGAGGAAGAGGAAAAGGAACAGACAGGCCAAGAAGAGGGGCCGTAGGAGAAGATGCAAGATCCTTGGGAATGGTAACTCGTGCACGCAAGTAAAAACTATGAATGTTTCGAATCTCTCCAGCAGAGTTTTGTCTGCTGTTGAGGAGGACCTCTTATCTCTGGGCCTTTCATTCTGCCCAATGGGACGTTTTAATTACACTCAAACAAGGATCGATATCTTTAAGTTTATTAGGAAACTGAAATTGGAAAAATTGTGTCATACGAAGGTTAAATGTGATGTGAAACCGTTGGTGATGAAGGAAGATAGTAATCTGTGTATTTCTGATATAGAGGTGTTGCATACATTAACGGCTCATGGGGATCCAATTTTGAATTTAGCAGGATTAGGCATTGCTTTGGACAATGCCTGCCCAAGCAAGTTTAAACCCAGGTCCTCTTTTATACCCACTATTCAGTGTGATGCCCTCGATGTTTTTGAATGTGAAATGACTAAACAGTTAAAAGCAATGCGATATGGTAATAGGGATGTTAGGAATAGGAATCTGTCTGGTGAACAGTGGCAAGCCCTTCAAGATTTGAAGAGAGATCAAACTATTGTCATTAGACAATCTGACAAGGGGGGCAATGTGGTTATTCAGGATGCCACTAAATATGTGGCAGAAGGAATAAGGCAGCTTAGTGATGCTCAATGTTACGAAGAAGTGAGTTGGGAAGATGTAAAAGTAATGAATGAGAGATATCATGGTATGCTGGTGGATTGGAAAGACCAGGGAAAGATCGAATGGGATGAATTTTTATTCCTCAAATGCGATCATCCAAAAATCCCAATATTATATCTTCTGCCCAAGATTCATAAGGATATGGTCAGTCCACCAGGTAGACCCATAGTCTCGGCTATGGATTTTCTTTTGGAGAATACATCAAAGTATATTGATTATTTCCTGCGTCCCTTTGAGGAATCAATACCATCTTATGTGAGAGACACCACACATTGTTTGAAAATCATTGAGGACATTCAATGGGAAGACGATTTTTTATTATTAACCCTTGATGTTACCAGTTTATACACAAGTATAGATCATGGCTTGGGGGTTAGCGCTATTAAAATTTCCTTAGAGCGAGATCACTATCTTTGTTTTTCCATTCAGAAATGTTGTGTACTATGATTGAATTCTGTCTCAAGAACAATTTGTTCATCTTTGATAATCAATTGTATAAACAGCTGCAGGGGACAGCTATGGGCACTTGTTTTGCCCCCAGCTATGCAAATCTGTTCATGGGCTGGTGGGAGGAACAAGTGTCTGAGATGATCAGCCAGTTTGACACTAATGTGGTTTTATGGTGTCGTTTCATTGACAATATTTTTGTCATTTGAAGGGGTGATGAGAGATCAGCTGTGCAATTTGTGCGGGATTTGAATGACAATGACTTCAACCTGAGATTTACAGAACATTTGAGCTCTAGTCATATAGAATTTCTTGATGTGGAAGTTTTTGTAAGGAACAAAAGTTTAGCGTCCAAACTGTATAGAAAAGCAACAGCTGGGAATAGCTTGTTATTTGCTCACAGTGCTCATCCGGCGACTCTGATTCAGAGTATCCCCTTTGGGGAGTTACTACGAGCCCGGAGAAATTGCAGTGAGACAGCAGATTTTCATCAGGAGTGTGAAGTGATGTGTGAAAGATTCAGAAGCAGAGGTTATGGAGATAAAGTTATAGATCAAGCAAGACAGAAAGTGGAGAACTTGAGCAGAGATGATGCTCTATATGGGATAAACAAAATTCAGAAGAAGGATAATGATCTTATTAGATTTATTACAACCTTCAGTGATCAATCTCATTGAGTAAGGTCCATCTTGAATAAGAGTTGGCATATCTTACAGACTGATCCAGTTCTGAATAATTGGATCAATGATAGCCCCCAAGTGACATTCAGGAGGAATAGATCTTTAAAAGATGATCTGTGTCGTAATGACAACATCGAAAGGGACTATGAATAACATTACAGGTGGGGGCTTCTTTTGCTGTATGAAATGCAAAGTGTGTAAAACCAGCAATAGATGTAGGAAACTGAAAGTTTCAGGGAGAATGGAAAGTTTTGTGATCAAAGGAAGTTTTGACTGCAACACAACATATTGCGTGTACTGCTTGATCTGTCCATGTGATAAGTTGTATGTGGGAAGTACGATCCACAGTATGAAGAAGAGAGTTCTGGAGCATAGACGAGCTATCAAAAACTATGATAAAAATTATCTGGTAGCTAGGCATTTTTTTAACCAGCATTTTGGCAATGAGAATCTGTTGAAGTTTGTAGTTATTGACCAGGTGGTGACTAGCAAGAGGGGCGGTTACAGAGAGAGACTATTACGTATCATGGAATCAAAATACATAATAGATTTCGAAACATTAGAACCTGTGGGGTTGAACTCTAGTGAGGAGTTAAGTATCCATCTGTGATAAGTATTATTTATCTTTAGTAGGTTTGGGCAATGCGGTGGCCTTTTCTAGGAGAGGAATATTTTGCAATATTTTTGATATTAAGGTATTTAGCATATTTATGTAAATTGATGCCTGCCATGGAGAGGGTGTGGGTTTTCATAGTTAGTTTTTTTTGCACACCCAGTAAGTTGATATGTTTATTACTTGTGGTGTCATCAATTTGATATGCAAGTATAGAAGTGTTAATTTTAAAGGACATCAGAAGGATTAGGAGTCCCTTTTATAAAGAACTCGTATTCCTTTTCCTCAAGATCTTTTTTATTGAATACACATACCCACTTGGGCATTATGGAATCTGAGAGAAATTTTCAGACATAGTTAGAAAATCTGTGTATATAATTCAATGAAATAGAGAGTACTTATATGTATTTTCTGTATATTATATTTTTTTATATAGAGTTTTTTAACTGATGCCCTACTAACACTTCGATGAATATCAGTGATGAATTTATTTAATATTTTATTTAAAATATACAGGCAGAGGTTTTTTACACAAATTATTACATAAATTATTGCTTATTTATGCCAAAATTGAATATTGTAAGATGGCCGCAGTTTTTGTACTCTCAATGGTGTGTTATTTGGTGTTGTGTCCGTCTTTTATGTTCATGATAAATGTGGGTTGTTTATTTGTAACAATATGGCAACAATTTATCCGTGATAAAGGCTGTTGCCGAAACGCGCTGGATTTTTGCTGTAATAAATTGAATTCCTTACATCGGAGGTGTCCTGGTTCTCCTGTTATACAAAAGGAGTGAAGAAGGATATATATATATATATATATATATATATATATATATATACACACACACATATATAATATACACACACATAGAAAGAGAGATAGATATGCACATATCCTACTGGTGGTCGTCAGAAAGTAGTTATAGTTAGGACCCCGGTTGCTAACAACTTTGGCGTTTTTGATGAATCTTCACGAAATCTTCATAACTAATACAACACTCAGTTCAGCTGCTGGGTTGAAAGTTTCAGGGCTATTCGTCAAACAGGGGCGAAAAAAAAGGGGGTCCCTAAATGCTTTTTACCCATGCAATTTCATTAGGGTTTTTTAAGCATAACCACAGCTCGAATCACTGGACAGAATTACACCAAGTTTGGCAGAAAATTAGCTTTCAGTCCAGAATGCCCTTTTTGTCATTTGGTGTAAATCCATTCAGTAGTTTTTGTGACATTAAAGGAAAAAATACATTTTTGTATGTGGGCAGAGGCTAAGCACAGCTCTCCTGTTGAGATCTGATTGGCTATCATCACATCAACCAGGACTCTCTTGGGACAAAAATACATGATAGTCTATCACCTCATTGAAATGTATTATAGTGAATGGCAGGTATTTAGGGTCACAAAAAGAAGAACATATAAAGGGTGGTTATGGATTTTAGTTACACTATAAATCATTTGTTGATGGTACCATACACATTTTAGGAATTGTGGTGTGTTTTAAGGTGATTTTGCCCTGTGAAAAAAGCCGCCTTCTGGGATTTCATTAATCATGTTTGAGAGAAAACAGTTTTCTCATGATTTTCCTTTACAGATAACGGAAGGTGCTCCAGAAGCTAAAATGAAAGTGTATTTTTGGTAAACTCACACTATCTTTCTCAGCCACATGAGAATGCAGTCCAACATTCTGCAGCCTCCCAGAGTGTACTAAAGAACAGCTAGAGCACTAACAGTCTTACCTATGACAAACTTGTGGCACACCTGAAGCCATCTTGATTGAACCAACCTGGTCTTAAAACATTTAATTTAGAAAGGAATAAAATGAAGGGATTTATTTTGTCATAGAAATTATGATTAGTCCTGTAGAAAGTAATGTTAGGAGACCTCACCATGAAATGTTTGGTGGAAAGGGGACTCGTCATCAGCACAGCAGTTCTGAGCTCAGCGCTGCCATGGCTGACCACAACTCCGGCCGCAGCCATTCCGTCAGGAACCACATTCCTGGCAGTGGCAGCGGTCTGACTGCCAGGGTCATAATCTGGCGGTAGGACCACCAGGAGTGTAGCTGTCCAATCACCACTGCAATGCTGGAAGTCTTGAGACCGCCAGACTCATAATGAGGCCCTTCATTTGTAAGTTGATTTGTAGTTTTATATAATGCAGACTTGACCCAAAGGTATTGGAGTGCTTTACCTTAGCATACATGGCCGTAACAGCACATCCTCTCCCCTAAGTGTAACATATAGGGAGTCATGATGACCCCGGCGGTCGGAGATAATGTGGCGTAGTACCGCCGACAGGCTGGCGGTACTTACCGCCACATTATGACATTGGTGGGTTGACTGGAGCCAACCCGCCAATGTACCACTCCGACCGCCATGGTGGTTGCAGCCGCCGGGCTGGAGATAATAATCTCCAGCACGGCAGCTGCTATTCTACCACCGGTGGTATCATGACCCTGCCTACCGCCATGGTTTCCGTGGCGTTCATAACATCACGAAAACCATGGCAGTAGGCCCTATCAGTGACAGGGAATTCCTTCCATGTCACTGATAGGAGGCCCCCTCCCCCCAACACTCCCCAGACGCATCCCATCCCCCCTTCATCCATGCTCCCCCTCCCTTCCAACCTCCCGCATACACACACACACATGCAGACACACACTCATTCACACAGATATACATGTATACATACACGCATTCATTCAGGCACACATCCGCACACACATCCACACTTACACGCAGACACGCATTCCATTTCCATTCATACATGCACTCACACACATGCATACACACACGCAAACAACACTAAACACACACTCGCATTCATGCATACACTCACAAATACATGCACACACCCCCACACACACACAACACCCCTGCCCCTTCCACTGTCGGAAGCCCTTCTTGTGGGGGAAATCTGGCTGTGGTCATAATTTGGTGAACGGATGGTAGCCACGACATTGGTCTTTTGGCGGCATTGCCACAGCGGTAGTCGGCATTTACCGCCATTATTGTAATGAGGGCAATAGTCAAGTAATCAGCTGGATATAAAACATAAAGATAGCATATAATTTAATAGTGCTTTGTCGCTATTTGAGAACTCAGAAAATATGTTCCTTATTTTAGTTTTTTAGAGCACTAACCATAATTGTTATGGGAATAAGACCTCATTTTTATCATTTTTAAAGGCAAGGCTTCAGGAATAACCGTCTTGATTACATCAAGACTGTAATATGTTTGCAATTGATATAGAATGTTAGCAATCTAGTTGTTAATTAGAATACTGTGGGGAGGTAGAAGCCAGGGGCACATACTCAGATAATTTAGTGATGGGAGGAGGGTGCAGAGGTAACAAGGTGAGCACGCTGGGCAGGAGGGAGGAGGAGTGGCAGCACAATGGACCATGGAGGAAAGGGGAAAAGGGGTCAGGGGCAACAAACAAACTATGCAGGACAGGAAAGATAGGCTGTGGCATTATAACAGACCATTGAGGGCAGACTGGAGAGGCATTAGTAGTACAGTTGTGTATGCCAACAGACCCGATTCAGGCAGGTGACTCCTGATATTTTTAAGCCCCAAAGGAATTTATTTTATTGTCTCCAGCCTAAAATGTACTTTTCAATGTAAATATATGAAGAAAATCAATTCCCCAGTTTTTTTTTCAAAACCTCCCTTTTACTAAGTTCAAAATGTTGGCAAGTATGGTACATTGGATCTTGGGGGGCAGGAGGAATGGGGTAGGGACATGGACTCAGATGACAGAGGACAAGAGGGAGATGGACAGGGGCAACAAATTGACATTATAGGGCAGACATCAGGCGTTGCTACAGCACATCATACCAGAAAAGGCAATCGGGCTGGCAGTGCAGCATAACAGACCTACAAAAGCAATAAGAAGGGGACCAGTCCATGCACATGGACAACAGAGAGCAGAGGGGAAGAGACAAGGGCAGCAAGCTGACCATACCAGACAGGCTGGAGGGACAGTTGCAGCATAACAGACCATGAAGGGCAGGAGGGAGGGGGCAGAGACATAACAACAGACCAGACAAGGCAGGAGGGAGGGGATAGGGGCCTGCACATGGAAAACAGATGGCAGAGGCAAGGGTACAGGGTCTGGAGCAGTAAGCTGATCATGGAGGGCAGGCTGGATGGGCACTGTAAGCACACACATCATGGAGGGCAACATTGAGACTATAGTGGCATACACACAGACAGCAGAGGGGAGGTGGGAGGGGTCATGGGCAACAAGTAGACCACACAGGGCATGTGGGAGGGGCTGTGGCAGCACAGAAGACCATGCATTTCAAGAGGGAGGGTTAGTGGCAGCACAACAGCCATTGTGGGTAGGAGTGCAAAGGGGCATGCACAAAGAACATGGGTGACAAAAGGTAGGGGTAGGGCCTAGACACAGACAAGACCGTGTAGGGGAGGGTACTTCACAACTGACCATGCAGGACAGGCAGGAAGAGCAGCTGCAGCACAACAGAGCATAGAGGGCAGAAGTGAGTGGCAACAAAATGGACCATGGAAGACAGGAGGGAAGGAATAGGGGCATGGAACCCAGACAGACAGGGTAGAGGTGGAAGGAACAGGTGGCAGCCATCTTACCATGCCAGGCAGATGGTAGGGCAGTGGAATCTCAACAGAATACTCAGAGTAGATAGGAGGGGCAGTGGCAGGCCCATCAAACACGGTGGGCAATAGGGAGGAAGCAGGGACATGTACACAGACATCGGAAGGCAGGTGAAGGAGGGTGATGAAGCAAGCTAAACACAGAGGCTAAGCAGGAGGGCAATGATGGGCTATAGAACTTGTCAACAGAGTGCAGGAGGAGTTGACAGAGATATCAAGATAAATGTAGGGCAATGGCAGCACATCGGAGCATGCAGGGCAGAAGGTCGGGGGCTGGTGCATGGACTCGGTCAATAGAGGGTAGGGGGAGTTGGATGGGGAAGCAAGCTAACTGTTCAGAGCAGGTGGGAAGGGCATTAGCAGAACAAGGGCCACACATGGCTGTATTGAGGGAGCAGGGGCGTAGACTTGGACAATGGATGGCAAGGAGAAGGGGTGGAGGCAGCACAGTACCAAACCCTGCATCCAAACACCGTGCATTCCGATGGACATCTTACTTAAAGTTAAAAAACACTCTAGAAATTCACTGAAAAAGCAAAATGTTATAGAATTAAAAACACCTTAAAAAATTCACTAAAAAAGCCCCCACAGGGGGTCAGCCCTACCCCTGTCAGTTTCATTTTTAATGTTTTTTTTTTTCTTCTATTTTTAACCCTGGGTTGGGGCCACATTCACACCCCCCAGGGGTAAACAAACTTTTTTTTTTTAAATATGCCCCGGGGGTGGCCCATTTACAGAGCAGGCTGACCCCACCAAGTGTAATCTCTGTGCCAAGTGGGTTTCCTGCCCGTGGATCACAGCGGGGCTGCGATCCATTGCCAGAAAACCATTTCAGGATGGCTTCGTTTGAAAGGGGAGAATCTCCTCTTTCCAAGGAGGCCTTCTTGTAGGCTGGGGAGGTCCTTTCGGGCCCATTTTCCCCACCGAAGCAAAAAGTGGCTTTACCTGCTGCTTCCTGCTCCGGTGGGGAAAACAAATTGTAACATCAGCCCGCATCACGGCACGCTGACGTCACAGAGGGGTGGGGTGGGGTGAGACACGGAAGCTCATCCATGTCTCCCAAGGGAGCTTTGAATTAAAACAAATTCTCTGGTGTGACACACAGGAGGATTTTTAAAACCCCTCCCCGACGCACGCACCTATGGGGTTAACCAATAAAATAACAAGCACTTAAGCTAACAATATGAAAGGCCCACAAATTTCATCAAGTTATTACTCCAAAAACGACAAAAACTGCCGGAAGAAGAGTCTCTAACCAAAACAATAAAGTATATATGTGTGTGTGACACGTTTCCAAGAATCCCATTTGCAACTGCTGAATACCAAGCGGGTGAACTCATGTATCATGAGGGTAGAACTTGTGTATAACACCCTCCAAAGAAATATAGGACACTCATGTGGTTTTTAAATATTTATTTGCAACAATTCACAGCAGGCCCATTTCAGCGTAATGTCTTCTTCCATGCTTTCCACTGTAAATAATATAATACACAAGATTTAGTTAGATTAAATAGTTTAACACTGATCCTGATTGGTAAGTTCGTAGCCAATGGGAAGAGTCTACTGCTTTTAAGTGTTCTCTCTCGGCCACAATGCCGTCCTGACACCGCAACCATATCCATGGTTGTCTAAGTCTTATTGTGTGCTCGAATGCCCTAAATAATACTTTAATCCCTGATGGGCTTCAGATGACGCTCACGCTGCCTCACAGACATCATTGGTCTCATACAAAAAAGCCCCACTCGGGCTATCATATCTCCATTCATGGCAGAAAACCAAATCAAGCAGAAGTTTTTTAACCCCTCACCATGCTGCTGGATGTCAAAACACACAGTCGAATGACTGAACAACCATGAATTTGAATAATCTATGACCTCCATTGGTCAACGGGAAAATCTCTCAGCAGCGTTTCTGGGGGTAAAGCAAAATTAGTTTCCAAGAGACCCACTTGCAACCGCTATATACCCAAGTGGGTACACCCATGTATCGCAAGGGTATGACACTCGTATAACACCTTCTAAAAAGATACGGTGCACTCAGAGGGTTTTTCAATATTTATTTGCAACAATTCCCAGCAGACACATTTCCATGTCATGCCTTCTTCCATGTTTGAAACTGTGAATAATATTATACACAAGATTTGGTTAGCTCAAATAGTATAACACTGATTGGTAAGTTTGTAGCCAAGTTCATAGCCTCACGATACACCTGTGCACCCGCTTGGTGTTCAGCGGTTGCAGGTACGACTCTTAGAAATTGATATTTATGCTATACATCCTGTGATTCATTTAATCTCCCCATGCCTAAAACCAAAATGAATGTGTCCTTGTGTAATGTAATTGATACTCAAGTAAAGCACTCCAATACCTTTAGGTCAAGTCTACGTTATATAAAACTGGAAAAAAAACAAAAAAAGTAAGGGCCTTAGACAAGCGGTGGCGGTTGGACCGCCGCACTCCTGGCCCTCCAACCGCCAGATTAGGACCCTGGCTGTCAGACCGCAACCACTGCCAGGAACATGCTTCCCAATGGGGGGGCGGAGCTAGCCTGCCAGCAAGATGGCCGGCACCTCGTGAGGCTCTGCTGGGCTTAGGGTCTTCTTCCTACATTTATCCTGTCAGGGCGGGCTTTTTTGAGGTTCCCTGCCTGGGCGGCACTGTGGAGACGGGGATGCCTTTGCTGCTGCGGTGGAGACATAGTTGCGGCTCCGGACGGGTGGATACCAGTGACGGCAGCGTAGGGCGTGGGCCGCGTTGGATTGTGCAGCTACGGACGTGGCGTAGTGGGCTTTCCAGCCCAGACTGGACTGCCGGGGGAGGAGTACGGCGTTGCTGCTGCGGCGCCGCCGTTTGCAGGGAGGCAGGAGTTTCCACGGGGGGGCGATCGGCGGTCGGGTTGGACCGCGACCCCCGCAACTCCCGTGGCCTGCTGCCCTGAGGCTCCTGGATTAGGGCCGGGCGCTGAGTAACTCGGCGGACTGGGTGGCCCCGCGGGGCCCGGGCCTCTCGAGGATTGTTGGGCCCACGGGCCTTGTGGTGGTGCTGGCTGGCTGGGGGCCACGAGGAGCTCGAACACCTCCCCAGAGCGGCTGCAGAGATTGCGGCGCTGAGCCCCGCGGGTCTGGGTGGCTTATGCTGTGGGCTGCTAGCCAGATTGGTGGCCGTGACTGGAACTCCTGGTGAGGAGGGGAGGCGGTGGACCTGTTGAGGGTGACCGCGCTGGCTTTATTGGGCCAGGGCCGGCTGGACAGTTTGGGAGCAGGAAGAGGTGTTCTGCCCACACTGAGTGCAGAGCGGCGGACGGCGTGCGCCATTGATGGAACCGGATTCCTTGCCTTTGGAGACTGGAGGTCTGAACTGGCGTTGGGCTGAGTCTGGTGGCTAGTGCAGAGAGGAACTGGTGCTGGAGGAGCCTGGCTGGTGAGGGGTGACCTGTGGTGCTTGGAGGCCACGGACTGAGAGGCCAATTTACGTCGGCTGCCTTCTTGCTGTACTGGCGGCGGGCAATTCTTGCTGAGTGTTGACAGCTGCACAATGGGGAAAGCGGAACAACGACAAGCAAAGATTTCCTTTGATGGAGGTCGGAAGAAGGGGGGAGTAATTACTTCTCAGCCCGGGGAGAAGGCGGTGGAGGAGGGGTCATCAGACATGTCGGTCAAAGCTATGTTTCTGGACCTGAAGAATAGCCTGGCAGGAATTGATGGGAAGCTTGACCATTTAACTGAGCAGTTGGACCGTATCAAAGCCCGGGTGGATGATCATGACTCCCGTTTTGATCAACTAGAGGTGCGTACTTCAGGACTGGAGGATCTGCGGCATGGTGAGCGAGAACAATTGTTATGTATGGAGAGAGTGTTGGAAGTATTACGCAGTAAAAATTAAGATTTAGAGGCACGCTCGCGCCGCAGTAACATTAGACTGATTGGCCTCCCGGAGTCTACGGATATGGGTAGGATGGAGGATTTTGTCGAAGATATGCTTTCCGAACTTTTTCTTGGTCAGCTGTCTCGCTTGCTAGTGTTGGAGAGAGCGCATAGATCGCTGGGGCCCTGGCCTCCGCCTGGGACCCCTCCAAGTCCCATTATTATACAGCTACTGAACTATCACGACAGCGACGCGGTTCTTCGACTGGCTAGAGAGCGCCGCCCGGTGATATATAAGAACACTGAACTGAGCTTTTTCCTCAGACTACACCCCCGGTGTGCAGGCTGCACGCAGGGACTTCTTACAGATTAAACACTCTCTTGGTTAAATGGATGCCAGGTTTTCTCTTATCTATCCTGCGAAACTGAAAGTGCACTATGGGGGTAAACTCCATTTCTTCACAGATCCGAAGCTGGCGGCTAAATTTGTCAAGACTCTTCCCAGAAAGTCTGCAACAGTGGCCACGAGTGAACATGATGCGGAGCGTGAGTCCCTCAGCGATAACAACTGAATGGCCCTGGCTGTTGGTGGATTAACTGGCCATCTGGATATGATGTCTGCTGCCCTTTTTGCCGTCCTGACGTTGTCCCTTTATTTGGGCCGTATGCCCGCCCTTCCCAGTCCTGGTCCGGATGTTGGGTTGGGTGGCTGGCTATATGCCCTTTGGATGAGTCTACTACAATGACCGGTTGGGTACATGTGGTTACTAGGGGGTGGGTACTTGCTTTGACCCGGTTGGGGGGTCTGCGTGGGATTTTATATGTGTTTGTTGCTATCTGTTCTTTTTATTCCTACTTATTGTTCTCTTTGTCTGAGTGAGGCTGGACGGTTGAGGGGCATGGCAGTGTAGAACTATGTCTTGGAAGGAGTGTTGTGATGACGCAGGAGAGGGTGACATTGATCTGTTGTCTTACCTGGAATGTGCGAGGTTTGAATGACAGATGCAAGGTGCGGCTCATGTCTGCGTATGTTAAGCGCCAGACTATAGATATATGCATACTGCAGGAGACTCACCTGGTGGCGGCTACGATGCATCGTTTGAACGTTGGATGGATTGGGGAATGCCATGGTGCTATCTATTCGCGCTATGCCAGGGGGGGTGGCAATTCTGCTACGGAGGGGGCTGCAGTGGCGCACTCAGAGGACAATTGTCGATCTGCATGGCCGACATGTACTGCTGAGCGGAATGCTGATGGACAGGCCTTGCCGACTTGTGTGGGTGTTCGGTCCTAATTCGGATGACCCAGAGTTTTTCAGCGAGGTCTGGCAGCTGATTGAGTCGATGGGGGAAGGTGCTGTGATCTGGGGGGGGACTTTAATGTGATCCGTGATCCAGAGCGTGACCGGGAGAGCCTGGCAAGGGTGCAGCATGTGGCTCCTGCCCAGGCTCTATCTGCGATTATGGTGGATGCAGCTTTGGCGGACTAATGGCGGATGAAGCATGGCGAGGCGAGAGAGGGTACGTTTGTTAATTATGTACATAATAGCTTGTCACGCATTGACCGCTGGTTGGGCTCGCGTGATGTGGCGCTGTGGACTCGGTCAGTGGATCATCTGGCTCTTACGCTGTAGGACCACTCTCCGGTTAGGTTGGAGCTTGCGGTACCTGGTGGCCACGAGCGTGCCTTTACGTGGCTCTGCCTCAGGGGGCACTTCGGGATGAGGCGTTTCGCGAAGAGATACGTCGGAATATTGTCCTTTATTTTGAGGAGAATGGTGGTTCTGTGAATTCGGCAGGCATGTTGTGGGATGCCTTTCAAGTGGTTATTCACTGGATTTGTATTTCGAAACAGCACGGTGTGTTGTGGACGCTGCAACAGGAGTTGGCTGATCTAGAGGCACAGATAGCGGAGTTGGAGTCTCGTCTGGTGGCGGATTGGTCTGGCGGCACACTGGTAGCTCTTCAAGACACAGTATCTTCGCATGAGGAAGCCTCTATGAGGGAGATATGTTTTTTGGGGAGGTTTGCTAGGGCGAGGCGTTACGTGAGGGAGAGAGAGCCAGACGTACGCTGGCGAATATGCTCCATAGGCCCTGATGCGCATAGGGCGTATTTTGATGCTCCTTTTTCTGAGGAAGAGGTAAAGGCTGTGATTCGCGGTCTGCCTGGGGATAAGGATCCTGGCCTGGATGGCTTGACCCCTGCGTTTTACAAGGAATATTCTGAAATCCTCGTGCCTCATTTGCTGGAGGTTTATGTCGAGGCAATGCGGACTGGAATTCTTCCTGCTTCTCTCTGGGAGGCACTCATTGTCACGATTCTCAAGCCTGGCAAGGATCCACATAGCTGCGATACGTATCGCCCACTCTCTATGATTAACATAGATAATAAGATTGTGGCCAAGATGATAGCGGCACAGCTGCAGCCGTTGATGACAAAACTGGTGTTGCCGGATCAGTCAAGGTTTGTCCCGGGGCGGTCTACGGCGCACAACTTACGGACGTTCTTTGCAGCTATTGGCTCGGTTGCTGCTGACGACAAGGCTGCAGTGGTGTTTTTGGACGCCGCAAAGGCTTTTGATTCATTGGTGTGGAAATATATGTTTGCGCTTCTGTACAAGGTGGGGATGAGTAAACGCTTTGTGAGTTTGATTCGTCTGCTATATACGCAGCCTGTCGACCGGCTGCAGCTGAATGGTAGCATGTCGGCTCCCTTCCCGGTGCCTCGAGGGACCAGACAGGGGTGCCCTTTGTCTCCGTTGCTTTTTTGCGATAGCGATGGAGCAGATTGCGGCCTTTTTACCTCAGCACCATAATGATAGAGGGCTGCCGTTCCACCAGCGATCTATTTTGATCTCTATGTATGCGGATGACATTGCGCTGTACGTGCGCGAGCCTGGTGAAAATCTAGATGTTCTGCTGAATGAGATCGTTCGGTTTGGCGAACTTTCCAGAAGAGCGATCAATTGGTCTAAGTCTGTTGTGCTGCATCTTTCGTCGGGAACAGTGGTTTTCATATCCTGATACCCTATTGAGTGGGCGTGTGGCCCGGTTCGGTATTTGGGAGTATGGCTGAGCTGTGATGTTGAGATGCTCTGGTTGGCCAATTATGATAAAGCTATGTCTTGGCTGGAGGACAGGATTGATATGTGGCGCTGCCTGCCATTGTCATTAACAGGGCGGATCGCTATAGCTAAAATGGTGGTGTAGCCTAAATCCCTGTACCTGTTTGCTAATCTTTCTCTTGTCCTCACAGTTTGTTTTTTGCAACGCCTCCGCTCTGCTCCGCTATGATTCGATTGGTCTGGGCCGGTGGTCAACCTAGAATTGCATGGGAAAAATTTACATTACCGTTTGAATTGGGTGGGCTTGTGGTTCCTGACCTGGAGCTTTATTACGATTGTGCGCAGGCCCATTTTGCACACTACTCGATCCGCCCGGTTAGCTACATGCTCATCTCGCTCCAGAGAATGATGCGGTATGGCCGGATGGATTGGAGCGTGTACTGGGGGGCTTGTCTCGGCCCCGCCCCCGGGGTGTGGACACGGTGGCGTGTACTATCAGGGCTTGGACGGCTATATTGAAGCGCTCTGGGGTGCGCGAACCCTTTGCGCCGTCGATGTCGGTGGCTACTGTGGCTGATGAGGTGATGTTTCGAGACTCGCAGCTGCGAAACTATCTCCGTGACTCGGACCTGTCACTCCTGGGGAACTGGTTTGTGGACGAGAGGTTGATCTCCCCGGAGGCGGCGCTTGGCGATGGACTTGATAGTGCGCTACATCGGTTATATGTGTTGCGGGTGTGTGCAATGCTTTGTGCACGCTATTCTAGTCTCCCTGAGACTCCGCTGACATGCCGTGCGTTGGATGTTCTGTGAAGTGCGCAGTCGCCAAAGAAGCTTATTACTAAATTGTGTGGCTGCCTGCAGGAACAATGGGGTGGGTTTGGCGATGTCTGCTAAATTGAAGTGGGCGGGTGATGTGAGAGAGGACATTTCGGATGAGGTCTGGAAGGCGTGCTGTACGCATATGAGGGCACTATCACCAAACTACAGGCTGCGCCTCATTCACTTCAAATTCCTACATCGTCTATATTATACTCCTTGAAGCTTGTGTGCTATAAGGCGGCATGCGGATGCTAACTGTGAAAGATGTCATGCTCCGGATGCTGACTTTCTTCATCTGGGGCGTGGCACTGTGGGGAAGTACATAACTTCTGGCTGGAAGTTTTGCATGAGATTGAGGCGATGATTGGACTAGAATTCGTTCCCTTTCCTGTGCTGGCACTACTGGGCAGGGTGGATGGGGTGCTGCTGGCTGTGCGGAGATTGGTGGGCATGTTGTTGCTTTTGGCTAAACACAGGGTTACGATTTGCTGGGGCCGTGGCCGGCCTCCTCGGGTCTCTGACTGGCTGTGTGATGCTGCGTTCTGTCTGGAACAACTGACGATTTATTGGGAGCTGGCTCTGGAGGGTTCTAGGCCGCGAGACATTTGGGCGCCCCTGCGCTCTTATCTGGAGTCTGTTCACTAACTAAGGGGTGCTCTTGCCGATTGGTTACGCTTGTGGGAATTGCTTTGTGTTACCGCTCCTGTGTGCTGTTGCTGGCTGTGAAGCTTGATGATGGTGCTGTCCGCTTCCTCTCCCGGCTACCTTTCTCTATCTCTGTTGATTGTTATTTTGTTCTTTGCCCTTCAAGCCAAGGCGTTTATTGTGATTGGTCCGGCTCTACGCTATTTGAGGACAGACATTTTAATATCACTGCTGGACTCTGTTTACTAGAACTGAGTGTGATACTTCCCCCGAGATCCTTCTTATTGTGAGCTGACGTAGATGCCTTCATAGATGTATAAGGATGTGGCTATGTCTGCATTAATGTTGTGAGGGCCGAAGGGTATCTTTTTTGTCTGTTTATTTAAAAGCATAAATAAATAAATTATATATGCTTCTCATTGGTGGGTGGCGGCCGGAGTCGTGGTCAGCCACGGTGGTGCTGAGTTAAGTGATTGGGACAATCAGTGTGTGTAAATTGGAGGATATATTTAAATATATATATATATATATATATATATATATATATATATATACTATATAAATATATATATATGTATGTGTGTGTATATATATATATATATATATATATATATATGCACATATCTATTTTTTTTCACTTTAAAAAAGCAAAGGTTATGAGGACGTTATAGTTCGGAAACAGAATGGAAAAAACCTTAGTAATTCACTAAAAAATCAAAGATTGCAGGGACGTTATAGTTAGGTTCAGATTTTACACACACTCAACCATTTATTTCAATAGATTTGTGGTTTCTATGCAGTTTTTGAAAAATTAGTTATATATATCAACCATAGCTTTTAGGCAGCATTAAAAAAGTCAAGCTAAGTCTTGTGAATATGTTTCTGCTAGAAAAGGATCAGACTTTTGTCTTGTGGCAGTTTGATCTCATAAAGTAGCGCAGAAGGTTTATATGCCTGCTGAAAAGATCAAATCAGTATTTTATGTGAATAGCTGAGTGGGTTAGTAAAGCCAGCCATTTCCTGCACTATAATACAAATGAAATATAATGGTATGTATGTATGTGCGAGGGGAGCTATGGAGAGATGAAGGCCACTTCTGATGGGTGGTAGTGAGGGAATACGAGGAGGAGGTAATGGGCGCAACAATAATGATGGTCGGACAGGGCGCCACAGTCGCTAAAGACTGTGACGATGGATATGTGACAAGGTGAATAATAGTGTGTCTTTTTTGTTTTTTTGAGTGTCTGGAGAGAACATGCTGATTGAGGGAACAAGCGGAGGTAAGATGACTGACCTTTACTGTTGCACACATCACACACACACACCCACCAGCAATTTTGTGACTGTCTACGTTGGCTATTGTTGTAGAGGAACAGTTTAGCCAGTAGCAGAGATGGCGTCTCATTGGATGACTGCTGCTCAAGCCGTACCTCGGTTTATGGAGGACGTAGGATCAGAGACTGAGACAGCAGATACTGAGACAGCATCTGAGGGATAGGACAATGGAGCACACTCTGAGAGTGATTTTTCAGTTGGAGGAGTCCCATCCAACTACTCCTCTTCCAGTGACTCTAAGGGAGGTTGTTAGACCTGACAGCCTTAGGGTGGTCACCCCTAACTTTTTGCCTGCCTCCCTCCACTTTTTGGACACTGTTTTTGCTGGCTTTTAGACTCTGCACACTTTATCACTGCTAACCAGTGTTAAAGTACATATGCTCTCTCCCTTTAAACATGGTAACCTTGGATCATACCTGATTGGACTATTTAATTTACCTATAAGTCCCTAGTAATGTGCACTGTGTAGTTTACATGTCCTGGTAGTGTAAAACTCCTAAATTCGTTTTGCACTACGGTGAGGCCTGCTCCCTTCATAGGCTAACATTGGGGCTGCCCTCATACAGTATTGAAGTGGTAGCTGCTGATCTGAAAGGAGTAGGAAGGTCATATTTAGTATGGCCAGAATATTAATACCAAATCCTGCTGACTGGTGAAGTTGGATTTAATATTACTATTCTAGAAATGCCACTTTTAGAAAGTGAACATTTCTTTGCACTTAAATCTTTCTGTGCCTTACAATCCACGCCTGGCTGGGCTTAGTTGACAGCTCTTTGTGCATTCACTCAGACACACCCCAAACACAGGGTACTCAGCCTCACTTGCATACATCTGCATTTTGAATGGGTCTTCCTGGGCTGGGAGGGTGGAGGGCCTGCTCTCACACAAAGGACTGCCACACCCCCTACTGGGACCCTGGCAGACAGGATTGAACTGAAAGGGGACCTGGTGCACTTCTTAGCCACTCTTTGAAGTCTCCCCCACTTCAAAGGCACATTTGGGTATAAAACAGGGCCTCTGCTGGAGAAGAAACCTCAACCAGAAACTACACCATGCCAAGAAGAACTGCCTGGCTGCTCAAAGGACTCACCTGTCTGCTTTCTACAAAGGACTGCTGCCTTGCTGTTGGCCTGCTGCCTTTGCTGAACTCTTGTCTGGCTGTGAAAGTGCTCTCCAAGGGCTTGGATAGAGCTTGCCTCCTGTTCCCTGAAGTCTCAGGACCAAAAAGACTTCTCTTTTTCACCTGGATGCTTCGTGCGGCGAAATTTTCGACGCACAGCTTGTTCCGCGGTGAGAAAAACGCCGCACACCGACGCTGATCGACGCAACGCCTTCGGGACGACTGGAACTTCGACACACGGCCTCGCAAGGACAACGCCGCCCAACCTCCTGAGCAGAAATCGACGCGACGCCTGCCGTGAGAGTGAAACTTCAACGCACAGCCCCGCAGAACGACTCGCAGCCGAAAACAAGCAGGAGAATCGACGCACAGACCCGGGACATCTGGTAATCCCCGCGACCCACAGAAAGAGACTGTCCGCGCGGCAGAAAACGACGCACGACTTCCCCACGTGAAAAATAACGACGCAAGTCCGTGTGTGCTGGGGAGAAATTCGACACACACACCATTTTTCAATCTATCTCTTCTGCGGCCCTTTGCAGAGATTTTCCACTCCAAACCAGGTACTTTGTGCTTGAAAGAGACTTTGTTTGCTTTTTAAAGACTTAAGACACTTTATATCACTTTCCAGTGATATCACTACAATTTCACATTGCAATCTTATTCGTTTTGACCTGCAATTATCCTGATAAATATTATATATTTTTCTAAACACTGTGTGGTGTATTTTTGTGGTGCTATATTGTGGTATTGTATGATTTATTGCACAAATACTTTACACATTGCCTTCTAAGTTAAGCCTGACTGCTCGTGCCAAGCTACCAGAGGGTGGGCACAGGCTAATTTTGGATTGTGTGTGACTTACCCTGACTAGAGTGAGGGTTCTTGCTTGGACAGAGGGTAACCTGACTGCTAACCAAAAACCCCATTTCTAACAGAGGTGATGAGGACAGTCGTGCTGTCCCTTCTCAAGCACAGTCTGTGCAGTGAAACAATAGCAGGTTAGCTCAACCCAGAGAGCAGGTGCATGCGGCGGCAAGCACAGAGAGAGTGCTCCCCAATTTAGTTCAGCCCCAATTTCTACCTCCCAAATTGTATTGTGGAGACATCAAAATTATCTATCACAAAACAACCTGATTTTATAAGGCAGGCACCTGGGTTTTTGGTTCAGGCCTTTTTGGCCATATAGGGAAACCTATCAAACCCAGAAATGTCTGAAAACTAGACACCCAGGGGAGTCCACAGAGGTGTGGATTTCCCAAAGGTTCCTCAGCCAGAACACCCTGCAGAGGTGAAATGTTGAATAAAAACTTTATTTTTTCTTGCATTTCTGTCATAAAAAATAGTGGAATATGCTGGGATCCACAAAATGCCTATCAACTAGTGTTTCCCCAACTGTCCTGATAAAAACACTAGCCCACTTGAGTGCTTGTACCCAGTGCCTGCGTCAGGAATGGATCACCCCAGGGTCGACATTTGCCCTCATGTAAGGACTAACATTGACCATTTTGTGATCCTTTCCTGTAATGGACACTGGGCCTAACCAAACAAGTGTGGTACAATTTTTATCAGGAGACTTGGGGGATTGCTGGGTGGTAGGAAGTTTGTGTCTCCTCTTAGATTTCAGAACTTTCCATCGCTGAAATGTGCAGCAAACGTGTTTTTTTAGCCAAATTTGGAGGCTTGCAAAGGATTCTGGGTGACAGAACCTGGTGAGAGCCTCACAAGTCACCTCATTCTGGATTCTCCCAGGTGTCTACTTTGCAAAAAATGCATCTCTTTTCATTGGAAAAATTTGATGTGTCCACGTTGTTTTTTGGTGCATTTCCTGTCGTGGACACTAGGCCTACCCACACAACTGAGGTACCAATTTTATTGGGAGACTCTGGGGAATGCTGGGTGGAAGGGAGTTTGTGGCTCCCCTCAGATTCCAGAACCTTGCAGTACCAAAATGTGAAGGAAATGTGTTATTTAGCCCAGTTTTGATGTTTGCAAAGGATTCTGGATGACAGAACCCAGTGAGAGCCCCACAGGTCACCCCATTCTGGACTCTCCTGGGTATCTACTTTCCAAAAATGTGTAGGTTTGGTAGGTTTCCCTAGGTGCCACTGAGCTAGAGGCCAAAATCCACAGCTAGGCACTTTTCAAAAAATGCATCTGTTTTCATTAGAAAAATTTGATGTGTCTATGTTGTGTTTTGGGGCATTTCCTGTCATGGGCACTAGGTGTACCAACACAAGTGAGGTACCATTTTCATCTTGCAACTTTGAGGAATGCTGGGGGGAAGGAAGTTTGTGACTCCCCTCAGATTCCAGAACTTTGCAGTACCGAAAGTTTGCAAAGGATTCTGGATGACAGAACACAGTGAGAACCCCACAAGCCACTCCATCTTGGATTCCTCTAGGTGTCTACTTTCTATAAACATATAGGTTTGGTAGGTTTCCTTGCGTGCTGGCTGAGCTACAGCTCAAAATCCAAAGCTAGGCACTTTGCAAAAATCATAATTTTTCAATGGTCAAATGTGATGTGTCCATGTTGCGTTTTGGGGCGTTTCCTGTTGCGGGCACTAGGCCGATCCACACTAGTGAGGTACCTTTTTAATTGGAAGACTTGGGGAAACACAGAATAGAAGAACACGTATTATTGCCAAATGT
Source organism: Pleurodeles waltl (assembly GCF_031143425.1). Taxonomy (NCBI): domain Eukaryota; kingdom Metazoa; phylum Chordata; class Amphibia; order Caudata; family Salamandridae; genus Pleurodeles; species Pleurodeles waltl. The sequence goes on along the minus strand of NC_090437.1, from coordinate 712,294,079 downwards.
CTTTCTCTACATTTTTGCTCTCCAAATGTAAGGCATTGTGTCAGAAAGAAGTCACTTTGAGAAATGCCCTTTAATTCACATGCTAGTATGGGGACCCCCGAATTCAGAGATGTGAAAATAACCACTTTTTCTAAACTCCTTATCTTGTGCCCATTTTGGAAGTACATAGGTTTCCTTGATATGTATTTTTCACTCTTTATATTTTACCAAATGAATTGCTGTATACCCGGTATACAATGAAAACCCATTGCAAGGTGCAGCTTATTTAGGGACTCTGAGTAGCTTGGGTTCTGGATGAACCTACAAGACCTATATATCACCGCAGCCATGGAGGGTCCAGCAAACATAACGGTATATTGCTTTAAAAAATCTATCATAGTTGAAAAAAGTTATTGAAGAAAACATAATCAGAAAGGGCTGTTTCTTTCAACTCAATGTCAATATTTTTAATTTCAACTGTTACTTTCTGTAGGAAATCCAGAATCCAGAAATTTGTCTACTTTTCAGAAATGTTTAGATGTCCTGGATCCACCATTGGTTTCACACCCATTTCTGTTACTAACTGGAAGGAGGCTGAAAGCACAAAAGATAGTAAAAATGGAGTTTGTCCCAGTAAAATGCCAAAACTGTATTGAAAATTTTGTTTTTCTGATTCAAGTCTGTCTTTCCCTGAAAGCTGGGAAGATGGTGATTATATCACTGCAAACCCTTCAAAGATCCCATTTGCAGGGAATAAAAGCAGATGCTTTCTTCTACAGCAGTTCTTCTCCCATTTTTCCCCCCAAAACTAATTTTAGCTGTATTTTGGGTCATTTCTCGGTCTCCTCCAGGGACACCCACAAATTCTGGGTACCTTTAGAATTCCCAGGATGTTGGAAAAAATGGATGCAAATTTGGTATTGATAGCTTATGTGGACAAAAGGTTATGGGGGCCTAAGCACAAACTACCCCACATAGGCAAAAAAGGGCTCAGCATTGGGATGGGCGGTGAAGTCCCAGGAGCTGAGGGGCTACATTTGTCTACGGCATATTCTGATTGGGTAGTTTGCTTTTGGTTTGATGTTTTGTGATGAACACTAATTAATGTTTGTTTCATCATGTTTTATATGCATTTTGATATTTTTAAATGTATTTTCTTGTGTATATATTTCTATACCTATATTTATATACGTGTAGATTTTTTAAATAATATATAAATGTTTTATTTTTTGTAATTATTTTATTGGTTTTGGGATGTATTGAGGTATAATTTTGGTTTTATTTGTATTTATTTTAGTTAAGTAAAATGATAAAAGATCATTATATGTATATGTACATTTTAATGTTTATTTTCATATTTTCTTTAACATAAAATGTTATTGTTTATGTCTTGTAATTATAATTTGCATTTTTTTGCAAAGTTAACTTAGTCAATAATGTGTTAGAAAATATTTTTAAATGTTTATTTAAAGGTTTCGATATTTTTGTTTCCAATATGTTTGTGATCAATAATAGTGAAAATCAATATTTTTCACAGCAATATTTAGGTTCTTATTGGTTAAATACAGGAATACAATATTTTTGTGTACAATATATATTTTCCGATATTTTTGTGAATTAGTAATATTGTGTGCATCAATATTATGTCATTGGCCCTTCCTAAATATCTTTGTTTTTTCTCTTCATGAAGGCTTCTACCATGTAGGGCGTATTTGTTAACAACCAATACTGCTGGGTTCTTCTTCTACAACACTGTGTTTGTAAAGTCAAACATATAAGACAAATATTCTCATAAGTACAAAACATTTCTTGCAAATATTAATACTGCTTGTGAATAAAAGCGTCATTTCTTTACATTGTGTTTTACTATGAGCCTAAGACCCTTAAACGGGCCATCTTTCCGAGTTTGTCATTCAGGTGGCACCATTTATAATCTTTAAGCAGAAATGGCCCTCGAGGCGATTTTAAACATCAGACTGGATGGAGGAGGATGGCAAGCAGTAATATTAATAATTAATGTTTTCTATGACTCGCTCTTTACCTCGGGTCTCATGGTGCAGTGCGGTAGAAAAACAAGACAGAGACATTACTAAAATATAAACACAGATACTCTAAAATGCACGGTTAAGCAAATAAGCACTACATCTCCATTTCAGTCCTGCCAAGTTCAATTGATAAAGAGCCAGCAGGTATTTCCAGGGGTAGTGAATGCAAGAAGAAATAAGCACTCCTGTTTCATTCACAATGGAAATTAATAAAAGATATGTGGACTCAAGGGATGGATATGTGTCCACTTAAAATGCTGTGCATTGACAAACATGAGGTCCGGAGTTTCGGTCTGTGAAGTGTCTTCCCACCCGGAGAGCATGCAAATTAATACACAAGACATGGAGTTCTGTAACACACATTGTTGGCACTAGCCCTTTTTGCAGGGTTTTCCCCAAACTTTTTGTCTTCCTCCTATTTTTTCTGACTTGTTTTGGATGGCTGTAGGACTCTGGGCACTTTACCATTGCTAACCAGTGCTAAAATACATATGCTCCTTGTCTAAAATATTTTGGTGATTGGTTTATACATAATTGGCATATTTGATTTACTAGAAAGCCCCTAGTATAGTGCACCAGAGGTGCCCAGGGCCTGTAAATCAAATGCCACTAGTGGTCCTGCAGCATTGATTGTGTCACCTACATGAGTAGCCCTGCAAAGTCTCAGGCCTGCCTCTGTTAAGAAGATAGCCCGAGACTGCCCCAAAATGTTCTGTCGCACCCTCAATCTCTTTCAGGGCAAGATCCGGATTCTTGGTTATGACTGCAACATCATCTGCATAAGCCAGAATAATACCCATAGCGAGTAACTGCCTGTACGTTAGCACTCATTTCCAAAAAGCGCAGAAAGGGATCTAGGTAAAACGCAAATAATAAAGGTGAGCATGGACATCCTTCCTGTGCACCCCGTTTTATCCTAAAAGGATGGGAATATTCTCCCCCAATCTGTATTCTAGCACTCAGCTCCTTATATAAAGCTTTAACAGCTGTAATAAATCTTCCTCCTAGACCATATGTCTTTAAAATATCCCACAAGTACTCCCAGTTAACTCTGTTGAACGCTTTCTCAGCATCCAGTAGAATCATAGCCATGGGCTCTGCTGCTACATGCGTAGCATCGAACAGCGCTATCACCCTCTTTATATGATCAGTTGTGTCCCTGCCGGCGACAAATCCATGTTGGGTGCAGCTGACCCGCTTACGAATGCATCCAGACAATCGAGTCGCAAATATTTTGGAGTAGATTTTTGCATCACTGTTAATAAGGGTGATAGGGCGGTACGAACTTAAACTAGCTGGGTTCCTGCCTTTCTTTAAATATACTATGATGTTAGCAGAGCCCCAGGATGGAGGGGGATTGCCCCCAAGCTGTACATGAATCACCAGTTTCAACAACACTGCTTAAAATATTTATATAGTTCTAATGGAATGCCATCTGGCCCCACAGCCTTCCCATTTGGAAGTGCCTCAAGCGCTTCTGACAATCCCTCCATGGTCACCTCCTGCCCCAGTGTTATTTGATCTTCTACTGTAATCTGACTATCCCAAATCGGCGTTAGCCAATGACTATCAAGGTGCTCCTGACCAATATTAACAGCGTCATATAATTCTATGTAATATTCCCGGAAAGCTTCCCTGATGGCACCGGGTCTTGTAACTGTCAACCCTACCTTATTTTGCACTTGCACAATTGAGCCTGAGGATGCCCTCTGGTGAATCCGAATTGCTAAAATATGACCTGCTTTCTCGCTGCATTCATAGCATTCTCTTCGCTTTGTTAAGATTTTTTCCGCTGTCCTCTCAGTTGAGTATTTTCCTAGTGACATTTTCGCTATTGATACCTGATGAAGGGCGTTCTCAACCCCAACATCATTCCTAATAGCCCAAATAAGCTGCTCTTCAGTTGTCTGTAATTCTCCCATGAGTACCTGAAACTGGGCTGCTGCTTGTTTCCGTCGCTTTACGCTGAACCCAAGAGATTCCCCCCTTATGACTGCCTTTAATGTATCCCAAACTATTTCTATTGGGGCTGTTCCAAAATTGAAGTCCAAACATTCCTTCAACCGCATGCTCATGTGCTGTATATACAGAGGGTCATTCTGCAGAACCCGCTCAAAAGTTCAGTTCTTCCGAAATCTCTGCCAGTCTCTAACCCTAACCTCTAATACTAATGGGTTATGGTCCGCCATAAAACAGAGGTATACCTTAATTTCCGATTCGTCTAGAAATATCGGAGAGACAAAAAAATAATCTAATCTAGCAAATTTCTTGTGTGGTGCAGAAAAATAGGTATATCCTGGCTTTGGACCTTCTAGAGCCGATCATACATCTAGTAGCCCCTCCTCCCTTTGCATGCTCTTAAGGGCCTGAAAAACTCTAGGCTTCCGCCCCGGATATCTATTCCTTCTAATATCTCTTAAATTCTGTGCTCCGTCCCATGATCCATTAAAGTTGAGATCACCACATACAATATACGGTGTGGGCCAAAGTGTCAATTCTGCGGATATAAAATCAAATAAGGAGGGATCGTCATCCACTGAGCCATATAATGAACATAACGTAAATCTGACATTGCCGAATGAACACTCCATTATTACACACCTGCCAATTGCATCTACTTTCTTATGAATAGTAACAATGCAGCTAGTATTAGCTGCCAAAATAGCAACCCCCTTTGTTTTAGCCATTGCAGTACCTGGGTGTGCTGTTTTATACTGCCATGTCGTCCTGGCAAGTACACTCAATTGCTAGGCCCAAAACTTTTGTTTTACTACACATATGTCACTACTAAAGTAGGCCCAAAGCAGCTCACGGGCAGGGTATAATGTACTTCAAAGGTAGGACATGTACTGGTGTGTTTAACATGTCCTGCTAGTGAAATACTGCTAAATTCAGCTTTCACTATAGCAAGGACTATCTCTCCCATAGGGTAACATGGGGATTGCCTTGAACAATCTTTTAAGCGAAGTTTCCCTTTGACAGAAGATAGAGTTATGGAGTTTGGGGTCTCTGAACTCACAAGTTAAAAATACATTGTTTGGTGAAGTTGGCTTTTGAATTGTAATTTGAAAATGGCACGTTTAGAAAGTGAGCATTTTCTTGCTTAACGATTCTGTGCCTCTGCCTGCCTGCTGAATACACGTCTGGGTCAGGATGACAGTTGGGCTGTTTGTATATTCACTCGAGAGTCCCACAAAGGGAGCTGAGGTGTTCCCTGCAAACCCTGATGGCCCATCACCAGGCAGATGGGTCTTCCTGAGCTGGAGTGGTGGGAAGAGCTGACACCTGCACCTGAAAAGGGCTGTGCCTGTCTTCACACAAAGCAGTCTCCAAACCCCTCGAGTGTGTCTGGAGCAAGGGCAGGTAAAGGCAGGGTCATGTACAGTACAAAGACTTCTCTTTCAAGTTTGCCTACTTCAAAAACAGAAATAGGTCTAAGTACTGGACATCTGACAACACAGTATTAGAACCCTTCTGGACCAAGGACATTCTGCCAGTGAGAAGAGCTGTAGGAGAGACTGCCACTCTGCCTGTTGCTTTAATGTGCTGGCCTGCTGCTTGCAGCTCCTATACTGGGAGTGAAAAGACTGGACTTTGCTTTCCACATTATGCTTTCCCTAGGTTCTTTAAGGGCTTGAACTGAGCTTGGCTCCTGTGAAGAAGCCTCAGGAAAATCAAAGACTTCAGCTACCAGTGCCTGAGCTCTTCTGCTGAGAGTCCCGCTCTTCCAAGTGGTGCCAATTCTAGGCCCTTGGAAGTGTGAGCTGGTGACCTGAAGTAGAAAATCCATGCACTGAAAAACAGATAAAGCGTCTGTCCTGCAGCTGGAGAATTGACACAACACCTGTTTCGTCATGGCTCCATTAACACAAAACATCTGGATTTTCTACGCATCTTCCCTGGGGCATCAATTTCTTATCGACCCTGCAGCACAGTAAGGAACTGAGGCTGTGTGTCCTGAAATCAATGCATCGCCCTTCTTATGAAGAAAGAATTGATGCATCAGCTCCCCTGCCAATAAGGAACCAATACATTGCCTCTCCTACTAGTAAATAATTGACGCATCACCTCCCCTGCGCAGTAAGGAACCAATGCATTGCTTTGCTTTTCGGTGCCTTGCCTCCCTTGTTGCCCACATTGTTTTTGTTTTTGGCACATCCCAGGTACTTTGTACTAAAAAGACACAACCATTGATTCCTGTAGACTAAGGCCCTCATTACGACCCTGGTGGTCCAAAGACCGCCAGGGCTGCGGTGGCGGTCTCACTGCCAATGGGTCAGTGGTGAAGACCTCCAACCTACCAGTTCGGCAGTTTGGCCGAAGCCAAACCGGCAATACTCCACCTGTCCCACCGCTTTTCTGCAGTCCACAAGGCTGGAGGTGAGCACCTCCAGCGCGGCGGATGCCATAATACCGCTAGCGGCATTATGACGCAGGAGACTGCCAGCTTTTTTCTGATGGTTGCACCGCCAGAAAAAGCTGGTGGTCTTCCATCCTGGTGACAGAATAAGCATTCCTGTTGCCAGGATACACTCGCACACACTCCCTCATACCTCCACACATGCACTCACACACTTCTACACACAAACACCACCCCACTCACCCACACAAATGTGATATACACAACCATTCACACTAACATACATGCACATAAAACACTGACATGCACGCATTCACAACATGGTGGAAATCTGATGGCAGTCAAAACGCGGCGGTCTTAAGACCACCAGCACTGGCGGTCTTCTTTCTCCCACGGCTTTAGCGGTCTTGTAAAAAGACCGCTAAAGTCTTAATGAGGGCCTTAGACTCATTTAAACCTTTAAAAAGTGATATCCTTACTTGTGTTTGCTGGACTTTGGTTGTTTTAGTCTTGTTTTACCCAGATAAATATAGGCTATTTTCCTAAACTGCGGAGTACTTTTGTGGTGTTGTCACTGTGTTACAGTCTGTGTACAAATAATTGCACATTGCCTCTGAGATAAGCCTGACTGATTGAGCCAAGCTACCAAGGGGGTGAGCATGGGTTATCTTAGCTGTGTGGCTACTTTTCCCTGACTAGAGTGAGGGTCCCTATTTGGAGAGGGTGCAACCCACTGCTAACTATAGATACCATTTCTAATAGACATCTTTATTCCTCAACATACTTTTGTGCTCAGCAGGTACTGCGTCCCAACCTTCATAAGCTGACCTTAACATGTCTCATCAGATTTCATAATTCCTGTCTAGAGTCCAACTAGGACCGGGAGAGTCCTAGCGAACATAATATCAAACACACTACATAACCCCCTCTTTGCTAAATAAAAAGTACAAACAACACTAGCATCATATTTCCTCAATGAGTCGCCAAGATGCTTGCACTGGTCTGCCAGATCGGGTGGTATAAGGTAGTTGAGAGGCACAGTCATCATGCATTGAAGACATAGGCTCAGATGTGTGATTTGGACATTCAGGTGGGGTTGCCTCGCTTGTGATCTCTGAAGCTGATGAACACTGAGGTAAGTGTTTAAAAAGTGACAATTCCTGTGTGATTGATTTTATGTGATGATGCACTGTAACCATGGGTCCTTTGCACCTCACAACCCTCAAAGAGTCAATAGCAAGCAGATTGTCAGTTTTCCGTTTCCATTTATGTTTGACCGGTGCCCAGTCCCCTTTTATCAAAGACTGTTTCCTAGGGGTGTCGTCACTGATTGGCATATGTTTTCTTTTTGCATTTTTAAGAAATATATGTGGCACAAACCTTATTGGCATTCATCGATTGGTCCTATATCCATAGCTTTGTTCAGATGGCTCTCCCAAATAGCAAGGTGTCAACACTTTCATTAGTTGTGGAGTGAGGAGTTGATAGATAGGCACCAAGAGCTGAGCACAGGGCCTGATTTAGATTAATTCCCTTCATCGAAGCTCATTGAATTAACCTCTTGAGGGTGCTTATAAATCGCTCAACAACATCATTGGTGTGGTGCCGGAGATGTGTACTCTGCTGATGCTTAACGTTGAGTGTACCTAAAAATTCCTTGAATTCTTTGCTACTGAAAGATGGCCCATTATCAGGTTTGAGAATAGCAGGGATGCCCCACGCTGCAAAGATGTCGGCAAGCTGCTTAATGACTTTATCTTGGGTTGTCAATGACAAGTCTTCTACCAAAGGCAAAGCAAAGTATTCACCTATGACCACCATGAGATGATGTCCATTTCCTAAAGGCGCAAAGACATCAACTGCAACTCTTTCTCAGGCATGCACAGGAAGGTCATGCATTGTCAATGGATGTAGCGTCACCTTAATAAACAGTTACAAAAATGGCATGCTATTAGCTCTCTCTCAACTCGTTCATCTAGGTGAGGGAACCACAATCGGTCTCTTTGGTGGCTACAATGCCACAATGTCCTTCATGGACAAGCTCAATGACTTGCTGTCTCAGGCTCTCGGGTATGACAATTCTTGAGCCTCTCAATATAATACCCTTTCAGCTGACGGATAGCTCAAATCAGCAAAAGGTCAACTACCTGTCTTCCAAGTTAGCTTTGTAATGAGGTCTTTGAAAATGAGCCTGCCTTTCTCTGCTTGGGTAGCAGCATTAACCTGTTTAATGGTTAGAGCTGCTGGCTTGCTGGACATCACATTGAAGTTGAGATACTCTTCAATTGCTTTGTATGTTGAACTTTGGTGATGTATGCGCAGTTGTGAAAAGTAATCTGCAATGTTTTTGTCTTTCCCGGGTTGTGCAGATCATGTAGTCATACTCTTACAGTTGCAATCCCCACCTCTTGATGCATAAGGGCAATCTTAGCTTTCAGGTTTCCAAAGATAGTGATCAACGCCTGGTGATCTGTGATAACAGTGAAATGCTTCCCATATAAAAATGCATTAAAGTGTTCACAGGCCCACACTACAGCCAGGCTCTCCTTCTCTGGCTGAAGGTAGGTGCATTCTATTTCAGGTAGGCTTATACTGGCATAGGCCACAATTTTGTATCTGGGCATTCTGATGGCAATTGTGTTGAGCAAGGTTTGCCCACAACCCCAACAGGCTTACATCTACTGTAATCTCAGTATATAACATTTGGTCAATATAGGTCATTTCAGTTGCACTCTCAATCACATGTTTTATTTCTTTGAAGCTGTGATCGCATTCTGGAGACAACTGGAAAAGGGACCTTCCACTTTGTAAAGTCTCTCAATTGGGCACTCAGAGTAGCAAACTCACAAATGCACCTTGAGCAATAACTGGCCATGCCTAAGGAGGATCATAGCATGGTTACATCTTGTGGGGGGCTGATACATGACAATGCTTGCAGCTTACACAGGATGGGAGTCATTCCCCCATCAGAAAATATGTGCCCAAAGAGTTTAAGTTTGGTTTTGTGAAACTCATACTTTGCTGCATTCAGAGTGAGACCTGCATCAGCAAGTACTTGGTGCACCTTTAGTGTTGCCACAAATACTAGTATGTCATCACTGTAATTGAAAGCATGTCTATCAGGTTGATTAATTTGGAAGATAACATCCTGAAGTATCTCTGCAGCTGAAGATATTCCAAAATGCAGTCTTTATATTGGAAAAAATCTAAATTAATCAAACAAGTATCAATGTATCTCCAGTTCTCATCCATCTTGAGTTGATGGTATCCTTTGTTCAGGTCAAGATCGGAGAAGATTTTAATTCTGTTCAGCTGAATGATCATGTCGGCTATGTGGGGACCAAGATTGTCTTTCTCTCTGGATTGTTTTTTTGGCCTATCATACATCAACACAAATGTACACTGCACCTCCCCTGTCTTCTTTGGCACTACAACTATGGGCAAAACCCACAGAGTAGGACTGGCCGAGCATTCAATGATCTTGTGCTTCAACAGTGTTTTTAGTTCTTTCTCAATGGCTACTTGTAACTGAAAAGCAGTGCTGTTGGGAAACAGGGCAAATGTCCTCATTAATCTGAAGTTGCACTTTCATCTTTTTGAGCCTTCCTAAGCCATGAAAGAAACACTGGAACTGACTCGCAAGTGCAGCCTGAGCATGGATGTTGTAGTTGAGAGATATCAGTCCCATGTCAGCAGCAGTAACAAAGCTAAGTTAGTAGGAACTAGATGAAGTTCCTTGAAGGACAGGAAGTGGCACTTGCACTGATGTTGTTCTGTAGTGCAAAATCGCTGTAAATGACCCTTGACTCTTGACGGGTGAGAAGCAGCTCATGTGTATACCTTCATATTTCACAGAATAAGGCATGCACAGGAGACAGGTTGTTGAACTTTTCTTCTGACATAAGGTTAATTGACGCACTACTGTCTATAATGAAGGTTATGGGCCTTCACCTTTAATGTGATTTTAGGACAATGCCCAAATTAATTTTGTCACCTCGTTTGGTGATTCTCTTTTGACTTTTGATCTTCTTTGTAAGAAGCCATTCCCACATGTGCATATCATTCCTTAGTCAATATCATCAACACACATCTGTCTTGTTCGCTAGTGCTCGATAATGATGTTGAAGAGCCTTTATATGATGAATTTGATGATGATCGACTGTGCTTCGTCTAAATTGTTGCAACTGATGTTGTCTTTTAACCTTGTGGGCATGGCAAGAATGCTTCTGGAACCTTCTGGCATCCATTTTCTCTTCTCATTGTGACGCATTTGTTTTCTGTTTTGCTTTTCAGACAGTTATGAAGTGCTGATCTTTCCCACAGCCTTTGCATGTCTGTCCTATCACTGGACATTTACCTTCATTGGGAAATGAAAACTCACTTTAGAAGCATAACTTTTTCTTCATCAGATATGTTGACTTGTGTGCATATATTTTGTGCTTTTGCTTTCTTTTCATGATCAACGCTGATTAATTATGTGCTGTCCCTACTTCCATATCAGCAGCTAGTCAATCTGCTTGCTCTTTTGCCCTTGCAGCCATTAGCATTTTCTCTAAACTGAGTGTCTCTCTCAACATACACCTTCTGAAAGAATCTGAAAGGCAGCCATCAATGACACTGAAGAGCATGGCATCTTCATCCTTAAAGTCCCAGAACTTACAGTGTTTGAGAAGGGCATTGAGCCACTCAACAAATTCATCCATCGTTTCTCTAGCTTGTGCATGGTTAAAGCTATACCTCTCGTAGTCAACATTTAGCATTGGATTGAACTTGGCATCCAACGCTTCTTTTATCTTTTGGTATGATGTTGCATCAGCTTGTGAGATTTTCTTTAACACTTCTTTCACTCCATCACTGGCAAGGTTTTTCAAATATTTAATTATTTTCTTATAGTCTTCTTCTCCTAGTGCATCTCTGAAGTCATCAAATGTTTCGATTCATGCAGTCCACCTGGCCCCAATGTTCTGTTTCTTCGCTGTATCAATCAAAGGTGATGGCTTCAGAAATGTTGCCACATCGTATTTTGTGCTCCCTTTTGTCACCAATGACAGCACATGCTGTTCAGGCAACATTCTTCTTGCAAAGCAGGACTGGCAATTACTTCATGCAACACCACGTTGCTTGAGTCTGGTTGTCTATCTGATTTTCAAGGTTGCATAGCACTTCACTTGCTTGTACCGGTAAGTAGGTTTCTGTTTTCATACCTGGTCATCTCTACCTTTAGTGTTTGATTCGTATCGATGATGGCTCTGTGTTATGATTCAGCGCTGTATCTCTACTTTCAGCATTACTAGTGGGTTTTGGTGGTCTATTCAAATGAGCTCCTCTGTGGAGCCTTCAACTTCTTTGATGGCTGTGTGTGGGCTGAAGTAGGCCTTTGATTCCACATATGCCAATTGCAGACATCTTTACATCGATTTGGGGCCCACGTGGCACGCACAAGTAGTTCGCTACACCTTTGCAAACTCTCAGGTAGAGCAGATTTGTTTCTTCAAGGCACGTATCCCCTCTCGTCAACAGTTGTTGCGGCTTCCCCAGTCCCAGGAGCATGCAAATAAATATGGCACACACGGAGCTCTGTAATGGTTCTTTATTTCTCCACAAACTTTCACGTTCTGCACACATAGCTTCATAACTTTCATAACCACACCTTAACACCTCCCATCAGCTTTCGTAATTCCTGTCTAGAGTCCACCCAGGACCGCAAGGGTCCCAGCATGAAATATATTAAAGACACTACAGCCTGCTGTCTGGCTGGAGCAGTATGGTGCCTGTGCTCTGTGGGCATGTCCTGCATGAGTCCTGTAAGCTGAAGCAACCTTGCCTGTTTGGTATATGGCTATCCAGTTTCAATACAGATTTGCACAAACTTGAAGGTGTAATAAGTTGATTGCTTTACAACAGACCATAAAGACTTCTCAAACTGTCTTATTACCAAGAGCTGGCCCTGAGAGTTAAGGCTTTAACTGTCACTGGAGGGCAAATATACTCTTATTCCATTCTTTTAATGTACTACACATTTATCTGACTTGTGAATGCATTATAGACATTTTACTAATAGATTTAAAGCCACTCTTTGCCATGACACTGCCTCCTATACAATTTAGGCTTCTAGAGGGGAAAGCTGTGCGGCTCATGCTGCAAATCGGTTATATATATGCCTGTGGAGGGCTTGCAGTATTACATCTTTTGGAGAAGAATGCTGAAATGTGACAAGATATGCAAGTAAATAGGGATTTTAATCCTTGCAATGTAATCTCAGCCTTCTATACAGAGATAAGTAGATTGAGTTCTAGTAGGGTTGGCCCTAGGACAATCAAGGTTTACTGCCACGCTCCTTTAGGACTCGACCCTCAAGGTAGTGAGGCAGAGTAGTCTGATAGGTGGCATAGCTAGACACTCAGAACTCAGCAAAGAGAGTAATTATACCTGATAATGCTACCCTTCAGTAAATCCTTATACTCTGAGAAAGTACTTTAATATGCATTCTCTAAGCCGCCTGGACAGAAAAGTATTTACAAATGTTGTCATAAAAAATGTGTTGCTGTGTTTTTCACTTGGTAGACCAATGTAAACTCTAATTGTATTGATCATGTGGTTTTCAAAATGTGAAAAACTTTACCTTTGATGCTTACATGTTAAAATAAATCAAAATCACTTGCCTTATGCGTTTGACTTTGAAGTCAAAATGCAAAACCCCTTCCTAAAGGGTTTGACAAAAAGTTCAGACTGCAAAAACCTGCTGCCTAGGGTATTTGACATAGAGCTTAGTCAAGACTAAGGGCCTGATTATGAGCCTGGCCACCTCAAGACCGCAACACTCGCGGTGGTGGTCTGACTGCCAGGGGAACGCCGTCCCTGCCAGGATCTCTGATCCCAATGGGATGACAGTGGTCTTGGTTGTGATCAGCCAGGGCGGCGCTGAAGTCAGCGCTGCCCTGCTGATTATAACCTTGTTCTCCGCCAGCCTTTTCATAGTGGTCCGACTGCCATGGAAAGGCTGGCAGAGAACAAGTGCAGGGAGCCATAGGGGGGCCTTACACATGGGCAGTGCAGGGGTAGCAATGTGCATTGTCTACTGTGCAGATGGTGCACATTTCAAGGGTGCTGGGGCACCCTGCGTGCAGCAGCATTGCCAGTAGATCAATTATTAGCCGGGAACAATGCTGCTGCACCTTTCCTACTGGGATGATGGGTGGGAATCTTGGTTCCCGTCTGTCATCCCAATGGGAAAGTTGTAATGGGGCTGATGGGGATACCGCCAGCACTGTGGTGGTCTCCTCTTCCAGATTTTGACAGTCGGATGTTTCTAACAGCCAAACTCGTAATGACCCCCTAAGGGCCTGATTTAGAGTTTAGTAAGTGGGTTACTCTGTCACAAACGTGACAGATATCCCATCTGCGTACTGCAATCTCCATTGCATATTATGGGATTGTAATATGGCTGATGGGATATTCATCACCTTTGTGACGGAATAACCTCCTCCAACAAACTCTAAATCAGGCTCTAAATCCCTTGTCTACTGTATTGATCAAATGACTTACCGATGTGAAAGCCCTTCTCAGCTGATTTGCTACAGGGCTTACACAAAAATAAAGTTCCTTCCTATTGTATTTGGCTCACTGGTTTCCTCCGGGCTTTATGTCATCCCCTGAAGCTCCCACGCATCAATAAATTTGTGATTTTCTACCAAAGCCCATACTCAAATATGTTTGCATGCACTGAGCTATTCTTCAGACGCAGCTTGCTCAGTCCAGGGAGAGGTTGTGGTTTGAAGTAGGGAGACTGTGTTACATCAGCCTAGTCACAAAGCACAACTCTACCTCGAGGATGATTGTACAGCTCCTGCATAGTTTCAAAAACATTGTGCTGGCCTCAAACATAATTTGCCACCTAAATGGGACAGAAGAGTTACAAAGGGATGGTGCAAGGGGGCTAAATGGGTCAGTGTAGCAGGATTCATTTGGAGGTTAAGTGTGGGTCCACAGTGTCTGGGTACTTAGCTCTTGGGCCCATAGGATGGAAAATGAAAGCATACTAAAAAGGAGTATATTTGAAGCTACTGAATGCAAATATGGTTTACGGTAATGCCAGGATTTAGAAGTGTTTATCTCCAAAACCACTAATTGTGCTCAATTTTTTCCCACTCTAAAGGGTGCCCACTGGTCATAGGGACCCTGGCTGGTAGAAGAAAAATCTCAGATGAGCTGGACCTTTAAACCTTTAAATGATGATAACTCTGCAACCCTCCAATGGATTTGGGTATGAGAACCAGCTTAGTTATGCCTAGCTACCCTTTTAGTTCAAAAGAGAGGACCGAGGCAACGTCTAGGGGCAATTTGGGGCACAAAAAGAGCTCTCCATAGGCCACTTGCAAGTGCCAATATTTTCCTTGTGCCTCAGGCAGTGTGGATGGTGTTCCAGTCCCACACAGCTCTTGTGTAACATTTGATCCTGTGACTACACTGGGTTGTTTTTACTGTGGCAAGGTTGGCTGACCAATAGGAAAGCACTGAGTTGCACTGTAACAACTCATAGTGCTTAATTTCAGTTTGGGAGCAGCTAGAAATATATTCAAGGACCTATTTTAATAACTTAACATCCAATCTAATGGTCAAGTGGGATTTTAAATTACTATTTTGTTAATTACACTTATAGAATGTTGTCAGTTCCTGTCTAAACCCAAAAGGGCCTTTCTGCCAGTGTCCAGTGTCACACGACCCCTAATGGGCCCTCTATGGTGAGATATGTATTGCTCCCAAGCAGTGGACAAAGAGCTCTGGATGTGAAGAGGAGGACTTCTTACTTGATAGGGTGGCCTGAAGAGGCTGTACCCAACATCTTCCTGAGCTTCAAAGCATTTCTACCTTGTCACTGGTAGATCACGCTCACACGTAGGCCTTCCTTCCCTTTGTCTCTATAATCAGGCTTGCACCACACCCAGTGGGAGTAGAGGAACTGATCACAATTGGTTTAGGGGATGGCCAAAGACTTACCTTCCACCCAGAGGCTGACCATTGACTTAAAGTTGGAACCCACAGACCTCTCCTCAGAACACTCCTGACCCTGGAAGGAATCAGAAGAAGGACTGCCCTGCTGTCTGAAGATCCTGAAGAAAGACTAGGACTACTTGACTTCAATTCAGGATGCCAGATGCAACCCCAAAGGTCAGTTGGCTGACCTCCTTTTTCAGCTACAGAGACAAAAAACTTCCAGTGTCTTTTCTCTGCAACTGCCCAGCTGACCAGATACAACTGGCTTGCCCTGGACCCCTGCCTGAGTGCAGTCCATACTGCCAAGTGATAACTCAATTTCTGGATCCTTGGCTGGTGTTAGAGTGTACTCTTCCTGTCCCCAAACTACAAAAAGTTAAACTTAGAATCTTTTTGCCAAATTTCTTCCTGGATAACTGACAGAGACTAGGGCTATCACTGAAGCCGCAGCTGTCGAATCACCAGTCATCCTCAAATTGCTGGCTTGTCCAGCTGAAGGAGATCCAAATTCCATAAAGGTTTCCAAGTCCGAACGTAGAGGGCTTCTTGAGGCTGACGCCCAGGCAAAGGCAATCAACTTTGAGCCCTTCTGGGCATGGATTCTGTATTTCACGAGCTCAGAGCCTTCCCACCTGTGACCATAGGACCCTGTGCTTCACTAGCCCACTGTCGCCGAGCCCCTCTTTGAATCCTGCTTTCATCTTGACTTGTCGACGACACACTGTATACCACTTTTTCTCCATGAATGTTTCTAAATCGGAAGGTAAACTTTCCACCGGGACAAGCCTGGTCCCTGCATCCAGCTGACCTGCTATCCGTCGCAGTCAACCTTAACTTTTGACTTTGAAATGGCCTCTTGTGACCAGATAGCTGCAGTTGGCACTTCATGCTTTTTGACGCTATTTTTCATTTAAAATTGATAAATTCATATCTCCAGTGCTACTTATTGTATTTTATTCTTTAAAATATTCTCTATTTTTCTAAATTGGATTAGGATTTTGTTTTTCTTGCCTGATGTTTTCACTTTATTGATGTTTTAGTAATGGATAAATACTTTATACATTGCCTCTAAGTTAAGCCTGACTACGTTGTGCCAAGCTACCAGAGGGTTAAACACAGGTATATTTAGTGACTTTAGTGGTTCAGTCTGACAAGGACTATGAATATTATTTGAGGTAGGTTCTCAGCCACCTCAGCCCCCTCCGCCCCCTTCAATTTGTTACAGTCACTTTGGCTGGAAACAGGGAGTTTAAATGTTGAAGATATTCCTTTGCCACAGTAAACATAAAAAGACTATAACAGCATTTTATAATGTTTTGGAGGTTGACCTTTTGGCTCATATACATAAGGTAGCCCTGTTTCTGATTCTGATTTAGAGGTAAGTGGTAATTATAGTGGAAGAACTTCTGGAAGGGGACTCTCTTCCTGGTTTCCATTTTCTTCACAAATCTGAGAGCTTTCCTTTACTACCTTACTCTTAATTAGGCCTTCTAGGTGCTATGTATCTCTCAGAAAAAAAATATTTAATCAGATATTGCATTTACATTCATGAACCTTTAACACGCGCATAATAATTTTTTTAGATTATCATTGAACTATACATACTTTACCATTGGCAGCAATCAGCAAGAGGTGTGATATGGGCTTTTGGCACAAGAGGTCAAATGTACAACTTAAGGGCAGATTTATGGAAAGTGGCGCTGCACTGAGTACCTTAGCACACCCCTACCACCACCATGTGTGCGCCGTATTTAAAATACGGTGCACCATGGCGCAGGGTAGGGGGCAATAGCGTCATTCCACATGGCGCTATTGATGTACTCTGCAGGAGTAGCGCCACAATATTTGTGCTACTCTTGCAGAGTACCAAGAGCTCCATTCTAAAGAATGGAAGCCCCCTTTTAACGCCTGCTCTTGAGCAGGCGTTAAAAGTGCTGTAAAAAATGGCGTCAGGAAATCTCATAGATTTCCTGACGCCATTTTTCCGGCTCCCCTAATGGGGGAATGCCCCCTTTGCATACATTATGCCTGGCGCAGGCATTGCGCCACCCTGTAAATATGGCGCCACCATTTAGGCCTTGTTGGGCCACATTAACATCATAAATAATTACGTTACTGTGGCACAATGTGGCGCTAAGGGACTATAAATATCCCCCTTAGTGCTCACAAAATACTGACTGCAAATTGCGTCCAGCATTTTTGCGACTCACATATATTTTTGAACAGGACTATGTACAAATCAGTTGGCTTGGAAAATATAGCTCCAGAGTGGATCAAGATCCTACCTACATTATTAATATTCATGAAATAGCTTGTAAATTGCAAGTGACTCAATCTGATTTGAGGCCGTCACAAGGATAGTGGCCTACTGGGGTCAGCAGACCACCATATCTGTAATTGCCTTTTAATAAAGACAATATTTTTTAATGCAACTCGTTGTTCTTAAAGGGAATAGGAGTGTGTTTAAAAAGACAAGTTTCTTTTTTTATATACTTTGTTTCAGAGTTGGCAGTGATCCGATTGACCACTGCCTGCTCCCCAACAAATATTTTCTTAACATTCACAAAAGGGAGTGGGTGTCAGTAAATTGTAATTGGTTTACAACCACTAACTCAGTCCTAAAACACTGATCATAATCAGGCCCTTAGTTTATATGGTTTCTCTGTGAAGCGCTGCTCTCTACGGACCAGAACAGTAATTGTTGAGTGGTTGATTTTAGTGAGAGGTGTAGATAGATATTTCGTATTGTTTATAGTGCTATATGAAAGTAATATATCGAAGACCATATTTAGAGTTTTTCAGAAGTGATATTCCGTTACAAATGTGGTGGATTTATTTTTCTGCGTATTACACGATCATGATGGCCTATGGCATTTGCAGTGCTTCGAATCAGATATTCGTCACTCTCTAAATATGTCTTCATGTTTCTTAATTTATGGAACATGCGTTTTATGCACAGAAAGGTCAGTTTTTTCAGTGCCTTTATGTTCATAATTATCTTTATTGCAATCTGCCTTATTTCTTATCTTTCTTTGAACGTCATAATTCGTTTACATTGTATATGTGGTACGGGGCGGGAAGAGAAAGATGACGATTATTCAAGTTAACAAATCTGCTTTCGGCGCTATCCTTTCCCTTGTGATCTAAGTGCAGGTGATTACCCCACTTAAGCTCATTATCACTCGACTGTGTGCTCACTGATTGCTTGCCTTGCACAGAACTTTGATGCCACGTCTGTGCTATTAAAAGATGTTAATCCTATCATCGCACCTGCAAGTCTTATGGTTGCTATAAATGTCCCAAGAACATGACACCAAACCCCTGAAGAAACGCAAAAGTGCTTACCAGCATTTGTGTATCTTGGAAAACTTTTCCTAAGTTCTTTCGATTAGTTCAACCTCATTCCAAGTTGCCCAGCAACAAAGGTATGAAAACACCCCAGCACAAACACCATTTTGCACAATATTGTATCTGTTTTGGGTCAGATTGTTATAATTATTACTTCTGTGGTGCTTAATGGGGGATAACACGCAAAACCCTTCTTGCAAACAACTTGTGCATGTGGTTTAGCTGCTACGAGAAGCGATACGCATGCAAGCACCACCACGTAGCTCCTGGATGATATTACCCGCCATAAAGTGAAAAAGTGGTGAAAAAATGTTTGGGCTGATCTTTGCCTCAATTCACAGTTCGGAACGACGCTGTGTATGAGTACTTGCACAGCTTAACGCTACCTCACAAGTTACAATACAGCGCCCACCTTGGTACGTGGTTCATAGTACACGCACTGGGGCCCAGTTCCAGTTCTGGATAACATACTGTCTGCCCAGTTGCATTTAATAACGGATAAGAATATGTCTATTGAGGGTGACTCTGGGAGCCAAAGGCCTCAACCCTTAGTTCAACCCATTTAGGGGCTCAGAACTTGACAGACGAGTTACTCCGACACAATGGTG
The DNA here is from genome assembly GCF_031143425.1 of Pleurodeles waltl. Lineage (NCBI taxonomy): Eukaryota > Metazoa > Chordata > Amphibia > Caudata > Salamandridae > Pleurodeles > Pleurodeles waltl. The sequence goes on along the minus strand of NC_090437.1, from coordinate 712,274,745 downwards.
ACGGATATCCCATCGGTCAAGATATAAATCCAAAAGGATGTAGTGGGATTTATATTTCTGCAGACAGGAAATCGTCACTGCTGTGATGGATTAACTCATCGCAAATTCTAAATCAGGCCATTAGTTAACATATTTCTTGGTGCTAAATGACCTGGTTTCTCCAAGTGCTGGAGAATGCATTAAGGAAAATAAACCATGGTTGGAATACTTGCCTTAACCTCAGCCACTGGTAATTAATGAGGGCTGCATTCCAGTTCATCTTTTATTTTTGCTGCCCTGCAACCTCACATAAAAACCAGCCATATGCAAATTACCATTGGTCCTCCTCTGATAGGAACAGTGAGGCCCGAATTACCAGGCCACGTCCCCTCTGAACAGAAATACAAGCAACCTCAGACTGGTTTAGACCTCGCTGGGCTTCGCCAGTAGGCTGCAGCTCGGTTCCAGTGACATGGTGAGCAGGGGACCCATGTTTGGACATACTTGTTGCACTTAGTGGCCGACAGCAGTTCAAGCAATCCACTCATCACTTTTGTGCTCTCCTCACAGGAATGCAAAGTAACAAATATTACACACCATGGAAACTGACACCCAGTGAGTAAAGTGACGAGACAATGTTACAAGTGACATAGTGACATCCACAGAGAGTGGGGAAATATGAAGTAGGACATTATTCAACCGTTCAACATGCTGGGAAAGATTGGGCAACAAGTAACAGAACATTCTAACAGGCAGATGGGGTCAAGAGCACATCAGCCTTTATGTAACAGACGAAATTATGCAACAGTGCAAGAAAGATTTGTACAGTCAGATATGACACATTGGCATGCGACATAAGACGCATTGAAGAGTGGCAGGGGGATGAGACTACAGCAAACTTGGATGAGTCTTCGTAGAGAAATAAGTGAATCCTGAATGCCATCATTTTCGGAACAGGACTTGTGAGAGACCTGGCGATCTTTTTCAACTGAACGTTCTCTTTACGAATCTCCTCACAGGAAAATGTAAGATTTATGCACCCTCTCTGCATGTGACTAATCCCCCATAACAATGAAACTAGTAGTGCACAACAGAGTATTCAGTCAATACAGACATCTTTTTGAAAAATACCATCATATGCATAGAACAGTCCATGCAATGAAAATGTTTTTTTAAGAAAATTGAATCTTATTTTAAATTCATTTGCTTTTGGACCTGTCAGCCACAAGGTGGTCTTCCGTCAAATGTTTTGCCTTATTCCTCCATGTTTTCTGATCTCATTTGTGTTAGCCTTAGTACTCTACATACTTTACCACTGCTAACCAATGCTAAAGTGCTTGTGATACTTCCTTTAAACATGGCAAAGTTGGCTAACACCCAAATGACACATTTGATTGACTTGTAAGTACCTAGTAAAGTGGTACTACATGTATCTAGGACTTGTACATTAAATGCTACTAATGGTCATGCAGCACTCATTGTTCCACCCACTTAAGGAGCCCCTCAAACATATGTCAGGCCTGCCATTGCAGCTTGTGTGTGCAATTTTAAACTGCCATTTTATCCTTGAAAAATACACCTTTTGCCAGTCCTAAACCTTCATTGTTAATACATGCCACTCTTAGGGTAGGCCCTAAATAGCCCCTGTACCCAGGTGGAGATGCAGTGTATTTAAAACATTGGTCATGTACTTTTAACCTTTACATGTTTTGGTAGTGAATAACCTATATGTATTTTTTACTTATGCATGACCTGCCTCTCCTATAGGATAACATTGGGTTTGTTAACTTATTATATTTAATAAGTGGTAACTTTCAGATGGGAGCAGGTCGGAATGTTGTGCGTGGTGTTTAGAGAATTGTAATTTAAAACCTTCATTAATGGTAAAGAAAGTTGGCATTTTCTTGTCCTACCCATTTGGTGTCTGCAGCCTGTATCCTGGGTCACATGACTAGGTGTAGCTGGCTGTTGGTCTTTGTGTATTGCTCCTAAACAGTGAGACAAAGGGGGACTTGGTGTGGCAGGATGGGCCATCTCGGACTTGATGCGGGGGAGGAGCTATAATCTACCATATTTGCACATCACAAAGGCTCCATCTAGCACACTCACAAAGAGTTTTGACCCTAGATTTTGTGTCCCCAGACAAGCTGGGGCCAGGGCAGGGAGGCAGGAAATTCCAAACATCTCTGAGAGTGGAAACCTTCAGTACCTTCTCCCACTTCAAAGTGAGCATCAGGTATAAATAGTGGACTCTCAGACCCAACACTTCAGTACACCTGTGGATCTGTGGAAGACTCAGAAAGACTTCTGTCTGATACCAAGAAGGACTGCTACTCCTTTGTCCTGCTGTCTGATTAAGAACGATTGGACCTGCCTCTTGATCTCAGGATCATCAGATTGACTCCATGGGCTAGTTGGCTTGCCTCCTGATCAGATCCTCATTAACAAAAAAGGCTCTAAACACCTTGAACCGAGCACCTGCACTCTGTCTGTTGTGAGTCATATCCTCCAAGGGGTGCCATCCCAGTTGTGGACCCTTTGAGGTGGGCCTGGAAGTGCTCTGCCAGTCTAGTTGTGTCCTGTTGACAGAGCCAATGCATTGCAATGCATCTTCTCTCAGCTCTGCTATTGAACTGCTGCTGTACAACTCATCCCTGATGCAGGACCTCACAGCGCAGCTCACAGTTTCCTTAGAATTGCCACAGCATGATGCATCCTCTACACAGACCTTCACATTGCAGACTTCCCATCAATGTTATTCTTGATGATGACGCACTACTTTGCATTGCAGCTCTGCAGCTTCTTCTGAACCCCCTCTCTGTGATGCATCCTAGATGCTAGACGTAGCATCGCAAGCCCCTCATCGACAGTATCCCCAGTGATGACACAGGACTTCGCATTGCAGCCCTGCAGCCCTGCAGCTCTGGGGAACACTGCTACATGATTAATCTTCAATACGAGATCTTGCAATGCTCAGCAACCAGGATTTAAAGAACTTTGTGCAGCGGGCCTCGCTTAGTCCCTCGCTTGGCCTGCACTCCATTGCTGTCAGCCTTAACTTGTGACTTTGTCCTGGTCCAGCGCAACCAGATAACCACAGTTGGCACTTTGTGCTTGTAGGCATTATTTTCACTTAAATCTTTAAAATTGCATTTCTCCTGTTCTACTGATAGTATTTTTCTTGTTTTGATATCAAACAATGCATTACTCTATTTTTCTAAATTGGTGTGGGATGTTTATTGTGTTGTGTTTCCACTATATTACTGTTTGAAATACTGCATAAGTACTTTACACATTTCCTCTAAGTTAAGTCTGACACCTTTTGTGACAAGCTACTGGAGGTTTAAGCATAGATTAGTCCGAGGTTTTTGTGACTTCACCTTGACAGGAAGTGTGGTTGCTGCTTGAGAAGGGTTTCACTCCCAATGTCCAATAATGTGTTTATCTTCTTCTTCTTCTGTCCTGTTAGTGCTTGAGCAACACAACTAGGTTTAAAAGTACTTTAAATCTAACAATTATCTTTACAAACATGTCTTAAGTAACTGAAACAAAGTACGGCCATTGTCACATGTTTATGCAGCCTACTAAAAGAAGAGAGCATTACCCAGTTTTTATGAATCCTCTGGACTGATTTAGCATGTTATGCATCTAGCTGATTGTGGTAAATGTAGATACCACTCTTGGAGGCAGGAATTCAGGTAGCCAGTTACGTTGGTTAGGATGTAGATTTATTGAGCTAAAGTCCCTTAGGTTACAAGTTACAAGTATTTAAGTAAATAGGTAAATGCACCACCAGAAGCCACATCCTACTGCTCAGCCCACTCTCACCAACTGAGACTCTCCACTCAAGCACTCACCAACATTCCAATACATCACACACACTGGTTGAGCAGCAGGAAACTACGCAACCATTGAGAGAATGCATCACAACAAAATCAGGTTACAACACAGCTCTTCCCCTCCCCTTACAAAACAAATGAAAATACAACAGGAGAATAGATGGACATCATGTATCTATTCAAAAACATAAATTACCAAGCATGAAAATATGATTACACTGTCATATTAACACTTTTGGTGGGAGCAGCATCCTTACTGCTCAACCCACTCTCTCCAACTGACACTTTTCCAGCTCAGAACTGAGAAACCATGGAGAGGATGCATTATAAAAACATCAGGTTACCACACATCTCTTCCACTTAGAAAAACAAATGAAAATACAACAGGATGTAAAATGGAAATTACAACAATCAATAAGTCCTGTAAATATTCGAACACATAAATCATCACACAAGAAAAATACAATACTCCTAGATTAACAGGACAGATAAATGCATGGCAGCACGAGGGACAAATTCTGAACCCACTAATCGTGAACCCATTAGGAAGGACTCAAACTACATCAGGGTGCAACACACAACACCACAATTACACTTCATAACATAATTAACATTCCATTACATAACACACACTAGCTGAGCAGCAGGGAACTATGTAACCATGGAGAGTATGTGTCAAAACAAGATCTGGTTACAACACTGATGCCTAGAAGAACTTTGAAGGAAGTGCATCCTTTTGTAAGGTGCTGCGTTCTAGGACCAAATGGCCAGTCACCCCATCTCTTACCAATTTAGGCTGTTGCCACTCCTAGACTAAATTGCTGTGTGCTGAAACTCATGTTCTCAGTAGACATCTCTTTGATTGAGGTGAGTACAAATTAGCACAGGCAGTGCTTAATTTGTGCAAGTGGCTGCAATGGGACCCACTGCACTCTTTTTTGGGGACCGGTCTATCATTAGACTTTTGACCAAGAACAAGAGAGAAAAATGCAGGAAAGTGGGAAATAAAGAGGAAGAGAATGACTCAAAAAGAGTAACCAAGGGAGAAAGCAAGGATGACAAATAGACACCAAGAGTGAGATAAAGCTGCAGAGAGTGAAGGGTGTTGTATGAAAGTAGTATGTCATGGAATCAAGACTATACAACCTTGGTATTCAGCAACTCCATCCTTTGCCAGACCAGACACAGGCGTTTTATAAACGTTTGGGACCAGGCAGTTATATTTTTACATAGTAAGCACTGACCACAGACCCACGAAGCCACTTAGACGCAGGAAAAAAGTGTCTCCATGGAACTACCATTCCTCTTTTCACTAACTGAATTATCTTTGTGTTTCACATTGGCCCTTGACTGGCCTTCTTCAGCAGTGCAACGTATTTCCTCATCATGTTGCAGTGCCTTATTATTACTTAGAAGTGTTTTTGTCAGAGTTACAGCATAGTACCGCATTGCTGAATTAATTTATCATTCTACAAAGACATGCTTTGAAACCCTTGAATCAAAGACTTGATTGCCTTTGGTAATTAAGAAATAAATGCAGTTTGAAAGAATTAATCTAATAATTTTCATGGACGACTGAGGATCACGAACAAAGGTTGTGCATTCTGCTGCAGTTGGTTCTTGGAGTTGAACAGAGCTAGAGATTTGTTATTGGTGGTGGATGAGGTGTTGCTTGAAGAGATGTGTTTTCAGCAGCGTTCAGAAAAGGAGAAGTGGAGGAGATCACATTTGCCCTCATTCAAGCAGATGGTAACAAATTGTTTGTCCCAGATGAATATTTCAAACATGTAATACAAACCCTATATCGGACTATGGCAACTCTTAACTGTCAGAAATTCATCTTCCAGGATATCCCAATGGGCATGCAAACAGTTGAGCACATCACTCGTATCCCAAGAGCTCTAAATTTGTGGCCTATAGAATGTAACACTCTGATCAGCCCTACCCACATCTAGGACTCTCTCTCTTGAGTAGAAAGTACTCTGTCCTATGAAATCTTTAAAAAGAGGTGAACTTTCTACAGTTCTAACATCACCTGTCAGGGATGGATCCTCATCGGAGTCAGCTTATATAGTATGTATGTAAATATATTCTGTGTTTGTCTTCTGCTCCACTCAGATTTATAAATATGGTATTTAAATCTTCCTTTTTTGTATGTGTGTTATACGTATGTTTTACGCTGTTTCACTGGAAACATCTCGAAGGAATTGGACATATCAAAATCTTTGAACAAGGTTCTGCCACTCACTTGAGTCTGGTCCCTTGCTATGTAAAACTGCTAACAAATAAATATTTCCCAGTGAAACTTATGCAAATGAGCTCTTGACAGTTGTTATTTAAATTCCAGCCCTGAGTTAAGGACACTCTCAGTGGTGATGAGGCACTCTTATTGATGATGAGAATACTCCCGAGATGTCCCATACATGCAATACAAGACAATGGGAATATCACTGTGTGCGCCAAGAGATGCACTACAGAATAGACTCCAACTACCAATAGGGACATACACACAAACACGCGTATGCATAACGTTTACTGTGTATTTCAACTGTCACACAGTCACAACACAGCTCTCATATTTTTTGCAGTAAACACAAGGCTGCACCTGACATTTAGCTGGCTATGTGACACATACATTCCTAGTTTGTGCAGAGCTGATTCCGATTGGTGCCCAGCTGATAGCACCTCCAATCCGCTTCTTTAGAAGTATGTCGGTACATAAACCGCAGCTGGCAACTGGGCCATATCTGAGTAGAGTCGTGCATGCATGTATGCTTGTTGGTCGGTGTCCAACTGTGATTGCGTGCCTCTTATATTTCATGTAAATTGGAGCATGTGGGTATTTATGTTTTTGTAGATAAACGCCCGGATGAGGTGTATTTCTGCATTCATGTACTGCACAAAGCAAAACCTACTGGCTACACCACTGCTCTTTCGATGTAATCACCGCAATGTGGAATTTCGTTCCTACTGATTTGCGTCTTGGTTCACCTCATGGCAGCCTTAGATAAAAAAAAAAAAAATCAGGGCTCAATTATTCCCCCAGTGTGACTTATACTAGCTGTTGCTGTTGGTCTTTAGCAATGAGGGGCCTAAGTTATTCTTTTTCACTAAAAAACCTATAAAGTGCTCGTACAAGATGACTAACCTTAGTGCTCTTTTTTGGAATCTTGAGCACATGAGATTTGAGGAATGCATCGTAAGAAGGTTCTGGTGGAAAGGAAATTTAGTAATTTAACACATCAGTACTGATATTTTTGTGTAGCCAGGTGGTCATGGATTTATATAACAGCAAATTCATCTAAGCTACTTTCTTTGCTGATACATTGAGCACTACTGAGACTGGTATTTAACATATTTCATGGATAGCTCTACCAAACGACAAACACTTTGATACCACAAGCTGCACAAACAGAGTAATAGTACATTAGTATGCTGTGCAATGAGCGACAAATATAGATTATATGAAACTAATAATTTTGGGGTTGATAGCACCTTGAGGCGCTTCTCAACAGATTTATAAACGTGGTTGAAATGAATGTGCCTAATACTCAAATTTTGCTTTCTCTTTTATGGGCTCATTCCCTCCGATCTTTTACATTATCTTCTCTTCTTTATTTATTGGTATCTTATGTGTTTTGAATAACGGTTTCTGAATTCTGAATTTATGGCTCATATTCCTAACTTGACTCATATTGGTGTTCCTACCTAGGTATGGAATACACTTTCAATGTAAATGGAGGACGTTATTTTAATAGCACTTCGCCTGAAGGTTTGGGTTTCTTTCTGAAATGAAAAAACGAACAGTGTCTTTTTTATAAACTCTTCAGATTTTTGGTAGCACCATAAACTAAACATACAAACGCAAACCAGCCAGTGTAGCATTAGAACTACGCTATTTTAATACCCAAGCATACACAATCTGCCCTATGCATGCAGTGCAGATACAGCAAAATCAAACTGAATTTATAAAAATGTGACTACAGTCCTTCAGTCCTGTTTGATTTCGTGACAGCCTTCAAGAACTTCCTGTCAACTCGTATGAAATTCACAGGTTCTGTATTACAGTGGTCTTTCTCATTCCTTTTATATGACATCAATTCATTCAGAAGGAGCCTCCAAGAGCAATTCAGGAAACGTGACCTGCCGAGACCCTAAACATCCACCCTCTCATCAGCAGTCTTCAAACAAATAGGTTTCAATTGGACATTTCAGAGGCACTATAATTTGAGACATGGGTGCACAACTCTAAAACTTAGTGTCCAGATCTTAAAAATAAATCAAACCTGACTGCCTTCAAAAGAAATTTAATGAGAAGTCTCTTCTCAGAAACCTTCTTCTACCTTTCCAACATCACTAGCATCTCTCCCCTCCTTTGAGGTACTGCGTCTGGCAAAAACGCAGTGCAACTTTCTCTAAAGCTTTACAAGTCACATGTACCCTCTGAGAACGTCTTACCAACCAGGAATTAAGAGTCATCAATACTCAAAAGACATGATACTCTGTAGAAAACCAAATCTCGTTTGATCAGCGGTACCTGTAGATGCTTTTATTGATTTTTATGATACAAACACCTGTATATTCCCTATTTAACTTTTTATTTCCCCCCCTTCACCTTTAATAATCTTGTTTTGGTGGTTCCTCACATCCCCTCTTTTTCTGTCCCATCCTCCATTCTTGTTGCACCTTATTCTAGCCATAACCGACCCCTTCTCATTCACCTACCTATCCACAAACCTATCCCTACCAATGCACCACCGTGACACTAATTCACAAAAATTCTCGACCTTCGGGTGGAGGTATGACTCTAATTCACAAAACCTCTCGGCCTTACATTGGCCTAAACACTCCCACTTACCAATCTTTCCTGCAAGTGGAAGTCTAGTTTGCTACCCATACTAGATTATAAATCATGTGCCACATCCCAGAGAAAAATAAGATTGATTTGTCTAAGATTTTATGAAATATACAATTCGTACAACAAATGAAAACATGTTAATCATTGCTTTCAATCTGCTATATATCTGCCAATTTATCCAGAAATGTGGTCATACCATAGATAGCACCGTAAACCTCCTCGAGGCACAAACAAACTCCCAATGTACACGTAAACCTCTGACAGTGGATTAGGCAGATTGCACTCTGATCCAGTTTAGACTTGTGACCTCGAAAACTAGACCGGTAACCCAGACGAAGAAAACAATTCCATGAGTTAGGGACACTTAGTAGATTAGAATACATGTGAACCAGTACCTAACTGAATCTCAGAGTCCGGTGTCACCGTTAAAAATAAACCTATGCCTGCGGTAGAAGTCCTCAAGATCAACCCTCTATTCTCCAAAGCCCAATTGTAGCATATGATATCTTGTTTTACATTTTGTATTTGCCTGTGCTTTGTTGTTTCTTGCTTTATCCCTACCTATTCATTTATTGTTTGTATTCAAGTTAGTTCCATACCGTTAGGATGTCAGAACCTTTCTGTGAGGTTCTGGATTCTTGGATTGGGATACTGACCTTCAGCCTGTACAGTCAGGTTTATGTCTGTCGTGGATTCCTCAATAAACCTTTGTCTTGGAGTAACTAACTTCTCGTCGGTTTCATGAAGAAACGTTTGGTGTGTCATCCGATTGTACCCTACATAATTTGGTACCAGGAGTGGGGTGTAGAGGTTCGCGTAAGAAGGAAGACTACGGAGGAGTTTAAAGCTTATACGACATTGACGGGTCCACCGACCGGCATATGAAGAGCTTTTGACTCATCGTAATTTACAGCACTGGTAACGTGTGCGCGTCACACACCTTCTCTTTTTGATATTTGTTTCTGGCGCTTGCCTTACTTGTGACGGGCGAGGTTTGTTTCCTTTTGGCCTCATCGCGTACAGTTTGTCTCGAGTTTCGACGCGTGCTGCTTGCCACGAGCTCCAACCGTCTTCCTCCTCTCGTGCAGCACTGGACGTCACACAGCGTCATTCGTTGTCTCAGTTTGGGCGGCGTCACACGCTTTGATCAAAGTGGTTATCAAGGAGACGAAGACGCTTAAAATTCTGTAAGCACACTGAAACGCACGCAGCGTTTCGGGGAAAAAAAAAAAAAAACTTTTGTTTTGCTTGCTTTATCACCTTGAAAAGAGAGAAGTGTCCTTTTAAAAGGAAGAAAACAACAATTTTTTATTTTATTTTTTATCTAAAGGATCTGTTCAACGAATTCATTGTTTTAAAGGATCTGTTTAACAAATTCATTGTTTTATCTACCAGAACTTTAGCGGAGTTGGTGTTCGTCGCTCAGTGACTTTTATTTTTCACTGTTTACACTTTCATTATTTTGACTTGGGAATTTAGGCACTCTTTGTTTTCTTACAGAATATTGGAGTTCCGTTCTTAAGCTCATTTTGTTATTATATTATGGCATCTAGTAATCTAGTAGTGCAGCCTCCACCTTTTCTAACTAAGAGTGGAAAACCAGACATCAAGTGGAGAGAGTGGATAAGGATTTTTGAAAATTACTTAGTTGCTATTGATGCTAATGACTTTTCTCCCACCAGGAAATTGGCCCTGCTATTTAATCACCTAGGTGTGGCCGAGCAGCGTGTTTGTGACAATTTACCTATGATTGCTCCACCTAATGAAAGTGGTGGTGACACTGCAATATGGAATGTTTACATTGAGGCGAAAGAAAGAATTGGGAAGCAGTTTTCGGATGAATACAATGTGTTATTAGAAAGATTAAATTTTGCAATGTGCAAGCAGTCCATGGATGAGACAGTGGATGAGTTTGTGGCTAATTTACGTGTACTGGCTGCGAGATGTGATTTTGGTACTCATGTAGACATGCACATTAGAGACCAATTTGTGTTCCATTGTTGTTAAAAAAAAATTCAAGAACGGTTGTTAGCATGCCGCAATCCTTCCTTAGAAGAAACATTAGACATAGCTAAAGCTGTGGAGAGATCCATTGTTACCTCTAAAGTAGTGTCCGGACACACAGAAAATATGGGAGTCAATCAATTAATGGGAGACTCTGAAGTTAATTACATTAAGGAGAGAACTACAAAAATTAATAAGAACGTACAAATGTGTTTCCGCTGTGGGTAACGCAGTCATCTAAGCAATAATCAGTTGTGTCCAGCATTGGGCAAGAAATGCTTAAAATGTCCGAAAATTGGTCATTTTCAAGTTGTTTGCAGACAGTCTAACCGTACTTACAAACCTAGTGGCAATAGCATGAAAGTGAAAGTTAGTAATGTGTACTCTAGAGGTGAACAGACAGTTGATGGAGTAGACGATTGTGCGGCTAACTTGTCCAATGTTGTGCTAACAGTGGATACTGCCACAGTTAGAAATATCAAGGGACCTATATGTCAGGCAGTTATTGATTCAATTGAAATTTCTGCCATGGCTGATTCTGGTTCACCTGTCACCATTATTGCAGAGGTTACTTACCGCAGATGCTGGCCTATTATGAAAGTATTGAATGATGCTGACAATAGTCCCAAAGCTTTTGGGGATCAGGACATTGAACTCCTAGGGTATTTTTTGTCCACTTTGACTATTCTAGGCAGGAGCACGGTGACAAAGATATACGTGGCAGTGGATGGCAGGGATATCATAGGGTGGAAAGATTTGGCGAAGCTGGGCATAGTATTACGTCCTGGGTTTGACAATCCCATTGTCTTGGGAGAAATGCCTTTAGAAGTGTCAGAAATTACTTTACCTGTTCCTAGTATCTCAGAATCTTTCGCAAGGAAATACCCTGAGGTATTTGCTGACATTATTGGAGTTGTTAAGGGTTTCGAACATTGTATCAGGCTCAAGGATGGGGCTGTTCCAGTCTCACATAAGGTAAGACCCATTCCTATCTCTGTGAAAGGGCAACTCAAAGATCTTTTGGAGCAGCTAGTCAATGATGGCATCATCACTCCCACAGATTCTTCTGAGTGGGTTTCGCCCATTGTTCTCACAAAAAAAAAAATGGGGACTTGAGGTTATGGGTGGATTTGAGATCATTGAATAAAAACATAATTATTGACTGTCATCCTCTTCCTCGTATACAAGAAATTATTGCTAGTTTGGGCACTTCAAAATTGTTTTCAACTATTGACTTACATTCTGCGTATCATCAGATTGCTCTTAGTTTAGATTCTCAGGAACTCACTACTTTCGTGACTCCTTTTGGGGCTTATAAGTATCTTAGACTTCCTTTTGGACTAGCCTCGGCGGCGAGCGTTTTTCAGATATTAATGGATTCCTTATTTGGCGATTTTGAGAATGTATGTGCCTTTCAGGACGATATTTTGATTCACACTAAAGACATGAAGGAACATACTATTATTTTAGACAAAGTATTTTCTATACTCAGAGATTGTGGTATCACGATTAAGAAGGAGAAGTGCAAATTTTTGGTCCAGGGTGTGGAATACTTAGGTCACTCCATTTCTGCTGATGGTATTAAGCCTAAACAGGGAAACCTGGATGCTATTTCAAATGCACCTTGCCCATCGAACAAAGATGAGCTATGCTCATTTTGAGGTCTATGTGAATATTATTCAAGGTTTGTCGATGGTTATGCGATGATAATACAACCCCTTAGAAATTTATTAAAGAAAGGCAGTAAGTTTGAATGGGGTGAGCAAGTGATGGGAGCGTTTAATGCCATAAAAAAACTTGTATTATCTGCTCCAGCTTTGAAGCCGTTCATACCCTCAGCCAAATCCTTTGTAGCGGTGGATGCTAGTATGAAAGGCTTGGGGGCAGTGTTTGGCCAATGGGTGGATGGACGAGAACACACTATCGCTTCTGCATCAAGATCTCTTTCAGATACTGAAATCAACTACAGTACCATTGAGAGAGAGGCTTTAGCCTGTGTCTGGGCAGTATGTAAGTTTAAGACCTATATTTGGGGAATGGCCTGTACACTCTACACGGATCATAAGCCACTTGTATTCCTATGGGATGGAAATGGCTTAGGTAAAGCCCCCTCAAGACTAGTAAGACTGTTGTCCAAGTTGCAAGAGTTCAATTTAGATGTGAAATACCTTCCGGGAGGGAAAAATGTTAGGGCGGATTGCCTTTCCGGGTTGCCTTTACCCCTGTCTGATATTGAGCATGAAGACACGGAGTGTGTGATTGGTGCATTAGATGTAGTTTCAGCTTCTGATGGTTTATTCTCGGAGCAGGATTGGATTTCTGCGATGTCGAGAGATTCTGTTTTGTCAAAAGTGATGTCTCATATTACTCATGGTTGGCCCAAAAATCAGAAATTCTGTGGGGAACTTAACACATATCGTCAATTAGCTGCCGAATTGTCGTGTGAGAATGGTGTGTGTCTGAGAGGTCCTTTTTGCATTCCTCCTTGCGACTTGAGGCCTCTGCTTATAAAGGCCGCTCATGAAGGGCATTTAGGTATTTCAGCCACCTGTAGAAGGTTAAAGGAAAGGTACTGGTGGCCATGTCTTGATAAACAAGTGTCAAATTTTGTGGACATGTGCACTTCTTGTGTAGTGTCGGATAAGCATTGGAAGTGCCATAATAAACCATTGAACAATATTCCTTTCCCTAATGGCGCTTGGGAAAGTATTGCTGTAGATTTTTCAGGCCCTTTTAATCTTCTGCCTAGAAATATGAGGCACATGATTGTTGCCATTGATTATTTCTCTAAATGGATTTACTATGCTTTCGTGGAACATGCTGACACAGAATCTGTTATTTCATTTTTATCATCTCTATTTTTTTTAGAAGGTCCACCGTCCAACATTGTTACTGGTAATGGTATACAATTCATATCCAGTAAAATAGAAAACTTCTTGCTCAAATTTAACACAAAACATTCATGTGTGGCTTTGTACAGTCCAACTTCTAATGGACTGGTAGAGAGAACTAATCGTATTCTCAAAGAAGGTATTCAAACAGCCATTGCTACCAACTGCAATGTGAAAGAATTTTTACATGAGAAATTATGGGCTTATTTGAATACTCCGCATTCCACCACAGGTTTTTCACCTTTTGTGTTACTCAGAGGGAGGGAGTCTATATCTAAATTAACACCTTCATGGATGGCTTCTTTCACAAGGGTGTGAAAGTGGATGTTAAAGAGTTGAAACAGAAAGTCTCTGAGAAACAGTTTGTTCAGAAACGTGATTATGATGCTCGGAAAAATGTGTCTGAGGTGTTGGTTAGCACAAATGACTGGGTACTTATTAAGAAACCTTGCAGAGTACCCAAAGGAGCATCAAAATATTCATTACCTGTTAAAGTTTTAAGAGTTTCTAAATCTGCAGTGTTACTGGAGGGTAAGGGGTGGTGGAATAAAAACTCTATTGTTCCAATTTCTTCTTCACAAGCTGACATTTTCAAACAAGTTTATGCTGGACGTGAAGAGGATACCAGTTCTAGTGCTGCATTTATTGACAGTCCCACTTGTTCTGAAGACAGGATGTTCAATCACACACAAACTGGTTCTGGTTACCAAGCATTCAATTTTTGTCATACTCTGGAGAGAGAGGATGTTCCTGGTTCTGATTTTTCTTCATCAATTGGTCCAGATGCAGAACCACTGTATACGCGCAGTCACAGACTAGTTAAACTTCCTTCAAAATACAATGATTACATCCTAAATTGATGTTATTGTATGTGTATGATATTGTGTTTTACATTTTGTATTTGCCTGTACTTTATTGTTTTCTTTTGTTTTGTGGAGGGGAAAGATGATGTAGCATATGATATCTTGTTTTACATTTTGTATTTGCCTGTGCTTTATTGTTTCTTGCTTTATCCCTACCTATTCACTTATTGTTTGTATTCAAGTTAGTTCCATACCGTTAGGATGTCAGAACCTTTCTGTGAGGTTCTGGATTCTTGGATTGGGATACTGACCTTCAGCCTGTACAGTCAGGTTTATGTCTGTTGTGGATTCCTAAATAAACCTTTGTCTTGGAGTAACTAACTTCTCGTCGGTTTCATGAAGAAACGTTTGGTGTGTCATCCGATTGTACCCTACACCAATACAATGAAATCACACCAGAATACCTGGACAATCAAAGTATCTCACCTTTAAATCAAGGGACAAAATCAAAGATACTAGCATCTAATCCCCCCTTGCCCTTATTAACCCCTTCGCTTCCAAGCCTTTTCCCCTCCTGTGCCGGGCCTATGTTTGGCTATTTGGGGCAGTTCGCACTTAGGCCCTCATACCTTTTTCTCCACATAAGCTACCTATGCCAAATATGAGTCCTTTTTATCCAACAACCTAGGGATTCTAGAGGTACCCAGACTTTGTGGGTTCCCCTGAAGGAGAACAATAAATTAGCCAAAATACAGCGAAAATTCATTTTTGTTTTTAAAATGGGGAAAGAGGACTTCAGAAGAAGGCTCGTGGGTTTTTTCCCCTGAAAATGGCATCAACAAAGGGTTTGTGGTGGTAAAATCACCATCTTCCGAGCTTTCAGGAACAAGCAGACTTGAATTAGAAAATCCAATTTTTCAACACAATTTTGACATTTTTCTGGGACATACCCCATCTTTAAAAACATTTGTGCTTTCAGCCTCCTTCCAGTTAGTGACAGAAATGGGTAAGAAACCAATGCTGGATCACAGAAAGCTAAACATTTCCGAAACGTAGACAAAATTCCGAATTCAGCAATGGGTCATTTGTGTAGATCCTACAAATGTTTCCTACAGAAAATAACAGCTGAAACAAAAGAATATTGAAACTGAGGTGAAAAAAAGAGCCATTTCTCTCCACGTTTTACTCTGTAACTCTGTGTCAGATTTTTTAAAGCAATATACCATTACATCTGCTGGACTCTTCTGGTTGCAGCGATATATAGGGCTTGTAGGTTCATCAAGAACCCTAGGTACCCAAAGCCAATAAATGAGCTTCACCTTGCAATGGGTTTTCATTCTATACCGGGCATACAGCAATTAATTTGCTGAAATATAAAAAGTGAAAAATAGGTAGCAAGAAAACCTTTGTATTTCCAAAATGGGCACAAGATAAGGTGTTGAGAAACAGTGGTTATTTGCACATCTCTGAATTCCGGCGTGCCCATACTCGCATGTGAATTACAGTACATTTCTCAAATAATCGTCTTTTTTTACACACTGTCTTACATTTGGAGGGAAAAAATGTAGAGAAAGACAAGGGGCAATAACACTTGTTTTGCCATTTTGTGTTCCTATGTACACATCACATTTTTACATTGAAATCTGACATGCTCTTTGCATTTTTTAAAACTAGACACCTAGGGGAATCTAAGAAGGGATGACTTGTGGGGCTCTGACCAGGTTCTGTTACCCAGAATCTTTTGCAAAACTCACAATTTGGCCCCAAAACACTTTTTCCTCTCATTTCGGTGACAGAAAGTTCTGGAATCTGAGAGGAGCCACAAATTTGTGGGGGTAGGCCTAGCACCCGCGACAGGAAATGCCCTAAACCACAACGTGAACACATCACATTTTCAAAAAGAAAACAGAGCTATTTTTTGCAAAGTGACTAGCTGTGGATTTTGACCTCTAGCTCAGCCGGCACCTAGGGAAACCTACCAAACCTGCACAGTTCTGAAAAGTAGACACCTAGGGGAATCCAAGATGGGGCTTTGACCAGGTTCTGTTACTCAGAATCCTTTGCAAACCTCAAAATTTGGCGAAAAAACACTTTTTCCTCTCATTTCGGTGACAGAAAGTTCTGGAGTCTGAGAGGAGCCACACATTTCCTTCCACCCAGCATTCCCCCAAGTCTCCAGATAAAAATGGTACCTCACTTGTGTGGGTAGGCCTAATGCCCGCAACAGGAAATGCGGCAAAACACAACGTGGACACATCACATTTTCCCAAAGAAAACAGACCTGTTTTTTGCAAAGTGCCTAGCTGTGGATTTTGGCCTCTAGCTCAGCCGGCACCAAGGGAAACCTAGCAAACATTCACATTTTTGAAAACTAGACCTAGGGGAATCTAAGATGGGATGACTTGTGGGGCTCTGACCAGGTTCTGTTACCAAGAATCCTTTGCAAACCTCAAAATGTGGCCAAACAAACACTTTTTCCTCTTATTTAGGTGACAGAAAGTTCTGAATCTGAGAGGAGCCACAAATTTCTTTCCACCCAGTGTTCCCCCAAGTCTCCTGATAAAAATGGTACCTCACCTTTGTAGGTAGGCCTACTGCCCACAAAAGCAAATGCCCCAAAACACTACCTGGACACATCAAAATGATCAAATTTTCAAAGTGAAAACTAACTGTTTTTGCAAGGGGGTCACCTGCATGTTTGGTCCTGGGTTCAGCAGCCATCTAGGGAAACCTACCAAACCCAGACATTTCTAAAAACTAGACACGTGAGGGAGTCCAGGGAGGTGTGACTTGCATGGATCCCCCAATGTTTTCTTACCCAGAATCCTCAGCAAACTTCAAATTTAGCTAAACAAAATCACATTTTCCCACATTTCTGTGTGGTATCAATGCACCGGGACAAATTTCATACCACCCAATGTTCCCCTCAGTCTCCTGGTAAAAATTATACCTCATTTGTGTAGGTGGGTCAAGTGCTTGTGACAGAGAAGAGCCAAAAACATGTCGAAATTAAGTGGGAACCAAAGCGGGTCCAAAAAAGCAGTTTGAAAAAAAAACATTTTTAGGCTGATCAGTGCAGCGGAATTTTTATCGGTGTAGATGAGACAATGCTGGGTGCTAGGAATTTTGTGTATTCCTGCAGATTTTGGAAGGTTCCATCACAAAAATGTGAAGAAAATGTGTGATTTCCAGCAAAGTTGGAGGTTTGCAGGGCATTGTGGGTAAGAAAATGGTGCGGGTGCATGTGAAACACACCACCCTGGAATCACCCAGATGTTTAGTTTTCAGATGTGTCTAGGTCTTGTGGATTTTTCTACATGGCAGCATCCCAAAGTCCATAAAGTGCAGCCCTCACCATTCCAAGTGGGACGATTTTGAGAGTTAGCCAGGCTCTCATGGCCCAAATGTAAAACCAAACCCCAAAATAATCAAATGTCCTTTTGTTTGCCATGGGATAAGATGTTTTAGTTTGCGGGGGAGAGCTGAAAGACTGTTACCCCCTTCAGTTGGGGTGGGGGCATAACCAGGCCCATACTGTTTGGTAGCCACCACTCAACTATTTTTTTTATTTTTTATTCCCTGGCATCTGGTAGACTTGCTGCCCCCTGGGGAGTGGACCAGGGGTAATTGCCCCATCTGCCCACTGGGCAGAACAACTTTGGCCCCATTTATTTGGGGTGGGGGTATGGCCATACCCCTACCCTCTTATTTTGGAAAAATAATCTTCCTTGGTGGGCTTTCTGCCCCCCCTTGGGGGCAGATGGGCCTTCCAAAAAAAGGCCAATCTTCCCCAGGGGGGGCATATATGGCCAACAGTAATGTGCCATCATGCCCTCCCTAAAGAAAACACACACACGCACCAATCCCTGGTGCCTAAGTGGTTTCTGCCCCCCCCGGGGTCAGATCGGCCTAATAGAAATACGCTGATCCGCCCCCGAGGGGAACAGAAATGGCCTAAAATAAATTTGCCACCCCAGGGGAGCGACCCTTGCCTAAGGGGTCACTCCCCTTGCGTGAAATTGGATAAAAAAATAAAATCCCCAGTGCCTAGTGGTTTCTGTCCCCATGGGGGCAGATCGGCCTAATAAAAATAGGCCGGGGCAGAAATGGCCTAAAATAAATGTTCCCCCAGAGGGGAACGACCCTTGCCTAAGGGGTCGCTCCCCTTGCATGAAATTGACGCAAAAAAATAAAGATCCCTGTTGCCTAGTGGTTTCTGCCCCCCTTGGCCTAATAAAAATGGGCCGATATGCCCCCAAGGGGGGCAGAAATGTTCTAAATACAATTTTCTCCCCAGGGTAGCGACCCTTGCCTAAGGGGTCACTCCTCACCTCTAAAAAACAAAAAAACAAAGAAAAAATGATCTCTGGCGCCTAGAGGTTTCTGCCCTCCCGGGGGCAGGCCAGCCTAATAACAATGGACAAATCTGCCCCCAGGGGTGCAGAAATGGCCTAAAATGAATTTCCCACCCCCAGGGAGCGACCCTTGCCTAACGGGTCGCTCCCCTTGCGTGAATTCACCTTAAAAAAATACTCCCGTGTGTCATGACCACACAAACTTGCCAAGTCAAATCAAAGAAGTGCATGAGAAAAGCAAAGAGATATCCTCAGTGGAGACAGCAAAGGCCAAACTGGAAGAAGGTTTGCAGAGTAATATTGCGCTTATTTCAAAGGAAGAATCAAGAAGAGAAGATCCAAGATGGCCGCTGTGAGTCCTGAAGGTTAGTTACAGTTCTAGTCTTGCAATCGGTTGGTTGCTAGGTTACGAGCTCTCCAGCTGGAAGCCTTGCACTTCAACTGAGGTCTGACAGGAATCAGCTGTGTGGAGAGAGAGCGCGCTTCAGAACAGAAACTCCTGTGAGGTAAAATTACATTTGAAGATTATATTACAGAAAACGGATAAATATTGTCAAGGATTATTCGAAGAGTTTGATAGTAGACCGTTCCCGTGAAAGTCGGCAAGGCTACAGAGTTAATGTATGAATTAACCTTATGTTTACAAGGTTCTTGTTTAAGATATTAAAGTCAAAGAAAAAACGAACTTTAAAAGAGCAAAGTATCTACAAGTGTCAAGGTTATAAACAAAGGCCAAGTTTAAAGGAGAAACGAACTGTTAACAAATAAGCATTTACAAATTCAATGGTAATAAACCAAAATAGAGTTTAAAAGAGAAACGAACTTAAATAAACAAGCATTTACAACTACAAGTTATCGACAGATGTCGAAGTAAGGAAGGAGAAACTAACTGTAATAAACAAGCATTTACAAATACAAGTTATCAACAAATGTCGAAGTAAGAAAGGAGAAACAAACTTTAATAAACAAGCATTTACAAATACAAGTATTGACAGAAGTCACAATAAGACAGGAGAAATTAAATAACATCAGCTGATTTGAAGAACGCATTATCACCAACTATATATATATATATATATATATAGCAACATAAAACCAATCTCTAACAAAGGTTGAGAAGTTCTTCCAGAATCAGTAATAAGCATTTTTTTAAGAAGAGCTATCATTTATAGAGAGAAGCAAGGCTACAGAGAACTCAGGGTGAGTGAAGAAATAATAGAATTAAAGAGAATTAAGTGTTGAGAGTAGAAAGTGAAAAAACTGATGTTGTATGTCCCTAGTAATTGCGACTGTGACTCTTGCAGGTGCTGTATCCAATCTTAGATGTGAAGAGGCAGACTGAGTACTGGCGTTCATCATCTCTGTGGCAGTCTCTCTACCATCCCATTCCCCTTTCCCCCTCCGGGGTACTCAGCATGAAGGATTAATATTCGTTGTGAGTAACTCGGGTCGGAACTGAGGAGTTATCTTCTGCTTCTGAGGAAATCGAATTGAAGTATCCTGACAAATTGAAGTGCCTTCACCCTAATTTTAGGGAAAAAACAGATTTCCTCCTGAGCAGAATGGCAGAAGGAATTGATATAAAAGCATTAGCCACCGTTTTGGAAGGGTTACAGAAACAATTAAATAACACCATAGAAGAAACAGTCCAAATAAAACAGCGAATAAATTAGTTAGGGAACACCGCTAAATCAAATGAATCTGTGTTTTCACAAATCCCTAGCCCTTCACAGTCTGCAGGTATATCCACTCAAGTAATTCATGCGGTTTCCCCTATTATTCCTTTGGCTCAACCCGAGCGCTTCGGTGGGGATCCAAATAAGGCACAGATTTTTCTGACCCAATGCTCATTGCATTTTTTATGTAGACCAGTCATTTTTTCCGAAGACCAGTCCAAAGTGGCATT
The DNA here is from genome assembly GCF_031143425.1 of Pleurodeles waltl. NCBI lineage: Eukaryota > Metazoa > Chordata > Amphibia > Caudata > Salamandridae > Pleurodeles > Pleurodeles waltl. The sequence continues at coordinate 712,254,110 of NC_090437.1, read as the reverse complement.
TATATTGTCTTATCTGACAGGAGATGCGGCCTCATGGTCCATGCCAATAATTTCCAGAAATGATCCTGTTTTATATAATTTCCAAAATTTCAAGGAAGAGTTCTTAAGAATATTTGATCGGTGAACTGCAGCTCAAGCCACTGACAATGAACTACTGGAAATCAGGCAAGGTAATAAAGATCTAGTAGCCTATCTGGCTCATTTCAATAAACTCATTGTAGAGACTGCCTGGCCGGAGTCAAAAAGAGCCGCCATATTTTATCGTGGACTGAGAGATGAATTGAAAGATGCCTTAGCACAAGTTCCAAACAGACCCACCGAAATTTCGGAGTTAATTGATCTTGTGTTACAGATTGACCACCGGTTAACTGAACGAAGAGCAGAAAAGAGAAGAGAGTATCGACCATTTCCCCTGAGATTTGATCGTGTAAGAAATGATCATACGAGAGCCGGAGAAGGGATAATGATAGAAGAACCAATGCAAATTGGTTCCATCCGAGGTCCTTTATCTAAGGAAGAAAAAGAGAAAAGAAGAGTGAATCAACTATGTTTATATTGCGGTGCATCTGGGCATTTTGTTAAAAACTGCCCCAAGAAACCCAAAGCTCTTCAGTCGGGAAAAGGCCAGCTTCATCAGTAGAGGGAGTTGCCCTGATGAAAGCAGAACCCGAGACAACTCCTTTAGATCAACGAGTGGCGAATACCTTACAAACCGCAGCGCCACATTTGGTACAAACAGTATCAGTTAAGACCCTTGAGAAGGAAATTCAAGGGATCTCAGTTATGATAGACTCTGGAGCTACGGGCAACTTCTGTGATATCAAATACGCTCGTAAAATGGGTATTCGATTTATCAAGAAATCTACTTTGGAAGTAGTAAGAGCTGTGGATGGAACCAATCTTTCTTCAGGACCCATTTCCCATGAGACCGAACCAATTCAGATGCAAGGTTTTGGTGGACATCAGGAGCAGATAATCTTTAATTTGATAGATGCTCCACAATTTCAACTCATTTTGGGTCTGCCCTGGCTTACAGAACATAATCCACAAATTGATTGGAGCAAAAGAACGATCAAGATGAATTCCTCTTACTGCAAAGAGAATTGCTTTCATGATGGAGTGGAAGTGTCCACCAAGTCCCAAGCGGCCTGTTTATCATCACACTCTTCAATGATCTGTGCACTAAAGACAGCAGAAATCCCAAAAGAATATGAGGATTTAGTCGCTGTTTTTGATGAAAAGGAGGCTAGGAAATTGCCACCACATCGACCCTACGACTGCAAAATTGAACTGGAGCCAGGTGCGATATTGCCATGTAGCAGAATATATGCATTGACCGAAGCAGAGAATCAACATTTAAAGGAGTATTTGGATCAATATCTTGCTAATGGTTTTATTTGTCCTTCTGAATCTCCAGTGTCATCCCCACTATTTTTCATACCAAAGAAGGATGGTAGTCTTCGAACTTGCATTGATTATCGAGCCCTCATTCAGGTTACCATCAAGAATCGATACCCACTGCCTTTAGTGTTAGTTTTATTAGATCAAGTAAAGAATGCTAGAATCTACACCAAATTGGACCTGCGAGGAGCATATCATTTGATTCGAGTGGCTTCAGGGGATGAATGGAAAACCGCTTTTCGGACTTGATACGGATTATTTGAATATCAAGTGATGCCTTATGGGTTATGCAATGCTCCCGCTGCCTTCCAGCATTTCGTTAATGATATATTACGAGAATTCCTCGAACGGATTGCCGTGGTTTATATAGATGACATTTTAATCTTTTCCGACAATCTACAGGAGCACGTTTCCCATGTTCGATCCATCCTCACAAGGTTGCAAGAAAACCATCTCTATGTAAAATTGGAGAAGTGTGCATTTCATGTGGAACGAGTTGAGTTCTTAGGATTCATTTTGTCACCAGAAGGAGTTAGTATGGATCCTGCCAAGATAAAGACAGTGCAACATTCGCCTTCTGCTTGCAATGTCAAAGAGATCCAGAGTTTCTTGGGGTTTGCTCATTTTTATCGAAGATTCATATCCAATTTTTCTCAAACAGTTACACCCATTACTCGATTGTTGAAGAAAGGAGTGAAGTTTGAGTGGACAAAAGAAGCTGAAAATGCTTTTAATTTTTTGAAGAATTCCTTCGTCTCAGCTCCAATCTTGCTCCACCCCAATCCAGATGAGCCATATTATGTGGAGGCAGATGCTTCAGATGTTGCCATAGGAGGTATCCTTTCCCAGCGTCATAAAGATACAGGTCAATTACATCCAGTGGCCTATTTCTCTTGAAAATTAACACCATCAGAGATAAATTATTCAATTGCGGATAAGGAGCTATTGGCAGTCAAAGAAACTTTTCGTGAGTGGAGGCATTACATTTTGGGAGCTAAGCATAAAGTGACCGTTTACACGGACCACCGAAATTTACAGTTTTTAAAATCAGCTCGAACTCTAACAGCTAGACAACTGCGTTGGTCCCTATATTTTGCAGACTTTGATTTTGTTATCACTTTCAGACCAGGAAAAGTAAATGGGAAGGCAGATGCTCTATCTCGAATTGATACCGGTGCAGTTAAAGAGCCTCCAGAAAAATAATTGATTATTCCAGAAGAGAAGTTCATATCTGCCATATTGTATGAAAATTTAACCAAAGAAATTCAAGAAAACTTAACATTCAAATGAATGCTGAAGTGGTCCAAAGAAGGCCAACGAAGAGAAATCAAAAAAGGTTTGCCATACTTTAAAGGTGCACTGTATGTTCCGACTGTGGAGCTGCAAGAAAAAATTCTTCAGGCTTATCATGACGATCAATTGGCTGGACACAAAGGAATTCAAAAGACTCAAAATCTAATACAACGAGAATTTTGGTGGCCAAAAATGAAAACTCAGATAAGACAATATGTGTCAACTTGTGACAAATGTCAAAGAGGGAAATCAAATAGAACAGCTTCACAAGGTCTGTTAAGACCTTTGCCCACTGCACCCCATGCCTGGCATACTGTTACTATGGATCTTATAGTGGACCTCCCTAGTAGCCAAGGTTTTAACACTATCCTAGTTTTTGTAGACACTTTCACTAAAATGGCGCATTTCATTCCTTTGAAAGAAATCCCTCGAGCCCCACAGGTTGCACAGTTGTTTACACAACACATAGTACGCGCCCATGGTATCCCAAAAATTCTAGTTTCAGACAGGGGGTCCCAATTTGTTTCTCGCTTTTGGAAGGCCTTTAGTAAAAGATTAGGAATTGATTCTCGTTATTCTACCAGTTACCATCCTGAAACTGATGGGCAAACAGAGAGAGTGAATCAAGAGTTAGAACAGTATTTAAGACTCAATTTATTCGATAAAGAGAAGGAATGGCCCGAGTTGATGTGGGCAGCTGAATTTGCTTACAATAATGCTGTTCATTCCACCACTGGGTTCACCCCCTTTTATCTGAACCATGGTAGACATCCTAATGCAATGTTGGGTAAAGAAGATGATTCAGTGCCTGCAGTAGAAGAGATGGTGAGGGATTTGCAGACCACGTTAGTTAGGGCTAGAAAAAACATCATTCAAGCAAAAGACTCATATAAGACTCAGGCTGATAGAAAAAGAAGAGAGAGACCCATTTTTCCGAAAGGAGACAAAGTTTGGTTATCCACTCGTCATTTACGTCTCAAAGGAAATCGCAAATTTCAGCCACGATTTATAGGCCCATTCAAAGTTGACAAGATGATCAATCCAGTGGCAGTTAAATTGCAGTTGCCAGCTCATCTAAAGATACATCCTGTTTTCCATGTCTCCTTGTTAAAGAACAGTCCTCCAAATTTACGTCAAAACTCCCCTCCAATTCCTATCCAGATTAGCTCTGCAGAAGAGTATGAGGTCAATCAAATCTTAGATTCCAAAATCCGTAATGGCCAGCTTTATTATCTAATTGATTGGAAAGGTTATGGTCCAGAGGAACGATCCTGGGAGCCGCACGAGTATGTACATGCTTCAAGATTAGTGAGAAACTTTCATAGAACCTACCCAAGCAAACCTAAATTGGAGAACTGTTCCTTGAGGGGGAGTACTGTCATGACCACACAAACTTGTCAAGTCAAATCAAAGAAGTGCATGAGAAAAGCAAAGAGATATCCTCAGTGGAGACAGCAAAGCCCAAACTGGAAGAAGGTTTGCAGAGTAATCTTGCGCTTATTTCAAAGGAAGAATCAAGAAGAGAAGATCCAAGATGGCCGCTGTGAGTCCTGAAGGTTAGTTACAGTTCTAGTCTTGCAATCGGTTGGTTGCTAGGTTACGAGCTCTCCAGCTGGAAGCCTTGCACTTCAACTGAGGTCTGACAGGAATCAGCTGTGTGGAGAGAGAGCGCTCTTCAGGACAGAAACTCCTGTGAGGTAAAATTACATTTGAAGATTATATTACAGAAAACGGATAAATATTGTCAAGGATTATTCGAAGAGTTTGATAGTAGACCGTTCCCGTGAAAGTCGGCAAGGCTACAGAGTTAATGTATGAATTAACCTTATGTTTACAAGGTTCTTGTTTAAGATATTAAAGTCAAAGAAAAAACGAACTTTAAAAGAGCAAGTATCTACAAGTGTCAAGGTTATCAACAAAGGCCAAGTTTAAAGGAGAAACGAACTGTTAACAAATAAGCATTTACAAATTCAATGGTAATAAACCAAAATAGAGTTTAAAAGAGAAACAAACTTAAATGAACAAGCATTTACAACTACAAGTTCTCGACAGATGTCAAAGTAAGGAAGGAGAAACTAACTGTAATAAACAAGCATTTACAAATACAAGTAATCATCAAATGTCGAAGTAAGAAAGGAGAAACGAACTTTAATAAACAAGCATTTACAAATACAAGTATTGACAGAAGTCACAATAAGACAGGAGAAATTAAATAACATCAGCTGATTTGAAGAACGCATTATCACCAACTATATATATATATATAGCAACATAAAACCAATCTCTAACAAAGGTTGAGAAGTTCTTCCAGAATCAGTAATAAGCATTTTTTTAAGAAGAAGCAAGGCTACAGAGAACTCAGGGTGAGTGAAGAAATAATAGAATTAAAGAGAATTAAGTGTTGAGAGTAGAAAGTGAAAAAACTGATGTTGTATGTCCCTAGTAATTGCGACTGTGACTCTTGCAGGTGCTGTATCCAATCTTAGATGTGAAGAGGCAGACTGAGTACTGGCGTTCATCATCTCTGTGGCAGTCTCTCTACCATCCCATTCCCCTTTCCATCTCCGGGGTACTCAGCACGAAGGATTAATATTCGTTGTGAGTAGCTCGGGTCGGGACTGAGGAGTTATTCTTCTGCTTCTGAGGAAATCGAATTGAAGTATCCTGACACCGTGTGAATTCACCTTAAAAAAATACTCCCTGGTGTCTAGTGGTTTCTGCCCCCCTTGGGGGAAGATGGGCCTCATACAAATAGGCCGATGTATGGCTTAAATATAAATTGCCCCCTAGGGGAGCGATCCTTGCCTAAGGGGTTGCTCGCCACCTCTAAAGAACAAAAAAACATAAAAACAAAATGAACAAAAAATGATCCCTGGCACCTAGAGGTTTTTGCCCCCCCCCCTCGGGGGGCAGATCGGCCTAATAACAATAGGCAGATCTGCCCCCATGCCCTAAAATAAATTCCCCCCCCCGGGGAGCGACCCTTGCCTAAGGGGTCACTCCCCTTGTGTGAATTCACCTTAAAAAAAATACTCCCTGGTGTCTAGTGGTTTATGCCCCACTTGGGGGGCAGATTGGCCTCATAAAAATAGGCTGATCTGAGAAATAGCCTAAATATAATTTACCCTCTAGTGGAGCTACCTTTGCCTAAGGGGTCACGCCCCACCTTTAAAAAACAAAAAACACAAAAAAAATACAAACAAATGATCCCTGGCGCCTAGAGAATTCTACCCCCCCCGGGGGCAGATCCGCCTAATAACAATAAGCCGATCTGCGCCCGGGGGGGCAGAAAAGGCCTTGAAAAAATTGCCCCCCTGGGGAGCGACCCTTGCCCAAGGGGTCGCTCCCCTTATGCCAGTTTCCATTTTGAAAATGATCCCTGGTGTCTATTGGACATTTCAGAAGCCGGGTCGCTTCAGGATCCGGCTTCTGAAATGCTCTGAGAGACTTCAAAGGGAAGGGGGAGGAGGAGGGAAGCCCACATAGGGAGCGCTAGAGCTCCCTCCTAGCTCATGGCCGAGGACGTAACCATTACGCCCCCGGCACAGAAGGGGTTAATGAAATAGGAGCTTACTGCATGAAAGAAAATGGAAGAAACTCCCATCTCCAGGAGATTAGCATAAAGGAAAATAGCAGACAATTTTTAATCCCAGCTACATATGGGTAAATCAGGCACAAATATGTTTTTGAAATACTAAAGTCTTCATGCAACCAAGTGAACAAATCAATGCTACACAAAGCCTGGTGAATTTGCTGCTAACCTCTGCAATAAAATCAACATAATTAAGCAAGAAATATTCTCTTCTAACCTCTATTGTACCCCTAACACTTTAGCCAAGATATTTTAAAGCAATAATTTCTTACACTAAATCATCAAGATATGCATTCTATGTGCCCTGTGCTCCCACAGCAAATCAATTCTTTACTATCATGGCTCTGACTTGATTTCATTAACCTGTCACTTAAAAAAAGTATGTTTCCTGAGGAGCATATTTATGAGCCCCTTGCGCCACTGTTGTGTCACTTTTTGAGATGCAACAGCAGCGCAGACCTTGAAATCATATCAACAAGGCCATATGAAGCCACTTTGCGTGGCTTTGAATGGCTTCATAGATATGAAATTAGGCAAGGCAGGGCAAATTGCTGCTTTGCCTTACTCTGCACAAGGGAGGCGTTCCAGAGGTGTTGTGGTGAGTGTTCCCATGCAAAACCCATGGACTTTGATTCATCCCCCAGATTTCCAAGACCTTGTAGACCTGGGAGTGCACCAAATCCTTATGCCTCTCCAGAGGAGGAGGTGCATTTTTTCCTCTTCCTATATGGGGTGCAGAATGCAGCCATCATAAAAAGAAGAAAACGCCTCCCATGATTCTTTTTGGGTCCAAGAAGGAGTCCCTTCCTGCACAAAAAATCCTACCTACAGTGCAGATATCCTTGCACCATGGTGCAAGGGTGCCTGCATTGGCGCTACGTTGCCAAAATGGTGCTAGTGCACTGGGAAAGGACAGGAATGCACTGTATGCCATAGATATGGCACATTCCTGCCCTCTCCCTTTGACGTTGAGCAGTGCAGCAAGATGACTTGCTTCTCTGCCCTGCACCAAAATCCAAAAAATATGGGCCTACATTCTTTATAAACATGCCTACATCAATCCTCTGATCTCAACACTATCAGCAAATCTAAATATGACTGAAAATGTCTGCCATAAAGGATGCCTTCTATTTGTGGCTGAAGTATTTAAGAATAGTGTAATCACACAACTAATCTCCTAGTAGAACACCAATTAGGTTTCCACACACGTCATAGCAGAGAAATATCAAAGATAAAGTTGGTTGACAATATCTTCAGTATGTTTGATGGAAATGGGATCTGCTTTCTCGATCAATTTAATTCATCCTCTGCAATTGATAATGTTGATCATGACACACTCATCCTCATTCAAAGAAGGACTAAGGAATGACAATGAAATATAAAAAATTGTACAATCCTATCTTTCAATAAGCATTTAAGATGGAAACGTTGATCAAGCCCTCACTAAATCAACCACTGTAACATGTGGAACATGTTGAGTACCACAAAGCAACATACTAGCACACACTTTATAATGCCTATGCTGAAGGATCATTATTGAAAGAACTAGGCATGATCAGGCATTTATGTGCTGATGATACCTAACAATACCGCACAAATACCCCATACTCAGAACACACGTTTTTGACACCATGCCAATCAACCACATCATATGGATGAAGAATTTACACCTATAGCAATAGGGATTAAAACATAATTCCTTCTCTGTATTACAAATTCCAACCATTCCGTTTGATTCCTTCTCTTCTTTAGGGATGGGTGTATCATGATGAGCTCAAAATAACTTTAACCTTCCTGCTGAGAAGACATTAGATTTAGACTCTTCTTTACTGATGACATATAAGTCCATTTCTATATTACCACAATAATCTGATTGTTGGTATCAGCTTTGTTCCACCCATGGTGAAGATGGAGATAGCAATGAGAGAATATATTTTGCATGTTTGAGTTGAAAGACATTCTACAGCATTGATCTTCTTGAAATTGCAGCATTTGTTGCCAAAAACCTTGGACTCCTGTGCAATCAGTTAGATAATGAACTTGAGATAGGGGTAGTATCTGAATTGCATATGTCTTTTATAGCAGGCTACCTCCAAAAGTTCACATTGGTCAGTTTAGATTTGCCGTCACCTGCAGGCTGGCCTATGGAATCCCCCTGGACTATTCCATTTTACTTCTGTTGAATATCTCCATGATCCATCCTCCATGAATAATTGGTGACTATAGTCTGTGATATCAAATGTATGTGGACAATACACAGATCCCAATGTATCTCAATAAATGTTCAGAAAACACTGTTTGCGGGTGTTAAAAACTTGAATGTCCCAGAATCATTTTCTGTCTGAATGGTAAAAAAACTAAGATCTTGCTATTCAGTACAGGTCAACTGTCTTCATCAAGACATACCTTGTTGCTTTAAGGCCTTCTTCCTCTATGATCAGTAAGATATTTAGAATACATCTTCTAATCAGACTGTGCTTTGATTGCAGGTGTCTGTGGTGGTTAAGAGTGTTTATTTTCATCTATTCAATATAGCAAAACATGGGACTTTTTTAATGGTGACCTTTTAGTATTTATACACACTGTCTTATTTTGTCTCAGCATTAATTTGATGAACTTCCGGCCATAACAAATCATGCAATTTGGTAAATTTTTTTGTCTGAAAAAAATATGACTGTGTATCAGCATACCATAACATCATTGCACAGTTAAGGGTAAAGGATCAGATTGAATTTAGGATACTTTGCTTGGTTTGGAAATATATTTGTGAACTTGCATCAGGATATCTGAGCAAACGTTTTCAACATCAGAAACATATTGAAAGCTTACGGTGGCTGCAGATCTTTTACTAGTTTCTGTTAAAGCACAGCGAGTAAATGTTTGATTTGATTTTGATTTCCAAGACTTAATTTAAAATCTTATCGATTTCTAGTTAATTCTATGTATCCTGGCAAATCGCAGCTATACTTAATGTTTTTACAGGAACATAAGACAAGAAAGTTTACTTTCTTATTTATTGAGAACATAAGTCATAATGGTTAAATCCGTTCTCGGACACTGGAAATGTTTGTATCTTGAAGAATGTTTTGGTAATTTATGTTATTTGACCACATAGGACACTGACTATATTTAACTTGTTTATCCAGCACTGTTTTATGGTAGAGTGATAATATTAGGAGAGCTATTTCTTAAATCCAAAGTCAAAACATTTGGGGAACTTTACAGTCTAATTACAGCTCTGCCCGATGCCTCCTGCTGCTAATGTCTTTTTAACTTTTGCACTTTAAAAAAAATTGATTTACATTTTATTACTCAAAATAACATAAAATTTGATGATTGCACCTTTTGTTGGATTGATTTTTCTTAGTGATGCTGTATTGTCCTCAAGACATTATAAATAAATAAATACATAAATACATAAATAAATAAATGCATAAATAAATACATTGGAAAGTAAACTGCCAAAAGTCACCATATATAATGTTGGCAGTCATTTATCACCTTCACTGTGTGAATTATGGTCTCCAGTTTTAAAAGAAAGCTGAAAACATATTTGCAAGAGTTTTCTGGGAACTAGCATTGTTGATCTACATTTTCAGAAATAATATGTATAATATCCATTTCTATTTTGACTTTACATGTTTTGTATGATTTTGTATTAATCATATGGTGGAAGCAGAGAAACCTACTTCTTCCCACAGTATCAGTGCACTACAAATGAAATGAACAAATACATATAAACAAAGATATGGATTGCATTGCCCTGATTCATCAGTCAAGCCCACCCCCTCACACAATTTCAACTCTCTCTGAAAGTCCACCTACAAATGAAACACTAATGAAATACTATTATAAAAATGTTTCAAGACTAGTTTTCTTCCCATTCATCTCCACATACAGTCACTGATATTGCAGAATCAGTGTTTCATTATGAAATGTTCTTTTTAGATCATTGCAGTAATGTACAAAATGGTCCATTACTGTCTACTTCTAATAACTTCTCCTTACATACATAGTTGTTTGACTATCGTAATGTTGACAGTTTCCTGTACATATTTTAATTTGTTAGCCCCTCTGATGCACATATGGGTCTTAACCATGGCAATTTAAAGCTTAAATAAATACAAATAAAAATCATTTTTTTCAAATGGAGATGATTTAGTCCCACAATTCTTAGGACCTAGATTCACAAAATGCATTTTATAATATGTAAAGTAGTAATCCAGCCTTACTTCACATACTAAAAAGTGCAATTCACAAATTTACAGATGGAGATCATCATTCTCCACCCCCCCTATCTTTTCTGTAAGGTCTTATTGTACCTCCATCATGCAGAGTGTTTTCATCAATGATGTAATTTCTTATTTTGTAGGGAGGCCATAAATGTACTCACTGAACATGTCATGAGTGTTGTAAAATGACAGGCAATTAACAATGAATGGCAATGGTATGAGTTGTAGCTACTTTAGGGCACTAGTTATAGTTATTTGAGATAACTATAACTTCTGAAATTCAGTGATATTGATTCATTAAAAAGGTATGTTTTAAATGACATTTTCCCTATAACTGTCAGAGTTTCTTTGTTTTTTCTAATGTAAAGTATGACATTACTACAAGTTTTGACTATAGTGTCACTTTAAACATTATTTTTTTAATGAATTGCTATGGTTTTCTTACTTGAAAGTAAGATTCCTTTCAGCTGTGCACAGTGTGAGATTGTGCACTGAAACCCTGCCTCGCAGGTCATTTGGCCTTGCGCAACCACCCCCCCACACTATGCACCGCTGACTATGTCATGCGACAATATAAAAGGTGTTATTTTAAGTAAGACAAACCTAGACACTTTTCAAAGAGTTAAAATATTGAAATATATAGCAGTGGGCCTATTGTTTTATAAATAGGTCAACACATCAAAATATATAAAACAGACCTATTGGCTTTGTCAAAAACTTACAAATGACTATTATCAAATGTATATTTCATAAAATCACACATGATCATGTTTAATAATAGTGATTGTCACTAAGGGCCTAATTTAGAACTCAGCAGATGGGTTACCCCATCACAATGGTGGCATTCGCTGAAATCTAAATCCCATTATGTTCTATGGGATTTGGGGCCAGCACTTCTACCAGAAAGTGTTGGCTGTCATTTTGGGACTCAGACTCAGCCGAGTCCCAATCAAAAGGATAAACAAAAAAGAAAAGGAGTCAGGGTAGAAACACTCTAATCACCTAGCCTTGGTCTTGGGGTCTCCCTGAGACCCTGCCAAGGTCGAAAGTACTTTTGTTTTCCCTCAAACTTTTTCCGGATTCGCCAATCCATCGTAAAAGTTTTATGAAAACAAGCATGGTCTCCCATGCTTGTATTTAGTTTAGCTTCTGGGTGGACCAGCTCCCGGGAGCATGATGGTCTTTGAAATGTAAAGGAGGGGGGCAGCACGCACCCCCCCCCAATGTTCTGTTAAGGCCCGGGGACTTTGTCTTAGCTTTGGGGCTTTTGTAATAATTTTGGAGGTGGGTCATGATTAAATGAGCCCCGGGGGACCACCACTTCCCCACGGCTTGATTATTTAATGAAGGGGGGTCTCACAGACCTCCCTCCTGGGGCTGTTTGAAGCCCCTGGGACCACCACCTCACCCAGGGCTAAATAACAATTCCTGTGGGGGCCACGTCAATCCCCCACATTCTGGGGACCACCACCTACCCAGGGCCAGTTACATTTTCATATATGGCCCCAGGGACCACCACCAGCCTGGGCTGGCCTGTGCCAATTAAAGGAGGTGGGCCGCGCAGCCCCCCCTCCTCGAGACAGCCATCCCCAGGGCCGCCTCCTGCTATCTCTCAAGGTGCCCACCGAAGTTGGCCCAGGAGGCCTCCTCTCTCTTGTAATTACAGAACGAGCCCTGAGGAGGTAATGGTCCTAGGGACATGGAGTCTGCTTGGCCCACCTTTAGATATTTCATTAGAGCCCTGGGGAGTTGGCGGTCCCCGGGCTTCAAACAGCTCCAGAAGGGGGGTCTGTGTGGCCCCCTTTATTAAATTAGTTAAGCCCCATAGAGGTGGTGGTTCCTGGGACTCACTTGAGCTCATGGTGGGGAGTCTGTGCACCCCCCCAATAATATTATAAAGACCCAGGGAGGTGGTGGTCCCTGGGGCTCCAAAGGTCCTAGGAGGGGGGCCCTGTGTGCCTCTTTCTATTTTTGCATTATGCTGCATGCTCCCAGGACCTGGACTACTAGGAAGCTATACTGACCAACCGTGGGATGCCGCGCTTGGTTTTTCACCAAACTCATGGCAAATGCTTTTTTGCCCTGGAGGTGTCGCATGGGGAGCCCAGCACCAAGGCTAGGGGTCAGGATATTTCTACCGTGCCCCCTTTTCTTTACTTTCCCAAGGCTGTGTGTGGCAAAGGTTGGCTAATTAATGGGGATTTGGCTGCAGTGCCTGGCCCTGCAGCCAACCCCTTCCATGCATGGCCAAAGGCCATGAATGGCAGCGTTTGGTTCTTATAGGGGGTTTGGGTCCTGCAGCCAATCCCCGCAATGCAAAGCTGAAGTGTTTGCGAGGCAGTAGTTGGATTAATGTAAAGTAATTTAAATTACTTAACGTAAAAAAAAAATAGAAAGTCAAATTTAAGAAAACATAGAACTGCACTTAACAAAAAAAGTTACAGACACATTGTGTCATATTTCAAACTTACAAAACCATAGAAATTAATCAGTTATACTATAAGTTCTTTCAAGTAGCTCTCACCCATGCCCTAAGGTAACTAGAACTCCTGTCCTTGCCATTCACTGCTAATTACCTCATATATTACATCAGTTATGACATCTTCTATAGCATCATTGAAATTATCACTGCAACTTTTGCAATAAAATTATTGAGAAAAAAAACTGTGCATGGCGGGAGCACAAGTTATTCTTACCCTAGGGTATGAGTTATAATTTCTTGAAAGAAGATTCTTTCTCTGCTCCTGTTGGGTGGGAGCAAAGTTGTGTTCCCTACAGAGGAGAGTGTGGGCAGGAAATAAAGTTTACATTCCTTTCTCACACGCTCCCATGCACAGCAATGTCCTGAGGGAGGGAGTCATCAGCACACTACTTTAATCAGCCCTGGGATTGGGGTCTCTGGGGCCAATCCACAACCTGGGGAGGGGTGGCCTGATGGCCCCTCCTCAACTATAACACTGGCTCTGGCATAAGTAGTACCTGGGGTCCTCTTATGGCTCAGGGAGCAGGGCACATGCCACCCTCCAACCTTGGTCTGGGAAATGGGGGGCCCCAGGGCTTTTAAAGACATGGATAGTGAGGTCCTACATCCCTCTCTATATTTTAAACAGTGCCCAGGGCCTCCAAAATGCTTCCTCCCCCAAAAAAACCCATTGTTTCAACCCTTGAGACTCAGCCAGACCCAACAGGCTTATATTTTAAATGAACGTGAGACTGCTTTTGAAACTGGGCTTCTGATGCTCTGCAGATCCGAAGTCCATTAAAAAAATATATATTTTAACCCTAAGGGGGTCCCTGGACTGGGGGGAGGAAGGGTATCCTTAATCTCTCCCCCTTTTATGTTTTTTAGTTATTGTTTTCAGGACAAGGAACTGAGCACCTGAGTTCTGACATTCTGCCACCGCATCTTTAGTGAAGTGGTGGCAATAATCTTTTGTTCTGTTGGCTCCACTGATCCTCCGGGTGTGACATATACATTTTAAACATTCATTTCTCAAAAACTACTGAACTGACTTACACCAAATCACAAAAAACACCACCTGGACCAAAGTGTAACTTTCTAACAAATTTGGTGTAGTTCTCTTCAGCCGTATTTGCAAAATCACTGTTCACGTTTCCTACGGAAAACTGCATAGGGAAAACATGTTTTAGGACCTCCCCCCTTTTTTCTTGGCCCCTGCTTGACAGATCACCAAGAAACTTTCCAAGAAGGAGATGAGGTGGATCAACTTTTTTTGTTGGAATATTTTGTGAAGATTCTCAATTAGCAAACGAAAAAAAAAAAATCCTATGGAAATGTGGTCCAAAATATAACTACACAGAGGGACTACCACTGGGTTATATATACATATGTGTGTATGTATTTTTAAAATCTCTTCCTGGGTGTATTGATGAAAAAGGTCTGCTTCTTTGTTTGTTTCTTTTTTTCCCTGTTAAGTCTGCAGTCTGCAGTCTGATTCTGTCCTGGCTGCTCTCTGCTGGGAATCACCAGAGCTGCTGAGATTGTCTGCAAAATAAGTATATAATGGATATACTGATAATGATAGCTTTGAAAATGATGCAACTGGTTTTGGAAAGTGTGTGACATGATCATATTTCTTCAGGCCCTGAATGAGATGTGCTGCGGTGTTTAGGATGCCCTTAGGGGGTGCCAGAGTGGAATATGGGAGGTCATGGAGCAGGCTGTTATAACTATGTAGGTGCAAGAGTTTAAGCACGTTGCAGCAGTTCTAACATCACTTTCTAGAAGAAACAGTTTCACTTTTGTTGGAAATGGCTCTTTCTGCAGGGTTCCCCATGTTTTTTTGGCTTCTGAGCTCCTGTTTTGATCCTGTGCTGAACTTAATTTTTGCTGTCTTTGGAACTCTGGGCTCTTTACCACTGCTGACCAGTGCTAAAGAGCAAGTGCTCTGTCTACATTGTATTGGTAATTGGTTTATCCATGATTGGCATATATGATTTACTAGTAAGTCCCTAGAACAATGCACAGTGTGTGCCCAGGACCTGTAAATCAAATGCTACTAGTGGGCTAGCAGCACTAATCATGCCACCCACATGAGTAGCCCTGTAAACATGTCTCAGACCTGCCACTGCAGTGTCTGTGTGGGCAGTTTCAACTGCCAGTTTGACCTGGCGAGTGCATCCACTTGCCATTCCGAAACCTTTCCTTTTACTACATGTAAGTCACCTCTAAGGTAGGCCCAAAGCAGTCCCATGGGCAGGGTGCGGTGTATTTAAAATGTAGGACATGTACTGATGTGTTTTACATGTCCTGATAGTGAAATACTTCTAAATTTGTTTTTCACTATTGCAAGGCCCGTGTCTCCCGTAGGTTAGCATGGGGATTGCCTTGAGATATCTTTTAAGTGTAATTTCCCATTGGGAGTAGATGGAGATATGGAGTTTGGGGTATCTGAACTCACAGTTTGAAACTACATTTTCTTGTGAAGTTGATTTTTAAATTGTAAGTTTGAAAATGCCACTTTTATAAAGTGGGCATTTTCTTGCTTAACCAATCCGTGCCTCTGCCTGGCTGTGGAATACACATCTGCATCAGGATGACAGTTGGGCTGTTTGTGAATTCACTCTAGACAGTCACACAAAGTGAGCTGAGGTGTGCCCTGCATGTCCTGATGAGTTTTCCTGGGCTAGAGTGGAGGGAGGAGCTGACACTTGCACCCAAATAGGGCTGTGCCTGTCCATGCACAAAGCAGTCTCCAACGCCCTGGAGTATTTCTGGGGACAGGGCAGGAAAGACAGAGGCCCTCATTCTAAGTCTGGCGGGCGGCGGAGGCCGCCCGCCAGACTTCTCCCCTCCAAAATACCGCTCCGCGGTCCAGAGACCGCGGAGGGTTTTCCAAGTTTTCCCCTGGGCTGGCGGGCGGCCGCCAAAAGGCCACCCGCCAGCCCAGGGGAAAACAACCTTCCCACGATGAAGCCGGCTCGTAATCGAGCCGGCGGAGTGGGAAGGTGCGACGGGTGCTACTGCACCCGTCGCGTATATCACTGTCTGCTATGCAGACAGTGAAATACTAGCAGGGCCCTCTTACGGGGGCCCCTGCAGTGCCCATGCCATTGGCATGGGCACTGCAGGGGCCCCCAGGGGCCCCGCGACACCCCCTACCGCCATCCTGTTCCTGGCGGGCGAACCGCCGCCTTGGAGGATTCATTTGGGCAGCGGGAAACTGGCGGAAGACCGCCAGTTGTCCCGGTCCGACCGCGGCGTTACCGCCGCGGTCGGAATGCCCAAGGGAGCAGGCCCCGTCCCCCGTTGACCCTGGCGGTTCTGTACCGCCAGGGTCATAATGAGGCCCAGAGTCTTGGGATGTACAAACACTTTCCTTTGAAGTTTGCCTACTTCTAAGACACAAATGAGTATAAGTATTGGGCCTCCAAGACCACAACTTTAGAACACTTCTGAACTGAGGACATTGTACCAGGGAGAAGAGCTGGATGCTGTAGGAGGAACTGCCACTCTGCCTGTTGCTTTACTATGCTGGCCTGCTGCTTACTGCTTCTGCTTTGGGAGTGAAAGGACAGGACTCTGCTTTCTACATCCTGTTTTCCACGGTTCTCCAAGGGCTTGAACTGAGCTTGTCTCCTATTAAGAAGTCTCTGGAACCTCAAAGACTTCATCTGCAAGTGCCTGGGCTCTTCTGCTGAGAATCCTGACTTGCTAATTGGTGCCAAATCTAGGCCCTGGGCCCTTGGAGGTTAAAGCTAGTGACATTAAGAACAATCCACCCACTGGGCATTGCGGCAGAAAAATCTACGCAGCGCCTGTACCATGGCTGAAAATTCAATGCAGCGCCTGTCTTACTGCTAAGGTTTCAATGCAACTCCTGCTTTAGCGCAGATTAATCTTTTCTGTGTGTCTGGATTTTACACTCATCACCCTTGGGTGCCATTTTCTTCATTGACGCTGGACCACCGTAAGAGTTCCATGCATCTCCTTTCCTGTGAGGAAAAGAATCAATGCTTCGCCAACCCGGCAAGAAAAGAATCAACACATTACCCATCTGGCTGGAAAAGAATCAATGCACTGCTTGCTTTTCCGATGCATCACCTCCCACATCATCTTTGTTTTAAATGCATCCAATGTACTGTGTGTTATAAGGATGCAACCATTGATTCTTCAGAATAAACCCCTTTTTAAACATTAAAAAGTGATATCTCTACTTGTTTGTTGGAGTTTTGTTGTTTTGGTCTTGTTTAACTCAGATAAATATTGTCTATTTTTCTAATCTGGTGTTGAGTGTTTTTGTGTTCTGTGTTACTGTGTGTGGGTGTGTACGAAAACTTTACACATTGCCTCTGATAAAAGCCTGACTGCTTGAGCCAAGCTAACAAAGGGGTAAGCAGGGATTATCTTAGGTGTGAGACTCCCTTACCCTGACTAGAGTGACAGTCCCTACTTGGACAAGGTGTAAACCGTCTGCCAACTAGCGACCCCATTTCTAACAACTTTCTTTGGTGTTCTCTCTGAGTAGACCATCAAGCGGCACCGTGTAGAGATTAAAAATGGAAGGGGACAGTATGCAGGACTCTACAGACGATAGAAAACCTTTGGGACCTGGAGGTGCCCATGTGAACAAACTGGTGTTTGTTAACCGTTTGTGTGTTCAGGGCGAGGTGATCTCGTCCAAGGCGCCCTTGGACGAGATCACCTCGTCCTGTTATGGGCCCCAGAGGGGAGCGCTAGCGCTCCCCCGATGGCCAGGCACACCCCTCCCCTAGGCAGGGATGAAAGGGGAATCGCTTTCCCTTCCACCCCCGCCCCCTGTGACCTCCCCGTGGCGCCTGATGACGTCAGCGCGCTTTCGCGCGCTGACCTCATCAGAGGCCTTCCCTCCGGCGCTGGAAGCTCAGCTTCCAGCATCCGATCGGAGGAGAAATGTAAAGCATTTCTCTCCTCCGATCACGTGTAGGGGGCAGAGAAGCCTGAAAGGAGAGGAAAGGCGTTTCCTCTCCTTTCAGGCTTCTCTGAGCATTTCTGCATCACGATCGGGCAGCAGAAATGCCACTAGACACCAGGGAATTTTTTATTTTTTATTTACATGATAAGGAGAGTGGCCCCTTGGGCAAGGGCCGCTCTCTAGTGGGGCAATTTGTTTTTTGCCTGTTTCTGCCCTCAGGGGGGGCAGAAATCCACTAGACACCAGGGCAATTTTTTAAAATTGTTTTTTGAAAGAATTTATGTTTGGGGAGCGACCCCTTGGGCAAGGGTCGCTCCGGGGGGTGGGGGGGGGTAATCATTTTTAGGCCATTTCTGCACCCCCTGGAACCACTAGACACCAGGGAATATTTTTTTTGTGGGCTATTTTAAGTAAGGGGAGCAGCCCCTTTGGCAAAGGCTGCTCCTCGGGGGCAAATTATTTCTAGGCCTAGACACCAGGGATAATTTTGTTTACTTTTATTTTTTTATGTTTGGGGAGCGACCCCTTAGGCAAGGGTCGATCCCGAGGGGGCAAAATATTATTAGGCCAACCACAAGACACCAGGGATTTTTTCTTTTATGCTAACGCATAAGGGCCACTCCCGGGGGGGCAAAATATTTTTAGGCCTTTTCTGCCCCCCCGGAGGCAGATCGGCCTAATACAATTAGGCAGATCTGCCCCCGGGGGGCAGAAACCTCTAGACACCAGGGATATATATATTTTTTTATTTACTTTATGTTTTTATGTATTGGGAGCGACCCCTTAGACAAGGGTTGCTCCCCTGGGGGGCAAATTGTATTTAGGCCATTTCTGCCCCCCTTGGGGGCAGATCAGCCTATTTTTGTTAGGCCAATATGCCCCCAAAGGGGGAGAAACCTCTAGACACCATGGATTGGTGTGTGTGTATGTATGTGTTTTGTTTGGAGGGGGCAGCCCCTTGGGAAAGGGTCTCTCCCCATGGGGGCACATTACCGTTGGCCATAACTGCCCCCCTTGGGGCAGATTGGCCTATTTTGGAAGGCACGTCTGCCCCCAAGGGGGCAGAAAGCCTACCAGAGACCAGGGAAGATTTTTTTTTCAAAATAAGAAGTTGGGGGTATGGCCATACCCCCCACCCCAAATAAATGGGGCCAAAGTTGTTCTGCCCACCAGTGGGCAGATTGGGCAATTACCCCCGATCCACACCCCGGGGGGGGACAGAAAGTCTACTAGATGCCAGGGAATAAAAAAAATAAAAGAAAATAGTGGGGTGGTGGCTACCATCCAGTATGGATCTGGTTATGCCCCCACTCGAACTGAAGGGGCTAACAGTCTTTCAGCTCTCCCCTGCACACTAACAAATCTTATCCCATGGCAAGCGAGAAGTCATTTGAATATTTTTGTTTTTTGTTTTACATTTGGGCTATGAGAGCTTGGTAACTCTAAAAAATCGTCCCACTTGGAATGGTGAGGGCTAATGTAGAAAAATCCACAAGACCTAGACACATCTGAAAACTAAACATCTAGTTGCTTCCAGGGTGGTGTGCTTCTCATGCACCCCGCACCATTTCCTTACCCACAATGCCCTGCAAACCTGCAACTTTGCTGGAAAGCACACATTTTTCCCACATTTTTGTGATGGAACCTTCCGGAATCTGCAGTAATCCACAAAATTCCTATCACCCAGCATTGTCTCATCTATACCGATAACATTTCTGCTGCACTTGTCAGCCTAAAAATGTTTTTTTCAAACTGCCCTTTAGGACCCACTTTGGTTCCCTCAATTTCGACGTCTTTTTGGCTCTTCCCTGTCACAAACACTTGGCCCACCTACACAAGTGAGGTATCATTTTTACCGGGAGATTGAGGGTAACGTTGGGTGGTAGGAAATTTGTCCCGGTGCAGTGATTCCACACAGAAATGTGGGAAAATGTGATTTTTTAACTAAATTTGCGGTTTGCTGAGGATTCTGGATAAGAAAATATTGGGGGATCCACGCAAGCCACACCTTCCTTGACTCTCTTGGTGTCTAGTTTTCAGAAATGTCTGGGTTTGGTAGGTTTCCCGAGATGGCTGCTGAGTCCAGGGCCAAAAACGCAGGTGTCCCCCCCGCAAAAACAGGTAGTTTTCTATTTGATAATTTTGAGATGTCCACGTTGTGTTTTGGGGCATTTCCTGTCGCGGGCACTAGGCCTACCCACACAAGTGAGGTATCATTTTTATCAGGAGACTTGGGGGAACGCTGGGTGGAAGGAAATTTGTGGCTCCTCTCAGATTCCAGAACTTTCTGTCACACAAATGCGAGGAAAAAGTGTTTTTTTGCCCAAATTTTGAGGTTTGCAAAGGATTGTGGGTAACAGAACCTAGTGAGAGCCCCACATGGCACCCCATCTTGGATCCCCCTAGGTATCTAGTTTTCAAAAAGGCACAGGTTTGGTAGGTTTCCCTAGGTGCCGGCTGAGCTAGACGCCAAAACCTACAGCTAGGCACTTTGCAAGAAACACGTCAGATTTCAATGTAAAAATATGATGTGTCCAAGTTGCGTTTCCTGTCGCAAGCATTAGGCCTACCCACACAAGTGAGGTACCATGTTTATCAGGAGGCTTGGCAGAACACAGAATGGCAAAACAAGTGTTATTGCCCCTTGTCTTTCTCTACATTTTTAACTTCCAAATGTAAGATAATGTGTGAAAAAGATGTCTATTTGAGAAATGCCCTGTAATTCATATGCTAGTATGGGCACCCCAGAATTCAGAGATGTGCAAATAACCACTGTTTCACAACACCTTATCTTGTGCCCATTTTGGAAATACAAAGGTTTTCTTGATACCTATTTCTCACTTTTTATATTTCACCAATTAATTGCTGTATGCCAGGTATACAATGAAAACCCATTGCTCTGGGTACCTAGAGTTCTTGATGAACCTACAAGCCCTATATATCCCCGCATCCAGAAGAGTCTAGCAGGTGTAACGGTATATTGCTTTTGAAAATATGACATTGCAGGAAAAAGTTACAGAGTAAAACGTGGAAAGAAAATGGCTATTTTTTTACCTCAATTTCAATATGTTTTTATTTCAGCTGTTATTTTCTACAGGAAACCCTTGTAGGATCTACACAAATCACCCCTTGCTGAATTCAGAATTTTGTCTACTTTTCAGAAATGTTTAGCTTTCTGGGGTCCAGCATTGGTTTCACCTCATCTGTGGTGTCTAGTGGGAGAGCTCTGCTCTCCTACTAGGCTACCTTCTGCCTCTTTCCTCCTTTTGCTTTGCTTTGCTGACTGCTCTGCTTCACTACAGTCCCTTAGTGCTCCTTTCCCTCATTTCTCTCCCACTCCGCTCTCTCTCTCACTTTCGCTGTCCCCCTTTCCCTCTCCCCATGGCCCGCACCCTTTTTTGGCTCCACCCTCTTTTTCGTGTCGTTTTTCGTCCATGCTGTCCCCTCCTCCCACCTCCCTACTTAATGACGGCAGCGTGCAGCGGGCGCGCTGCTGGCACACAAGCCCATCCGTGCCTGGACCGCACCCAGCGCTAGAACCCCTGGCTCCTGTCCGCCCCACCGCCGCCATGCACGCCTTCACTACCACGCCGCCACCCTCTGCGCCCTAAACACCGCCCGCTCCCCAACCTGCCTTCAAGCCTCCCCGCAGACCACCTGCGGACCCTTCTTCTGCCGGAACTGCACCTTCACCAGCCTCCATGCCAATGACTCACCCACCAAAACAGGACACAACCATCTCAGATGTATCCTCCTCATTACCCGCTCCGTCCACAAGCATGCAGTAGAGCTATGGAATCTATTCGAATCAGCCTCCCCAGACGTCGCCTTCCTGACCGAGACCTGGATGTACCCCTCCTCAGCGCCTGACATCGCCATAGCCATCCTGGACGGCTACAAGATCACCTGCAGGGACCGTTCCAATAAACCAGGAGGAGGCATCACCATCATTCACAAGAACACCCTCAGGATCATGACCAACACCAAAGACACCCTCAGCACCGCCGAACACCTGCACTTTCAAATCCACACTGACCCAAACACCCCCCCGAGGGACCCGGCCCACAACAGCAGTTCAGCGACTCCATTACCAACATCATCAGCACACACGCTCTCGCATCCACTGGCTACATTCTCCTCGGAGACATAAACTTCCACCTCGAGAACACCAACAACAACAACACCGCCACCCTGCTCGACAACCTCTCTAACCTCGGCCTCAAACAGCTCGTCACGACAGCAACTCACTCTGCAGGACACACACTCAACCCTATTTTCTCCGCCAGCAATCACTTATCTTTCAGCCACACCACTGAACTCCACTGGACAGACCGCCGCTGCATCCACTTCTCCTTCCAGAAACCCACAACACACCACTACTCACAACTGATCCCCCACCACAGTCACTGAAGACCAACTTATTGTGACCCACTCCCAGAACCCACCCATCGACACCACCAACACTGATGCAGCTGCTCGCATCTTCAGGCAGTGGGTCAACACCTGTACCAATACTCTCGCCCCAATCAAGAATCCCTCCAACAGAGGCACTGACAGAAAGGCCTTCTAGTGTACCACTGACCTCCACAAATCTAAGCAAAGTTGCTGAAGACTCGAAAGAAAGTGGTGCCAAGATCTGACTCTGGACAACATCACAGCCTTCAAAAACGCCATCTGCAGACACCACCAACTCATCTGAGCCGCCAAGAGAACCGCCTTCAAAGACCAAATCAACAACAACGCACAAGGAGCCACAAGGAGCTCTTCAACATCGTGAAGGAACTCTCTAATGACAACCCACCATCGCAAGACCTCTGCGACTCCCTAGCCTCCTACTTCCACCGCAAGATTGCAAACATCCACAACAGCTTCAGCACCCAGACCCCTTCGGCAACCACCAACAACACAGATTCACCTCTGACCAACCTCCTGTTCTCCTGGACCCCCATCAACGACAACAACACAATCCAAATCATGAACACCATCAACTCCCGGTCTCCGTCTAACCCCTGCCCTCACCACATCCTCAACAAAGCAAGCTCCGTCATCGCACCCCAACTAGATCATCACATCTCCTTCGAATCTGCCACCTTCCCGGAGAGCTGGAAACACGCCGAGATCAAAGCCCTCCTCAAGAAACCCAAGACGGACTCAAAGGACCTCAAGAACTTCTGACCTATCTCCCTGCTCCCCTTCCCGGCAAAAGTCATCAAGAAGGCTGTCAACAGACAACTAACCCGCTTCCTCGAGGAGACCCGCACCCTGGATCCTTCCCGATCTGGATTCCGCAGCAACCACAGCACCGAAACTGCCCTCATCGCTGCCAGCAATGACATCATAACCATACTGGACAGCGGCGAAATCGCAGCCCTCATCCTCCTGGACCTGTCGGCCACGTTGTACACCATCTGCCACCACATCCTACGCTCATGCCTCAGCAATGCTGGAATCCGCGACAGAGCCCTGGACTGGGTCACCTCCTTTCTCACCGGGAGAGTCCAGAGAGTCCGCCTCCCACCATTCCGCTTGGAGGCCACCAAAATCATTGGCCGCTTGCCCCACGGGTCATCCATCAGCCCGACCCTCTTCAACGTCTAAATGGCCCGCTCGCTAACATCGCCCGATCCCACAACATCAACATCATCTCATACGCTGACGACACACAGGTGATCCTCTCCCTCACCAAGGAGTCCGTCAAGACCTACCTCCATGAAGGAATGAAGGCCATCGCCGAATGAATAAAGAGCAGCTGCCTCAAACTCAATTCTGACAAGACGGAAGTCCTCATCTTCGGCTCCACCCCCTCCGCATGGGATGACTCCTGGTGGCCTGCTTCTCTCGGAACCGCTCCGACTCCCACCGACCACGCACGCAACTTAGGATTCATCGTGAACCCCTCACTATCCATGACCCAGCAAGTCAACACGATCGTCTCCTCCTGCTTCAACACCCTCCGCATGCTCCGAAAGATCTACAAACTGATACCCACCGAAAACAGAAGAGCAGTCACCCAAGCCCTTGTAAGCAGCAAGGTGGACTACGGCAATGCCCTCTACGCAGAAACCACGGCCAAACTCCAGAAGAGGCTGTGACGCATCCAGAATGCTTCCGCATGCCTCATCCTGGACATCCCCCGCCACTGCCACATCACTGACCACCTGAAAAACCTGCACTGGCTCCCAGTCAACAAGAGAATCACCTTCAAACTCCTCACCCATGCTCACAAAGCACTGCACAACACCGGACCAGAATACCTCAATAGACGACCCTCCTTCTACACCCCTCCCCTCCTCAGCATCTTGAGACCCTCACAGGTGATTGATTGATTGATTTATTTACCATAGTACACCTGGGTCACCAGTGGGGCTTGTACTTTTCCTACTGTAAGGGAGTTAAGGCGGAATTATTTATGGTTCACTCCTGTTTGAAAAAGACAGAGCGAGCAAAAAACGATTGATTGGAATGAGGCTTCTCCTTGACAAAAATTCAACCATTCCACTCTCAGCTTTTTGCTTTGTATAGATTAACAGTCGTTTTGCTGGTCGCGAGATAAAATGGTAACTGTACCAAATGATATAGCAAAACATCGTAATATTCGTCTAATGTTCAAAAGATTATTTATTGTAAATTGATGCAAGATTTTAATGATAGAAAAACTAGACGTGAGTTCATCGCCTTCACTGCTTGGTCGAGGTCACACTCAAAACGGTAAAACAAACTATCATTTTCGGAAGTGGCTCAAAAAATCTTTAATGGATGAAGTTATTCTTCTCAATTTCGGCCCAATTATGGAACGAGGTGAGCAAATAAATTAGTTTGTAAAGGCAGTCTAGAACAATACATTTATCATCACCTATTTTTTCTCGCAAAATTCATTAAGATTAATTAATTTCAGTCAGTAATTCATTATTTTTCGCTCCAACGTGATGACTCCTTCAGACCAAAATTTTGTGAGTGAGGCAGAAAAACATTATATGACCCTACACCGTCTTTTAAATAATGCCCAGTTTGGGCAAAACAAATCAATATAGAAATTGTGATTATTTACCATCATGTACTATAATGTCCAGTAAACAGGCACCATTTTCCACTGCAAACGTATATTTTCAAATACACTGTTTCAGATTCTCAAAATTAGCACCTTCTTTGTAAATTGTTTGCCTATGTGAAAAGTAGGACATGTTGTACTTTATCATGATTTGGCATGAAGTACATTCTAGGAAATGTTTTTTTTTGGTAAATCCTGTGCAACAGAGGCATGTAATCCTTTTCTTTGTCATTTCTAAATGGCTTGTGTTTAAAATATTTTCTCCTTCACACTAAGCATCTCCTACTTGCACCCACCAGCTTAGTTTTGAGTTCTCCCAGGCCTGAAACATGTGACATGCCCCCTTTAGAATGTGCTTGCCCACATCAGACTCGATTTGTTTGCAGTTCCAGCATTCAATCGCAATGAGCGGTTTTTAACCAAAACATGTAGTTCAGTATTCATGTATTCACGTATTTATTCAGGTTTTTCTATAGCGTGGGCATAATCACAGGGAATGGTGGTGTGCTTTACAAATAGGAAATGAAGAATATATATTACATCAACATGTCTTACATCATCAGATCTTATGTAAGTACAAACAGAGATTCAAGGAATAGAGTGCAATATAGAAATTGCAAAACGAAAAAATATCACGTATTCAAAGAGAATCAAGTAGATAGATATAACTGTGTTGACAGAAAGAAGTTACAAATGTAATGCGCTATGACTTTTGTGGTTATCCGTGGACTTCTCTTGCCATTCAGTTGATTTTCAGGCATAGATTTGCAAAAAGTGTCAGCTTTCCTATGCTTCACTTGGACGCCAAGGGCCATCTATATAGGATAACATTTCACAATCAATGCAAAACACTTGTTTAAATTATCCGGGGTATCTTTTTCCAAAAATGTATTGTATTGCTAGGATTCTACCAACAATTGGCTTCCCTGGGTGAGGGATGGAAAAGCTGTTCCCTATTAAATATGAGTAGGAATTGAGCGTAAAGAACTGCACGACATGGTTGCGGTTTTGGCCTTTTCGTGACAGCTATCTACCCTTGGGGTACTGTTTTAATAAAGAGTTTTGAAATAAAAGACAATGATATTTACTGTAGTCTACTGAGTTTTGCCGGGTTTTAAGTGTATTATCTATCTTAATATATTTAACTGAAATGATATGGTCAGTAAGAAAACCTTAGACGATAAATGCAGATCGTACCTTGTTGGATATTCTAAAATGTTTCCTTTTAAACAATAGTGTTGCAAGATTTTCATGAGCGCTGAGATCCTAATGCCAAAAATGTCAAATACAGTTGTGGCAACATACATGTGCTCACTTTGAAGCCTTTTCCGATCCTTTTGGCTTTTTGGCAGGGGGGTAGCTTGGTCAGTAAGACTGGGGGTGTGAGCTTCAGATTGTCAATCAGACTGGCATATAGGCCCTCATTACAACCCTGGCGTTCGGAGCAAAAGTGGCGGTAATACCGCCAACAGGCCAACGGGAAAAAACTGGAATTACGACCATTGTCGTTACCGCCATGGCAAACCGCCCCTTCTACACATCTGACCGCCAGGGTGGTAATGACTGCTGGGCTGGAGACTTCGGTGTCCAGCACAGCGGCCGTCACTATATCGCCCGCGGACCCCTCATACCGCCATGGATTTTGTGGGGTTTTGTACTGCCACAAAATCGATGGTGGTAGGCACTATCAGTGCCAGGGAATACGTTCCCTGGCTCTGATTGGGGTCTCCCGTTCCCCCCACCCCCTCCCCAAAGCCCTCCCCCAACACCCACGACCCCCCTACCACCCCACAAAGGTGGTAGGACCCCCCTCCCCCCCGGATACACACACATACACACACACCCCTACAGGCACACTCACACCACTCATACACACATACATGCACACAGACATTCGTCACATTTTCCATACACACAATACACCCACTCACACAACCCCTCTACACACTCACACGCACACCCCCATGCACGCACACAACACCCCTCCACCCCCCTTCCCTAACAGACGATCACCTTACCTGGTCCGGTGATCCTCCAGGAGGGAACGGGATCCATGGGGGCTGCTCTGCCGCCAACACCCCGTCACCAGAACACCGCCACGCTGAATCCTGGGTTGTGATTTTGTGGGCGGTGTTCTGATGACATGGCGGTGGAGGTGGAGCAGCCTCCACTTCACCGCCGACCACCAGTATGGCTGCTGGCGGCTCTCCATCCGAAAAAGGGCAGAGGGCTGCTAGCAGTCATAATACGCTGGGCGGGAGACCGCCTGCACTGGCAGGCTTCAGCCCAGCGGAACCTCGCGGTTTTGGAAGAAGACCGCTGAGGTCCAAATGAGGGCATAATGTTTAATTACATTATACCACAAGTAGGGCGTATGAGAGGGGCCTAAGGGGCAGTGGAAAGGGAGGGAATGTGGATTGGTAGGGGTACTAAATGAGACAAAAACCACAACATTATGAAAAGGAGTCAAGGCATCAAGTTTGCATTGTAAGGGGTGAAAGTATAGATCTATAGTACACATAGAGCAGAATATTGTAAATGTAAATTAGCACTTGTATAGCACACTACTCACCCATTAGGGTCTCAAGGCGCTGTACTCATACCGCTATGGAACCCCTCCTGGCTTTTCCCTGTGAGGTGCCCACTCCTGAGCACCCCCAGGGTGAAGCCAAGCATCCAAGCACTGTTGGGGCGATTAAGCAAGCTATTGCCCAGAGTTGCAGAGTGGGACCCATGAATTAGATTAGGCACCAAGGCGAGAATTATCTGGTCAAGGGGAATTGAGCCCAAGACCTGCCGAAGCGGGACTTGAACCCTGGTCTTGAGCCAGATCTCTGCTTCAGGGTCTGCCACTCTAACCATTGAGCCACACTTCTCCACGAGAATTGCATTGTGTCTGTTTTTGACACGACCAATATTTTTATTGAATTCTTTATGAAAGTCTATATTCTTACACATCTTTACTTTCCCACTTATCATGATGGAAAAAAGGAACACATCAATGCACAAGGGTGAGTAGTGATTGGCATTGTGCCTTAATGAGAGGCTATGGCATCCAAGCAGCAACCACTTACTAAACAAATAATCCCTAAATCAGAACCTAAAATATCGGCGTGTCATCAAAGTAAGTGCACCAAAGAACATACATTAGTTCTGAAGCTATGTGTCACATCTGAGTCTGAGAAAAGGTCTACATGATGGTCACATCAATAAACTCTAAAGGGAACACAAATAGGACATGGTAACCAGCCTCCAAATACCTCATCTCTGATGGACAGCCCATGCAAGCACGCCAAACCACTAAAACCATATGAAAATCAATAAATGAAGGCGCTGACCAAAAGTGGGCTCTATTTTTTAAGGATTGATCACATGAGATAGACCAGACAGAGAGCTATCCGTAGACAAGTCTAAAAATCACAGTCATCTAACTTGGAAAATGTCAGTATAAAATGTGTGCTGTAATGTATTCAATATGCCTTACTTTTTAATTTTTGTGGCGCTGGGGTAAAGTCATATATGTAGGTAACAATGTGTTATTGAGAGGAGTATGAAAATGGTGATTGGTATGGCACTTTCTGTTTGCAGTGCATTTTTAATACTGTGGTTTGAAGAACATTTCATTGTACCTTTAAAACAAGTAAGACTTGTGTTTAGTTTATATAATATTTTTAAAAATATGTCATCTGCCCATATCACATGGCAACTACTTAATTGGCCCAGGGAACTTTACAGTTTTTTTTTTATCAAGGACTGAATGTGAATCTCTCAAACTTCTTTCAATGGTTCTGTCTGTACTTACCCAAGGTCTATTCTGCTTCCCTATACAATTCTAGGTTTAGTTCAATCTGTTGATTTATCAAAGCTGATACAGTCCTGACCCTGTTATTAAGCTGTGACCTGTAGCATCCTAATGAGCACCTTCAAAAGTGAATAGAAGACTCTGTGTGAATCTTACATTTCAAAATGCATTCACCATTAAAATATTTCACTTGACAAAGTATCTGCCATTTATGGATCTAAAACATGGGTCATACCATGACATTCCACTTACCAGTGACAGGAGTTTGCTACTTTCACCTCCCCCTCCTATAAGTGATGGTATAGTCTGTCATCATAATTATTTTCACTCTTTGACTTTCTGAATTTTTAATAATTGATGTTATGCGACAAAACATTTTAATTTTCTTGCTTGTAATATAATCGCACTAGGCATTTCTGTGATGCTTGGAAAAATGTGTAATATAACGTTCTAGACTCCTCTCCTTTGTTGAATATGGGCATTCTGCATCTTATGATATTTAATGATAGTCAACAAAGCTAAAATATTGCTGCCTGCATGCGGGAATAAAAGAACACTCCTATTTTCCATAACTGAAAACTTCTACGTTTATATGTGGCATTGTGGAATACAGAAAAACACATCAAGACCTATCCAAGGCTAAAGTTCCAAAATGTTTTGAAGTGTTAGGACTCCAAATAAATGAGAAACAGTACAAAAAAGAGGCATACAACATAAACCCAAAAGAGACATTGTTGTGTAGTAGTCAGACAGCTTGTCTCTTCAACTGGGGCCCTTTTGGGTGTTTTGAAGCTCTCAGTTGTACTAAATAGAACACAAAACCTATGTTCCTGCCTTCTCTTACATCAGTTTGAATTGCTTGTAGACTTCGCAGATTTGACAGCAACTGCATTCTAGCAACAGGTTCATTATATTAAGCAAAAAACATAGCAATGGCAAGGGGCCTTTATCTAGCCAAAGCCAAGGGGATTGTCATGTGACTGGCTCTGTTCCAATGTCTGATATACAGCTGTTGTCAGTGAAAATTGTACAAATTGAGATACCAACCAAAAACTGAGGTTCGCTCAGGATTTGTAAATAACTCTGCAACAGCCCAAGAGACAGTTGTTATAGCACAACATAAAAGGTGAGGCAGAGTTCCCTTATGTAGATGCAAGGTGCAGCTCAAGAATCCACTGATAATTTCACAATCCAAACACCCAAATATAACTCTCTGTAGCCAATCACTAACCTGACGCCTCTGAAGACAGTGTTGGAAGAGGTCGAAATGGTCCCAGGATGCAAGAACATTATTTTAAGAGTTCCAATGATGCAAGGGTATTTGTTGCAGTGACGCTGTAACATCCATTCTAAGATATGTCACACATAGAAAATATTTGAGATGAGCCTGGTTTCTTGTTTGAAGATTGTGTTAGCTTGAAAGCCCAGAACACAGATAAGAGCAGAGCCTAAGCAGAGGCTTCTTCTCATCATCAGAGGGGAAAGTCAATCCCTGGGTGTGGCTTTTATAGAACGTGTGTACCTCCAATCTTGCAGTAGATCCTCACATTCCAGGATTCTCGAATCCTGCAATAGATCATTGCATTCCAGGATCTTTGAAGCCCTCTGTAGTCTGTTACCAAGATAGAGTTTACTGCCACAGCTTCTGGGGTGCCCGGATGGGGACTGGATTAGCTGTGCTAATGATGGGGGTGGTCACAACTGAGCATTTAAAATGTGTCAGACTGGTGACAGGATTCTTATGCTAGGGTGAATGACATCCTTAATGGCAATGTCCTGAGCAAGAGTTGGAAGGCCTGCCAATAATGCCCAGGACCAGGCAGTACGGGCAAACTCCTTCTCAAACTGCAACATTAAAAGAAGCCAAAAGACCCTCTGCAAAGTGTGATTAATCTTTTAAGTGGAAGAGTCTTGGTTTATGGTGCCAAGAGCAGAATGTTGACCCAATTAACTGCCAAGAAGAAAGAATACTTCACTATCTTTTACAGCAAGCAATATCAAAACTCCAAATTTTCTCCATCAAGATATACCTAGCTACTATAAATGTGTACAGGGAAAGTCTTTCTTTACCATACAAGTAACAAAATATCTTTTTGAGGGCTTGAAGGAGCACCCCTTCTCTTTTGGAAACGTTTCAGTCCATGATAATGGAATCTGGTCCTGTGTAAATTGATGACTTCACCATTCAGGTCAATAAATAAAACCTGATTGCAAGGTTTCCCAAAGAAGTCAACATTTGAGGAAGCAGTGAGGCACCTGCCAGTGCAATACATGTTGAAATATGGAAAATGCTGGCTCCTTAAAGGAAGAATGTGCATTTTCAACCTAATTTGCAAACCTACTATCCTGCTGTGTTGCTCTTACGGCAGGGTTTATTCGGATTTTTTTTCTATGATATTACTATGCAGCAAGGTTTGGGCTTGAGCTGCAGGGTTGCTTTGGGTTCAATTGTTCATTTAATTGCAGTCCAAATACTTCAAAACATTTTAGAACATTCAACATCAGACTATGTCAGTGCTATCTACATATTATAATGCTATATGTACACTTTAGAATGTTTTAGTAATATGATGTTAAAATGTTGCAGTACCACCACAAGCAGGTTATGATATTCGAGCATTAGTGACTTCAGTGAATATACCTATGCAGCAGAACTTGAGACAAAAAGTATTTTTCCTTCCTATCAAACAAGCGTCCACCAGTGCAATAGATGTGGACTTCATTATGTTATAGCTGTAAGAGTGGCCATAAATATGCAAGGACATCTAGTACAACAGGGATAAACTCCATATAGCAATGCATTCCCACAGTATGTTGAGGATGAAATGACTTATGGCAGGGATGTGCACCATTCATGCCAAGTATCTACACAACATGCCGTAAATGATCACCATTATATTAGGGACATTATTAAGCAAGGAGTGACGTCTATATTATCAAGTACAACCAAAACAAATCCCGAGAATGCATTAAACGTTTGGTGGCCATAAGGTTATCAAGGATGTCTGCCATAACACCATGGTCAGCACTCTGGTGAGCATCTTCACACAAGGTGGCTTGCAATATACCAAGTATGGCTATCATTATGCCAAGTCGGGTATGGTTTCAGTCATAAAAAGGATGATCTGAAGATGTTCAGAATCACCATTATATTCCTGTTAAACATAGGTTAAAGAACTAACAAGAGGAGCCTTCAAAAACATTTGGAAATCAAATCACCTATTCTGATTTTTTATAATCTGAGAATGAAAAACACACATCCACATCCAGCACATTAATGTATGAAGAATGTATCACGTGAAGAAATGACTAATTAATCAATAGAAGGGTTCATGCAAAAAGGTATTTAACTCGAATGAGGAACAAACGTTTTATATAAGCACAATTTTGAATAAAATAAGAAGTATTTTCATGAGGATGGGCACCCTTTTCTAGCAACCAGTGCTACATATTCAGTATGGCAAATAAGTAATTAAAAAGCCTGTTGAGATAAGACACATATGTACTACGTCCACAGTTCTAAAAGGGACTCACCAGTCATTCATTTAAAGGCGTCAATAGATTGTAGGTGATTAAAGACTTTATTTTTTGTGGAGCAACAGGAAATGGAAAGTGCATCAACATTTCTCTCAATTAATAAGTAAGACATGTTCAGGATAGATTACGTAGGGTGAATAGGGATGGCCCCATATTTTTGCAAGATCTCTCTGATTAGAACTACATTGCGAACGTGGCTTACATCTTTAATGGATCGAGTAAATGTAATTATTTTTTGGCACTATTTACATTAGAATTAGAATGCATCTCGGTGCTGAGCGCCATGTCATGAACGCTTAGGCAACTGTCAAAACCTTACCTTTATTATTTTTGTGCCAGCATTCTGAATGCACTGGGTACCATTATTCTAGAATTACCCATCAAATTTAGAGAACGACCGCAGAGTTAGTTGGATTGGCAATGGCCCTAAAAATAGAGGTGGAGACTGTATTATTATAAATTTTAAACACCCACAACAAGTGGCAACAGTGCTTCTGAGAGCTGCAATTTTGCCAACTCTAGAAAATGCGGTTCTTGCTAGACCTCTTGGCTTCTTTTATAATCATGGGGCCAATACTCAATGTCGCTCGTTGTATGTGCAAGGGCAATGCTCAAATGAGAACGGAAGAGGTATGGATGCCTGTACCCCGAATGTAACTGTGAATATGTCCCGGTCTCAAAGTAGGGGGGAGCCAAGTCGTCATCAGTTGTCTTACAGGCAGATCGTTAACACTTTACCTCTTCACAATCGGTATGCTGCCTTAACTTCTATGGAGGAAAATGATTGACTGCCAAATGTCTTGGGAAATTCTTCCCAGTCTTCAGCATCGTCCATCAAGATTGCTACATGGAACATTGCTGGTCTAAAGAGCAAGTCTGGGATAGCCGAATGGGAAAGGACACTAAAATCTTTTGACGTCATTGCTTTACAAGAGACTTGGGATCAAACAAATAGCTTTTTCTTAGATGGCTTTTGTCATTTTTGCGTTCCAGCTACAAACAGTGTGGCAGGAAGACCTAAGGGGGGACTATTAAGCCTTTTCAAATTGGATATGAAAGGTACCTTAACTCAATGCCCCTCGGGCTCAGTAAATTGTCTAATTGTTGAGCTTTCTACCCAGGATAAGGGTAAGATCCTTTTTATAAATTTTTATAATTCGCATGCTAATGATTGCACCAGTCAAAACCTGGATGACTTGGATAAATTCTTGTCAGTCTATAGTATAAATGTTAATACTTTTGAGTTAATATTACTAGGGGACTTTAACATACATCCATGTACCCTACCATGTATTAGGAGGGATGAGGAAGGCCCTCCCTTTTCCTCAACTGCTCATCCAGAACATACTAGGCAGGGGGATTATCTTGAGCTTTTCCTCGCTAAATGGAATTTATATGAGTCTGGCTGTGGAGACGGGAATAGTAGGTCCCCTACGTTTAAGGGCAAAGAAAATGGTACTATTATAGATTATATTTTTTTGTCTTCTTTTTTGTTAAATAGTGTTTTAAATTATTGTACTGAGGTGTCAGTTTTTAGTGATCATAATCCTGTTGTACTCGTTTTTAAGAACACTGAACTGATTTCTCCCAAATCAGTCGCAGAGAGTGGGGGCTTGAACCTTAAAGTCAAAGACCAGAATCGTAGGTTGAAGTGGACAAAAATAGTCCCTGAAACTTTTTTTCAGGAAGTCTTATCTAAAGTGGAGGATGAAATCTCTATATGTCTAGCGGAAAATCCAGATCCTAAGGAGGTTATATTAGCATTTGATCAGATTTGCCTAGAAATTAATCGTAGTCTTCAGGCTAAATCTAGCCAGAAGGCGCTAGAGGGCAATAGATGGTTTGATAAGGAATGCTCTAAAGCACATGGTGTACTACTTAAGGCATTAAAAACTATTCCTAAAGATCGATCAAAATAGTAAATGCTAGGAAAGTGTATAAAAAAACTATTCTAGAGAGGAAAAGGACTCTGAACGATAATGCCTTGGCTCAACTCTTGGATCCAGATACCCTAAAAAACAGTGGTTTATTCTGGAAAATTATAAATCAGCCCTTTTTTTCTGATGAAACTAATACTCCTTTAGAGGCAAATATTCCAGATGAGGGCTGGATAAAACACTTTAGTCAGATATACTCTAATATTGGTCCTCCTGGTGGAATTTTAGCAGATGAAGTTGGGGAAACTTCCCCTGACAAGGATGCAGTTATTTTTGCAGTTGCAGATGTTGAAAGGGCTATAGACCTAACCACAAAAAACAAAGCCCAGGGCCCAGATGGGGTACCTGGGGACGTTTTTAAAAGTTTTCCAAAATTTTGGTCTAAGGTATTATGCAAGGTTTTTAATAATCTTGCATTTGATAAAATCCCGTCTTCCTGGAAGAAATCTATAATTATACCAGTGTTTAAAAAGGGTAATAGGCAAGACCCATCCTGTTACAGGCCGATTTCACTGATTGATTCCTCAGTGAAAATTTTAGGTCGAGTTATTTTAAATAAATTGAACGATTGGTTAACAGAGAAAGGGGTCCTAGCAGATGTGCAGTATGGTTTTAGACCTAAAAGGAGTACTATAAATCAAGGTTTGAATTTGTATTTATTAATAGAGAAATACACGAAGGCGAAGGAGGGTTCCATGTATCTGGGGTTCATGGACCTCTCGTCAGCCTTTGATCTTGTAAATCGATCTAAATTATGGAAAATCTTACTTGACATGGGACTGGACAAGGCTCTTGTTAACCTCTTAGTAGATTTACATACTGACCTAACAGCTTCTGTTAGAGTTACTACTGCGGGGCGCTGCACTAGCCACTTTAACTCAGAAAGGGGAGTCAGGCAGGGGTGCATTCTGGCTCCCCTCCTTTTTACTATTTACATAAATGCCTTGGAATCCACATTAAAAGATGCTACCCAGGACTCCCCTCGGATAGGAGAACTTGGTATTCCGGTTCTCCTATACGCGGACGATGCTGTCCTGCTTTCTCGTACTGGTGTTGGTCTTCAACGATTATTGGACGCCTTTGAGGTTTTTATGACTTCCCTGGATTTAAAGATCAACGTTAAAAAGTCCCAGATTATGATTATGGGTAAGGGTAATAAAAATAAACTCCCCAAAATCTTTACTTGTGGGAGGCAAGAATTGTGTAGAGTAGCAATATTTCCATACTTAGGGATCACTTTTGATGAGAAAGGCTCCTGGGGCCCCCAGATAAAAAATAGAAATGTTGCCCTTGTAAAGTCGTCTTCTGCTCTTCGGGGTTTTATGAATAAACTCGGGGCGAGGCCAATTGTTAGTTTGCTAAAAATTTACGAAGCAAAATGCCTTGCAATAGCAACGTATGCAAGTGCGATATGGGGCTATTGCTCTATGGAAAGTATACAGATTACGGAAAATAAATTTCTAAGATCGATTCTCTCTCTTCCCCAGTCTACTTCCACACACATTGTCCATACTGAATTGGGTGTGGGCTACATTTCAGACTTGATCAAACTGGCCCCCGTTCTAGCCTGGCTAAAGATCTGGCTGAATCAAGAAATTCCGCTCAACCACTCCATTCTAAAAGATTGCCTGCAGCTGGATAAAGTAAATAAAATAGCGTGGCTAGTTCATATTAAAAATTGTTTTGCTAGATTAGGGAGATCGGATCTTTTTTATTTCCCGGAATCAATAACTGTTAAAGATATTGGTCTGATTAAAAGCATGATGAAAGATCTGTTATGTTTAGAAAGAGAACAAGTTGAATATGAGAAACCATTGGTGCGGGCCAGTATTATTTTGAGTACTTATGTGGGCCCTGAATTATATTTGTCTATTGTAAATCAACCCTTTCACCGGTTTCTACTCACACGCTTCCGGTTTAACCTGATCCATTTAACTCTTGGCTACTTTCAAACCTGGTCTCCTCCGGAAAAAGGAACGCCGTGTAATTGTGATAATTTTTCAATCCAGAATACAATGCATTTTCTGTTATTCTGTGACCATTACGCGGCCTTAAGAAAGAAATATTTGCTCCCAATTTTAAAGGAGGAGGGGTTTATACAGGTCAAACCTGCCCTCTTGTTCTTACAGTTATTGCAGACCCCTAGGATTATGTTCCATGTTGCTATTTTTTTAGTGGGAGCTGTTAGGGTTAAGAAAAAGAAGTTCGCCATCAATCCGATTATTTTATTGTAATGAATTGAGTGATTAATTAACTTTTTATAGGAAATGTAATTTCTGCGAATCTGGGAGAATATTAATGTTTCACGTTAAATGATGTTTTTAGGATGTTTCTACTTTACTGACCCCCCTTTTTAAACATTGTAGATAATATGAATTGTTGATTGCCTGTAATATTTGATTGTACTTTTTTTATGCCTTTTTATGATATTTATTTATCGAAATAAAGTACTCTGACTGACTGACTGACTGACTAGAGAACGACCATCATCATGCCTGCAGTGAATCCCATGCTAAGGGTATTCTAGGATGTGATGGTACACATGGTTACCATGGATATGCACTGCTATTTTAGGATTAGTTCAGTACACACACTCAAACTTTCTCACTCCCATACACGCATGGTGCTGTCAGGTATTCAGACAAAAACACACAGACGTACACACACACATAAAGAGATACACATATGCATGCACATCTACTCAACAACCACAGCGCCCAAGGATCTGTCTTCTCGGCTTTTTAGTCACTCCGGCTCATGGGTTGCAGGTGTGTGACATGCAGCTTTGCACATTTTAAAAATACTTCAAGCTTGACTAAGTGAAATTTATGAAGTTGTGCCAAAAAGGGTGAGCTTACAGGCCGCTCACAGCAAATGGGAATTTGGACTAGGGGCCACCAAGAAAAGGACTGCGTCACCCAGAGTTCTCTTATTTGTATCAAGTTGAGGGGTGCCTCTAATCCCATGGAGCCATAACCAAACATAAAAATCTAGTGCACAGTAGGGACACCTTTGGTTTACCGTGGGAAACAGTCCATCCCCTTATCTTGAAGGAGTATCTCTTCTCGATTTAGTTCTGGAGATTTTTGCTGGTAGCAGAAGTTCTGTGACTAAATGTAGCCTAAAGGACTTCAGTGTAAATTAAGTTTAGTGACCTCCGAAAACAGAGACCTGTCTGTGTTTATTTTGTTATTGAAAGCTAACGTTTCCAGTTCTTCTTCCTTCTTCTTCATCATTTGACTCCAGAGTCTATCTGGAGGCAAAATTCAAGGTTCTACCCTGAGTGCACCCCTGGGGAGTATACCCGCTAGTCTCATTAAAACACTGATCATCACACAATTCATTTTATTCCTAGGACAAGTGCATTCTCCTCTAAGGATCGAATATCTTCTGGCAATGGGCTGCTGCTCTATTGCCAAGGACTGTGAAGTTAAACCAAGTGCTCTGCCAGTAAGTGGAAGAGCTACATTGACTCAGACCTGTGTATACCCTGCTTCGATTCCATTTGAATGTGTAGCTGAGTAATACCTTTGTTGTTAAGGCTGGAACTCAGCATGATGCCCTGCGGAACCTTTGGTGGCCTGCCCTTCTGCTGCCCTGAATCTGTAGAAGCCGAAGACAGTTCAAAGAATCCTATTAGCCAAGAATCCTTCTTGATTTCCCTCCAAATGCTATAAGAGGGTTACGCAATATATGAAAGAGAACTGAGTGGCCACAACTCAGGGTGCATACACTCCATAAATATGCCCATATTTGGCTTATAATTAGCCTTGTGGGGCCCCACTTTTCCTGTTTCCTGTTACTGAATAGCTTTCATTTGGTGTGATGTTAAGCAGAGGACTGCCATCCCCTGGTGGTCAAAGTGCCAGAGGAAGGGCCTTGTGCCACAAATGAGAGCCCTCTCGGCCTGTCTTGATCTGTCCAGGATCAGCACTGCACTGTCTAGACGTTCTAGCACCCATCTGACCTACTTGCTTTACGTACTTTATCCGCAGGTCATTTGTTGGACTACTGTTGATTTAGGTCGAGTTTTGAAGCAACTGAAAGTGAGTAGTTAATTAAAGACTTTTTAGTGTATATGTTTTATTACACTATATGTTAGCAGTGCACAACATATTTAACTTTGTCCATCTGTAATGTTTTTATCTGAAACTCCACTTGTTTTAGGAGTGCAAACACAAAACTGATTCCTAGAGAACATGTGGAATTATATAAAATTAAAAGGATAATATTTGTCAAGTAGGTGACAAACCTAGCAGAAAGTAGTTATGATGAATTAGCGATGAAGACTGAGTCTTCTAGACCACGCAAATGCACCGAGGAAAAGCACCAACCGAGTTCTATTGAGTTTGTCATATCAGCCTTTCTAATATACAAAGATAGCTGATTATTTTATATGCAGGTATTTATATTTCTTTGTAAATATTTTATAGTTAGATTTAGTGACAGTTCAAATCTTACACATTCCGGTAGGGTTGACTACGATCTGAAAACAGCAACCTCTACATTGGCCAACAAATCTGGCAGTCAATACAGCAAACAGGAACACACAAATAAGGTGCAGAGGTCCTTAGTAGTGAAACCAATAGACAGCTGCAAAATAGGACAGAAATATAATTTTACAGCCTTAAGGCATCATTACGAGTTCAGCGGACAGTTTAGGCCGATGTGGTGGTTGCCACCATAGTGGCTATCTCCCCGCCAGGCCCATTAAGAGTTAACTGCTAGGCCAGTGGGCAGAAATTCAGATTTTAGCATTGTCTCCTGCTGGTAATCGGGCCAGTGGCACTGCTGTAGGATTCAGGTGCACCAGCACCATCGCAATGTTTACTGTCTGCAAAGCAGACAGTAAACATTGCGATGGTGCTGGACAGGGGGACCCCTGGACTGCCCATGTCAAGTTCATAGGCAGTGCAGGGACACCCCCTGGGGCACCCTGCACCCGTTCCCCACCGGCCTTTTCATGGTGGTGCTTACGCCAGGAAATTGCTGGCGGAGAACAAGGTAGCAATCCCCAGGGCAGTGCTTCTTGCAGGCTGCCCTGGCGGATTAGGACCGCTTCAACCACCAGACCACCGGGATGTCTGATCCTAGCATTGATGATGGTCATAAAATGCCGCTCGGACTGCCGCATTGGTGGTGGTCCAACCGCCACCGCAAGTCTGGCGGTCTAGTGACTGCTAGACTTGTAATGGGACCCTTAATTTTAAAATATGATTAGGGAAATGCAGCAGAAATGACTGGTTACACTATACAGAACAGGGCTTAGGAAAGGGCAAAAGGACAAAGGCAGTAGTACAAGAATAGGACCAAAAGCAACATACTCATAGTGGATTTCACGTGTAGAACAGAGCTGGAGCATGAGGAACTTTAATGCAGAGTGGAGATCTAAAATGAAACCGCTGACCAGTATGCAACTCTGAGCATGGTACAGAGATTGATAAAGACCTTATGAATTGTCTTGCTAAGGACACTGGAGTGTAGACTGCTAAATAAAAGAAATAACAAACTGACTACAATGGACACTGATAGATTGAAGTGGTATATACACGACAGACTGGAACAGTAAGTAGATTGTGTTCCACTCTATTAAATAGAGCATTAAGGACACTATGCATTTAAATATTTAAGGTACCAAGCACTGGAACATCGTCATTACAGTGGAATGAGCAGTCCACTGGCTTACGAGAGAAACAAAGAACTGGAGGAGTAAGCTGAGAGAAAGTGAGTTGTAAGAAATTGGGTTATTTGTTGATAGGGGTGGAAGCCCCACCCAAATAATAAACACAATCCTTGTCAGGGTGAACCACAAAAGTCACTAAATTAACCTGTGCTTAATCCTCCCTGGAAGCTTGGCACAAAGCAGTCAGGCTAATTTAGAGGAAATCTGTAAAGTATTTCTGCAGCATCCAAAAATTATTAACATGAAACTACAACACAAGAAACATCCCAAAACTATTTAGTTAAAGAGTAAAATGTAATAAATTAAATGACACAAAAACGACAAAAAGCTGACCAGCAGAGCTGGATATATTAGTTTTTAAAGTGTGAGATGAAAATAGAGCAAACAAGTGCAAAGCTATACTCATGGTTATCTGGTCATGCTTGACCGGGGAGGAGTCACAACTTTGGGCCTAAGGCAATGGATCATGAGTTGGATGTAGGGGACCAAGTTAGTCCCACTGAAGAGTTAAGCTCTCAAGTCATGGCAAAGGGTGACATTCATGTTGGTGATGGTCCTGAGAAGAAGACTTTGGTGGGAAGACCATTTCGAGCATTGGGGATGGTCGTTGCTGTAACAGGAAGAGCTGGTCATCGCTGGAATTTCACAATGGTTGATCGTCACGAACGGTCACTGTTGGCGCAAAGTGCCAGTCTAGTGTTTCTTACTCTTGTGGATGGTCACTGTTGGCACAAATAGCAGCTTCATATTGGCGGTTATCGTGGGAGTTCAGTTCTTGGCACAAAGAGGTCACTTTTTGTTTTGCAAGGAGCTCAAACCTCAGGATTTTCACCTTTTCTTGAGGAGAAGTTCTCACTGATGCCAGACCGGGGTCCATGATCTGGGAGGCATCTCTTGGGGGACACAACTCCCTCAAGCAGAGGCCCGCAGCAGGGGTCAGGCGGGTCTAGTTGGTGTAGGTCAGCTGGGCGGGTTGCAGGGAAGCTTCTTGAAGGTTGTTGTGTCCCAATAGATCACACATGAGGTCAATCGACTAACCATTGGGTCACTCTGAGTAGCCTGGGTCAAGGCAAGGAGGTTCAATCTTCCTTCTTCAGTAAGCACAGCAGTCACAGGTTCTGAAGTTCTCATTTTTTTTGCTTGGTGGCAGCCTTTGTGTGGAGGACTTTTCTGACCTACCCCAAACTGGTTCTGGTCAGTTCTTCCTATTTTCCCCGGTCCAAACTGTCTAGGGTGACAAAGGGAAGGGCAGGCCTGATGTCAGGTTCCTTTGTGTGTGATACAGATGGTGCCCTTTGAAATGTAATCACAGCAAGGCACAACTCACATCTTGGCCTCCATTGTCACACAGTCTGGAAGTAATACACAACCCACAACAGCAGAGCCATTCACAATCACGTGACCCAGAAAACTGACAAAAAGACATCCTTAGTTTAGTCCAGGAAAATGTCAACTTTCCAGTCGCATTTTTTAAAATGTAACTCAGAATCAGATCTTACCATAAAGCGGATTTTAAGTTACAAATCATTTACTCAGTAATAGTAAAGCAGACCTTCAAATTCCTAGTGGTTTTAGTTCCTAATTATAATTGTCTTTCCTGGATATCTGATTGTAAGGATTATTAGATATAAATACAGAAGGAAAACAATATTTTAATTGCTTTTGTGTTTATATTTATACCATATATATCATGACATAACAATTATATCGAGATCAATCACAATGGTATGGATTTTTACGAATTATGCATTATGAAGGATGTATACCAGAGTAAAGAACAGTATGATCTCGATATAATTGTTATGTCATGACCAGCATCCTACCTTATCCATTTTTTGCATTCCACCTGAAGAAGCCTGTTGTTGAAACACGTTGTGGAAAGAGTTGGAACATGGATGGTGATTATTAAGATTAATGTTGGTAATTTTTCAACTCCTGGGAGTGCGGTGGCCTTTGTGCTGTGACTTATATTTGGGAGTTTGTGGTCGACTCTGCCATCTGCACCAGCAGTTAGAGCGCGCTGAAACATATGACCACCTTTTGTTTGTACTAAATTATGATGGTGGCGTGCCCGGCATTAGGACTAAATGTACTATGGTTTCAAGAGGCTACTTAGCCTTGTGCGGTGTACTTTACACTGAAAGACTGGAAATGGTATGGATTTTCATAAGCGCTTAATAGATAATCATTGACATTAGGAGAGCTGTTATTTATTTTGGAGCTGCTTTGCCTAAAATCACCTAAAAAGTCGATGTGGCCCTGTATCTGGAGCTCGATTCAGTGGACACGGCCCAGGAGCTTGGTAAGACATTAACTGGAAAGAACAAATTATACACTTGTGAAAGCTGAGACTGGGAGTGTTTGTTTAAAATCAGGCTGCTGGAAATGACCTGGACTTAAAACCTTCTGCAATAGGAGTACTGAGCTAATTAGAAAACACTGAAACACTGTGAACAATCACAATGGTATGGACTTTTACGAACTATGCATTATGAAGGAGGTATACCAGAGTAAAGAACAGTATGATCTCGATATGATTGTTATGTCATGACCAGCATCCTACCTTAAAGGAGAGAGACTGTACTATGACTCCCAGAATGCTTCTCAATTGACTATAAACAGGAAAGTAAAATCCAAGGACTTATCCAGTTTTTGCATTCCACCTGAAGAAGACGGTTGTCGATACGCGTTGTGGAAAGAGTTGTAATATGGATGATGATTATTAAGATTAAAGTTGGGAATTTTTCAACTCCTGGGAGTG
The DNA here is from genome assembly GCF_031143425.1 of Pleurodeles waltl. Lineage (NCBI taxonomy): Eukaryota > Metazoa > Chordata > Amphibia > Caudata > Salamandridae > Pleurodeles > Pleurodeles waltl. The sequence goes on along the minus strand of NC_090437.1, from coordinate 712,211,409 downwards.
CGGTGGCCTTTGTGCTGTGACTATATATATATTACCGATTGGCAGTCGCCACTTAGTAGTTATAATTAGGACTTAGTTTCTATAGAAAAAGTTTTTTTTTTTGCCTAAATCTTTGGTGCCTGTTTATTGAATCTTCACAAAATCTCCCTAAAAATTTGACGCTCAAGTCAACTGCTGTCTGGAAAGTTTCAGGGTGATCAGTCAAGCAGGGAAGGAGGGGGTCCCTAAAGGTGTTTTCCCCGTGTTAACTCCCATAAGGTTTTTTAACAGTTCTACAGCCCGAACCGCTGGACAGAATTACTCCACATTTGTCAAAAAGGTAGCTCTAGGTCCAGAAAGCACCCAGATTTTTGTTATTTGGTGTAAATCCATTCAGTAGATTTTGAGATATTAAAGAAAATTCAAATTGTTTATATATAGAGATGGAAAGGTTCTGCAAACCCTCCCGATCATGTGCTGAGATGTGAATGGCTGCCAACACTTCAACGAGGAAGTGTTGGCAGTTATCTTGGGACTTGGCTTTAGCTGAGTCCCTGAAAAAAAGAAAAAAAGAATAAAAGGGGCCAGGGTAGTGACACCCTGAACCCGATGGGCTTTCACAGGGCAAAAACAACGTTTCAAATTTGTGGCCAAAAAAAAAAAAGTGCACTCTACAGTGCTTGTTTTAGTAAAGCCCCAGGCTGCCCAGGTCCCAGGGGCAAATAAAAAATAAAGGAGGGGGACATGGGCTCCTCCCTCCATGGCTTATTTATGCCCTGGGGACCGTCACCTCCCTGAGACTTAAATTGAATTGTATGTGGGGGGGGGCACAACCTCCCTGGGGCAAGATATGTTAATTACAGTAGGAAGGATCCTGAGACTACCAAGGCCCCAGGGACCACCACCTAACAATCTATTACATAGGTGGAGCTGTGCAGCCCCCCACAGCCCTGAGGACTGCCACCTCTCCAAGGAAATTGTAACAATTAAGGGGGTGGCCAAGCGGCCACCTCCCTGGGGCAATTGTTTCAAAATAAGAAGGGACCTCGCGGCTTGCCCGCAGCCCCAGAGGCTGCCATCTCCCTGGAGCTGTATTGACTATATGAGGGGGAGGCTGATTTGAAAGAATGAAGCGGTCTGTAGCAGATCCCTGGCCCTGGGGACCACCAACCCCCCGGGGCTGTTTAAATGTGGGAGGGTGGCCACATGGAGCCAATATTGGTCCAGGGGACCGCCACCCCCCCCCCCCGGGGCCAGCGCCTGCTATATCCCAGGGGGCCAACACCCAGGATGCAGCTGTTTGTTCTTACTTGGCGAGAGCTTTGACACTCCTGCCAAGTCAGGGAAAACACTCTGCTTCCAGAGGGCGAGAGCTGTCAAAGTGCTCTTGCCCACGGGAAGCAGAGGTTTCAGCTCTTTCCCTGCCCCCAGACATGCAGGCAGAGAAAGGCATGGAACAATTGCTTTTGCAGAGAGGGAGAGGCATGTTTAGTAGCTCCTTGTGTGCAAAAGCAATGCTGGCTCCCACAGTAGGCAGGGAGTCTGCTAGGACCACGGAGACCTTGAGGTTCCCCCCACTGTCCCATTGTACACTGGGTGCCCAGGACAAATGACCGTGCCCTGGGGAGTGGGGTTCCTGTGGCCGAGATCAGCCCTGGAATTGGGGCTGGGTGCACCCCTCCCTTATCACAATATAAAACCCTTTGTGAAGGTGGATGGATCACTGATCTCTTGGAGCACTATCTGTATGTCACTGTGACAAGTGGGTTCTTACTTGTCTTCTACTGGTGAGAGCGGAGTCCATGAATCTCCCTTTAGATGTTTTGAGTATGCAAATGTGCAAATCACGTGGAAGCTGTGCCTGCTTGGCCCGCACTCTCCACCATAGTAGTATGAAAAGGTCTTCACACTTTCTGCTAGGATGATGGGCAGCTTACCAAAGGGTCCCACAGTGCATTTCTTGACAATTTTGGTGGCGCATTCTTGATGCTGAGGAATACAAGGACATTTCCACTAAAACAAAGAAGCACTTAGGTCATATAGATAACAGGAAGGAGCCTGTTTTGGGGGGAATTTACATCTTTGAAGTCTTGTTGGCCTCTCTATAGGAGGATTCATGTTATCACAAAATTCTAGAGTGAGACGCATGAAGATAATTCACATTGCCAAGCACACACAAGGTCACTGGTGATAGTTCCTAGTGGTCCATTACACAGCTGTAGTGAAGAATACACACTGGACATTGACCCAAGGAGGCAGAAAGAACTGGACTTGGGTAGATATTTTGTGCAAAGGTGTGGACTGTTGTTGAATAAAAGGCAGGTGAGATCCCTTTGTGGCAGAGTCACTTACCCAGCTACTGACACACCCACACAGACACCCACACATCCACTCACAGGTACACTCAGAAACTCTGTGGGACATGGCTCTCCTTAGGGAAACATTCCTGAAAGTTGTTGCTGTTTTCCCTCTGCCTATGCTGTCTCTCTGTGCTGGGCCTTGGGACTCTGGGCACTCCCCTGCTATCTGGCGGGAGGTAAGTGAGATCCCCACCCTACCTGTAGTAGGAAGAGGCAGGGGGAGGATGTGGCAGGCATCGTACCCTGGGTAGCCCAGTAGGAAGGTTGTATTAGACTCATGGGGGGGTGACCCTGGTTGCCAGGAGATGTATGAACACCTACGTTACCTGATTGGCAACCTCTTTAGCCACATCCAGGCTTGATTGAGTAGGCCTGTGGGGTCATCAGACACTTGCACTAGGGGTGGGGACCTTCTTTCGAGAGCCCTGATAGAGGGGTCGGAGGATGAGGTAGAGTCAGACAAGTGCATCCCAAAGGATGTGCTCCAGTAGGGAAGGCCACTTAGAAAGGTGGGGATCTGGTTCCCTACTCAGTGGCTGGGTGCCAGGGGCCCTGAACCACTTAATGGGCAGGGGAGATGGGGCAAGCGCGTGTTCTCGTCAAATGTGGAGACCACACTGAACCGAGTATGCTGTTCACCCGTGCCTTAATACACATGGGGACTCCATATGTGGGAAGGGCCAAGGCAGTGGCCTGGCAGAAGCCTAGCACCACATCTGGCCACCACACAATTCAAGAACCTAGGCCTGGGAGCCCTTTCCCTCAGGCAGTGCAGAGGGAAAGTGCACACTCCATCCATATGGATTGAGATGGGCACTGATACCATGGTGCAGGGTTAGAGTACCCTGGCAGAGCCAGGTATGGATGGGTGGGGTAGCCTCTCCAAACTCAGGAGTACATGGTCACGGCCGGACATACTGGTACCTACTGTGGGGCTCGCATGCCTGCAATGACCACAGTACGCATATTTATGCATGCAAATTTCCCAATAGGAACAGAGCATGTGGGATCAGGTTAACCTAGGTCGCACGAACACCATGTTGGTGGTTGAAAGTGTCAGCTGCATTAGCAGGTGGGTGCATCCACCTGGGCATGCCTTCCTGGGAAGTGCTGAACACCCACGCGTGCTCCCACTACCCATGAAAGTTGCTCTACCCATATGGTGATATGGGAAGCCAAGGCTTATTAAGTCTAGTTGCAAAATTCAATAACAGGAAGGAGGCCTTATACTGTTTGGTATTGTTGAACTCAGGATGACAAACTCATGCTGTTGATCACAGTAGTTTTGTCTTCACTAGGTCGAGACTGGTTCTGGTGCCCTGTAAAATATCTTTCATTCCATCAGTCCTGGGGGGAAAGCACAACTGGACATTCGCCAGATGACCTCTATAAAACTCAGCTATGCAGAACAACAGATCCCTGCCATTTGTGCCCTAGTCAGATAGATGGGGGAGAGGTTGTGACACTTGGCCTCCCAGAGCCAGAGCCTGGCAGCCTTAAAGATATAGATCTGCATTCCAGGCCCCCAGGGCAGACAGAGAGGAAATTTAAGGGAGACATTGGTGGTTCAAAGGAATTCCCTTCGAACCACCCTGATTTCAAAGCATTTAGTATAAATAAGTGTACTCAACAGCTACAACATAGAGTACCACCTACGGATACCCGAGACCAGTGCGGCTGGACCATGTTGGCGCACTGTCAGAGAAATCTGGGTGCCCAGGATGATAACTGTCAGAAGAGGGGATCCTAGCACCCTTCCAGATTAGAAAATGGCCTGTAACTGATTGCCTGCTGTTGTTTGGCATCTGGAAAGTGACTTTCCAAGGGCAGGTTGGCTTTCCCCCTGTTTTCAGTGGAGGTCTTGGGGATATCAAAGACCTCTGGAGGGGGACTTACATTGTAATCAGGAATATTTAGAGAGGGGTGCCCTCTGTTGTGCATACACTGTGCCAGATTCCACCTGGTAGGAGAAGTGTTCTTGTGGCCTATGGAAAAATTCTGGAAGACCAGGCGCATCAGGTGCGGGGTAGCAGAGTGCTACATGCACTACTGGTGTGTGGCCCTGTGAAGTAAGGACCACTTTATCCCGAGACGGCTTCTGAAGTGAACGGATCACTATTGCAGTACCCTGCTGGTGCTTCACCGAGGCCCTGCAATGTATAAACAGGTCTAGGGAGGTGGTGATCCCCAGGGCGGGGGTCCACAATGGACAACTTTCATTTTTTTAGTTCAGCCCCGGGGAGGTGGCAGCCCCAGGTGTGTGATGAGAGGTGCGTGGCCCTTTTATTTTGAAACAATTGTCCTGGGGGAGGTGGCAGACCTGGCCCACCTGGGGGTTTACTAAAACAAGCACAGAAGAGGATTTCTTTAAAAGACTTTTGCCACAAATGTGTGATGTCATTATAAATGTATTTAATTTTTTTATTTTTATTTTTTTTAAAGTACTTTTTTGCCCAGGTTCCTCTGGGACCCCAGCTACGGAGCTAAGGGGTCAGAGTGTGTTTACCCTGGACCCTTTTCTTTTTTAAAATATTTTTTCAGGAACTTGGCTAAAGCCAAGACCCAAGATGGCTGACAACACTTGCTAAAGTGTTGGCAGCCAATCAGATCCCAGCACGAGATCGGGAGGGTGTGCGGAGCCTTGTGTGTATATATATCTATATATATATATGTATATATATATATATATATATATATATATATATATATATATACATATACAAATTTGAATTTTCTTTAATATTGCAAAAAATACTGAACAGATTTACACCAAATAACAAAAATGTGGGTGCTTTCTGGACTAAGAGCTACCCTTCCATCGAATTTGGTGTAATTCCGTCCAGCGATTTGGGCAATGGACCTGTTGCATAACCCTATGGCAATTGACAGGGAAAACACATTTTGGGACACCCTGACATGAGCGTCAAATTGTTTTGGAAAAGTTTGTGAAGATTCATGAACCGGTGCCAAATATACAGGCAAGTAATAAAATGCTTAAAACACAGTGCAGGTCTTCTTTCACTGGTTCCAAATCTTTTAGTACACGATAAATGGTCTGAGAGACAACCGAGGATGTTTTGTCTGTTGCAAATTTTCTCGCTCTTCTCCCTGTGCAGCTTAAATAGCAGCATCTGTAATGGGGCACAGGATTAATGGTGCAGAGTTTTCAAGGTAAGCTCAAGCGATGCTGCAAGGGGCATTTATGCTAAATATGAAAGGTTTCTCTGCATGAAATACATCAGGTTTTAAAATAACTCAATTATTCCCTTTGTAATTTCCTGTTGTGCTGAGTGTGGGATGGGCGGTGTGGTCGGTCTACAGAAATACTTAAGATTCAGTGTGACATAGAACTGTCTCTTGGATTCTGCTGCTTTCCGGGTTATCCACCGCAGATAAGGATACCAGATAACTCTATGTCATCAATCACAACATTTTCCAGTCCTCCTGAACTTATCATAGAAATAGTCACCAGTAGGTTACAGGTTCTGTAGTATATTCGGTTACTGGTTAAGGAGGTGAAAGCCTACTCAAGCAACAGCCATCATTTCTGTCATGGTTAATTTTGACCAAACCCCAAACTAACTAGTGATTAATCCTCTGGTAGCTTGCCATAATGCAGTCGGGTTAGCTTAGAGTGAAGTATTTATGCTTTGCTTAAAGCAGTAATAAAGTGAAAACACAACACAAGAAAAATCCCACACCAATTTAGAAAAATAGAGTAAAATCCTAATAAATTACTTGACACCATATGATAACATTCCAATCAGCTGAACCTGTGATATACAATTACAGATATTAAGTAACAAAAGGTGTCTTGAAGCACAAAGCACCAACTGTGGCTATCTGGTCATGCCCAACTGGGACAGAGTCACAATTTCAGATTGATTGTGACAGCACATGGGCCGACTACAGGGATGCAGTTAGTCTAGCTGAAAAGAGTACCCTAAATTCCGGTTGCAGAGCGATACGAATCCTGCATTAAGGATGCATCACACAGCAGTGGTGGTACAAGCTCCTTGTGTGGAGATGCATCACACAGCAGCGGTTCCAAAGGAGGCGTGATGGTGATGCAATATCAGTGTGTGGAGATGCGTCATGCCTTGTATTTATATTCTCCCCAAAGTACACAAAATTGGCGCTTTTCCACCTGGTAGGCCTTTCATCTCAGGGATAGGATCACCTACGCAGAGACTATCAGAGCATATTGATATTTTTTTACAGTCGTCAATATGTAATTTACCATCATACATTGGGTACACAAAGGATCTACTGTGCAAAGTAACTGACTTTGAATTACTTTGAATGGACCAATGGTCATCTTATGATCACCCTGGATGTTGCTTCACTCTATACCAGTATCCCCAGAGCACAAGGCATGATTGCCATACAATATTTCCTTGATAAATGTGATGCCACCTTGTTTGAGCACTCGAATATATTGGTGGATCTTATACAGACAGTTCTAAATAATAACGTGTTCATACACAATGGGTCATGGTACCGTCAAGTACAAGGAGTAGCCGGGGCCAAATTTTCTCCCTCGTTTGCAAATTTGTATATGGGTTTCTTTGAAAAACAGCATCTATGGCAGCATTGTCCTGCAGAACTAATCCAACATGTTCTATACTGGTGCAGGTATATAGACAACGTGTTATTGTTTTGGTCTGGTGGTGTTATTTCTTTAGCTTTATTTGTCCAACATCTCAAAATTAATGCCTTCAACATCACTATTACAAGTCTGCACAGTGATAGCAGTGTTGATTACTTAGATGTCATTCTCTATATTGAACACGACAAAATATGTTCTAAGAAATTTAGAAAAACAACATCTTGTAACTCAGTACTACATGCTTTGAACTCGCATCCTAAATCACAAATCAAGGCCATCCCCTATGGGAATGCCATTTGAATTAGACGCAAATGTAGTCAAGATGACATATTCATAAATGAGTTAGAAGGAATGGAACATCGCTTACTTACTTGTGGTTATGCAAAAACCCTCCATATAGACACAAATAAGAGAATTTCTAAGACTGATCGACCAGCTCTCCTCACTGCCACCACCAAACGGAAATGCACACAGCATAACAACTTATCCTTTGTTATTCCATACAGTACACTCAGCTCTCAAATTGATAAAATTCTCCAACGAAATTGGTTCTTTCTACTAGCTGATAATACCCTGAAAAAAGGAATTACAAATAGACCTAGAATCTTACACAGCAGGGAGCGAACACTGTGCAACCGGCTGGGCACAGCTTTATGCCATCTGTGACTAATGAAACATGGCTATCCAAACCACTAAGTGGTTTCCATAAGTGTGGACACTGCAATATTTGTTGCTAAGTGCGAGACAAAATATTGACCTTTAAGTATAATACTGGAACATCTTATAGGATCTCCAAGTTTATGAATTTTAACACCAGACATGTGGTATACTGCATAATATGTATTTGTAAACTCATTTATGTGGGTAGTACAATTAGGTCTTTCAAAGAGAGGATTCAGGAGCATATTAGGGCCATTAGGCACCATAATATAGACTATCCCTTCACAGCCCATTACAACTACATACATGGACAAAGAGAAATTTTTGGAAATTCAGTTCATGGTATTGACACATTGGGCATCTGTCCACGCAGTGGCAATAAGACCTTAATGTTGAGATGTATGGAGAGCAAATGGATTTTGAAATTGAGAGCAGTGGAGGAAGGGCTAAATACTGAAAAGGATTTTCATGTTTTTCTGTAATGCTTGTGTATTAAACGTAATTTTACAAACAATATTGTCAGTTTACTACATTCTGGTCAACAACAGTGGTTGATTAGCTATATTAAACATTTTATCACAGATTTGATCTGATGTTTCATGATATATAACAGTCTAGGAACTTTCCTTAATCTGTGCTTCAATTCCTTGGACAATATTTTCCATTGCATAAGTTCTATTTAACTAAGGCTATGTTTCATGATGGCCATTTAAATGCAGGTATAATTGTTGTTGTAATGTGGATTGTATTTTCCTAAGTATGTATTCACTCTATTCCATATGACTATTGTATTTTCAACACAAGTGATTGGTTATTTTACGTATATGATATCAAATTCACTGTGTTTGGTAGATGCACATTTTGCATGTTTTCTTTCTTGTGCACGGTCTACTATCCATCTGCCACTCACTGGTTTTCTCTAATTTTGTCTTAACTCTGGTGATAATATGACAATGACACACATTTATTTGCGTCTCTCTATTTAGACCCTGTGTTTTAGTTCTCTTTCGATGACTATTACTTTTGTGTATAAATCTGACAAAATGGCGGCACCCGTGTAGCCATTATACTCTGTGCAAGCCTGTTCACGGTGTCCGAAAGGTAAAATGCGCTTTGGTTTTAACTTGCTAGCAAATCCGGTTCTTTACTCCTGACTGAAGATTTGTGAGGCGTACATGATATGCAAGGCGATATTTATACATATTGGCCTTTGATTGGCACACAACCTATATTTACAATTCAGGCGGTTGTGGATACATTTTTGTTTTGGGGTACGACAAGGGTACCAGTCTCGATATTTTCGGACTGTGTACATATTATTTCTAAATAGGTTATGATTGAATATTGATTGACAAACTGCTACCACCACCTACACAAATTCTGGACATTCTTTGATAGTCTATAGATCCTGATAGGAAGATGCACTGTCAGTGCATGGTGTATTTATGTTTGTGTGACTACGTTTACTTGTATTTTTATTCTTGCCACATCAGCGAATTGACTACTTTCATGGCAAGTACGTATTTTACTATTGGTCAATTTTATATTCGTGACACAAACGATATTGAAGCATGCATGTGGCTATATACACTTATAGATTACTTTGTTATATGTCTCCTTGGCTGTATTGTTTAGTATTATTTACTATTAAAACAAATTTTGGGAGAGAATTATTGTGATGATGGCATTTTTACGTTTATGGGGCAGTTCACTTGTCTCTCTTTGTAGTACAATTGTAGCACCTCTTGTGTACTTGTCATATAAGGTAGCTACTATACTCTTTACATTATTGCCCATTATTCTCTATGATAGGTTTTTCGGCAAATTGGCATTAAAGTTTACTTTTTTCTATCTGCTCTGCAGAGTTACTTCCTTCTTTCGTTCTGCTTTCACTCAAAATATAGAGGTGTTTAATTTGTTTTTACCAATTTTGCCTTATGCCATCTGTGTGGTTTCCTTTTCTCTGTTCACTTAGGCTTATCATGGTCGTGTGTGTTGGTTAGAACACAAGATTGGTTTATATGGACTTGACCATCATATCTTCAAGATCTTTCTTCGATCAGAAATGTATGTTCTACATGTGAAATTTTGGTGACATTGAGATATACCTAGTCTCAGTGTATGTTATATTCTGCCCACTTACTTTTCACCCCATACCTTTTCTGTTTATGTAGAAGGTTTTTTCTTTGATGTGTTTCACATTCTATATGTTGATTCAGTCACTGCACACCATTTGTAGGTGGTTACTGATATTGTAGCAGTTATTTGACTTAATTATTCTGGATATTTTCTATCTTTAACTTAACTCTCATGTGACTGCATGTACTCACTATACTGTTACTTCTCTATGCTCATGGGTTACACGCGATGCAGCACTCCGATCACGGGTCTCTTGGTTGGTGATTTATGTAAAGTGAATTCCCTGTTCATTGCTTGTAAGATTTGATTGTGGATATATATATTTTTTCTTGTATGTACATTCCACATCCTTGAAAAAGGCATGTTGTCGAAACACGTGTTGGCTGTTGCATCTCTGGACTCATGATGGTTGTTACCTTTATGAATTATTTGGATGAATACAATTACTACCATATACTCACAGCGAATTGAAAGTCTGACTGCTACAACAAGAAGGAATGGACTTTTGTGGTGTGCCTTGGTATAACAATGTTGAATTTCTAGGTGTCCTTTGATTTCTCAACTGACACAACTGCACCCTAAGTGGTTGGGTGCTTACCAGTTTGGCACCCTCTACAGTACCCCATGCAACATATGAACACTGTTTGCTTTACTATAATATACTGATGAATAGGAGGTGTGAACCTTATGCACAGCCAGTTTGTCTTGTATTCATGTCTTACTACAGTACCAATGTTATATACATATGTGAAAATTTCACAACCCCAAAAATAACCATCTAATGGTGGTATGAAACCCTAAAAATGTTTTCATTGCACACACTTGTCCTTATAACACACTTATATCAAGAACACGGCCGTGATGTTCAGTCCATCTTGTTACGTCTGCTCATTCAGGTAGTCCATCATGTGAAGACCAATAAGGGGAGGCGAATATCTCTTCCACGCTCAATCTGGATCCCTCTCTGGGCTTCACAGGAGTGGCAGCCTAATTGGTCATCCAAATTAGTTCCATTTGGCGTTCCATAGGATAACGATGAGGCATGCATGTGCAGTGGGAATAGTCTCTCTGGAGTTATGTAGGGGAACCATGTCTGATGGGAGAAGGATGCTGGAGTGCGTCTCTCCCTTGGTGTGGAGTGCTGCGGTGCCACCATGCTGTGTGCGAGTATCTTTCCCTTCATTCAAGCACATTCCCAAGGAAAAGAGGTGTGCAACCCAAAAGGCTAAAAAGAGTCCAGCAAATAGAGACTGGGCATCATATGAAACACTCTTGGGAGTAACCTGAATCACTACGAAGTGTCTGATATTTTGGACAGCCAACATTGTAATTATATGGGAAAATGGCTCCTTGTTGCAGTTACCCCCCCACCTTTTGCCTGATATTTATGCTGACTTGACTGAGAGTGTGCTGGGACCCTGCTAACCAGGTCCCAGCACCAGTGTTCTCTCACTAAAAATGTACCATTGTTTCCACAATTGGCACACCCCTGACAGACAGATAAGTCCCTTGTAGAAGGTAATAGTGGTACCAAGGGCCCTGTGACCAGATCAGGTCCCTAAGGGCTGAAGCATGTGTTGTGCCACCCTAAGGGACCCCTCACCTAACACATACACACTGCCATTGCAGATTGTGTGTGTTGGTGGGGAGAAAAAGGCAAATTCGACATGGCATCCCCCTTAGGATGCCATGCACACAAAATACTGCCTGTGGCATAGGAAAGCCACACCTCTAGCAGGCCTTAAAGCCCTAAGGCAGGGTGCACTATACCACAGGTGAGGGCATAGCTGCATGAGCAATATGCCCCTACAGTGTCTAAGTCCATTCTTAGACAATGTATGTACAGTGTGGGCATACTAAGTATATGGTCTGGGATTTTGTCAAAATTAACTCCACAGTTCTATAGTGGCTACACTGAACACTGGGAAGTTTGGTATCAAACTTCTCAGAATAATAAACCCACACTGATGCCAATGTTGGAATTATTGAAAAATGCACACAGAGGGCATCTTAGAGATTCCCCCTGTATTTTACCCTATCATTTAGTGCAGGACTGACTGGTCTGTGCCAGACGGCCACTGAGAGATGAGTTTCTGAACCCCTGGGGTAAGAACCTTTGTGCTCTCTTGGGCCAGAAACAAAGCCTGCACTGGGTGGAGGTGCTCCACACCTCCCCGCTGCAGGAACTGTAACACCTATCAGTGAGCCTCAAAGGCTCAGGCTTCGTGTTGCAATACCCCAGCACACTCCAGCTAGTGGAGATGCCCACCCCCTGGACACAGCCCCCACTTTTGGTGGCAAGTCTGGGGAGATAATGAGAAAAACAAGGAGTGCCCCCCCCCAGCCAGGTCCACCCCTAAGGTGACCAGAGCTGAAGTGACCCCCTCCTTGGAAAATCCTCCATCTTGCTTTGGAGGATTTAGCCCAATAGGGATAGGGATGTGCTCCACTCCTCAAAGAGAGGGGAGCACAAGGAGGGCGTAGCCACCCTCAAGGACAGTAGCCATTGGCTACTGTCCAGTGACTCTGACACACCCCTAAATTCAGTATTTAGGGGCAACCCTGACGCCAGGAAATCAGATTCCCAATGACCTAACAAGAAGAAGGACTGCTGACCTGAAAACCCCGCAAAGAAGAAGGAAATGAGAACTGCTTTTGCCCCAGCCCTACCGGCCTGTCTCCAGATTAAAAGATTCTGCAACAGCGATGCATCCAGCGGGACCAGCAACCTCTGCCGACTCAGAGGACTGCCCTGCAACCCAAAGGACCATGAAACTCCGGTGGACAGTGGCTCTGTCCAAAACAACAAAGAAGAAACCATCTTTAAAGAGACTCCCACCTCACTCCTAAAGCGTGAGTCCCCAACACTCTGCACCGACATCCCCGCCTGTGTCCAGTTAAACCAACGACACATCATGGGACCCCCAGGCAGCTCCCATGATGTGTCCACCCTGAGACGACCTCCCTGCACCCCCACGGCGACGCCTGCAGAGAGAATCCAGAGGCTCCCCTTGACCGTGACTGCCCATTTAACATTTCATAACAGGGAACCAAATCATACAACGTAAGGTTGCTTTTGGACAGCCTGCAAGACTGAAGTATATTTTTTAGAACATGGAGCTTTTATAGCTTTATCAATGTTTTGAACAAGGGAGAGCATCACATATATTACCCTTGTAAAGGTGATCCAAGTCACTCAGCATCAAACATGTCTGTCCATCAATCCGTACCTTTCTATTTGTCATGATGTTACATGCTGTACAGTTGGTACATTTGTAATGCCCAGTGTTGGAGGAAGCCCTAGTATTTGTATTATTGATGGCTCGTCAGATTTGTGAGTTGCCCTATCTAGATGTTGTCGTAAGTTTCTGCTCTTTTTTAATGTAAGCAGCGGTTTGAGGATCTCCAGGGTGCTTATTAATCTGAGGCTGTAATTAATAATCCTTTCGATTTGTTTGGAAATAACAAGCATTGTCTGGGAGTGAACCATACCCTCTTCAGAGCATGCTTGACTAATTTTCTGGGGCAACCTCTCTTTATTAGTTTGCCACTCAACTTTTCTCCATTATAGAAGTAATACTCTTTACGTGTGCAATTTCTGCTGATTGTTAGGAATTGTCCATAAGGTAGGTTTTCTTTTAGGGCTCTGGGGCTACTACTTTGAAAATGAAGCAGGGTATTCCTGTCAGTGGGTTTCATGATCCATAAGTCTACAAAGTTGAGTTTCTCTAGACTATAGGACATGGTAAAGTGAAGGTCAATGCATCTTTCATTCAGCCAATTATAAAATTCAATGTATTGAGAGGGTCTTTCCAAATACAAAAAATGTCATCAATGTACTGATGCCAAGTTCTTTCATGTTCCTCTGTGTATTTTCTGTCCCATAAATTCATACCTCTTCAAAATAGGACAAGTAAATGTTAGCTATTTCTGGTGCAAAGGCACACCCCTTTGCTGCTCTTTTTGTAGAAACAGCTTCTGTTTAAACAATAATAAATTCCTTTTCAGACACAAAGCTACAAGTTCCATAAGAAAATCTGTAGGTACCTGATTTGGGGTAACTCTTATATTTAGGATGTCTCTCAATACTGCCAATACCTCATCCTGGGGAATGTTGGTATATAAAGACTCGATGTCTAACAATACCATTATTTCTTCAGTGGGACAGAATGGTTGGTTATCATGTTTCCCAATGAAGTCCTTCCTTATCTCAGTCACAAATGGCTTTAGGAAAAAGTCAAGGTATTTGGCTAATGATTCCAGGACAGACCCAAATCCTGATATAATGGGGTGCCCCAGTGGATCTTGGATATTTTTATGAATTTTTGGTTATATATAAAACTGGAGTCCTTGGGTTTTCTGTGTTTTGGGAACCAAATTCCTTTGCCACAAATGCTGCTCTTCTCCAAGGCATTTTTAGTGATTTTTACAATTTGATGTTTAAGCTTTAAAGTACGGTTTTTCTCAACCTTGCAGTAGTGATTGATGTTATTAAGTTGTTTTAAGGCTTCATTGTTGTATTTCTCACTATCCATATTTACTATCCTTCCCTCTTTTTCAGGTGGCTTGATAACTAAACTGGAGTTGGATGACAAGAGCCATTTCCACTTCTTTTGATATGTTTTTCCATACAAATTGGTGTCTCTCACATAATATGTCAGCTTCTCCTAATATAGTCTCTTCAAATATCAATAGCTGAAGAGGCTTAGCTGAAGAAGGGGGATACAAATTAGATTTATTTTTCATCCCTGTGGTGCTTTCATTAACTGTTTAGTTATTTTGGAAATAAATCTGAAATCTCACTTTCCTAAGACATTGAAGGATGTCAGTTTTCGAATTGAAAGGGTCTTGATGTTTTGCGAGTGCAAAATATAACCCATATTTAAGGAGCAATATCTTGGCTTGAGAAAATACTTTGTTTGAAAGATTACAAAATGGAATGTCTGCTGTCTCTACCATCCGTGTGGTTTCCTGTGTGTTTGGATTTCACCCAAGAAGGAGGATCTGCCCCTCCCTCTTTCTCTCCCTCTGTTGCATCTGGCCCACATGTTGAATTTCTCTAAAAAAAAATGTGTTACCCTAACTGTTCTGTATTGTTTGGTTGAACTCCCTCGTTTGAATCGGAGTTTGAGTCCAAGGAGGTGTCAGAGAATTTAAGAAACCTGCATCTGGATCTGATGTATGGTGGTGGGTTATTTTGTGAACTAGATCTATTAAAATCTTCTTTCCGGTATGGGTAAGTAGAATCTATGTTGAAGTTTTTTACATACTTGTCAACCTTCGTGGTTCTCCAATTGACAGTGATGGTCTTAAACTGTCCTATCTGTTTATATACTTCCTCAATTAATCTTTTTGCGTCAGAATATATACCTTTCTAAATAAAACATAACTATCTAAAAGTGTCATTTTTGGAATTGTAATTTAAAGTCCAACTTTACCAATAAAGAGGGCTTCTAAATTACTGTTCTTTAGATACCAAACTCAACATACCTACTGGATCCCAATTGAACAAATTAAAGGTTTTTTTTACTACCAGGACATGTAAAAGTTAAAAGTAAATGTCCAACTTTTTTAATACACTGCACCCGGCCCTCTGGGCTGTTTTGCGCTTGCTTTAGGAATGACTTATTAAAAAGAAAGGTTTGGGCCTGGAAACAGGTTTTCTTTGCCAGGTCAAAATGGCAATGTAAACTGCACACACAGGCTGCAATGCCAGGCCTGAGACATGTTTAAATGGCTACTGGAGTGGGTAACACAATGAGTGCTGCAGCCCCACTAGGTATTAAAATTAAACATAAAAATAAATACCAGCTAGCCATAAGCCTTATGTATAACACAGACATTCCTGTGGTTTTGTGTAATACATAAATTGTAGTCTAGAATTTGAAGATTTTTTCCTAAAGTGTTTGGGATAGCATAATTATGCAAGAGGACAGTTCAGGATTGCCTGTGGAAATAAATTCCAAGTTCTAATCAGTCTACATATAGTGCCTTCTAGAGGCTGTAAGTATGAAAATGTTTTATATTTTCATCTTCAATACATATTCATCAGAATGGTTACTTATCATCTCAAGGTCAATTTTTAAAAAGAGATTGTGCCATGACGATTATATTAGCTACTGGTGGTCGCCAGTAGGTAGTTATAGTTAGGATCATGTTTCCATATAAAAGGTATTTTTTGACTTGCTCATATCTTTGGTGTCGTCTGACAAATCTTTTATGAAATGAAAAATAAAAAGTGTGCTGGTGATTCTTGTTGAGCACAGAAAGCTTTGGGCTGATCCGTCAAGCAGGGGCTGAGAAAAGGGGTGGGAGGTAAAAAACATGCATTTCCTTGTCAATTCCCATAGGAGTTTTGAACACGACTACAGCCTAAACCGCTGGATGGAATTGTACCAAATTTGGCAGAAAGGTAGCTTTTGGTACACAGATTATGCTTTCAGTTAGTTGATGTAAATCCATTCAGTAGTAATGAGAAATTTAAGGAAATCCAAATGTGTATATCACTGTCCGCGACAACTTCACGAATAATGGCAAGCTTGTGCAGGGAAAAGCTCTGATTGGCTGCCAACTCTTAAACCCTGCACTTGTTTGATTAAAGATCCCAGGTGGGCCCTGTCCCTGGGGCATGTTTTAAATAAAGGAGGGGGCAAATAGGGTCCCCCTGCTAGGCTTATTCCCGCCCTGGGGACTGCCACCTCTTCAGTGTTTTTTTTCATGATATGCGGGGATGCACAGACCCTCTGCGCCCTGGGAGCAAAATGTATTTATTGTACTGGGGGGGTTCTTTGGACGCCCCAAGCCCTTGGGACAACCACCTTCCTGAGGATAACATAGAGTTATGCAGGGGGGCAGTGCAGCCCCTCCACAGCCCAGGGTACTGCCACCTCCCTGTGGCAAATAGTGAACAAAATGCAGGGGCTACGTGCCCCCCACAGCTTGCGGGAACACCACCTCCCTGGGGTAATTTGCTTAAATAATGGGGTGGCTGCACAGCCCTCATGCAGCCCCGGGGACCGCCACCTCCATGAGCTGAATTTAAAGAATGAAGGGGGTCCATCACAGACCCTCCAGCCCCAAGGACCACCACCTCCCTGTGGCTATTTACAGATTGGTAGGGGGCTGTGCAGCACCCCTCAAGGGAACTGCCCCCCCCACCATGGCCGGCTTCTGCTATTTCCTGGGATGCCCACCCCAGGACATAGCTGTTTTCTGTGACATGTCTGGAACTTTGACAGTTCTCACCAAGTCACATCAAACACTCCACTGGCAGCAACCGAGAGCAGTCAAAGAGCTCAAGCTTGCTGGGAGCAGAGGTTTTCTCTGTTTCCCTGCCTGTGAGCAGGGAAACAAAGGAAACAATTGCTTTTCACAGACATGGAGCTGCACCTTTAGTGCTCCCTGTGTGCAAAAACATTGCTGGCTCCCGCGGGGGGCAAGGAACCGGCTGGGATTGTGGGGGCCTCAGGCTCCTCCCTTGGACACCACTGTACATTGTGTGCCCTGAGGAGCATCCAGACTTGATGGTCGGGCCCCTGGGGCTGAAATTGACGGGTGAATGGGGCATCGTGCCCCCCAAAAAAAAAGTAACTGGTGAGGCCAGACCCTGGGGGATGGGGTCCCCAGGACAGGAATCAGCCTGAGAAGGGGACGGCAAGGCTTCCATTCCACCCCCCCTCCAAAAAAAAAGAAGTCTAGGCCATTCCGGCCATGATGCTCATTTCACAAAAATTGAACCTCAACAGGAAGCACTTACAGATATAAACTTAGCAGGTGCCCCAGTTTAAGCTCCACTTCTGGAAAGGACGAATTATCCTAACTCCTGGCAAAGCAAGTGTTTTTATCCAGTGATTCTATATTTTAAAAAACAATCTGAAATCCTTTGTGGAGGTGAATCAGTCTTCCATCTATTGGAGTGCAATCAGACACTCTCACGCCCAATCTCAAACCCAGGCAGTCTCACAGCCAGTATCTCACCCAGACACACCGGTTCATGCACCCAGAGAGACAGGTCCTGCAATCAACTGCTGGCAGTGCGCAGTGTGGGGTTGGGTGGTCAGGGCCCCGCACCTGCCCTCGCTATGCACTCTAATTATCCCAGAAATTACAGCACTCATGACAACTTTTATAACGTCAGTAAAAATATCAATGAAAAATTAGAAGACAAATTATTAAAGAAAAACTGTGCATGGCGGGCCTAATTTATAATTACATTAGAGTGTGAGTTATAGTTATTTGAAATAACTTTAACTGCTGAATTTCTATGGTTTTGTGCAAGTACATTCAGAACCTAACTATAACATCCCTGTAACCTTTGTTATTTTAAGTGAATTTCTATGATGTTTTATTTCTATTTCCTAACTATGGGGGTCATTCTGACCTCGGCGGTAAAAGCCGCTTACCGCCGGTCAGAAGGCCGCCACAATACCGCCGCGGTCAGCCGCCACGGACATTCTGACCCACAACTGCAAAACCTCCAAAAATCCGCCTTCCAATGCAGTCCGCCACATCAGCGGCCAGCGGTAAACTGGAGAAGACCAAACCTCCACCGCCACCGCCACGCCAACAGAAATACGCCCATCCCATTATGACCCGCAAATCCACGCGGCGGTCATTCAACCGCGGTATTCCATTGGCGGTACACACCGCCGCGGTCAAAATACACACACCTTTACAAACCCCTACCACATTGGACAATTTGAAAGGCACACACCTGAAACACATACACACACCACTCCCACACATCCAATACCATATAAAACACACACCCACATCACCCACAAACCCCTACCAACAAAAACCAGAGACGAAGGAGAGAGAGACACATCAGAGAATAGATAGCCAGACACACAGAGGCACACCACAACATCACACACACCACATAGAAGCACAAAGCACCACACACCAACACACACATCATCACATACACCACCCCACACCTCATACACACCACCCCATGGCACCACAAAGGCACCCACGCTTTTCGGACCAAGAACTCCGGGTCATGGTGGAGGAAATCATAAGAGTGGAACCCCAGCTCTTCGGCTCACAGGTTCAGCACACCACCATAGCAAGGAAGGCGGAGCTCTGGCAGCGGGTCGTGGACAGGGTCAACGCGGTGGGACAGCATCCCAGAAATCGAGAGGACATCCGCAAACGATGGAACGACCTACGGGGGAAGGTGCGCTCGATGGTCTCGCGACACAACATCGCAATGCAGAAGACTGGCGGGGGACCCCCACCCACTCCACCCGAATTCACAACATGGGAGCAAGAGGTACTAAGCATCCTGCATCCTGATGGCCTCGCTGGAGTACACGGAGGAATGGACTCTGGTAAGTACAAGGCCAACCACTTCACCCCCCCCACCCCCAGCATGCTAACCCCCACCCTCACCCCCAACCCCCCAGCACACATCCTCCCTGAGAATGTCTCTCCAGCACAACCCACCCAACCCCTGCATGCCATCCCCAAACTATGGACACCCATCACCTAAGCATGACCACTGCACATACCCATCCCCCCCCCATAAAACACCCTCACAACACCTCCCCCAAGGGAATGCCAGCACTGGGGGACAAGGGCACCCATAAAACGCAAGCTAATGCACACACAGAAACAATAACCATACCCTCTTACCCCATGCAGGACCCGAACAACAACACACCGGTCAGGAGGGACCAAAAATGTCCATGCCACCCCCGGAACAGGCCCCTAGTGGTGACAGCAGCTCTGTCGACCTGGAACCTGACGACCAGCCCGGACCATCAGGGACCTCTGGGCAGTCGGTTCCCCTCACCCAGACACAGGCCACTGCAGACCCAACCCCCTCTGGGAACAACAGCACAGCTCCCACCCAGCAGGCCCATGCCTCTGTCTCTAGGACAGGTCAAGCAGCGGTGTGTCTACCACTACAGGGCCCCCAGGGTAACCCACCAACCCAACAACAACAGGGACCTGGGGGCAGTGGGAGTGGGCACACCGTCCAGGGGACAGAGGCCCAGGGAAACAGGGCAACTCGGAGGGCTGCTAAGCGACAGGGGGGGGAGGAGAGGCCCAGGGAACCCACTCTCCAAGAGGCCCTCACCACCATCATGGCAGCCTACCACCACTCACAAGAGACGATGGCGACGGTACTGGCCAGGTTCCAGGAGATCCAGGCACAGCAGGAGCAACGCTACATGGGGTTCAGCGACCAACTCACCAACATCTCAACCGCTATGGGGAGCATAGTCCAGGCCCTGAACAGTATAGAGGACACGTTTCGGGACCATGTGGCATCACACAGGGCCCCTGTCACTAGCCAGGAACAGCCTACCACCTCCGCCGGCGCTAGTGGACAGGAGGCCCCACCACAACGACAGCCCACCAGAACCCCACCTCCTGCTGAACAACAACCACCCCGCAAAAGGAGCCTGAGATCAAAAAAACCGACAGAGTAGGATGTCAAGACCCCCGCCAGCATCACATACCCCCTGAAGTCCTCCCACTGTTCCACATTGCCACCCTGTCAAACCTTGAACTGCCCCTGCTCCATCCTGCCACAGGCATATGGACAATGCACCTGTGAGACTGAGAACTGGACTCTGCCATGGACATTACTCCACCCCCACCCATCACTGTTTCACTATCATGTACCATAATAAATCACACATTGCACTGAAATCAATCAGGACTCAGCCTGTCTTATTTACAAATGTATGACACATTACATATCAATTACGTATTATTAACATTGTGAATTACACATACCGAGGTAACTTAGCATTAGTCCATGGGCCAACCAAGCCGAGGTCACGCAGTGGCTCATACAGCACAGAAAAGGGAAGGGAAAATCAAACATCATGTTTATAGTTCTGGGGGGAAATCGACAAAGTTGAGATGCAGGAGGCTTTCAGGAAATGTAAAATGGCATGGGTGATTATTACCTGTGTGCTACTGGAAATACTGTTCTATTACTCTGTCCCTGTTGTCTGTGTCGTCCTCTGAGTCTTCCTCCTCTTCACTCTCCGCAGGCTCCACAGCTCCTTCAACACCACCATCTGCACCATCCTCCTGCAGGAAAGGAACCTGACGTCGCAATGCCAGATTGTGAAGCATACAGCAGGCCACGATGATG
This sequence comes from Pleurodeles waltl, assembly GCF_031143425.1. NCBI lineage: Eukaryota > Metazoa > Chordata > Amphibia > Caudata > Salamandridae > Pleurodeles > Pleurodeles waltl. The sequence goes on along the minus strand of NC_090437.1, from coordinate 712,190,543 downwards.
TGGCACACCTTCTTTGGTGAGTACATCAGGGATCCCCCTGTCATATGCAGGCACCTAAACCTGGCCTTCAGGAGGCCAAAGGTCCTTTCGATGATCCTCCTAGTTCGCCCATGGGCCTCATTGTACCGTTCCTCTGCCCTGGTCCGGGGATTCCTCACTGGGGTCAGTAGCCAAGGCAGGTTGGGGTAACCAGAGTCACCTATTAGCCACACACGTTGTCTCTGTAGCTGCTCCATCACATAGGGGATGCTGCTATTTCGCATAACATACGCGTCATGCACTGACCCTGGGAACTTGGCATTTACATGGGAGATGTACTGGTCAGCCAAACAGACCACCTGGACATTCATCGAATGATAACTTTTTCTGTTTCTGTACACCTGCTCATCGTCTTTTGGGGGTACCAAAGCCACATGGGTCCCATCAATGGCACCAATGATGTTGGGGATATGTCCAAGGGCATAGAAATCACCCTTCACTGTAGGCAAGTCACCCTCCTCTGGGAAAATGATGTAGCTCCGCATGAGTTTCATCAGGGCAGACAACACTCTGCTCAAAATCTTTGAAAACATAGGCTGAGACATTCCAGATGACATGGCCACTGTTGTCTGGAATGACCCACTTGCCAAAAAATGGAGGACTGACAAAACCTGCACCAGAGGGGAATCCCTGTGGGTTGGCGGATGGGGGACATCAGGGCTGGCTCCAGCTGGGCACACAGTTCATGGATAGTGGCACGGTCAAGTCTGTATCGAAGTATTATATGGCGTTCTTCCATTGTCGACAGGTCCACCAGCGGTCGGTACACGCGAGGATTCGTCCTTCTCCTCGCAAGTCCCAGAGGACGGTGCCTAGGAAGGACAACATGGAGCACAGAGTCAGGCAAACCACAGGTACGTACAGACAGCTTGCACAGTTAAAGAATGGCAATGGGTTGAAAGGCGTGTATGTGTGGCAATGCAAGGCCTAAGCCTGTGTGTCGCAGTCAAAATTAAGCCATGTAGGCCCTTGAAATGGCGGCTGCCTGACCTGTGAAGTGGGACAATGGGATGTGAGGTCAATGCGCTGGCGGGGCACACCGTGGCGGTAGGCGGTCGAAGACCGCGGCGCAAAGCCGCATTGGTTAACATTGAACCCTATGGGTTTCAGGAGCCAATGACGATGTGCGCCGGCGGTCGCGGTACGCACCGCCGCGGTATGCACCGCCGCGGGCGTGACCGCCATTTCCTAGCTGATTGATCACTCGAGACCTGATCATCCACAGGAGAGGACCTATACTGCAAGTGCTGCTGTGACCTCGGTCTGGAAGTGACAATGGCTGCTGCGACTGGGGAAAGGGCCCCTGCCTTTACGTCTGAAGAGTTGGAGAAGCTTGTGGATGGGGTCCTCCCCCAGTATGCGCTACTCTACGGTCCTCCAGACCAACAAGTGAGTACACTGGGTGCACATGGAATGGGCTTTGCCTGTGTGGATTGGGGTGGATGTAAGTTGGTGGGGTGGGGGGCGAATGAGGAGTGCAACGCACGACAGATGAGAGCATGTGCCATATGGCAAAGTTGGTGGGGGGGGGGCAATCACATCTAACATGCAGGTCATTGATGATTTCCTCCTTTCCACCCTGTACATGTCAAATAGGTCAGCGCCCATCAGAAGATCGAGATTTGGCGTGCCATCGCCAAGGAAGTCCGGAACTTGGGGGTCCACAACAGACGGGGCACCCACTGCCGCAAGAGGTGGGAGGACATCCGCCGCGGAACAAGGAAGACCGCAGAAACACTGCTGGGGATGGTCTCCCAACCTAGGAGGGGTGCCAGTCGCACCATGACCCCCCTGATGTCCCGGATCCTGGCGGTGGCCTACCCTGAATTGGATGGGCGCTTTAAGACATCACAGCAGACACAAGGGGGTGAGTATCAGCACATTCTCCTATCTTTCTGCGCAGTGGAGGCGTCTGGGTGGGGGAGGAGGGCTGTGGGTGATATTAGGCCAGGGCGCTTTCTGTAGTGTAGTCCTCTCCCTTAGGCATGGCCCTGTGCCCCCGGCCCCCACCTCTGTAGGGTGACAAGTACAGCCATTGATGGTCCAGCATCACCCATGTGCGCGTTTGACGTCTCTTGGCCTGTTGTCCTAGTCAATAGTACTGAGTAGTGTACCCCGAATGCGCGGCTTAGTGCATGAGGCTCCTGTGTCTGTCCTCTCCGCCAACGGTGTTGACATTGCATGCACTCAACCTGGTCTTCTTTTTTCTCCCCCCACCCTTTCTCTTCATCTTCTTGTGCATGTGTGCATTAGCATCATCAGGCGGAGGAGATTTGGCATCGGAGCACGAGGGAGCTGCAGGACACAAGGCCCCGGTGGGCCCAGGAACAGACACCGAGGGCACCAGTGATCCGGAGGGCGAGGGGAGCACCACGATGGGGACTGCTGGTGAGAGCAGCGACAGCGACACGTCCTCGGATGGGAGCTCCCTAGCGGTGGCGGCAACATCCGGGCCCCCCGCCTCTACAGGTACAGCCCCCACCCAGCGTACCAGCACCGCCCTCCCAGCAGCCCCTCAGCCTACGCTCCGTGCCCGCTCGCCCAGGAAGGCGCGCGTCTCCTTCGCCCCAGGCACCTCAGCCCCTGCCCCTGTTGCCCCTGCTGCCCTCAGTGCGGAGCTCATTGACCTGGTGAGGAAGCTCATTGTTGGGCAGACGACCCTTTTGAATGCCATCCAGGGTGTGCAAAGGGAGGTGCAACAGAGCAATGCGTACCTGGAGGGCATTCATTCGGGTCAGGCTGCCCATCAACGAGCGTTCACTGCTCTGGCCTCAGCACTGACGGCAGCCATTGTCCCTGTTTCCAGCCTCCCTCTTCTTACTGCCTCCAGCCTGTCTCTGTCTCCTGTTCCTCAGCCTATCCCATCCACACCATCAGACCAGCCTGCACACACCTCAACACCCAAGAGCAGCTCATCCAGACACAAGCACCACAGATCCCACAAACACTCACCCAAGCAACACCCAGATGCAGACATTCCAACAGTCACAACCACCTCTGTGTCCCCCTCCTCCTCGTCTCCCTCCTCCCTCCCTGTGACATCTACACTCACACCTGCATGCACCCCAACATCAGCCAGTGCTTCCATCACCACCTCACCCTCCAGTACAGTCCACACTCGTGCAGTCACCACCCCCACTGCCATTTACACGTCCCCTGTGTCCTCTCCCACTGTGTCTGTCACCCCCTCTTCCAAGACACACAAACGCAGGCAGACACCCACCCAACAGCCATCCACCTCACGTCAGCCTACAGCACCAGCACCTTCACCCAATGACAGCACACCTGACTCTCCTACAACCACATCCTCTTCCTCCACTCCCATCACCACTTCTCCTACCCTTTACCTTGGACCTAAAAAGCTTTTCCTGGCTAGTCTTGACCTCTTTCCCTCCGATGAGCTCCCCCCTCCATCTGCAAAGAGTCCCAAGAGCACCGCAGCCACCACCAGCCCAGCTTCGAGTGTCACTGTTGTGCATGTGATCTGGAGTCCACCCTTTGCCAGCAGTGACACATCGATCAGCAGCAAGGACACGTCCAGCCCCCCCCCCCGGCAAGAGGACCCGCAAAAACAAGGGCCGCCGTGCGAGGACTGACAGGGCTGCCCCCAAGGAGCAATGTGCGGCCACTTCACCAGCCACACCATCTAGGGGAGGCAAGGGCCCGAGAGCCCCATCAAAGGAGCGGAAGGGCAGCAGGAGCGCAGAGAAGGTGGACCCCACATGTCACATCCCAGCTGGGAAGGACACTAAAGAGGCCAGGAGTCCGTCCCCGAAGGGTCCAGAAACGTCACGGTCCGAGGGCGACTGAGCAGGTAGTCCAGGCCAGGTCTGGCTCCCTTGACCTGCTGGATGAGCACCGCTGAACAGGGCCCGCCGTGGAGAAGAGCACCGCTGAACAGGGCCCGCCGTGGAGAAGAGCACCGCTGAACAGGGCCCACCGTGGAGAGGAGCACCGCTGAACAGGGCCCGCCGTGGAGAAGAGCACCGCTGAACAGGGCCCGCCGTGCAGAAGAGCACCGCTGAACAGGGCCCGCGGTGAAGAAGAGCACCACTGAACAGGGCCCGCCGTGAAGATAGGCACCGCTGAAGAGGGCCCCGCCGTGAAGATAGGCACCGCTGAAGAGGGCCCGCCGTGGAGAAGAGCACCGCTGAACAGGGCCCGCCGTGCAGAAGAGCACCGCTGAACAGGGCCCGCCGTGCAGAAGAGCACCGCTGAACAGGGCCCCGCCGTGAAGCTAGGCACCGCTGAAGAGGGCCCGCCGTGAAGATAGGCACCGCTGAACAGGGCCCGCCGTGGAGAAGAGCACCGCTGAACAGGGCCCGCCGTGCAGAAGAGCACCGCTGAACAGGGCCCGCCGTGTAGAAGAGCACCGCTGAACAGGGCCCCGCCGTGAAGATAGGCACCGCTGAAGAGGGCTCCGCCGTGAAGATAGGCACCGCTGAAGAGGGCCCGCCGTGCAGAAGAGCACCGCTGAACAGGGCCCGCCGTGCAGAAGAGCACCGCTGAAGAGGGCCCCGCCGTGAAGATAGGCACCGCTGAACAGGGCCCCGCCGTGAAGATAGGCACCGCTGAAGAGGGCCCGCCGTGCAGAAGAGCACCGCTGAACAGGGCCCGCCGTGTAGAAGAGCACCGCTGAACAGGGCCCCGCCGTGAAGATAGGCACCGCTGAAGAGGGCCACGCCGTGAAGATAGGCACCGCTGAAGAGGGCCCCGCCGTGGAGAAGAGCACCGCTGAACAGGGCCCGCCCTGCAGAAGAGCACCGCTGAACAGGGCCCGCCGTGCAGAAGAGCACCACTGAACAGGGCCCCGCCGTGAAGATAGGCACCGCTGAAGAGGGCCCCGCCGTGAAGATAGGCACCGCTGAACAGGGCCCGCCGTGGAGAAGAGCACCGCTGAACAGGGCCCGCCGTGCAGAAGAGCACCGCTGAACAGGGCCCGCCGTGCAGAAGAGCACCGCTGAACAGGGCCCCGCCGTGAAGATAGGCACCGCTGAAGAGGGCCCCGCCGTGAAGATAGGCACCGCTGAAGAGGGCCCCGCCGTGAAGATAGGCACCGCTGAAGAGGGCCCACCGTGCAGAAGAGCACCGCTGAACAGGGCCCGCCGTGCAGAAGAGCACCGCTGAACAGGGCCCCGTCGTGAAGAGAGGCACTGCTGAAGAGGGCCCCGCCGTGAAGATAGGCACCGCTGAAGAGGGCCCCGCCGTGCAGAAGAGCACCGCAGAAGAGGGCCCCGCCGTGAAGATAGGCACCGCTGAAGAGGGCCCCGCCGTGAAGATAGGCACCGCTGAACAGGGCCCCGCCGTGAAGATAGGCACCGCTGAAGAGGGCCCCGCCGTGCAGAAGAGCACCGCTGAAGAGGGCCCCGCCGTGAAGATAGGCACCGCTGAAGAGGGCCCCGCCGTGAAGATAGGCACCGCTGAAGAGGGCCCCGCCATCTCAAGGACCGCTCCGCTGGGCCCTTCATCTCAAGCACCGCTCCGCTGGGCCCTTCTTCTCAAGCACCGCTCCGCTGGGCACTGTTTATGGTTCACTGTGCCCACCATGCCTCCTCCTTGACCAGTGGAGACTGTCATCCACCTGATGGACTGTGGCTTTGCACTCCCCAGGATGGTACAGTGGGCAGCCCACCCACTGTAGAGACATTGAGAGACTGTGGCTTTGCACTCCCCAGGATGGTACAGTGGGCAGCCCACCCACTGTAGAGACATTGAGAGACTGTGGCTTTGCACTCCCCAGGATGGTACAGTGGGCATGGTGGCTCCTCGTGGATCTGGCGTCGTGGACTCATGTGGCTGTGGTGCCCCCCCCTTCCCTTCCCCCTGAGGTGCCTGTAGTTTTTACATCTGATGCCCCTGCAGTGTTCTCTCCAAAGGACTCAGGTCTCCTGTGTGGGCTTTGCCCTTGTTTCTCAAAACTTTGGCCCACGGACATGATGAATTCGTAGGATGTGCAGGACTTGTTACTTCAGTTATACACTGATGTGTATATCATTTGTTTTCTTGTAAATATCTTTCATGGTTGTACGATAATTTTCAGGAGCTTTTTGGTACATAAATATTTATTCCAAATTTGATTATGTCATAGCATTTTTCAGGGGTGTTTGGGTGGTGTCACTGTGCCTTGTTGCTCTGCATTGGTGTGTACATAGTTGGGGGTGGGGGGTCGCATATGTGTGTGCCCGTAACCTTTCGTCCTCCCCCCTCCCGTGTGTCGTAGGTGCAGTACTCACCGTTGTCGTCTGCGCCGGACTTCGTACTCGTGGTAGATGAGAAGGTAGACGAGAGCAGGTAGGATGTTTAATTCGGGTTCCATGCTGTCCTCCTTCCTCCTGGAGTGCGTAGTGGTGTGCGTTTTCCCGTTCGTAGTCTGTTTCCGCCATGTTTTTATCGGCGGTGCTCCCGCCCCGGAAAAGGTGGCGGATTGGTGAGTTGTGATAGTGTGGGCGGTACATTGTCTGCCGCCTGGCTGTTGGCGGTGACCGCCGCGCTGTTTGTTTGTACCGCCGTGGCGGTCGGAGTGTTAAAGTGGCTGTCTGTGTTGGCGGTTCCCGCCAGGGTCAGAATTCCATTGTTTTGACCGCCAGCCTGTTGGCGGGTTGGCCGCCGCTTTAACACCGACCGCCAGGGTTAGAATCACCCCCTATATGTCCCTGTAACCTTTGTTTTTTAAGAGAATTAATATATAAATGTGTATTCTTAAGTACATCCATCAGGTGGATTTGTGTCACATCGACATCCACAGATACATTTTGCATTCACGGTTACTTTAGCTGATTTTCATACCATTGTGTCCTGCCCTTTGATGGAGAGGTGGATAAAGACACGCCTGACATGCGATATTTCAATAAATCTCCTGTCGGTTTTCCAAAGATTTTTTTTTTCAAAATGACTGCCCAAATTGCATTGACAAAAGAAGGACATTCTTAACAGAACGCACAGCAACATATTTTCCCCCGGGGGCAGTGTGCTGTCAGGTGATTTTCGTTGCTGAATTGTTTCCCTTTCCAGCACGGAGCTCTGCTGAGCACTCACACATGCAATTATCTATGATGAATTAATGGGACAAATCCCACCATGTGCTACGATCCAGCTGTCATGGTAGACTGATCAGTAATCTGCTTTCTGTAACAAAAGTCTCCCTCTGTGTCAATGCGGTATCAAAATAATCCCGCCAAAAATAAAATATTACATTTTCTGTATCTCATTGACTCTTTTCTGCACTGCAGTGGTTATGCTTGCCAAATCTGCTGCAACAAGTGTTTTGAAAATGATACCGATTTGCCTTTAGCGTACATTTTTTTCTTATTTGATGTACTACTATATTGCTTCTTTAGATATATGCATCATGCTGTAGAATAACCCGTCCGCGTCTAGCACACCAGTAGGATCCTAACATTAAAGAAGCCTAGAATCATAAACAGGATGTGAATTGAATAAAGATCGGATCTTTATAACTCATCGCATAATCCCAGAGTGTGTGCTCTGAGGCAACTGGTGGGTAAAGCGTGCAGAGCCTTACTGATGTAATATTCTAAGATGTTTGACAGAGCGGTCAGGAACCGTTCATTGTGGGGAAGATCCTTTGAGCAAGTACTTCAGTATCAAGTCTGGTTAGAGACAGCTTGCGGTCATCAATACCTCACGTCAGAACCATTCAGCCATTGGACACTTTGGCCCTGTTCATAAGAGCAGGGCAACATTCCAGGTTTGTACAGGTATCGGAATGACGAGTTGTGTGATAATTAGGACACATTTCACAGTTTTCATCCTGATACATTCTGGGAGGTCACACCTAGGTGTGCTAAATACCGATTCCACATGTTAGAACTCATTTCAAGCCATACTTGCAATGAGGGGTTTTGAGTCCTCACTCTTCACCTATTTGCTTAAGTCCCAGACTCTAACATTTAGATCATTCTTCACTGGTTTTTGAACAGTTACTCATTTACCAGTCGTGATCGTTCAAAGGTAGGAGTCCAGTTCTGGGATCATACGTTGAGAGAAGCACCAGATGGTCCTGCAGAGGGGCACTGCTTCCAGGGTGCTGGCTGCTCCCTCTCCACTTGACCAAAATGGTAGACAACACAGGCAGTTAGAGAGCATTGTTGGGCAGGTGAAAAAAGCAAAGGCCAGCTTTTCAGTGATAAATAGCACCAGCTAGGGGCCAGTGTTTCGCCATGACTCAGAGGACAGGCATACCCCATACTTGCTCCTCCTCAGCCATGCATTGAAAACAGCATCAGATAGGAAAGGAGTATGGCTTTGTTCTGCTGGCACTGTTAGCAATATTTTAATGTTGGTCTGGCAAGCTACCGTCGCTGGCAGCATACCCGCCTGCAGTGCCCCATTTTCCTTTCTTGGGTATAAAAAAGGATTTAAATATGAAATTGAATTAGCTAACCTTCGCACAATTTTATTTTGATCTAAATATTTCAAATTATTCAATGGCTTGTTTAGTAAAAAAAAAAAATTGGTTTAATAGCTAACCTCTCAATGCTTTCTGTGTGAAGGAGTTATGATGCACTGGGCCACTCAAGCTTAGCTGCTCAAGACATCACTTGCAGTTGAAATGAATACAGTTGTGTAGGAAAGTCCTTTTTTTTTGCCTGATCACCCCCACTCTTTCTGGATAGGTACTGGTGGTTACTGACTCTTGGCTGTGCCCTGGGTACTGCTTACCAGTCCCAGGGCCAGTGCTCTGTGTAAAATGGATATGCAAATTAGGCTAATTATAATTGGCTAAGTTAACCTACCTATAAGTCCCTAGTATATGGTAGGGCATGTAGGTTTAGGGACCACAGCATAGGTGGTGCACACCTAGGTGCATTGCTGAGGTGCCCAGTGTCATTTTAAAAGCAAGCCTGCCTTGCTGGCTGCTTTTAAATTAAAGTTATATGCAAATTCGACTTTGGAATTAAAGGTACTTCCAAAGTCTTAAACTACCTTATTTGTACATATAAGTCACCCCTAAGGTGTGCCCTATGTGCCCCTAGGGCTGGGTGCCATGTAACTATAAGCAGGGACTTTATAAAAATAGATTTATAAGCCCTGGTGAGGTAAAAACAGCCAAATTCGTTTTTCCCTCATTGAAGTAAATGGCCTTCATAGGCTAGAATGGGCAGACTTTATTTTAAATTTTAAAGTCTCCTTAAATGTTACATACCAAGAATTTGGTATCAAATTGATTGTTATAATAAATCCCACAACTTCCAGTTGTTGGATTTAATATAACTAGTCCAGGTAAAAAGTTTAGACTTTACCTAAAAAGTTGCCAATTTCAGCTCTGCATTGTTTTTTCTACTGTGCTCTGATTGGCCAGCCTGCAGCAGCTTCTGCCAGGCTACTTTAATGAGGTGTGAAGTGGCCTGGCTTCACACAAAGGAATGTGCTTGGGGGGAGAGAATCTCCCCTCAGCAGATGGTGAGGCAGGAAGGGGGAGGGCTGCCAAACTGGTCTTCAAAGGCAGAGAAGGACATCTGGAGCACCCAGCAACACCCCCACATCCTGCAACCCCAGACAGCTAGGTGCCCCCTTGATTAGATTAGGAGAGGGCAGGAGAGGGGTGTGTTTATGATTTTTAGCCACACCAGTGGGTGGGCTCAGCCAGATCTCTCCTCCAAAAATCAGATTCATCCATTTTGGATTTTTAGAGACTGTTGCCTTCTGGGATGGATTTTTGCCACACTTCCCAGGAAGTGGTCATCACAGGGGGACGACCCTGTCCCTGATTGGAGAACCAGGGCCCCCCTGCTTTTCACCCAGGAGCAAGGATAAAACTGGCAGACCTGCACCCACACCTCAGATCCCCACCAAATTTCAAGAAGAAAGAACTTAAGGAGAAGAAGGACTGCCCTGCTGGACCCCTGGCCTGCACCTGGACCCTGCACTCAGAAGGACTGCACCAGCTGCACACTTGGGCTTCACCACAAGAAGGACTTTGCCTGGCTTCAACTGGTTCAAGGAGGGACTCCCTGTTTGCTACAGGTGAAAAATTGCTAACCAGAGTCCCCTGCACCAACTCCTGAAAGAAGCGACCAGCTGACCACTGCCCAGTGGCCAAAAAGGAGTTTGCGCCAGGTGCATTCTGGGAGTTGAAGTCCGCACCCCCAAGGACCATCACAGAACTTCTGGACCCTTGGGGTGAGCTGTGGACCCCAAAAGAACCTTAAAAGAACATCTGGGTGAAGCCCCAGAAGTTTGGAAAAGATTGGAGAATTTTTGAAAAAAAGCTCCATAAAGTGACCGACCCGACGCGGAAATTCTAGCCGGCTTGCCTCAACCGCGACCCGGCCTGACTTCGTGGTTCGTCCCGGTAAAGAAAAACATCCAAAAAAGAGACTAAGTCCGAACGTAAAAAGTTGACCGGGACCTTCCAGCCATCGTATCCGAGAAGGGCTCCACGGACGTCGGATCAAGATCCAGGTTTACCCCGGTCGAAGGATTTTCATCTCGAAAAAACGACTAAGTCCGAAGGTAAAAATCACCACCGAGGAAACCGACTTCGCGTATCCGGACAAGGGCTCCAGGAGGTCGGATCCAACTGGCAGGTTCGTCCCGGGGAAGAAAAACATCAAAAAAGAGACTAAGTCAGAAGGTAACTTTTTAACCGAGGCCTCCCGCGACTTGTAGCCGAGCAGGGCTCCATCGCGGTCGGCCTGAAAGTTTGACTTTGCCCCGGTCCTGGTGCAACCAGATGACCCGATTGGCGCTTTTTGTTTCTAAGCGCTAGAAAATAATAATACTTTAAAAATTCATATCTCCGGTTCCCCTGAACCGATTTTAATCGTTTTTGTGTCATTTTAAAGATAAAAATATAAGCTATTTTTATCAATTGGTTTTGGATTTTTAAACTGTTTCCTGTGTTTTATTTAATTACTGTTTTGTGATATTTGAATGCTTTACAATTTGTCTCCTAAGTTAAGCCTTGACGCTCGATGCCAAGCTACCAAGGGTAGAGCTGGGATTAATTTACTGAGACCTAACTGTACTTATGTGGAGGTTTGTGGCTTGTTGCTAGGTGTAGGTACCTACCTGCCCTACCAATAACCCATTTTCCAACAAGTTGTTTCTCATCTGTGTTGGGAGTTTCTTGCCTTCAGGTGCAACTTTACCCAGTGCTTTGAGGGTAACAATTCATTTGCGTATGTTGTGCAGGAGTGTTCGCTTATGAGGAAGACTTATTATTCAAGATTTAGCCAGGGCACACTTGCGGCAGGTTGGAGGATGACAGGCTGGATGAGATGCCCACAATAGTAGCTGAACTGCCTGCCATTCTGTGTGGGAGCGTATTGACGTGTAGGTGAGTTTCATTGTCAAGGTGCTGGGTGGGTAATGCCTCTGACAGACTGGGAAAGAAAAGCTGGGGGAGACTCCTCTAGTGTCACCCAAAACTCCCTCTAACCATGTGGTGTGATCCTGAAACAATTTTGGCAATGCCACTTCTTAGGGAATTTTCCTAAAACCTTTTGCTTTTTTTCTCCCATTCTTTGATGACTCCCTATGCGTGACCCTAGGAATCTGAATTGCAGTGGGGAAGTGCATGTGCCCTTCCCACCTATGTTAGGAAGGGGTGGGTATAGGCATGGTTGAGGTACTGTACCCAGGAGGACCCTGTAAAAAAGGTACCTCACATACTGGGGACAGGTACAGCTGTGGCTCTGGCTACTAGGGGAACGTTGCACTGTGCATGCTACCCCCTAGAACACCCTGTCAACCATGTCTTAGGCCCGAATAGATGGGTCGGTAGGAGCGCTAGTGCACCTGTGCTCAGGGTGGCAGCCGCTATGCAAGGGCCGAACCTGATCCAGCCTCACACATCCTCTGGAGGGCCCCAAAGATGTGGGCAGGTGGTAGGCGTAAGGCAGGGCAGGTATACAAAGGGTACTCTGCTCTGATAGGGAAGACCCTCACATGGGTGTCGCCTAACTAGGGGGGATGGCCACACCCATGGGATTGGACGGTCCCATAGTAGTGGCCTTTGGGCCCTGGGCACTGTCCTTCTGTCGGTGCAGGTTGTAAGTGTGTGCGTACTGGGTAAGAGGTGACGCTGGCCAACGTGGGCAGGAAAAGCCATGGCAGGCCCTGGGGTGTGCACTTGCATCAAAGGATCTTTGGAGGCATTGAGTCTGGACCAATAGGCCAAGATGTGCCCACCTACACAATGATGGTATTATATATATTAAGTCTGGCACATCATGATGCCTACCTGCACCAGGGCGTTATACCTATGTTAAGTCTGGTGCTAGCCCATGTGCGCATACTGGCACACAGGTTGTTTTCTATATCTATACTGGTTCTAGCATCACGTGCCAGGGTGTGCACACTTGCACACTAGGATTCTAAAATAGAGGCCGAGTATGGGCACAGTTGCCCCATTGTGGTAGCTGTAACTTAAGTGCCCAGCCTGCTGCTGCAGACCTGTATGTGCACCAGGGCACATGTGCCCAGGGAGTGCAGAACACCCAGGCATGTTTGTGCTGCCCCTGAGAGCTGTTCTTCCAAGAAGGTAACATGGAAGAAAGAGTCTTATTAGGTCTGTCTCCATTAGTGGATTGCAGGAGAGCAGCTCGTGATGTTTGGTATCATTGGATTCAGAGTGAAAAAAAACCTCTAATGGTAAAGGTGGTTTTATTATTAGTGCCCTAGAAATTCCTACTTATAGGAAGTAGGCATCTCTATATTCTAAAATGCTGAATGTGTCCTGTGAATTCAGCTTCAGCCCTTTGGGTGCAGGGGAAGAGCACATCTGTGCATTCCCCAGACACAGCTATAAAACTTGAGGATCCAGAACAACAGACCCCTACCGTTTGGGGCCTGGGATAGATCGAGAGAGGTTTCTGAGACTATGCCTCTCAGAGTCTGAGCCTGGCCCCACTAAAGATAATTATATATATTCCAGGTCTTCAGGGCGGATGGGAAGGAAATTTAGGTGAGACGTCTGTGGTGCAAAGGAGAACCATTTGAACCACTTCTAACTTCAAAGGTACACCTTAGTATAACTATGGTTGCTATCCTTCAGCAAGATTATCACCACATTTTGTGATGCACCATTTGTTGTGTTGTCACATCACGGAAAACCGTGGCTATTTTGTTAATACCTAAAACAATTCATTTTTATACTTTCTAGATGGCTACACTATTGTTTGATATGACGTTTCAACACAATGATGTGGCCAGCTGGAAAGACTAGCAAACATGGCTGGTCACTGCTGTTCACTATGCCAGTGCGGGCAGACTTTAACTGCTTCCAGCATTGGCAGAGCCAACAGCAGCAACCACCATAGTGTGAGAGAGGAACGGAGAAGGAGAATAATATTTAGAAGATGATGGGTGTGAGAAAGGAGCTGGAGAAATGAGAAGAAAGAAACTAAAGGGGCGGCAGGAAGAACATATTCAGAAGATGACTGAGCTAGCATGGATCTGGAGCAATGGATTGAGAAACAAGAAAAGGGTGCTGGGAAGATAAATATTCAGAAGACAACAATGAGGGGGATCTGGAGCACTTAGAAGGAAGACAAGAGAGGGCTGATGAGAGCAGAATGTTCAGAAGATGATGGAGTGAGCAGGCATCTGGAGAAATGGGAGTGCACAAAGAAAGAACAAGCAAGATTCTGAAGCAATCACAAGGAAGACAAAATATAAATGTAAAAGTTAAAAGAGAAGACCAAAGGCTTGTGCTCCCCTGGATTACTAGAATACAATTTTTAAGTAAAGCAGAACAAAGAAAAAATAGTCCATGATGTCCTCTATGTAAGGATGTAACACATCCAATTAAAAAAGCATGGCGAGGAAGATATACTCCAGGACCAACACAGAATGGGAAGAAAAGCAGTGACTTCAAAGCAGAACATTGAAACAGAGTTAGCCATTTAACGAAAAATCAAGAGTAATTTTGTTATTGGAGCATTACTCCAGAGATGAGAAGATGTGTGCTATTTCTTGCATTTTTTATTAGTTAGTATGCTAAATAACAAATAAATTTAATGGCGTGTTTAATATGTTATTTCATATGTGGGGTTTTGAAGTTTAAAAGGAATTTCTTGCAATTGATAATTTAGAAGTAGATGTTTCCAGAAAACTGCACCTCAACAAACTGTATCAAGTCTAACTGGCAAATTTAGCACTGCAACCCGCAGTAAACTATCAATTTTCAAAAGCAAGGATTGTCCACCAACTGTCTTTAATTGAGCGGTAAGGTGTTTTATATTTTTTGCTTTGAGTCCTAAATAAGAATTGACATAGTTTTAGTGAGATAATCAAAGCAATTGTATAGTTAAAAAAAGAAGTGCACATGCCAGAATACTGCCATTCCAACCAAGATATTTATCTGTATAACGGTAAATGGTACCCATTCCTTTAAAATTCTAAAGATAAAATCCTAGAATTTGCTGGGAACTCTCACTAGTGCCACATAATTTGCTGCTTTTAGCTGTGGTACGTCTTTGAACTAGTTTTGACCAGAATAATTTTTGGTTTACATGCACTTAAACAGCATCGTGAATCCTTACAGGATTCCCTCAAAAGTACGACTAGAGCAATGATTGTTTAAATACTACCCGAATATAATTAAACATCACCAATATGTAATCTGATCTTGGTTGCCAGTAATAACTATGGGCGCTCCTCTATCTCCTATTTGCTGTACATCGGAATCGAAAATGCCTCTATAAAAAGAACAATAAAGTTGCCACTTTCAATTAATTTTCCCCACCTAGACGTCATTGCAAAATCCATGTTAACTCTGCAAGGAGGTGCCAGGGCCGAAATTCATGATTCTGGACAATAGCTCCCCGTGAGTTAATGGGAGGAAATTATGAGTTGTTCCCCTAGGAAGAGGTAATAACACACTAATTGTCAATACTAGCTCCTGTTCAATCTTGTTTTCCTCTCTTCAAGGGAAATTACGGGCCCAAATCCATTGGTGGTAAAAGAATGTGGGATTTTCTTTTTTTATTGCTCAAGGGAGGGGGAAAAGGAGGGCAGAGGGTTGCAAGAAAGCTCATTGCTTCAGCTGAGAACATTTTCTATTTTCCTCATCCTGCTGTGAGTGGGTGGGAATGAGCCATGTGCAGTCACAAGCCTCAGCTCAACATCAGACTCTGAGGGCCTCACTTAGGAGGCCCTAATGGCACACTGTGCCACCGGAGTGTCATTTTTTTGATGGTCAGTGAGCCAGCCCATATTTACAAGGCACGCAAAGCCACCTTGCGTGGCTTTTCATGGCCTAGTAAATATGGACCCCCTTCATGCACACCACTGTGTGAAAGGGGCGTTCCATGGGTGTTGCTCGGAGCGTTTCCACACAACACCCATGAAATCCAAAGGAAGCTCACGCATTCCCAGATTTACAAGTTTGGAAATGGATCAGATTCCTATGCCACCTCTGGGGTGGCATAAGAGTGATGCAATGGGTTAAAATATCTTTATTTCTCCCTGTTTTTCCCTCTTTCTATGTGGGCTGCATTCTGCAGCACACATACAAAGAGGAAAACACCTCTTGTGATTGTTTTTGTGCAGGAAGGTGCCCCTTCCTGCACAAAAACAATCACTCCTGCAACACAGCCATCCTTGCACTATGGTGAAAGAGTGCTTGCGTTGCAGCTAGCCGCATTTTGTGTGCCAGCACAGGGGGAGAGGACAGAAATGCGCTGTATCCTGTAGCTATGGTGCATGTCTGCCCTTTCCCGGTGACACAGGGCAGTGCAGCAAGGCACTTGCTGCAATGCCATGTGCCACGTGCTGCATAAATGAGGCCTTGAGTCTGTTTGCTCCATGCCCAAAGTCTGGAGAACCTTGAAATCAGAGTTTAGCTGTGTGATGTTTGAGAAGACCGGCATAACAAAATATTTGTATTGTATAAATGAAATATTTATTATCCCATAAGTCTGGGCTAGCCAACTGCTGATCAGAGGTATATTTGTTTCTCAGTTCAAAACTTCAACTTACTGTTCACCATATATTTTTATTAAACATATTTTAATACTTTGAATGTAGTCGTAAGTGACTTTTATTGCTTGTTCTCTCGGTTTATTTAAAGCTCCATTCTGCATATGTTGAAAAAAACCTTTACCAGGATGCAATATCGTAAAAAGGCTTACCCGTCCTTCCTTATGGAAGATTCTGTACTTTGTCCTTTCACGAATTCACTAAATTGCTAGTTATAAACAGAGTGGATTGGTTCAACCTGTGCATCAGGGCCTCTAAAGTAGAAAATACATACTACAATCCTACAGTGATCAGTTAATATTGCAAGATTTACCAAACTGTAATTCATCGTAATGCTTATGAGATATGATAGAAGTGTCTTCTTTTTCTACTTTTGGACATTTTACTAGAAAACATACATCTAGCTAGAGTATGTCTAGAGTGTGTTACATCTGTGACAGGTACTTACTTTAGGCAACACGAATCTGGACTAGGCCAGCACATTTCTGAGTTGAGTCCTCTCTGTAAAGTGGAGCTATGCATTTCTTGACTCCAAACTCAGTGCACAGGTAAGTGTGTATGCTTCCCAGACTTCATTGGTGTTTTCTCGGTCACTGTCATCTGGAAGGGTGCTCGCTGGCCTTTGCGGAACACCAACAATGAAGGGAGGCAGTTGGAGTTAGGAAGATGGAAAATGTGAAAATTGGAATTCTTATCATGCTGAGCTAGTGCCATACCCCTGAATAGGTAAGCATGGCCAGCCTTCATTACTGTTCTTTCCAAGATGGTGTTTGCTCCACAGAATATGGCCTGAAGATCCCAAACCAAGATGAAACTAATGTTTTCCCTGGAAGGAAGCATTAACATGAGACGGATACAGTGCAATAAATTAGTTCCATTATTTTTCAGCCCACTCTTTGCCCACCAGCTACCATTTTGAGCCTTGTTTTTATTGTATTCTTCTGCAGATAGATTCCACTGGATTCTTAACCCCTGGAATGCGAATGCCAGACTATTTTCTGCACTTTGATTTAGAGAGGATTTGGCATACAATTCATCACTTACCAACTTCGACGATGAACCCTCAAGATTGCCAAAGAGGTTTTCCTGCCCTCTGTGGCATTTTCATCCTAACTTCTGCTTTGGAGACACCGTTAGACATTTCACGTGTATATTATGTGCATGGGTGGCACCAGGGCTACTGGGATGAGTCATTAAAAAGGATGCTTGACAAACTTTCACAGTGCCCAATCCTTGACAAAGCAGGGTTCTGCACTTGGCCTCTAGCACTTTCCTGTTATTCACAACATTTTTGATAGCTCCCTTAGACTATCTAGGTGGACCTATCCAGAGGTTGCAGTGTCGGATTAATGCTGTAATTCTTTACCTGTTCAAATGAGGGAACAAAGCTGTCATCCCAATTCATGCATTATTATTTTCATGTCTCACAACTGTCTCCCTTTTAAACTGATTCCTGCACTTTGAAAATTATTTCAATTACAGACTGCAAGCTACATATAATCCATTTCTTGTTGCAGAGCTGCAGGGTTATTTTTTTGTGTCACGTGGGACTCGTCAACTACATTAACACGTGCATGCTAAAGAAACACTTCTTTGTGTTTGCTGCAAATGGGATGAAATCTTATTGGACCTACATTTATTACAAAAACCGTTTGGATGTAATGAGTCTAATCTGGCCGCTATTATGAACCAATTTCGCTAACATCCACAATTTCCACAACAACATGGATTTCATCTCCGTTTTGTGACTCTTTTTATCCAGTAGTCAACCTTCCAATCCCCATAAGAGGACTTATGAGAAACAAAGCTCTATTGCCACTTTGTCATCATTTTCCACTTCTCCTAAATGTGCTCCTAAAGATTTTTATCTTGTGTTACTGCCAGACTGAACCCTCTCAAGGGTAGCAGAGGCGGACTGTGGCATGCTCCAGCCCTTATCCCTAGTCTACTTTCCACTCATTAGGCGGTCTCTATCCTCTTGTACTTATCAGGAGAAGAGGTTACATTCACTTTACACGGATGTTGGGATCTCAATACAACTTCCTGTTTTATAGGTGTGGAGAAGGAAATCAGCGGTTTCCTTTTCAGTGGTGCCTCCCCAAAGGGGTGCTGCTGGTGTTGAGCCACTCAGACACCCAGCATGACTTTGCCTGTACCAGATTCCAAATAACATGAGGGTTTGCCTTTTTCCACAAAGTGAAAAGGTCTTTTTTCAATGTCATTTGTTCTAGCAGCAACATTAGAAGCTCGCATCATAGTTCATTTCTCATCCACAAAAGCACCAGAAGCAACCAACCCCACCATCCTTAACAAGGTGGTATTTACATGCGCTTCCCAGAAAAAAAGATTGGGAATCATTGTTGGCGAGATCGTTAACGACCCTCCTCCCTTTGCCAACCAATCAGCTTCAATGACACTGCAAAGCCATCACTACTATTTGGGAGGAACTTTGAATTACAGGGTCTCTTTATTTCCCTAGTGGGTTGGGATTGCATCAGGAACTACAGGAACATTGATAAACTGCCTATACTTAGCAAGCATAAGAAAGCAGTTCTTCCACTGATGCCTCCTCACCGTCGCTGGCTTTGCTGTCACAGATATATGCATTGAGCAGTAACAGCTGGCAAGTGCATTGATTGGAGACACAGGCAAATGGGTGAATACATACAAAAGTACATTCATGAAATTGATGCATAAATATATAAATGAAATAAACAAAAAGGTATTCATTATGCTTTCTGCCAAAATAACCTTCTCACTCCGGTCCTCCTCTTCTCCTGACGTCATGTCCAGGAACCTAGCTAACTCACTTAAACAACCCTTGCCCTTCTCTCATGCTGTTACCCAGCATTAAAGCAGTGCCAGGATTGGAGGGAGGGGCCTCTCTTCGCGCTCCCGAGGACACTGGAAGCTTTTGCAGGCGCTCAACCCAGCTGTCAAAGATAGCTGGATTGAGAGGTTTATAGTGTGCATGTCAGGCTGGCCATTACAAGGTGGCTGGCCAAAGTGACATGTGCATTATAAAGTAGTGCACAGGTAGCTGCCACTCAGCAGGCACCGCCCCATCCCGACACAATTCAGGATGGTTTGACGAAAATAAAACAGTAATTAATTATCTTCATTGCCATTTAATTTCTTTGTCTCTGGGGCATTTCTGGGGCTAATAAAGTGGGGCGACACTACTCCATTCTAATGGAGGAGCCACCCCTGGCAGACTCATTCAAACAACACCCCCTTGGGACTGCAAGTTGCTTAACAAAAAATTTAAGCAATTACTGAAGAAAGCAATTAAGTAGAAAATTCAGACGTATAGATCTGGAATATTTGTTTAAAAAAAAAGCTACATAGCAAAACAGTTGTGATAACTAGGAATAGTCAGCACATCTAGCACCCTTAGATCTTGCACTTTTCGTGGATGATAACAATTCAGGCCCATATATACAGGAATTCAGTGAAGGGCAGCGCAGCAAGTCATCTTGCTGTGCTGCCCTGGGTCAAAGGGGAAAGAGCAAGAATGCACCATATCAATGCCATACGGTGCACTCCTCTCCCTTCCACCTGGGCTGGTGCTGTTTTGGCTTCAAACACCAACACAAACACCCTTGCACCATAGTGCAAGGGTGCCTGTTTTGTCAGAAGAATTATTTTTGTATAGGAAGGGGTGCCTTCCTGCACAAAAAAAATCCATAGAGGCGCTTTACTCTTTCCATGCTGTGCTTGTGTTTTGGTCTATTTGATGTAGGAGAGGTGTCTCAGTCATGGAGATAACACAAAAGACAACATATAGACTGATATTTTTACTTTTGTAAAAAAGTTATTTGCTCATGTACTTTGCTGCTCTCCAGCCTTTACACTTGACAGAAAGGGGGTTGTAAACCAAAGATATCAGGAAATGAACATAATATAATAATGGAATGTTTAGGCCTGGCAAGTGGGTACAGTTGCCAAGTCGAATTGGCAGTTTAAACTGCACACACAGACACTGCAGTGGCAGGTCTGAGTCATGTTTACAGGGCTACTCATGCCAAGTCAAATTGGCAGTTTAAACTGCACACACAGACACTACAGTGGCAGGTCAGAGCCATGTTTTTAGGGCTACTCATGTGGGAGGGACAATCAGCGCTGCAGGCCCACTAGAAGAATTACATGCTATTGAGGCAATGTCCAGCCTGATATTTCTTTTGCTAAATTATTTATAACGTGACACGTATAGGGTAACCATCAATTACCCTTAAAGGTTGACACATATTTTTGGACTCAAATAGGATTGAGATACCATTCTAGCAGTCAACATCAATAAGATCAAATCAATAAACATTACTTTTAATATTGGAGTCAGCAATTTATACGCACCATGACCTACGTGGCCATGAATCACCACACCACTTTAATAAAGTTCAAACATTAATTGCCCTTTAGATTAACAATGCTAAACTCACGTAAATCAACTGCAAGACCAAATGATAAAAGTACAAGAATAACACAGGCTGAACAAATCTTATAAAGAATCTTGGCCTAGACAGAATATTTATCATTAAACATTCAAGAACCACCATACAGAATAACAGCAATAGCAGATGAATGATAGAAATAGAATACATTTAGTTATCAGAGATTAATTGTTTACGCATTATGTGAAACAGTCAAAGTTAGAATGTGGCACCCTTAACTATTACTCTAATTCGATAAGCGTGTTTGGGCTGCATGCAAAAAGAAAAGGAGACAAAAGTTCATTTGAAAACCATCTAACTATGGCGCTAACCAAACATAGTGGTTGGGTTTTCTAAAAGAGAAAACATAAAAATCTGCAAGAAAGACAAATGCACATTTAGTTACACCTCTCCTAAATAGATCAGCAAGCAGCGATGTCTTCATCAGTAGCACATCTTCTGGACTTCTTCATTGAACAATGATATAATAGGGAACAGTTCCGTAATTTTCAACCTTAATGCATCTGAACTGACAATCACAAGCAGAATAAAAGAAAAATCTGTAGACAGCTAAGACCTACAAGGCACTGAAAGGACCTGAACTTACTTCACCTAATTTTGTGATGTTAAAGTCCTAGAAAGCAACTAGCTAAGCTTCTATTGGTCAGTTTATGGAGTGGTTTAGGTCATACCCAAATAACTTTTCTCCACGTTTCGGAACTACCTGTTCTTCATTTTCTGCATTCACGATTGGCCCATCATATCGCTCTGCAGTCACCAGTTTCCGCAGTAGCATAAAATTGTTGCAGGTTATACATGAGCACCGAAGACTATTGTTTCTGGGTACACATTATCTGGTACCAGGAAGATAGGTGTTAGAAATGGGGTCTTTGGTTGGCAGTCAGGTTACCCCCTGTCCAAGGAAGGACCCTCACTATAGTCAGGGTAAAGGAGAAACACCTTCAGTTAACCTCAGCTCACCCCCTTGGTAGATTGGTATGAGCAGGCAGGCTTAACTTCAGTGTCCAGGTGTAAAGTATTTGTACCAACACACACAGTTACTCAGTGAAAACACTACAAAATGACACAACACAGGTTTAGAAAAATAGATAATATTTATCTAAACAAAACAAGATCAAAACGACAAAAATCCAACATGCACAAGTCAAGTCATTAATTTTTAAAGATTAAACTCAAAAATAGCACCTAGAAACACAAAATGCTTTGATGAGGACATGCCATTGTGACGGAGTTGTTCCCAACAATCCGAAGCCAACGGCACCGGGTTCGGAGTAACACAGAACCGAAGGTACAGTACCTTAGTAAAGTGTGAAAGCAAGCCGGTGTGCAAAGTCGGGGATCGAGGCGTCGCTGGATCCGAGGCGGTGTTGGTTCCGGTGCTGCATGGTGAAGGAGCGGAGGCGTCACGAAGAGGCATTGGGTCCTTGCTGCGGAACAGTGGAGGTGAGGCGATGTCGGTACAAAGTGTAGAATCTGTGCACTTCAGGCAGCGGCGGTAAAGATGTGGTGTGGTGACTTCCACGGATTCGCAGACTTTGACAGGAATGCAGCAGTCTCTGGCCTGCGAAGGTCGTTGCACTCCAGCAAGGATCACGGAGTCGGTTGCAGGTGGCATCACGGGATTCAGAAGTGGCACCGGTCCGGAGTCATCCAAAGTCGGCTTTCTTGGATTTTCACCAGCTTCTCCTTTCAAGGGCCCAGGGACTGGGTAGGGCGCCACTTGTCAGGGCAGGAGTCTCAGCAGAAAGTCAAGGTGCTTGGAGGGGAAGTCTTTGATGGCCCTGAGACTTCAGAACAGGGGGAAAGTTCAGTCCAAGCCCTTGGAGATTCTTCTCAAGCAGGAATGCACAACAAAGTCATCTTTGTCTCCTTTCACAGGCAGAAGCAGTAACTGCAGGATTGCCCCACAAAGCACAGTCACGGGCAGGGCAGCACATCTCCTCAGCTCTTCTCCTTGGCAGAGGTTCCTCTTGATTCCAGAAGTGATCTATTTTTCAGGGATTTTGGGTGCTCTTCTTATACTCCTTTCTGCCTTTGAAGTAGGCCTAATTCAAAGAGAAGTCTCTGTTATTTCCAAGATCCTGTCTTTAACAGGCCATGCACCAGACACACACCAGGGGGTTGGAGACTGCATTGTGCGAGGGCAGGCACAGCCCTTTCAGGTGTGAATTACCACTCCTCCCCACCCTCCTAGCACAGACGGCTCATCAGGAAATGCAGACTTCACCCCAGCTTCGCTTCCTTTGTGTCACAGTCTAGAGAGAGGTGCAAACAACCAACTGACAAACTGACCCAAAGAGGGAATTTACAAACAGGCAGAGTCACTGGATGGTTTAAGCAAGAAAATGCCTACTTTCTAAAAGTGGCATTTTCAAACACACAATCTAAAAACTAACTTCAATAAAAGATGTATTTTTAAATTGTGAGCTCAGAGACCTTAAACTCCATATTTCTATCTGCTCCCAAAGGGGAACTGAACTTTAAGACTATTTAAAGGCAGCCCCCATGTTAACCTGTAGGAGAGATAGACCTTGCAACAGAGAAAAACAAAATTGGCAGTATTTCACTATTAGGACATGTAAAACACATCAGTATATGTCCCACCTTTAACATACACTGCACCCTGCCCATGGGGCTACCTAGGGCCTAAGTTAGGGGTGTCTTACATGTATAATAAGGGAAGGTTTAGGCCTCGTGTTAGAAATGGGGTTTTTGGTTGGCAGTCAGGTTACCCTCTGTCCAAGCAAGAACCCTTACTCTAGTCAGGGTATGTCTCACACAATCCAAATTATCCTGTGCCCACCCTCTGGTAGCTTGGCAGGAGCAGTCACGCTTAACTTAGAAGGCAATGTGTAAAGTGTTTGTGCAATAAATCATACAATAACACAATATAGCACCACAAAAATACACCACACAGTGTTTAGAAAAATATATAATATTTATCTGGATAATTGCAGATCAAAACGAATAAAGATGCAATGTGAAATTGTAGAGATATCACTGAAAAGTGATATAAAGTGTCTTAAGTCTTTAAAAAGCAAACAAAGTCTCTTTCAAGCACAAAGTACCTGGTTTAAAGTGGCGAATCTCTGCAAAGGGCCGCAGAAGAAGAGATACGTGGAAAAATGGTGTGTGCGTCGATTTCTCCCCTGCACACACGGACTTGCGTTGTTAGTTTTCACGCGGGGAAATCGTGTGTCGTTTTCCGGCACGCAGACAGTCTCCTTCTGTGGTTCGCAGGATTACCAGATGTCCCGGGGTCTGTGCGTGAAATCCTAGGCTTGTTTTCCGGCTGTGCGTCGTTCCGGTGGGCTGTGTGTGGAATCTTCTCCCTCACTGCAGGCGTCGCGTCGATTTCCTTTCTGGAGTCGGGCGGCGTTGTCCAGGCGAGGCCGTGCGTCGAAGTTCTGGTCGCACCGCAGGCGTCGCATCGAGCGGTGTCTTTCCGGATCGCCGTGCAGTGAATTTTTCACCGCGTAGCAAGCTGTGCATCGAATCTTTCGGCACACAAGGCGTCCAAATGAAAAAGAGAAGTCTTTTTGGTTCTGACACTCCAGGGAACAGGAGGCAAGCTCTATCCAAGCCCTTGGAGAGCACTTCAGCAGCAAGGCAAGAGTTCAGCAAGGCAGCAGGGCAACAGCAAGGCAGCAGTCCTTTGTAGAAAGAAGACAGGTGAGTCTTTTAGGCAGCCAAGCAGTTATTCTTGGCAGGATGCAGGTTCTGGTTCAGGTTTCTTCTCCAGCAAGTGTCTCTTGAGGTAGGGCAGAGGCCCTGTTTTATACCTAAATGTGCCTTTGAAGTGGGGGAGACTTCAAAGAGTGGCTAAGAAGTGCACCAGGTCCCCTTTCAATTCAATCCTGTCTGCCAGGGTACCAGTAGGGGGTGTGGCAGTCCTTTGTGTGAGAGCAGGCCCTCCATCCTCCCAGCCCAGGAAGACTCATTCAAAATGCAGATGTATGCAAGTGAGCCTGAGTACCCTGTGTTTGGGGTGTGTCTGAGTGAATGCACAAGGAGCTGTCAACTAAACCTAGCCAGACGTGGATTGTAAGGCACAGAAAGATTTAAGTGCAAAAATCTGACTTCACCATTCAGCAGTATTTTGTATTACCATTCTGGCCATACTAAATATGACCTTCCTGCTCCTTTCAGATCAGCAGCTGCCACTTCAACAATGTATGAGGGCAGCCCCAATGTTAGCCTATGAAGGGAGCAGGCCTTGCAGTAGTGTAAAAACGAATTTAGGAGTTTTACACTACCAGGACATATAAACTACACAGGTACATGTCCTGCCTTTTACCCACACAGCACCCTGCTCTAGGGGTTACCTAGGGCACACATTAGGGGCGACTTATATGTAGAAAAAGGGGAGTTTTAGGCTTGGCAAGTATTTTTAAATGCCAATGCGAAAGTGGCAGTGAAACTGCACACACAGGCCTTGCAATGGCAGGCCTGACACAAGGTTAAGGGGCTACTGAAGTGGGTGGCACAACCAGTGCTGCAGGCCCACTAGTAGCATTTAATCTACAGGCCCTAGGCACATATAGTGCACTCTACTAGGGTCTTACAAGTAAATTAAATAGCAATGGATAAACCAATCAACAGTACAATTTACACAGAGAGCATATGCACTTTAGCACTGGTTAGCAGTGGTAAAGTGCCCAGAGTTCAAAAGCCAACAACAACAGGTCAGAAAAAATAGGAGGAAGGAGGCAAAAAGTTTGGGGATGACCCTGTCAAAAAAGCCAGGTCCAACACCTGGCAAGTGGGTACACTTGCCAAGTCAAATTTTCAGTTTAAACTACACACACAGACACTGCAGTGGCAGGTCTGAGTCATGTTTACAGGGCTACTCATGCCAAGTCAAATTGGCAGTTTAAACTGTACACACAGACACTGCAGTGGCAGGTCTGAGCCATGTTTTTAGGGCTACTCATGTGGGTGGCACAATCAGTGCTGCAGGCCCACTAGTAGCATTTGATTTACAGGCCCTGGGCACCTCTAGTGTACTGTACGACGGACATACTAGTAAATCAAATATGCCAATCATGAAAAGTCAGATACACATATATTTTCCATAGGAGCATTTGCACTTAAGAACTGGATAGCAGTGGTAAAGTGCCCAGAGTAACAAAAACAGCAAAAACAGAGTCCAGCACACATCAATAACCTTGGAAACGAGGCAAAAAGTTAAGGGAGAGCACACCAAGGATGCCAAGTCTAACAATAGGCAAATGTTATAACATAAGAACATAACTTTTCTACAGTGTAGGAGCTACACAGGACGCTTAGATAAACAACATTTGCAGAGTTAACATATTAAACATTGTCTCTGGAAAAGTACTAAAGAGCATAAGGCCTTTTTAAAACCAATGCTAAAACATGAAGAATAAAACATTTCATAATATTTAAACTATTAATACTTTAAGTACATATTAATATTCATCTTCCAGTATGTTTAATTATGAATAAACAAAATACATTTTCATTAGGCAGTTATTTATTATTATGTTGAACCATATTGTGGCTGATACTGTTTAACACAGAATTTTAATGGGTTTTATTAATAAATATTCATTTATTTTGAGTGTTGGATTTACTTAGAAAATGTAATAATCTAGAGAAAAATATTGCACACATTTGAGAGTGTAACCACATGAGTGGCTGCCTATGTTCACGAAGTGTACCTATTAATGGCTTATTAATATGAAATGTTGAGCTTTTGTTTTATTAATGTAGTAATATGTCATATTGAGGGTTATGCATTATGTATTAGCTTTATTAATTGTAGGCCTTAACTTAGCGGAGTTCTTGGCCTCATGTCAATCTGTATTTCTTAGGCATTTAATAAAATGTCTGCTTAGAGAATAAAATTGTGATTTTCCACTGTGTGGCCCTAATGTGCTCGTAGCTAAACGTCTTTCTCATGAGAACTGCTTACTAGAAGATACTGTACTTGCTAAAGGAACATTGTTTTATGTAAAGTGTGTGAGACTGACTTTCTCAGGAGAATACAATGAAGACACTGACTGGAGTATAAGCTGCAACAATATTGTTACCTGACGAGCTGGATGAATGAGAACAGGATGAAAGGACCCAATCTTCGACATGTGAACCGTATACTAATAGAAATGTAGATTTGAAGTTTTAGCTTTATTGGACAAAGTGTGAACATACGATCCCTTGATCCCTTTGCTTTTGCTTCTAGGTACCAACGGCTATTTTGATAGAGCCATAGTTAGATGTTTTCCGAATTTGTGCAACTAAATTGTTTTACATGAAGCCCAAACATGCTATTCCAATCTGGTGTTAGTTAGGGTACTCACTAATGAAGTTTGATACAGTGAGTGATGTCTTTTCTTTGCTGAATCTAAATGTACGTAATTTTGTTTGCACAATTATTCTTTGTGTGAATTTTTATTTTAGAATGTTTAGTAGATCAAGCTTTGATTAGGTCGTGATTCTTTCGTCATTTTGGTCAGCCAGTGTTTCTGTATGATTATTATTTGATTTTGAGATTAGCCTACGTGACATTAGCATTGTTCATATAGGGAAATAAAT
This sequence comes from Pleurodeles waltl, assembly GCF_031143425.1. Classification (NCBI taxonomy): domain Eukaryota; kingdom Metazoa; phylum Chordata; class Amphibia; order Caudata; family Salamandridae; genus Pleurodeles; species Pleurodeles waltl. The sequence goes on along the minus strand of NC_090437.1, from coordinate 712,163,547 downwards.
ATTCGAACTTTTACATAAAGGTATGGTTATTCATGACTGCAAAGTCATGGTGTGTGATAATTACAGACTCTTAGTGATTACTAATTTTATTGATTGTTATTGATTATTGATTTGCGTGTACAGGATATGGTGGGAACATCTTAAGTGTAGTCAAAAGGTTTATTGACCTATTCGTGCCCTCTGGTAAGTTTACTTATTTAGGTCAGATGCGCTAACAATACCAGACTGATCATATTTTCCAAAACACACAGTTTAACTTTTTAATGCATGTTATGGCATTATGTTTTAATTACACAATTTGTATTAATAATATTGGCACTCCAACATTATTGAATTAATATAATGTAATTATTGAATAATTAAATTTTTTACTCCACAAGCATCATTAATAATGTGTTTTAAGTATTATTCCCATAACTTATCATAATTGCCTCAGGACAAATCTTTTCCATGTGAAAAATAATGTGAGGTTGCACTGGTAATCATTTATATGGTCTTCAGTAGAACTCCCTAACTGAAAGCCTTTCTCACAAATGGGAGCTACGCAACCACAGAACTTAAGTGTTAGACCAAGCCCAGATGCTGTATCTGTACCTGTTACCATAGATCCGATTGTGCCATTGTTTGCACAAGTGAAAAACTGTGTGAAAGGACAGAGAGTCCTACTGCAGAATTCAGTGAGGGGAGGACGTAATGAGAATAGCCGTGTAGTTTCTCCTGTGGGACAGACCTTTGACAGATCTAGATTATTGCTAGACCTTAGCGCATTAGGAGTTCCTCCAGATACTGTGATAGGGCCAAACACTAGTCAGAGCCTGAAATTACTGACACTGCAGTCCCCGACTACAGTTGTACAACAGGTACCACCTGTACAGACTAACAACATTTTGTAGTAAGGTTTGACTGCCCAGCACTTGAATGAATGGCTAGACCAGCTGAATACCCCGCAGAGTGCCTCTAAGGGAGAGGAGTACTTGAACTGTACTAGACTAAGCATGAAAGTGGGTGAGCTCATTGAGGGAACTATGGGTGTGAACAGGCTAGAGTCCTACACAGAACCAGAGTTGAGATACCTGTGCCTGAAAATTACAAGGGAAGTGAGCAATGTGCATCATAATCTAACAAACCTGGCAAAGAAATACGGCACAGAAAAAGAGAAAATGACGAATTTGAAAAGACGTTACAGGTTAGCTTTTGAGGCTAAAGATTTTGAACACATGAGATCTGCCGGAATGAAAGCACACCTTAGGGAGTTACTTCTAAGTGCCCAGACCTAGGGAGCATTAGACAAGTGGGACGGCAGATGGGTAAAGAAAAGAGATAAGAGAAAAAGGGATTCCGCAGAGTTCACTGCAAATGTGCAGCAAGACAAGGATCCAGCGAAGATTTTACCAATGAGAGAGATTGTCGTTTACAAACGATTATCCCAGGTCGAGAGAGAAGCCAGTGGAATGACACCAGCAGACAGACAGGTTTGTGAAACTTGCAAAGTGCTTGTAGGAGGACTTGAACACTCTATTAGAGATAGCAGTCCCTGTTGGTCTGTGGATGGAGTGTAAGACGAGTGTTGATTGGTCGACAAAAGAACCAGAGAGAGATCATGTTACAGGTACGCCGTCTCCTGAAGTAATGAAATATTATTACAAGGTGAATTAATTCCTGAAAGTGAGAATTTCACCCAAAAACATTGACTGGCAGTGAATAAGCAGGACAGCTCAGGAAGCAAAAGAGTTGATACTTGCATACTACGAGAGATTGTTGCAGGCGTTCAAGCATTACAGTGGTACAGAGACAATTGAGCCGAAAGACATGATCCATTTTGTGTTCAGATTTGTGGAAGGATTGAGACCTGAAATCAGCCATATGATTAAGAGTAATTTGATTTGCTGGCAAGCAAAGCCGATTGATGAGGTATTGCAGTATGTCAAATAATGTTATGATGAGATTGAATTGAAGCAGAGAAAGCTGAAAGAGAAGGCGATGGTGATGCACATTAAAGCAGCACAAACAGGGATGCAGGGAGATTTTCCACAACAGCCACCACAGCAGCAGCAGGGAAACATGGTATTTCAGAATCAGATGAGAGGTAGAGGTCACTGAGGTAATGTAAACTGTGGTCCAGACATGAGTACTGTAGTGGTTCAGGATGATGTGCAGAGAATAAAAAAATCTTTGCCTTGTCACGCTTGGAGAGTGGTCGGACATTGGAAATGGGAGTGTCCGATGATGGTGCAGGAAGGTGTTGTTCAGCAAACTAATGACATCAACTTGTTTCAAAACACGAGAGGACCAAGAATGAGAGGTCATAATCCGAATTTTCAAAATATTGTGAATCAGATGTAGAATTTCCAAACCATGCACCAGGTGCAAGAGCCACATGTGCAAATGAAACAGTTGCAGCCAATGCAACAGAAGGTTTCCATGGTGCCTAGACAGCAAATTCAAATACCTCAAGCCCCAAAGGAACAGCAGCAGGTGATGCTTCCTTAACAGGTCACAGGTCACAGATCAGAGGTCCAACCAAAGTAATAAAACTGTACACCAATTCCCGTTACACAGTGAGAATGTAATAAACAATGACTGGATGAGTGGGATTTCGGATGAGGAGGCGTGTGTGCTTGCAACTTCCTTAGAAGTAGATCAGAAAGGTCTCTATGTGAAGGGAAACGTCATAGGTCACAGAGTTTCCTTCTTGGTTGACACAGGAGCTACGCGCTCTACAGTAGGAAATGCTGAAGTCCTGAATTTGCCCCTTTCAGGGAAGGCAATCCAGAAAGTAGGGGAAGCGAATCAGTATTTGACCAACCCAATTACAGATCCACTATAGGTTAAAATTGTCAACTTTCAGGGATTGCACAAACTCGTAGTCTGCAATTAAAGTCCGGTTTCCCTACTGGGAAGAGACTTGCTGTGTAAAACAAGGTGCTTGATTACTTGCTCAAATGATGGAATCGAGATACAGATGAATCGCGATGATGAGGATGACACAGCTCCAGAGACCGAGTGTGTAACCACAAATAAGGAATACTCGCTGATTGATTTTGTTTAGTGTTCGCAGTGAAGGAGCTTCACCCTGATTTACAGGGAATGGTTAAAGAGAAAGTGTGGGATCTGGCAGGGAAAGAGATAGGTCATTTGAGCCAGTTAAAGTTTCTGTAAAGCCGAATGCGATATTTCCCCAGATTCCCCAGTACCACATGCCACAAGATGTTCTTATGAAGGTCACCCAAATAATTGCAGAATTTGTGGAACTAGGGGCCGTATTTATACTTTTTGGCGCACAACTGCGTCAAAAAATTTAACGCCGGCTAACGCCATTCCAAAGCGCCATGCGGGCGCCTTATTTATGGAATGACGTTAGCCGGCGGAGCTGCCTGGTGTGCGTAAAAAAAAATGACTTACACCAGGCAGCGCCGGCGTAGGGGAAAATGGAGCTTGGGCGTCAAAAAATGGGGCAAGTCAGGCTGAGGCAAAATTTTCGCCTCAACCCGATTTGCGCCATTTTTTTTGACTCCCAACCCCCATTTAAATGACTCCTTTCTTAGCAAAGACAGGAGTCATGCCCCCTTGCCCAATGGCCATGCCCAGGGGACTTATTTCCCCTGGGCATGGTCATTGGGCATAGTGGCATGTAGGGGGGCACAAATCAGGCCCCCTTCTGCCACAAAAAAATAAAATAAAATTACTTAACGGAACTTACCTTAAGTTCCCTGGGATGGGTCCCTCCATCCTTGGGCGTCCTCCTGGGGTGGGCAAAGGTGGCAGGGGGTGTCCCTGGGGGCACGGGAGGGCACCTCTGGGCTCCTTCCGAGCCCACAGGTCCCTTAACGCCTGCCCTGACCAGGCGTTAAAAAATGACGCTAAAGCGGCTGGACGTCAATTTTTTTGACCCGCCCACTCCCGGGCGTCATTTTTGCCCAGGAGTGTAAATACGGCGCACATGCCTCGGAGTAATTTTTTAGACGGGAGCGCCTACCTTGCATATCATTAATGCAAGGAAGGTGTCCACGCTAAAAAATGACGCAAACTCCAAGATCTTTGGCGCTAGACGGGTCTGACGCCAAAGTATAAATATGGAGTTAGTTTTGCGTCGGATTTGCGTAAAAAAAAACAACGCAATTCCGGCGCAAACAGAGTATAAATATGCCCCTAGGTTTCCTGAAGGAAGTGTTGAACAGCCCATGTAATTCACCAATAATGGGATTGAAAATGCCCTGTTGGAATGTTCAAATTGTCCAGGATTTGAGAAAAATAAACGGCATTATGATCAAATGTTGCCCCATGGTACCTAATCCAGCTGTGATAATGTTTCAGATTCCATGTGATGCTGAGTGGTTCACTGTCAAAGACATGTCACAAGCTTTCTTTTCTGTGCCTCTTCATGAGGATAGCCAATTTCTCTTTTGTTTCAAGTTTTTAGATTGAGTTTACTTTTGGTGTCAAATTCCTCAAGGGTTTACAAAGTCACCTTCCATATTCAATCAGATCTTGAAAAAGAATTTGGAGTTGTTGGAATTGCCATTCCAATCGACCTTGGTGCAGGACATTGATGACTTGCTGATTGCGTCTTAAACAAGGGACGAGTGCAATTATGACATGATTGCCTTGCTGAACCATTTTGGAAAGAATAGCCATAAAGTATCTCCACTTAAATTGCAGTACTGTCAGAAAGAGGTGAAATATTTGGGTCACCAGATTAAGAAGGGATCAAGGAAGATATCCAGAGAAAGGATTCCAACAATTTTGTAGATGAATCCCCCGACCACACAGCGAGATGTGAGGATGTTTCTAGGGATGGTAGGCTACTGCCATCAATGGATTTGACAGTTTTTAGTCATTTCCAAGCCTTTGCAGAAGCTGACCTTCAAGGAGGTCACTGATCCCATAATGTTAGACCAGGCTTGCATTAAAGCGTTTTCTGTTCTGAGAAAGAGTCTGAGCAAAGCTCTGACTTTGGGTATGCATAAATACACTAAACCTTTCACATTGTTTTGTCATGAGCGTGATACATTTTCTTTGTCTGTCTTGACCCAGGTCCATTGAGGTGTAAACTACCCAGTAGCATATTTTTCAACTACTTTGGACCCCGTCGCAGCAGCTTTACCAGGCTGTTTGCATGCAGTTGCAGCGGTTGGACTGTGCCCACACACTGTGAAGACATTGTGATGGGACATCCTTTAACCATTATGGTCCCTCACTCTATTAAAATCCTACTTACGAAGATGAAAACCTAATACCTGACTAGTGCAAGATTGACCAGATGTGAGATGATTATTTTAGGGTCCCCAAATGTGTCATTGAAAAGATTTACAGTGCTGCACCCGGCAAACTTGTTGCCAAATGAAATTGTTGAAATTGAAAAGTTGGAAGACATTGAGCATGATTGTCTTGAAGTAACTGACTTGTGCACAGAACTGAGACCTGATATTAGAGACACGTGATTGGAAGAGAATGACCAAATTATCTTTGTTGATGGTTCTTGTCTAAGAGACAATACAGGGACAGTGAGAGCAGGATATTCTGTGTGCAGAATTAGAGATATCCTGGAATCGTCTTGGCTTTGAGGAGTGTATTCTGCACAAATAGCCCTCTGACAGCCCTTACTAGAGCTTGACACGTTTTTGCTCAGTTAAAAGTTACCATCTATATGGATAGCCAGTATGGATTTGGAATAGTCCATGATTTTGGTCAGTTGTGCTCACAGAGAGGTGGCATGACCTGTTCTGGTTCACCAGTGAGAAATGGTGAGAGAATTAAAGAATTGTGCAATGCTATCCAAATACCTGAAAAGATTGCTGTGGTGAAATGCAGTGCACATCTGAAATCGCAAGACTTTGTGCAAATGGGGACTGGATATGCGGATCAAGTAGCAAGGTTTTGTGCATTCAACTGCATACCGTTTAAAGATAAGTGGGAATTGTTACCTGAGGTAGATGAAACATGTCCAAGTTTTGTATTGAAATTAATGGATACATTGGAAGAATTTAAAACATTACAGAATAATGTTGACAGGGAGGAAAAACGTTCATGGAGCAAAATGAAATGTGTACAGAGAAAGAATGAACTGTGGGTTTCAGGAGAGGGTCAATTGGTTTTGCCAAATAGTCTGGTGTCTCAAATGGCTAAGTACAGTATTATTGTCAGACCTGTCAGCCTTAGGGTGGTCACCCCTAACTTTTTGCCTGCCTCCCTCCACTTTTTGGACACAGTTTTTTTCTGGTTTTTAGACTCTGCGCACTTTACCACTGCTAACCAGTGCTAATGTGCATATGCTCTCCCCCTTTAAACATGGTAACATTGGATCATACCCAATTGGACTAGTTAATGTACTTATACATCCCTAGTAGAGTGCACTATATGTGCCCAGGGCCTGTAGATTAAATGCTACCAGTGGGCCTGCAGCACTGATTGTGCCACCCACTTAAGTAGCCCCTTAACCTTGTCTCAGGCCTGCCATTGCAAGGCCTGTGTGTGCAGTTTCCCTGCCAATTCGACTTGGCATTTAAAAGTACTTGCCAAGCCTAAAACTACCCTTTTTCCTACATATAAGACACCCCTAAGGTATGCCCTTGGTAGCCCATAGGACAGGGTGCTGTGTAGGCAAAAGGCAGGACATGTACCTATGTAGTTTACATGTTATGGTAGTGTAAAACTCCTAAGTTCATTTTTACACTGCTGTGAGGCCTGCTCCCTTCACAGGCTAACATCGGGGCTGCCCTCATACATTGTTTGAGTGCTAGCTGCTGATCTGAAAGGAGTCGGAAGGTCATATTTAGTATGGCCAGAATGGTGATACAAAATCCTGCTGACTGGTGAAGTTTGATTTAATATTACTATTTTAGAAATGCCACTTTTAAAAAGTGAGCATTTCTCTGCACTTAAATCTTTCTGTGCCTTACAATCCACGTCTGCCTGGGTTTAGTTGACAGCTCCTTGTGCATTCAGTCAGACACACCCCAAACACAGGATACTCAGCCACACTTGTATACATCTGCATTTTGAATGGGTCTTCCTTGGCTGGGAGGGTGGAGGGCCTGCTATCACACAAAGGACTGCCATACCCCTTACTGGGACCCTGGCAGACAGGATTGAACTGAAAGAGGACTTGGTGCACTTCCAAGCCACTCTTTGAAGTCTCCCTCACTTCAAAGGCACACTTGGGTATATAAACAGGGCCTCTGCCCCTTCCAACCCAGACACTTCCTGGAGAAGAAACTTGTAACCAGAACCTGCATCCTGTCAAGATGAACTGCCTAGCTGCCTAAAGGACTCACCTGACTGCTTACTGTGAAGGACTGCTGCCTTGCTGTTGCCCTGCTGCCTTGCTGCTCTCTGCTGTGGTGAAGAAGTGCTCTCCAATGGCTTGGATAGAGCTTGCTTTCTGTTCCCTGAAGTCTCAGGACCAAAAAGACTTCATCTCTACAAGGAGGACTCCTTCTGCGGCGAAATCCGATGCACAGCCTGGCAGAAACGACGCACAGCCTGCACCGTGGTGAAAATTTCACCACATGCCGAACTGGAACAACGCAGCCTGACTTTGCAATGAGAAGATCGATGCAGCACCAGCATAGCAACTGGAAATTCGATGCACGGCGCACTGGATCAACGCATAGCTGAGCCGGAATGACACAGCCCGACCTCCAGAGAGGAATCGACGCAGCCCCTGCCATGGGGTAGAAAATTAGACGCAACGCCCACCAGATCGACACAGCTCCTGTGACTTCGTCCTGCCAGCACAGGAAATCCATGCATTGTCCCTGGGGCATCTGAAAACCTCGCAACACAAAGAGGATCCATGACCGAGTGCCGGAAATTGACGCACAGCTGTCCCTGCGTGGAAACTAAATGACGTATCACTGTGTGCGGCCCGAGAAGTCGACGTACACCCCGTTGTTTCCACGCTTCTCCTCCTCTGCGGTTCTTTGCAAAGATTTTTCATGCGAACCAGGTCCTTTGTGCTTAAAAGAGACTTTGGTTGCTTTTAAAAGACTTAAGATACTTTATATCCCTTTTCAGTGATATCTCTACTGTTAGAAATGAGGCCTTTGATTGACAGTCAGGTTAACCTCCTGTTCAATCAAGGAGCCTCACTCTAGTCAGGGTAAAAGAGAATCACCCTCAGCTAACCCCTGCTTACCCCCTTGGTAGCTTGGCAGAGCAGTAGGCTTAACTTCATAGTGCTAGGTGTAAAGTATTTGTACCAACACACAGAGTAACTTAATGAAAACACTACAAAATGACACAACACAGGCTTAGAAAAATAGGACTATTTAACTAAACAAAACAAGACCAAAACTACGTAAATCCACAATACACAAGTCAAGTTATCAATTAAAAAGCAAAAAGAGTCTTTATGTAGTTTAAAACACACACTAACACTGTTACCGTGAAAATTTACCTTGGGTGCGTCAAAAATAACCCCGCACGGGCGAGTGTGCGTCAAAAAGGGCTTGCGATACGTCGGTTTCACTCACGAGCAAGACCTTGCGTCATTTCTCCTTTCGTCGGGTCGGGGCGCTTAATTTCTCTCTCCACAGGGGAGTGATGCGTCGATCAGATCAGTACTCTCGGGCCCGGGCAGGCCTTGCGTTATTTTTACATGCCCAGCGGTCCTTGCATTGGAAATCCAGCCTCACGATGATCCAAAAACCACGCAGCGCAGGTTGCGATCTCACCAGCCTCCGTCAGTGATGCTGCGCGTCATTTCTCCAGCTCTGTGTGTCGATTCTTCGGCCACATTTCCGGCGAGCATTGATTTTCAGCCTCGCAGCCGGCGGCGCGCCCTTTCTTCAGCCGCAGATCAGAGTCGTGTCGATCTTTTCCCCGCACGGTGCTCTGTGCGTGGATTTCCTCCTCTTAGGCTGCCAGCTTCTCCTTTCAGTGTCCCAGGAACTCGATGGGCACCACAGGGCAGAGCAGGAGTCTCTCCAGAGACTCCAGCTGCTGGCAGAGAGAAGTCTTTGCTATCCCCGAGACTTCAAACAACAGGAGGCAAGCTCTAAATCAATCCCTTGGAGATTTCTTCTCAAGATGAAAGGCACACAAAGTCCAGTCTTTGCCCTCTTACTCTGTCAGAAGCAGCAACTGCAGGATAGCTCCACAAAGAACATTCACAGGCAGGGAAGCTCTTCTTCCTCAGCTCTTCAGCTCAGCTCTTCTCCAGCAAAGGTTCCTCTTGGTTTCCAGAAGTGTTCTAAAGTCTGTGGTTTTGGGTGCCCTTCTTATACCCAATTTCTCCTTTGAAGTAGGCCTACGTCAAAGTAGAGTCTCTTGTGAATGTGAAATCCTGCCTTTCCCAGGCCAGGCGACCAGACACTCACCAGGGGGTTGGAGACTGCATTGTGTGAGGGTAGGCACAGCCCTTTCAGGTTTGAGTGACCACTCCTCCCCTCTCTCCTAGCACAGATGGCTCATCAGGATATGCAGGCTACACCCCGGCTCCCTTTGTGTCACTGTCTAGTGTGAGGTGCAACCAGCCCAACTGTCAAACTGACCCAGACAGGGAATCCACAAACAGGCAGAGTCACAGAAATGGTATAAGCAAGAAAATGCTCACTTTCTAAATGTGGAATTTTCAAACACACAATCTTAAAATCAATTTTACTAAAAGATGTATTTTTAAATTGTGAGCTCAGAGACCCCAAACTCCACATGTCCATCTCCTCCCAAAGGGAATCTACTCTATAATCAGATTTAAAGGTAGCCCCTAGGTTAACCTATGAGAGGGACAGGCTTTGCAACAGTGAAAAAAGAATTTAGCAATATTTCACTGTCAGGACATGTAAAACACATTACCAAATGTCCTACCTTAACCATACTCTGCAACCTTCCCTTGGGGCTACCTAGGGCCTACCTTTGGGGTGCCTTACATGCAAGAAAAGGGAAGGTTTAGCCCTGGCAAGTGGGTACACTTGCCAAGTCGAATTTACAGTTACAACTGCACACTCAGACACTGCAATACCAGGTCTGAGACATGATTACAGAGCTACTTATGTGGGTGGCACAACCAGTGCTGCAGGCCCACTAGTAGCATTTGATTTACAGGCCCTTGCACCTCTAGTGCACTTTACTAGGGACTTACTAGTGAATCAAATATGTCCATCATGGATAAGCCAATTACATGCACATTTTGTGAAGGAGCACTTGCACTGTAGCACTGGTTAGCAGTGGTAAAGTGCCTAGAGTAACAAAAACAGTAAAATCAGAGTCCAGCACACATCAACCACCTGGGGAACAGAGGCAAAAAGTTAAGGGAGACCACGGCAAGGATTAAAAGTCTAACATCTACATTTACTTATTGCATCTTTCATCGTTTTGACCTGCATTTATCCAGATAAATATTATATATTTTTCTAAACACTGTGTGGTGTATTTTTGTGGTGCTATATGGTGTTGTTGTATGATTTATTGCACAAATAATTTGCATATTGCCTTCTAAGTTAAGCCTGACTGCTCAGTGCCAAGCCACCAGAGGGTGGGCAGAGGATAATTTGGATTGTGTGTGACTTACCCTTACTAGAGTGAGGGTCCTTGCCTGGACAGGGTGTAACCTGACTGCCAACCAAAGACCCCATTATTATCATAGTGAAGCACATGTTGGGAGGGATGCCATGATCTGTTTATTCAAGCACAATTGGTTCAACCCAAGGTTTAGACAGGTTGCTGTAGCAGTTTGCCATGGTTGCGTCATTTGCCAACAAATTAACGCGGGAAAAGAGACAGTGGTTATTTGAGCCACATTAGAAGAGGATGAGGTCCATTTAGCAGAATGCAAATGGATTTTATTGAGATGCCTGTGTGTGGAGGTTTGAGATACGTGTTGGTGATTGATTGCATCTTTGGTCACTGGACTGAAGCATACCCTACACAAGGAAATGGCAGCCTCACAGTAGCAAATCTGCTGCTTAGGGAACTGATACCACTTTTTGGGTTTCCGATCTCTTTAGAATCAGATAGGGGAAGTCACTTCAACAATGAAGTAATTAAATTGCTGTGTGCAGCATTGAACATTGAGCAGAAGTTGCCTTGTAGTTACTGCCCTGAAGCATCAGGACTAGTGAAACAGATGAATGGTGCCTTGAAGTCAAGAGGTGCAAAGATGTGTGCGTCAATGAATCTAAAATGGCCTGATGCACTGCCTTTAGTTCTGATGACAATGAGAAACACACACAACAGGAAGACAGGATTGTCACCGCATGAGATCCTCATTAGCCGAGCCATGAGGTTGCCAGCGGCACCGGCAAATGCACTTGTCAAAAATACAGATGATATAGTGTTGGACTACTACAAGAGTCTGAGTGATGTAGTTCACTCTTTCTCTCAGCAGGTGGAAGCCACCACACTGCCACCGATCCATGACCCAGGGCACAACCTGAGAGCCGGTGACTGGGTTGTGGTCCAGAAACACGTGCGGAAGTCGTGTTTGGAGCCTCACTGGAAAGGACCATTCCAGGTAGTTCTGACTACTACCACAGCTATGAAGTGTGCTGGAGTTCCGAACTTTAAAAAGACAAATGGAGCAGTTGCCAGACCCTGAGGGGAAAGGAGTTGAGGCGCATCAAAGCCATTGTGATCTGACTCCTCCCGAACTAGTTGTAGGTCCGTCAAGAGAAAACACGGCAGAGCAAGAAGAAGTTTCAAGTTCACCACTGAAAAGAGTATTGACCAAGAATCCACTGAAAGGAGGCAAGTGGCCGGAGTCATAAGCAAAGAGAAAGGAAGCTGTTGTTGAAACAACAATCGAAGAAGTAGATACGACAAGAAGAGAGGATATGAGTGAAGGAGAATTGAACGGAGATCGAAAGTTGAAAAGAAAGAGAATAGCAATTCGAAGGTACGCAGGTCCTCAATGGGCGCATGCAACTACAAGTGAATGACAGAAATAATTTTTGTCTTTTTGTTTTGATCAAGACTTTCCAGGTCAATATTTTGGCAATTGAAGGAAGCTGATGAACTGAACTGTTAAAACAATTTGGGAAAAAGTGCTGAGAGAAAAGACTCTGTTGAAAGTAACTGGAAAATACTTTGATAATCTGATTTGACCTTTTGAAACCTGATTTTGACATGCTGCTAACCAAATATGACAAGCTGCTAAACCGATTTTTGACAAAGGATCCTGGAAGTGAAACTGAGAGCTGTAAATAACTGCTTATAGAAGATTTTTGTTTTGTTTTGATTTTTGCTGCATTTTTCTAAAGTTTTATCTTCTACTTTCTGATTCTTTACAGATCATGAGTAACATTAGGCAGCAGGGTAGAAAGAATAGGTGCTGTAAATATATGAGTGTTGGTTTGGCAATTGCGTGTGGAATGTTGTTTGTGAAATTGATTGTGGGTATGACAGTTCTTGACAAAAGGGAAGTCAACCATACTTCAGCTTTAGAGACTACTTCATTAATGGCAATAGAGAAGTTTAGGTTAGATGGGAAGTATCTGCATGTAGGTAGTAATGCCCAAGGGGAACTTTCTTCTAATGTCTTCTATCGCTTGCTGAGTGAGTATGTTGAGACGATGGATGCGAAGAATTGTTTTGTGTGTACTCAGATTCCTTCACCAGTCGAAGGAGTTACCTATCATAGTTTGTCTCTCACTTAGGGGATAAGTTGTAGTCTGTTACTAACAAGATTCTATAACCAGGAATACATCCAGTACTTCTTCTCCCACCACAATGTGGTGTTTTCGTTAGTCCCCATATTTAGGTATCTGAGTAGAGTAGCTAAGGATACTGACATAGTATTAGTTAGAGGTTTTCTTTGAGCCTACATTGCCTTTTGGCACAGATTACGCTCACAGGAATAGCCTGACATGCTTGCTTAAACCTTTAGAAAAGAGCTTCTTAGATCACACAGATGACAGGAGGAACACATTGAAGGAGAAATTAGAGAAGGGCTTAGAGAAAAGGACTTTCACAAATGATTATGCTTATAGTGCAATAAAAACACAAGAGACATTAGATTCAGATGCGCAACACATAGGGAAGCTTTGTGTATAGGCCTAAATCTTGCACTGACACTTTATTTGTGGGAACGAGTGAATGTAGACATGTGACAGGATCCAGCGAATCCTGGGATATATTACATCTGTGGCCCTAATGCTTATTACCATCTTCCAAGAGGATGGTATGGTACTTGTTACTTGGGGATAGTTTTCCCAAAGATTTTTCAACTTGAAGGCTTAAGAAATTTCTGAAAGTGACTGAGTTACATCATATTAGAGAGAGGAGAGAGTCTCATTCTGGTATAGAGGAGAGATATATTTGGAGCAATAATTCCTTAGGAGATCTAACTTATCCTGACTGCACTGAGGAGAAGACACCATTTGCCCGTTTTCGTTTGTCATACCGTCTTGAGAAGAGACATGCTTAACTTTATTGATTTGAAAGATTTTGCCTTTTCTAAACTTTGATGATGAATCCTGATGCCTTTCTGACCAGACAGATGTCCTGAGGACGAAGGCTGTCACAGCTTGCTGATCCAAACTGAGGATATGTATATTGACTAAGATGTTGTTTACTTTGTCTATTTGCTTTTGTTTCTAGGTACCAACTGCTATTTAGATAGAGCCATAGTTAGATGTTTTCCAAATTTGTGTAACTAAATTGTTTTGCATGAAGCCCAAACATGCTATTATAATCTACTGTTTGTTAGGGTCCTCACTAATGAAGTTCGATGAGAGTAACATGTGATGTCTTTTCTTGCTAAATCTAAATGTACGTAATATCGTTTGCGCAGTTATTCTTTTTGTTAATTTGCACTGTTATTTTAGAATGTTTGGTAGCCCAAGCTTTGATTAGATTGTGACTCTTTCATTGTTTTGGTCAGCCAGTGTTGTTTCTGTATGTTCATCCGTTGATTTTGAGATTGACCTATGTGACATTAACGTTGTTAATATAGGGAAAGAAATATTGTAACTTTCACATAAAGGTGTGGTTATTCATGACTGCAAGGTCATGGTTTGTGACAATTACCAACTGTTGGAAAATGGGTTATTGGTAAGGGCTGGTAGGTACCTACACCTAGCAACAAGCCACTAACCTCCACCTAGGTACAGTTAGGTCTCAGTAAATTAATCCCAGCTCAACCCTTGGTAGCTTGGCAACGAGCGTCAAGGCTTAACTTAGGAGACAAAGTGTAAAGCATTCAAATATCACAAAACAGTAATCAAATAAAACACAGGAAACAGTTTAAAAATCCAAAACCAATTTATAAAAATAGTTTATATTTTTATCTTTAAAATGACACAAAAATGATTAAAATCGGTTCAGGGGAACAGGAGATATGAATTTTTAAAGAATTATTATTTTTCTAGCGCTTAGAAACAAAAAGTGCCAATCGGGTCATCTGGTTGCACCAGGACCGGGGCAAAGTCAAAGTTTCAGACCGACCGCAATGGAGCCCTGCTCGGCTACAAGTCGCGGGAGGCCTCGGTTAAAAAGTTACCTTCTGACTTAGGCCCGTATTTATACTTTTTTTAGCGCCGCATTTGCGCCGCTTTTTGGCGCAAAACGGCGCAAACCTACAAAATACAATGGTATTTTGCAAGTTTGCGCCGTTTTTGCGTCAAAAAACGACGCAAATGCGGCGCAAAAAAAGTAGAAATACGGGCCTTAGTCTTTATTTTGAAGTTTTTCTTCACCGGGACGAACCTGCCAGTTGAATCCGACCTCCTGGAGCCCTTGTCCGGATACGCGATGTGGGTTTCCTCGGTGGTGATTTTTACCTTCGGACTTAGTCGTTTTTTCGAGATGAAAATCCTTCAACCGGGGTAAACCTGGATCTTGATCCGACATCCGTGGAGCCCTTCTCAGATACGATGGCTGGGAGGTCCCGGTCAACTTTTTACCTTCGGACTTAGTCTCTTTTTCGGATGTTTTTCTTTACCGGGACGAACCACGAAGTCAGGCCGGGTCGCGGTTGAGGCAAGCCGGCTAGAATTTCCGCGGCGGGTCGGTCCCTCTCTGGAGCTTTTTTACAAAATTTGTCAAATCTTCTCCAAACTTCTGGGGCTTCACCCAGATGTTCTTTTAAGGTTCTTTTGGGGTCCACAGCTCACCCCAAGGGTCCAGAAGTTCTGTGATGGTCCTTGGGGGGTGCGGACTTCAACTCCCAGAATGCACCTGGCGCAAACTCCTTTTTGGCCACTGGACAGTGGTCAGCTGGTCGCTTTCTTCAGGAGTTGGTGCAGGGGACTCTGGTTAGCAATTTTTCACCTGTAGCAAACAGGGAGTCCCTCCTTGAACCAGTTAAAGCCAGGCAAAGTCCTTCTTGTGGTGAAGCCCAAGTGTGCAGCTGGTGCAGTCCTTCTGAGTGCAGGTTCCAGGTGCAGGCCAGGGGTCCAGCAGGGCAGTCCTTCTTCTCCTTTAGTCCATTTCTTGTTGAAATCTGGTAGGGATCTGAGGTGTGGGGGCAGGTCTGCCAGTTTTATCCTTGCTCCTGGGTGAAAAGCAGGGGGGCCCTGGTTCTCCAATCAGGGACAGGGTCGTCCCCCTGTGATGACCACTTCCTGGGAAGTGTGGCAAAAATCCATCCCAGAAGGCAACAGTCTCTAAAAATCCAACGTGGATGAATATGATTTTTGGAGGTTACATCTGGCTGAGCCCACCCACTGGTGTGGCTAAAAATCATAAACACACCCCTCTCCTGCCCTCTCCTAATCTAATCAAGGGGGCACCTAATTGTCTGGGGTTGCAGGATGTGGGGGTGTTGCTGGGTGCTCCAAATGTCCTTCTCTGCCTTTGAAGACCAGTTTGGCAGCCCTCCCCCTTCCTGCCTCACCATCTGCTGAGGGGAGATTCTCTCCCCCAAGCACATTCCTTTGTGTGAAGCCAGGCCACTTCACACCTCATCAAGGCAGCCTGGCAGAAGCTGCTGCAGGCTGGCCAATCAGAGCACAGCAGCAAAAACAATGCAGAGCTGAAATTGGCAACTTTTTAGGTAAAGTCTAAACTTTTTACCTGAACAAGTTATATTAAATCCAACAACTGGAAGTTGTGGGATTTATTACAACAATTAATTTGATACCAAATTCTTGGTATGTAACATTTAAGGAGACTTTAAAATTTAAAATAAAGTCTGCCCATTCTAGCCTATGAAGGCCATTTACTTCAATGAGGCAAAAACGAATTTGGCTGTTTTTACCTCACCAGGGCTTATAAATCTATTTTTATAAAGTCCCTGCTTATAGTTACATGGCACCCAGCCCTAGGGGCACATAGGGCACACCTTAGGGGTGACTTATATGTAAAAATAAGGTAGTTTAAGACTTTGGAAGTACCTTTAATTCCAAAGTCGAATTTGCATATAACTTTAATTTAACCACTTCGCTGCCAGGCCTTTTCCCCCTCCTGTGCCAGGCCTTTTTTTGCCTATTTGGGGCAGTTCGCGCTTAGGCCCTCATAACTTTTTGTCCACATAAGCTAACCAAGCCAAATTTGCGTCCTTTTTTTCCAACATCCTAGCGATTCTAAAGGTACCCAGACTTTGTGGGTTCCCCTGAAGGAGGCCAAGAAATTGGCCAAAATACAGTGAAAATTTCGTTTTTTTCAAAAAAATTGGAAAAAGGGGCTGCAGAAGAAGGCTTGTGGTTTTTCCCCTGAAAATGGCATCAACAAAGGGTTTGCGGTGCTAAACTCAGCAGCTTCCCAGCTTTCAGGAACAGGCAGACTTGAATCCGAAAACCCAATTTTTCAACACAATTTTGGCATTTTACTGGGGCATACCCCATTTGTGCAATTTTTTGTGCTTTCAGCCTCCTTCCAGTCAGTGACCGGAATGGTCATGAAACCAATGCTGGATCCCAGAAACCTAAACATTTCTGAAAAGTAGACAAAATTCTGAATTCAGCAAGGGGTCATTTGTGTAGATCCTACAAGGGTTTCCTACAGAAAATAACAGCTGAAAAAGAAAAATATTGAAATTGAGGTGAAAAAAACATCAATTTTTCTCTACTTTTTACTCTGTAACTTTTCCCTGCAATGTCAGATTATCGAAAGCAATATACCGTTACGTCTGCTGGACTCCTCTGGTTGCGGGGATATATAGGGTTTGTAGGTTCATCAAGAACCCGAGGAACCCAGAGCCAATAAATGAGCTGCACCCTGCAGTGCGTTTTCATTCTATACCGGGTATACAGTAATTCATTTGCTGAAATATAAGGAGTAAAAAATAGCTATCAAGAAAACCTTTGCATTTCCAAAAAGGGCACAAGATAAGGTGTTGAGGAGCAGTGGTTATTTGCACATCTCTGAATTCCGGGGTGACCATAGTAGCACGTGAATTACATGGAATTTCTCAAATAGATGTCTTTTTTACACACACCCCTATATTTGGAAGGAATAAATGTAGAGAAAGACAAGGGGCAATAACACTTGTTTTGCTATTCTATGTTCCCCCAAGTCTCCCGATAAAAATGATACCTCACTTGTTTGGGTAGGCCTAGCGCCCGCGACAGGATATGCCCCAAAACACAACGTGGACACATCACAGAAAACAGAGCTGTTTTTAGCAAAGTGACTACCTGTAGATTTTGGCCTCTAGCTCAGCCGGCACCTAAGGAAACCTACCAAACCTGTGCATTTCTGAAAACTAGAGACCTAGGGGAATCCAAGGAGGGGTGACTTGTGTGGCTCGGACCAGGTTCTGTTACCCAGAATCCTTTGCAAACCTCAAAATTTGGCTAAAAAAACACATGTTCCTCACATTTCTGTGGCAGAAAGTTCTGGAATCTGAGAGGAGCGACAAATTTCCTTCCACCCAGCATTCCTCCACGTCTCCCGATAAAAATGATACCTCACTTGTGTGGGTAGGCCTAGCGCCCGCGACAGGATATGCCCCAAAACACAACCTGGACACATCACAGAAAACAGAGCTGTTTTTAGCATAGTGACTACCTGTAGATTTTGGCCTCTAGCTCAGCCGCCACCTAGGGAAACCTACCAAACCTGTGCATTTCTGAAAACTAGAGACCTAGGGGAATCCAAGGAGGGGTGACTTGTGTGGCTCGGACCAGGTTCGGTTACCCAGAATCCTTTGCAAACCTCAAAATTTGGCTAAAAAAACACATGTTCCTCACATTTCTGTGGCAGAAAGTTCTGGAATCTGAGAG
The DNA here is from genome assembly GCF_031143425.1 of Pleurodeles waltl. NCBI lineage: Eukaryota > Metazoa > Chordata > Amphibia > Caudata > Salamandridae > Pleurodeles > Pleurodeles waltl. The sequence goes on along the minus strand of NC_090437.1, from coordinate 712,145,446 downwards.
GAGCCACAAATTTCCTTCCACCTAGCGTTCCCCCACGTATCCCGATAAAAATGATACCTCACTTGTGTGGGTAGGCCTAGCGCCCGCGACAGGATATGCCCCAAAACACAACGTGGACATATCACAGAAAACAGAGCTGTTTTTAGCAAAGTGACTACCTGTAGATTTTGGCCTCTAGCTCAGCCGCCACCTAGGGAAACCTACCAAACCTGTGCATTTCTGAAAACTAGAGACCTAGGGGGATCCAAGGAGGGGTGACTTGCGGGGCTCGGACCAGGTTCTGTTACCCAGAATCCTTTGCAAACCTCAAAATTTGGCTAAAAAAACACATGTTCCTCACATTTCTGTGGCAGAAAGTTCTGGAATCTGAGAGGAGCCACAAATTTCCTTCCACCCAGCGTTCCCCCATGTCTCCCGATAAAAATGATACCTCACTTGTGTGGGTAGGCCTAGCGCCCGCGACAGGATATGCCCCAAAACACAACGTGGACATATCACAGAAAACAGAGCTGTTTTTAGCAAAGTGACTACCTGTAGATTTTGGCCTCTAGCTCAGCCGCCACCTAGGGAAACCTACCAAACCTATGCATTTCTGAAAACTAGAGACCTAGGGGAATCCAAGGAGGGGGACTTGTGTGGCTCGGACGAGGTTCTGTTACCCAGAATCCTTTGCAAACCTCAAAATTTGGCTAAAAAAACACATGTTCCTCACATTTCTGTGGCAGAAAGTTCTGGAATCTGAGAGGAGCTACAAATTTCCTTCCACCCAGTGTTCCCCCAAGTCTCCCGATAAAAATGATACCTCACTTGCGTGGGTAGGCCTAGCGCCGGCGACAGGAAACACCCCAAAGCGCAACGTGGACACATCCTAAATTTTGGAAAAAAACAGAGGTGTTTTTTGCGAAGTGCCTACCTGTAGATTTTGGCCTCTAGCTCAGCCGGCACCTAGGGAAACCTACCAAACCTTTGCATTTCTGAAAACTAGAGACCTAGGGGAATCCAAGGAGGGGTGACTTGCGGGGCTCGGACCAGGTTCTGTTACCCAGAATCCTTTGCAAACCTCAAAATTTGGCTAAAAAAACACATGTTCCTCACATTTCTGTGGCAGAAAGTTCTGGAATCTGAGAGGAGCTACAAATTTCCTTCCACCCAGCGTTCCCCCACGTCTCCCGATAAAAATGATACCTCACTTGTGTGGGTAGGCCTAGCGCCCGCGACAGGATATGCCCCAAAACACAACGTGGACATATCACAGAAAACAGAGCTGTTTTTAGCAAAGTGCCTACCTGTAGATTTTGGCCTCTAGCTCAGCCGCCACCTAGGGAAACCTACCAAACCTGTGCATTTCTGAAAACTAGAGACCTAGGGGAATCCAAGGAGGGGTGACTTGCGGGGCTCGGACCAGGTTCTGTTACCCAGAATCCTTTGCAAACCTCAAAATTTGGCTAAAAAAACACATGTTCCTCACATTTCTGTGGCAGAAAGTTCTGGAATCTGAGAGGAGCTACAAATTTCCTTCCACCCAGCGTTCCCCCACGTCTCCCGATAAAAATGATACCTCACTTGTGTGGGTAGGCCTAGCGCCCGCGACAGGATATGCCCCAAAACACAACGTGGACATATCACAGAAAACAGAGCTGTTTTTAGCAAAGTGACTACCTGTAGATTTTGGCCTCTAGCTCAGCCGCCACCTAGGGAAACCTACCAAACCTGTGCATTTCTGAAAACTAGAGACCTAGGGGGATCCAAGGAGGGGTGACTTGCGGGGCTCGGACCAGGTTCTGTTACCCAGAATCCTTTGCAAACCTCAAAATTTGGCTAAAAAAACACATGTTCCTCACATTTCTGTGGCAGAAAGTTCTGGAATCTGAGAGGAGCCACAAATTTCCTTCCACCCAGCCTTCCCCCACGTCTCCCGATAAAAATGATACCTCACTTGTGTGGGTAGGCCTAGCGCCCGCGACAGGATATGCCCCAAAACACAACGTGGACATATCACAGAAAACAGAGCTGTTTTTAGCAAAGTGACTACCTGTAGATTTTGGCCTCTAGCTCAGCCGCCACCTAGGGAAACCTACCAAACCTGTGCATTTCTGAAAACTAGAGACCTAGGGGGATCCAAGGAGGGGTGACTTGCGGGGCTCGGACCAGGTTCTGTTACCCAGAATCCTTTGCAAACCTCAAAATTTGGCTAAAAAAACACATGTTCCTCACATTTCTGTGGCAGAAAGTTCTGGAATCTGAGAGGAGCCACAAATTTCCTTCCACCCAGCGTTCCTCCACGTCTCCCGATAAAAATGATACCTCACTTGTGTGGGTAGGCCTAGCGCCCGCGACAGGATATGCCCCAAAACACAACGTGGACATATCACAGAAAACAGAGCTGTTTTTAGCAAAGTGACTACCTGTAGATTTTGGCCTCTAGCTCAGCCGCCACCTAGGGAAACCTACCAAACCTTTGCATTTCTGAAAACTAGAGACCTAGGGGGATCCAAGGAGGGGTGACTTGCGGGGCTCGGACCAGGTTCTGTTACCCAGAATCCTTTGCAAACCTCAAAATTTGGCTAAAAAAACACATGTTCCTCACATTTCTGTGGCAGAAAGTTCTGGAATCTGAGAGGAGCCACAAATTTCCTTCCACCCAGCGTTCCCCCACGTCTCCCGATAAAAATGATACCTCACTTGTGTGGGTAGGCCTAGCGCCCGCGACAGGATATGCCCCAAAACACAACGTGGACATATCACAGAAAACAGAGCTGTTTTTAGCAAAGTGACTACCTGTAGATTTTGGCCTCTAGCTCAGCCGCCACCTAGGGAAACCTACCAAACCTGTGCATTTCTGAAAACTAGAGACCTAGGGGGATCCAAGGAGGGGTGACTTGCGGGGCTCGGACCAGGTTCTGTTACCCAGAATCCTTTGCAAACCTCAAAATTTGGCTAAAAAAACACATGTTCCTCACATTTCTGTGGCAGAAAGTTCTGGAATCTGATAGGAGCCACAAATTTCCTTCCACCCAGCGTTCCCCCAAGTCTCCCGATAAAAATGATACCTCACTTGTGTGGGTGGCCCAGGTGCCTGCAACATAATAAGGCCCAAAACCTGAAGGGATAGAAGGGATAGCACAGCAAGTTTATATGGGCATATTCTTTTATACATCTTTAGACGGACTCTGCTTTGGGGACCCACATAAGTGAGGTGTCATTTTACTTGGGAGACTGAGGGGAAAACTGGGGAGTAGGAATTTTGTGCTGGAGCGGTGATCCTACTAAGAAAAATCAGGAAAATATGCTTTTTTATGCAAATTGTGAGGTTTACAGAGGAGTCTGGGTAAGAAAATGTTGGGGGAGCCACACAAGCCACACCTCCCTAGACTCCTTGGGGTGCCTAGTTTTAAAAAGTTTCTGGGTTTTGTAGGTTTCCCTACATGACGGCCGCACCCAGGACCAAAAACATAGGTGGGCCCTCCCCCCCCAAACACAGGTATTTTTGGAATATATCACTTTGATGTGTGCACATACGTCTGTGATGTGCCAAACACTAAAATTGTGAAAAGAAACACACTTAGGTTATGTGAAGAAGACCCCTCACCCACCAACCAAGTTGGTGGCATGCTTCATCATCGGGGTCCCACCTGAGGCACCTAGCGTGTCTCAAGTGTGCTGCGACGCCTGATTACAGCGGAGCAGGTTTTGTCATTTGTACCACACATACTGGTTGGATTTGGCACGAGGGTGAGTGATGGTTCAGTAGATCAAATTTTATTAACAAGAGATTTCACAAAAGTGAAATGCACTGGTAATAACTGAAAGGCCAAAAAACTGAACCAATGACTCACAGCTCGTGAGCTGTAAAGCCACGACAAGGCACCAACCGCTTTACAGTCCATTCACACACCTTTCATACATGACATGCACTAGACCATTCACGCCGCCAGCCACGGGCCCAGCACATTACAAGACTCGCATCCACAGACAGCGCCAGTCAAGGGCCCATCACTTTCATACGCCCACATGCCTGATACAGCAATCACACCAGCTGATGAGTGTGTGGACTGGCGTTTGGCCGGCACTGCCAGCCAAGCGCCACACTACCAGCCAAGCGCCACCCCACCCACACCACCAGCCAAGCGCCACCCCACACACACCGCCAGCCCAGCGCCACCCCACAAACACCGCCAGCCAAGCGCCACCCCACACACACCGCCAGCCAAGCGCCACCCCACACACACCGCCAGCCAAGCGCCACCACACCCACGCCGCCAGCCAAGCGCCACTCTACACATGCCATCCCCTTTTTTTTGTTTTTAAACAACAAAGAAACCACTAATCATAAATTAGTACAAAACTACAAACACAAAAGCTCTAACTGAATACATGACTAATGCCAACCGTGAAACCGAACATATAAAAATATAAAACACCAGTTTACGCTCACGGAATTTCCCAATAATTCTTCTGTGTGTGGTAGCTCCTGAAACAGCCACCCACACACAGCCCAGGCTTTGAAGGACAATCAGGGCAGTACATCCTAGTCTCCTTCCTGATACCTCTTCGAGCACAGACTCTACATCTCTTAGCAGGAAAGTTTTTTTTGGCCGTGGGAGGAATGTGCTCAGCAAAGTGACGATCTTTCAATCTAGCCACATCCTCCACCACTGCTTCTCTAGGAACTCTTGCCTGTTCCAGCACAACAAGGCTAGCTATGATAGACTCCTGAAATTTCACAAATGTCATCCTTGACTCTGGAGAACTATCCTTAAACACAACAAAAGCATTAAAAGTTGCCAAGTGGAACAAGTGAAGCGCTAATTTCTTATACCACACATAAGACTTACGAGCAGCAGTGTAAGGTTCTAACCTCTGATCTACTCTATCAACACCACCCATGTGCTTATTATAGTCTAAGATGCACACAGGTTTGCGCACTTCGGCAACCTGACCCCAAACAGCCACAGGTGAAGTACTCTCATCATGGATGGTGCTTAGCATGTATACATCCCTCTTGTCTACAAATTTCAGAGCTAGCAGGTCATCATTCCGCAAGGCACTGCACTGTCCCTTCTCAAGTTTTTTACAGACAAGCTCTTTTGGATAGCCTTTCCGATTAGAGCGGATTGTGCCACAAGCAACAGTGTCCACTCTGAACAACTCCTTGAACAACCGAACTCCAGTGTAGAAGTTATCTACATATAAATGGTGACCTTTGTTAAACAGTCATCTACCAAGTTCCCACACAATTTTCTCACTAACTCCAAAAGTGGGAGGACAACCAGGGGGGTCAATATTGGAATCCCTACCAGTGTAGACCCGGAAATTATAAACATATCCTGTACTACTTTCTGACAGCATATACAATTTAATTCCATACCATGCCCTCTTGCTAGGAATGTACTGCCTAAAAACCAAACGACCCTTGAACAGGACCAAAGACTCATCTACAGATATTTCTTTCCCTGGAACATAGATCTCTGAAAACCGATCTACCAAATGATCAAGGACAGGTCTAATCTTAAAAAGACGGTCAGAATCAGGATGATCTCGTGGCAAGGCTAAAGCATTATCTACAAAATGCAACATCCGAAGAAGAAGCTCATACCGGTTACGACTCATGATGGCAGGAAATATAGCAGTTGCCATCAAGGGACTAGTAGACCAATATGAAGACAGCAACGGCTTCCTTATCAGCCCCATCAAAAAAGTTAAACCCAAGAACTTTTTCAACTCTTCCAGATTTGTGGGAATCCACCGGCTAGCTCTAGAGTGTGGCCTAAGTCTGGCAGCGTTGTCCCTCAAAAACTGCTCTGCATACAAATTAGTCTGCTCAACAATCTCTTCCAAAAATATATCGTCCATAAACAACTCAAAAAAGTTGACGGGCAAAAAGTTTTCCGTATTAACTCGACACCCTGGAAAACCAGTAAACGCAGGCAACTGTGGCTGCTCCATGTTTGGTGCAACCCATGCGTCAGGTCTTCCAATGGGAAGCCTTTCAGCCGCTGGCTCCTGCACCATTGGCACATCACTGTCCTCCTCGAAAACAGGCCCTTCATCAGCACTGAGAGTGGCTTCATCATCAGATGATTCATCTCTGACAGAAAATTCACTTCCAGAATCCTGCACTTCCTCCTCTGCCTCAGATGCAGAGTCAGTCTCATATTCATGGTCAGAAGATGACTCAAAAAGCACACTAACAACCTGCTGAGCGGTCATCCTACGGCTGGCCATGATCCTTCCTACTAAAATTAACTGGACAAATACACCACCAACAACCAGCACTGTGTAAGATAAGTAACAAAGTATAGGTTTATCACTAAGAATTATAAACTCAAAAACTATACTGCTCACTTGCCTGAAAAAGCTTGACTCACCAGCAACTACTCTGCACAGCCACAGCAATCACCAACGATATCCCACTAAAAAGAGAAAAAAAAAAGCAAATTAGACATAAGACAACACAATAATCATTGTGCATAACTCTAAGGACAATTTCACACACAATCCTGCATTCAGTACACCACCTACAAACATGTCATTCATGCATTGCAACAATACTCACTTGGAGTAAATTTATTTACTTACCTAAAACATGCAACTACGCAAACCGCAGGACAACTACTGCCAAAACTGCAACAAGCCACAGCAAAGTCAGCAAAAGCTTTGAACTAAAACAAAAAGGAGAAAAACTGTTATTATCATAAAAGCAAATACTTCGCCAGTTGACAAACACTCCGCCACTAACCATTTTTTCATTTTCCTGTGTCTAGTCTTCTCTGCTTGGGGGAAGATGGGCCTAAAAAAAAATAGGCCAATCTACCCCCAAGGGGAGGGGGCAGAAATCGCCCAGATTACATTGCACCCTTTGGGGGGGGGCGACCCTTGCCCAAGGTGCCACACCCCCACACAAAGCACACACACACATACATAGTATCCCTGGCGCTATGGGGATTCTGCCCCCCTTGGGGACAGAAAGGCCTAAAAAATAGGCATATCTGCCCCCTAGGGGGGCAGAACTGCCCAAAAATACATGTGGGCCCCTGGGGGCGACCCTTGCCCAAGGGGCCACCCCCCAACACAAAAAATAAAAATCAACAATAAAATCCCTGGTGTCTAGTGGCTTTCTGCCCCCCTTGGGGGCAGATCGGCCTAAAAATAGGGCCAATCTGCCCCCAAGGGGGGCAGAAACGACAATAAATACATTGCGCCCCTGGGGGGAGCGACCCTTGCCCAAGGGGCCACCCCCCAACACAAAGCACACATACATACATACTATTTCTGGCGCTATTGGGATTCTGCCCCCCTTGGGGGCAGAAAGGCCTAAAAAAAATAGGCCTCTCTGCCCCCAAGGGGGCAGAACTGCCCAAAAATACATGAGGGCCCCTGGGGGCGACCCTTGCCCAAGGGGCCGCCCCCCAACACAAAAAATACACATCAACAATAAAATCCCTGGTGTCTAGTGGCTTTCTGCCCCCCTTGGGGGCAGATCGGCCTAAAAATAGGGCCAATCTGCCCCCTGGGGGGGCAGAAACAACGTAAAATACATTTGCCCCCAAAGGGGAGCGACCCTTGCCCAAGGGGCCGCCCCCCAACACAAAAAATACAAATCAACAATAAAATCCCTGGTGTCTAGTGGCTTTCTGCCCCCCTTGGGGGCAGATCGGCCTAAAAATAGGGCCAATCTGCCCCCAGGGGGGGCAGAAACGACGTAAAATACATGTGCCCCCAAAGGGGAGCGACCCTTGCCCAAGGGGCCGCCCCCCAACACAAAAAATACAAAGCAACAATAAAATCCCTGGTGTCTAGTGGCTTTCTGCCCCCCTTGGGGGCAGATCGGCCTAAAAATAGGGCCAATCTGCCCCCAGGGGGGGCAGAAACGACGTAAAATGCATGTGCCCCCAAAGGGGAGCGACCCTTGCCCAAGGGGTCGCTCCCCTACACTAATATTCACACACACACACACACATACTGAAATCCCTGGTGTCTAGTGGGCATTCCTGCTGCCCGATCGCATCGCGATCGGGCAGCAGGAATGCTCAAAGAGACATCGAGGGAAAGGAAAACCCTTTCCTTTCCCTCGATGCCTCTCTGAGAGCACCCCCACCCCGCAGGAAGGTGAAATACTCACCTTCTCCCTTGACGCGCTGGAAGCAAATGGCTTCCAGCGCGTCATTCCCCCTTTCCATGAAATCAGCGCGTGATCGCGCGCTGACGTCATGGTGGGGGCGGGGGGGGGTGGGCGTGAAAGGGGAAGGGATTCCCCTTTCAGCCCTGGCCTGGGGGTGTTGGGGGGCGGCCCTCGGGGGAAGCGCTAGCGCTTCCCCCGACTGCCAGTCCCTGGACGTAATGGTTACGTCCATGGCGCCACACGGGCGCTGCCATGGACGTAACCATTACGTCCGTGGCGGGGAAGGGGTTAAAAGCAGCCAGCAAGGCAGGCTTGCTTTTAAAATGACACTGGGCACCTCAGCAGTGCACCTAGGTGTGCACCACCTATGCTGTGGTCCCTAAACCTACATGCCCTACCATATACTAGGGACTTATAGGTAGGTTAACTTAGCCAATTATAATTAGCCTAATTTGCATATCCATTTTACACAGAGCACAGGCCCTGGGACTGGTTAGCAGTACCCAGGGCACCATCAAAGTCAGGAAAACACCAGCAAAAAGAGGAAAATGGGGGCAAAAAGTTATTGGGGCCTCTGCAATCAGCCCTGTTTTCTCACACAACCCCCCCCCAGCCCACACGCCCAGGAGACTCAGCCCAACCCTGGGAGAGTCTTCCTGGCTTGTTAGGCGAGGAAGACAGTGAAGAAAACTGGCTGTCCCTTTGCAGGGCCTACTCTGCCTTATATCCTCCTGTCAGGGTCACTCCCTATGGGTAGTGAAGCCATCCCAACAGTAAATGGACCCAACTCAAACTGAAACTTTCCTCTAGGGGGGTCTTCCTCCTTTCTCTCTGCCAACTTGGGTAGTGAGGTGCCCACCTCCCCTACTCCAAACTTTGCTAGTGCAACACCTAGCTTACCCGAAGAGGTCACCCAACACTTGAGCAACCCCACCATGACCAATAGGGTCAGGGGGCCTACTTTGCTATTGGCCCTGGGGTCTGCCTCCCAGGCCAAGTACATTGCTGCCAGGAAGGCTAGCACCCAGCATAGGCTACTGACAGCTGTCAGTACCCAGAACCACACCCTAAGCTCTCCACTGACAGGTGGCTGAGCTGCTTTAGGGGCTTCTTTGGGGTCCTGGCACCCCTCTTGCTGTCTAGAGTGGGGGGCTACCACCTCCTGTGGCAGACACCCTCCTTCCACTCTCCCTTCTGTCAGTGCAGGGGCAACAACTTGCATCTGGACAGCTGCCTGACTACTCAGGACTTCCTTGGGGTCAGGTGAGGCCTCACCAGTGCCAACTCTGGGCTCCCCCCTTACTGGGGCAGAAGGCCCTTGGCTCCCTGGAACTCTCTTTAAGAGTGGCCTACCCTTCCTTTTCTTCTTTCCTTTTCTTGGGGACCCCTGTCTCCTAACTGTAGGGACTGACTCCCCAGGACTTTGGGTTGGGGGGGCGCCCTGGGCGACCACCCCATCTGTGACCAGACTCACCTCTGGGAGGTCATTGCCCAGGATACAATCTAGGGGAAGGTCAGCACTGACTACCACCCTAATCCAGTCAAGGATACCCTCCCTCTCTAGGGGCACTATGGCTACAGGTTTGGAGGTGACCTCCCCTGTGGCTATCCTGACTTTCTTTGTCTTTCCTGGGACATACATGTCTGGGGTCACTAACCGGTCACTCACTATAGTGTGACTGGCACAGGTGTCTCTCAGGCCAGTGGTAGGGATCCCATTCACCTGAATGGGGTGGAAGTGCCTACTTCCACCCTCAAGTATCACCAGCTTACCATCTGGTCCTGTCTCCCAGCTCAATGCTAGGAGGACTTACTCATCTGAGGAATCCTCCTCTATGGCTACACTGGACAGCCCAGTGCTAACCACCTTCTTTGGACAGGCTGCATCTCCTCTGAAGTGACCTGTCTGCTGACAGTCAAAGCAAGCCCTACTGTCCAAGAGCTTTTTTAACCCTGGGTCTAACTGTCTCTGCTGGTCAGAGTGGGAGTGGGATTTACTCTCCTCCTTCTTAGGGTTCTGGGGTACAGAGGGAGTCTCTGTGGTGGGCTTACCACCTCCCTCCTTAGGTTTTTGGGGACCTGTCCCCCCCTTCTTGGAGTCTCCCCCCTGGGACATGACAACCACCCTGGTTCTCAACCACTCATCAGCTGCCTCCCCTAGCTCTCTAGGGTTGGTCTGCTTAGAGTCCACTAGATGCTGGCGTAACCTTTCTTGGGTACAATTGGTCAAGATGTGCTCTCTCATGATCAGATTGTATAACCCCTCATAAGTATCTACTTTGTTACCAATAATCCAGCCCTCTAGTGCACTTAGTGAAATGTCCACAAAGTCAACCCAAGACTGGTTACTGACCTTTTGGGTGTCCCTGAACTTCATTCTATATTGCTCTGGGGTCAGACCAAACTTCTTGGCTAAGCACCTCTTCATACTAGGGTATGAATCTGCCTCCTCCCCCCTTAAGGTCAGAAGCCTATCCCTCCCTGAGTTGGGGACCAACTCCCACAAAAGGGAACCCCAGTATTGAGGCCTAACCCTTCTCATTTGGAGTGCACTCTCAAAGGCCCCCAGCCACTTATCTATGTCATCCCCCTCTACATAAGCAGGAACCACCCCCTTGGGTAATCTGGGGCAAACTCCCCCACGCATGGACACCTCAGCTTCTTTATCGCTGCCTCCATCTCTTTTCTCTTTGTATGCCCACTTTTTCTTTTCTAGGGCCAGCTTCTCTGCTTCCAAAGCTATGTATGCTAGCTGGGCCTCCAGCTCTCTTTCTCTGATGGATGGGTTCTCTCCTCCTGAAAGGACCCCCTTCCCACCACTAGCTTTGGATCTGCCCCTAGTGACTGTATTTACTGAGGACCGTTCTTCCTCATCCTCACTTGGGCTCAGATGCCTTTCCTCCCCTGAGTGGTTAGAGCTTGCATCCTCCCTTCTTTCTCCCTCCTCTGGAGCTTCTTCTGACTCTACCTCTTGGGCCTCAGCCCATGCTGTCAGGGATGTGATCAGGATTTGCTTCCTGAGATCAGTGGTTGCAGGCAACCCTCTTTCAATACACAACCCCCTAAGCTGGACTACTGTCAGTGTGGGTAGGCTAGCCAGATCAAGCTCCATGGTTCCCTAGTTTTGTGTCAACAAAAACTTTTTGCAAAAATTGGAAACAAGAATTTAGAAAAATTACAAAAATTCAATAATTGAAATTAATCCAGATTAAAAATTAAAAACAATTTTTGCACTAGTACAATTTAAAGGATTTTTAATTTGTTTTACCTAAAACTGTAACGTGATATTGAACACAAGTACAGGATCCCATCGCTGCTTCCAATTATGTTGGAAAATGGGTTATTGGTAAGGGCAGGTAGGTACCTACACCTAGCAACAAGCCACTAACCTCCACCTAGGTACAGTTAGATCTCAGTAAATTAATCCCAGCTCAACCCTTGGTAGCTTGGCAACGAGCGTCAAGGCTTAACTTAGGAGACAAAGTGTAAAGCATTCAAATATCACAAAACAGTAATCAAATAAAACACAGGAAACAGTTAAAAAATCCAAAACCAATTTATAAAAATAGTTTATATTTTTATCTTTAAAATGACACAAATACGATTAAAATCGGTTCAGGGGAACCGGAGATATGATTTTTTAAAGAATTATTATTTTTCTAGCGCTTAGAAACAAAAAGCGCCAATCGGGTCATCTGGTTGCACCAGGACCGGGGCAAAGTCAAAGTTTCAGGCCGACCGCGATGGAGCCCTGCTCGGCTACAAGTCGCGGGAGGCCTCGGTTAAAAAGTTACCTTCTGACTTAGTCTTTATTTTGAAGTTTTTCTTCACCGGGACGAACCTGCCAGTTGAATCCGACCTCCTGGAGCCCTTGTCCGGATACGCGATGTGGGTTTCCTCGGTGGTGATTTTTACCTTCGGACTTAGTCGTTTTTTCGAGATGAAAATCCTTCGACCGGGGTAAACCTGGATCTTGATCCGACGTCCGTGGAGCCCTTCTCAGATACGATGGCTGGGAGGTCCCGGTCAACTTTTTACCTTCGGACTTAGTCTCTTTTTCGGATGTTTTTCTTTACCGGGACGAACCACGAAGTCAGGCCGGGTCGCGGTTGAGGCAAGCCGGCTAGAATTTCCGCGGCGGGTCGGTCCCTCTCTGGAGCTTTTTTAAAAAATTTGTCAAATCTTCTCCAAACTTCTGGGGCTTCACCCAGATGTTCTTTTAAGGTTCTTTTGGGGTCCACAGCTCACCCCAAGTGTCCAGAAGTTCTGTGATGGTCCTTGGGGGGTGCAGACTTCAACTCCCAGAATGCACCTGGCGCAAACTCCTTTTTGCCCACTGGACAGTGGTCAGCTGGTCGCTTTCTTCAGGAGTTGGTGCAGGGGACTCTGGTTAGCAATTTTTCACCTCTAGCAAACAGGGAGTCCCTCCTTGAACCAGTTAAAGCCAGGCAAAGTCCTTCTTGTGGTGAAGCCCAAGTGTGCAGCTGGTGCAGTCCTTCTGAGTGCAGGTTCCAGGTGCAGGCCAGGGGTCCAGCAGGGCAGTCCTTCTTCTCCTTTAGTTCTTTTCTTGTTGAAATCTGGTAGGGATCTGAGGTGTGGGGGCAGGTCTGCCAGTTTTATCCTTGCTCCTGGGTGAAAAGCAGGGGGGCCCTGGTTCTCCAATCAGGGACAGGGTCGTCCCCCTGTGATGACCACTTCCTGGGAAGTGTGGCAAAAATCCATCCCAGAAGGCAACAGTCTCTAAAAATCCAACGTGGATGAATATGATTTTTGGAGGTTACATCTGGCTGAGCCCACCCACTGGTGTGGCTAAAAATCATAAACACACCCCTCTCCTGCCCTCTCCTAATCTAATCAAGGGGGCACCTAATTGTCTGGGGTTGCAGGATGTGGGGGTGTTGCTGGGTGCTCCAAATGTCCTTCTCTGCCTTTGAAGACCAGTTTGGCAGCCCTCCCCCTTCCTGCCTCACCATCTGCTGAGGGGAGATTCTCTCCCCCAAGCACATTCCTTTGTGTGAAGCCAGGCCACTTCACACCTCATCAAGGCAGCCTGGCAGAAGCTGCTGCAGGCTGGCCAATCAGAGCACAGCAGCAAAAACAATGCAGAGCTGAAATTGGCAACTTTTTAGGTAAAGTCTAAACTTTTTACCTGAACAAGTTATATTAAATCCCACAACTGGAAGTTGTGGGATTTATTACAACAATTAATTTGATACCAAATTCTTGGTATGTAACATTTAAGGAGACTTTAAAATTTAAAATAAAGTCTCCCCATTCTAGCCTATGAAGGCCATTTGCTTCAATGAGGGAAAAACAAATTTAGCTGTTTTTACCTCACCAGGGCTTATAAATCTATTTTTATAAAGTCCCTGCTTATAGTTACATGGCACCCAGCCCTAGGGGCACATAGGGCACACCTTAGGGGTGACTTATATGTAAAAATAAGGTAGTTTAAGACTTTGGAAGTACCTTTAATTCCAAAGTCGAATTTGCATATAACTTTAATTTAAAAGCAGCCAGCAAGGCAGGCTTGCTTTTAAAATGACACTGGGCACCTCAGCAGTGCACCTAGGTGTGCACCACCTATGCTGTGGTCCCTAAACCTACATGCCCTACCATATACTAGGGACTTATAGGTAGGTTAACTTAGCCAATTATAATTAGCCTAATTTGCATATCCATTTTACACAGAGCACAGGCCCTGGGACTGGTTAGCAGTACCCAGGGCACCATCAAAGTCAGGAAAACACCAGCAAAAAGAGGAAAATGGGGGCAAAAAGTTATGGGGCCTCTGCAATCAGCCCTGTTTTCTCACACCAACTCTTATTGATTACTAATGTTATTGATTATTGATTTGCATGTACAGGATATATGGTGGGAACATCTTAAGAGTAGTCAAAAAGTTCATCGACCTATTTGCATCCCCTTGTAAGTTTACTTATTAAGGTCAGACGTGCTAACAATACAATACAAGAGTGATCATATTCTCCAAAACACACGTTTTCGGATTAACTTTTTAATACATGTTATTTCATTATGTTTTAATGACACCATTTTTATTACTAGTGTTGGCACTCCAATATAATGTAATTATTGAATAATTTTAATTCTTACTCCACAAACAGCATTAATAATGTGTTTTAAATAATTTGCTATTATTATTTCTATAATGTATCATAATTGCCTCAGGACAAATGTTTTCCATGTGAAAAGTAATGTAAGGTTTCATTGTTAATCATTTACATGGTCTTCAGTAGAACTCCCTAACTGAAAGTCTTTCTCACAAATCATTACTCTCTCATTCCAAAAAATCACTCAAATACACCTCTTTTCGTTGTGTGTTAATGAGTTTGCCTGAAAGAATATTAAAATTGAGGAACCTTAAGTATGACCCGATTCAGCTGATAGATTTTAAGATCATAACATCAATCACAGAACACACTGGAGCAAGTCAACATTGGATCTTTATAAAACGATTGCTAATTACCCCACGTGTATCTATACTCAACAAGCCAAATCTGACAAACATTCACATCTTACTACCCACTTGGATTAGGTTAGCTGTTGTTATTCCTCACAAGACCTTACATTCAGTCATGCCTTGCACAAGAACATTGTAATATTGATTATTACCTCAGGCCTTTCTTAATTGCCTCAGGAAAGTAATTATGTAAACATTTTCTGTACAAGCAAACAGAAAAATTAATCCCAATTGTTATGTATAAATGCAAGGTGTGCGCACAATAATAATTTAGCCCCTAAACTTTTCAAAGGCAAAATCAGTAAACCTGAATTCATGGCTATTTATCCTGTTGCGTAACTTCTAAAAGCCGAGACCTGAATATAAAGTCCCAAAACAGTTTTTAAAAAGACATAGGTGGTCATTACGACCCTGGCGGACGGTGTTAAAGCTGCGGAAATACCGCAAACAGGCCGGCGGACAAAAAAAGGGAATTACAACCCTGGCGGTAACCGCCAACAAAGACAGCCACTTTAACACTTCGCCCGCCACGGCGGTACAGACAAACAGCGAGGCGGTCACCGCCAACAGACAGGCGGGAGACAATGTACCGCCCACACTATTACAACACACCAATCCGCCACCTTTTCCGGGGCAGATTCACCGTGGATAAAAACACAGCGGAAACAGCCTTTGCTATGGGAAAACGCTCACCTCAACACACTCCACGAGGAACGCCGACTCCATGGAGCCGGAACTCCAAATACTAAATGCCCTTGTCTTTCTGCTCCTCTACGAACAACAGCGACGTAGGCGCAGAACATACCGGTGAGTACTGCATCTACGACACGGGGGAGGGGGGAGGCAAAAGTTAGGGGAACACCCACCAAACACCCCCACCCCCACCCTCGCATATTACAACATACACACCAATGCAGTCAAAAATATCACATGAACAACCCACAATCCCCCCGGAAGAATGCAAAGACAAAGCGAGATCCGTTCAAATATTGTAATGTGCCAATATACATGTCATATAAAAATATACTGAATCATATCTCGAAATCTGTCATAATTATATATACAATACAAGAAGTAGTGCAGATATGTACACAACAATGTCCGTGCACCAACAGTCCAAAAATGCATGGGCGAGGCCCACAATAGATACCTGACCAAAATCCGAGAGAACACTGCCGGGGCATCAGATAGAAACACTACAGGCACCTCAGGGGGTAGGGAAGGGGGGGCACCTCAGCCGGATGACTGCAAAGCCAGATCCACGACAGGGCTCCATGCCCATTGATGTATCCTGGGGAGTGCAAAGCCACAGTCTCTCAAGTCTATACAGTGGGTGGCTTGCCCACTGTGCCATCCTGGGGAGTGCAAAGCCACAGTCTCTCAAGTCTCTACAGTGGGTGGTTTGCCCACTGTGCCATCCTGGGGAGAGCAAAGCCACAGTCTCTCAAGTCTGTACAGTGGGTGGGTTGCCCACTGTGCCATCTTGGGGCGTGCAAAGCCACAGTCTCTCAAGTCTCACAAGTGGGTGGTTTGCCCACTGCTTTATCCTGCGGCGTGCAAAGCCACAGTCTCTCAAGTCTCTACAGTGGGTGGTTTGCTCACTGCTTTATCCTGGGGCGTGCAAAGCCACAGTCTCTCAAGTCTTTACAGTGGGTGGGTTGCCCACTGGACCATCCTGGGGAGTGCAAAGCCACATTGACGCAAGTAGATGCAGTTCTCAACTGGTACTGGGTGGGACTGGTGGCCAGACTGGATGAGTCTCCCCGTGAAAGTTCCTGTCCTGTCACTGTCCCAGCTGCACATGGGAGAAGGATGCCAGATGTGGCGGCCTATTCATACCCACACGGTGTTTGCCCTGATCAGCGGTCTTCACCATGGCGGTCTTGGCCTTGTTCAGCGTGCTTTGCCATCGCTGGCTATGGACTGTTCAGCGGTCTTCACCATGGCGGTCTTGGTCTTGTTCAGCGGTGCTTTGCCATGGCTGGCTATGGACTGTTCAGCGGTGGCCTGAGATGGCGGTTCAGATACTGACATTGGGTGTGGCATGACGAACTCCACACTGGACATTGGGGTGTGGCATGAAGAACTCCACACTGGACATTGGGGTGTGGCATGACGAACTCCACACTGGACATTGGGGTGTGGCATGACGAACTCCATACTGGAAATTGGTGTGTGGCATGACGAACTCCACACTGGACATTGGTGTGTGGCATGACGAACTCCACACTGGACATAGGGGTGTGGCATGATGAGCTCCACACTGGACATTGGGGTGTGGCATGATGAACTCCACACTGGACATTGGGGTGTGGCATGAAGAACTCCACACTGGACATTGGGGTGTGGCATGACGAACTCCACACTGGACATTGGGGTGTGGCATGAAGAACTCCACACTGGACATTGGGGTGTGGCTTGACGTTCCATCATCGCCCAGCGGGTCTGTGGGATCCTGGTCCCTCCTGGCCCCTGACTTCGGCGGTGGTCTCCTGACCAGTGACGATACTTGGGCCCTCCTGGGCACTGACTCTGGCGGTGGTCTCCTGACCAGTAACAATACTTGGGCCCTCCTGGGCACTGACTCTGGCGGTGGTCTACTGACCAGTAACGATACTTGGGCCCTCCTGGGCACTGACTCTGGCGGTGGTCTCCGGACCAGTAACGATACTTGGGCCCTCCTAGGCACTGACTCTGGCGGTGGTCTCCGGACCAGTAACGATACTTGGGCCCTCCTGGGCACTGACTCCGGCGATGGTCTCCTGACCAGTAACGATACTTGGGCCCTCCTGGGCACTGACTCCGGCGGTGGTCTCCTGACCAGTAACAATACTTGGGCCCTCCTGGGCACTGACGCTGGTGGTGGTCTCCTGACCAGTAACGATACTTGGGCCCTCCTGGGCACTGACTCTGGCGGTGGTCTCTGGACCAGTAACGGCGGTGCTGGCGGTTGTGTCTGGACCGCCGGAAATTATGGCGCACTTCTCCGCCGTGACACTCACAACAGGCTGGGCAGACTTCCTCGGAACCTTCCCCACCTTCTTTGGAGTTACAGCTGACTCACCAATCGCCTTCGATCCCATTTCACTTGTTGTCCCACCAGGACTCTTGACACGGTCCCGTCGTCCACTCTCCAATTTCGGTGCCTTTACAGGGGGTGGGCTGACAGTGCCTTGGCTCCGGGTCCTACTGCCTGCCCTGGTGGACGGTGCACTCCAAAAACCTGGAACACGCACCACTGGTACTGGAGGCTTTTTGGCTGAGGCGCTATGACGGGACTGATGAACTGGAGGGCGGGTGGGGGCAAACAGGTCAATTTGACAGAGGGACAGTTTCTGACGGACACTGGGATGGGTAGCTGGAGGGGGTCTGGGAGTAGAGGTAGAGGAGGTGGTTGTAGGAGGTGTCACTTTAGCTGTTTTGGGTGCAGGTGCATGTACTGGAGGCTGTCGTGAGGTGGATGGATGTTGGGTGAGTGATTGCCGACGTTTGTGTACTTTGGGAGGGGGCGTCACAGAGACACTGGGAGAGGACACAGGGGACGTGTAAATGGCAGTGGAGGTGGTGAGTGCAGGTGAGCGGCTTGTGGTGCTGGGTGTTCTGGTGCGAGTCCTAGTGCCTGTAGATGTGGTGCATGCAGGTGTGTGTGTAGACGACACTGGGAGGGAGGAGGGAGAAGAGGAGGAGGGGGACACAGTGGAGACAGTGGATGTTGCTGTGTCTGTATGGGTGTGATGCTTGTGTGAGTGCCTGTGGTGTGTGTGGTGCCTATGTTTGCTTGAGCTACTTTTGGGTGTTGACTTGTGTGTCTGCTGCTCTGTAAGTGTGCTTGGGATGAACTGGGGTACAGGGGATTGGGTCTGGGTGGAGGAAGTTGGAGGGGTGAGGCTGCACACAGGGACAATGGCTGCCATCAGTACTGAAGCCAGAGATTGCAGGGTTCGCTGAAGGACAGCCTGACCAAAATGAATGCCTTCCAGGAATGCATTACCGTGTTTCAACTCTCGTTCTACACCCTGGATGGCATTCACAATGGTAGACTGCCCAACAGTGAGTGACCTGAGGAGGTCAATGGCCTCCTCACTGAGGGCAGCAGGGGTGACTGGGGCAGGGCCTGAGGTGCCTGGGACGCCCACCCTCCTGGGTGAGCGGGCACGGGACACACGCTGAGGGGCTGCTGGGAGGGCGGTGCTGGTAGGGGAGGTGGCGGCTGTACCTGTAGAAGTGGGGCACACAGATGGTGCCGCCACCACAGGGGAGCTCCCATCGGCGGACGAGTCCGTGTCGCTGGTTGGTGATCTGGTGGCCGACGTGAAACTTCCCACGCCCACCGTCCCACTGGTGAATTCAGAGTCTGTGGTGTGGCCCTCCATGTCCATGTGGGATGCAGCTCCCTCGTGCTCCGGTGCCACTGTACCTCCGCCTGTTGATGCTGATGTACAAAAGGACAGGGAGAGCAGGAAAAGGGGGGAGACAGAAGAAAGAGAGTTTTAGTGCATGGCATACCGCTACCGTTGGCGGACAAGACAGATGCAGCAGCCCCCTGCATTACGCCGTGTTCCTGCCCTCTGCACATGCTATTTCTGGGATATGGCCTACATGGCAATGGTAGTAATCTGCCCACATGGATGGCAAAGGGGCAACTATACATCAACTTGCCTCGGTTTTGAGCTGGGGTAGAGTGCCACATGGCCTACATAACGGAGGGGCCTTGCCTACCTAACTTGCCCTGGCCTAGGGACACCCACAGCCCACCACCCCCACCCAGACACCTCCACTGCACGCAAAGTCCATAGGATGAGGTTGTACTCACCCCCTTGTGTCTGCTGTGATGTCCGTAAGCGCCCATCCAACTCCAGGTAGGCCACCGCCAGGATCCGGAACATCAGGGGGGTCATGGTGCGACGGGCACCCCTCCCACGTTGGGAGGCCATCCCCAGCTGAGCCTCCGCCGTCTTCTTGCTGCAGCGGTGAATGTCCTCCCATCTCTTACGGCAGTGGGTGCCCCGTCTCTGGTGGGCCCCCAGGGTCCGGACTTCCTTGGCGATGGCACGCCAAATGTCCCTCTTCTGGTGGGCGCTGACCTACATGACATGCACAAGGAAAGAGGAACAGTCATTACCTACTGCACCGTCGTTGTGATTGGCCCCCTCCCAACTCTATCCTTGTGGCCCATTCATCCCCATGCATAACTGTTCTATGTACTCTGCCCCCTTCCCTCATCCACCCAGCCCTCTCCACCCAAGCCTAGCCCATACAACGTGCTCCCTGTGTACTAACCTGTTGGTCTGGAGGACCATAGAGTAGCGTGTACTGGGGGAGGACCCCATCCACAAGTTTCTCCAACTCCTGTGCAGTGAAGGCAGGGGCCCTTTCCCCAGACGCAGCAGCCATCGTCGCTTCCAGACCGGGGTCACAGCAGCACCAGCAGTGTAGGTCCTCTCCTGTCGAAGGTCAGGTATCTAGTGATTGAACAGATAGAAAATGGTGGTGACGTCCGCGGTGGTGACGTCCGCGGCGGGGCGCATCATCACCGCCAGCGCACCTGTTCATTGGCTCCTGGGACCCATAGGGTCCAATTTTAACCAATGCAGCATTGCGCCGCGCTCTACGACCGCCTACCGCGACGGTGTCCAACGCCAGCGCAGTTACCCCACAATTCCATTGTCCCAGTTTAGAGGTCAGGCAGCCGCCATTTCAGGGGCCCACATGGCTTCAATTACTACTGCGTCACACATACTGAGGCCTACACTCAAAACCTTTCCCGGATGGGTTAATTGTCTGTTGTAGTCTTGTGTGTGACTGTGGGTACATACCTGGAGGAATGCTGACAGTTTCTTCGCTGTTGTCCTTCTTAGGCACCGTCAGTTGGGACATATTGGAAGATGGCGGAATCCGCCAGTGTACCGACCGCTGGTGGACCTGTTGACAATGGAAGAGCGACATGTCATCGTGACCTACCGGTTTGACCGTGCCACAATCCAGGAACTATGTACCCAGTTGGAGCCAGACCTGATGTCACCAATCCGCTATCCGACTGGAATCCCCCCTGACGTGCAGGTGCTGTCACTGGCTCTTTTCAGACAACAGTGGCCATGGCATCAGGGATGTCCCAGCCTATGTTTTCCAACGTGTTGTCCAGAGTGTTGGCTGCCCTGCTGAAACACGTAAGCAGATACATCATTTTCCCGGAGGTGGCGGATTTGCCTACAGTGAAAGGTGACTTCTATGCCCTTGGACATATCCCCAACGTCATAGGTGCCATTGATGGGACCCATGTAGCTCTGGTCCCCCCCGCAGGAATGAACAGGTGTACAGGAACAGGAAGAGTTATCATTCTATGAATGTCCAGATGGTCTGTTTGGCAGACCAGTACATCTCGCAGGTAAATGCTATGTTCCCTGGCTCAGTGCATGACGCCTACATCCTGCGGAATAGCAGCATCCCTGATATGATGATATGATGGGTGAACTCCAGAGGCACCGTGTATGGCTATTGGGGGACTCTGGTTACCCCAACCTGTCATGGCTACTGACCCCAGTGAGGAATCCCAGGACCAGGGCAGAGGAACGGTACAATGAGGCCCATGGGCGGACTAGGACGGAGATCGAGCGGACCTTTGGCCTCCAGAAGGCCAGGTTCAGGTGCCTCCATATGACAGGTGAATCCCTATTCTACTCACCGAAGAAGGTGTGCGACATCATCATCGCCTGCTCCATGCTCCATAACTTGGCATTGCGACGCCAGGTGCCTTTTCTGCAGGAGGATGATCCAGATTACGGTGTTGTTGCAGCGGGGGAGCCTGTGGAGCCTGTGGAGCCTGTGGACAGTGATGAGGATGAAGCTGATGAAGATGAAAACGACAACAGGGAGTCAGTCATACAGCAATATTTTCAGTGAGACACAGGTGAGAACATTTTCATGTTTCACATAATATTAACTTTCACACGTCTACCTCTATCCTGTACCTACATTTCACTCCCTATTTGTTAACTGAGTTGTCCCCTTCCATTTCAGTTTCACTAATGTGGTAACCTACGTGTCAACAGCTTGCACCCTTGAAAGGCTTGTGATGTGTGACATTGGTATGTTGGCCTTCCAATGGGTAACCTTTATTAACACTGTAATTGCCAATACAAAGTTCACAATCATTGACTGACTCCAGTTTTATTAGTGTTTCAAGGGTGTTTATTTAAGTGCATAACAATGAAGGGGGGTTGTGAAATGGGGATGGGTGATGGTGGAGGAATGTCCATGCCAGAGTCCAGTCTATTAGTCTCACAGGTACATTGCACATCTGGCCATTGGAAGTGGAGCTGGGGCAGTTCCGATTTGGACAGGGTAACAAAGTGGGACAGTGGGAGGACGATCAGGCTGGTCTTATTTCCTGGCGGGGGTCTTGCCATCTTGCTCTGTCCTGTTCCTGGATCTCAGGGCCCGCTTGCGTGGTGGTTGTCTGTCTGCAGGGGATGGGGTGCTGGTGTGTTGGTCCTGTGGCGGGGCGTCCTGTCCACTAGCGTCGGTGTAGGTGGTGGGCACTTCATCGTCCTGGCTAGTGTCAGGGGCCCCTTGGAGTGCCACGGTGTCCCTCAAGGTCTTTTGAATGTCCGTCAGCACCCCTACAATGGTGCCCAGGGCGGAGCCGATGGTCCTGAGCTCCTCCCTGAACCCCAAATACTGTTCCTCCTGCAGACGCAGGGTCTCCTGCAACTTGCCCAGTACCGTAGCCATCGTCTCCTGGGAGTGGTGGTATGCTCCCATGATGGAGGAGAGGGCCTCGTTGAGAGTAGGTTCCCTTGGCCTGTCCTCCCTCTGTCGCACAGCAGCCCTTCCAGTTCCCCTGTGTTCCTGTGCCTCCGTCCCCTGGACCGTGTGCCCACTACCACTGCCCCCAGGTCCCTGTTGTTGTTGGGGTGTTGGGTTAGCCTGGGTGCCCTGTAGTGGTGGACACACGGCTGATTGACCTGTCCTGGGTAGGGAGGTTTGGGCCCGCTGGGTGGGTGCTGTGCTGGTGTTCCCAGAGGGTGGCAGTTCGGTGTTGGGCTGTGGCTGGGCAAGGGGAACCGACTGTCCTGAGGCCCACAATGGTCCGGGCTGGTCATCAAGATCCAGTGGGGCAGAGCTGCTGTCGTCACTGTGGGCCTCTTCTGGGGGTGGAGTGGTGTTGTCTGGACCCTCTGGTGTGGTGACGTTCCTTCGGGTTCCTGCGGGGGTATGAGTACATGATTATTGCATGTGTGTGTTTCATGATGTGCAATGTTTGGGTGTGCGTGTACTCCAGTGCAGGCATTCCTGTGTGGGGGCTTGTGTGGTGATGGTTGGGGGGTGTTGTGGGTCTGTGCAGTGGGCATGCTTTAGTGATGGGTATCCATGCTTAGTTATGTCATGCAGGTCTTGGGGTTGGGATGGGTGGTTGGTGTCATGGGTAGATAGGTGAGGATTTGGAGTGATAGGGGAGGGTGTGAAGGTGGGGGGGTGTGATAGCATGCAGGTAGGGTGGGGGATATGATAGTTAAAATTTGACTTACCAGTGTCCGTTCCTCCAACGACTCCTGTGAGGCCGTCAGGATGCAAGATGGACATGACTTGCTCCTCCCATGTTGTTAGTTGTGGGGGAGGAGGTGGTGGTCTGCCGCCAGTCCGCTGTACCGCAATGTGGTGCCTGGATACCGTGGAACGCACCTTCCCCCGTAGGTCGTTCCACCTCTTCCTGATGTCCTCCCTATTTCTTGGGTGCTGTCCCACAGCATTGACCCTGTCGACTATTCTTTGCCATAGCTCCATCTTCCTGGCTATTGATGTGTGCTGTACCTGTGAGCCAAATAGCTGTGGCTCTACCCGGATGATTTCCTCGACCATGACCCTGAGCTCCTCCTCGGAGATGCGGGGTGTCTTTGGCGTGCCATGGGGTGGTGTGTGTCATGTGTGGGGTGGTGTATGTGTTGATGAGTGTGGTGAGTGTTGTGGTATGTGGTGTTTTGTGCGTGGGTGTTGTGTGGGTGATGGTGTAGTGTGCCTCTGTGTGATGGGGTTCTCTATTCTGTGCTGTCTCTCTCTGGCCTTCTCTCAGAAATCGTGGTCGTAGGGGTTTGTGTGTGATGTGGGTGTGTGTTTTATATTGTAATGGGTGTGTGGGAGTGGTGTGTGTATGTGTATCAGGTGTGTGTATTTGTAATTGTCCAATGTGGTAGTGTTTTGTAGATGTGTGTGTATTTTGAGCGCAGCGGTGTGTACCGCCAATGGAATACCGCGGTTGAAAGACCGCCGCGTGGATTTGTGGGTCGTAATAGCATGGGCGTGTTTCTGTTGGCGTGGAGGTGGAGGATTTGTTTCCGCATGTTTATCGCTGACCTTTGGTGTGGCGGTGTTGTGTGGGTGTCTGAATTTCGGCGGATTCCGAGATGTGTGTCATAATAGCTGTGGCGGAATTCCGCGGCCGCGGCGGTGTATTGGCGGTCTTCTGCACGGCGGTAAGCGCCTTATACCGCCAAGTTCGTAATGACCCCCATAGCTTTTTATCCTATGTGCAAGTACATTTTAGGATGTCAGTACTCTTTAATAGGGTGCTTACTCTTTTCATTATCTAAAGATGTGTTTCTCCCTTTTGACAATTCTTTCAACGAACCTACTCTGCCTGCCTATCAAGACATTTTTCTACCACTCTGCAACCTGTCCATCCATCTATCCATTTTGCCATGCATCCATCCATCCATCTTGCCATCAATCCACCCGGCATTCATCATAAATCCATTCACTCCGCCATCCACTCAACCACCCATTCACTCATCCTTTTACCCACTCATCCATCATTTAACTCTTCCATCCTTTCACCTGTTCACCCATCTATCCACCCTTTACTCTACCATCCTTTTGCCTGTCCATTCAACTATCCATTCACTTACTCACTGATCCATCCCTTTATTCTGTCAAACTTTCTCCCGTCTATCTACCTATTCATTCACTCATCCTTCCACTCACTCATCTATCTACCCACTCATTCATCTATCAGCTCATTTGCCCATGCATTCATTCATCCACTTACTCATCCCTCCTTCCTTCCACTCTTCCTTCCATTCAATATTCCATCCAATATTCCATCCAGCTTTTCATTTGATATTTATCCATCTTTCGTTCTTCCTTGCTCCTGATTGTTCTTCTAGTGTCACTTTATTCCTTTATGGAGTTAATTATGAGTTTTTGCCTGTCTAGTTGCAGACAGAAAAGACCTATAAAAAACCTAACTCCGCTGTGGCTGCTAAAGTGCGGGGGAGTTACGGGGGGTTGTGACGCCCTGTACCTGGGCATGGGAATGAAAGAGAATGCCTAATGGGTAACTATTCCAGAGCTCAAGACGAGGCGGGCGAGGAGTTACAGATGTTGTCTCTTATTACCGACTAGTACAATTCAAATACATTCTTGAATTAATTGAGGGTGAACCAGAGAGGCTATAATGCTTTGAAAACTATGCAATAGCGCGGAATCTCTTGTGGTTGTTGTCATAGCTCTGAAGGGTCTAGAGATATTTGGGGCTCGATGGGTTGCTGATAGCTAGAACAATGATGACAATGTGAGGCAAGGTGAGTACAGAACTGAGCCTCAGCGAGTGTTCCCCACTCTGCTATCCAATTTGAATAACCCTGACTTTACAGAGGCCTTGATAGATATAGGGTTTTACATACGGAGGCCCAAACGATGTACCAAGTTGGAAGATGGGTTAGTGAATCGGATGATCAAATCGCTTTTTAACAGACCAAGAGCATTATGGCTTCATGGAGTTTGAATGCTTTTGATATAACAAGTGGGCCAATGCTTCCTACAGCCTTCAGTACGACAAAAACTCAAGATTCCTTGTGGCCTTTCAGAAATGGAAGTAATTGATACAAATAAGACATGGGGATAGACGCCAGACCTTTATCACATATTGGAGGGATACAGTGGCGGTTGATGAAGTTTGAGAGTGGTGGGGCTGGGTTTGGCCCGGGGTGGGGGGGGGGCTAGAGGTTCACATTGTGAGGGGTAGGGGGCATGGCATTTTTTGTGAGGCTAGTCACCATTTCCTGTGCAAATCTTATTTAACATAAATGAGATAAAATGGTGCAGCGTGCTGGTGCATGCTTACACTATATTATAGACACACATGCAAAGTGCACTGAATAAAATGAGCAAATTTTTCATGTATTCATACTTTACTGTACAGGCAATGTACAAATAAACTGGGCACATAGGGGGTCATTCTGACCCTGGCGGTCATGGACCGCCAGGGCCAACGACAGCGGAAGCACCGCCAAAAGGCTGGCGGTGCTTCTGGGGCCATGTTGGCGGTGCTTCTGGGGCCATTCTGACCGCGGCGGTTCAGCCGCGGTCAGAAAAGGGAAACCAGCGGTTTCCCGCCGGTTTCCCGCGGCCCCAGGGAATCCTCCACGGCGGCGCTGCAAGCAGCACCGCCATGGGGATTCCGACCCCCTTCCAGCCATCCTGTTTCTGGCGGTTTTCACCGCCAGAAACAGGATGGCGGGAACGGGTGTCGTGGGGCCCCTGCAGTGTCCATGCCACTGGCATGGGCACTGCAGGGGCCCCCTAACAGGGCCCCATTAAGATTTTCAGTGTCTGCTTGGCAGACACTGAAAATCGCGATGGGTGCAACTGCACCCGTCGCACACCAGCAACTCCGCCGGCTCCTTTCGGAGCCGGCTTCCTCGTTGCTGGTGCTTTCCCGCTGGGCGGGCGGGCGGCCTTTTGGCAGTCGCCCGCCAGCCCAGCGGGAAAGTCAGAATGACCGCCGCGGTCTTTTGACCGCGGTACGGTCTTCTGGCGGTTCCCGCCAGGCGGGCGGCTTCCGCCGCCCGCGGGGTTCAGAATGACCCCCATCATGTGTATGCACAGTATGCCACACAGACTGTCCAAACCATATACATTATATAAGCATGTCATCAAAATAACTGTGCATTGATGAAATGCACACATTATATTGTACCCATGCTAAACTCACATGCAGATGCACAATATAATGTGTGTTTTGTGCATGTGGACTAAATAAACAAATATTATGAGCACTAATAGCATTGTCACAACATATATTCTAAAAAATCCTCTACAAGCTAATACTGCACACAATAGTGTACAGTGAAAGCACTCATGTTGACTGTTCTGCACTTAGAAAATGCGGCAAGCAGACCTTTTTAGACTATTTTTAAAGTCAAAGAACATCAACTACACAAATTGAAGCCTTCCCACTTTGAAGAAAAAAATGCATGTTTTCTTTTCAATCTGATATTACCGTAGCATTGCAATCAGAGAGATTTGAAACATATTAGGACAAATACTATTTCACAAATGCAAAATAAAATCCCAAACTTTGCCTCGCCCATTCACATGCTATCCAATACACACTGATCGGACTCTGAAGAGCACAGTTTTCAAACCCAGGCTTTAAGGGTATTAACACATACTGGCTGCAAGCTACAAGAAAATAGATATGTGACATTAACACCTGACCACTTAGAATAATGGCTATTGATGTCTTGTTCCGCACCACAGACATCAAGAATTGCATTTGACAAATAAGGCTGAGTGACCTAAATAAACAGAGTTTACTTATTGTGTGTGATTGCCCCACTGGAGAAAGGCGAACGTCATTCTTTATCCTGCTGCTTGAAATTAGTGCAGCACAGTTATTTTCCTTACATACTGTGTTTCAATGCAAAGCGGTTAAAGGTACTTGAAGGTTAAACCTTGAACACTAAGAACAATAGAGACAAGCTGTCTTGCCTTGTTGAGAAGCCAATACTGATTAGGAACAAAAAAATATATATTAAACACTTTACTACAAATTGACAAAAATTCCTGCCTGTGTGACAGAGCTATGATTTCTCCAGAAAACCACTACAACTACAGCACGGGGCCTCAATTCCGGCAGAGAGGCCCTGTATTGAAGGGGAATGGAGTGTTGACCACAACATTCTGGTGGGTAGTATGTGAAAAACTGGAGTCAGTGGCTAGCAGCTGGCACAGGCAGGCAGTGAAAAGTTGAAACTGGCAGCTATTATAAGGAACTTATACGAACATTAAGAACTTCATGGCACCCCTGCCCTAAGGCTCTCACTTCCACATTTTTCAGCTAGACTGTAAAGCCAGCAGCGACTGTGGTGCGTATGTTTACAGTGATATAACATCTCTATGCAGAAAATGTTTCAAATATATGTGCCGTCTCTAGCCTCCCATTTTGACTTCACGCCAATTAGAGAGCGCTACAGTGTAATTAATTATTCTGCCTTTTGGAGTGTCACAATTATTTATCCAAGTGATTGCAATTATTTATTTATGCCATTGGTCTCGGGTTCAGTGACCTTACAGTTCAACATAGGAACTCGTTGAGTGTCTCTGAAACCCCCACATAAATAGTTCAATAAAAATAGCTGCTGACTTCCAAAATTCTTGAAACAGTACAAAGGAGGTAATTATTTTTCAATCAAGAAAAAGGGCATTCATTTTAACAGGCCCTTCAATAAATGCAACTATCCAAATGAGTCAACCCAAGCTGACATTTTTGTTGCCTCACCTGGTGACATGGAGGGAAGCTTCAAGCCAGGCGAGTCAGGACTCAGGGATGCTGACTAATTCACATAAACACACGCACATGCAATATGCAACACCTTGCCTTTTGCTTCACCGTCCCCATGAGTCTGCTTGCTGGCAGTACATCTAACGACACACCAAAGCTCAAATGGCATCCATCATGAACTGCAGCGTGGGAAGCAGCACCTCTAGTCTTTGCAGTGTGTCTTCAAAAGTCCAGCTGACACACTGCACACAATTGATTTCGTGGCTTCCAGCTTGTAGTCTCTACCCCATCCTTTACCAACTTGTCACAGGGTCTGGTACCATCCCACACTGTGACGAGTTGGAAAAGGGTGTGGTAACAATGGTCTCCTCTCCCTGATTGACATGAAGGGGGTGGAGACTGGACCTTGTGTCTTTGCCGAGTTGATGACCTCACAGGCCTCAGGGCTGTGAGATTGTCAGCCCAGCAAATACTCTAGACTTTGTGCCTGCCCAGGGGAGTATGGTTAATGGAATTGTCACTCCAGTGTCATCACAGCAATGAGTACGGTCAGTTCGAAGTGTTGAGCAGCCCTGCAAGATAATTCAACATGTATACACTGTGTTTACAAGTTTTTTTTAAGGAAGCAGTTTCAGCATTGCATCACTGTGAATGTAAAGGGGCAGAGCCCCTGCGCCCTTGAAGAGAAACCACCAGTGGAGGGATAACAGTCACCCTTTAAATACACCCATTCAAAAAGGGTGGAAAAAGAAACCAGGTAGGGAATTAGGTAAGAAATTAACCAACAAACAATGAGGTAGATCCTGATTAGGGTCACAGAGACACCATACAGCAACAATGAACAAGGAGGCAAGAACCTCTCGACCTATGGTACTGGGTCTTGCCTGCACTTCAGAACTGGCACTTATATACTTGCAACACATATTGTTCAGATTGTGAGTGGAAGTGTGCACTTCTTTGTGGTGCAAGAACAGACTCAGAGGAGCTCAACTATCTACACAAATACTCCCTAAATATTGCAATCCATACATGCTGGGTTCATAGGTATTTTGCAGGGACAAGGATTTCATTGTCACCTATAGTATTGCAGATGTCATACAAGATTGGATGTGGACACCTTACCCACTCTCATCGTGATTCATATTTAGTGTCCAGTCCACACAACCTTGGTGGACTCCACCATACTCAAGAGAGATATTACCAATTGGATAGACACTGGGATCCAAATCAGTAAAAAATATCTGGGGGTATACTCAAAAAGATTTCTCTTTATTTTGTGGGTACTACTGACATGGTTAAAAACGATCTTGTATGACTACTGCAAGTGATGTTTCAAACAGCCATATTATCTTGCCTACATGTTTTTAGCTGTGAAACTACCCGCTGGGGTCAATGGCCTTTTTCAGGGTTATAGGATCCATAGCTTGTGCACTCACTAACTTGCAGCTCATATGTGGAGGCAATAAACTGTCTAACCAAGTACTTAAACCAGTTAATTTCCACCCAATTCCAGGGTTTAGCTAAGCATTACTGAAAATGGAAGGGGAGTACTTTCCTGTAGTCAAACATTTGTCAAGGGTTCATGCCTTTATTGAATCTAAATGTTGTCCATTTGTTCCAGAATCTCCCTCCAGCAGTGAGAGGACATTGTTTAGGTTTAAAGATTGAATGACAATTGAAATTGGTTGGAAATTAACTGGTCGGTCCAGTCAGCAGAAACAGAAATTGATGTAGAAGATACTAGGATTCCTGTGCCTGTGTGTAGATAGAAAGAGATGCCAGGTTCATTATCAAATTTGGTTATGGGAAACCAAGTGTTGCGTGCCAGGGATGATTGAAAAGTCAGGTGCTTCAATGTGAGTTATTTGGAACTACTTTGTGTTTGGAGGGGAAAAATAAGCCATTGTATAGATAATACATTAAAGATGATCCGTCTTTGTAATCAATGTATGTGTGCACATGTGCACACACACAAACAGGGACAGGTCCTAACGAACTTTTGATCTGCACAAATTCGGTCTAAGTGATATTATGCACAGGACTTAGTTAACTCCTGAAATGTTTAAGTTTGTAAAATGCATGTTTGGAACCCGAGGAAACATTTAGTCATCTAAAGTTAACACTCTTATCTTACGAGACGACAGACTGCTATTGGACTCCTTTCACTGTCCTCCTCTCTTTGAAGTTGTCATGAATACACCCTCCCATATAGTGCAATCAGAGAGGAAGAGCACGTATAGGGAGAGTGTAGAAGCAGGAAGAGAGCAGTGGAGACTGTGACCTTTGGGGGAGAGCAGTCTCCACAACAGGAAACACCTGATTGTGACAACCCTATGCAGGGAGCTAGAAGCTATTGGTGAGTAACAACTGCTTTTGTAGGACTGTTTACTCTGGTGTCATGCCACCCCCTTTCACACACACCCACAGCAAGTGCACCTGAATCCAATTAGTAATCAGGGAAAGAGAAATAAAAAGGCAAGGCCACAGAAGGGTGGTGTCTCAGTAAATTCCCCAGCATGTGATGTGACCCATAAAGCTGTTCTTTTACTCAGAACTGCTCCTGTCCTCATGTTCTTGTCTGCTTAGGTAATTAACTTAATTAGCACTTTCATGACTACATTCTAGCAACAGCCTTACTCACCTGTCCACCTTGGGACTAGTTCCCTTGGGTCTTGCTCCGCCCTATTCCTGCTCCATCCTATTCTGAATCACCCACTCCTTACCCAGTGAACCCCAGTGAAAGTGCCAACTTTCTGTCATTTGCAAGAGGGATTGTTCACATTTTTTCAGAAGTTGATACTGGGAAATCAGATTATCCAGCAGCTATGCATTCTTATGCATTCCAAATAAGGTAATTCCAATGAGATGTGAGGGGGTGCTGAAGGATATATATATGGATATATATATATATATATATATGTCTATATACATATATATTTATACATATATTACCTCGTGGCAGTTGCCGCCAGCTAGTTATAGTTAGGACCTAGTTTCCATAGACAAAGCGTTTTTTGTTCTGCTTTGGCACCGCTTGATGAACCTACCCAAAATTTTCAAAAACGTATACTTTGGTCAATTCAGCTGAAGTCTTGAATTTTTCGGGGTGATCTGTCAAGAAGGGCCAGAGAAAAAGGGAAGGTCCCAAAACACATTTTCCCTATTCATTTTTCCACACCTACAGCCCAAACTCCTGAACGGAATTACACCAATTTCGGCAGGAAAGTAGCTGTTGTTGCACAGATTGACCTTTTTGTAATTTAGTGTTAATCCGTTCAGTAGTTTAGGAGAAATTAAAGGTAACAAAATCTAGATATCTAGAGACTCCAATCCTCCGTGGATCCGGCTGTCCTCGTGCACATATCTGATTGGCTGCCAACACTTTAACAAGGTTTTGGCAGCCATCTTGGGACTGGACTTTAGCTGAGTCCCAGGAAACAAAGGTAAAAAAAAAAAAACACAAGGGGCCAGGGTAGAGACACCTTGATCCCTTAACTCTTCTGCTGGGGACTGAAAGGGACCCCACCAGGGCTTAAAAGCATTTTTTTTTCAAACTTTGGAAAAATCCATGGATCTGGAGCCCTGGATTTTTCTGATGTTTAAAAAAAAAAACAGACAGCTTCACGCCCTTTTTGTGAAGCCCCGGGTGGGCCAAGTCCTGGGGGCATGATAAAAAAGTTAGTAGGGGGTGCGCAAGGCCCTACTCCTGGGCTTTCCACAGCCCCAGGGACTACTGCCTCCCTGAGGCTTCAATGAAATTTGATGTGGGGGTGCTTGGCCCTCTTACAGCCCTGTGGACCACCACCTTCCCAGAGCTAAAATCAAATACCCAGGGGGTCTGTTTTGGAACACCTTGCAGTCCGGAGGGCCACCACTTCCCAAGGACTTCATATTCATTGAAAAACTCTCTATTTCTCTCCCTCTTCCTCTCACTCTCTTGTTTATCTTAAGGTAAAGTAATTTTCAGTACTATATGCTAATCCAACTCTCGGCTCGGCTCAGGTGGTGGTCCCCGGGGCTATAGGGGTCCACGTGGCACACCTGCACTGAATTTGCAAAATGCCCCAGGGAGGTGGTGGTCTGCGGGGCTGTGGAGGGGCTGTGCAGCCTCACTGGCACTGAATATGAAAAGAGTTCTGTGGGGGGGTACATTTCCCTGCACGAGCTTATCATTATTTGCAAAGGCTTCACGGATAGAGATATACAAATCTGGATTTCTTTAGCTTTCTTAAAAACTACTTAACAGATTTACATCAAATAGGCAAAAGCGCAATCTGCGTACCGAAAGCTAGCTTTCTGTCAAATTTGGTGTAATTCCATCCAGCGGTTCTGGCTGTAGTCATGTTTTTAGGTCCTACGGTAATTAACATGGGAATCACAACTTTTTTCATGACCTCTTTTTCTCAGTCAGTGCTTGATGGACCACCCCGAAACTTTCCGTGTGCAATCAAGATCACCGGCGCACTTTTTTTGGGAACATTTTGTGAAGATTCATGAAACGGTGCCAAATATATAGGCAAGTCAAACATGCTTTTTCTATGAAAACATGTTCCTCCCTATACCTGCCTAGTGGCGACCTCCACTAGGTAATATATGTGTATAGTTTGACATTGTGCCATTAGAAAGTCTTTTTGATTATCATCCGTACCTCATAGCAAGTTGTATGATGGCACTGCTATCGGTTTTCCTAAGTCTGGGGGATATTTAATTGTTCATTATGACGTGTTGGCGAGAATCACTCAAAAAAGAAGATTGATGCTTTTTTGGATGAAGTTATCAGGGTACATCTGTTCTGCAGACTCCAGAACCATACACATTATGATGGATATCTCTGAATACCTACATATTTCTCTATGCAGTAAACATGCTAAGAGGGCCTGATTCCCAAAGCTTTTGTGCATCTAAGTTCAACTTAGGTGTGCAAAATAATCCGTTTGTGAGGTCAAATCCTACTGATTCACAGCAGGATTAGTGAATAATATCTTTGCCAATGCTATTTGTAAATAACCTTCCCCAAGTGCAGCAGAAGTTCTCAATTACAAATTTGAGGTTAGAGCCAAGTTTGTAGGTATACCTTAGTGGACTAAAAGAAAGTGAAAACCTACCTATAAAGTTATCAGTTTGTGTGCACTTGCACACCCTTTGCAGGTTCCCAGTCCAGAAGCGGTCTCAAATATAGTGTCAGATGCAAGAATAAGTTTGTTTCCCACGTGGGATTGTGGAGGGAATCCTGAATGAATATCGGGCATGGAGAAGAAGGAGTTTCTTCACACAAAAATATGTTTTTTGCTATTGAGCTACAAAACAAATTAACGTCTATATGTACATTTGTGTTGAAATCCCCATATGGAAATTCCCACTAAGTGGGAATTCTGTATGTGGAAATGTTATACATGTGAGTAATCTTGAAAAGGTACAAGTGGTGAAAATGTCCATGAATACTACTCGTACTGTTTTACAACCCATAGAATGAAAGTCAGAAATGTGTCCCAATACATTGGAGTACCATCAAGGAGTCCATTTTTTACTTTATTTCATAGGATTTGAGAATTGAAACATGAAGCATAAAAATGCTTAATTTAAGTATAAATAGCCCTGCCTACTACAGCTTCACCATATGTAATGTAATCCCCAACAGCACATTGGCCCCTAAATAACACTTAATTATTCTGACTTTATGATTGCTCAGAAACATAGGGAATTAGAAAAAAGCGAGGAAGGGACGAATATCCTGAAAAATACATGCTCTTATATATTAATGACAATTTCACTGAACCATACTACTCCTGTATTAAGCCAGGACAATATGAAGATTTACAACTCTCAATTCCTACAATTCCTACAAACTAAGGGCCAGATGTATGAAAGCATTTTGCATTCGCAAACGGTGCGAATGACAGTTTGCGAATGCAAAATGCCATTTCAGAATGTATGAAATGCATTCTCAATGCAATTTTAAGGAATCGCTAAATTAGAAATCGCAAATAAGGATTCCTTATTTGCGATTTCTTAGCACATGTATGAAGCAATTCCTAAATGCGATTTTGGCATTTAGGAATCGCTAATTACCACCAAGTTGAACTTGGTGGTAACCATGTGCAAAATTAAAAAATGCATTTAAAATGCATTTTCAAATTGCACATGTAAAGCACACATGCCCTTTTGGCATGTGTGCACCTTACAAGTCCCCCCAAAATATTTTGGGGTGCAGCAGAGGGGCCCTTAGCCCCCCAGCAACCTGGGGTTTTGCTTTACCAAACTTGCGATTTCTGGTTCAGAAATCGCAATTTTGGAAATGCAAAAAATTTGCAGATATGGGCCAACAGGCCCTTAGCTGCGAATGGGGCCGGTATCGCAATTTGGGATTCGGTAATAGGGTTTGCGATTTTTAAGAAATCGCTATTACCGATTCGCAAATGTGATACATGGCACTTTGTGAGTCGGAAATAGAGATTTCCTAAAAATCACTATTTCCGAATCGCAAAGGGCCGTGATGATACATTTGGCCCTAAATTTGATTTTTAGCGAATTCAAGCGTGTGACAAAAATAGTCTTAGAGCGATACAATTTTATCAACCAGTTCCAGGAGTTTTCGAGTTTTCTTGGTCGTGACTAGTTCACTGATGCCTTGACTTCTCAGAAACAAATTCTGGTGCCGTATCCAGCATTAGCAGTAATTAAAAATAAAATAAACAAATCCGCAATTTTGCACCATTAGAGTGCAGCATGATGCGTGCAAATGGAACCTACAGTGTGTGCTAAAAATCAACGCAACTGTTTTATATATACATAAGTCTATTCTAAAGAATATTGAACACCAAGCATGAGGATTTACTGAAGCTATTTACAGATATTAGTCAGCACTAGACGCTTTCGGGCAGGCACCATCACATTTCTTCTTCTGCTTCTGTCTGGGTGTTTGGAGTGTGAATTGAATCTCCTTGAAGACGTACACGGAGTGAATGCCCCCTTTGCATAATTTTACACCAGGAAGCACATGACAGTCACGTTTATTAACTTTCTACTTTTTTTTCAAAGAGAAAACATTATTTCTGAGTTTATTCAGTCTACTCATGGCTGTGGTTTATTCTTTTCAGGCTCGATCTGAGAAACAACAGAAACATGAACACTCACCTGTAAAAAATCTAGGATTAAAAAAAATTCAAAGTGGAGTCCACAAGTTCATCCTTTCATTATAAATAACCCATTGTTTTTTCCCCAACATGTTTTTCCTCAGTAACATTATCTTCTTGTGATTTTACAACCTCATCATAGATAGTCAGTGACACCTCAGCTTCATTTTCGCTCATTGTGATATCATGTCTGCAGGAAAAGCCATTTTCTATCAGTGTGTCGTCATAGCCTGAAAAATAATATTAGCAATGTCAACGCGAGCACAGAAGCAATGCCGTCACCATCCCAAGCACAATCAATCAATCAATCAATTAGTACTTCTATAGCGCGGCTAATCACCTGTAGGGTCTCAAGGCGCTGTTTGCGGGCATGCTGCTTAATCAGCCAGGACTTGAGCTCCTTCCTGAACTGCTTCAGTGATGCTGTCTGTCTGAGATTGAGGGTTGCGTCTTCCATGTCCAGGCTGCTTGGTAGGAGAAGGATCTTCCTCCTGCTGTCCTTTTTCAGATCTTGGAAATGGCTGCGAGGGCGAGCTGGGTAGAACAGAGTTCTCTGTTGGGTACATAGAATGTGAGGCGGTGCTTGAGGTAGGCTGGTCCTATGTTTTGTAGTGCCTTCTAGGCATGTATCAGATGTTTGTAGATGATGTGCTTGTTGACTGGGAGCCAGTGTAGGTCTCTGAGGAGGGAGTAGATGTGGCTGTGTTTAGATTCTTTGTAGTCTTGATTGCATTTTTTTGGTGATGTCTGCATAGAGTACATTGCCGTAGTCCAACTTGCTACGGACAAGTGCGTGGGTGACTGTCCTTCTCATCTCGGTGGGGATCCACTTGAAGATCTTTCCAAGGAGTCGAAGTGTCTGGGAGCATGACAACGAGACAGCGTTAACTTAACGGGTCATGGATAGAGAAGAGACCAGGATGATGTCTAGTTTGTGTGCTTGGTACATTGGAGCGTTTCCAATGTTGTAGGCCACCAGGAGTTGTTCCAGGTTGGGAGGTGGAGCTGATTACGAGGATGTCCATCTTGTCCGAGTTGAGTTTGATTCAGCTGGCTTCCATCCATGTGGTGATTGTTCTCACCCCAATGGGGAAATTTCTCTTGACCTTTACTGAGTCCTCCGTAAGGGAGATGATCAGTTGCATATCATCGACATAGGAGATGATGTTTAGACTGTTGTCTGATGATCTTGGCGCCTGGGCCATGTAGATGTTGAAGAGTGTCGGGCTGAGTGATGATCCTTGGGGGACTCCGCACCATGTTTCCTTGGGTTGCGATGTTCAATGGTAGTCTGACACTCTGTGTTCTTCCGGTGAGGAGGGATCTGATCCATTCCAGTCCTTCCTTGTGGATGCCGGTGTCGTAGAGTCTGGGGCAGAGGGTGGAGTGGGAGATGGTGTCAAATGTGGCAGAGAGGTCGAGGAAGATGAGGGTGGCTGTGTTCCCATGATCTAGTATGGTGCATGTCATTGGTGGCTAGGAGTGCTGTTACGGTGCTGTGGTTGCTATTGAATCCAGATTGGGATGAGTTTAGGATTTGTAGACTCTCAAGGAATTCGGTGAATGGCTGGTTGATGGCCTTTTCTGTTATTTTTGCTGGGAAAGGGAGAAGAGAGATGGGTATGTAGTTCTTCAGCTCCCTTGGGTCAGTGGTAGGTTTTGTGTATAACAGGTTGATCTCAGCATGCTTCCACAGAAGCAAGGTCTTTTCCCACAAGGCCACCAATACCTCAGATGCCTCTTGGACTTTAAAAAGCAGGTGGCATGGGCTGCATTGGTCACAGAGCTGCAATGGTGCTGCCCATTGTTCCTCTCTATTTGACTCTTAGTAAGAGTAGCAGGGCAGCAGAGAGTGGCAGCAAGGGAAGAGGTCTGAGGCAGCAAAGAAAATGTATCCCCCTAGGAGGTGGAGTTTATGGATGAGGCAGTGGATGAAGTAATAATTAAATATGTTCTTGTAAAGGATCATTATTACATTATACAGTGTGTTAAAGCCTACAAGATTTTACCTTACATTCTTCACTTGCCCTGTACCATGAGCCCACCCCTATTCTAGTGCATTCTCAAGATAGAATGTTTAAGTATTCACATTTTCATTTTTACTTTACAAATGTCAGGAATCAAGAGTACAAGCATTGATGCCAACTCACTCCACTTCTTATTAGACTCCTGACCTACAGATCATTTACAGTAGGCAAGAAAAAGGTTTTCCAGAGAGGAGAAGGTAAGGATAGAGACAGAGGCAGACATACAGCAGCACGTTTTTGTGGTAATACATCACTTAGCATCCACATCTTGTTTACAAAGGCCCTCTAGGCATCAAAGGTAATTCTATATAGAGAGGTTAACAATCATAGCAAATGTAACAAGGAGATAGATTTTGTGTGTCATACATGTAACTTCAGCAAGTCTTATACTAGTCCACAAGACACTGAGGGGCTTATTTTCAAACCCCTTGCACCACTGGTGTGTCATTTTAAATGGTGCTTCAGTGGCATATAGTGCAGACCCATATCTACCAGGCCACGTAAAGTCACTTTGCTTGGCTTTTCATAGCCTCGTAGAAATGGCTTACACTGCATAAGGGGAGCATTCCATGGGCGTTGCAGTGGATTTTCTTATTCCAAACCCATGGGTTTTGTTGCCTTCCCAAATCTACAAGGATCTGTAAACCTGGGAATGCTTCAAAATTGTACACCTCCCCAGGGGAGGCGAAACGAGGAGAGCTATGTTGATTTCTCCTCATTTTTTCCTCTTCACATAGAAAGAGGAAAAAACCTCCATAGAATGTTTTTGTGCAGGAAGGTGTCCCTTCCTGCATAAAAACAATCCTACCAACAATGCTGCACTAGTGCCTGTGTTGGCGCTAGGCACCAAATTGTGCACTAGCACTGGCCGAAAGGAGAGGAATGCACAGTATCTCATATGTGCGATGCATTCCTGCCCTTTCCAATTGGCATAGGGTAGCGCAGCAAAAATACCTGAGGCACTGACCTATGCCAGTTCATTTTAAATATGCCCCCAATTGTGTTGAAGCTTGACGCTGGTATCCTAATCAGCAGAGAGGAGTGTAGACCAGTAGCCAGAAGGAAGCATTTATCAGTTCAAGAATGTACATCCGGTAAACCAATAGTGAGCACTGAAACCAAGTGAAGAATCCTTCAAGAAGAAAAAAAGCTGTTGACAGCACAAAAAAGGACCTGTGAGGAGTCAAGGCAGAGATAAAATAAAAAGGCTAAAAGAAGTAGAGCAGGTGGATGAATGGCGAAAAGACGAGTACACCATGCAACACAGAGTCTTGTCAGGCTTCTGGAAAAGCTAATGTTCTCCTAAATGCTTTTTTGTTGGTGTTGACCAGAACAAAATGCCCTTTCACCAGACACCTATCCAGAGAGCAGGTAGCCATCTGCCATTACCAGCCATCAGCGCATCAGTAATCCAGATATGCCTTCTGTACAGCCTTAAGCAGCACTACCTTCATGGCAACTTTTCTCTTCTTCAGGTAATCCTGAAGATTTTGAAAAGTGACATTCCATAATCTGCAGTCTGATGCTGTGTGACAATTTATTTATGGTCAATTTAACACCCATCTTGAATAATTTCGAAGTCCCATCCCCCGTGATTGGGGACCATTCATAAAAAGCTGCTGTAAAATCAAGCAAAACAAAGACCAAACTCAATTATCCAGTGCAGTATGGTCGGTGTTAATTGATGATCATAAGTCAATATACAATCAATATTTGCAAAAGGCACTACAGGATACAAATGTATAAGATTTATGGGACACTCAACTGCCCTTCGCCCCCTTTTGAAGCTTTTAAATAAAGCAGCAAGATCACATTTTCTGTTGGTTGATAAAAACATGTTTAGCAGATGTTCGCATGCATGGATGGTACTCAAATCCTATGAACCTTGAAACTTGCGGCATATCTGTCTTTGACTTTCCCGGCATATATGAAAAGAAACTGGTGTTTATTCAGTTTGGTCAGCTTCCAACTTTGGCAGAACAACCATCATGGGGATACAGCAGCATTGTTTCATGCAGACTCTGTGGTTATAAGCAAGAAGACCTTATACATCTGTATATGTCCTTAGTTGTATATGTTCCAGGTTAAGCTGCTGATAAAAAAAACTTTTATCGATGTGGTATTAGAACATGTAGAGGGGCAATTATAAGATGCTTTGATCCACCCAATCTCTAATTAAATATGAGATCGGTTAAGTTTTTGTTTTTTGCATGCTCAAGTAATTTCTAATTTAGGGATAGGCACCGTTTAGCAGGGTAGCGTGTCCTAATCTCTATAATTTTAGTCTGTTCAAATAGCCGCATGGGTATATTAGTAGGGTTTTTGCATGCACAAACAATTTTCTAATTGAACTATAGCCACCTTTTAGCAGGGTAGCATGTCCTAATCTGTATAAATTTAGTCGGGTCAAGTAGCCGCATGTGTATAACAGTAGGGTTACACTGGCAAAAGGTCAAATTGCATGTGGAATAAGAGAGTGTAGAGGGACAATTATAAGATGACCCACCCAATCACCAATAATTAAATACAGGCACAATTCTAGCCTGGTAGAGTAGCCGCATAGGCATAATAGCAAGACTGGGCAGTATTGATCTGGTCTCTTATGAAATTTTTTCTCATTG
Source organism: Pleurodeles waltl (assembly GCF_031143425.1). Classification (NCBI taxonomy): domain Eukaryota; kingdom Metazoa; phylum Chordata; class Amphibia; order Caudata; family Salamandridae; genus Pleurodeles; species Pleurodeles waltl. The sequence continues at coordinate 712,105,501 of NC_090437.1, read as the reverse complement.
CTGTATTGACTAGACCAGCATACAAGTAAACACTTTGGTCTATGGAATTTTATATATTGTACATCATGTATTGATTGTTATGGTTTTTCTTAACTAAACAATAAAGATTGCTGCTACTGTGTGACAGTCAGATGGTGCAGCTATGGGGAATAAACATACACTGGAATTCAGATTGTATGTGTATCATAAAAACAGCATTGGCAAAATCATTTCATCTGTGTACCATTACTCATGAAAGAAATGTCTGCTGGAGGGATTACTGCCTTGAACCGAGAGCCTTTCACAGTGGAACTGCTACGTATGCAGTGGCACAGCTGTTGATGGATGATATCTTGTTTAGAATCTATGGGTTCTGGCACCTGTATTTGTTGGTAAGAAAACATTGCTGCCATCAGCAGGGTTACAGCGGGTCTGTGCTGAAATCTTCTGCTGCGTCTGTGAGGACGCACTGCCACATAAGTGTGAGCTGGCTTGCCACATTGGAAGTACGGATGGCAGGGTTTTTGTTTTAGACCGAATAGTAAGGAATACTAACTATCCTAGCTATATGTTTTGCAGCTCAGGCACATCCTTTAACATACTGCTACTGTACTTTGAGGCTCAACCATTTTTTCTTTTCCATTGGGCCCCTCTGCACTTTGTCCTCCTCACATCCTCAAAGTCTACGATATAAGCATTCTCTTTAGGGGTTGCCAGGTTGTGTTAGAAGTAGGGTTTCTACAATATTATGCTCATATAAAATATTCTTTGCACAACTAAAATATTGTTCCTCTCACTTAGGTAGGAATTGTGAATTGTCCTATGTATTTAAGGCACAAAATTGTTTCTGGGCGTGTGAGAGATTGAGTTTTGCATCCAAGCTTGAGGTGATTTTCTCTGATAATGTGAATGTGCTAGGTATGAACTACAAGGACTTGACCTACCATGCATGCAGAGTAGAGAACCAGATGGGAGACGTAAGGAATTTGTATTTGGAAGTGCGAGTGAGCAGTGTGTGAGAGTTGCCAAAATTATATTGGCAGGGGTGAATCTTTGGTGTAAATATTTTAGCATCACCCCAAACATAAACAATAGATTGACTTTACAAGGGAATGCTTCACTCTCTCCCAGAACTCTTCTTGTTCACTCTGATGCAGGAGGCAATGAGATTCCAGTCTGTGGAGGAGTTCAAGGTGGATCCTGTTGCTTCCTGTTATAGTCCACTTGCAGATGCCTGCATGTGAACTACCAAGGAGGGAGGGCGTTTTTAATGAAAGTGGGATTAAAGTTATTGTTCAGTGGCGTAATGAAACTTGTGAAGGGCCCCCTGCAATGTACAAGGAGGTCTCCCGCTCCCCTGGACCCAGTCAGGAGCTCTCAGGCATGGGCCTACCACCTGTGCACAGAGCTGGCTGTGCTTAGGGGGCCCCCTGTAGCTAGGGGTTCCCACCCGCATTGTGGGGGTGCAGGGGCTAATGTTAAGTCACTGTTACAGTTCTTTTCTAGTTGTGGGGAAGGTGGAAAGGAATACAATGTGATTTGCTATGTCTCCTTCTACATAACTCACCACAGACATTCAGAAAAGTATGGAACGGTGTACCCTTCACAATAGTCCATTACTAAACAATACATTAGTCTGCATAAACCGTGCTGGCCACTGTTCATTACCACCCCAAAGCAACATGGAATGCAAATAAATATAGTAAGAACAGACCATTTTGACTCCAGTAAACAATAATCCCACAAACATAAAGGGCACTGTTGTAATAAATAGTAAGTAGATTTTAGAATGTTAGCTAATGGAATCAGAATGTACAGGGAAAGGAGTCACGTAGATCTAGGATACAGCACACAACGGGAGGTGTTGGTGAGCCCTGTTGTATTGTTTAAACATTAAATAAATGAAATATTAATTTCATAATACAACCAAAGTATTCGGTTACAACAAGTTGGTGATGAGCGTTCTATGGGCTCATCGATGCCATTTTACCTCGTTTCTGTGAAGACCGCGTTGACGAATAGATTGTTTTAGCTGTTCATGTTTGGAATACGGCGATTAGTAATGATCAACTAACTGATGTGAAATCAGCAAGCAAGTACCTTTTAAATTGATATTTATGCGAGCATGCTCTAAGTAACATCCATAGAATGCTGCTGTCGCTGTGCCCAGCTTACTGAAGAAATAGATTGATATTGTTGGTACAAGATCAGCTTCCTATTGAAATATATCACGCACATAGTGGCCATCTTGGATTGGGCAAGTTTGGAAAAGTAGGGGCATTCTCCTGCTGAAACAGGATGCTAACAGCGGCCAACTTTAATGGGGATTTCGGAAAATAAGCACTATCTCATACCAAAACAGGAAAGAAATGGTGGCCATGTTAGGTGGCAATTCATTGAAATTGGAAACGTATGTTAAGGAAGATAACAAAACATTTCCTAGCTAGCAAGAAGGAAAGTTTCAATTCTATGAAGGACACGGAGGCGAAGATTATGCAGATCTTTCTTCACTCTTTATTCAACAGCAGGTTCAAAGTTCCACAAAAAAACTACAAAAGAACTACAACACCCATAAGGACGTTCCCATGGTAACCAATGTTCAATCATCGCTCCTTCTGACAATGTGTATAAATGTCCCTTCTCACCGTCGTCTGCCCTTGACTTCACTGCGGAAGGAAGTTCAGATATTCTCAGGTCGTTGCCGCCTCTGACCCTACAAGAGTAACATCACATATTAAGCGAATGAAAGACTCTTTTCCAAATAAAACACGATAGATGAAATAAGCATATCCTGGATAAAGTGCATTTCTCCTTCAAACCATATTAATAATATGAATCAATTAGCGAGTAAGTAACAAAGACAACAAAAGTTCTTATACATGCACCGTTAGCATATATACCACCTCCAAAGATGATACCGCCAGACAGCTCCCGGGTAGGAAACACATTCCTTGTGTAGAGTGGGATAATCCTCGCCTGCGTGTCCTTGATAGAATTGAAACTTTCCTTCTCGCTAGCTAGGAAATTTCTCATTCTATGTCAGGACCGGAGGCAAGGATTATGCAAGTTTAAAGCTTACTTACCACCATAGAGGCTGCTTCATGAATGGGTTTAAAATATAATTTTTTTAAAGTAGACTCTGGTGACCAATCAGCAGCATTCATAATGTCTTCTAACCTGCCACCTACCTGGATGGCTTTGGTGGCCATAGCACCCCAAGTGGAGTGTGCCCCAAAAAATTTGTACATTGATGCCCGCTTCTGCCAAAATCCCACTGATCCACCTAGCTACCGAAGGAGAGGAGACTGCCTTAAAAGTTTCTTCAGCAAAATCAACAATTGTCGTTCTCCAGGTGGCCGAATTTCGGGCGTCACCTCTTCGTAAGCTTTGAGGCATCTTACCACGCCCAATTTCGGTGCATGGGGAAAAGCTGGATAGGTTACAAACCTGATAATACATTTAGTCCGACTGGAAACAGTGAAAGTCAACCCTTCTGTGAAAAAAACTCTTGCACAGATGTCCAGGGCTCTGACGTCCGACACCCTTTTGCACAATATGAGATATAGCAACATAGCCAGCTTAGCTGACAACTCCTTCCGTGAGAGTTATTGGTTATCCTGCCACAAGGATAAGAGACGTAGAACCTGATTGATGTCCCATAATTCCGAATACCTGGGCTCCGGAGGTCTGGAGATTCTGATACCTTTAAGCAATTTGCGCGCCCAAGGGTGCTCTCCCACCGGCCGCTTCTGCAGTAGGGGATAACCTGCTGAGATCGCTGATCTATCTGTAACCTGGGCCCCCATGGGATCGATATGTCTTTCCACACACCAGTGAGCCCATCGATTCCATGCAAACTTGTACCGCTTACATGTTCCGGGAAGCCATGCCTGTCTGATGAATTTCTCAGTGTCCTGTGAAAGTCGGCAGTCCTTCCAGCGAGCCCGGAAATCTTCCAAGCCGCCAGAGAGAGATGGCCCGGAAGTACCAGAGGGCAAAAGTGCCCTGCGTGGTCCCTGAGAATTGATGGAGAGTCCGGGAGAAGAATTGGAAAGTCGCACAAGAGTTTCAGAAGGGACAAGAACCACACTTGTGACCTCCAAAGAGGGGTTATCGATACCACTGTCACCTCCTGATGATGTACCTGGGCTGATACTCTTGGTATCAGAAGGAAAGGGGGGAATGCATATCCCTGGTGTCTCCCCCAATCCTGCAAGAATGCGTCCACTGCGACTGCCCCGGGTCCAGGCACCAGCTGATGTAGATCAGTAACTGGGCGTTCCATCTGGACACAAAGAGATCCACTGAACAAGGACCCCAGCGTTCCATGAGCACCTGAAAAACTACTATGTCCAATCACTGGAGTCCCCCAGAAACCTGGAGCTCCAGTCCGCCAGAGTGTTCTGGGAACCGAAATCTGATGCTGAAGACAGAAATGCCAAAAATCCTTTGCCAACTCCGCTAGGGCCCTCGAACGCGTGCACCCTAGGCAATTTATGTACTGCACCGCAGACACATTGTCCATCCTCAGAAGAACAACACAGGAGACTTTGTCCTGAGTCAGAGACCTGACCACTAAAGAACCTGCCAGGGGTTGCAGACAGTTGATGTGCATACTGAGCTCCTGTTGGGTCCATTGACCACCGAACGAGAAGTCCCCACATCGGGCACCCCAGCCCAGACAGCTGGCGTCCGATTCCATGATGAGGACCGGTGAGGCTCTGAAAATGGCCCTGCCGTTCCATGCATCCATGTGGTCCAGCCACCATTGAAGCTCCGGTGTCGCCTCCTGGGTAAGGGAAATGAGCTCGGAATACGTTAGTCTGCATCGATGATGCGCCTTCAGACTCTGGAGAGCCCGGTAGTGAAGAGGGCCTGGAAAAATGGCCTGAATCGAGGATGAGAGCATTCCCACTACTCTGGCTAATTGCCTGAGTGAGATCCTGTCGCATCTCATAACTTTCATCAGTTCCTTCTTGAGCTTGAAGATCTTCGAGCTCGGGAGACTGAGGGAGACTGATTGGGAATCTATGAGAAACCCTGGAAAAGTCATCGGCTGCGAGGGCAGGAGATCCGATTTCTGTTGGTTGATCTCAAACACCAAATCCTGGAGGAGTACAATAGTCGCTTTGGATATAAGTTGGGCCCTGGATTGATCCATGAGAAGGATATCGTCTAGGTAAATGATTAGGCAAATCCCCCGGGAGTGAAGGTATTCCAAAACTGGCTTGAGCAGTTTGGTGAAACACCACTGTGCCGAAGAGAGGCCGAAAGGGAGGGACGTGAACTCAAACACCTGATCCCTACAAAGAAATTGTAGAAACCTGCGATGAGGGGAGATATGGGGACCGTCAGATAAGCATCCTTGAGGTCCAGACAAATCATCCAGTCTCCCTGTAGCAGGAGATCCCTGAGCATATGAATGCCTTCCATTTTGAAATGTCTCTAGATCACCCACTCGTTGAATGTTCTGAGGCTGATAACCGGGCGAAAACCTTTGTCCTTTTTCCCTACCAGAAAGAAATTGCTGATTAAACCCCAGGGGTAAAGAACAGACATGCATATGGCCCCCTTGCGAAAAAGGTTGTGGACTTCCGAGTCTGTCAAAGCGGAATCAGCTTCCGAAAAGACTTAGGGTCTCGGAAGACACTCCTGGACCGGTGTTCGCCAGAACTCTGTGTGATACCCTGCCACTGCCTGTACCACCCAGGCATAGGAAGTTATATGTGGCCATTTGTGCCTGAATAAGCGTAATCTCCCTCCAATAATTTGAGGGGAAGAAAGGGTAAGCCTTACCAGTAGTGCCTCCTGGAGCATTCGCACCTCCCCGGGCGATCCTGCTTGCTCTGCATTTCCCTCTGCCCGACTGGGGAAGAAGGTGCCTTGACGACCGTCTCGCCATCCATTATTCCTGTAGCCGTAGGAATTGGGGCCTTGCTGATAGAGTCGGCCGGAGGAGCGGCACCTACCTCGTCCATCCCCCCAAAAAACCTTCCCAGGGAAGATTTTCTTGATAGATGATTGTGCCTAGTCTAGCATTGAAAAGGTGGCGAAAAATTTGCCCAACTCCTTGATGAACGGATCTCCAAATAAATTACCCTGGGTGACTGCCCCTGCCACTGAGTTAAATAACTTCCCCCAATTTGAGGTCTATCTTAATAAGTAAGGAATGGTGACTCTCAGCCGAGATGCGCAATTAGCATTGGCCAGGAGGCAGACTGCCCTCTGGGCCCACCCGGCCACAACATCCATCAGCAAAGCCCTCCAGGACCGGTCAATATCCTTCTTGGGGTCCTTCATGTACTTTGTGAAAAAGGTACACATTTTCGGATCTATGTCCGGAGTCGTCGCAACTTTATCTGGCAAGGTAGGATGCGGACACTCGGCCTTCAGGCACGCCCGCACCTCCTTGTCAAGAGGCTCTCGAGTCTTACTAGTCACATATTCGGCCACCTTCTGCTCCGGCCGCCACTCTGATGATCGAGGATGAAAGATTCCCTTGGGTTCCAACATGTCTGAACCAGAGTCATCCTGCTCCTGCAGATCTGGCATAGTGGCCCTAGGGTGCCAGGGACGAACGGAGTCCTGTTCCTCCAGAGAGGAGGAATCCGCTTCAGAGTCCTCTGCAATGCGTTTGGGAGACCCCACATCAGGGTCCAATATGAGGTAAAGCTCTTCACCAGTCACTCCGGGTTGAGTTCCCTCTCAGAAGGGTGGTTGCTTAGGCACGTGTGCACTCTTACAAAAGACATTGGCAAGGTGCTCAAAGTCTTCTAGGGGCCCCGCTTCGCACTTGTGCGATTTCCCTGGAGACATGTTGGGGAAAAAATCATGGTCCTGGATGGACTGCATCATGGGACTCAGGAAGGAAAATTCTGACAGAAGAACACCCTATAAAAAAATAAGAAGGGCAGTCCCCACACGCTCCTGTCACCAAAACCAACACAATAAGGGACTTAATGGTCTCTTAACGCACTCTGAAGGTCTTGCGTAGTTTCTAAGTAGACTTACCGTGACGCAGTGTCCCTTCAACCGCAAAGCGGTGTTTTTGTGGGTGTTAGAGGGGTTAAAAATGAGCCTTGGCTCGAGAAAACCCCTGTCGTGCCAAAATTCTAAGCAGCGAGCGCTACTGCGACTCGAGCATTAGAAAAATGCACTGTGGAAACAAGCGGCGCGAAAAAGAGCCCTCTAGAAGAGCCGGGGCATCACCGCATATCGAATCAGCGCTCGGGAAAATCAGCCTACTGCGCGTGCGGTGAGCATCCCTAGTAACAAAGAAAATATAAACAATTCTCAAAAGGGGAATAACAGTTCAACTTGCAGAACAGTTTTTACAGACAATCGCTCAAAAATACAAAAGTACTCAAGAGGCAGTAAGGGCAAGACTTTAGTAAAACTGGAGCAGTGAAGAAAGAAAGCGGACGACAAGGGACATTTATACATATTGTCGGAAGGAGGGATGATTGGACATTGGTTACGATGGAACGTCCTCATGGGTGTTGTAGTTCTTTTGTAGTTTTTTTGTTGAACTTTGAACCTGCTGTTGAATAAAGAGTGAAGAAAGATCTGCATAATCCTCACCTCCAGTCCTGACATAGAATTAAATATATAGAAAGTTACACTTTTTAACAATACAAGAGGTGGAATTGATACACAGTTATATTATATTTTGAAGTAAACTGTTGCCAGAGGATTTCAACAATACAAGAAGTGCATTTTAAGAACAGTGACACTTAGCATAAAAAGTTATAATGTTAACATTCAGTAAAATGGCTCATAGTAATATTATAAATCAACCTAGACTGTTTTTAAAGAATCCTGGCAAACCAATAATGAAATGGATAAATTGGCACACAGCATTTGAAAACTACGTAGTGGCTATTGATGGAAAAAAAATTGATCCTGAATGGAAAAAAGCATTGCTGTTTGGCCTATTAGGCAATACTGGCCAAGAAAGTTTTGATAATTTACCAGAATTTGAACCACCTCCGGGTCAATTAATTCCACTGAACTAATATGAAGAAGCAGTTAAACAAATGGAAAAACAATTCGCTGAAGAACCAAATGTAATGGTTGAGCTGCATAGTTTTTTGAAGAGGAAGCAGAAGGAAGATAAAATCATTGAAGAATATGTTGCTTCTTTGAGAGCTTTAGTGTCTTCATGCAAATTTCATGAGATGACAGACATTTATATTCATGATCAATTTGCATTTCAGTGTTATTCAAGAAAGATTGCTTGCATGCAGAAATCCAACATTGCATGAAGTCATTGACCTAGCCAAAGGAATTGAAAGGTAATTGCTATCCACTTAAGCTTTAACATCTGATGGTTTATCAAAAACAGATGTGTATATGGTACAAGATTTCAAGGCTAAATTAGTGGACAAGGGCAAAGATAACAAGTGCGGTGGAAGAAAGAAAAAGTGTACAGTGTTATAGATGTACATCTGGCTAACAATTCCAAATGCCCTGCCATAGAAAAAAACTGTGCCAAATGTTAAAAAAATAGGTCATTTTGCCGTTGTATGTAGATGTATAAAAGGGGGTAACCATGTTAGAGTTAATACGGTAGATGATTTTGATGAAGAAATGTGTGCAAATATAGTGTGAACTGTTGATGATGACTGTTGCAAGGGTGTATTGAACAGATTTAAAGCACCACTTTGCATTGTCAGCATTGATGGGAAAGAGTTGAAAGTTATGGTGGATTCAGGTTCTCCCCTTACCAGTCTAGATAAGAGCATTTTTAAAAATATTTGGAAAAATACTAGATTAGAAAAGAGTGATGTGGCCAGCATTTGGAGAATTTGATATTAACATGGTGGGATATTTTTGTGATACTCTACAATTCAAAAATCGCAGTATCAATACTAAAATATGTTGCTGTAAATGGCAGGAACATTGTAGGTTAGCAAGATTTGGGTAAATTAGGAATATTTTGAAACCAGGATCACCAAATCCAATAATTCTTGGAGACATACCATATTCAGAAGTCAATAGCATAGGGGATACTGATATGCATTTGACACTTTAGCAAGTTATGGCAGATAATCAGAAAGTGTTTGTGAATCACATTGGATGCATAAAAGACTTTGAACATGAAATTAAATTGAAAGCAAAAGCTACTCCTGTCATTCATAAAGTTCGTCCAGTTCCTCTTTCAGTTAGAGGAGAGTTGAAAGAACTATTAAAGAAGTTGTGTGATGAGGGTGCGATTGAACGTACAGATTATTCTGAGTGGGTATCGGGTATTGTAGTTACAAAGAAAAAAAATGGTAAGATGAGGATTTGTGCCGACTTGAGGTCCTTGAACAAAAATATTGTGGTGGATTGTCATCCTTTACCCTGGATTCAAGAAATTCTGGCAGCCACTAATGGATCAAGATATTTTTCTTTAATTGATCTTAAGTCAGCATATCATCAAGTCAAATTATCTGAGTCATCTTCTGGGGTGTATAGGTATGTACAATTACCCTTTGGAGTTGCATCAGTTGCAAGTGTATTTCAAAAGCTTATGGATATTCTATTTAAAGATATGGAAGGTATTGAGAAATTTCAGGATGATATTTTGGTACACACATAAACAATTTCTGAACACAATGCTATTCTAAATAAAGTGTTGAGGATTTTAAAAGAAAGCGGGATGACAGTTAGCAACTCAAAATGTAAGTTCTTATATACAGGAATAGAATATTTGGGGCACACGTTGTGAGCCGAAGGAATAAAACCAAAAGAAGATTTATTAAAGGCAGTTCGTGAAGTACCCAAACCTAAAAATAAAGATACTCTTACATTTTCTTGGATTGAATGAGTACTATTCTAGGTTTGTTGTGGATTATGCCAGTTTGGTTGAACCTCTTAGAAGGCTATTGAGGAAGAAGGTGAGATTTGAAAGGATGGATGAACAAGAATCTGCATTTATAAACACAAAAAATGCTGTATTAAAGGTGCCAGCTTTGCAACCTTATGATACTAAAGGGGGTAACAGAATTACGGTTGTTGCTAGTGCTACGGGAATAGGTGCTGTATTTTCTCAAATTGTATCAGGAAAATAATATACAGTAGCATTTGTTTCTAGAATGCTTTGGAAGTCTGAATGTTTTACAGCACTATTGAAAGGGAGGCTTTGGCTTGTATATGGGCTGTGGAGAACTTGAAAGTATATCTTTGGGGTAATAAGTTTTAGTTAGTAACTGATCATAAACTGCTTGTGTAAATGAAGGATGGAAGGAGCAATACGAAAGCATCTTCTAGGTTAATCAGGCTGATATCAAAATTGCAAGAATATCGTTTTGTGATAAAACACATTTAAGGTGGTTTGAACAGGTGTGCGGATTGTTTAACCAGGTTACCTTTGGAAGATGATGATGACAGTGAGCTATTAGATAATGAGTGTGTTGTGGCTTATTTGGACACAGTGGAACATTGTGATAGTGTGATTTCTGCTGAGGAATGGGATAAAGCTTGCGAAAGTGATTTGATGTTACAGCAAGTTATAACATATGTCCCCAATGGGTGGCCTCCTAACAGAAATGTAGATAAGGGATTGAAGAATTTTTCACAAGTAACTGATGAACTGACTTTTGAGTGTGGAATCTTAATGAGACATGATTTCTTTGTCCCACCTCAAATATTAGAGAAAAGGTTGATTGATTTCGCTCATAGGGCATCCAGGAATTATTGCCCCAAAGAAAGTTTTAAGATCATATTATTGGTGGCCTGGGCTTGCCAATGATGTTAATATGTATTTGGATAACTGTGTGGAATGTATTAAATCAGACAAACATTGGAAAGTGAGCAAGAAAGAATGACAACCTTTATTTATACCTAATGCACAGTGGGGGAAAGTAGCTATGGATATTTCAGGCCCATTTAATTTACTTGACTCTGATATGCTTTATTTAATTGTTTTCACTGATTACTACTCTAAATTGATTCACTGGGAATATTTAAAGAACATTAGTATTGATACTGTTATTGAGTTTCTAAAAAATATTTTTGTAATTGAAGGATTACCTAGAATTTTGGTATCTGACAACAGTACACAATTAACTTCGCTAAAGATGTGTACGTTTTTAAATAGACAGGGTATACAACAAGAAAAGACTCCCCTTTACAATCCATTGTCAAATGGTCAAGTTGAGCGTATGAATAGATTCATGAAAGAAGGAATTCAATTAGCAATTGCATAAAATTTAGATTACATGATTATCTACAGGAAAAGGTGTATAGTTACAACAGTACTGTAAATTCTACAACATAATTTTCACCTTTCTTTTTGATGAGAGGTAGAAAGGAGAACACGACACTTACTCCAAAGTTTAACAAGCTTGCAAATAACTCTAATGCAGTCAAAATTGTTGATGACAATGAACTTCAAGTTATACAAAAAATTGTTGACAAACAAGAAAAAACTAAGATGTATTATGTTAGGATATATAGAGTCAGACTTAAAGTGTTCAGTGTAGTGATTTGGGTTCTTATTAAGAATTTATAAAGTTCTTAAGGGAGAATCAGTGTACACTTCACCTGTAAAAGTTTTGAAAAGCTACTAATGGTTCTGTATTTTTGAAAGATAAAGGTTGGTGGAGTAAAAATGCTGTGGTTTTATTTAAACCACATCAAGAGAGACTTCGGAGAAGTGAAGGAAATACAAAGGATTTAAATTCGGAAACACAAGATTATTTTGATTTTGGGGGTATTACTAATGAGTAAATCAGTGGAAAATCCAGTTACAGAATAGAGGAAAGTAGTAGTATGAGTAATGATAGTAATACTAGTGTCAATGAAATGCAAGATTCTGAAAGGGAACTGTCTTGGAAAGCCAGTAGTAAAACGAAAGAGGCACTAAAGCTACATGGACAAATGAGGTAGATAACTTAAATACATAAAAATTAAAAAAAGCATCACAATGTGGTCATACAGGGTTACACCACAAACATCCATGTTCTCAAACACTAAACACCCTTCAATTTACGTACAAGAACTTCCTAGAAGTTTCTGTTTAATGAGCAAGTAACCAAGCAGCTGCCTATGTGGGCGATTTGCTCTCTGGAAATACATGCATATTTCTGTGATAAAATAAATCTTATATTTCTTCGACAGTAGAAAGTGAAAAAAAGTTATCTGATGTAACTGACTCAAACTTGAGAACTAGAAGAAAAGTACATGTACCAAATAAGTACTCTGAATTTGTAATGTATTGATATTTGTATTTATCTAATAATAATTTTTGTTTTTTATTTTTTGTTTTATTTGGAAAAGAAGAGATGTTGTGATAAATAGTAAGTAGAATTTAGAATGTCAGCTAATGGAATCAGAATGTACAGGGGAAAGAGTCAGTTAGCTCTAGGATACAGAGCAGAATGGGTGGTGTTGGTGAGCCCTGTCGTATTAATTAAATATTAAATAAATGAAATATTTATTTCAAAATACAACCAAAGTCTTCGTTTACAACAGGCACCAACATTCTAAAAGGTTTTCTGAGCTGGATGTGGGAGATACTGAGCTATGCAAATACACTTACCATTCCTGAATTTTCTAGTTAAACAGGGTTTTGCAGAAAAAAAAAAAATTGGTACAATGTGTGACAAGAGCCGATGTTTTTGACATTTTGAACACTGCAACCTTTGATGAGTGTGTAGTTGGTAAACTTCACCAACTTTTACTGATAAAATTTAGATGTCTCCTGCCTTTACAAAGAAGCTGAGCATCAAAGTTAATGAGAGTTACAGAAAAAAAAACAAAATTGAATGTTCGTAAAAAGAAAATCGTGTGTTTGGGTGGTTAAAAAGCAAACTGCTCCTGGGTTGGGGGAAGGACCTGTTCCGTTGTCTGATCGTGGAACATATAGACACCAACTCAATTTTGTTTCTGCCACGTCCCGATGCGTGACTGAAAGGGACCAATAGTTACTTCCATCAGTCTGAGTCAACAAGATGCAGTATGGCTGGAAATGTGCCTATGTATCATATAGCCTTTGATGCCTATGCTTACCCTGTTTAAGAGTATTTGGTGGTGAACTGACTGAGTGCTTAAACTTAATCCACTTTTATGAACATTCCACTAACTGGAAGGGTATGTTCAGGCTTCATGCACTTGCGAGTCAATCATGACCTGATATGTTAGAAAGATTTTTGATTGATCAGTAGAGTTTAGTTAAAAACTAGTGTGAAGGATATAAAAGGTTGTGACTCAGATTTCCATTTCAGATAACCTTTTTGATTCAGCAGTTTCTTTTATAGGCCTGATATCAGCTCTGCGTGCAAGTGAGTTCATGGTAGCAAGTCCTCTGATGTACCCAGATAGTCTTGCTAGTATGGGGGTGTTGGTATCAGCACCAGATGCTGTGGTGGTGTGCACTTTCCCTTTTCTTTTATTATTTTTATTTAAAATTTCCAATATAACTGTGAGAATATCAAAAACGTGCATATTATTACAATAACAGATATAATAGCAACAAAACAGCTCAGCATAACAATAAGACAAATTCACATTATCAAATCGAATGCTCATGTTTCCGTAAAAGCCACAAGAGGTGCAATTCACTAAATAAAGTGCTAGAGAAAGTTTGGTTCAAGAAATAAAGTGCAAAACATGCCTCGAGCCTTGATCTAAATCTCCAGCATTTACGTTTCTACTACTACAATGTTGGCATTTATTGACCATTAGTATAAAGTAGATTGCTCATGTTTCAGTAAAAGCAAGAAAAAGTGCAATTCAGGAAATAAAGTGCTAGAGAAAGTGTGGTTCAAGAAACAACGTGCATGACGTGCCTCACGCCTTAATCTAAAACTCCAGCACCTGCGATTTCATTATTACATCATTGACATTCATTGATCGTTAGTGTAATAATATGATGAGCAGAAGAGAGACTTAGGCAAGACTTCATGATGATATACGTTCTTCCAATATAAAACTAAGTGGTGGGGTCCTCAAATGAAAGGATGCCTAAAATAATCCACATGACAAAATAATCTATCCTTTTCATACTTATGGAAGATGACAAGGTTTGGCAGAGACTAAGGTGATATCCCTATTCAGTCAGTTGATGGGACTGCCATACTCTGACCCAGCCCTGGAGAGAGGTCCAAAGCTGTCTCCCCCTTTTCCTGTATTTGTGAGCATACAAGGTGTTATCCAGATTGTATATCAAAAGTGATCATGCTAGACATTGATGAAATGTCAGGGGATGTGGGTCAAGACATGCTGACTCTGTAGATACTGCCATGGCTACCTAGACAAAAAACTGAACGGACCTGGTAACCTCCTTATCCATACACCCGATAACATTAACTGCGGGATCATGGTAACATCAAGCTCAAGCAATGTTTCCATAAACCTTGTTGTCTCACACCTGAGCAGTTCTAATGAAGGACAAATGTTGAACATGTGAACCCAGTCCACCCCATGACTTTCACACCGGGGGCAGCAGATGCCTGACTTGCCCCCCCATTTAGGAATTTTAGCCAGTGTATAGTACAAGTCAAAAATCGTTTTATAATGTTGTGCCTGTAATATGGCTGACTCCAAGGATTCATAAAAACTACAATCTGTGGTACCCAACTTCTCCTGGCATTTATCCATGTGTTTTTCTAGGTTGTCCGGTAAACAAGAACCCAAACATCCATTCATTTGACTGAATGTACACATAGTGTCATTCCCCACCATCTCCATCAGAGTATCTTTGGCAAAGCCACTTGGACCCCCTCCTTTTTATAAAAAAAGAAAATAATTGGTCTGTAAATAATTTTAAAAATCTTTCTTATTAATCCCAAGATTCACCTGTGCACTTTTTCAGTCATCTTTCTTGGGCACAGAGTCAATGAGTTAGGCGAGTGGTCATAATTGTTTGGACCCTGTGATTGTTAAGGAATGGGAAGAGAGAAGGTGAGGGATGCCTGAAGTCACTTGGGGCTGCTGAAACTTTCAGGAAGTGGGTTTTGGGTGTGTCAGAGACCACAGGGGAGATAGCTGTTTGTTGACTGAGAAACACTTGAGGGAAAGCTGTCCTAGTCTATGTTGAATGTCTTCAGAATTATGCATATTTTACTAAAACTGAATAAACAAGCCCTAGGTACTAATAAATGCATTTGTTTCAGCGTCAGCTGTCCTTTGATAGCTATACATGATACTCACTGTCATCCAAAATCAATATTAATGTGTCTCTTTGTCTTAAGTGCTTTTCTGGAGATGATATAACCTTGCAGTTCCTAACATCTCTGGGTAGCACATGAAGCAAATGGCCTGGGTTGTGAGAATTATAGTCAATAGTTGTATTTGGGGCCAGATGTATCAAAAAAACAAATTGCATTTCTTAAATAGCGAATTTTAAGAAATCGCTATTTAAGAAATGCAAAATGGTATGCATGATTTTTGCGATTCGGTAATAGCGATTTCTTAAAGTTCGCAAATGCTATTACCGAATCGCAAATAGAGAATCCAACTCCATTTGCACCTATGGGCCTGCTGCAAATGGTTTTGCATTTCCTAAATTGCGAATTCCAGTTAGGAATTCGCAATTTAGGAAATGCAAATCCGAGGGTGCTGGGGGCCTAAGGCTCCCTCTGCTGCACCCCAAAAATATTTTTACGGACATGTGAAGCACACACATGCCTTAGGGGCATGTGTGCGCTACATGTCAATTTTAAAAATGCATTTAAAATGCATTTTTAAAATTTGCACATGGTTACCACCAAACTTCTTTTGGTGGTAATTGCATTTCCTAAATGCCCAATTCGCAGTTAGGAAATGCTTGATACATGTGTTTAAGAAATCGCAAATAAGGATTCCTTATTTGCAATTTCCTATTTAGAGAATCGCAATTTGCGATTCTCTAAATGGGGTCGCAATTTTAAGGAATCGCTATTTTAGCGATTCCTTAAAATTGCACTGCAAATGCCTTTCATACATTCTGAAAGACATTTTTGCATTCGCAAACGGGCGACTTTTGCGATTTGCACCGTTTGCAATTGCAAAATCGCTTGATACATCTGGCCCTTGGTTCTCATAACTGAAAGACTAAGAAAAGACTTAAAAATAATCATGAATTGCTGTCTTTTTTAATTGTTCAGATTTTCCTGTTGGAGGTATAAAGAATGCGTGTACTTTACTTTGGACGGTAGAGCTGTAGAAAACACGACTATTTAAGCACATTGTATGTGCATGTAATACAGTGTAAACATTGATCAGTTAATAAGATTGAGGCATGCTTTGTTTACAGTAGGGATGTGTGAAATTTTCATAATTCCCCTTTGTGCAAATACGTGAAATTTTGGAAATATTATGTCAAATGAAATGAATAAACCTTCATTTATTGTTATTTTTAGCGTGGAATGTGTTCTCGAGTCCACTTTGGACCGAGGAGCCATTTTACGCAAAAAATAGAAAAATAAATAGTGCTAATTTGTGAATGCCTCCAACAGAAGGCGCTCACATATTGTTTGTGTTGTTCCCATGATCCCATAATAGGTTTTTGTACGAGGTGGCATAATGGCGTAATACTGGTGAAATGCTGGGAATTATATGCCAGTTTAATAAAAATTCTATCTGGGTCTAGTCTAAAGGAGAATTATGACAGCATTCGGAAGAAAATGTGATATTAACATTCCAAAAATCCCTCTCTCTTACAAGTTGATGTATTGTTTCTTTTTTATTATTATTTTTATTGGTGTAAAAAAATTACAAGGAGCAACAGGGATAAAAATGACATGTATGTCCAGCGCGGACGCCAGATAGAAATACAGCTGTCGAGAGATGGGCATGCACGACCATCAAACATTACTAATAAGGGAGGGAGGAGCAACAATCCCAACCATGAGATGGTGGCATAGGTTGTGGAGTGGAGGAAGGGGGGCAAGAGAAGGCAATAGAGGAAGTGAGAGAAGGAGAGAAAGTACAGGAAGAAGATGCAAGAAATGGAAAAGGCGAATAAGAATGAGCCAAGGGAGGAAGGGAGGGGATGGAGGATGGAAGGGTGGCCTAATCAAGTGGTGCCCGCAGGCGCTATGGCCAGGGGGAGGGGGGCATATTGTTTGCAAAAAAACAGCGATTTTGTTTTCTTTGGAATGTATACTGTAAAGCCCAGTCCTTGAGTAACTTGTAGGGGCGTTACTTCCACCAGTCAATACCCCAGGTGTTCTCTGGCAGCAAAAGCTACTGGAAAAATCTCAGGTTGTATCGAGAAGTAAAACAATGACATCACACACTATCCCGTATTTACATTTCAACTCCACTAATTCCACAGATGCTTTCATAAAACTGATGAGTAAAAAAAATATATAGCCCAGTGAGCAGACATTTTTACCTGCTTTACACTAGTTCCATCCTCTTTTTAATTTGGTGCCTAGTTTGTTCACATAACATTTCTTCAGAGAAATGAAAATTCTAGAAGGATATTAAGCACTGTGGTCACAGATTTGAATCCCTACAATGCAGACTCAGCTTTGCTCCCTAAAGTGAATGCTTTGCATACCATTAACTAAATATACTATAATTATATATTTTATATACAGTGTTTAGAAATGGCATAAATATGGTAAGAAGTGTGATATTAATATTTATATTATTTAGTTAATAACGGGGGTGCAAGTGAGATCCTATTCATAAAGCTATTTGCATACATATGCAAAACCCAGTTGCCTCCAAAAGTACTTACCAGGGAAAACACATTTACACACAACTATGTTCTCTAATATGTTTTTGTGCACATAAATTGTTTGGCATGAGGGTGTGCTAAAGTTTTGAGAATCTGCAACAGCCCTAGATTCCCAGGCCCATATGAAGACTGCTCTGGATACGGGCTGCAGGGGGTGGGTGGCATGCCTGGCAGCTAGGGGGAGGATTGGGGAATATAAATAAAATAAAATAAAAAATATACAAAAAAACTTACCTTCGCTCTGTGCTGCTGCTCCTTCTTCCTCCCAGGAGGCGCAGGCTCCCAGCCTGCCCTGCGCCAAGCCTAAGGATGCTCACAGCAGTATTAGGATTGGCTGGGAACCTGTGCATGCTCTCTCCAGCCTGGCAACACAGTGCCGGGCTGGAGAGCGCACAATGCTCTTGTATGTTTGGCCGGCTGGAGACGTGCAGCCAAACATACATGCGCAATGAGGGGGAGTGCTGAGCAGTCCCCTTCCGTGCTGTAATTCCCAATGTTCCACCCCTTTCACAACAAAACTAAAATAAACGTGCTGCTGGCTGAGGGGGAGGGGTGACGCTCCTCCACCTAAAGCAGAGGAGCCACCACTGTTGGTAATCTGAAACAAACTCAGATTCCCTGTGTTGCTCTGGAATTTTCTGTGACTCCGTAAAAGTTGAAAATTCATGCAAATTTAGATGGAAGCTTTGCGTATAAGTTATGACTTACCAGCAGGGAGATTTCAAAATGCTTCTACTTTAAAAGCCTTCCTCTGTCTATTAGGCACTAAGAAAAGAGTCAGCATTGAAAAGGTTTGGAACTGAAAAATGACCAGGTATCGACTCAAAATAGCTGAAGTCTCAATCTGCTTTGAACAGATAGGCCTCAGGAGGAGCTCCCTTATTATGGAAAACTCTGATTTAAGAGTTAAAATGCCAAGTAAACCGTCTTCAATTTCACACAACTATAAAGGCGTTCTTGCTCCACACTTTCCACTCCATTTAATCTCCTACTTGCCTAATCTCATCTCTTCGTAGTCTAGAACATTTCTCAGCCATATGTCTTATTCATATTAATTTGCTCCCAGCTACAATGGGCGCTCATATTCTTTGAGTGGTCTGATATGTTCTTTGTGTTTCGAGATCCTGATTCCCTGGTTTTTGCATGTACAGGTCTGTTGGACGTTTTCCCTTATGCAAGGTCATAACAAATCTGTTTGCCTCCTGCCTCCTATTTTGTTTACCTGTTTTTGTTGGCTTTAGATATCTGAGCACTTTACCACTACTAACCAGTGCTAAAGTGCATATGCTCTCTGTGTAAATTGTATTGTTGGTTGGATTTCCATGATTGGCATATATGATTTACTGGTAAGTCCCTAGTACAGTGCACTTGAGGTGCCAAGGCCTGTAAATCAAATGCTACTAGTGGGCCTGCAGCACTGGTTGAGCCACCCACATTAGTAGCTCTGTAAACATGGCTCAGACCTGCCACTGCAGTGTCTGTGTGTGCAGTTTTAAACTGCCAATTCGACTTGGCAAGTGTACCCACTTGCCATGCCTAAACCTTCCCTTTTCTTACATGTAAGACACCCCAAATTAGGCCCTAGGTAGCCCCATGGGCAGGATGCAGTGTATGTTTAAGGTAGGACATATACTAATGGGTTTTATATGTCCTAACAGTGAAATGCTGCCAAATTCGTTTTTCACTGTTGCAACGCCTATCCCACTCAAAGGTTAACGTGGGGGCTGCCTTTAAATATGATTAAAGCTTAGATTCCCTTTGGGAACTGATAGACATGTGGAGTTTGGGGTCTCTGACCTCACAATTTAAAAATACATCTTTTAGTAAAGTTGATTTTAAGATTGTGTGTTTGCAAATACCACTTTTCGAAAGTGGGCATTTTCTTGCCTAAACCATTCTGTGACTATGCCTGTTTGTGGATTCCCTGTCTGGATCAGTTTGACAGTTGGGCTGTTTGCACCTCTCTCTAGACAGTGACACAAAGGGAGCTGGGATGTAGCCTGCAAATCCTGATGAGACATCTGTGCTAGGAGGGAGAGGAGGAGTGGTCACTTACACCTGAAAGGGCTGTGCCTGCCCTCACACGATGTAGTCTCCAACCCCCTGGTGTGTGTCTGAGGCCTGGCCTGGGCAAGGCAGGATTTCACAAACAAGGGAGACTTTCCTTTGAAGTAAGCCTACTTCAAAGGCTAAAATGGGTATTAGAAGAGCACCCAAAACCATAGACTTTAGATCACTTCTGGAAATCAAGAGGAACCTCTGCCTGGAGAAGAGCTCCCTGCCTGTGACTGTACTTTGTGGAGCTATCCTGCAGTTGCTGCTTCCTGCTTGGGAAGAAATCTCCAAGGGCTTGTCCTGAGCTTGCCTCCTGTTGTTGAAGTCTCACGGCCATCAAAGACTTCCCCTGACAGCACCTGGACTCTCTGCTGGAACTCCTGCCCTGCCAAGAGGTGCGCTATCCAGTTCCTGGGGCCCTGACAGGTGAAGCTGGAGGATCAAGATTGAAAATCTACGCGCCGACCGCCATGCAGGGAAATTTCCGACACAACTTCTGAGATGCGGCTGAAGAAACGATGCGCCACAGGCTTCGTGGCAGAAATCGACGCTCTGCACGCAGCGCGGCTGTAAGATAGAAGCACGCGGCTGGAGAAACGATGCGCAACACCTGCTGACAGAGGCTGATAACGTCGCAACCCACATAGCGCAGTTTTGCTGAAACCATGCAGCAGGATTTTCAACACAAACCTTGCTGGGCACGGAAAAACTACGCACGCCTGCCCGGACCCGAGTGCTGCCCGGATCGACACATTGCTTTCCTCCGGAGAGGAAGAACTATGTACGCTGACCCGACCGGATAAGGAGAAACGACGCACGGTCTCGCTTGTGGGTGAGAAA
Source organism: Pleurodeles waltl (assembly GCF_031143425.1). Lineage (NCBI taxonomy): Eukaryota > Metazoa > Chordata > Amphibia > Caudata > Salamandridae > Pleurodeles > Pleurodeles waltl. Next base: position 712,084,971 of record NC_090437.1, on the reverse strand, counting down.
TCGACACATCGCTGAGCTTTTTCGACACACACTCGCCCGTGCGTGTTATTTTGAGGCTACCCAGGTACTTTTCAACGCTAACAGTGTTCTTACTGTGTCCAAAAGGATTTAAGACTCTTTTGCTTTTAAAATTAGTAACTTGATTTGTGTATGTTGTTTTTTATGTCTTCTTGGTCTTGTTTTGTTTAGATAAATATTTCCTATTTTTCTAAACCTGTGTTGTGGCATTTTGTAGTGTTTTCACTGAGTTACTGTGTGTGTTGGTACAAATACTTTACACCTAGACTCTGAAGTTCAGCCTGCCCGCTCGTGCCAAGCTACCAAGGTGGTGAGTGGGGGTTAGCTGATGGTTATTCTCCTTTACCCTGACTAGAGTGATGGTCCCTGCTTGGACAGGGGGTAGCCTGACTGCCAACCAAAAACCCCATTTCTAACAAGGTCATTACCATAATTTTCATAATAGAAGCACTGTAAAAACCCTGTAAATAAATCAATAAATAAATAAATGTTGTCAAAGTCTCTGAAACTCTTTTTTACGACTACCAGTCAATGCTCTGTAAATGTCCTAGGAATGCCCTACAAATGAATTTATTTGTTTAGGACTTTTATTATGGGTGGATGTAGAGTTAGAAGTGGCGTTTTCGGTTGAGCAAGTATGAGCCCTTCTCAAGCAACAACCACAATCCCTGTCAGGGTGAACCACAAAATGTCTCTAACCCTCTGGTAGCATGACACAAAGCAGTCAGGCTTAACTTAGAGGCAAAATGTAAAGTATTTATGGAGCACTTAAAGAGAGAAAAGTGAAAACACAACACAAGAAACATCCTGCATCTATTTAGAAAAATAGAGAAAATCTAATAAATTATTTGTCACTGAAACAAAAAAAGGAATCAGTAAAACTAGAGTTGTGAATTTTTTACATTTTTACTAATAAGGTAGCTTCTAAAAAATCCAAGTGCCAACAACGGCCATTTAGTCACACAAACCCAATGTAAATTTGAAAGTTATGACTGACCGTGTTGGAGCGTGGTTCAAATACATGAGCTGGATTAGGCCTGGTCTCTGCTTACCTTCAAAAATATTTGAAGCATAATGTTTGAGAAGGTAAAGTTCAGTGGGGCAAGGCAGCCGGGAGTGGTGTTGAGTGGCATAGAGTAGACTGGAGTGGTGAGAGAAGAGTAGCATAGAGTAGAATGGCGTAGAGTGGAATAGAGTGGTGCAGGTTAGAGTGGCATAGAATACAGTGGTGTAGTATAGAGTGACATAGAGTAGAGTGGCATAGAGTCGTGTCGTAGAGTAGAGTGGCATTCAGTGTTATGGGGAGTGACATAGGGTAGAGTGGCATAGAATGGAGTAGAATAGAGTGGCAAAGTGTGTAATGGAATGGAGTGGAATGGAGCGGAAGCAGTGGCATACAGTGGCATATAATAGAGTGGCACAGAGTAGGGTTGTGTAAAGTGGCATGGCCTATAGTGATATAAAGTGAGTTCTGTAGAGTAGAAAGGTATAGAGTGGCAAATAATATAGTGGGGTGGATTAGAGTGTCATGGAGTAGAGAGGTGGTTTAGAGTGGAATAAAGTAGAATAGAGGAATGGAGTAGTGTGGCATGCTGTAGATTCTAACTGGATTGGCATAGAGGGGTGCAGATTAGAGCGGCATGAAGTAGTGTGGCATGGAGTGGCATAGAGTGGTGTAGAGTGGTTCTGTGTACTGTGACATAGAGTGGAGTAGTGTAGAGTCAAGTGGCAGAAACTAGAGTGGCATTGAGTAGAGTAGAGTGGAGTAGAGTGACATAGAGTTATAAGGAGTGACATAGACTAGAGTGATGTAAATTAGAGTGGTGTAGAGTAGATTGGTGTAGCATAGAGTACAGTGGCATAGAGTAGAGTTGAGTGCCGTAGTGTAGATATGAGTAGAGCGCCATTGAGTGGAGTGGCATGGAGTGAAGGGGTATGGAGAACAGTGGCGTGGAGTGGCATAGAGTGATGTGGAGTGGAATGGAGTGGAATGGAGTGGTGCGGTGTAAAGTGGAGTGGTGTACAGTAGGTGAAGAGGTGTGGCTTGCAGAGGCATTGAGTAAAGTAGAGTGATGTGGAGTAGAGTAGAGTGCCATAAGGTGAAGTAGCATGAAGTGGTGTAAAGTAGATTGGTGTGGAATAGAGTGGCATAAAACGGAGTGAAGTGGAGTAAAATGGCACTCAGTAGAGTAGAGTGGGGTGGCACAGAGTGGCATTGTGTGGGTAGACTGGCATAGAGAAAAGTAGAATGCAGTAAAATGGCATGGAGTATAGTGGCATGGAGTAGAATGGCATGGAGTGGCATAGCGGGAGTGGCATAGAGGGACGTGGAGTGGTGTAGAGTGGCTTGGTCTAGTCTGGAGTGTAATAGAATGGAATGGTATAGAATTCCATAGAATGCCGTGGTGTGGCGTGGATTGGTGTACCCTGGTGTAGAGTTGCATAGATTACAGTGGGTTGTTGAGGAGTGGACTGGTGTAGAGCGGAGTGGAATAGAGGGGCATAGAGAGGCATGGAGTAGCATAAACAGGAGTGTCATACATTAGGGTGGCATATAGTGGTGTGGAGTGGTGTGGCAGATAGTAGAGTGGCATAGAAGGGTGGCATAGAGTAGAATGGCGGAGAGTAGAGCAACATAGAGTAGAGTGACATAGAGTTCCATGGAGTGCCATAGGCTAGTTTAGCCTAGAGTAGCATAGAAACGCATAGAGTAGAGTGGCACAGAGTAGAGTGGCATAGAGAGGCATGGAGTGACATAGAGGGGTGTTGAGTGGCATTAACTGGAGTGGTGTAGACTGGAGTGGCATAGAGTAGAGTGCCATGGTGTGTAGTGGCATAGAGTACAGTGGTGTAGAGAACAGTGGTTTAGAGTGGATTGGCATTGCGTCCCGTAGGGTAGAGTAGCATGGAGTGAAGTGGCATAGAGTAACACAGAGAGGAGTGGTGTACAGTGGAGTCATGTAGTGATGTACAGTACAGTTGCATAGAGTGCCATTGACTGGAGTGGTGAAGAGTGGACTGACAGAGTGAAGTACAGTGGAGTGGCAAAGAGTGCTGTAGAGTGGCATTCAGTGGGGTGACATGGAGTGGCAGAGTGGGGCATAGGGTGGAGGGGTGTAGACTGGAGTGGCATAGAGTGGCATTGAGTAGACTGGTGTAGAGAAGAGTGGCAGAGATTGGAGTAGAGTGGTGTGGAGTAAGGTGGTTTGGAGTAGAGAGGATTGGCATAGAGTGACATAGAATAGAGTGGTGTAGAGTGATAGATACAGTGAAGTGGCATAGAGTAGAGTGGAGTAGTGTAGAATGACATAGAGTAGAGTGAAGTGGCTTAGAGTACCGTGGTGTAGAATGGTGAGGAGTAGAGTGGTGCAGACCAGACTGGCACTGATTGGTGTAGAGTGGCATAGAGTACAGTGGCATCAAGTGGCATAGAGTGGAGTGGAGTGGAGTGGAGTAGAGTGGATTTGGCTGAATGGTGAAGAGTGGCATAGAGTAGAATCAAGTGGCATAAAGTAGAGTGGTGTAGAGTGGCATTGAGTAGAGTGGTGTGAAATGGAGTAGAGTGGCATAGCGTAGAATGGCATAGAGTGGTATTGTGGGAAGTGAAGTGGAAAAGAGTGGTGTACAGTGGCGTTGAGTGCAGTGGCATAGATTGCATATATAGAGTATCACAATGTAGAGGGACATAGAGTGGAGTGGAGTAGAGTGGCATAAATTAGAGTGGCTTGGTGTAGAGTGGCATTGAGTAGAGTGGCACAGAGAGGAGTGGCAAACAGTGCCATAAAGTGGACTTGTGTAAAGTAGAGTGCCTGCCATAAAGTAGAGTGGTGCTTAGTAGAGTGGTATAGAGTAGAGTGGCATAGACTCAAGTCGGGTGGAGTGGAGTAGAGTGGTATAAAGTACAGTTGAGTGGCATGGAGTGTCAGAGAGTGGAGTGGTATAGAGTGGAGTGGAGTGGCAAAGAGTGACATAGAGTAAAGAGGCATACAGTGGTGTGGAGTGGCATTGAGTGCTATATGGTGGCACTATGTGGAGTGGAATGGCTTAGAGTAGACTGGCACAGAGCAGAGTGGTATGGAGGGGAGTAGAGTGATATGGAGTGGGATAGAGTAGTGTAGAGCACAGTGGCATAGAGTGCAGTGGAGTAGAGTAGTGTGGAGGAGAAGAGTGGCATAGAGTAGCATGGAGTAGAGTGGAGTGGCTTATTGTGGGACTGTGTGGAGTGGAACTGAGTGGAGTAGCATAGGGTAAAGTCAAGTGGCATAGAGTACAGAGGAGGGGCGTACAGTGCAGTGTCATGGAGTGGAGCTGAGTGACGTAGAGTATAGCAGAGTAGAGTGGCATAGAGTAGAATGCCAGAGAGTAGAGTCGCATGGAATGGAGCAGAGTAGAGTGAAGGGGAGTGACTTCGAGTGGAGGTACGTAGAGTGGAGTAGCATAAAGTAGTACAGTGGTGGATTTAAGTTACTAAAGTGTCAAAGGAGATGGCAGGAAAGATGAAAGCAACAGAAATACGAAGCTATATGCCTACGACAAATGTAGGAAAGCACAATGCAGATACAGGAAGACTCCTGAAATGCTTATAAAATCACGAAGAAAATAGTGTGCTGCAAATAAACAAGGAAGAACAAAGACACAGAAGAACACATGTACTTGGTCAATGCTCCAGGGAGGAGCTGACACAAGAAAGGAAGAGGAAGCCTACATAAGCTAACAAATTGAAAGATTGCAAATGAGAATGACAACAAAAACAAATAATGGTATGCTGTGGGCAGGTTGTAAGCCCACTGAACTGTAAACAACATGTCTCGCAGCACAGCACATGTGGAGTGTAAGGAATTCCCCCAAAAAATGAAAAACAGAGAGACAAAGAAATATAATGAGAGAGAGGTAGTAAAAGGATGTGACAGATGTGTGTGTGTGACAGGGATGGACATCATAATTGAGATAATAGGGAGGGAAGTGTGAGTGAAAGAGCAGGCTTGCGTATACAAATGTGTGTGTACAAAAGTGAAAGACAGCATTTGAACAAGCAAATAGAGAGTCTACGTGTGTGTGAATGAGTGGGTGTGTGTGTTCAAGAGAGAAACTGAGACAGGTTCGGAGAGATGCAAAACTGCTAGCAAGATGATAGAATGAAGGTGTAAGCATGCATTTGGTAGATAGATTGTGTGTGAGGGGGGTTTGTATGAGAGACAAAGCACATAAGAGCTGCGAGTGTGTGAAAGAGTGTGTGTGTGAGACAGAGTGCATGTGAATGTGTTGGTGTGTGTGTTGGGGGAAGAAAGGGTTTTGTTTGTATGTGAGAGATGGAGAGAAACAATGTATGAATGACAGACTCTAGGTTATTGCAAGTATTTGTTGTACAGAAAAAGAGAGCAGGAAAGGGTATATGTATGAAAGAGGAGGAGAGCAATAGAAAGGGTGTATGTGGTAAAGCATTGAAGAATGACACATGACAACATAGAGAACAACAGAAAAACTGCAATGACAATAACGCAACCTACCTACATGTTAACCACAAGAAGAGTTCTACTATGCAAAGAATATTATAAAGGCAAAAGTGAAAAAGAAAGGACAATAACTGTAAAGAAGAGCCTTCATGTACTTTATGCAGGATACACCTAACACCATGGCCTGTGGCACAAAAATCAAACAATCCTTGCATTGTGAATCAAAGACAGATGCACGAAGCCATTTGTCTAATCAGGGATAGTGTGGCAGGCATCCCTCGGCCTAACAGTAAGAGAAGGCCACAGTTTGAAGTCGCCCACTCATTGTTTAGCTCCATTTCAGTGGGAGTCCTTGTTTTTGGGGCAGTATTCCTCCACAAAAGATTTGCCATCTTCTGATGGTCAGCCCATCAGTCGGCTCACAAGTTGGTTAATACCCTTGTTCAAACGGGTGGAGGGTTGGTAGTGTTACTTTTCTCAGACAGGTTGGGTTAGTCAGAGTGGGTGGGGGGGTAATTTATCTAGTGAGTGCACATATCAACTTTGTCAAGCCTAACATATTAAAAAAGATTTGTCTACAATGTTTAACCTTACTCGAGTTCATACTTCAACCTCTTGATTCAGCCTTAGAAGAGAGCCTCCTGAGCTACCCACAGGCCTGTTAGATAGACAATGTACACACAAAATTTATTATCTTGAAGTATCCACAGTTTAAATATCTCATGAAAGACCCCCCAGCTACTTGCTTGCATTCACATGGAATAGACACAGGCATCCTAGAAGAAACATACTTAACATATGCCACTGAATCTAGACTGCAGGCCAAATAGGTGGGTACAAAATACATGTCATTCCATTCTTCGTATGCCTAAGGTGGAGCCATCATTGGAAGGAAAAGAGGAGCACTGCACCATCTCCAAAAGCACAGACATAGAAGGGAGGTACATTATCCTTCACTCCTTAACATGAAGTTACTGAATGGAACAATAACACTTATAAATGTCTACGTCCCCAACATAGACAGCCATCACTCTCACCCAGAATTCTGGCATGAGGCCACACAGTTAAATATTCAAACTTTTATCTGGAGAGGTGATTTAAATGTTATGCTAGACTCCGTATATAATAAATCAAGCAGTTAGCCATTAGTGGCAAAACAACTGACAGAGATAAAGACTGATGTGAGAAACTGGATTGTTGGCTGACTTGGGTGTGAGCCCTGGTCAAGCCGCAACCACACTTTTTGTCAGGGTACAACTCCAGATTAACCTGTACTCATGCTCTGGTAGATTGGCACAGAGCAGTCAGGCTTAACTTGAAGGCAATGAGTAAAGTATTTGTGCAACACTTCAAACAGTAAAACAGTGAAAACAACTCACAAAAGCACCACACACCAGGTTAGAAAGCTAGAACTTACTTTTATAAATAACACAATACCAAAACATAGAAATCCAATAAGTAGAACTTGAGTTATGAATTTTTAAAAACTAAACTGTAAAATAGCGCTTAAATGCAAGAAGAGCCACCGGAGATATCTAGCCACACCATACTTGGACAAAATCATACTTGGTGAGTCACAGACTCACTGCGATGGAGCATGGGCCACCTACAGGGACCCAATTAGACCTGCTGAACCAAAGTCCCTTAGATCCTGGGTGTGGAGCATTGAGTGGATCCGAAACAATGATGCGTTATGCAGTCAAGGCAATGTGTTGGGTCTGAGATGTGGTGAGGCTGTGCTGCGAGGTCCTGTTGCATCATCATCATTGAGGTTCCTGTTAATGGAGCTGAGCTGAGCTGAGTGTTGGTTCTGCTCCATACAGCATTGGTGATGCATCGGTTCTGCTCCCACAGCAGAAGATGCATCATTTCTGATAAAGCAAACATCTTAAGGCCACTTCCAGGGTTCTATAGTGGGGTGGCATCACTTGACAAGGCAGACACACAGATGGCAGAGTCTAGGTGCAGGAGCAGAATGGTTGGATGTCGTTTATGTCCTTGAGACTTCAGCTCAGGCCAGCAAACTAGCCCTTGGAGTCACTCTGGGTTCTTGGTTGGAGAGATGCAGGTCTAGTCCTTCTCAATCCCAGGCAAGTGGGCAGTAGGCAGCGGGCCAACACAGTAAAGCAGGAGTCCAGCAGATTAACAGTCATACAGAGTGGCAGTCTGTAGGGGGCTGGCTTGGCTTATAGTGGGTACCTGATGGTACTTACACCTTGTGCCAGGTCCAGTTATCCCTTATTAGTAGATTAGTAGTGTTCTAGCAGCTTAGGCTGATAGAGGTAGCTATAGCAGAGCAGCTTAGCCTGAACTAGGGGACATGCAGAGCTCCTACTATACCACTTGCGCAAACCTTTTCGTACTTGGGCATAATGTTCGATAAGCTGGGTTCCTGGGCCAACTGCAGGAAGATAAAGAGAGTGCACTTGATTAAAACAACAATGGCATTACGACTCTTCTCTAAAAGGCTTGGGGGGATTACACCATCAAATATGATAAAGATCTATAAAGCCAAGTGTATCCCGGCCGTCACGTATGGGGCAGGAATTTGGGGACATACAAATTGTGATTTAATTCAGACAGTGGAAAACGATTTTTTAAGACATCTGCTGAGGGTACCAAATGGCACTTCATCGTATGTCATTCATTCGGAACTTGGGGTTCCCTTTATTGTAGACTTGATAAAGATTCAGCCACTGTTATTATGGCATAAAGTGTGGACCTCGGAACATACTGGTTTTAATAAGGACATCCTGACCGATTGTACGAAGTCATTATATACATCGAGGGTACCATGGTTAAAATACATTATGACCTTTTTTGAAAAAATGGGCAATAAAGACTACTATACAAACCCAGCTTTGCTGGGGAAAATATCTAGGAAGGACCTGAGCATCCTGGCACTAGAGTTTCTAGAAGACATACGCTGGGGGGCTGAATAAAAAAAAATCACTGTCATTCATAACCAAACAATTTTGACGGTTGAGGGCATGCAGCCGTACTTGGCAAACGTGGTACACCTTCGACATCGTTACGTTCTTACTAGATTTAGGCTAGATACGTTTCATTGTCTAGTTTCATTCCCAATTATGAACGACTGGTCTACCTCGTTAAAACCATGCCCCTGTGATGCAAAGACACCTCAATCCACAATCCATGTGGTTTTATTCTGCAATTTCTATGCCCTACAGAGGAAGTGTCTACTAGTTCCACTTTTAAGGTCAATCAATCTCCCCCAGTGTCGTACAGCTTACGCATGCCTCCAGTCACTATCTTCTCTAGAGATGTGTGGAACCCTGACTAATTTTTTATGTATTGTACTAAAGTTAAGGAAATCTATGGGGGCGGTGATGTAATTGTAATTTACTGTGACAGGGCTATTTTTTCGATACACTAGACAGTTTATTGTTGTGTGCTTTTTATTCTTTTATTATATATTTATTTAACCTTTTTTATTATAGATTGAAATGTATTATAAATGGAGATTTTCCTTTTTATGACTTTTATGACTTTTATGACTTGTTGAAAGTCGAATAAAGTTTTGTATTATTATTATACCACTTATATCATAAGAATCACAATACTCAGAGTTACTAAAATTAAAGGTACTTTATTTTAGTGACAATGTGTCAGAAATATCTCAGAGGATATATTCCCTTAGGAGGTAAGTAAAATACAAAAAATATACACACAAACCAAAATCAGGTAAGTAAACAGTTAGAAAAGTAGTTCAAACACTGTAGAATACAATGAGACGCAATAGGCCTAGGGGGCAACACAAACCATATACTAAGAAAGTGGAATACGACCCACTTAGGGACCCCAGGCCTAGTGTAGTGTGTGGAGGGTCGCTGGGAGTGTAAGAAAACACTAAGGGTGTCCAAGATACCCCAACCCAAGACCCTGAAAAGTAGTAGAAAAGTGACCCTACTTCCCCAGAAACACACTACAGTCATGATAGGAGATTCTGCAAAGACCACAACTGACTGCAAAGCACTTAAGATGGAGTCCCGGATCTGAGGGCCTACAAAGGAAGTCCAAGAGTCACGAAAGTGTTCAGGGGGGCAGGAGCCCACTAAACCCCGTATGAAGGTGCAAAATGGCTGCCTCTGGGTGGAAGAAGCTGAAGATTCTGCAACAACGGAAGATGCCAGGAACTTTTCCTTTGCACAGAAGATGTCCCACAGAGTGCTGGAGGATGCAGAGTTGTTTCCACGCAGAAGGACTGCAAACAAGCCTTGCTAGCTTAGGAATGACCAGGAGGTCGCCCCTTGGAGGAGGAGACAGAGGGGGCACTCAGCAACACAGAGAGCCCACGCAGAAGCAGGCAGCACCCACAGAAGTACTTGAACAGGGGTTCAAGAAAACTGAGCACAGCAGTCATCTTAGCATCACAAAAGAGGGTCCCACGAAACCGGTGGTCAACACAGCGAGTTGAGCAATGCAGGATGGAGTGCTGGGGACCTGGGCTGTTCTGTGCACAAAGGATTCCTTGCAAAAGTGCACAGAAACCCTAGCAGCTGCAGTTCACGCAGTACACAGGATTACTGTCTGGCGTGGGGAGGCAAGGACTTACCTCCACCAAATTTGAACAGAGGGACCACTGGACTGTCGGGGTCACTGGGATCCAGCTCCTGTGTTCCAGGGACCACGTTCGTCACAATTAGAGGGGACCCAGACGTTTGGTGCCTGCGTTAGCGGGGGAAGATTCCTTCAACCCACGGGAGATTTCTTCTTGGCTTCCAGTGCAGGATGAAGGCAGACAGCCCCCAGAGAATGCACCACCAGGAAGCAGTTGAGAAAGCCGGCAGTATTAGGCGCTAAAATGTTGCTGGTAGTCTTCTTGCTACTTTGTTGCAGTTTTGCAGGCATTATGGAGCAGTCAGCGGTCGATCCTTGGCAGAAGTCGAAGAGGGCGATAGAGAGGAACTCTGGTGAGCTCTTGCATTCGTTATCTGAAGAGAAGCCCACAGGAGAGACCCTAAATAGCCCTCAGAGGTGGATTGGCCACCTAGTCAGGTAAGCACCTATCAGGAGGGGTCTCTGACATCACCTGCTGGCACTGGCCAATCAGAGGCCTCCATTGTGCCCTCACACCTCTGCATTCAAGATGGCAGAGGTCTGGGACCACTGGAGGAGCTCTGGGCACCACCCCTGGGGTGGTGATGGACAGGGGAGTGGTCACTCCCCTTTCCTTTGTCCAGTTTCGCACCAGAGCAAGGGCTGGGGGGTCCCTGAACAGGTGTAGACTGGCTTATGCAAGGAGAGCTCCATTTGTGCCCTTCAAAGCATTTCCAGAGGCTGGGGGAGGCTACTGGGACTGATCTGCCCAGACCCCAGGAGGGCAGAAGCCTGTCTGTGGGTTGGCAGCAGCGGTAGCTGCAGTGAAAACCCCAGAGAGCTAGTTTGGCAGTACCCGGGGTCCATGCTGGAGCCCCGGGGATGCATGGGATTGGCACCCCAATACCAGATTTGGCATGGGGGGACATTTCCATGATCTTAGACATGTTACATGGCCATATTCAGAGTTACCGTTGTGAAGCTACATATAGGTATTGACCTATATGTAGTGCACGCGTGTAATGGTGTCCCTGCACTCACAAAGTCCGGGGAAATTGCCCTGAACTATGTTGGGGCACCTTGGCTAGTGTGAGGCCCTCACACTTAGTAACTTTGCACCTAACCTTCACTAAGTGAGGGTTAGACATATAGGTGACTTATAAGTTACTTAAGTGCAGTGTAAAATGCCTGTGATATAACGTGGACGTTATTTCACTCAAGCTGCAGTGGCAGTCCTGTGTAAGAATTGTCTGAGCTCCCTATGGGGGGCAAAATAAATGCTGCAGCCCATAGGGATCTCCTGGAACCCCAATACCCTGGGTACCTAGGTACCATATACTAGGGAATTATAAGGGTGTTCCAGTGTGCCAATGAGAATTGGTAACCATGGTCACTAGCCTGCAGTGACAATTGTAAAGGCAGAGAGAGCATAAGCACTGAGGTTCTAATTAGTAGAGTCTCAGTGACACAGTTAGGCACCACACAGGGACCACATTCATGTCACAATTATGAGCACTGGGGTCCTGGCTTGCAGGATCCCAGTGACACAGGCAAAAACAAACTGACACTCAAGTTAAAAATGGGGGTAACATGCCAGGCAAGATGATACTTTCCTACACAGTCTTTCAGTAGCATGACAGTCCTTCTTCTTGGCAGAGTATCCACAGGTCGTCCAGAAGTGCAAGGAGGCCTTTGAAGTGGGGAGACTTCAAAGACATGACTTTGAAGTGTACAGAGCCCCTGCTCTTCCTGTTGTGGTTCCATACTCACTACAGGAGTTTATGCATGCAGCCCTTTCTGTGGTAAAAGGACAGAGTCTATTCTGGTGCAAATAAGGGTATTCCCAGCTCCTCCATCCAATCCTGCCCAGGATGGTCTATTGAGACCCATCAGGTCACACTTAAGCTCCCATTGTGTGTGGCTGTTTAGGTAGAATACACAAGGCCCAGCTGACACCTCACCCCAGACATGTGAGCAGAGACGGACAGCAGACATCAAATGGCTAAAGTAAGAAAATGCCAACTTGCTAAAAGTGGCATTTTCAGAATTGAAAATTAAAATTTGGCTTCACCATAAGTTGTTATTTTAATTGTGATTCTAAAGCCACCAAACGTGGAAAATCTATCTCTTCTCAATTGTAAGTTATACCTATAAAGGTTTATAAGGCAACTCAAATATTGTATGGGAGTGATGGGCCTTGTTGTAGTGAAGAAGAAATGTACAGGTTTTTCACTACCAGGGCATGTAAAAGTTAAAAACACATCTTCAACTTTGTTAGTGCACTGCACCCTGCCCTTGGGGCTTCTAGGACCTACCCCAGGGGTGACATATGTATTGAAAAGAAAGGATTGGGCCTGGCAGAAGGTTTACTTGCCAGGTCGACATGATGGTTTAAAACATCTCACAGGCTCTGCAATGGCATGCCTAAGATATTTGTTAGATGGCTACTTAAGTGGTTGGCGCAATCAGTACTGCATAAGTAGTAGTAGCATTTCATTTTTAGGCCCTGAGCACACGTAGTGCACTTTACTGGGGATTTATAGGTAAATTAAATATGGCAATTGGGGATAAACCAATGTGACCATGCTTAAGGGAAAGAGCTCAAACACTTTAGCACATGTCAGCAGTGGTAATGCATGCAGAATCCTACGGCCAGCAAAAATGAAGTCAGAAAAACAGGTGGTGTGAGGCAAAACATTAGGGGAAACCAGATCAAGAATGCCGGATCACAGCCAACAATTGTGGTTCCCATTTGTTGTACCTCTATACTCCTTCCCCCACACCTTCCGAAGTAGCTGGGAGCAGATATCCAGTAAAAAACTTCACCTTACCTTCCTGGAGAAGTCTGCTAGCAGGACAATTGTTCACAGATGGGAGACATTTCAGACCTATGCCTGTCTGGGAAAATTCAGTTACGGGACAGGTGGAGCAGATGCCCACAGAATCATTCTGGAGGGTCTACCAGAGCTTATTGTTACTTTCCTACCAAGGCTTTAACCATAGATGTGCAACCTTTGTCAAAATATTTTTGTCAAAATATGTTTGGATGATATTTTTCAAAAATCCAAATTCACCAATCAATTAGAGTTTTGATAAATATTATAGTGGTGTTAAGATTAATTACCTAGCGCTATTCTAAATCAACTTTTTTGAAATGTGACCTTTGTGTTGAAGTATGCCTTTCCCTTATAGGAAAGTTGCTGCATCCTATACAATGAAACAGCCCTTTGAAGCGAGTAGGAATGTTAACTTCATATTCCCAATTTGCTCATTATGCACACAAGGATTACTGGCATTCTAAGTGGTAGTTCAGGGCTACAATGTCAATGCTGATGACATTCATTTAAAGTGGTTCATGTGGGTTCTCCATCTGCACCCCTCTGCCCACGTGTCAACCGGCTTTTGCCACACTGGTGCTATTTCTGTACCATATTGTTGCCTTATGTACATACCTACTGTGCCAATAACAGTTAGTGATTATTCACCGCATTTAGGTATCACAGTAGATGCACCTGGAGACCAGTTAGCAGTTTCCTAGTGTCCAAAGTCATATATATGCGTAATCAGCTGGACACTCGGTTGTGAAGCTCTGGTGAACATAGCCCCTAATTTCGAGATTTGGGTCTACAAAGCTATCCAAGACCATCTGATATGCAGCATCGCCCACCAAAAAGAATTGCGGCATCGGATAGCATATTTTTCCAATCCGCAGTACTGATAGAACTGCTGATCTGCCTATGAGTGTGGCAGCCTGGGGCTTGTCTCAGAAGCCCCACAGTGACAGGTGCCACAGGTGACCTGGAGACACAGAGCTGCGGAGCCCCGCTGGTCTGTCCATGACACCACCACCCTCTTGATGGTCCCCTAGCAGTGCAGTAGAATCCCACTGGGAGATGCAGACAAATACAACCCTTGGGCACTGCAGTCCCCAGTCCAGTCCATGAGCTCCTTCTTGCTGTACATGTGTCGAGCCTGGCAGTAAGGTGCATGCTGTAATCTCTCACTGGCCATAGGCCCTGTGCCACCTCCAACCACTACACCCTTGGAACTCACTTGCTGTCTGTGAACTGGGCCGCTCCTGCCCATGCTCACATTGCCCTCAGCCCTTTTGCTGAGTGGGGGGCCTGGCCTTCCTATCAGCATGCTGGAGAGACACATGTGGCATGGCTGGCAGAGCAGCTGACTGTCTCGTATAGTAGAGGTACAGCCTGCCTTGGAGCCCCTGCATCAGTAGGGTCCATGGGTGAGCCCTGTGCCACCGGGCTGTCCTGACCCACAGGGCTACTTGCAAACCTCCACTCTCCTGGCTTGCCCTCTGGATCTTTTGACACTGCGCCTTGGTTCGAGGGCAGGCCGCACCGCTATGACACTGCGGTGACCGTACTCTACCAGAGGGACCCATTTGCCATACACTGGTAAGGTGGTGGTGGGGTTCGCGCTACACTCCCTCCCTGGCCTGAAGCCTTGCACATCTCCTACCACTGCATTCCATGGCCATAGCCTACTGCTTGTGGCCTACACCACCACTACATCCACACACGTGGCATACATTATTTATCATTTGCCCATGGTGGGAGAGACTGGACCGTGCTATCAGCCCACCTGGGCATTGAAACTCCACTGCACGGGGACACTGCAGGAGCCATTTAGGTCCTAAAAGGGAGCCCAGGCAACCCCATCCATGCTGCCACGACTGCTCAGCATTGGGGGGGCCCTCGTGTTACTTGTGGGCCCGATTGGGTCCTGTAGTACACCTGCCCTCACACACCAGTCACCACCTGAAGGCACATTAATGGTCTGATTCTCCATGACCACAAGACATCTCTTCCACACTTCAACGCTGCTGCAATCGTGGCTTAACATACAATAGGGTGCGGGGACCCCAAATGGTGCAAGTTTCCCTTTGAGAAGCCCTGAACCACCAAAAATTGGAGGAGGTTGGAGCAGTGGGTCCCTGAGGTGGTGGATCAGGTGGCTGGTACAGACACCATTATGGTAGAGCTCTGCACGGCCTTCCGTTCCATCGTCGCCCATTTCGACACACTCACAAACAGGCTTGACCATATGGGGGACAGCATTGACTGGCAGAACACCAGATTAGGTGACGTGAAGGAGAGAATATCTGGTTTGGAGGACAGTACATCGACGGTTCGAAAGTGACTTGAGAGAGTTGAACATTTTCTCAAAACTAGGGTCATTAAAAACAGGATCTGAAGGCAAGGTCTCCGTGAAATATTCTTTGCATACTTATCGCAGCGAAGTCCACAGACACTGGCCCTATGGACATATTTGTAGAACCACTACTTTCGGAACTCTTTGATCTTCAGATCTTTATGTCCACCATTGTAGTGGAGCATGCCAACCGGTCCCTAGGCCAACAGGCTGTTTCCAGGGCACCATTGTACACGCTTATTGCCCGTCTCCTCAACTTTCAAGACAGGGACACCATGCTGAGACTGGCATGGGAACCGGGCACAATACAATACGAGGGTGCTACTCTCTGC
Organism: Pleurodeles waltl; assembly: GCF_031143425.1. Classification (NCBI taxonomy): domain Eukaryota; kingdom Metazoa; phylum Chordata; class Amphibia; order Caudata; family Salamandridae; genus Pleurodeles; species Pleurodeles waltl. The sequence continues at coordinate 712,069,436 of NC_090437.1, read as the reverse complement.
TTTTCGCAATATTTCCACAATAATGATGAAAGAGGCAAGGCACACGTTTGCAGATGCCAAGGCTATGCTTTGGAAAATGGGACCGAAATATAGTCGCTATACCCTGCTCTTCTCAATGTTGATCTAAATGGGAAGACCGGTTTATTTGAAACACCGGCGGACGCAGTGGCCTTCTCCAAACAGCACACTATGAAGCAGTCCCGTCCTCATCACACCACGCCTGACTGCTCTCCTCTGGATCTTCACCCCTCTGTGAGCTTTGACCTTTTCCCACCGGACTGACAGTTAAATTTTGTCTTTGCACCCCACGCACTTTCTTGCTTATTCGCGCTAGCTGAATCAGACCTGCTGTGCAGCAATATTAATCTGTTTTGCATTCCCCTAAATGTTCATAGTCTGAAGTTATTGTGAGACACATTTCTACACCCCCACAGATCAGACATATTTGCTATTAGGGCTTCTTTGCCGAAGTGTTGCTCACCCCCTGAGGTGTTTTGCAACCTGGGGACTGTTGGGGTTATTGATGTTGTTGATGCTATGTTAGGTTTTTGTGGCCTTTTCAGGGATTTGCTGTGCAGTTCAGTGTTCAGTGTGGCAGGGAGTTAGGGGAGCTTGTGGTTCATTTTTTTTTTTTGCCAGTTGATAACCCCACAGGAAGGACCCACTGCCTGTGTCCGTCGCTCATATAGAGTATACACATTCTCAGATGATGCATGCACATAGCAGCAGGGGATCAGTGGCCAAATTTGCATTTCTTTCATGGAACATTAGAGGACTCAATGATCCCTACATAGGTAAGCAAGTACTGCAGTACCTTTCTCAACATGACACAAAAATTGCATTCCTCCAGGAGACACATTTACCCTCAGGGACTTCCCCCACTCTTGTATTCACATGGGGCCCCAACAGATACTTCTCAAGCTACAGCACCTACGCTTTTGGGGTATGCACAGTAATAGATAAGAGTCTCCCATTCCACACCAGCACCAGTTTCTACAATGACGAGGGCAGATTCATGGTGGTTTCTGTACATTAGCGGGCCAGCGATTGTTACTAGCTAATATATATAGTTGCCAAATGTAGATTCTCTAGAGTTCTTCTAAAACTTCGGGTCCCTTTTGAGTCACATCAACACAGATCATGTAATCGTGGGAGGCAACCTTAACATGACCTTGTATTTCTCCCTAGACACCACTACTAAGGCACCCAGCTGCAAGCCCCACTCACTGCAGGCGCTTAATGACCTCCGTGACCCCTATGACCTCAAGGACACCTGGCGCCAGCTACAAGACACCACTTCTGGATTCAAATTTTACTCAGCCCCCCCACCATACATGGACTTGTATAGATTTTTGGCTTGTCTCCGCAAAGATGATCCCATGGTTAGACAGTGTGACTTACTTCCAACATACACTCTCTGATCACTCCCCAGTCCAGATGGCCTTGAAGATACCATTCAGAGGAGGGCTCGAACGCCACTGGTGCTTTCATGCACTGCACTTCATGACGAGATGTTCCACTCCTAGCTGCACGACTCCATAGTGGAGATCTTTAAGCTAAATGCAGGCTAAGTGTTGATGCAAGCAACTTTGTGGGAGGCACTTAAAGCTTATATCCATGTGGGGGGGGTCTGCATTTCTAAACAAGAAAGGGTATTGCAAGATCTGCTTATTAGCTTGGCCCAAGTGGAGACCAAACTTACAGATATAGATCGTGCTGATGCCTAGAAACACTCTCAACATGACACAAAAATTGCATTCCTCCAGGAGACACATTTACCCTTAGGGACTTCTCCCACTTTTGCATTCACATGGGGCCCCCACAGATACTTCTCAAGCTACAGCACCTACGCTGTTGGGGTATGCACACTAATAGATAAGAGTCTCCCATCCCACACCAGCACCAGTTTCTACAATGACGAGGGCAGATGCATGGTGGTTTCTGTACATTAGCGGGCCAGCGATTGTTACTAGTTAATATATATAGTCGCCAAATGTAGATTCTCTAGAGTTCTTCTAAAACCTCAGGTCCCTTTTGGGTCGCATCAACACAGATCATGTAATCATGGGAGGCAACCTTAACATGACCTTGTATTTCTCCCAGGACACCACTACTACGGCACCCAGCTGCAAGCCCCACTCACTGCAGGCGCTTAATGACCTCCGTGACACCTATGACCTCAAGGACATCCGGCGCCAGCTACAAGACACCACTTCTGGATTGAAATTTTACTCAGCCCCCCACCATACATGGACTTGTATAGATTTTTGGCTTGTCTCCGCAAAGATGATCCCCTGGTTAGACAGTGTGACTTACTTCCCACATACACTCTCTGATCACTCCCCGGTCCAGATGGCCTTGAAGATACCTTTCGGAGGAGGGCTTGAACACCAATGGTGCTTTTCATGCACTGCACTTCATGACGAGATGTTCCGCTCCTAGCTGCATGACTCCATAGTGGAGATCTTTAAGATAAATGCAGGCTAAGTGTTGATGCAAGCAACTTTGTGGAAGGCACCGAAAGCTTATATCCGTGTGGGGGGGGGGGGGGGTCTGCATTTCTAAACAAAAAGGGGTATTGCAAGATCTGCTTATTAGCTTGGCCCAAGTGGAGACCAAACTTGCAGATATAGATCGTGCTGATGCCTAGAAACACTCAGGCCCCCAGCTCCACCACTGTGCTGCACTGTTAGAGGACTTTCAAGAGCTAGCCAAATGTGAGAACTCTTATCTAGGGACGTAAACTAGGGCCAGATGCTATGGAAGAGTGGGCGCCCGGGTGCACACTTGCTTGGCTTCTCCATCCACCAAGAGGAAGTAATTACATACCTGAGTTACTCACACCCAGACCGGTTGTGGGTTACGGAGAACAGTGGTATCCAGGTGGAACTCCTCAGCTATCATAAAACTTTGCACACTTCCTGCACATTCCGTGACGCCACTGCAGTGGCTGACTACCTCTCAAAAATTGCAATGGTGTGGATCACAGAGGCAATTTCTTAGTGAGCCATTCTTTTGCAATGAGATACAGGAGATCCATTGATGAATCCAAGGCCTCCAGCCTTGACGGACTCACTTTGGACTTTTATAAATCATATAAACACCTACTTGGGCCACACCTTCTGATGACGTATGCTGAGTCACTCAACTTGAATCAAAAGACAAGTGTTCGTGGATGAATTATTAACTGTATACAAAACAGTAAATGATCCTGCACAGCTAATGACATACTTAAAAAATGACTTTGCACATGAATGAATGAACAATAAGTGTTCTGTTTTTCTTACACCAACATTAAGTATTTAGAGAGTCACTTAATAAAGAAACGTACATCAATGAATTTATACAGCAGTACATTAAAATGGATTATACAGAAAAAAAGGCACTGATATCCCCTATGATCCCCTATCTACTTTCACAGGAGACCATAAGGTGAACAACCTTCTCCTGAACAAAATATATCACTTATATTGTCCTTAGATAAATCCCAAATACTTCAAGATAAGGTGATGCAATTTTATACCATCAATTCTATCATGGAGGACATGATATTGACATTTATTGCTGATTCATTCACGTGCAAAATCTTTTTTTAAGTAGGTCATTAACTGTGTAGGATCATTTGCTGTTTAGCATAGTGTGAATAATTCCTTCATGAACACTTGTCTTTTGATTCTATATTACCCAGTTCCATAGCGGTATACAGGTTGTCCTGTAGAGTCTAAGAGTCACTCAGCTCAGGAATTCTTCCCCCAACACAGAAAGAGGCAGTAATTATCCTCTTGCTGAAGCCTAAGAAAGACCCTCAATTTTGTGCTTCATGTCGGCCGTTGTCGTTGTGGAATTTTGACAACAAAATACTTGACAAAGTAATCACTAATTGCCTGTTGCTGCTGCTGGCACACATAATCTCATCTGTGTATTCGGGCTTTGTTCCTCATCGTGCTACATCGCTCAATTTAAGGCCCAGGTCCTCTGTGCAGAAACAGAGTTTCTCCAGACATTCCTACTGCTGTGACCCTACTGGATGCAGAAAAGGCATTCAACTCCTTGGAGCGGCCAGTCCTATTCCCCATACTACGCAAACTGGAATTGCCACAGGGGAGCCTCATGCTGGTCATGTTACTGCATTCACAGCCGGTGCCCACATTCGACCCAATAGCTCCATACATTTCAAATTTCCTGTTTCTTGTGGACTCCTATCCCTGCTATTGTACAGTACTGCAATGAATCCCCTGGTCCAACAGTTACAAGAGAAACACCTTTACTGGGGCATACACTTCAAACCAGGCCCCCTGTTATTGTCCTTATACACGGATAACATATTTTTATTTGTTGGCCCCCCCACGGATAATTTTCCCCCACTCATTTGAGAAATTATCAGATTTTGGGAATTTTCCAGCCTTACTCTCAACTGGAGCAAGTCTGAGCTGCTCATGTTCACAGATGGAACTGTCCCTGTTTCTTGCAGCTACCCCCTGACATGGTGTGATGGCTCGGTCCAGTACTTTGGTATTACACTTTACCAGGAGAAAGACCAAGTCATATGCCTAAATTATGGCCCACTTTTGATAGGCTAACTGCTTAACTTGAGCGGTGGATCCTTCTCCCTCTTTCTATGGCTGGTTGCATAGCCATCATCAAGTGGGTAGTGCTTCCCCGATTCCTGTACCTTTTCCTAAACATTCCCATCCCACTTACAAATTTTGTTTTGCTACCGTGCAAAGTCTCTTAATGTGGCTTATCTGGGCGTGTTGCAGACCTAGGTTGGCTGGTCGACTCTAGTGCTTCCCAATGAAAGTGGCAGATTCGATGTTCCCAACCTCTAAGTGCATTACCTTGCTGTACAGTGTCAGTATGCACACCACTGGTACTACGCAGTTGCGCATCTCCCAGGTGTTAAGCCAGAGTAGGATCAGGCAGACACAGTGCCCTTACATGTCCTCCTTCCAAAGGGCCTGCCACTAGATCATAACGATATTCTAACCCTCTTGACAACTAGCTGGGCATGGAGGAAACTCGCCTGATTGCTTCAGGGGTGAGGGGCTTCTATTGGCCAGTCTTACCTCTTGCAGATAAGGCTTCCAATCACCCAAGAAAAGCTTGTCCAACAAACATTGACATGATATAAATTATACACATTTGGAGACCTGTTCCTCAATGGACATTCCCTCTCACATGCAGATGATGCTCGGTTTACCATTGCCACCTACATAGACCTCTTTGTACTACCGGGTACACACAGCATGCTGCTGGCCCAGATCCCCTCCTACCCAATGGCTCCATAAGAGTTCATCCCTCTAACGTTAATGATAAATGACACTGAGGGGACCAACTTAGTGTCAGAACTCCATTGCACCAGCATTGACCTTATACCCCTAAGGGACGAAGGCTTCAGAAGAACAGGAGCTGTGACGCCCCCTGTTTGATGTGATCTGTCACTACTGCTGCACCCAAAGTCGGCTTGTCTCTGCTAATCACACATACAAACGTATGCAATATAAGTACCTCCATAGAGCATAGATGACACTTAGGGGCACATGTATGTACCATTTTACAATTTTTCATGTCGCAAACGGCCCGATTCACAGAATCAGACCATTTGCAACAGGAAAAAAACATTTTGGTATATACCGAGCCTATTTTGCGATTCTGTAATCTATTTACTGAATCACAAAATAGGTTTGTGAGTCGCTATTAGGAAGGGGCGTTCCCTTCCTAATTGCGAGTTGCAGTGCGATGTAGCTTTGTTTTGTGACCATGAATGCTGTCACAAAACAATTCCAGTTAGCACCAGTTCCAAACTGGTGCTAACCCATTCGCAAACAGGAGGAGGTTCCCATGGGACCCCTTCCCCTTTGTGAATGGCAGCAAAAATATTTTTTCAGAGCAGGCAGTGGTCCCATAGACCACTGCCTGCTCCGAAAAATTTTAAAATTGAAAAGAAAACTTTTTATTTTTATTTTGAAAATGTATCTCGTTTTCCTTTAAGGAAAACGGGCAGCATTAAAAAAAAAGAAATGCTTTATTTAAAAGCAGTCACAGACATGGTGGTCTACTGTCTCCAGCAGGCCACCATGCCTGTGAGGGCGGCCTTTCCCAATGGGGTCGCAAATTGCGACCTACCTCATGAATATTCATGAGGTAAGTCATTTGCAACCCCATTACGAATCGCAAACAGTGTAAAGTACACTGTGGTACATAAGGTTTTCACAAACGAGTCGCAAATTGTGAGTCGCAAAACGCGGGGTCATACATCTGGTCCTTAGTGTACTGGCAAGGATTGATCAGTCGAGAACTGACAGTTGCCCTAAGTTTCTAGGCTGACAATGCTGACTTTGCCTATCTGACTTCGACATGAAGTCATATAGGGGGATTCTGGTGGGGTGTGTTCTCCCAGCTATCCTTAATGATAGGGTCAACAATAGATCCGGACCCACCCCCGGCCCTACTCGAATATGTTTAAGATATTTCTAACAGGGTCCTCAGATTCACTGGTATTGCTTTATTGTTAACGGGAGATTGGCTTACAGTGGGGTAGCAGGCACACCAGACCACAGCTGCCTGACTGCGCAGTCTGATCCACTGTGACACGGCCAGCAAGCTCTCTCTATGTTACAGCTCCTATTTTCCCGCATGAAAGATATCGGGCTGCCGAGTCAAACATATTTGTTGACATATTCCTCAGGCCACTCCCTCAGACTGACATAAGATGATACAATATATATGTGCGTGCTGCTGAATGTGTTAGCATTTAAGCATATGTAATGTTACCCTCATGAGCACATGTACTGATTGCTACCCCCTCCACTTCCCTGCTTCTGAGTTTAGGATTTGTACTTTTGGTCACCTATTTATTCTCTTCCAAAGAACTGAATGTAACACTGTTATAATTGTTATTGTCTCCCTCAATGCGGGGAGTTTATGTTTGTATTTTGTTGTAAAACACACAATGATATATAAAGTGTTAAAAAAATACATATATATATATATATATATATATATATATATATATATAAATATATATATATATATATATATATATATATATGGCAGCACAGTTCAGTAAAACAAGCAAAAAGTTGCACTTAGCTACAAATGTAAAGCTTAATAAACATCCGTAAAAAAATCCTGGAATTTAACAGGAATGCTCCCAACAACCCTGAACAAGCAGAATTATCACAACACACATTTCTGAGCTATTACATGCACATTTCAGACACATCTAAAAATAATGAACGCAAATGATTTCAGTACAAAGCCCTATAAACCCTAGAAAAAAAAAAAAAAAAAAAATCCTGATTATTTGTTTTTTGTTTAAATGTGGCAGGCCACCTTACAAAAGCCACGCAGCACTTTGGATTCGATACACGGAGGAGGTGGAATGGATGAAGTTCTGGATAGTAACAAAAACCAGTCTAAATGATATTATCTACTAATGGAATCAGTTGCCATGTTTGCTGACACAAAGGTTGTAAAGCTTGGGGAAATGACAAGAATCTATGGGAAGGATGAAAAGGCAAATCCTATGTTAAACATCTAACAATCAGGTCTAAGCTGGAGAATTAAGGCTAGTGAAGGAAGGGACAACCATGTATCTGCTTAATAAGCTGAGTTTGAGCAACCTCCTAAATTTGAGGAGCTCTAAAGAGATGCGCCTTTCAAATTATGGCACTTTATTTAATTTTTTTTTAACAATTCAGATGAATTGACAGTACGTTTTGATTGACTGACCTGAAGCATCTGGTAGGAAGATGAGGGATGAACAACTTTGTCCAATAGTTTGGCACTCAGTGCATTATGAAATCAGGTATAGATGAGACAGCTAGATCTACAGTGTGCTCTTTCTTTCAAAAGGAGCCAGATTAGAGACTTTAGGGAAAGTGTGGTGTACTATCGTAAGAAGTGAGTTTAGTAGGCTTGGTCTCTTTGTAGTTAGGATATTGATTTTGTCTAATGTAGAGGCAATTTAAATAGTCCGGGAGAGAGGGACCAGCAGCAAGGTATAAAACACTTTTCTCATTAAGTAAATGATTGATATTCTATGTAAAGTGTTTATTTGGAGTTTTAAAGTAGCTTCTTGTCAAATAGCACACCACAGTTGTAGCCTGGATGGTTTCATGTGCACTCAAAAATAGATGTAACTCTTCTATGCTTGTGGGTGTTTGGATCCTGTACGGCCATACAGCATGTTTATGCCAGACGTTTTGACTTTAAGACTGGTGCAACCTGCATATTGACAAAGTTTCCCTCACATAAATTCCTCTCATTCAGGAGTCTTCAACAGGTCGATCGCGAGCTACTAGAAGCTCACACCCTGTCTTGGAATAGCTGAATATCTCTCTGCCTGCCACTCCAGGTTGTGAATATGCAGCTATGAGACCGGGAAGATGACTGTGCAGGAGCAATATGCAATCTGCCTTCATCTTAAAGAAACAATTTCATTGATAAGAAGCTTTAAATAAACAGTTAATACATGCCTCAAATTAGAGCACATTGTTTAAAAATCTTCACACTGAAAACAAGGTAACATCCAAGGTGATGAGTCTCAGTCAGAGGTGGCAGTAATGTATTTGGAAGGCAGTTGCACCACATCCACATCTTTCTACTTTCTATTTTCTTTTCTTTCTTTTCATTATATTTTATTTTTGATCTTACTTTCTTATATTAGCATTTTCTGTTCCTTTCTGGTTTTTCTTTCCCTCTCTAAAACTCTTTCTGCTTTCATATATATTTACTTTTTGTCCTAGCTGTCACACTTGATCTTTGACTTTCTTGAAATGTTTAATTATTTTCAAATTTGTTATTCCTGCTCCCTTTTCTTCTTTGCTCCTATTTTCCTTTTCTTCTCTAATTTATACTTTGTTCTGTTCCTTTTCTTCTTTGCTTCTACTTTCCTTTTCTTCCTTTTTCCATTCCTCCTCATATTTCCTTTGTTCCTTCTTTGTTTCTCTCTTTCTCCCCTTCCTTATGACCTTTCTTGAGTTATTTTTCACCTCCATCTTGTGGTCTCCTGACTAACCTCTCCCTCACTTTTTCCATTCTAATTCTGTTTCTTCCACTATCCCTTCTTTCCTTTCTGTCTTTTTGTTGTTCCATTTTCTTTCTTTTTTCCTTTCGTCTTCCTAATATTATTTTTTATTTTTTCCTTCTTAATTTGTGCTTCAATCCGAGCTTAGAGGTGTACTTATGGGTAAGAGAAGAATGCAATAATATGGTTACTTGTAGAGAGCTTTGAAGTTTGCATGTAATAATTCTTAATCATGATTAATTTAGACAGGGTCAGTTTCTCAACATCAAACAATGGACTTTAGGGCAATTAGCCACATAGTCGACGTTTTTTCAAACTCAGCTCTCAAAATGAGAGAAGCGTCACACCATGTTTTGAATGACAAGGAGACCACAAGTATCAGTGAGACACCTCTCACACATGAATAATAAAGAAGAGTAAAAGGACAAGGTTGATCCTTGGAGACCACACAGATAAACCTTTTTCTACCACCTCTTTTGCCAGTAATGATGTGTGTTCACTGCATCAGGACTGGTGCTCTAGGGGCACCACTTAAGTGACTTGTTTTTTTGCCCTGTATTGTTATCTAATACACATAGTAGGCAATAGCTCATGATGTTTAACATAGATCAGAGGTAGCTTCCACTATTAAAAAGCATTTGCAATGCAATGGGTCTCGCATTTGCTCGACTTAGAGCTATTAGCATTGTAAAGCCCTCACCAGACTTTTTTTGACACATAAAATGAAAATGAAAAGTAATACAGTTTTACATAAGCGACCTGACTTAAAGCGCCACATCATGAGCGTGAAGGAGCACACAAAATGAAACAGAAGTTCGCTCGCAGTCAAACGTATCAGCAAATGTGTAGCGCTGCATAGGAAATAAAAATAAAAAGTAGTCCAGAAACCATGCTGAAAACATGGAGCTTTGTATGTTTTCATTAGTTGCCCGGTGCGCTCGAGGAGGGGAAAAAGCATGACGTATGCATGCCTTTCAAAAATCAAATCAAGCGATTTTTAAAAGGAAAGCCCACAGACCAAAGGAACTCATGGGCGTGCGGTGGGCATGGTTAAAAGCCCCCAGAGAGATTACAGCAGCTTGCATGCTCGATCCTAGAAAGGTTGGAAGTCCGTTCTCTGGGCACTAACTGGAAGAATTTGTAGAGTAAAACAGGACAGCAGTGGACAAAATGTGTTATTTTAGCATGTAGTAAAACCATACAAACATGTTATTCCCCTTTCTAAGCTTTAGAACTCCTAATGATGGCAAAACCACGTAATGGAAAAATAGCAACACAGTGTCATGGTATTTGCTCTAGGTGGTTTCCCTGACTACTAAAAATACAATGCTCTTATTATAGAATTATGTTGTATGCAGAAGCCTTATGATAGTATTGAATAATGATATATGCAACAAGAATTGTGGCATGGGTAATAATTCTCATGCAAATATGGCAAATAAAAAAAAACTTTGCAACGTTTGTGTATATTGCAGAAAAAATACACAAATTTGCACACCAAGAAATAAAGCAAGGGGTAGACAGAAAAAAAGAAAAATGGATAGAGACAAGAGAAAGAGAAAGCGAGAGAGAGCGATGCCAAGGAAGAAAATAGATAATTTTCTTTGATACTTTAGGACTGTAATAGGGCCGAAATAGACAAACCAGGGTCTTATTTACATCGAATTTCTATGTAGTCAAATACTTCATGCTATATGAGTTAAGTGTACTGGGATTTAGTATAGGTGCGGAACAGAAACAGTTCATCTTTAAATGTTTTTGACAAAATACAAACACTGACTTTTGCTGCTGCAAACCCGCACTGATAAGAGCAGACAGAAATGGATCAAAATAGCATACCACAACAATATGTGATACGTGGATAAATATAACCTTTGGTTTTAGCTTTAAGGGGCCGCGTTTTTCAGTGCTCCACAGCTGCTCATTCCAAGGTGGCTTTGAGGGGATGAATTAAAGCGGCAGAAAACGTGTCGAGCCCATGTCACCTCACGGGCCCTTTACATCCTTAGCGCCCTGCATTGTTTTCTGGAGGGAATGCCGCTAACTGCCTAGAGGCTAATCGTTATTTGACAGTTTGCACGTTCTGTTAAATATCTGTTTCAGCCTCACAGATGCCTAAGCCTGTTTGGGAATTAATGCCGTTAAAGGATTAAGATTATGTGTTCCGTACGGCAGAGAGAGGGATAAGTGCAGTTGATGCTGCGCCATATGTGAGAATGATGGGCTGGTAACCCGTATGTTTGACCAAACTCCGTCATGGAAGCCGCTGAAGAAACATTACACTTCATTAGGACCTTGACTTGTTTGCTTTCACGGGTGTTTTTGTTATCTGTTACGTGTGTGTGTCTTGTTAGTAAAACTTAGGGCCAGATTTGCAAGGAACTGGTGCAGCCAACACAGCGCCAAAATTTGCAGCGCCGTGCCAGTTCTGAAACACAGGGATGCAGCGTATTATTTACAGAAATAGGGAACACCCCACTGTGTTTCCCCTAGAGCTGGTGCTAAATTTAGCTGCCAGTGCCAATGAAGGCATCCTTGCACCAAAGTGCAAGGAAGTCTGCGTTGAAGGGAATGATTGTTCATGTGCAGGAAGGTGTCTCTTCCTGCACATAAACAATCGACAATGGCGATTTGGCAGTTCTATGTGTGCTGCAGGATGCAGCACACAGAAGCAGCAAATTGTCATTATTGAATGATTGTTTATATGCAGGAAGGGATAACTTCCTGCACATAAACAATCATTCATGGCGTTTTGCTCTTGCTATATGTGCTGCAGAATGCAGCACACATGGAAAATTAAAAAACAAGGAGAAAAAAAAGCATTTCCCTAGGTTGGTGTTAGTTTTTGGTGCTGCCCAGTTTTACAAATTCTTGTCAATCTGGGGCAGCGTCAAAAGCAATGGGTGTTGCTGTGGGAGACCCACAGCAGCACCCATTGCATGCCCCCCTGCTGCAGAAAACTGCATCGGTCCATATTTACAAGGCATCGTTAAGCCACAAAAAGTGGCTTAGTGCCGCCTTGTAAATATGGCACAGTGCACAGCACTACCAGATCGTCACAAAAAGTGAAGCCACTGGTGGTGCTAGGGGCTTGTAAATATGCCCCTCAATGTATTATTTCTTTACAAATCACCTTAAACTCCACAAACACAAATATAGACTGGCTAGTGAGTTGACACCACTCCATACGGAGGTGTGTGAGTTATAGTAAGTTTTGAGCGGGGTGCAAATCATACCTTTAAGTTATAACTATAAAGATATAACTATAACTTTTGAATTTCTAATGCTTGTGTAGTTTAAGCTGGTTTTGTTAGAAATAATAGATTATGTGTTCCTATCTATAACTCACCTTTAATCTTTGTCTTTTTCAATGAATTATTATTTTTTTTAACTAAAAATGTGTTTCACATGGTGGAGTGGAGTGTCATCGAGTGGAGTGTCCCTTCATAGAGTGTCATAAAATAGCGTCGAGTGTTGTAGAGTGAAGGGACATAGACTGGAGCAGAGAGTCATTGAGTGGAGCGCCGTTGAGTACAGTGGGGGAGGGCATCGTAAAATGGAGTGTTGTGAAATGGGGAGTAGCATAAAGTGGAGGAGAGTGTTATGGAGTGGAGTAGAGTGTTGTAGAGAGTGTCATACGATGGAAAACTGTGGAGTGACATACAGTGTTGTGTCGTACAGTGTTGTGTTGTAGAGTGTTGTCATATAGAGTGCTGTGATGTACTGGATTGGCATAGAGTAGAGTAGTGTGTGGTATAGAAGAGTGGTGTGGCATGTTGCAGAGTGTCTTAGAGTGAAGGGGCATAGAGTTGGGTGGCATGGAATCTAGTGGCAGATCATAGAGGGGAGTGGCATGTTGTAGAGTGGAGTGTCATACTGTAGAGTGGAGTAGTGTGTCGAAGAGTAGATTAGTGAGCCGCAGACAGTAGTAGAGTGATGTGTCCTAGGGTGTCCTTTGTCTTACATAACTTTCTTTTTATTTTATTAGGTACTGCTGTACTTTCTAGATACTTTCACAAGAGTGCTGCAGTATTCCTGAAAGTTAGTTAAAAATATGTCAGTGAAATTGCTTTTCCCTATCTCCTCAGAGTTTGCTAATCTACCTCAATTCTTCATTAACATCAATAGAAGAGTAATAACTTATGTTTCATATTGAAACACACAAGAAGGCCAAAGTGTATTGTAAACAATATGTCTCCCTTTTAAATTTGCAGAGACTTTTATTAACCAACCATTTGGTGTGTCATCATAGCCAGGTACCACGGTATAGCTCAAAAGAACCATGGTTTACACCACCCATATATATGTCATTAAGTTTTTGTCCCTTATTACTTTAAAACTATTGAACCAATATACATGTACTGCCAAAAGGACTGTTTCCACACCATAATCTATATTTCTGTCAAATTCCATCAAAGTCTGACAAGATATTTTGCCGCTACACCTTTTTACAAAACAAACCTATGGAAATGCATGGATGGGAAAGCTTGATTTGGGACCCCCCCTTTTTTCTTTGAACCTCTTAACCAGTCCACATGAAACTTTGCAACATACGCCAATGTAGAAAAAGGAATAGGCCTGTTTCCTGTTTTTTTACTCTCCAACAATAAAACTGCTGTTTATATCCATGCTGTTCCAGATCAGGGTAGAATCCAAATGTTGCATCACATATGCAGCATATATATATGGATTCAGAGATGACTTATCAAGTCCATGGACAACTGTTTGTATTTAAACACACACCATAGTTTATAAATATAATTTGCCAATGTATTTTTTCTGGAACCTGAGGAGTCATTTTTGCGATTCCCAAAGATTGCTAGATCGCTTTAATGTGGGGAACATCTAATTTGTGAACTGCAGACAGTTTTATCCTATTTTTTTACACCCTGGCTTAATCTTGTAAAAAACAGTTAAAGTACAAGTTGTGCTGCTTGCTGTGTCTGCTCTGACAGGAGAATATGCTTTATCTCCTTTCCTTTAAAATCAGAGAATAGTGGGCAGTCTGATGAAATGTAAACCCTAGCTTTGGTAGATGACAGGGAAGATTCACACAATAGAGATTTTTTTATAGACGTTTTTGTACAGTTATCTCTTTTTTATGCATTGTACTTTATAACTCCTATTCGCTACAATCAGTGCATGGCTCAAGAAGGCACCTGAATGGACAGACATCTATTATAAAGATATAAGAATCATTATGAGATATTTCTTATAGTAAAATGTTGCATGTGTTCTATTAAAATCCTTCATTTGTAAACTCTGGATGTTTTGCTTGTTAACACCCTCCCCAGTGCGTCTGTTAGCCATGAGATGACACTTACAGGGGGTATAAATGATCCTCCGGTGCTTTGCACCAGAGGCTTTCCTTTTTTTAGATTTTCACTTGGGCTACTTTAGAAGAGCTTCCCAAGCCACCTGGGCTTTTATTTTGTTTTTAATGGTGATCAGCGTGCAGGGTGGACTGATGTCATTGTATTCAAAAGTGAAAGTAAATGAGCCAAAGGGCTCGTTCCACTTTCACTACAACAGTGCTCGGGGGCATATCTCATCCCCCCAAGGCACTGAGGGGGTCATTCTAACCCTGGCGGTCGTCGACCGCCAGGGCTAAAATGACGGGGGCACCGCCAACAGGCTGGCGGTGCCCCGCAGGGCATTCTGACCGCGGCGGTTCGGCCGCGGTCAGAAGTGGAAAACCGGCGGTCTCCCGACGGTTTTCCGCTGCCCTTCTGAATCCTCCATGGCGGCGCAGCTCGCTGTGCCGCCATGGGGATTCAGACACCCCATACCGCCATCCTGTTCCTGGCGGTTCGCCCGCCAGGAACAGGATGGCGGTATGGGGTGTCGTGGGGCCCCTGGGGGCCCCTGCAGTGCCCATGCCAATGGCATGGGCACTGCAGGGGCCCCCGTAAGAGGGCCCCACAATGAATTTCACTGTCTGCATTGCAGACAGTGAAATTCGCGACGGGTGCCACTGCACCCGTCGCACCTTCCCACTCCGCCGGCTCCATTCGGAGCCGGCGTCCTCGTGGGAAGGTTGTTTTACACTGGGCTGGCAGGCGGCCTTTTGGCGGTCGCCCGCCAGCCCAGTGTAAAACCCAGAATACCCGCAGCGGTCTAATGACCGCGGTGCGGTATTCTGGAGGGGGGAACTCTAGCGGGCGGCCTCCGCCGCCCGCCAGGGTGAGAATCACCCCCTGAATGTCTTGTCAGAGGTATTATTGGAAAGGGGAGGATCTCACCTTTCCAATGGAATCTCTACCCAGTGGATCCCATCCCGCCCTGGTGATGGCCATGCCCCTACCTTAAACAGGCCTCAACAGTTCTTCTGCCCCCCCGGTGGCTGGTTGGGTTCCAGTGCTATCTCTGCACAGTAGATCCATGCTTGGGGATCACAACAGGAAAGTAATCCCCAAGCAGGTATCCACCCACAAGACACAAGGGAATTTGTGAGAGCAGCCTCTTAGGCAAGGGCTTGTGCTCCACCCAACTAATGTTTAAACCTTTCTGACCTCATTTGGGGTTGATTACCAGAGTCTGCCCCCACAGTGGGCAGAAATCCCTCTAGAACCCAGAGAAAATAACATAAATAAATATATGGGTGGGGGCTGCCATCCCTTGGCCATGGCTGTGCCCCCACCCCAAACATGCCTCAATGGCCTTTCTGCTCCCCTGGGGGTGATTGGGGCTGATCACCCCCAATCTGCCCTCTAGGGGACGGAAAGCCCACTAGACTCCAGGGAGCAATAATATTCAAAAACATAATTGGGGAGGGAGCTACCCACTGTGCGGATAACCATGCCATCAGCCAAAAAAGGACTCAGTCTTTCAGCCCCACCACGGGAGGTGATTGGGATGATTATTCCAGATCTTCCCTCAGTGAGCAGAAGGCCCACTAGAATCCATGGAAAATAGAATCAAATAAAAAATAAGTAGAGGAGTGAGGCTGCCCACCGTGGGCCGGGCCATGCACCCTCCCCATATATGACTCAATAGCTCTCCACCCGGGGAGGCAGAAAGCCCACTTTATGTCAGGAAGAATAATATAAAAAATAAATATAAGGGCAAAGGGTGGCCACTATCGGCATGGTCATGCCCCCGGTCCCAAAAAAATGTGATGACAGCAAGCCCACTAGCCACCAGGAAATAGGTACACAGAAAAAGAACATAAGGGTGACACCAGGGAAAATAATATAAAAATTATATATAGGGTTGATGTGCCCACCATCATGGGGGTGTATAAGGGTGATTACTCCAACCTGCCCACCCATACAAGTGGGTTACCATTCTTACTGGGGTGCAAGTGGGAACTCAGGGTGGTAGGAAATATGGGGCTTCTTTAAAATTCCACAATGTTCAGTCACCACAATGTGAGAAAAGAGTGTGTATTTTTGGTTTTACCAAGGTTTGATGTTTGCAAGGGCTTCTGAATAAAATTGCCTAGTGAGAGCCATGAAATACACCCACCCCTATACTCCTATGGCTGTTTAGCTTTAAAAAAATGTGTAGGATTGCTAGGTTTCTGTAAGTGCTGGCTGAGCTAGGGCCCAAAATCAACAGCTACTCACTTTTAAGTGAAAATTGTTATATATTCTTGTTGCGTTTTGGGCAGTTGTCTGTCGCAGGCACTAGGCCTACCCACCCAAGTGAGGTAAAAACAAATATTCGGAGATTTAGGGGAATGCTGGGTAGAAGGAAGTTTGTGGCCTCCCACAGATTCCAGAATTTTTCATCATAGTAATGTGAGAAAATGTTTTTTTTTAGTCAAAGTTCGAGTTTTGCAAAGAATCTGGATAAAAAACAGTTGAGAGCCACACAAGTCACTCTATCATTCATTCATCCTGGTGTCTAGTTTTTGAAAATCTCCAGGTTTGTGAGTTTTCTCTAGGTGCCAGCTGAGCTAGGTCCCAAAAATCACAACTGTTTTGAGTGAAAAAATTTAATGTATCCATGTTGAGTTTTGGGCCATTTCCTGTTACGGGCTCTACGACTACCCACATAAGTGAGGTTCCCTTTTTATCAGAAGGCTTAGGAGAGTGCTGGGTGGAAGGAGGTATGTGGCTCCCTACAGATTCCACAACTTTCCATCACAGAAATGTGAGGAAAATGTGTTTTTTAGTCAAAGTTCAAGGTCTGCAAGGGATTGTGAATCAAAAGGCTGGTGAGATCCACCCAAGTCACACCACCCTAGATTCCAAGAGATGTCTATTTTTCAAAAGTGTGCAAGTTTGCTAGATTTCCATAGGTGCTAGCTGAGTTAAGGCATAAAGTGCACAGCTACCGACTTTGAAAAAAGAAAACAGTCAGTTTTGAGTGGAAAAATGTGATGTGTCCATATTGGGTTTTGGTCTTTTTCCTGTTGTGGGCACTAGGCACAACCACACTAGTGAGGTACTGTTTTTATCAGGAGACACGGGGTAGTGCTGAGTGGAAGGACGTTTGTGGCTCCTAGTACATTCCATTATTTTCCATCACAGAAATGTGAGGAAAATGTGCTTTTGGTCAAAGTTTGGTGTTTGCAAGGGATTTTGAGTAAATAAAACCTGTTGAGATGCATGCAAGGCACCCTACTCTGGATTCCTCCAGGTGTCCGCTTTAAAAAAATGTGCAAGTCTGCTAGGTTACCCCAGGTCCCAGCTCAGCTAAGCTTCAAAATCCACAGCTACCCACAGTAGGAAGCTGACTCTTTCTATAGCGGACAAAAAAGAGGTACACTCTGAGTCCAGGCAAAACCTAAAGGTATCACAGAGGCACAAATGACATACCAAATGCTCTCTTTTGTGGTAGCGTGGGAAGCAGTTAGGCACATCAAAGGGTAGTGCTAAGTATGTAAGGCACATATATAGGCAGTAAGTGAGACACACACTTAATAATAACATCTGGCACCAATTTATAAAATTAACACATACTTTTATATACCAAGATCATTAGATTTCCGAGATATAGGGGGTTATTCTAACTTTGGAGGAGTGTTAATCCGTCCCAAAAGTGACGGTAAAGTGACGGATATACCACCAGCCGTATTATGAGTTCCATAGGCTATAATGGACTCGTAATACGGCTGGTGGTAAATCCGTCACTTTTCCGTCACTTTTGGGACGGATTAACACCTCCTCCAAAGTTAGAATAACCCCCATAGATTTTTACAGTTTTCAAAAGTTGACAGTTACTAAACTTTTTGGGTGCAGTAATGTTATTCTATGGGGGGAAAACATGGACTGTATTCAGACACTTCGCAGCGACTTGCGGGACTGTTCTCCCAGACTTAAGGTGAGTACGAGGCAGGGTCCAGGGCCACACCAACAGGTCACCTTGGGACACTCTGGGATATCTGGGTTGGGTGCAGAGGTATGATATGGCATTGGATGTCCCATTTACTTCAATGGGAAACAGTCCAGTCGGGAAGTTGCCATAAGTTGGTACTGGAAGGTCAGTCCAGAGAAACCCATAGATGGACTCGACCTCTGAGGTCCTCAGGCACGTGGGGACACTGTTGACCAACTTCTCCTCAGGTTGTGGGGCACGGGCGCAGTGGTGTCTTTTGGCATCGGTTCAGGTGCTTGAGTTACTCATAGTTGGAGGGGGCCTGCAGAAATAGGCTGCAGGTGGCGACTGAAAGTCCAGTATGGCCAAACCTAGGAATGGGCTCAGCTCCAGAGGGTCTCAGGATCCTGTGGGCACTGTCCACTCCCTCGGACTCTGGCTGCGGGGCTCAGGTGCAGAGGTGCTATGAGGCCTTGGGTCGCAGTGGTTAGGGACTTGATCTGGGGTTTGGTGACCATGGGAAGAGGGGGGCAAGGTGGGGAGGGCATTCTCCTGAATGGCCTCTTGGATCCTGATTTCCCTTGATGGGAGGTCTGCTTTGGTACTATTGGAATCAGGAATGTACCACCATAAGCCTTGGTTGCTGTAAGGGGTCCAGTACCCCAGGTATAGGGGCAGGGAGCCTTCGGTGGAGTCAGTGTCTCAGGACTTTGGTGAAGTGGGAGGGCTGATATCCTGGGATCCAAGCAGTCTTCTACTGGTGTGTGATTCTTCGGGGGCCTGATGGCCAACAGGGCAGAGTACCCAACTTTACAAGTTCTTCTTGGTGATTGGCAAGGGAATTCGTCTTGGTGATTGGCAAAGCACCGGCAGCTCTCTGGATTTCTTGGAGGCTGCAGTGGCAGGACAGGTCAGTTGCTCCTCGAGGGACAGCAGACAGGCTAGCGGGGTTGGTGCAAAGCCTTTTCTGCTTCTCAGTTCTCAGGTTGAGAAGGCTTCTTGTCCACTCCTTTTTTGTCTAGCAAAGATCTGTTTTCCTGGTCTCAGGGAAACCCCTAAATGCTCAATTTAGCGGGAGTTAAGTGGAGTGAAGGGTAGTAGCCAATGGGCTACTTACGATTGGGGTCACTATGCCCCCTAAGATGACCACTTCCTTTGGGGCATGGACAACACCCTTTCCCAGAATTCCTAATTCCACCACACACAAGATGGCAGAATTTGTAACTCTGTGTTCATTTTGGGCTGGTCAACCTGGGGGTGTGTCCAGCCTGGAAATGCAACCCGCCTCCTATATAGCTATTTCTCCCACCTGTCCCAGTGCCAGAGGGGCCCTGGAGTGGGAGGGGGGCCAGCATCTTCCTCTGAGGAAAGCCGGACCTGCATACCAAAGACAGTGGGCTTCTGCCTTGGAATGCAGATTTGCAGGTCATACTGTTGGGAGGGGTGTGGAACACCCCTGCAAGAGCATGCTTTGTTTCTGACCACCAGAGGGGAAAGGCTCTCACCCTTGGGGGTCAGAATCTCATCTGGTGATGGCAGGCTGGCTAGAACTAGTCAGTGACCCCACCAGAAATTGGTAGCTTTTCAGGGGGCACCTCTAAGGCGCCCTCTGTGGGCATGTATTAATAAACCTATCACTGGAATCAGTGGGGGTTTATTAATACGAGATGTTTGATACCAAACATCCCTATTTTAAGTGAAGCCATCATGTAGCTGGGGAACTCATGTTGACCATTGTCTAGCACATGTATTTAGAATTGCTTCCCTGTTCACTTACTAAGTCTAAGAATCGACAAAGACATTGCAGGGGCATATCTGCTCTTGCAGATATGTCCACACATGTACAAAAAGGCACCCTGCCTCAGGGCTGTGCCTGCTGTAGGGGTGACTTACTAATATTTAATGCAGGGTTTAGGGGACACGGCACACAGGCTGTGTGCCATGTCGTATTTTAACTTTTGGGAGCACTTTGTCACACAGCCTGCAATGGCAGTCTGCATGAGGTTGGTGCTGGTTCCCCTAGAGTGGCACAAGTTGTGCTGCAGCTCTTATGGGCCCTCTTCAATATCCACACCCTGGGAACCAGGGATACCATTTACTAAGGAGTAACAGAGGTGCTGAAGGGCCTGGCCACTTGGGGATCAAGTGACCAGGTGTCTTGTTTTGGGGAAAGAGCACTGGCACTGGGGACCTGATTAGTAGGAATCCAATGCACTTCAGTCAAAGTTGAATCAAAAACCAGGCAAAACGTGTTTGTGGGGGGGGTACTGCAACCAGAGCCCAGCTTCCTACACCTACTTTGCAAAAAAGGTCACTTTTGAGTGGAAAATTGTGATAAGTCCATGTTGCATTTTAGGCTGTTCCATTTTGCGGGAACCAAGCCTACTCACACTGGCAAAGTACCATTTTTATCGGGAGAAATGTGGGAGCATTGAATAGTAGAACATTTGTTATTTCCAAATGAATTTTGCTGCATTTTTCCCTTCCAAATATAAACCAGTGTGTAAGAAAGAAGTCATTTTGAAAAAACCCTTTAAAATATGTGCTAGTACAGGTACCCACAAATCCAGAGATGTAAAAATAACCACTGCTCCTAAACTCCATATATTGTTCCCAATTCAGAAATACATGTTTCCTTCATACACATTTCTTTTCTACCTATTTCACCATATGAATTGGTCTTTACTTGGTACACAATGAAAAACCCATTGTAGGGTGCAGCTCAGTTGTTGGTCCTGGGTTCCTGGAGAACCTACAAACCCTAAATACCCACTCAACCAGAAGGGTCTAGCAGACGTAATAGAATATTGCTTTTGGAAATCGACCATTGTGAGTAAAAGTTACAGATGAAAACGTTGTCACAAGTGGCTGTTTTTATCTACTGATTTTCAATTCTTCTTCTTTTCAATGGTTAGTTTCTTTGGGACAACCTTGAGGGATCTACACAAATGACCCCTTGCTAAATTCATAATTTTGTCTATTTTACATAAATCTATAGGTTTCTTAGATATCCAATGAGTTCACACTGATTTCCACCACAAACTGGAAGTAGGTTAAGAGTACAAAATTAGGAGAATTGCCTACCTCTATAAAAAATGCCAAAACTGTGGTAAAAATTGGGTGTTATTATTCAGCTCTGCATGTTTGTGACAGCTGAGGAGATGGTGACTTTAGCACAGCAAAACGTTTGTTGATGCCAGTTTTAGGAAAAAGCTGTGCAGCCCTAAGTGTGAACTAGCCCAAAGAGCCAAAAAAGGGCCCAAAACTTGGGGGAGGGCAGCAGCAGTTAAGGGGTTAATAGCACCAGTGATATAAAAATTTACATGAGTCTCGATCCACTTAACCACAGTGTCACATCCAGGCTACTATGGGACCCATTCATAACTATTTGGCTGTAATTTACTTTTGCAGTTCTCGTGAATTTCATGAGTAAGTCAGGAGTAAGAAGTAGTATTTGTTAGAAATGGGGTCTTTGGTTGGCAGTGAGGTTACCCCCTGTCCAAGCAAGGACCCTCACTCTAGTCAGGGTAAGTCACACACAATCCAAATTATCCTGTGTCCACCCTCTGGTAGCTTAGCACTGAGCAGTCAAGCTTAACTTAGAAGGCAATGTGTAAAGTAGGTGTGCAATAAATCATACAATAACACAATATAGCACCACAAAAATACACCACACAGTGTTTGGAAAAATATATAATATTTATCTGGATATTTGCAGGTCAAAACGATAAAAGATGCAATAAGAAATTGTAGAGATATCACTGAAAAGTGATATGAAGTGTTTTAAGTCTTTAAAAAGCAAACAAAGGCCCTCATTCCAACCCTGGCGGTCAGAGCAGCGGAAGCACCGCCAACAGGCTGGCGGTGCTTCCAGGGCTATTCTGACCGCGGCGGTAAAGCCGCGGTCAGAAAAGGGGAACCAGCGGTTTCCCGACGGTTTTCCCCTGGCCCAGGGAATCCTCCATGGCGGCGCTGCTTGCAGCACCGCCATGGGGATTCCGACCCCCTTCCTGCAGGCCTGTTTCTGGCGGTTTTCACCGCCAGAACCAGGATGGCGGGAACGGGTGTTGTGGGGCCCCTGCACTGCCCATGCCACTGGCATGGGCAGTGCAGGGGCCCCCTAACAGGGCCCCATACAGATTTTCACTGTCTGCTTTGCAGACAGTGAAAATCGCGACGGGTGCCACTGCACCCGTCGCACCCCTGCAACTCCGCTGGCTCCATTCGGAGCCGGCTTCCTCGTTGCAGGGACTTTCCCGCTGGGCCGGCGGGCGGCCTTTTGGCGGTCGCCCGCCGGCCCAGCGGGAAAGCCAGAATGGCATCCGCGGTGTCCTGACCGCGGAGCGGCCATTCGGCGGTGACCGCATGGCGGGCGGCGACTGGTGACCGCATGGCGGGCGGCGACTGGTGACCGCATGGCGGGTGGCGACTGCCGCCCGCCGCGGTCAGAATGACCGTCAAAGTCTCTTTCAAGGGTTTGGAGTGAAAAATCTCCGCAGAGGGCCGCAGAGGAGGAGATGCGTGGAAAATGGTGTGTGTCGGTTTCGCTCCTTCACACACGGACTTGCGTCATTATTTTTCATGCAGGGAAGACGTTGCATCGATTTCCGACGCACAGACAGTCTCCTCTGTGGGTCGTGATGTTTTCAGACGCCCCGGGGTCTGTGCGTGGAATCCTAGGCTTGTTGTCCGGCTGCGCGTCGTTCTGGTGGGCTGTGAATGGAATTTTCTCCCTCACGGCAGGCACTGTGTCGATTTCCTCTCAGTATGTCTGGTTGTCCAGGTGGGCTGTGCGTCAAAGATTCGGTCGCACAGCAGGCGCCGCATCGATCTTTTCCTTGCGAAGTCGAGTGGCGTCGTCCCGGGTCAGCCTGCGGTGAATTTTTCACTGCGGAGCAAGCTGTGCATCAAAGTTTTCGCCGCACAAGGAGTCCAGTTGAAAGAAAGAAATCTTTTTGGTTCTAAGACTTCAGGGAACAGGAGGCAAGCTCTATCCAAGCCCTTGGAGAGAACTTCTGCAGCAAAGCAAGAGTTCAGCAACGCAGCAGGGCAACAGCAAGGCAGCAGTCCTCTGTAGAAAGCAGTCAGGTGAGCCCTTTGTGCAGCCAGGCAGTTCTTCTTGGCAGGATGTAGGTTCTGGTTCAGGTTTCTTTTCCAGCAAGTGTCTGAGGTGGTAGGGCAGAGGCCCTGTTTTATACCCGAATGTGCCTTTAAAGTGGGGGAGACTTCAAAGAGTAGCTTAGAAGTGCACCAGGTCCCCTTTCAGTTCAATCCTGTCTGCCAGGGTCCCAGTAGGGGGTGTGGCAGTCCTTTGTTTGAGGGCAGGCCCTCCACCCTCACAGCCCAGGAAGTCCCATTCAAAATGCAGATGTATGCAAGTGAGACTGAGTGCCCTGTGTTTGGGGTGTGTCTGAGTGAATGCACAAGGAGATGTCAACTAAACCCAGCCAGGCGTGGGTTGTAAGGCACAGAAAGATTTAAGTGCAAAGAAATGCTCAATTTCTAAAAGTGGCATTTCTAGAATAGTAATATTAAATCCAACTTCACCAGTCAGCAGGATTTTGTATTACCATTCTGGCCATACTAAATATGAACTTCCTACTCCTTTCAGATCAGCAGCTACCACTTAAGTAATGTATGAGGGCAGCCCCAATGCTAGCCTATGAAGGGAGCAGGCCTCACAGTAGTGTAAAAACTAATTTAGGAGTTTTACACTACCAGGACATGTAAACTACACAGGTACATGTCCTTCCTTTTACCCATACAGCACCCTGCTCTAGGGGTTACCTATGGCACACATTAGAGGTGACTTATATGTAGAGAAAGGGGAGGTTTAGGCTTGACAAGTACTTTTAAATGCCAAGTCGAAGTGGCAGTGAAACTGCACACACAGGCCTTGCAATGGCAGGCCTGAGACAAGGTAAAGGGGCTACTTGAGTGGGTGGCACAACCAGTGCTGCAGGCCCATTAGTAGCATTTAATCTACAGGCCCTAGGCACATACAGTGCACATTATTAGGGACTTATAAGTAAAGTAAATAGTCCAATTGGGTATGATCCAAAGTTACCATGTTTAAAGGGAGAGAGCATATGCACTTTAGCACTGGTTAGCAGTGGTAAAGTGCGCAGAGTCTAAAAGCCAGCAAAAACAGTGTCAAAAAGGGGAGGGAGGCAGGCAAAAAGTTAGGGGTGACCACCCTAAGGCTGTCAGGTATAACAGTATTGTACAAATTGCATTTATTCATCTTTCATATTTTGTTAATCAGGCCCTCTGTATTTACGCTTTAGTTTGTTCAGTCCTCCGTTCATCAAGTGTTGTTCTTTCTGAATTTAAGGCAGGCCCCTGTGTGTCTCTTTCCTGGGTAGAGTCCTGTTTGTAAGTTTTCGGTGGTTCTCCACCCTGCTTCCGCAGACATTTATCACAGCATCATACACTGACCATTTCTATTTCCTTATCGGTGTGTCACCTACCAGAAAAGGTGGGGACAAAGGGGTGAATCCCATGGGGATCCCACATTAGTAGAGGAGGCAGCTTATTCTCAGCACCAGCCCTTCCCTGTTGAATGACCTTTTCTTCCAAAGTGACAGCATCCCTGTAGGAGGCTGGCCTGGTTTGTAGTGGGCACCAAAGGTACTACACCGTATACCAGGCCCAATTATCCCTTATTAGTGAAATGTAAAGTGTCTAGATGCCAGACTGTCTAGAGGTAGCTGTAGGCAGAGCAGCCAAGGCTTAACTAGGAGACATGCAAAGCTCTTGCAATACCACTGTAGTCACACATTACTTAACACAAGAAAGTCAATAGTTAGTGTTACTAAAAATAAAGGTACTTTATTTTAGTGACACAAGGCCAAAAATATCTTAGAGGCTATACTACATTCGGAGGTAAGTAATATACATAAAATATACACTAGTAACCAAAATCAGTTAAGTACACAGTTAGAAAATAGTGCAAATAGTGAAAATCACAATACGTTACAAAGGGCCTAGGGGGAACACAAACCATATACTAAAATAGTGGAATGTGAAAGTCGCTTTCCCACCTAGGCAAGTGTAATGTGTGGAGGGGCACTGTGAGTGTAAGAAAATTCCAAAGGTAAGTAAAATACCCCACCCAGAGCCCATGAAAGCAGGAGTAAAACACAGCAAGTTTCCTAAAACACACTAGAAGTTGTGATAGAAGATAATGCAAGAACCAGAAGAGACTTCAAGACACCAACAATGGTTTCCTGGACCTGAAGACCTGTGGAAGAAGGGTACCAATTCCAAGAAGCACGGAAGAGTCCATGGAGAACAGGAGCACCTGCTAACCCGAATGAAGGTGCAAAAGACACAGTTAGTGTTGCACCGAGGAAGATAGATGCAGGTTCCTGGTTGGTGCAGAAGATGTACCACGCCGGATGGATAAATGCAGTCTGGTTTGCGTTGCGGGATTCCACAAACACGCCTTGGTAAATGCAAAACTCACGTTTCACATAAAATGGTGCTGTCCGGGCCCAGGAAGGACCAGGTCGACTCTACCCAGAAAGGGGAGACAAATAGGGCTCTCAGCAATTCAGAGAGACTTCAGAAGACCAGGCAGCATGCCCAGGAGTCCCACAGCGTGGGAACAAAGGAGTTGCAAATGGTGGTCATTGCAGTACTACTCAAAGGGATTCCACACCACTGGGGAACAACTCACGGAGCTGAGCATCACAGGATTGAGAGCTGGCAACCTGTGCTAAGCTGTGCATGAAGGATTTAAAGTGCACAGAAGCCCTAGGAGCTGCAAAACACTTGGAGCACAGGGGTACTGTCTGGCACAGGGAGGCAAGATCTTACCTCCATCAAATTTGGACAGCTGGATTTTTGGACAGTCAGGGTCACTTTAGTCCACCACCTGTGCTCCAGGATCCACGCTTGTTGTCGGGAGAGGGGACCCAGAGTACCGGTCATCACTGCAGAGAGGTGCCTGCTGAAGCAGGGAAGTGACTCTGTCACTCCACAGGAGATTCCTTCAATTATGCTGAAGCAGGATGAAGACAGACAGTCTTTAGAGTGTGCATAACCTGGAAACTGTTGTGGTTGCTGGCAGGAGCTGAAGTTACAGAGTTGCAGTAGCCTTCTTGGATACTTTGTTGCAGTTGTAGAGTTCCTGGAGCAGTTTTGCGGTTGATCCAACAGTAGAAGGTGAAGGAAAGGATGCAGAGGAGTCCTGCTGGAGTCTTGCAATCCGAGTCTGAGGAAACACCCACAGGAGAGACCCTAAACAGCCCTCAGAGGGGGATTGATCACCTAACCAGCTTGGCACTGGCCAATCAGATGCTCCCAGAGTATCCCAATACCTTGGAATGCATGAGGGCAAAACCCAGGGACACTCTAGAGGAGCTCTGGGCATGACCCCTGGGTGGTGAGGGACTGGGGAGTGGTCACTCCCCTTTCCTTTGTCCAATTTCGTGCCAGAGCAGGGGCTGGGGCCACTGAACTGGTGTAGACTGGATTATGCAAGGAGGGCACCACCTGTGCCCTTCAAAGCACTTCCAGAGGCTCTGGGAGGAAACCCCTCCCATGCCTGTAACACCTATTTCCAAAGGGAGAGGGTGTAACACCCCTGTCCCAAAGGAAATGCAATGTTCTGCCTTCCTGGGATTGGGCTTCCTAAGCCCCAGGACGGCAGAAGCCTGTCTTTGAGGTGGCAGCAGCTGGGCCTGCAGTGAAAACCTCAGAAGACTGGTATGGCAGTACTGGAGGTCCATGGTGGAGCCCCCAGGGTGCATGGAATTGGCCCCCCAATCCTAGAATCAGATTTGGTGTACAATTTCCGGTTCCTTGACACCTGAGATGGCCATATTCAGAGTTACCACTGTGAAGCTACATATATATATTGACCTATATGTAATGCACAATTATAATGGCATCCCCACACTTATGAAGTCTGGGAAAATGGGCCTGGATGACGTGGGGGCACCTCTGCTAGTGCCGGAGTGCCATCACACACAGGTACTACGCACCTAGCCTTCAGGGTCTGAAGGATAGCTATTGTAGGTGACTTATAAGTGACCTGGTCCAGTAAAAATGGCTGTGAAATTGTGCTTACACTATTTCACTCAGGCTGCAATGGCAGTCCTGAAGAAGTGTTTGTATGAGCTCCTTATGGGTGGCAAAAGAAACGCTGCAGCCCATAAGGATCTCCAGAACCCCAATGCCCTAGACCATATACTAGGGACTTATAAGGTGGGGTCCAGTATGCCAGTCTTGGGTGGAATACTGGGTGACGAGTATGTAAGTACAAATTTGGAATCAGAGATAGCATAAACACTGGAGTTCAGGTTAGCAGGACTCCAGTGACAGTCAAGCATGCTGACAACACAGTGAAACATACTGACAGATAGGCCACAAACTATGAGCACTGGGGTCCTGACTAGCAGGATGCCCGTGAGACAGTAAAAACACACTGACAAACAGGCCAAAAATGGGGGTAACCATGCTAGGAGAAACCCACCTTCCTACAATCCTCCATCCTAAGACCTTTAAAAATGAAATAAAAAAACTCACCCACTTTAAGCACCCTGTTGCGGACTCGCATGCCGCCTCCTGACTGCGACCTCATTGAGGTCAATTCTGCTCTATTATGGCTAGTATGAAGTGGTCTGTCATTGCACACAACGATGACGACAATATCGTCATTCTCGATCAACACAATGTGCATTTCTTGTGAGCGTATAGAAGCAATTAAATCATGAAGTGTGCCACATAGGATAAAAAATATGATAGAAAAAAATATATTTGACACTGATCAGTCCGTCGATGATAGGGAGAAGCTGGTAAATGGGTGGATGAGAATGTAGTAAAAACAGAGGCACAAAACATAGACCCAGGCTAGCCTGTACTTTTGGTCATTTGTTATCGAGTCCAACATTGCAAACCGTTTTACGTATGACTACTCACCCACGATCATTGCTCTTAGCTGTTCGTAATAGTTTTTCTATAATTACATTATCGTGGCTTTGGGCTCACTTGTTTCTGTAAACAGCAAATTCCTAAGCGGGACAGTCAAGCCTCCAATGAAAACACATTAGCGCGTCTGATTCCCTACTTCCTACCCAAATCACGCATTAAGCATAATTAGTTTTGCTCGAGGGGTATATATTCGAGTAAGGCTCTAGTTTCAATCACCGCGGGATTTGTCCTAGATAAATCTGTTTGATAGTCATCCTGTATAGCCAAGATCTCAGTTTCATCCTCCCACCTTTAAAGAAAGGCACAAAATCGGAATACTTTTCAAACCTAGCAGAGGCGGGTCAGAGCTATGAAATAACAGGCAAAGCATCTTGGAAAGCCAATATATTATATCATGCCCAGACATCACCACATCATATGTAAGTTACAAACATGACCTTGCATTCACTCATTCAATTTGTGAAAGCAATGTGCAAGCGAAGTGCCGCTTTTATGTGGTGCATTAAATTAATTTTAATTGCATATGAACACATGCTCAGATTTAAATTTTAAAATAGTCTTAAGTAATATATTTAAAACATTAATTCCACCCTCAAAATGATTCCAATTCCCATCATTTCTGCTGATTTCTGATTTCAGTGTGTCTTTTTATCAAACAGGTGTTGCGCAACACAGATAGGCAAGCATATACATGAATATCATTAACAAGCAGCAGCGGCTGCCGCAAATCTCAAGGGGAGGGGCCGGCGGGGAGAGGGACAGGGGTTGGGGGCTAAAAAGAAAATCGTACCTTTTGCCATCACCGTGGCCTCCGCCTCCTGCTGTGTTGCTCCTCTTCTCTCAATCTGGTGTCCCAACATTCAGTGGGCCACCAGCACAGGCTCCCCAGCAATACTGGTGCTGCTTTCATGCTAAACCTAGCATGAAAGCAGTGTCAGGACTGGCCTGAGTGGCTTGGACTGCCACTCAGTCACAACCCTGGGGTCTGTGCAGTTTGAGATGGCTGGCCAAACACACATGCGCACTCACTCTACTCCTCTTTGACTCCCTTTCGTGGCTCAGCCCCGCCCCTCCCTTCACATGCTTTTGGCTGAGCCAGCAGCTAAAGTATGAAAAGATAAGGAAATATCATTTTATCTTTCAGCTACTGGTTTAGCCATGAGTATGATGCTCCTTCGCCATTGTGAAGGTGCCACCTCTGGAAGGACAATAACAGGTTCTATACTGTCTAACCGAAGATAATTCATACATAGCACATACTGTACCAACAGTCACATGTAGTAGTGTTGAGTCGTAAAGAGTGATGTTAGAAAAAAAATGTTACTGCATGTTGGACTGTTTTTGCTTATGCAGGGTCATCCCCAATCTTTTTGCCTCCTGCCTCCTATTTCTTCTGACCTGTTGCTGTTGGCTATTGAACTCTGAGCACTTTACCACTGCTAACCAGTGCTAAAGTGCATATGCTCTCTGTGTAAATTGTATGTAATTGGTTTATCCATGATTGGCATATTTGATTTACCAGTAAGCCTCTAGTAAAGTGCACTAGAGGTGCCTGGGCCGGTAAATCAAATGCTACTAGTGGGCCTGCAGCACTGGTTTTGCCACCCACATAAGTAGCTCTGTAATCATGTCTCAGACCTGCCACTGCAGTGTCTGTGTGTGCAGTTTGAACTGTAAATTCAAATTGGCAAGTGTACCCACTTGCCAGGCCCAAACCTTCCCTTTTCTTACATGTAAGGCACCCCTAAGGTAGGCCCTAGGTAGCCCCAAGGGCAGGGTGCAGTGTATTGTTAAGGTAGCATATAGTAATGTGTTTTATATGTCCTGACAGTATAATATTGCTAAATTGGTTTTTCACTGTTGCAAGGCCTGTCCCTATCATAGGTTAACATGGGGGCTACCTTCAAATCTGATTAAAGTGTAGATTCCATTTGGGAGCGGATGGACGTGTGGAGTTTGGGGTCTCTGAGCTCACAATTTAAAAATATATCTTTTAGTAAAGTTTGTTTTAAGATTGTGCGTTTGAAAATGCCACTTTTAGAAAGTGAGCATTTTCTTGCTTATGCCAATTCTGTGACTCTGCCTGTTTGTGGATTCCCTGTCTGGGTCAGTTTGACAGTTGGGTTGGTTGCACCTCACACTAGACAGTGACACACAGGGAGCTGGGGTGTAGTCTGCATTTCCTGATGAGCCATCTGTGCTAGGAGGGATGGGAGGAGTGATCTCTTACACCTGAAAGGGCTGTGCCTGTTCTCACACAATGCAGTCTCTGACCCCCTGGTGAGTTTCTGGGGCCTGGCCTTGGCAAGGCAGGATTTCACATTCAAAAGAGACTTTAATTGAAGTAGGCCTACTTCAAAGGAGAAATTGGGTATAAGAAGGGCACCCAAAACCACAGACTTTAGATCACTTCTGGGCATCAAGAGGAACCTCTGCCTAGAGAAGAGCTGAAGAGCTGAGGAGAAGGGCTGCCCTGCCTGTGACTGTGCTTTGTGGAGCTATCCTGCAGTTGCTGCTTCTGCCAGAGTAAGAGGGGAAAGACTGGACTTTGGGGGTCATTCTAACCCTGGCGGTAAAAACCGCCAGGGCGAATGACCGCGGTAGCACCGCCAACAGGCTGGCGGTGCACCGCTGGGCATTCTGACCGCGGCGGTTCTGCCGCGGTCAGTAGCGGGAAACCGGCGGTCTTCCGCCGGTTTCCCGCTGCCCTGCAGAATCCCCCATGGCGGCGGAGCGCGCTCCGCCGCCATGGGGATTCTGACACCCCCTACCGCCATCCTGTACCTGGCGGGTCTCCCGCCAGGAACAGGATGGCGGTAGGGGGTGCCGCGGGGCCCCTGGGGGCCCCTGCAGTGCCCATGCCAATGGCATGGGCACTGCAGGGGCCCCCGTAAGCGGGCCCCAAAAGGAATTTCAGTGTCTGCTTTGCAGACACTGAAATTCGCGACGGGTGCTACTGCACCCGTCGCACTCCAGCAACTCCGCCGGCTCCATTCGGAGCCGGCTTCATTCGGAGCCGGCTTCATTGTTGCTGGGTCTTTCCCGCTGTGCTGGCGGGCGGCCTTTTGGCGGTCGCCCGCCAGCACAGCGGGAAAGCCAGAATGGCCGCCGCGGTCATTTGGCGGTAACCGCATGGCGGGCGGCGAGCGCCGCCCGCCGCGGTTAGAATCACCGCCTTTGTGTGCCTTCCATCTTGTGAAGAAATCTCCAAGGGTTTGATTTAGAGCTTGCCTCCTGTTGTTTGAAGTCTCAGGGACAGCAAAGACTTCTCTCTGCCAGCACCTGCAGTATCTGGAGAGACTCCTGCTCTGACAAGTGGTGCCCTATCCAGTCCCTGGGCCCTTGAAAGGAAAGCTGGTGGAAATCCAAGGAAATCGACTTCAGACGACTTCGGACCGGTGCCGCTGCTGAATCCGGTGACGCCGCCTGCAATCGACTCTGTGATGTTTGCTGGAACGTGACGGCCTTCGCAGGCCCAATGCCACAGCAGCCCCCCTGAAGTCTGCAACTCCGTGGAAGTCGCCACACCATGTCGTGACCGACGCCGCTCGAAGTGCGCGTATTCAATGTTTCGCACAGACGCTGCGATACTCGACTTCGCGCATCGGCTTGTTTTCACTCTTCACCAAAGGTACTGTACTTGGGGGTCTGCGCAGCATTTTGTGTTTCTAAGTGCTATTTTTGAGTTAAATTCATAACTTTACTTGTGTATGTCAGATTTTTGTCGTTTTGGTCTTGTTTTGTTTAGATAAATATTTCCTATTTTTCTAAGCTGGTGTTGTGTCATTTAGTAGTGTTTTAGTTAAGTTAGTGTGTGTGTTGGTACAAATACTTTACACCTAGCACTCTGAAGTTAAGCCTACTGCTCTGCCAAGCTACCAAGGGGGTAAGCAGGGGTTAGCTGAGGGGGAATCTCTTTTACCCTGACTAGAGTGAGGGTCCTTGCTCGAACAGGGGGTAACCTGACTGTCAACCAAAGACCCCCTTTCTAACACCGCAGATACCCCAATTCCATGCTTTTGCACCTAATTACACATCCCCACAATTTGCCCCAGGCAACATTTGGCAAGTCAAACTAGCTGAAATTTACTGAGACAGCTAACTAGAAAATACCACAAGATGTACGGTTTTATGTTGTGGCACCACAATCCATATCATTTCGCCAGTGTGCATGGATTAACTAGGAATACATGAAAATCGTTTGTAGCTGTTAAATTAGGATCTTTGGAGTATATGACTTTATTAGATGCAATTATTATCACATCTGGGGAAGGATCACATTTACTAAGGGCCTAAGTTAGTGAATCATCTTTGAATGAAAAGCAAGAGCGTAACTCTTACCCTGCTGAGAAAGAAGAATAACAAGCATTGGTAAAACCAATAGGTCTGAATCTGGTTTCCAGCCTTCTGGCAATTCTTGGTTTAATTTTTGCAAAACAGTTTTGCGTGAGTGGATGCTTGGTCTTAATCAATCTAAATAAAAATAATTTGCTACAGGCAGCAAAATTTTTGGCAAAATTTTTGGCCTAAGAAAACCCCACAAATCACCATAGTACTCCTGGAGGGAATTACTTTTGTGTGGATGTGTTCCCTGTGAAAGGGCTGCAGACCGAAACTCAGAGTGGGCTGAGTCATTGCCCCTTAATATATGCTGGTGTGGGTAGGAGAAAGATGTTAATGACACTAACCACAGGCTAATGGATGAAGTCTGAATAAAAAAATCCTGTAAATAACTATGTCATGCACATACTTTTAGTAAACTCAAAAGGTCTTGGCTAACAAAGACCTCCAAAAGTCAATCAGTCTAGCATTAGCTGCAAGCCTTTTAACTTTGAGAAAGAAAGAAAGAAGGAAGGAAAGAAGGAAGGAAAGAAGGAAAGAAAGAAGTAAGGAAGGAAAGAAGGAAGGAAGGAACTAAGGAAGGAAGGAAGGAAGTAACTAAAGAAGGAAGGAAGGAACTAAAGAAGGAAGGAAGGAACTAAGGAACGAAGGAAGGAAAGAAGGAAGGAACTATTTCAAAGGACACAGTCTGATATATTGTGAAATAGCAGCCATTGAAAAAGCAAAACACTCCAAATGAAATTAGAACAGCATTGGCAGGAGATGGGATCTGATCATATGAAATGTGCATCAGAAGCTTGCTGCTGGCACATCAGGCTATAAACACGAAGGCAAGAAACAGTTAAGTAATTACAAAAACACTGGCATAGAAGGGAACTAACTTGTGTGCCGATGTGCTCCTTGTGATAGAGAAAAATGCATCCACTCAAAGTCAAGTTAATCAGTGGGTTAATTAGGCTCACCCACTGCACTGTGATATATACTGTAACGAGTGGGAGCAAAATGTGAATGCCACAGCAAAGACCAAGAGATGGAGAGAGGTGACTGAAAGCCCCTATATGTATGTATATTATACATATTTTAGTGAAATCAAAATGTCTTGATTAATGTCAGATCCAAAAATGTTAGCTGGTGATTTGAATAGAATGGCCACTTACATACCCCAATATTCTTCACCCTTCTCCAACCGTTATATAGGGATTCAACTATAACAAAAGGGACATTTTGTTCAAGCATGTTTCCCTAAAGGCCTCATACTTATGGCATTTGGTCTTGATCACAAATATTGTTAACACCTAACACAGATGCCCAAAAAAGTAAGATGCATGTGTAAATTCCAGATACTTTACAGCAGAATCAGAATATGTGGATATTTGTTCTCTCAGACAGGACTTAGAATTATTGATTGCTCACAGTGCTATGTTCATTAAAAGGAGCAGCACAGGTGAATCGGCAGGGATGGACATGAGAAACAGTGATCATCCATAAACTCATAATTGTAGATAGTTTCCTACACTGGAAACATGTAAATCTCTTCCTGTAAA
Organism: Pleurodeles waltl; assembly: GCF_031143425.1. Taxonomy (NCBI): domain Eukaryota; kingdom Metazoa; phylum Chordata; class Amphibia; order Caudata; family Salamandridae; genus Pleurodeles; species Pleurodeles waltl. The sequence continues at coordinate 712,035,317 of NC_090437.1, read as the reverse complement.
TGTAGGGGCAAAAGCAAGTTTGCCTCATAGTGAAAATGTCCTCTAGAAGAAGAAAATAAAACAAAAAATTAATAAAATGCACATTTCTGTCAGACTTACTCTGGTGGATTGACTGTCATGTAGTCAAACCACAGCAGGATTTTGGCAAAAATAAGAATATGCAAGAAAGTAGGCACATCTTACTTTTTTACTAGTACTTTGACAATTGGGCCACGTGTCTCCAATGCTCTCCAGTACTTCTATAAAAGGTTTTGGAATCGCATATGATAGGCAACTACAAACCTTATATATTTCATCTGCCGAATTCTAAATCAGGCCCATAATCTTAATTGCCTGTTACTGTCTGTAAATTGAATATATGTACATGTAGATATATAGTTTCTTTGGTTCCAGTTTGGCATGCTGATATTTCTGAAGCGCGGGAGAGGAGGCAACCATGCAAATTCTATTAATTTTGATCCTTTGAAATAAGAGTCTGAATGGCCATGGCACAGATGGTAACAATCACTCAACCAGAATGTTATCATTACTATGTTTATATTAAAAATATTAAATCTTTGCAATTTTTGAAAGACTTTGCAACACTAGATGCCAAACTCCTATAATATGGGATACTCTTTATATAGAACTTTTCTAGTTAATACCACATTTTCTAATTAAATAGCTAGCATTGACCTTGCTTTTCTTATATATTTTAAAGTTTTTTATGTCAGTTAATGGTTGCATTAATGAACACAAAATGTTATGTTGTTGGTGCTCATGACATAAAAGACCACAGTAAAGGCCATTTGATAAAAGGCATTTATTTCTATAGGAAGCGTGAATAAAGACATTTGACCATTCAACTTTAGCTGCAATTTTTATTCCTTAATCTCATTCAAATAAATGTACATATGAATGAACCAATAAATCAATACGATTCAAGAAATGAATGTGTACATTAAGAAATTGATATACTCAACCAAAAAAAAAATTGTTCATGTCCAGTTTTTTCTACTATAAGATTATCTATTTTGTCATAGTATGAATTAAATGTCACATTGTTATATTGTGAACAATGGTGAATTGACGACAATCATTTGATGATTATGTGGTTACAGACCTAAAAGTTTGCCTACAACATTGCACAATTTTACAATCACCTATCAGTTTTAATTTATTACACTTTCATGGCCACTTCGTTTTCTTATTGCATACCTACATTCAGAATATATGCTCCTTTAAATTTCAAAGCACGAAAGCTTGAATGCATGGACATCATATTTACCAGGGTGATGTGTACCTTTGAAAATAACATTTCAAAAGCCTGTTGATTACAGAGATGCTGCTCACTACGCATATTATGGTATTGAATTTTATATAGTATTTACATTGATCCATGTGACCATGTGTCGTTTTAGCGTTTTTTTCCGTGCTTTTGAAAGTTTTAGCGGAGCCATATGAGAACATACATTTGAAAAACTCGGGAAAACAAGTTGTCAGATGATTTCAGAACAACAGTTGAGCTACTAAATTCTGCAAGTTTGGCAGGGTTTATTTACAAAATGTAATGCTGGCCCAAGTAATGTTGTACTGCTGTCTAGTCACAAAATACAGGAGATATAACCAAAGTTTGAGAATAAAGATTCAAGATTGGATTTCTTGTCTCAACAACTGCAGGTGAAAGAAATATATTTTCACTACTGTGTCTAACTGCGGCAGAAAGGAAAGCCCTTAATTTATAAGGATACTTTTAAATCCTTAAGCATGAAAATGGGGATAGGACAGGGTGTCTGGGCAGATGTTTACTTCACAGTAGGTATGAAAAGGCTACTATGAGTCAACGCCCCGACTTGTAACTTCCTCATCACTGCAATCTCTATCTTGTCATTGACAGCTTCTTCTGTCACGAGCACATCTGCCACTATGGGTCTTCTCACAGAGCCACAGCTTCTTTTAAAGTACTCCCCTCACCTACCATTAATCACTTACTTGTTCTTTCACCTATCTTCGTCACCTTAATACTCTGACTGGCCAGTGTAAAAATGATACATTAACTGGTGCCTCTGAAATTATGTTAAGAGTTGGACCAGGCCCTTTTTGCAGCCCCCAGCCAGATCGTTGCTTTCCATTGCTGAACTCATTTTCGTTGGCATTAGGGCCCTGTGAACATTTTCCCTGCTAACTAGTGGTAAAGTGCTCATACACTCTCCCTACAACATGATACAACTGGCATCCTCCTGATTAGTGTATTTAATTTCCTTGTAAGTCCCTAGTAAATGGTACCTCTTGTATCCAGGGACTGTAAATAAAATGCTACTAGTATGCAGCAGCACTCTTTTTGTCACCAAATAACAGAACCTTTCAAAACACATCTCGGGCCTTCCACTGCAGCCTGTAGTGTAGGTTTAAACTGCCATTTTGAAATGGCAAAACAAACCTTTTGTCAGGCCAAAACTTTCATTTTGAAACTTTGAAATCATCCCTAAGATAGGTCTTAACCACAAATAGGGCAGGGTTAATTGTATTTGAAAACTAAGACATGTGACAAGTTTTACGTGTTTTGCCAGGGTAAAACTCCTAAAGTCATTTTTCACTGTTGTAAGGCCTATCTCTTGTATTGACTATCATTGGGTTACCCTATTACATTTAAAATGTGATAACTTTGGATTGGGAGTAGATAGAGTTATGCTGTTTTTCCTCAAATGAACGGTAATTTAAAATCCTGTTTAATCATAAAGTCAGATTTTAAGTCCCAGTTCTGAAAATGCCACGTTTGAAAAGTTTAGGGCATCAAAAACAAAGTGAAGGATGGAATGCTTGAATTAATCTCAGCCACTGGCGATCGCTTGTGCTGCATCAAATCCACAATTTTTCACCAACCATGCCACCTCAGTTTGGACCCAGCCACAGGCAAATTAGCCTTGACCCTGCTCTGAATGGAACAGTCCAGCTCAAACAGCCAGGCCAGGTCCTTCCTGAACCAGAACACAAGAAACCCAGGACTGGTTTCAACCTTATTATGTCTTCACCAGTCAAGTATAGCCTGATTTCAGTGACACAGCGGGAACAGGGCCCATGTCTGGGCATACCTGCAATGCTTAGGGCATAAAAAACAAAGTGAAGGATGGCATGCTTGAATTAATCTCACCCACTTATAATTACACGGGCCACATCCCAATCCATTGTATGAGTTCAAAGCCACTGGTTCATTTATGTTTCAGACCATTTTCTCAATGCACCCATTTTAATTTTTATGGGTCGCTGTTTACTCCCTAATTTGCAAGTGCAATATTATTTTTTAAAGTTGTGATGTGGAGGAATGCATGTTAAATCCAACCTAACATTAGGCTGCATACTAATCACACAGGAATTTTATGTCAAGGTTTACGTTTTTTTTTAAATTGTGAGTTTTGGAATAATGGTGGCGGAGGAGTTTAGTATGAAAAGATAGAACTATACAATTAGCCAATACAAAGTTTATTGAACAGGAGAGGCACCAAAGACCAGATCCATCCTCACTTTTAAAGACTTTAGAAAAGGGATGTAAAACAAAGCAATTACACCTACCGTCATAGTTTTCAATTGTGGTGAACATATGGAACAGTTACATGGATAGGATCTGTGTTTGATTGAATGATTCAGATGTTTGTTAATTGTTTGGTCAAGAATCTCAAACACATGATTGCTCTCTACTGTTGGGCCAAGAATTAATCTAACAAGTCAAAATATCTACAAATAAGTATATTGAAATCAACTATCCATATACTAAGTAAGTTTCATGTAACTGCCTCCATAGATTTAGATCTTAATTTGTATGTCATGCGGATTATTGTCTGTAGTACCCCTTGCTGGGGGCACAGTAGCCTTCCATGTGTCAGCCACTGAATAATCGTGATTAGGCCTTCCAGTGGGAAATGATAGCCTTCCTATGGTTTCGGTCAAGCTTTCTTCAGTGGCTTCGGCATCTACATCCACATATCTTCCAAGGGGTGCACAAATCTGAAGAACAGGGCTGGAAGAGGTTCACGTGAACTTTAATTTGGTTATGCTAAATATACCCTTGATGTGAGAATTGTGTTATTTTCACTGAAAATCAAATGTTATGTCCCAGGATGGTTGTAAGTCTGTTCACAAATGTATACTACAAACAAAACAAAAATTCTTATTCTTGCATGGCTTAGATAACAAAATATTGCTACAGTTTTCCCCATTCTGAAATTAATTTGTTCACTGCCATAACAATGGCCCTAATAAAGCCCCAATAATTCTGAAATGCCCAAATTCCAGTTAATGGGCTATCGTGGAAGATAGTTATAATTATCTTCCTAATAATTGGAATGCTCTACTTTTACACCTTTAATTTAATTTCAATGTGGTTTCAGCAAAGCTCTTAAATCTTGTCCTTTTTTGTCGAGCCGTAGACAAAATTGATTTCCCTTATTGTGCTTTAGCATTACTTGCTGTTTTACTACAAAAGTAAGTACGTTTCAAGTCTGTGGTGGCGCATCTTTTCGAACAATCATTGATTTTCTTTCACCTCTTGAAAGGAATGTATTGCACGCTAATCAAAGCGCAGACGCCGGAAAACTTGACCAACGTCATGATAAGTGTCTGCTGCAGACACCCTTTGTATTTTAACTTAGTTAAACGAATCTCTGTGAGAGGGTGATTAGTATGTATCAGGTCAAGTTTGAGGAGCTTCACTGTTGCGAGAAAATTGCAAAATTGCTTAACCTAAACTCCTAAAAGTGTTTGAATGTAGTTTTCTTCAATTACCTAAGACCTTGTACCAAATGTAAAAAGAACTGTCAAACTCGTGTGTTTAGTTGCTCATGAGTTGTTATGGGCAGGGACAAAATATACTGATACTGATTTATCAAGAGTGGATATTATTAATGCGCCAACAGCAGTGTCTTATTCATCAATTATTTGCATAACATATGAGACACTGATTTCAACAATGGGACCCTGAAATCGTATTTCGTACAGTTAGTCTAAAATGGAAAAACACGAGTTATGTTCCAATTACAAACAATTAGCCTTTCTCTGAAATTAATAGTGCATTGGCTAACTAGGTGTGTTAAAAAATAAGAAAGTAAAATCTATTTAAAGATATGAATTTTTAAAAAAGGAAGTTATACTGAGGCAACTCACTAAAATCAAGATTGGTTGGTATAAAAAGGTGCATAATGGAGGGAAAGATAAATCAGCTAAAGAAGCTACAAAAATTATCATATGACATTTTATACCCGAATGATGCATCTAAATTAATGTGAATTATTATTTGATATATTATTTTGTGGATTTCGGGCTTGCTTTTGGTTGGTAACTTCACACCATTTGAAAGTTGTTAGATTTGAGGGCCCTACTGGACGTCTTGTCATGTGTGGCAGATCTAACAAGTGAATGTCAGAGAGGTCTCTTTTCTATCATATCAGATGGTGGATTATCTAGAGTGTGCTTGTGGACCAGCCTAGCTACCTTGGTAGGTGGGGATGGTGGGCAGCCTTGTGACTTGTTGTGAGGCTGAGGTCTCTTTGAAGAGTTCCACATTAAAGGTTCTTCTGATGGCTACTTTTCTAGGTTGATTTCTCCAGTTCGAGCTCAAAGCCTTCCAGAATTATGCGCCTTGTATTTTTATGGTTCGACTTCTCTGTCTCTTTTATCTTAGCCTGGCCTGGCCGATTAGATTGACTGGGCCTGGTCTAGATTGGGGGCTATGTTTTTGAGGTATTTAAAGCAGTAAGAGCTTTGAGTATTCCCGAGTGGTATTATCCTTTTATCTCGGCCACTGGGAGCTAGTATCGCTGTTTTGGCAGTAGGGCCTGTTTCTTAAGATTCAGGCAGTGTTTAGATGCTTGATTTTGTATTTTTGCTATCTTCTCCTTTTCATTCCTTGAAGGTGCTAATTTTGATTATGTTACAGTAATCCATTTGAGTTAGCACCTAGGCTGTAGTAAGTTTGATGCAGTGGAATGCCATGGTGAGGGTAGATCCTTCTCAGCATCATACATTAGTAGTTAGTGCTAATAATTCCCACTGAAATCTGGTAGTCAAAGGACTGGTCGCGGTCTACAGAGGGAAAGGGCGAGTTGCCAATTTCTGACTATGGGAAAGTCACTGTTCCCTTACTGGGTGTGCTTAACAACCTCTTGCATGTATTACCCATCTCTAGCACAACACCACTGGTATCCTTGGCATGGTCTCCCCTGTCTTTTTTGCCTCTGCTTCCCATGTTTTGACTGTGTGCTGAACTCTGTTGTTGCTGTTTTTCGTACTCTTGGCACTTTACCACTGCCGACCAATGCAAAAGTGTAAGTGCCTCTGTGTAAATTGTATGTGTAATTGGCTTATTCCTGATTGGCATATTTGATTTACTAGTAAGTCCCTAGTAAAGTGCACTAGAAGAGCCCAGGGCCTGTAACTCAAATGCTACTAGTGGGCCTGCAGCACTGGTGTGCCACCCACATGAGTAGCCTTGTAAACATGGCTCAGACCTGCCACTGCAGTGTCTATGTGTGCAGTTTTAAACTGCCAATTCGACATGTGTACACACTTGCCAGGGCTAACCCTTCCCTTTTTCTACATGTAAGGCATCCCTAAGGTAGGCCGTAGGTAGCCCTATGGGCATGGTGCAGTGTATGTTAGAGGTGGGACATGTACTGATGTGTTTTACATGTCCTAACATTAAAAGACTGCTAAACTCAGCCTTCACTGTTGCAAGGCCTATCTCTCTTATAGGGTAACATGGGGGCTGCCTTTAAATATCATTAAGGTGTAGACTCCCTTTGGGAGTAGATAGAAATATGGAGTTTGGGGTCTCTGAACTCACAGATTAAAAATACATCTTTTAACGAAGGTGGTTTTTAAGTTCGACGTGTTGTATACTTCTAAGTATACTTATAATATGGGTTCAAGCAAATTCAAGCAATTTCATTTGTTGGTTCCACTGTCCTTCAAAAATCTTTGCTTGCTAGTGGTCAGTTCTGCCTCTTTGTCCTGCCTTTTCCTCTTTGGGAGGAGTACAAAGTACTGTCTTATTAAGCTATGTCCTGTTTATCTCGTCTGTAGGTGACTTTTTTTCTTTAGAATTTGCCTGTTGGTCTTACACTGTGAGTGTGTGTTCAGTCCCTCCTCCGAACCAGCTCCCTCTGCGAATAAAATGAACAGCACAGAGGGGTTTTTATAGTCCCCCTCGTTTATCTTAGCTCACGCACGTTTGGCTTTTAATGGAGAGCTTTAATTTCCTCGTTGCCTCTGACATAGCCATAAAAGACCAGCTGCTGTGCTCCGATGGGAGCTCCTTCAAGGGAGTGCCCTGCTGATTAGTGACTGAAAGTGCGATGTTTGTATGAGCATGATCCCACAAGCGTGCATTTAAATACAGGGAAAATGCAACCTACAATTTATTTACAGAAACTAAATACACTGTAAAAAAAAAACGGGCACAAAAACGTACAGAAAACACTGCGAGAGCAGCTCTCAGCTCCACAAGGCTATAACTGGCATTGCCCCTTTAAGGGGTCCCTTGAAACCGCCCTCGCTCTCATGTTGTCCTTCCTTTCTCAGTGGAACGCTTCTTTGGGATGATCTCTATCTGTACAGTCCTAGACCTTCACTTGCCCCTTTCCGCACCCCTATTTTTTTAATGCAAGCAACTTGGCGTTTACAAAAATAATGAATCAGCTCGCTTACATCAACTGCTTTACTTTAATTTTTTTTCTCATCTGCGCTCCAATGGTTCATAGTAATTCACTGTTTAATTCCTATTTCGAGGTACCCTAAGCGCCATCTTGTGGCAGAAACGTAGGCAACAATCTTTAACCCAACTGGCTCATTTATTGCAGTTATACCGACTGCTGCTCTGAAACTTTTGACCCTGGTTTGATCTCATCTGATTCCTCCTTCGTGCTCCCAGCTGTATGTTAAAGTGACCATGCTGACAGTTCACCAGTGACATAACAAGGTTGCGTATGTTAAGTGCAGATTGACATTTGTAATTATTTTCTTAAGTGTCAAGTGCATTTCAATTTCGGGTGTAGGACTCCATGTTGGTTGTCAGTGTATGTATGGTATTGCTATTGGCATCCGTTTTGGATTGCCCCTGGTTTTGTTACAGCACAAGATGGAGGTGGTGAATAAGCCCCCTAGGAGGGTGTAGCTTCGGACCATGCAGTTTGGAGGGAACTAGACAGGGATGCCCTTAGACATTCTGTGTGACTTAGAATGGAATTGCTGGTTAATCCTTTATGAGCACTGCCATTTGGGTGATGCTAATGTTTCTTTTTATTTCCTACACAGGGCCAACTCGCTGGGTTTTACCCAGCGCAATTGCGCTCATTTAAAAAAAAAAGTTTTTGGGTAATTTCCCCCAGTCCACATCCCCACCCCCAACCTACCTCCCCTTGAGACTTGCGACCGCTGCACATATGCATTGCCACGCGTCCTCTAGTTTACAACGCTAATTGCTCTGACTCGAGGAAACGTGAAACCCTTTGCATTGCAAATCCTTGTTTTATCTAGCTGAGTGGGTACGGCTAGAGCACTCCAAGGAAGAAAGCTGTGGTACACCTAGGGAATGTGTGTGTGTGCGTGGGATGGATTGCTTCATAACCAGCATGTCCTCCCCATGTTTTCATCACAAAAGAAGCACTTGGTGTGTCTCTGTCCGGTCTCTGAAATGTCTGCACCCTTGGGATGCAGCGAGTATGAGTGAGCTATATGTGAAGCTCTCTCTTAAATGCAAATACATGAAGACACGTATGCATGCCTAAGTATCAGTGGGCCTAATTGTAGCAATGAACACGCAAGCGTTGCTCTGTAGCCATATCTTGCAGAAAAGAAAGCGTACTAATATATTTGACATGTTTCTTGCTTGAAAGTGCAAATTAATAAAACAGCTTGGTTCTCGAGGGGCAGTCCTACCTTTCTAGTTTCCACTTGTGTGTTTTTCACACTATAATATTTCACATGTATATGGCACTCTATGCCCCATTTGAAGAATTCTAAACTGCTTAAGACAAGGGAAAAGAGACAAAGGGCGGTGACGTGAAGAGGGGGTAGAGTGCTTTGCTCAGAAATATGGGCCTTGAACCCTGGCAACGTCAGTCTAGTTTTCTCTTGTTACTCCTCTGTGGCTGTATTGTGTCTTTTTTTGGGGACTTACGTTAGCCAGCCAACAACTCTGATGGTGAGGTGGTGAAAGTGCTGTTCAATTGAAATTAGCATGGCAGATTTAAATTAGGATGCTAAATGGCAACATTTACATTTTTGGCTGCAGATAGAGGAAGAAGGTAAATAGAATTGTTTTAGTCATGTGCAGGGCCACTGGAATTATGTGATAGGAAAAGTCCAAATTATGAGGCAGAGTTGACCAATTTATGTAGCAAGAAAAGTCTAGTTATGAATTTACAGCACAAATCGTTCTAACTCCAGCAAATGCGAGACCTATTGCATTGCAAATGCTTGTTTAGATTGTTAGTTTGAAAATGCTACTTTTACAAGGTAGGCATTCTCTTGCTTAAATCATTCTGTGACTCTGCCTGTTTGTGGATTTCCTGTCTGGGTCAGACTGACAGTTGGACTGGTGTGAATTCCCTCTAGACAGTGAGCTTGGGAATAGCCTGAATATCCTGATGGGCCATCTGTGCTAGAGTGGAAGGAGGAGTGGTCACTTACTCCTGAATGGGCTGTGTCTGCCCTCTCACAATGCAGACTCCAACCCCCTGGTGTGAGTCTGCAGGCCTGGCCTGGACAAGGCAGGATCTTCTGAACAACAGAGACTTTCCTTTGAAGTAGGCCTACTTCAAAAGCAGAAAGGTGTATAAGTATTGGACCCAAAATCCCACATTTTCAGATTTCTTCAAGGATTCAAGAGGAACCTTTGCCAAGGCGAAGAGCTGAACAGCTGAGGAGAAGTGCTTCTCCTGCTTGTGACTGTGCTTTGCTGGGCTATCCTGCAGTTGCTGCTTCTGCCCGTGAAAGGGGACAAATACTAGACTTTGTTGTGCATTCCTGCTTGAGAATAATCTCCAAGGGCTTGAGTTGAGCTTGACTTCTGTTGTTGAAGTCTCAGGGCCATCAAAGACTTTCTCTGCCAGTGGTGCCCCATCCAGTCCCTGGGACCTTGAAAGGTGAAGCTGGTGGAAAGGAACTGAAATCCATGGAAACACTGCCGTGCAGGGAAATTTTTGTTGCACCATCCTCAACGAGGCTGATAAATGATGCGCCACCCCCCTCACAGCTGAAATCGATGGTCCGTCTGCATCACAGTAGGAAGATTGATGCATCGTGGCTGGAGAAATGATGCTCAACATTCGCTAGTGGCTGCTGATAACTACTCAAACCCCAAGCAGTGTGGTTTCCTGACACCGTGCGACTGGATTTCAATGCAACTTCGCTCCTCGTGACAAATTGCCGCAAAGCCTGCCCAGACTTGACGTGCCCATCCGGAAATCGACGGCCTCACTTGTGAGTAAGGAATTGCTGCATCGCTGACTTTTCCGATGCATGCTCACCCGAAATTTTTACGCAAACCAGGTACTTTGTGTAACAACAGCATTCTCATTGTTTTGTAAGGATTAAGGCCCTCATTATGAACACGACGGTTTGCACGGTTTGTTCTATCAGCCGCCAGCCCCCCAGGGACCCTGCTGGCCGTATAACAATAATTCTGCTGTTTCCGCCCGCCGACTCAGCAGAATGACTGGCCAGGACACTGCCGGCGGCTCCACATGCCTCTGTGCAGCGGGTGCAGCTGCACCCGTCGCGCAGATCACTGGCTGTAAATCGGGAAGTGACCTGTGCGACGGGGCACTGCACAGAGGCCCCTGCACTGCCCATGCCAAGTGCATGGGTAGTGCAGGGGCCCCAAGGGGGGCCCCAGAGCACCCCTTCCGCCACCCTTTCCCGGACAATGCCGTCCACCGCCAGGCTGCCTGTCGGAGGCAGCCTGGCGGTGTGGGCTGCCATGCTGGATGGTGGAATTTCCCGCCACCACTGGCATGGCAGCCCACACCGCCAAGTTCATAATGAGGGCCAAAGACTCTTATTCTTTTTTAAATTAATATCTTGACTTGTGTATGTTGGATTTTTGTCGTTTTGGTCTTATTTGATTTAGATAAATATTACCTATTTTCCTAAACTGGTATGGAGTCCATTTGTTTATTTATTACTGAGTGTGTTGGTAGAAATACTTTACACATTGCTTCTGGGGTTAAGCCGTTCTGTTCGTGCCAAGCTACCAAGGGGTGAGCGGGGGTTAATCAGGTGTGTTTCTCCTTTACCCTGGCTAGAGTGAGGGTCCCTGTTTAAACAGATTGCAAACTGAGTGCCAACCAGGGACCCCCATTTCTAACAACTACATTTTCCACTTACAAATTGCTTATCATAAAAACGAAAAGATACTTTCATCCAACAATGGGCAGCAGCAACAAATAAATAAAGATGAGAGAGCAGCTTTAAAGTGCTTCTGTCTGCAAGTAGCTCAACCTGAATATGAATAATTATCATTTATTTGTGTTAATTCAATAATTATTGAATATCTTTTTTTTTCAGGGAGCATAAATGTTTAGAGGCCAATTTACAAGGGTCTTGCTACAGCAATGTGCGACCCGAAACATATGTAAATCTATGCACATTGATTTTCACTTATCTTTAACTTTTTTTGATTCGTAAAAAACTTCAGAACTCCTGGGAGTTTGCAACTGTCGAAAGTTTATAAAAGTACCTACGTGAAAAAGCTTTTAAATATGCTTCAACATATGACGTGCACATTTATGCATGTGTAAATGTTTGAAAAATCATCATTTTATTATTTTTCTTCTTTCAAGAGGATATTTCTGCCAATAAGGTAGATTGCTTTCCAAATTATTTTGGGCGCATTCCTCCCATTCACTCTCTGTATACAAAGTAACTACATCCTATTGACAGGAGTCTGTTCATATTTAGGACAGGGCTGTGCCTTGAGGATGTTTGTGAATATGACCAATACAGAAATCCCTTAGTGTTCATTTATTTTATAAAGCTTTCCCATCCTGGAATGCCCACTTCTTGCCTAGGGAGAGCTTACTTACTTTCACATACAACACCAACATACCAATATATATTCAAATGCACATGCACATTATGTCATTTAAACATTCTTTGAAAGTTATGTGCACAAATCAGTTTGTGAATCATGTCTGTGAAGTAGTCAGTGCATAAGGTAGACCATTATGATTAATGGGAATGCTGTCCCAGGAAAAGAATAGCTTCTACCAAACCTACTATTCTCATAGAAGGATCTTAAAAAGTTCCTATTGATCAAGGGCCCCATTTACTAGCAAATGATGCAGCATGGCACTGCGAGCTAGGTTGCTGAGCGGGTTTGCATCATTTTGAAAGTGCAGGGATGCATCATATTTACAGCGCATCCCTGTACTTTCCTCAGCACTGGAGCACAAACTGTTTTCTGGCACCAACGCAGGCATCCTTGCACCATTGTGCAAGGGTGCCTGCATTGCAGGGATGATTGTTTATGTGCAGGAAGGTGTAACATAAACAGTCATTATTGGTAAATAATGTTATTTCTCCCCGTTGCGCCACTTTCACGCCACCCCTGAGGTGGAGTAGGAATCTGACACATTCCCAGCCTTGTAAGTCTGTGATTGCATCGGATTCCTTAAAGGTCCATGGGTGTTGGGTGGGGACACCCACAGCAACACCCATGGAACGCCCCTTTCATGCAGAGTTATGCATTAAAGGGAGCAATAAAAGGTGGCTTTGCGTGGCCTTGTAAATATGGGCCAACACACTGCACCACCTGAGCGTCAAAAAATGGCACTCCATTGGAGTAGTGTGCCACTAGGGCCTTGTAAATGAGGCCTCAAAATGTCTTGAAGAGTGACTATAGACTTAGGAGTCTTTTTGACCCTGATAGGATTGCCACCAAGTGAATTCAAAGTACCCCTGCCATGTCAGCACTTCCCCAGAATTCCCTTAGGGGATTCGCATTGTAAGGCTTTGACCTTACAGCAGAAACACTTTCAACCAAAATGTGAATTTCCACCCATCCTCCTTCTCAATGTGATATGATGGGGCATTCAGCAATCATTTTTTGTATTTGATCTGACATCATTGGTGTGGCTTTCCCCCAAACGTTTGCCTTCACTCCTTTACTTTGCTGAACTTGTTTTTTGTTGTTATTAGGAGTCTCTGCACTTTACCCCTGCTAACCAGTGCTTAAGTGCTTTTGGTCTCTTCTAAAAACATTGTACAGTTGTCCTACACCTAATTGACACATTTCATTTTCTTGTAAGTCCCTAGTAAATAATACTACTTGTAGCCAGGGCCTGTAAATTAAACTCTAATAATGAAGAGCAGCATCCTCTGTGTCACCTACTAAAGTAGCACTGGAAACCATGTCTCAGGCCTGCCACTGCAGGCTGTAGTGTAGTTTTAAACTGCCAATTCGACCTGGAAAAGGGCCAGCCTTCATTTTTACTTCTTATAAGTCACCACTGAGATAGGCCCTAAAAGCTCATAGAGCAGTGTGCATGGTATGCACGACGCAGGACACATGTTTAAAGTTTATATATCCTTTACATGCCTCATCAGTGAAATACTTCAAAAGTCATTTTTCAATGTTGTAAGGCTATCTCTTCCATAGGCTAAAACTGTGCTACCTTATTACACTTAAAAAGTGCTAATGTCATGACAGCATGATTGTGAATGGCTCTGCTGTTATGGGTTGTGTATTGCCTTCAGACAGTGGGGAAAAGAAAGCTTAGGTGTGAGGGGAGCAGGTTTTCCTGGAAGAATGCCTTTTTGAGGAGCTGCATCCTACCTTGAATACACTTCAAAGGTCCTGGCCTGCAGCACATACAAATTAACCAGATACCAGGCCTGCCATTGACTTTATCACCATAGAGAGTTTGGAGTCAGGAGAAGAGGAAGAAAAGACCAGAACGAGTTTTAGGGTCCCTCGCTACCACCCTGCAATGGTGTCTTTCATCTCTCCATGGCACCTTACTCTCATGTATTTCATTTGTTTTATAACACTTCTCATACCAGCGTAGGGTGTAAGAGCACTTCACATCACATACCCATCATACAGAGGCAATGAATCATACGTGTGCAAATCAGTGTATAGGAAATGGTACATAAGACCATGAGGACTACAAGGTGTAGGAGGCACGTCTTCCATACTGGTAGGCAGTATACTGTATGAGTGTTTGGTATAAAGAAGCAAACACTCTGATTTTAAAATTTAACATAGTTGTGATTGGCTTTACCAATAAAATGTATTTCTACCCAAACAAACCCTCTTTAGCAAAATTAGGATAAAGAAAGACTGAGGAAAATCTTGACACAAACAAGCTTGTTTGTCTCTGCGAAGAGCCCAGGACTTCATCTTTTCTTAGGAGAAGAAGCTCAACTGATGCCACACCAAGAAAATAGGACCTGGGGCCACCTATTGGGGGACAGGACCTCACTCCAACAGAGGCCAGCTGGGCCTAGGCAGGCCCAGTTGCAGGTACAGGTAGCAGGTCAGCTGGGCAGCTGGAAGGAGACTCTGAAGCTTGTCATGTCCCTGTAAATCAGAACAGGCGGTCAGCCAGCTGACCCTTGGATTCACTTTAGTTTGGAATCAAGGTTACAGGTCCTGTCTTCCTTCTCAGCAAGCAGGACAGCAGAGTAGCAGAGCAACAAAGTAGCAGATTTTCTGGCACAGCAGCCCTTTTTCAGTAGTATCCACAGTTGCAGAGGTATACTGAAGTAAGAGTTTGGTGCCTTCTTTGAAGTGACAGAAACTTCTACAGAATTTCCTTTTAAGTACTTGAAGTTTTCTTCCTCCCCTACCTTGGTTCCAAGCTGCCTGTATGAACAATGCAGTTGTGACAAGTCCTTTGGGAGAAGGCGCAGCACAGCCTATTCATTTGCAAGTGGGGCTATGCCCAACTCCACCACCCCACCCAGCTAGTTGATGGTCCATCCAAATACATCTAATCCCACTATTGTGTGACTGTGTGGGAGAAATAAACAAAGTCCAACTGTCAACTACACCCTGTCATGTGATGCAGGATACTTGATGCAGACAACAAATAGAACAAAAAATTGAAAACTTTCTAAAAAGTGAATTTTCAGAATTGTTACTTACAATCCGACTTTACCTTTAAAAGGGGTTTTACATTACAATTATTTAGATGTCAAACTAAAAAAAAATTCTTGCTTTCCCTCGAAAGTTAGCATTATTAAATTTAATAAGGTAACCCAATGTCATAATATGGGAGAAGTAGGCAGTAGTAAAAAACAAATTTAAGATTGTTTTACTACCAGGACATGTACAAATTAAAGGTACATGTCCAGCTTTTAAATACACTGCACCCTGTCCTGTGGGCTGTTTAAGGACTACCCTAAGGTGACCTATATGTACAAAAAAATAGCATTTAAGCCTGGCAAAAAGTCTATTTTGACAGGTTGAAATGGCAGGTTAAAATTGCATGCACAGTCTGTAGTGGCAGAGTTGACATATGTTTAACAGGCTATTGAGGTGAGTGGCACAATCAGTGCTGTAGGTCCACTAGTAGCATTAAATGTACAGGCCTGGGGTACATGTACCACCACTTTACTAAGAACTTACAACCAAATTAAATGTGCTAATTGGGTGTAAGCCAATGTTACCAGCTTTAAATGAGAGAGCACAAGCCCTTTAGTACCAGTTAGCAGTGGTAAAGTGTGCAGAGTCCTAAAGCCAGCAAAAATAAAGTTAGCAAAAAGTTGGAGGATAACCTCATCAAGGATTTTGGGTCCAACACCCTTCATGCAGGTTCTTGAATATGAGGTTTAACATATGTGTTGAATAAGTGGAGGGGCTCCACAATCTATAACTATTGGTTTAGCTGAAAAATTAGCAAAGTGCACTGTCTGCATTAGGTTTTCTAGAACTGTGCAAACCACAAGTGTGGCAGAATGGGGCATCTGTTGTTTTTTTTAAAGATGCCCCTGTTAATGCAATGGCAAAGGCCTCCTTTAGTCATTTTATTACACTTACTGAAGTCATTTTTTCGGTGTAGCTTTGTATTGATGATTTGTGTTTCATGGTTGTACATATTCTGTAGGTGTTTTGAAAATGATGATAGTGCATTGGCCCTGTGCCATATTTCAGATAAAGTTTAACCCTAGTGAAAATGATAACCAAATAAATATGTGCATAATTTTTAGTCATTCATGAGTATTTCATTGCACATCATGCATAGTGAATGCACGTCTGAATGTGTGCATTTGCACCACAATCACCTGTAAGTGTGACACTAATCCACATTACTAGTGTCTGTGTAGGGTAGTAACTGCATTAATTATGCCTAGGTTTAGGAAAATTCTGAATTATTTTTATCTGGATTTCAGTTCACATGTACAAGATCCCTTTCTACCTTCAGCTTCACATAAATTGACAGCTAGTTGCACTTTCCAACAAAGACTATACTACTTATTATTTATGGCAGCTTCATATGAGTATAATTTGAGACTTGGGTAAATGTGGTTAGTGCATATCTCATCGCTTGCGAAGGTCTAAAATCCAAGCATGTATCTCTTCATGATCAGCAACTAAATTTAAATTGCATTTCTTTTGCTGTCCATTGGGTACAAACCAAATGTACAACATTTGCTTGCCCAGAACCGTTACATAATTGTATGTCACACTTAAGAACGTACAAATCTTTTCACTTGTCAACACATGACTATGTTATAGACCTGAAAGAATTTAACTGAACTGGCCCTTTAAAGTTGTATGTGCCAAAACAACAAATGTGCTTCCAGTTTTAAAGTATTAGTCCAGAGGGGGCATGAAACATCCTTCTAACCTTCACCTTGGTTCAAATAGACTCTAGTATCTAAATACTTTTGCTATCATTGCAGCTAAGCGGTTACCCAGAAGGTAATGCAGCTGTTTTCAGGACAGTGTCATACTATTAGCCACATATCTATTTTTAGGTCAAGAAAACCATGCCCAAACAGAGCATTATAAATGTGTCATGACCTTCTAGTAAGTACTTGTCTTTGGGGGAAACTATAATTTATTGAGGTATGGCCTATTAAAATATGAATCCTTTGCTGAACATGTTATTTTCAGGAATTCCTGCTGTATCCAATTCAGCTATACTTTCTGTTGAGCATGTATTTCTGAATTAATTCTGTATTTACGCTGACTTTATTGTCCCACAGGTGAAAGCAACTGATGAAGATACTCGTTTATTTGGCACAGTGGAATACTTTCTCAATGACAGATTTAAAAACAACGACGAATCTCATCTGTTTAGCATTGATACGGCTACAGGTGATATCTGTGTATCTAAGGACATCAACAGGGAAGACCATCCCTCATGTTATGATCTTTTGGTCAAAGCAAAAGATGGGGTAAGTGACATGCAAAGAATAGAAAATACTTCACTATTTGGCCAATCTATGCCTATTGATCCAAAAGCATTTCAACAATGTATTCCTTTTGAGATATGTTTCTCAGGTTCTCTTTGTATGGTTAAACATTAAATAAGTGCACTTCTGTAATACAATCAATTTTATATTTGTTACATCCTTAAGCCGAGAAATTTAACATGCATGATTGAACAAACACATAGGCACTTAGGGATCCTGAAAGAGGTACTCAGAAAGAAAGTAACAACACAAGAATAATATATTTATGATCAACAAAAGGGATAAAGGGGGTGATTCTAAGTCCGGCGGGCGGCCAGACTTCCCCCACCAAAATACCGCTCCGCGGTCGAAAGACTGCTGAGGGTATTTTGGGATTTGCCCTGGGCTGGCGGGCGGCCGCCCGCCAGCCCAGGGCAAATCAACCTTCCCACGAGGACGCCGGCTCAGAATTGAGCCGGCGTAGTGGGAAGGTGCGACGGTGCAGGGGCACCCGTCGCGTATTTCAGTGTCTGCAAAGCAGACACTGAAATACTTTGTGGGGCCCTCTTACGGGGGCCACTGCAGTGCCCATGCCATTGGCATGGGCACTGCAGGGGCCCCCAGGGGCCCCGTGGCACCCCCTACCGCCATCCTGTTCCTGGCGGGAGACCCGCCAGGAACAGGATGGCGGTAGGGGGTGTCAGAATCCCCATGGCGGCGGAGCGCGCTCCGCCGCCATGGAGGATTCTGCAGGGCAGCGGGAAACCGGCGGGAGACCGCCGGTTTCCCGCATCTGACCGCGGCCGAACCGCCGCAGTCAGAATGCCCTGCGGGGCACCGCCGGTCTGTCGGCGGTGCTCCCGCCGACCCTGGCCCCGGCGGGTCAGAATGACCCCCAAAATCATTAAAGGTAACCATAAAAATGTGGTCTCCAAACGTAAAACGTAGTTTTCTAACTGTTTAGGGTTTTTGTTTCCCAGATGTAGGTCTTTAGTGACACTCCACAACATTATTGTGAGATAAAAAAGCTAAATAGTGTGCAACATCTCTTTCACCTGTTATAGGAGTATCTTACATAAACAGTCCCCTCAATCCTCCAATTTGCAACTCTGACTAGGAGCACCAGTTTGTTGTCTAATCATTGATCTTGAGCATGTTCCATGGCTTAAAAGCTTTAGTTAACACAATCCAAACAACACACATTGTTCATTAAGTTCAATTTACTTCTAAAGAGGCCTGTAGGAGAACCAAACAATGTGTATGAAACCTAAGAAATCTTGCTCAGTAAAAGGAAAACTAAAACAATGAATTGCCTTTCATTTAAAGTTTGTGGGCTCGATCCACAAAGGACTTTGATCTTGAGGCTGAGGACCTGTAGTCGTGGCGTGGGGGCACACTCATGGTGGGGACCCGCACTTGTGGCGGGACCTCCGCATTGTGATTACTCACTGCTAAGGTCCCACCGCGAGTGTGGGTCCTCCCACCATAACTGCTGGCCTCCACCACGAGTGCAGAGGCCCTTTGTGAATCAGCCATTCAGTCAGTATTGTAGTAACCTCTAATGGTACATATTGCCTAGAACATAAGAAAATGATACCAATAGTTGTAAAAGCTATAAAGGATCTGATTTAGAGTTTGGCTTATGGGTTACTCCATCACAAACGTGACAGATATCACAATATTACGATCCCATGATATCCTATGGGGATCGTAATATGGCAGACGGGATATCTGTCATGTTTGTGACATAGGTGGTCATTACAACCCTGGCGGTCGGTGTTAAAGCGGTGGTAAGACCGCCAACAGGCCGGCGGTAAAAACTCTGCAACTACGACCGTGGCGGTAACCGCCAACAAAGACCACCACTTTAACACTCCGACCGCCACGGCGGTACAAACAAACAGCACAGCGGTCACCGCCAACAGACAGGCGGAGGACAATGTACCACCCACAGTATGACAACCTACCAATCCGCCACCTTTTCCGGGGCGGATTCACCGTGGATAAAAACACGGCGGAAACAGTATTCCGAAGGGAAAACGCTCACCTCTACACACACCACCAGGAACTAGGACACCATGGACCCGGAACTCCAAATTCTACCTGACATAGTCTTCCTGCTCCTCTACCAGGAGCACGAACACCGGTGGCGAAGACCACAGTGAGTACTGCACCTACGACACAGGGGAGGGGGGAGGGAAAAAACAGGGACACACACACGCAACATGCAACATCCCCACCCTCACCCACGACAACACACACGCTAATACATATTGATACATCACAGTTACACCCCGCCCACCCCCCAGGAAAAATGCAAGGACAATAGAAAATTAGTGTAACCATTGTAATATATTAAAAGCAAGTACGCAAAAATATATATATACACCATTACCAAATATACACCAAGCATGGTAGTCCAGGTAGTGCTCCAATTAAGTCTGTGGAACACGAGGCCCACACAAGATCCCCGACCATGATGGAGAGAACACTGCAGGGGCATCAGAGAGCAAGAAAACAGGCACCTCAGGGGGAGGGAAAGCGGGGGCACCTCAGCCGCTTGAGTGTACGACGCCAAATCCACGAGAGGGCCACATGCCCAATGTTCAATCCTGGGGAGTGCAAAGCCACAGTCTCTCAAGTCTCACAAGTGGGTGGTCTGCCCACTGCCATATCCTGGGGAGTGCAAAGCCACAGTCTCTCAAGTCTCTACAGTGCGTGGGTTGCCCACTGCCATATCCTGGGGAGTGCAAAGCCACAGTCTCTCAAGTCTCTACAGTGGGTGGGTTGCCCACTGCCATATCCTGGGGAGTGCAAAGCCACAGTCTCTCAAGTCTCTACAGTGGGTGGGTTGCCCACTGCCTTATCCTGGGGAGTGCAAAGCCACAGTCTCTCAAGTCTCTAAAGTGGGTGGCTTGCCCACTGTTCCATCCTAGGGAGTGCAAAGCCACAGTCTCTCAAGTCTCTACAGTGGGTGGGTTGCCCACTGTTCCATCCTGGGGAGTGCAAAGCCACAGTCTCTCAAGTCTCTACAGTGGGTGGGTTGCCCACTGTTCCATCCTGGGGAGTGCAAAGCCACAGTCTCTCAGGTCTATACAGTAGGTGGGTTGCCCACTGTTCCATCCTGGGGAATGCAAAGCCACAGTCTTTCAAATGGATAACAGTCTCCACTGGTTCTGGAGGGGGCATGGTGCCCAGAGTGCTTCATCCTGCTAAGGACAGAGGTAGTGGATGAATCTCTCCACTGGTTCTGGAGGGGGCATGGTGCCCAGAGTGCTTCATTCTGCCCGTGACGGACTCAGTAGCGTCAGTGCCCTTGGCGCTCATGGGCCAGCGGTGCTTGAGACGGCGGTGCCCTGTTCAGTGGTGCTTGAGACGGCAGTGCCCTGTTCAGCGGTGTTTGGAGCGGCGGGCTCCATTGCAGTGACTCAGCTGCTGGGGTCCTTCATGGCCCAGCGGGGCTTGTGCTGGCGGTCCTTCATGGTCCAGCGGGGTTTGTGCTGGCGGTCCTCTCTGTCCCAGCGGGGCTTGTGCTGGCGGTCCTCTCTGTCCCAGCGGGGCTTGTGCTGGCAGTCCTCTCTAGCCCAGCGGGGCTTGTGCTGGCGTTCCTCTCTAGCCCAGCGGGGCTTGAGCTTGCGGTCCCCTCTGTCCCAGCGGGGCTTGTGCTGGTGGTCCTCTCTGTCCCAGCGGGGCTTGTGCTGGCAGTCCTCTCTGTCCCAGTGGGGCTTCTGCTGGCGGTCCTCTCTGTCCCAGCGGGGATGACGGCTGTGGCCTCCTGGGCAGATGGGCTGGTGCTGGCGGTGGCTTCCTGGGCAGCAGGGCTGGTGGCGGTGGCCTCCTGGGCAACGGGGATGATGGCGGTCTTCTCCGCCGTGCTGCTCTTCCCAGACTTGCTGAGTTTCTTGTGCCCCTTCCCCACCTTGGAAGGTGTTGCAGCTGACTCCACACTCCCACCTGTACCCCTGGGAGTGGCTTTGGTGGCTGGAGTCTTCCCCCTCTCCCGGCAGGCACTGGCCAATTTCTGATGCTTGACAGGTGGGGGACTGTCTGTGCTGTGGCTCCGTGCCACACTGGCTGCCCTGGTGGCCGGTGCACTCCAGATTCCGGTGACTACAGCCACCACTGGTCCCGGAGATGTTGTGGCTGAGGTGCTAGTTCGGGACCTAGGAGACGGACGGGGTGGGGGAGGTGTGGGAAAGAGGTCAAGGTTGGACAGGAAAAGTTTTTGGGAGACACTGGGACGGGTAGCTGGAGGGGGTTTGGGAGTGGAGGAAGAGGTTGTGGTTGTAGGAGGTGTTCGTTTGCTGACTTTGGGTGAAGGTGCATGCGCTGGAGGTTGTCATGAGGTGGATGGCTGTTGGGTGGGTGTGTGCCTGCGTTTGTGTATCTTGGGAGGTGGCATCACAGACACACTGGGAGAGGACACAGGGGACGTGTGAATGGGAGTGGGGGTGGTGACTGCACGTGAGCGGGGTGTGGTGGTGGGTGTGCTGGTGATGGTAGTAGTGGCTGTAGAGGTAGTGCATGCAGGTGTGAGTGTAGATGAGACTGGGAGGGAGGAGGGAGACGAGGAGGAGGGGAACACAGTGGAGGCAGTGGATGTTGGTGTGTCTGCATGGGTATGATGCTTGCATGAGTGCCTGTGGGATGTGTGGTGCTTATATTTGCATGAGCTTCCCTTGTGTGTTGACGTGTGTGCATGCTGGTCTAGAGGTGTGCTTGGGATAGGCTGGGGTATAGGGGATTGGGTCTGGGTGGAGGAAGTTGGAGGGGGGAGGCTAGAGACAGGGACAATGGCTGCCATCAGTGTGAGGCCAGAGTCTGAGAAGCTCGCTGAAGGGCCACCTGACCAGAATGAATGCCCTCCAGGAATGCATTGGTTTGTTGCAACTGCCTTTCTACACCCTGGATGGCATTCAAAATGGTAGACTGCCCAAAAGTGAGGGACCTGAGGAGGTCAATGGCCTCCTCACTGAGGGCAGCAGGGGTGACTGGGGCAGGGCCTGAGGTGCCTGGGGAGAAGGTGATGCCCACCCTTCCGGGTGAGCGGGCACGGGGCAAAGGCTGAGGTGCTGCTGGGAGGGCGGTGCTGGAAGGGGGGGTGGCGGCTGTACCTGTAGATGGGGGTGGCACAGATGTTGCCGCCACCACAAGGGAGCTCCCATTAGAGGACGAGTCCGTGCCACTGGTTTCAGCTCCTGCCCTCGCTGTGGAGCTCCCCTCGCCCTCCATCCCACAGGTGAAGTCTGAGTCCGTAGTGTGGCCCTCCATGGCCATGTGGGATGCAGCCCCCTCGTGCTCCGGTGCCACTGCTCCTCCGCCTGATGATGCTAATGCACACAAGAACAGGGAGACCACAAAAAAGGGGGGGACAACAGAAGAAAGACATGTTGAGTGCATGCATTACCTCTACCGTTGGCGGACACGACAGACACAAAAGCCCCCTGCACTACGCCACGCTCTTGGGCTCCTAGGTTTCATTCCTGGGAAATGGCCTACTAGGCTATGGACGACATCTGCACACATGAATGACACAGGGGCATGACTAGGTGTAGTTGGCACTCTACAGAGGTGTGGTGGGGAGCCACATGGCCTGCCTTACGGAGGGACCTTACCTACGGAACTCGCCCTGGCCTAGGGAAACCCACAGCCCACCTTCCCCACCCAGACCCCTCCACTGCGCGCTAAATCAGCAGAATGAGAGTGTACTCACCCCCTTGTGGCTGCTGTGATGCCCTCAAGAGCCCATCCAACTCCGGGTACGCCACCGCCAGGATCCTGAACATCAGGGGGGTCATGGTTCGACGGGCACCCCTCCCACGTTGGGAGGCCATCCCCAGCTGAGCCTCCGCCGTCTTCTTGCTCCAGCGGCGAATGTCCTCCCATCTTTTCCGGCAGTGGGTGCTCCGTCTGTGGTAGACCCCCAGGGTCCAGACGTCCTTGGCGATGGCACGCCAAATATCTTTCTTCTGGTGGGCGCTGACCTACATGAAATGTACAGGTGAAGAAGAGAAGTCATTACCAACTGCACCGTCAAAGTGATTGGCCCCCATCCCTACCCTTGCCATGTGGCACATGCACTCAGTGTCGTTTCATGCCCGCCGCACTCTCCCCCTTCCTTCTTACTTCCACCCCTCTCCACACAGGCATAGCCCATACAGAATGCACCCAGTGTACTTACCTGTTTGTCTGGAGGACCGTAGAGTAGCGTGTACTGGGGGAGGACCCCATCCACGAGTTTCTCCAACTCCTCCGATGTGAAGGCAGGGGCCCTTTCCCCAGACACTCGAGCCACTGTCTCTTCCAGACCGAGGTCACAGCAGCACTTGCAATGTAGGTCCTCTCCTGTCGAAGATCAGGTATCGAGTGATTGAACAGATAGAAAATGGCGGTCACATCCGCGGCGGTGCGTACCGTCGCCGCCGGCGTACATTGTCATTGGCTCCTGGGACCCATAGGGTCCAATGTTAACCAATGCAGCATTGCGCCGCGGTCTTCGACGCCTACCGCGACGGTGTACAACGCCAGCGCAGTTACCTCACATCCCATTGTCCCACTTTACAGGTCAGGCAGCCGCCATTTCAGGGGCCCACATGGATTAATTTTCAACTGCGTCACACATACCTAGGCCTAGACTCAACACACATACAGGCCACTTTTTAGATTATGATTGGTGTTCTGTGTAAGCTGTGGGTACGTACCTCTGAGTTGTTTGACTCTGTGCTCACTGTTGCCCTTCATAGGCACCGTCCGCTGGGACATGTGAGGAGATTGCGGCATCCTCCGGTGTACCGACCGTTGGTGGACCTGTCGACAATGGAGGAAAGACATGTGATAATCACATACAGTCTTGACCGTGCCACAATCCAGGAACTGTGTACCCAGTTGGAGCCAGACCTGTTGTCAGCTATCGACCATCCCACAGGAATCCCCCCTCAAGTGCAGGTGCTGTCAGTACTCCATTTCCTTGCAAGTGGGTCATTTCAAACAACAGTGGCCATAGCATCAGGGATGTCCCAGCCCATGTTTTCCAACGTGTTGTCCAGAGTGTTGTCTGCCCTGCTGAAACACATGCAGAGCTACATCGTTTTGCCTACATCCTCGTGGAGGATTTGCCTACAGTGAAAGGTGATTTCTATGCCCTGGGACATATCCCCAATATCATAGGTGCCATTGATGGGACACATGTGGCCTTGGTACCCCCCCCCACAGGAGTGAACAGGTGTACAGAAACCGGAAGAGTTATCATTCGATGAATGTACAGATGGTATGTTTGGCCGACCAGTACATCTCCCATGTGAATGCCAAGTTCCCTGGCTCAGTGCATGACATCTACATCCTGCGGAATAGCAGCATCCCTTATGTGATGGGTCAACTCCAGAGGCACCGTGTGTGGCTATTAGGTGAGCACCTGGAAGCTAGTCAGTGGGAATGGTTGTCTGTGTCTGGGGATATCCCTCCAGGTTAGTGTGTGTCTAACAGCTGTCCCTCACCATTTGCAGGTGACTCTGGTTACCCCAACTTGTCATGGCTACTGACCCCAGTGAGGAATCCCAGGACAAGGACAGAGGAACGCTACAATGAGGCCCATGGGCGAACTAGGAGGGTGATCGAGCGGACCTTCGGCCTCCTGAATGCCAGGTTCAGGTGCCTCAATATGACAGGTGGATCCCTATTCTACTCACCAAAGAAGGTGTGCCAGACCATCGTGGCCTGCTGTATGCTTCACATCTTGGCTTTGCGACAACAGGTGCTTTTCTGCAGGAGGATGGTCCAGATGTTGATGTTGTTGCAGCTGTGGAGCCTGTGGACAGTGCAGAGGAGGAAGCAGGGGAAGAAGACATGGACAACAGGGACTCAGTGATCCAGCAATATTTCCAGTGAAACACAGGTAAGAATACAAACCTGCCTACTACATGTACTTAAACACTACTACCTCTCTACTGTCTGTCGTTTTCACCCAGTGTATTGTCACTGAGTTGTCACTTTCCCTTACGATTTCACAGATCTGGGTCCCACAGTGTGACATCTGCTTTGATTCCTCATGGACTATAGCTGTGTGACATAGATATGTTGACATTACAAATGAAAGAGCTTTTTGCCACAGTAATTTCCGATACAGTATTCCGAAATCACAGACTGACTCCAGATTGTTTTGTGCTTTAAGGGTGTTTATTTTAGTGCTCAAAATTGGAGGGGGTAGCAAAATGGTGAGGGGTGATGGCGGAGGAATGTCCATGGCAGAGTCCAGTCTATTAGTCTCACAGGTGCATTGCCCAAATGGGCATAGGAAGTGGAGCTGGGGCAGTTTAAGGATGGACAGGGTGACAAAGTGGGACAGTAGAATGACAATCAGGGTGGTCTCATTTCTTGGTGGGGGTCTTGGCATCGTTTTCTGTCTTGTTCCTGGATCTCTGGGACCGTTTGCGAGGTGGTTCTCCCTCTGCAGGGGGTGGTGTGCTGGTGTGGTGGTCCTGTGGCAGTACCTCCTGTACACTAGCGCCGGCGAAGGTGGTGGGCAGTTCATCATCCAGGCTAGTGTCAGGGGCCCCTTGTTGTGCCACAGTGTCCCTCCTGGTGTTGAGTACTTCCTTCAGCACCCCTACGATTGTGCCCAGGGTGGAATTGATGGTTCTGAGTTCCTCCCTGAAGCCCAAATACTGTTCCTCCTGCAGGCCCTGGGTCTCCTGAAACTTGGCTAGTACCGTTACCATCGTCTCCTGGGAGTGGTGGTAGGCTCCCATGATGGAGGAGAGGGCCTTGTGGAGAGTGGGTTCCCTGGGCCTGTCCAGCCCCTGTCGCACAGCAGCCCTCCCAGTTCCCCTGTGTTCCTGGGCCTCCGTCCCCTGGACCCTGTGCCCACTACCACTGCCCCCAGGTCCCTGTTGTTGTTGGGGTAGTGGGTTAGCCTGGGTTCCCTGTAGTGGTGGACACACTGCTGATTGACGTGTATTGGGGACGGAGATATGGGCCTGCTGGGTGGGTGTTGGGCTGGTGTGTCCAGAGGGGGGAAGCTCTGTGGTGGGTTGTGACTGGGTGTGGGGAACCGACTGTCCCGAGGTCCCCGATGGGCCGGGCTGGTCATCTAGATCCAGTTGGACAGAGGTGCTGTCATCACTGTGGGCCTCTTCTGTTGATGGTGTGGACATGTGTGGACCCTCCTGTCCGGTGACGTTGGGTAGGGGTCCTGCAGGGGTATAAAAGGATGTTTTTTACATCTGTGTGTGGCATGGTGTGCAATGGGTGGGTGACCGTGTACCCCAGTGCTTGCATTCCTGTGTGGGACCTTATGTGATGATGGTTTAGCGGGGTGTATGGGTATGTGCAGTCGGCATGCTTTAGTGATGGGCGTCCATGCTTTGTTGTTGCATGCAGGGCTTGGTGTTAGGATGTGTGGTTTGTGATGTTGGGACATTTGTAAGGAGTTAAAGTGATGGGGGTGAGGGTGAGGGTGGGCGTATGTGATGGCATGCAGGTAGGGTGGGGGATGTAATAGTTAAGATTTGACTTACCAGAGTCCATTCCTCCACCTACTCCTGCGAGGCCCTCAGGATGCAGAATCGCCAAGACCTGCTCCTCCCATGTTGTTAGTTGTGGGGGAGGAGGTGGGGGTCTGCCGCCAGTCCGCTGAACCGCCAGGTGGTGTCTTGAGACCACGGAACGCACCTTCCCCCGTAGGTCGTTCCACCTCTTCTTGATGTCCTCCCGATTTCTTGGGTGCTGTCCCACTGCGTTGACCCTGTCCACTATTCTTCGCCATAGCTCCATCTTCCTTGCAATTGAGGTGTGCTGCACCAGTGATCCGAATAGCTGTGGCTCTACCCGGATGATTTCCTCCACCATGACCCTGAACTCCTCCTCCGAGAACCTGGGGTGTCTTTGCCGTGCCATGGGGTGGTGTAGGTGATGTGTGGGGTGGTGTGTGGGGTGATAAGTGTGCTGATATGTAGTGGTGTGTAGTGTGAGGTGCGTGGATGTTATGTGGGTGATGGTGTTGTGTGCCTGTGGATGCTAGTATTGTTGATGGTAGTGTCTCTCTCTGGCCTTCGTTCGTGATTTTTGGTCGTAGGGGTTTGTGGGTGATGTGGGTGTGTGTTATATATTGTATTGGGTGCATGGGAGTGGTGTGTGTACGTGTATCAGGTGTGTGTATTTCGATTTGTCCAATGTGGTGGTGTTTTGTAAATGTGTGTGTATTTTGAGCGCGGCGGTGTGTACTGCCAATGGAATACCGCGGTTGAAAGACCGCTGCGTGGATTCGTGTGCCGTGATAGTGTGGGCATATTTCTGTTGGCGTGACGGTGGAGGTTTTGTTTTTGCCAGTTTATCACTGACCTTTGGTGTGGCGGACTTGTGTTGGTGTCTGTATTTTGGCGAATTCTGTGCTGTGGGTCATAATGGCTGTGGGGGGTTTCCGCGGCGGTGTGTTGGTGGTCTTCTGCACGGCGGTATGTGGCTTTTACCGCCAATGTTGTAATGACCGACATATAACCCACCAAGCTCCAAAGTTAGCCTTATGAGGAGAGGATACCACAGTGTGAACGTCCTTGAAGCAAAAATATGCATTTATATGACAATAAATGAATCTCCATTTTCCAGGTTTAACAGTTTATCGCTTCCTCTGTCAGTTAGTCAATAAATTAACAAGGGCTTGTAAAATGTTAATAAGACTGATAGATATACTTGCACTGGATAAACAATCCTATTCTTGATATCATTTTATATTAGTACAAAGTTATCATCATTCATTGAAAATACATTTTAAACCCTTTTAAATAATTGTGCAGTCCAGTTTTGTAAACTTTCCATTTATTTATTGTAGTTTGTTCCTGTGTGTTGAATATAGTCTTTTGTTTGTGCCTGGTAATTATTAGATTGCCAAGTAATCTACACAATAGTCTGGTTGAGAAACACATGTAAGGTACTCTCTTGAATGATAAAAACAATAAAAAGAGGCAAAGTATCTTAAAGAAGTGAAAAAGGTACAAAGTAGACCACTCCAATATTAAAAGAGTAAGCAACTTAAACTGGGAAGAGCTCTGTTTAGAGGAAATTGATCACAACAATGGTGATTGATGGGTGCTCACAACATTTTATTTTTGTTATGACCTTAGTATTGATGCTGCATTGAATAGTCATGCTGTTAAACAGTATGAACTCATGGTTGTGCTTTTTATTAATGTTAAAACTCAGCTTGAAAACCATGTTCCCTTACAAATCTCAAATAGCCACTATTGTCTTTAGCATAGTGAATAAATTAAGTAAATTGTCAATCATTCAATTAGAGGAAAGTTAGATACCTGAACTTAGAAAGTTATAACAATTCACAATGTTCATAGAGAAAAATGTATATATGTTAGGTACCGTGTATTTTTACTGGTTTTCAATATTTGTTTTCATGTGGAACTGAAAACAGAATTGTTCATCTGGGTGACAATTTGCTATGCTGGCTGGAAACAAACATAGTTCTGTAATAAGTAGAGTAATACATGATTGATAGACTGCTTATGATGTTCAGGTCAGTAAAACTGTAAAATGAAAGAGTTAATTAGTACAGCACTTATATATAACAAAGATACACAACACCCTTAAATTATTTTGTAGAAATACTCCAAGTATGCCTGCTTCCACAAAATCACTGAATTTTGTGTTAATTCTGTTGTGTTATTTTTCAGGATGATGGTTGTTATTCATATTCATGCTTCGCTGTTCTCCCTAAATATTATTTGTTCATTTTCACTGGTGACAGTTTGAAAATGTCATAGGTAGGAAGTGATATTCTTTCTGAAACTTTTTATTTTATGACATTAACGTCCAAATGATTTGGGGTTGTTATTTGCATTAATCTTTATATAAACTTCCAAATCAATGCTATAATGTGATCACCTTTCTTGCGTTTAATGCTCTTCATCACCTGATCAGGTTTCCTTCCAGAGAACTATTACCATAAGTAATCCTTAGTGATGTCTATTGGTAAAAACATATTTACTTCTACATACAATGGAA
This sequence comes from Pleurodeles waltl, assembly GCF_031143425.1. NCBI lineage: Eukaryota > Metazoa > Chordata > Amphibia > Caudata > Salamandridae > Pleurodeles > Pleurodeles waltl. The sequence continues at coordinate 712,005,935 of NC_090437.1, read as the reverse complement.
ATGCAATCTTCAGAGTACAGAAAATGAGGAACTCTGCACCTACACTGATTTTTGGTCTGTACTGAAGGTGTAGTCATCGTTTCGCTCTCATACCCATGTTATACCTGTCAGGGTTAGGGTGGCCTTAGCCCTAATGTTTTGCCAGCATTGCTTAACTTTTTCTAATCTGTATTTGTTGGTCTTAGGACTCTGGGTGCTTTACCACTGCTAATCAGTGCTAAAGTGTATGTGCCCAATCCCCTAAAACTAGGTAACATTGGTGTATCCACAATTTGCATATTTAATTCAATAATAATTCCCTAGTGAAGTGCACTATATATGCCCAGGGACTGTAAATGAAATACTACTAGTGGGCCTGCAGTACTGAATGTGCCATCCACTTAAGTAGTCCTTTAAACACGTCTGAGGCCTGCCACCACAGAGCCTATGTGTGTGTTCAGTTTGACTGTCATGTCAACTTGACATTTACAACCTCTTTCCAAGCCCTAGACTCACCTTTCATTGCACATAAGTCACCCCTAAGATAGGCCCTAGTAGCCCATATGGTAGGGTGTTATGTAAATAAAATGCAGGCCATACACTTTTAAGTTTTACATGTGCTGGTATTGAAAAACTCCCAAATTCATTTTTCACTACTGTGAGGTCTACCCCTCTGATGGGACAACATTGGGGATTCCTTATTGCATTTAATAAAGTGTCATTCCTGACTGAGAAGGAGTAGACCTGTTATGTTTCCTACCTATGGAAATGTAATGATGAACGCTCATTCATTTTAAAATCGGATTTAATTTAAGAAAGTTGCATTTATTTTTGCTCTTAGCCCTGTGTGCCCTCAGCCTGCCTCCAATGCATGTCTGGGCTGATGTGACAGCTGGTTTCCTGCATTCCCTCTAGACAGTCTCACACAAAGGAAGGGTAGATGTGATTGAGTGGTCATCTGCATGTTGATAGGCCGTTCTGGGCAGAATGGGATGGAGGAGCTGACACACCTGAATATGCAGTGTTCTGCTCCCACACAAAGTGCTGCTTAGACCTCTTTGAAGTGAGCCCCACTTCAACGGCACAACTGGATATAAGTACAGGACTTCTGACCTAACCAAATCAGTACACATCTAGACCTATGAAGAACCCTGCCAGGAAGAAGGACTGCTGTGCTGCTACAAAGACTGCCTCTCCGGACAGCTTCTCTGGAGCAAATGCTTTTCTGCTGTGCTACCCTGATGCCTGTTGCTCTCTGCCCTGCTGAAGATGGTCTGGACCCATTTCACTTTAACCCAGAGTGACGTCAAGGGCTTGCTGGCATGCCTCCTGTTCTTCTGAAGTCTCAGGGACACAAAATACTTTTACCCATCATCACTTACAGTACCTGGGCGTTGCTAGCTGCAAGTCGTATCTTGTGAAGTGGTGCCAATCTAGTCCTGGGTCCTTGAAAGTGGGTATAAAGTGTTGCAACTGCCTAAATTCATGCATCACTGCAGTTGCACTGGTTGGGATGCCCCATTTTCTTCGATGCTGATGCATCGCTATTCAAGGACTTCGCATCGTCGACTGCTTGCTTCAATGATAACACTTCTTCTTTCTCACAAAAGATGATGCATCTCCTACTGCACAGATCAGAACTGATGTATTGCCTGCATCCAAAGAGATCAACACCAATACATCGCCTCCTCTGCTCCCTGCATCGGGTCTTCAATGTTGACACATCCTCCATCCAAAAGTATGTTTTTCAGCGGGACTAGTTTGGTCCCTTTATCTGACCCACGCTCAATCATGGTCAGCTTGAACTATCAGATTTGATCTGCTCAGCCATGATCAGATAGCCCTGGTTGGTGCTTTATGGGCCAAGGATATGTCAGAGCATTGTGCTGCACCAAATTTGGCAGCTCCACAGACCAACATTTAAAAAATGTAGGAATGCATGGTATTTACAACACCCCTGTGTTTTCCCTAGCGCTGGCACTCAAATTAGCTGCCTAGAGCCAAAGCAGGCACCCTTACACAAGAGTGCAAGGGTGTCTGCATTGAAGGGAATGATTGTTTAGGTGCAGGAAGGTGTCCCTTCCGGCACATAAACAATCAATTATGGTGATTTGTTACGTCTATGTGTGCTGCAGAATACGTCTATGTGTGCTGCAGAATGCAGCACACATGGAAGTAGCAAATTGTCATGTCAAATTATGTAATGATTGTTTATGAGCAGGAAGGGGCACCTTCCTGCATATACACAATCATTATTAGCGTTTTGCTCTTTCTATGTGTGCTGCAGAATGCATAGAAAAAGCAAACATGAGGAGAAATAAAAGTATTACTCCTCGTCAAGCCACTTTAATGACACCCCTGGGGTGGTGTTAGTTCTTGGAGCAGCCTCAGGTTTACGGTTTCCCATAAATCCGGGGCAGTGTCAAAAGCAATTGGTGTGCATGCAGAAAACTTCATCAGGGGGGCCATATTTGCAAGGCAGCGTGAAGCCAAGCAAAGTGGTTTGGTGCCGCCTTGTAAATATGGAAAAGGACACTACACCAACGGAGCATCGTTGGAAGTGATTCTCTGGTGGCACAAGGGCCTTTTAAATGAGCCTCTACATTTCTAAGCACTATATTTACATTTTTTCTTTAAAAATTCATATCTTGACTTCTACTTATTGGATTTTTGTTGTTTTGGTCTTGTTTTTCTCATTACGTTGAGCTCTATTTTCCTAACCAGATGTGGCATCTTTTTGTGTGATGCTTTTCCTGTTTTGCTGTTTTAAGTATTGCACAAATACTTTACACATTACCTCCTAAGTTAACCCTGCCTGCTCTGGCCAAAGCTACTGGAGGGTGAGCGCAGGTTAATTTATGGAGTGTATTTGACTTACCCTGTCTAGGATTGTAGTCCATACCTAGACAGGGTACCAACTAGAGTCACCATTTCTAACAATCCTGCTTCTGCTCTCAATGCAGTGCTATGTGTAACATTTAGGCCCTCATTTCAACTTTGGCAGTCTTTTTTAAACACCGCCGTGGTTCCGCCAGGCCGAAGACCGCCAGTGTTGGCGGTCTTCTGCCAAAAATATTATGACTACTGGCGACTCTCCACCCTTTTTTGGACGGAGAGCCGCCAGCAGCCATACTGGTGGTCGGTGGAGTAGTGGAGGCTGCTCCACCATCACTGCCACGACATCAGAACACCACCCACCGAATTACATCTCAGTATTCGGCGTGGTGGTGTTCTGGTGACAGGGTGCTGGCGGCGGAGCAGCCCCCATGGATCCCTCCCGGAGGATCACCGAAACAGGTAAGGTGATCATCCGTTAGGGGAGGGGGGAGGAGGGGTGCTGTGTGGTATGTGCGTGCATGGGGGTGTGCGTGTGATTGTGTAGAGGGGGTGTGTGAGTGCGTGTATGTATGCAGGAGGTGTAATGTATGTAGGGGAAATGTTATGTGTATGTATGTGTGCATGTGTGCTTGTATGTGCGCGTGTATGTGTGTGAGTGGTATGAGCATGTGTGAAGGGGGTGTGGGGGGTATGTTTGGGGGTATATGGGAGTAGGGGGTGGGGGTCCTACTACCTTTGGGGGGCTGGTAGGGGGGTCATGGGTAATGGGGTGGACTCAGGGGAGGGGGAGGGGAGACCCCAATCAGTGCCAGGGAACAAATTCCCTGGCACTGATGGTGCCTACCGCCATGGATTTCGTGGCGGTTTAAAACCCCACAAAATCCATGGTGGTATGCGGGGTCCTGATACCGCGGCAGACTAGTGACAGCCGCCAGGATGGAGACCGTTGTCTCCAGCCTGGCGTTCGTCACCGCCGTGGTGGACGGTGCGGTACATTGGCGGTTTGGCATATGCCAAACCGCCAATGTCAAAATGGGGTGGTAATGACCGTCGGCCTGTTTGCGGTCTTACCACCATCATTGCACCATCCGCCAGGGCCGTAATGAGGGCCTTAATGTAGCATTTCTGGTTGCATACTGAGGCTGGGGGTCACCAGTGGGCTGTTGGCAGTTGCTGCCCTGATGATGAGAAAAGGAAGGGAGAGAACAGAGCTAGAGTCCAGCCTGAGCCTGCACCATCTTCAAGGGACCATGGCACAGTGAAGTACAGAAGCCGACAGAAAACAGTAAAACCTGTCTCCAGACCCTAGGCAGCACAGACATGATTTAGCTTCTGGATATCAAAAAGCCAGTAGGGGAACTTTGGAAGCACACTAGTAAGACCCACAAAAGAAAGCCTGATGTGTACAATAGCCCTGGGTCACCACGTGAGATGGTAATCCCCTATCTAGGCACACCTTTACTAAACCCATATGATTCAATCACTGGGGGAGAGTCCAACTTTCAGCCCTGCTGGCCTGAGAACAACTACAGAGCCATTGACATCTGCATGATGAGTGGTGGGCCAGAGTCTTAATCCTGTAATTCACAGGGCAGTACTCCATTATCTAGAATGACACCCAAACCAGCATGGCACAGCCATAAATTATGGCACACCACACAATAAAACTGTTTGATGGAATACTAGTTTGAGTGTATCAACCAATCAATCAAAAATTTTTATAGAGTGTGCTACTCACCCGTGAGGGTCTCAAGGCACTTGTGGGGGGATGGGGGGGGTTACTGTTCGAACAGCCATGTCTTGAGGTTTTTTCTAAAGAGCAGGAGGTCTTTGGTTTTGCGGAGGTTGGTGGGGATGGAGTTCCAAGTTTTGGGGGCGAGGTATGAGAAGGCCCTGCCTCCTGTGGTGGTTCGTTGGATGCGGGGGACTGTAGCTAGTGCGAGGTCGGCTAATCGGAGGTTGCGGGTGGAAGTTCACTCTTTCGTTGAGGTAGGTTGGGCCGGTGTTGTGGAGGGATTTGTGTGCATAGATGAGGATCTTGAAAGTGATTCTCTTGTCTATGGGGAAACAGTGAAGGGATTTGAGGTGTGGTGAGATTCGTTCGGTGTGGGGGAGGTCCAGGATGAGGCGTGCGGCTATGTTCTGGATTCTCTGGAGTTTGCATTTGAGTTTGAGTGTGGTGCCGGCGTAGAGGGCGTTACCGTAGTCTGGTCTGCTGCTGATGAGTGCATGGGTGACTGTCTTCCTGGTCTCTGAGGGAATCCATTTGAAGGATTTGGGTGTGTGTGGAAGCAGGAGGAGGTTACTGCATGGATTTGCTGTGTCATGGAGAGGGAGGGGTCCAGGATGATGTGGAGGTTGCGTGCATGGTTTGCGGGGGTGGGTGCGGGGCCGAGGGCAGTGGACCACCAGGAGTCATCCCATATGGTTTTGTTGGGGCCGAAGGTGATGATTTCGGTTTTGTTGGAGTTAAGCTTGAGGTGGTTTGTTGTCAGCCAGTTGGCGGTTTTGAGGAGAGCAGCGTGTAGGTTGGTTTTGGCAGTGGTGGGGTTGCGGGTGAGGGAGAGGATGAGTTGGGTGTCCTCTGTGTAGGAGAGGATAGTGATTCTGTGAGGTCGGAGGATGTTGGCGAGGGGGATCATGTAAAAGTTGAAGAGTGTGGTGCTGAGGGAGGACCCTTGGGGGTCTCCGCAGATGATTTTGGTAGCGGTGGAGTGGAAGGGTAAAAGGTGGACTCTTTGGGTCCGGTCGGTGAGGAAAGAGGTGAGCCAGTCTGAGGCTTTGTGACGAATTCCTGTGTTGTGGAGGCGTGTGCGGAGTGTGTGGTGACAGACAGTGTCAAAGGCTGCGGAGAGGTCTAGGAGGATGAGTGCGATGGTCTCACTTTTGTGGACTCTGGTCCTGATGTTGTCAGTACATGCAATGAGGGCGGTTTCCGTGCTGTGATTCTTGCGGAACCCGGATTGGGAGGGGTCAAGGGTGTTGTTTTCCTCGAGAAAGTGGGATGGGCGGGCGTTGACTAGTTTCTCGGCGACCTTGGCGGGGAAAGGGAGGAGGGAGATGGGGCGGTTGTTGGAGAGGACCTCCGGGTCGACCTTGTTTTTTTTTAAGGAGATCAGTGATTTCTGCTTGCTTCCAGGGGTCTGGGTAGGTGGCGGAGTCGAATGAGGAGTTGATTATGTTGAGGAGTATGGGGGCTATGGTTGGGCTGGCTTTGTTGTAGATGCGATGAGGACAGGGGTCGGAGGGGGATCCGGAGTGGATGGAATTCATGGCTTTTTCGGTTTCTTCATGTGTGGTAGAGGCCCAGGTGGTGAGTGTGGTGGGGGGGTCATGAGTGGGGTTTGAGTTGGGTGAGTGAGGGTTGTGTGTGGTGGGTGTGTGTGGTATGAAGCTGTTGTGGATGTCCAGGATTTTGTGGTGGAAGTGGTCGGAGAGGGCATCACATAGAGGCTGCGTGTGTGTGGGGTCTATGTTGCTGGCTTTGGGTTTGGATAGCTCTTTAATGATGGTGAAGAGTTCTTTGCTGTTTAGGAGTTGTTGTCAAGGCGTGTCTTGTAGTGATCTCTTTTGGTGGTGCGTATGAGTTGTTGATGAGTGTGGATGGAAGTTTGGAGGGTGGAGAAGTTGGTTATAGTGGGTTCTTGTCGCCAGATTTTCTCCGCTTGGCGGCATTTGCGCTTGGAGTCTTGGAGTTCAGGGGTGAACCAAGGAGCGTTCTTGATGTTGCGGGTGGCGATGTGTTTTCTGAGGGGGGCTAGTGTGTCTGCGCAGGTGATCCATTTAGAGAGGTTGTGTGCTCCTGTGTTGGGGTTGTTGGTTTGGGGGTATCCTCCCACTCACATATCAGATGGTGACTTGAAGAGGATCTCTGAGAAAGGGGATACAGCAGACTCAGTCTAATGAGAAGTCACATCATTATGGGGTTCCCACCCCCTCCATCATGAATCTATGTTTCATGATGAGAAGTAAATGATGAATGCTAAGCAACAAGATAATGGAGACTGAGAGGTTCTGAAATATAATGCTCAGGAAAATGTTGTGCCAACTGAGCCTAGACAAAAAAGCACAAGTCTTGGAGCTCACTAATTCATACCATACTTCCATAGAAGAGTGGTTGCACTGTGGGGGGTGATCATACTCCAGATTGAGGAAATAAAGAAATGCAGACAGCAATCATAGGGGTCCAGGGAGTTCCAGGACACACAATCAAGATATCGGTAAAACATATGCTCATCCCAGGCCTGGAACAAGAGACTGTGTTTTTCAAGCAGCCCCCAAATCCCACACATGCCATGGAAATAAATTGGCTGATGATCTAAAAACCAAATGTAAAAGAAATTGTACAGCAAAGTGGAGCAGAGAAAATAAATGTTAAAAAAGGAACCACAATCAAGTCAGGCCCCCGTCAAAAAAGGTGAACCAAGGTGAGGGTGACAGGGGTCACTATAGAGTTTATGCTGCAGGCATTTCAAGGTGTCAAAAACAAAAATATAGCAGGGCAAAACTGACCTTTTAAGCAGCCTAAAAGAAATAAGGAAGAATATGTCGGAAGTTAGAGATAAGTTGGTCACTTTGGAAGCCTATATGGATGAACATGTTGGCGAACATGACAGATTCCAGGCATGTATGCTCCTCCTCAAAGACCAACATAAAATCTTTCAAAGCCAGTGTGAGGACCTTGAAAATTGGACTAGACAGAACAACATCCACATTCCAGGTTGCCATGATAACTAGGAAATAATTCTTTAGAAAACTATGCCTCAGGTCTTTTTCAATCCTTGCTGAAATGGTCAGGAAAATAACTGATTTTCATATACAGAGCTCACAGAGTATCCCCCAACCACCCCAAAAAAACATCCTAAAAGATATTCTGGTTTAAATTAATTTATTTACAGATAAGGAACACATTATTGACATAGTGGGCCAATGGAATGAGCTTGCAAATGTTTTAGGAACCTTCCTCAGTGAACTTTTGTGAGAAAGTGGATTATTAGTCGGGGGAACTTTTGTGAGAAAGTGGATTATTAGTTGTGGTGAAAAGTAGTCCCTTTTCTTGTTAGACAAAAAGAACAAGGTGATGGATGCAATGCTTGAATTAATTTCAGTCACTGGCAATCTTTCAGGCTGCATTCCACTCCATCGTTTTTTTGCCCACCATGCCACATCAGTTTGGCTCAGCCATATGAAAATCAGTCTTTACCCTGCTCCTCATGGGAATGGTTCATCCCAAACTGCCAGGTCAGGTCCTCTGTGACCCAGATGCAAACCACCTAGGACCGGTTTCACCCTAGGCTCTTCAGCCTGGTCTGGCAGTTCAGGCTGGACTGGACAGAGAAATGAATCTTTGAAGACCTTTAATCTGATGCTTGAGTTTATGTTCGATGCACTTCAGGTGATTCTTGAGAATACTGGTAGGAAGTATTTTGCATCTGTTGAGATTGGATTATACTAGCAACTCCATAGCTTTTCCCTAGTATGAAGGAAGTAAGAGCTTTGTGGTATCAGGCAATCATTGTTTTGTGTGAAATGTGCATCTTGAATCTTAGGTTGGTGGTGACAGGGGAACTTCACAAGATAGGACTTCAAAGGTGTAGGAAGCTGGCTATATATGTAGAGTACCAAAGTAGGCCTACACTATGCCAATAGTACAGGTGAAACTTATTGTCTGACAGAAATTAAAATAATTACCCCAAATGCTCTCTTTTTGTGCTATTGTGGGTGAGAAACTTAGGCTCATCAGAGGATAGTTTTAAACATGTATTGCACACAGCCAATAAGTGAGACACACACTCAATAAACAACTCTGACACCAATTTATAAAAATAACACCAATTTTTATATAAATTTAAACACCAAGGTCATCGTAATCAGGTAAATAGTTTTCAAGTTATCAATTTTTAAATCACAATTAAGGGTGGGTGGTAAAAACTAGTCCACCATTGGAGAATGCAAAGTTTTGCCACTCCTCGCTCCACTGGGAGCACATAGTTCAGCAGCAAAAACTTCACTCGCCCACATGGCAGAGATTACTGGTCCCATCCTAGTTCAGGCACCAGTTGGAAATCTTGAATTAACAAAATACAAAATCCATTCAGAATATGTAAATAGTGTGCCTTTCCTTCTTGTGCAGTGCTGTTACGTCATCACAGAGCACTGCACAGCTCCCTGATGGCAAACGTTCAGCTCTAGTCTTCAGCCAAGCGAGTGTCCCTTCCCAAGTGATCTCAGCAATTGGCAGATTGTCCTGAACTTCCGACCCCTCTCCGTCTCTGTGATTGATGAAACTTTCACTACGGTGACACTGCAGTGGCCAGAGCGATGGGGGTCTGATAAACAGAAGCAGAGGGGGTTCCGACAGCAGTAAAGAAGGAGAAGGGGTTATGTGCGGCCAGCAGAGAGCAATGGATAAGCATACCAATGCGTTAAGCCCTCATTCTGTACATAGATTTTATGCATTATAGAAGTCCTCCACAGCTGTACCTTAAATCAATCAATCAGTTTTTGTAGAGCACAACTACTCACCCATGAGGGTCTCAGGGCGCTGGGGGGGCAGAGTGGGTGACCACCATTCTGGCTGAACCCAGTAGAGGGGGCTGAGGTTTCAAGCGTCTTGGGCACACAGGGCCACCATTGGTCCACAGCAGCTCAGGTTGGGGGCAAGGGAGCAGTGGTGCTTTGTCTGGCGAGGTCACATGGTGAAGATTCCTCACAGTTCTTGATAGCTGCACAAAACAAGCTGCAGATGGCGACTGGGGGCCCAATCTGGGCAAACCAAAGGCAGGGTTTAGCAGGACCTTGTTGGCACCACTGGCCCACTTTGACTCAGGCTGGGGGACTCAGGTGAAGTGGTCCTTTTTGGTGTCAGTTTTCCACAATCCTGGGCTCTTCTTGAGTGCCTGCAGGGTGCAGGGTAGTAGCTCTGCTACTCCACTGGAGATGCTGGCAATTCCTTAAAGTGCTGGCAGTCCTCCCAAGCTTGGAGGCAGAGCACCTGCAGGATTTGTTGGCTTTGGCGCAATTGTCAAGAAAAGCAGGCAAGCCAGCAGGTGTGAGGCTAAGTCAGCTGCTGCTCCTCAGTTCTTGTTTTTCACATCTCTTCAGTGTCATCCTTCTTTGGTCCAATGAATCTGAGTTCCTGGTATCAGGTGACCACATAAAAACAGAATTTAGGGGTGGTAAGGGGGATGAAGGGTAGTAGCTAATGAGCCACTTACCTTTTCTGGTTAATACACCACAATCTGACCACTCCCTGTGGGGAGTGGTCGTAACCCTGTCCCAGAGAAGATAATTTCACCACATACAAGATGGTGGAATTCTCCTTTTCATGTTCATTTCATGTAGCCTACCCTAGGGGTGTGACTGGCCAGACAGCCAGACAGCGTAACATGCTTCCTGTCCACCTACTTTCCCACCAGTCCTGGTGAAGGGGCCTAGGGGAAGGGATTTGACTCTTCCAGGTCTGGTCATGTATCAAAGCAAGGACTTTAAAGGCCCCTGGGTTGGTGTGCAGATTTACTAGTCATCTTACTGAAGGACCTGATAAAACCTCACAGCATGCATTGTTTCTGACCTCAGAGAGCAGGGGCTCTCACCTCCAAGGAGTCAGAAACTCATATGTGGTTGCAGGCTGGTCAAGACCAGTCAGCCAGCACACTAGGGGGCTAATAGGGTTTCAGGGGGCTCCTCTGGATGTCTGTCATAATAAAACCAATACTGCTATCTGTATGGACTATTAAGACAAGGTGTGTGATACCAAACACCATAGTTTTCAGTAAAGCCATTATGTAGCTGGGTATCTCATTTTGACCAGTGCCCAGTGCAGACCTGACTATGGCTTCCCTGCTCACTTGTAATATCTAATAACGGCACTAGGCATTACAGGGGCATATCTGCTCTTGCAGATATGTCCTCACATGTGCTAAATGCACACTGCCTTAGGGCTCCAAGGCCCTCTGTAGGGGTGACTTACCTGTAGCCCATGCAGAGTATTTGGCATGCCACATCTTCAAACATGGTTCACAACATGTCACGCAGCCTACCTATGAAGGAAGTCTGTATGTAATTTTATGTGTGGGTCCCTTAGGGTGGCTTAAGGCATGCTTCAGCATTTAGGTACCCTCTTTAGTACCCATGCCCTAGGTACCAGGGGTACCGTTTACTAGGGACTTACAGGGGTGCTAACGTCGATGCTAGTTGGGCTACAATTAGACTTAACTTGTTTAAGGGAAAACGCACTGTTACTGAGGTCTGATTAGCAGGCCTCAGTGCACTGTCAGAGATGAAAATTAGAATCTAGTAGTTGTGAAGGGGGCAAAAAGTGAGGGGTCATCTGCAAAGAGGTCCAGTTTTTTTTTTACAAAAGATGTTGGAAACTGCTTGCTTCTGAAGGGTGCATGGGCATAGAGTGTGGTGAATGAATGAAATCTGCTGGATGTTGTAATATTGTGGCACGACAACATCAAAGATGAGGATGCTGAATGGCAAGTTAGGTCTTTGTGACAAATATGCTATCTAGTTGAGTGGCATTGAAGAGGTCAGCTGCGACTTCTGCGTGCAAGATTGCTGAGTAACTCTGAGTGACTATGACGAGCAGTGTTTGTTGGGGTGTTTGGTGTAAGACGGGATGAGTTGGATGTGGCTGAGGTTGTTTGCGCTAGCTGTGCATGGTAATGTTTTGGATTTGCATTAGATGAAATGGCACATGATGATGGGGTTGGTGTAGTGAGCTGTTTAAGTGAGGCAGTGGGTGGGGGTAGTAAGAAATGCTGCCTTGAAAGGAGGAAACAGAAGATAAAAAGCTACCTGTATCTATATCAAGCCTTTTCTGTGGATGCCAGGACATGGCTTGCCTTCAGGAAGGACCTATTGGGAGAACCTGAGGTTGCACACAATTGCCAAGGGAGGTTTTGCTGGACATTAGGTTGCCTCCATTTTTGGGGCAGTTTTGATGCTGCTGGCGGACGTCAGAAGAGAGATGTGTCTCAGTAGCTGTGGATGTTGAATTTTAAATCCTAGGCCTGTTGGGAATCATCAGGATAATAAAGTGCCTGGGGGGGATGTGACTTTATTCTGCTCCTGGTCGAAATGTGGGATTTCCTCCGCTTGTATGCTGAGGCAGCACAGATATGCAATTTTGTGACTTCAACCTGGGGCTGTCTTCTGAGGTGGCCTTGATGCTGCTTGTGACTCTCATTGAACTGATGTGCCTGGGGAGTAGCTGGAAGCTAATTTTCAATGCTTGACGGAAATGTCAGCCACTTCAGCTTAGCTGCTGAGGGAGTGCATGTTAGTGATCGTGTGACCCCCAAGAAGTGCAGCTTTTGTTTGCAATTTTGATTCTGCTAGCGGGCCTCAGTGGAGTGATGTCCCTGGTGAATGGTGATTGGCTAAATTTAAATCCTAGATTTATAGGGCAAATCAGGTTTCCTGGCTGCTAGGGGTACGTCGGCTCACAATCATGTGTTTCCAACTCACTCTGACTTTTGTGGTGTTTTTCATGCTGCAGGAGGCTGATCTTCTGGGTTCCAGTGTTTGGCTAAAAGTGAATTCACTAAAATTGAGCCTAATTCTGTTTGGTTGCTGAAAACGCATGAGTTAATGGTCATATGACACCTACGTTGTACTGACTTCTAGAACTATCTTGATGCTTCTGGCAAACATTCAGCTAATGATATGCCTGGGAGGCGTTGGTTGCTTACATTGAAATCATTGACCTGTTCGGAAGAGCGAGGCCACTTCTGTTTGGCTGCTGATGGAGTATGGGCTCTCGTTCACCTGACCCACTCCTCTGGAGCTGTCTTCACGTTGCTGGCAAGACTCACCACACAGGGCAAATAACTTGATTGAACTTAAGACAAACTCACATATTCGAGCATTTACCCTTTTGTTTCGACAATATAAAAGTGCACACAAATGCGCACTTTTCAAATGTTTAACTTCGTGCATGTACAGTAATTACTGTCATATGCCTGGAGCTTTGTATCATAAAAAATAACAAACTGAGAGCCTCATCACCTTTTGAAACAGTAACTTTTAGTTTAATCCTATATCAGTGCTTCTGCCAAATAGCGTGCAGGAGTCATAGTCACAGTGTTTAACATGGCTTGGCTACTACACACATGAGAATAATCACCTGGTAACTGCCGAAGACAAGGCTGGAGACCTACAGAGTTTCTGGCGTTTTCTCACGTAGAAGATTGCGGTGATTAGATAGGCTCGAGACAGGGGCATAAAGCAGGTCCCTGCAGCAATTGCTGGGCATAGGGGCACCAACCCTTCAGGGGGCTCCAAATCATCTCGAGGCTCCCATTCACCCCAATTCCACAAAATATCTGTGAGCTACGGAACACTCATGGACGCTCTTTCATAGGTTTTTGCAATCAATGCATCTAAAAATATGTTTGCAATCTCTATTTAAAATGTATTTTTCTTGCATTTCGGTTTCCACTGGGACCACGTTGCATTAAGCAGGTCTGAAGAACATCTGTGTCAGAAGATATGAGTCTTTGATTAAGCCCCTGTTAATAGTCTGAGCTAAACCTGTCCATTTTATGCTTGATCACAGTTGGGAGTCCCCTTAATTTAGCATCATGCAGTAATTACACTGAGGATTTGATTTATAACATTGATTTGATGTCTCTTAAATGTTAATACCCACAATGATGTATCTGGAGTGAAATGTGCCCATATCATGCAAACATTTAACATAAGTGTTCAAAAATTGGTGATCTGCAGCGACGTTTCTATGCAAATGTTTACTGTGAACAGTGTTATGTTTGTTATAAGGGACATTTACAATGATACATCTCAGAATAAAAAGGAGCTGCTTCTGTGTGATTGTAAATGAAATACATTATTTGTTGCACTGTAAATAAGAAAGTATTTCCTACTGAAAGTTGATGTTTCTCAAAGATTGTGTATAGTCAGTTTCTCTGATATATCACTGAGAGCAGGCAGAGCACGAGTTATCTTTAGCTCAATACGTCATGAGTTTATCATTCCCAGAGTTCGTCCCAGAAATAATAGCATTTCACAGCATTTGAAAGAAAACCTCTTGGTGCTTCCGATGAAACACAGAAAGTGCCAAAGTCAAACTGGGACATCTTGATAATCTGTTTTCCTTGGTTAAAATTCAAAGACCAGAAAGGGAAAATGATTGTTTTTAATCAGCTACAAAACCATGGCATGTACCAATTTTATTCACAAACGAATAATTTCAACGCTGAACCTCAAATCCAATCCTCCATTAGAAGTATGGCTGTGTAGGGCTTTCCACACACCACGTGTAACTAGCCAGCTCTTTCTTCCGCATTGAATCCAAACTTTCCTTCTATGATCCTGTGATGAAAAAGTCTGAAAGATCTGCTACCAGTTGAACGTGATTGACAAATTCAAGCAAAGCTTCCCTCCCCTATTCTCTGCCCTACTGCCTGGTCCTATTCCGCATCTCCTGGGCCAATGCACTACCTGCTGGAGGCAAAAACACCAGTCTAGCTCACTTAAAAGCTGTTTTCCGTGCCATCGCCCACCATAGCCCAAAAGTTATCCAACTGCATCTTCCCAACTTGACCGATCTATGTTGGCTCTTTCACCATAATTGTATTTAATTCACTACGTTCTGCTTTATCTATCACACTGCCAAGATGTGGTCATCGAAGGCATTTTTATATGTTACAACTACAGTATACTTCAAGTCCACTCAAGCAGACTGACGCAGGGCTTCACATGACTAAATGAGCTTGCGACCACTTAGAAACAACAGCTTTTGTGAAGTTTTAAAGGCTACCAGTGGTACAGGGGACATGCTGTAACTGACAATGGCCTCGCTTACGAGTGGGCAAGATTTACTGGTTTGTTGTTATTTTCGATTCCAGCCCCTATTTCTACACCTAACAGAATGGGGAATAATCATAAAGACTCTGTTTCTCTGGGTGACATTCCACTCAGAATTCCCTTTTCCATGGGGATTAGAGTCTCTTTGGTGTGGGTGTAGAGTGGGTGAAGGAAAGGGAGTGCGGAGGGTGGCAAAGGACAGAGGAATATGAGGCCTAGCAAGGGGTAACTCTGTAAGCTTCCCCTTGCCTTGGAAGATCATCAGTCGAGAGGTGTGGATCACAGCCAAGCTGCTATTACTGCTGAATCCCAAAGCAATTTTATCAGCCAGAGTTTCTTTTTGAGTGAATACTGGGAAAGTTATAATTGGACAAAGCAATATCCTACCTGGTGATTTTGCCCCACTCAGCTTGTAATTGAGGCCATCGTCTCACTATTCTGTGGCTTGGTCTGAAGGCTTCTACAGATTTTTGCAGACTTTTCTCCAGATTGTTGCAGATGTTCAATCCTGCAAACCATCACATCACCAAATTGCAAGACTTTTCCACATTTACAAATGTTATTAGAATGTTAAGCATATGACCAACAAACACTAGCACAACATTGGTCATAGGTGCCAATGTTGTGCACTCTTTCGTCTTAAACGAGCTATCTCAGCAGTCCTTTAAGGTACCTATGTGCTCTTCGAGTCCACAGGCACTAGCCCAACAGATGTTAGACATAGCCCTCCCGTCAAGGTCACACCCAAAACAATTTGACTTCACCCTCCTGTTTTTTAACCTGTTTTTTGTTTGCTTTTAGGACTCTGCACACTTTGCCACTGCTAACCACTGCTAAAGTGCTTGTGCTATCTTTCTAAAACATGGTAAAATTGGCTTACACTCCGTTGGCATTTAATTTACTTATAAGTCCCTAGTAAGGTGGTAGTACATGTACCCAAGGCCTATAAATTAAATGACACTAGTGGGCCTTCAGCACTTCATTTGTCACCCACCTATGTAGCCCTGTTAATACATGTCTCTGGCCTTCTGTTGAAGGCTATGGGCAGTTTTTAACTGCCAATTCGTCCTGGCAAAATAAACCTCTTACCAGGCTTAACCGATTCTGTTTAATATATGTGCATCACCCCTAAGGTTCCCCCCTAAACAACCTTTAAGAAAGGTTGCATTGCATGTAAAAAGTTGGATATGTACTTTTAATTTTTATAGTGAAAAACTGCAAGGCCTACCTCTGCTGTATTACCTTAAGACTTTTAATAAGTGATAACTTCAGTTCAGGAACAGGTTGAAATGTCATTTTGGTGTTTAGGAAATTGTGATTCAAAACTCTCTTTAATGGGTTACGTCAGATATAAAGCCACAATTCTAACAATGCCACATTTAGAAAGTTGGCATTGTCTTGTCCTAACCATTTGGTGCTTGCACCATGTATCCTGAGTCACATGACTAGGTGCTCCTGGCCTTTGTGTATTCCTCTCTGACTGTAACACAAAGCGAGACTGGGTGTTAGCATGATTGGACATCCTGACCTGATGGGAGGGTTGGAGCTGTCACCTGCCACATGTGTTCTTCAAAGCAGATGCCTCAGCACACACACATACAAAGAACTTCACACTTGCCTTTTCCAACTCCAGACATCCTGGGTAAGGAAAGACCAGAGTCAGATGTGGAGGGAAGTCTACAATTGTTCTCCCTGGACCCAGCTATAAATATTGGACCCTCAGACCAGCCCTTTAGTGCACTCCTGGACCTCTAGATACTACAGAAAAAGGACTGCCCTGCTGCCTGAGGCCTGTCATGCTGTTTGAGAAGGAACACTGGAGCTGCTCCATTCAACTCAGGCTACCTGAAGTGACTCCAAGGGTGAGCTGACTATCCTCCTGTTCAGAGCTACAGGGAGATAACAAGCTCCAAAGGCCTCCTTGCAACTACCCAGCTGACCTAGTGCAACTGGACCTGCAACTGCACCAGCCTGAGCCCTGCTGGCCTCTGCAAGAGTGAGCCCTGATCCCAAAGAACACCTCCCCAGTTCCTTGGCCATTTGCTGGCACCTGAGTACACTCTTGTGAACACAAAGGAGAAATCCTGAAGTTTTGGGCTCTTCTCAACTGCAAACGGGCCTGTTTGCGTCACAATCTTGCTGCCTGTGCCGACCACCAGTGCTAACCTCCAGTAAACCCGACTCTTCATTCTACAGTGACTGCCAACAACAACTTGCAACACAAGATCTGCACTTCGGGCTACAGTATCAATGGGAAGCTCCAGCAACGACCATCCACGATGCCCAATAGGGTCATTGTGCTACTGCGAAGACCATCAACAACACTCTCCCATTCCTTTGTGGCCTCCTCCACCACAAACTGGACTATTTGTTCCCACCACAAACCGGACTATTTGTTCCAGACCTTTATAAGGTAACTCTTTCAGCAGGACTAACGCGGTCCCTCTAGATATGACTTTCACCCGGGCTTGCACAACCAAATACAGAGTGGTGCTTTGTGCTGTTAAGAGCTATATTCACCTAAAATCTTTCAACCTGAATATATCTGGTTCTACTGATTGGAGTTTTGTAGTTTTGGTGAAAAATAATTTAATAAATTATACTTATTTTTTCTAAATTGGTGAGAGATCTTTCTTGTATTGTTTTTCACTTTATTACTGTTTAAGTGCTGTATAAACACTTTACTCATTGCCTCTAAATTCAGCAAGTCTGTTTTTGTACCATGCTACCAGAGGGTTAAACACGGGTTAATTTTATGACTTTTGTGATGCACCCTGGCAAGGATTGTGGCTGTAGCATGGTAAGGCCTCACTATACACCCAAACAACCCAAACTCTCACAATACGCTTCTGGACAATTGGGGCTTTAAATTAGGCAGGCAAGTTACCGACAAGTAAGCATACTTTACAACTTCTCTCCGATACATGGTGACCCTCCTCAGTTCTTCATATTTTCAAGAAAGATACTCAAGAGCACCGTAACTAACTAAGAGCTTGATATACTAAACTGTATCTCATACAGAACTGGATGTCCTGCGCCTACTTGCAGCTCAAAACAACAATAAGACATTCAAGTTTAATTTGCGAGGGCTGAGAAACTGCCTCAAATAATAATCACTATCCTTGTCATGGTGAACCACAAAAGACATTAACTAAACCTGTGCTTAATCCTCTGTTAGCTTGCAACAGAGCAGTCAGGCTTAACTTAAAGAGAATGTCTAAAATATGTATGCAGTACTCAAACAGTCATATACTAAAACACAACACAAGAAGAAAATCTAAAACCAATTTGGACAAGTACAGAATATTTTAAGAAATAAAGTAACTAGGAGTGGGTGGAACTCAAAGACCTTTACCCTACAGAATTACATGGAGTTACATAAAAACTCTGCGGGTTCCTGTGAAGTTCCGCAAGCGGGCCGAAATCAGCATGTCATGCTGCCCGTGCTGATTTTTTAGCACCTGAAGATTGTTACTTGCTGAAAAATCAGCGTGAACCGCAGTACGCAGCATGCTACAGGGCAGTGCTGCTCAAGATGATTTTGCTGCCCCTCAAGTAAATTTTCTACTTGAGGGGCAGCTTTCACAACGTGAATGGCCCTGACCACCCTCAACTGCCTGCATTGGAAAAATATAGCCAGGAGCTCTCCTAGTACCCAAAAATTGCACTAAGGGACGCCAATTCTTGCTTGCCAATTTACTGTTGGTAAGCTGCATCAAAGAAAAAGCAGTACAGTGCAGCGGTCGGCGGACTTTGGAACTCTGCATTACATGTGTAACACGGAGCGTGGGGCTGACATAGAAACCAGGTTCTTCCTAGGGGAAAGTTCACCTTCTGACTCGGACATTTTTCTGGAGAAACAATGGTTGTCAACGGGAGTCATATGGTGGGCAAGCTGCAAGTTGAATGTGAAGCAAAGAGTGTTGACAGTGGTTTGCAGAAGGTGCTGAAGGTGCGTTCATCAATTATGGCAGGAAAGCTCTGAGTGGTCTAAGTCCTAAGTCTGTGAATAGGAAGCCCTCAACGTCTATGGGTTGATGCTCGGCATTGGTCCTGATGAAGCCCTCTATGTTCAGACTTATACACTTTTCTGGAAGTCAGATTTCTCTCAGCAGGGCAAAGCAGCAAGTTGAATCCGACCGGTGATTTGACATCAATGGCTTCATTTCAACAGCCTCCTTCAGGTTTTTTGGAGGAAAGGTTGCCAAAAGCGTTCTAAGCCCCAGCTTTTGCAGTTTGGTCAGGAGGAGTACACTCTAACCCCAGCCAAGGGTCCAGGACCTGGGAAGCGCTACTTGGTGGTTACGATACACTCCAAAAACCCAGTAGGAACCCACTCCCACTAGGTTTGGAGCCAAGATCACTATGAAGCAAAAGAAGGCAGCCCTAGGTGTGAGCTAAATCTGAGGTAACAACAGGGTAGGCCTCTTTTGCAGCTATGAAAGGGGCTGGCAGAGCCCCCAGGTCATGCTGTTCAAGGAGGAAAAACATCTTGTTACACCTAAGCCCTTTGTCCACCGTCTAGGAGCAATCCACCACAGGGAGGTCTGTCAGCAGTCAGGTGACACAGGACACTGGCTGAAAGGCTATTTGACGTAGCAGAGAAATGACAACTTTCTATAAGTGTAGTTTCTAAAATACTAATTTAAATCCAACTTGATCATTAAGTTGGATTTTTCAACTTAATATTAAAATGAGCACTTGAATAATTTTTCTTTACTGCTCCCAGGCTGAAATTAAGTACTATAAGATGTTATAATTTGGCCAATTGTCTTCCTATGAAAGAGCCAACCTTGCAACAGTGCAAAACAGCTTTGACAATTTTTCACTGCTAGAAAATTTACAAAATTCAATATACATGTCCTAGTTTTTCAGTACCATGCACCATGCCTAATGGGCATTTATGACCTACCCTAGGGCGGCTTATATGTATGAAAAAATAAGCTTTATGCCTGGCAAAACAGTCACTTATCCCTTGCAATCATTGCAAAACTTGTCTGAATTGTCTGACTGAATATGTTTTGTGGTATATTTTTAAGTCAGGAAGAACAAGAATGCCTTTGTCTTTAGCAGCTTCAACTAAGCAAGAGCAATATGAGGCACTTTCACTTGCATAAATGGGTGTTGATTGATGCACTGATAGCAGGTCCAAAATTAAAAAAAACCTTTTAGGTCTGGAGATATCTTGACTAATTTTTCCTACTAAGCAAGGAAAGGGGTGTCATCTATTCACATGAGACTTAACTGATCAAAAAAATCAAGTTGAATTGAGTTAAATTGTGCCTTCAATAGTATTTACACAATTGATTCCTAGCTATTTAATGAATCCTATTACCTATTTGATCTCCAAATATCCAGAGCCAGTCCTATTATTGTGTATTCTATTTAGAATGTCTGGTATTTGGTGACCTTGCTTCCCAACAACACTACATCATCTGGAACACTGACATTTTCACAAACAGAGGCCTGCTTGTGAGCCCTTTGTTTTCACTTAGACATTGATTACGAGCCACCTGAAGTGATTCTGTGAGCGTGTCCAGCCTTATGTATTTTTATTTATGACACGTATAAGGTAACCATCTATTATCCATGGAGGTAGACTTGAACCTTTTGACTCAATTAGGAGTGTGATAACGTTCTAAACAACATTAAGCATAAATTCAACACAAATTTAAACAATCGCATTTGATTATAGAGTCATTAATTTTCACACACAATGACCCATATGGCCATGAATCACCACACCAGTTTCGTGAAGTTCAATCATTTATCACCCATGCTAAATTTAGGCTGACCAAAATGTCTAAAAATCCTTAATCTAACTAGGGCATTAAGCATCAAACACTCAAGAATAACAATTCCAAACAACAATAAAAGAATGTGGAAGATAGAAACTGAATACATTTAGTTAGCACAGATGAATTTAATTTCATTTGAACCAATTTTGAATATGACATCCTTAACTATTACACTAATTAGAGGTGCATGTTAGGACATACATGCAAAAAGAAAAAGAGACAAAAATGAGTTTGGAAAACATTTAGCTAGGGCACTTACCAAAAATGTGGTTGGATTTCTGAAAGAGAGAAAACATAAAAACCCTTAAAAAGACAACTGCACATTTGATTATACCTCTCCTTCCTGGAATAGAACAGCAAGCGGTAAAGTCTTCATCAGTAGACCATCTTCGGTCTTCACTCGATCAGGACATTAACAAGGGACACAGTTCAGTAATGTTTGGCCTTACTGTATCTGAATCGTCAGTGACAGAAAGCTAAGGACATAACGCACCACCTCACTAGCAGAGTAAAAAGAACATCTGAACAACTGAACATATCAACTTACATCATCTAAACATTGCTATATTAAAACCCTACAAAGCAACTAGCAAGAATACCATTGGACAGTCTATGGGGTGTTTTAGGTTACATCCAATGAGCTTTAATTCATATTCCAAAAGTATCTTTTCTTTGTTTTCTGGATTCATTATTGGACTCTCTTGTTTTGCAGTCAGTCACCAGTTTCCACAGTAAAATATAAATGTTGCAGGTTATACATGCGCACGGAAGACTATTGTTCTTGGGTACACATTATCTCATTGCAGGAAAAGCAAAACGAATGTTACAACAGAGGAACATAACTTTCGCACAATATGCTAATTACACAGGATGTTGAATAACTATCTGTCTAATACAATTTAGAGACATTTCTGAAAGGAAAGCAAACAATAATGAACAATGAACAGTAAGCTCCTAGAAAATGCTGAGACAGTAAAATTTCACAGGCCTTTAAACGTAGGATTAACTTTAATCATGTTCATGTAGCCCCAATGTTATTAAAACATTTTAATTCACATTTAAATCTAGTAATCATTATTTCTAAACATACTAGTCTTCATATTAATTAATATTAATAAGTTACAAGGCAGTTCTAAATTTTACACGATACACGTTTCAAAACACATTTTACCTTATTAATTAGTACACTAATACTTCAAAATGTTATTAATTAACTTAGTCTTTAGCAAAATAGCAAGGTTGGGGGTATGTTTCTCTAGGTGATTTTGAGGTGTCTGGCATTCTTTTACCAGGAATAACCAGGTGAGTCTTTACTGTACCCAATAATCATAGTTGGGGGTGCAACACACTGTGGCATGCAGGGTCCCCCAGGGGCCCCAAGACACCCGTTCCCGCCATCCTGTTCCTGGCGGTAAAAACAGCCAGAAACAGGGTGGCGGAAAGGGAGTCGGAATCTCCATGGCGGCGCTGCTTGCAGCGCCGCCATGGAGATTCAGCCCAGACAGGGGAAATCCGGCGGGAAACCGCCGGATCCCCTTTTCTGACCGCGGCTTTACCGCCGCGGTCAGAATGGGCAGGGAAGCACCGCCAGCCTGTTGGCGGTGCTTCCGTCGTCATCCACCCTGGCGGTCGATGACCGCCAGGGTTGGAATGACCCCCTGTGTCTCTTGGTGTGGATCCACACCCTATATATAACCACAAGCAGGGGCTATGGGCAAATGAACCCCACCCAACATGTGCAATCTCTAGAAGTGTGTGGCTAAGCACCTGCCTCCACTC
The DNA here is from genome assembly GCF_031143425.1 of Pleurodeles waltl. Classification (NCBI taxonomy): domain Eukaryota; kingdom Metazoa; phylum Chordata; class Amphibia; order Caudata; family Salamandridae; genus Pleurodeles; species Pleurodeles waltl. Next base: position 711,983,706 of record NC_090437.1, on the reverse strand, counting down.
ACTCTGCCCACAATCTCTACCCTACTTCAGTTTCAGCCTCTCAGATCTGTCAGTAAATATGAACACAGCATGACCTTTTCTGTCTGGAATGAGAACCAGCAGAAAGCTTTTGACTTGTAAAAGGTCAGCATGTTATGTCTCATTCCAGGCCCAATAAATTTGTATTTATTTATTCATGGATTTAGTTTGGGTGATACCTACATTTCCATTCCTCTGTATCCCCCAAAGTGAGCTGGTCCATAAGTGAGGTAAGAACGGTGCTAGTCTAAGAAGAACAATAAGGGTGAAACCCTACTTGATGAACTTCTATAAGTGAGTAAAACAGAAGTGAAATGCTGCCAATTATGTAAATACACTCTTAGAGAGATTGGCGTAATGACCATACTAATTTGACGAAGCTGCGTCCAATAAACATGCAGTCATTGGTGCAAACGAGGAAGGCTCCTGACACCCTAATGAGACCTTTATTCATCACAGCTCAGCAACCTACAAACTATCTAGGAATGGCTGCAAGATGCAGGTCCCTCGGAATTCTAATCCTTGCACACAAAGATAATGCAGGTTATATGGGAGGGCTTGCGGGTTGAGGCATGTACCTGTGCCAATCTCAGGGAGTGTCGTTGGAGAAGAGGAAACTGGTTGCTTTTTTTTCTAAAGGATGGAAGGCCCACAAAGCAGTGCTAACTTAATGAGGATCCTGTGACTAGGTGTTGGGGTCTATTTTTGTACCAGTCACCACTGGCGATGCAGTGTTACAAAACAAAGTAAACAATTACAATATGCTGCAGGCTGGTCTGAAGAGAAAAGGGCAAACCAATGAATAGGTATGACGTTGATTCTGTTAAAATTCACATAAGGTGCTACATCATGACAATTGGATTAGGGTTCAACTGGGGCATTCAAAATACAAAATGGATCTACTTTGGGGTGCATGCTGGTTTGGCTGCTTTTCTCTTTATACCTTAAAGACCTATTTTAGGTATTCTCCAAAGTCTGTGTTTCCACCTTTGATATTTGCAAAGGCACTTTTGGCATCATTTAGAACTTGGTGGACTGGTTACAAGTGTGTAATATCCATGGCACTTGTAATAAAGCATGTGGGACGTCCATCATGTTTATGATGGAGTAATCCATGGGCCAAACTATAAATCAGGCCCTTAATCTGTTAATTTGTGCCAATTACATAATTTTGCTTGACCTCAACTCAATCAGATTGCAAAGGAAACATAAAGTGAATATGCAATACTAGTTTGTCAAAAATTCAAAGTTATACTAAAAAAACAAGATTATGACCTTTTGTAAATTGCAGTTTACTACGAATTGTAACTGGAAGGTTGATAATAACTACATAGAGATTGTAAATAAATGTGTGGATTTAGGCAAGTTATTTCAAACAAGCTAAACCTTGTGACCCTTATCCAATCCTATCTCCATGTTTGGGCCTTTCATGCTTGTTTATCACAGGGATTTGGTGAAGATACATTTTCTTCTGTCCTGTATATGAAATTCAGTGTCTTACTATTCAGGAATCCTCTCTATTAAAGAGTGTTGATAGAAGACTCCGGAAGGCATATTTTAGGGCAAGCCCGTCTATCTATCAGACGCTAGGACTTACTTTGGGGATGTCTGGTGTTGAACTTAAAACAGCTTCTGCACAAATAGTGCGCCCCTGGAACATTTCAGGCTCTTTCAATGTATCTATTTATGAATTATGTGTTTCAAAATATCCTTACAGATGGTTTTAAAGTGATGAAACATGCAACTGGTATTCTTGAAGTAAGCTGGAGGGATCTCGAAGTCCCCCGTTCAAAACGTGCATTTAAAAAACGTTAACAGATTTTCATAAATTTGAAGCCAGTGTATCTGTCTCATTGTGTAAACAAATACTCTGTTGCTCCTTGTCTGTCGAGGTGCAAAATTGAAAAAAAATATCTTTTTACCATCTGGATAAAATGAACCCGAATATTGGACGTTCCCTTATTGAATTTTAGAATTAGAATAGAAGAAGTCAAGTTTTCGCCAATTTTTAGGGTCCGGTGGTGTAACAACGATCTTCTTTCTGCTGAATTCCAGTGACAAACTTGCAAATCTACTTCCTGTCAATAGAAGCATTATCGCCTTCTCTGAAGCTGTGGCATTTTGTGACCTTGATGCTGGGAATGCGTGTTAAGGGCTGATAAAATTTTCATCCTTGGCGTGGTCTCTCTTAACTTTTTGCCTCTGTTTCCCAGGTTGTTTATGTGTGCTGGACTCTGCTTTTGCTGTTTTTGTTACTCTGGGCACTTTACCACTGCTAACCAGTGCTAAAGTGCAAGTGCTGCTATACAAAATGTGTATGTAATTGGTTCATTCATGATTGGCATATTTGATTTGCTAGTAAGTCCCTAGTACAGTGCACTAGAGGTGCCCAGGGCTTGTAAATCAAATGCTACTAGTGGGACTGCAGCATTGGTTGGGCCACCCACATTAGTAGCTCTGCAAACATGGCTCAAACCTGCCACTGCAGTGTCTGTGTGTGCAGTAAATGTGACTTGGCAAGTCTACCCACTTGCCAGGCCTAAACCTAGACATGTGGAGTTTGGGGTCTCTGAGCTCACAATTTAAAAATACATCTTTTAGTAAAGTTCATTTTAAGATTGTGTGTTTGAAAATGCCACTTTTGGAAAGTGGGCATTTTCTTGCTTAAACCATTTCTGTGACTCTGCCTGTTTGTGGATTCCCTGTCTGGGTCAGTTTGACAGTTGGGATGGTTGACCTACTCACTAGACAATGAAACAAAGGGTGCTGGGGTGTAGTCTGCATTTCCTGATGAGCGGTCTGTGCTAGGAGGGAGGGGATGAGTGGTCACTCACACCTGAAACGGCTGTGCCTGCCCTCACACAATGCAGTCTCCAACCCCCTGGTGTGTGTCTGGGGCCTGGCCTGGGCAAGGCAGGATTTCACAAACAAGAGAGACTTTCCTTTGAACAACAACTATATCTAATCTGAAAATGCATAAAGCAAAAATATACAAATTAAATAACACAGTACCATGGAAAGCACTTGAGGGGTCACTAAAATCATTTAGATATAAACATGACCAAAGCTCACAACTTCCAGGGACAAGCAGAACAATGCATACACCTCACTATAGATTTGTAAGTTATCATTGAAGCAGTGAATGAGTGACAAACTCAATTATGTGCCACAATGTCACATTAATTGCCTTTAAATGTTGAGGGACCAAACTCTATGAATATATCCGTAACCAACCTTTAATAAACATGGTAAGAGGCCTTTGATGGCCACTGCTCCATCTACTAACTGTGACCTCAGTACAAAATACAGAACTCTCAGTCTGAAAACCACAAGAGGAACATTCACACCAAATGGTAAATATGTTTTCCTGGCAATTAAAGAACCATATACAATTATGTAGAGATCATGTTCACTTGTATTACTGGCTCCTAGAGGGAAACATACTTTACACAGATGCTACAGAATTGCATATGTGACATCACTAATTCACTCATCATCCACCTATACAGGAAGTGACATCATTGAATTTCCCATCATACACCTGGACAGGAAGTGACATTACTGGTTTTCCTACCAAAAAACAAGAAGCCAAGCAAGAGGACTTAATTTCTCATGACCAATCGACAAAGAAGTGATATCACTGGATCTCACATCATCCACCTGCATGGGAAATGACATCACTGAATTTACCATCATATATTTGGATAGGAAGGGACATTTCTGGTTTTACAGTCAAAAACATCTTTAAAAGAAGAAGCCAAGCAAGAGGACTTCATTTCCCATCACCCATCAGAACAGGAAGTGGAATCATTAGATCTCCCATCACCCACCTACACAGGAAGTGACCACTGAATTTCCCATGATACATCAAGACAGGAAGTGACATTGCCGACTTTCCTGCCAGAAACATCTTTAAAAGAAAAAAAAAAAAAAAAAGGACCTTGTTTACCACCATGTATCAGCACAGGAAATGATGTCATGGCACCCTGCACTCCTCCCCCCTCTCAAGACCTACTTAATGGCAGCTGAAACACAGACGTGCAGTGAATGCTCACAGCAGACACACCACTAGCATGCCAAAGACAAGCATGTCAGCACCGGTCCATGCCTGGATCACGGCTGCTCAGTGATACTCTGCAGCAGCCCTTAGGACACTAAACCCAAGATGCAATTACCCCAACTGCTGCCATCTCTTACACCATGGTAGGTGCTTTGACCTGCACTCGTTGTTGGTCCTCCATCATTTACACACCCTCATCCCCATGCAAACACTAATAATACTCTCAATACCCCCACCAACACACATGCCACACAAGCACCAACAATGCCTTCACCCCAACTCTACACCACATGCCACAGCAATCCCACAGGTCAGCACCCATTACAATGCATGCTTCTCAAAACACATCACTCAATAAACACAGGACCAAAACATGGGACTTGCTGAGTAGCGATGCACCTGATATCCTCTTTATCACAGAGACATGGTTCAACCCATCAGTTCCCGACATTGCCAAGGCAATCCCAGCAGTATACAAGATCGCTCAACAGGACCTCCTTTATAAGACAGGAGGAGCACTCACTATCATCTCCAAGGAATCCATCAAATGTACAACATCCACAGAGAATGCCACCCTATTCATGGAACACCTGCACTTCAAACTGCAAATCTCAGAAAACTTTAACCTGATCAGAACCCTCAGCTATCGACCACCTAGACCATGAGCCACCTTTATCGATCTCATTGTCAACTTCGGCGCTCCACTCACCATCTACTCCAGAGTCTGCATTCTTCTTGATGATCTCAACTTTCACCTAGAACAACAAAACATCCCCTGCTCCACATCACACTTCAAACGTTTGAGCAACATTGGACTCATCCAGCTTGTCCCAGAACCAACACACACCGCCCGACACGTATTGCACCCCATCTTCACCACAAGCGACATCATCACATACAACTCCACCACACCACTCATATGACCTGACCACTCCATCATCCACTTTCAAACAACACACCTCATGTCAACACCCCTACCAGGTTCAACATTCTAAGCCACAGCTGGGGCAAAATCACAGAAGCAGACTGGCTCAGACCCTCAGCATAGATCAGCTTAGCCCCAACAGACAACCTTGACAAGGACCTTAAAAACTGGATCAAGAACTGCATGGACTCCCTCCCACCCATCAAGCCCAACATGTATAGTAGATCACGGAAGCAAGCCAGCTGGTACACAGCAGACATGTGAGACACCAAACAACACTGTAAACGCTAAAAAGTAAATGGATAGCCAGTCATGACACCACCAACAGAACTACCTACAAGACTACACTAAGACACTATCACAAGCAAATAAGAGTCACCAAGGAAAAATCACTAGTGGATCACATTGAAGGAAGTTCTAACATCTACAAGGAGATCTTCTCGATCATTAAGGACTTCACCTGACCCTCAGCCACTGTCACCAACATCCCTTCCTTACAGCACCTCTGTGACAACCTATCCAACTTGTTCCATAGCAAAATCACAAACAACTACTGCAACTTTGCACACCAACCCAACCCTAGAGAACTTATTGCTAACCTACCCACCACCAACCAACCAAGAAGGCCACCTGACCAAATGGACAACGTTCACCAGAAATGTCACAGTGGCAATCATGCAGACCATCCACCTAAGAGCCCCAAAAGATCTATATCTCTACCACATCTATAACCTGGGAACATTGCCAATCAGTACCACCCTGACCCACATCATCAACACCTTCATCATGTCCACCACCGCTTTCCCGGATGAATGGATGATTGCGGAAATCAACACCCTTTGCAAGGAGCCCAAAATCAACCTAAATCAACTAAGCAACCCTGCTTCCCTATCCAGCCAAAGTGATTAAGAAGCCGATCAACAACTAACTCACAACCCACCTCGAACTTCACTATTTTCTAGACAACACTCAATCAGGATTCCGAAAGAACCATGTCACCGACACAGCACTCATCACGGTCACCAATGACACTAGAATCATCCTGGAAGGAGGAGAAACAGAGGCCTTCATCCTTGTCCATCTCTCTGCGGCCTTTGACACTGTCTCTAATAACACCCTCATCAGAAGACTTCCTGAGATTGGCATACAAGGTTCCGCTCTAAATTGAATCTGTTCCTTCATCACAGGAAGAACCCAAAGGGTCAGGCTACCACCCTTCACATCAGAGACCAAGAAATTGATATGCGGAATCCCACAGGTTTCGTCCCTCAGCTCCACCCTTTTTAACATTATACATGACACCATTCACCAACATCATCTGATCTGAATACATCATCATCATTTCCTACAACAATGACACCCAACTCAACCTTTCCCTGATGAACAAAACCACCACTACCAGAACCAACTTCACCATCCGCAGACTGGATGCAAACCAACTTCCTGCAGCTCAACTCTGACAAAATGGAAGTACTGGTATTTGGTAACAAGACCTCCCCATGGGACTCCAACATGTGGCCGTTGGATCTAGCACCAACACCTACAGACTATGCAAGAAATCTGGGGATCATCTTAGATGACAAGCTCAATATGACAGTTCAAGTCAGCACAGTGTGCACCTCCTGCTTCTACATACTATGCTTTTCATGAAAAATCTTCAAATGGTTGCCTCAGAACACCAGGCAGACTGTCACACAAGCACTCATCACCAGTAAGCTGGAACTCTCTCTACACCGCAATCTCACAACAACAGACTCCAGACCATCCAGAAGACGGCTGAAAGACTCATACTTGACCTCCCACACTGCACCCACATCACACCGAACCTCTGGAAGCATCACTGACTCCCCATTCACAAATGCAGCCCATTCAAACTTCACATATGCACATACAAAGCCCTTCACAACACAGGGCCAGAATACTTGAACAGCTGCATACACTTTCACCAACCCATCAGACACCTATGTCCTGCCACACTGTCACTCGCACACATTCCCTTCATCTGCAAAATCAAGATTGAAGGCTGTTCATTCTCCTGCATCACACCCAACACATGGAGTGACCTCTCTCCACACATCAGGGGCTCCTCCTCACTTCATGAGTTCCACAAGAAGCTGAAGAATTGGTTCTTCGTATAAACATTTTGGGAACCAAAAAACTAGACACCTGTCCAAACACCTGGGTACTCCTCCATCAATCAATCAATCCGAAATTTGTAAAGCACACTACTCGCCCGTGAGGGTCTCAAGGTGCTGAGGTGGGGGATAATAGGGAATGTGCTGCTACTGCTCAAACAGACAGGTCTTGAGAAGGTTCCTGAAGGTAAGGAGGTCTTTGGTCTGGCGCAGGTGGGAGTGAAGAGTATTACACATTTTGGTGGCGAGGTGTGAGAATGATCTGCAGCCGGTTGTAGTTCTGCGATGTCGGCGGAGCGGAGATGTCGGGTCGAGGTGTCGAAAGAGAGCCGTCTGTTGAGGTATTCTGGTCCTGTGTTGTGCAGTGCTTTGTGAGCGTGGGTGAGGAGTTTGAATGTGATTCTCTTGTTGACTGGGAGCCAGTGCAGGTTTCTCAGGTGGTCTGTGATATGGCAGTGGCGGGGGATGTCCAGGATGGTGAGGCTGCCGCCACGGAATTACTGGCAGTAAGGATGCTCAAAATACAGCAGGCGGTGTTAGGTGGACTGCCGGGTCGAAGGTAGACAACCTTCAGCCAGGCGGTCCTACCCCCTTGGCGGTACAGGTGGTGAACTGGCTGCAATACAGCCAGTTCACTTCCCTTGTCATAATTTGGCGGTCCTGTACCACCACAGTGTCGGTGGTCTGGCCGCCACTGCCAGCGTGGCAGACCAGGATTGCCAGGGTCATAATGACCCCCTTTGTCCATTGTAAGAAAATACAGGTTGGAGGATGGTGTAGTGAATCATGTCCTTGGGCCATTCCTTTGTGCAATGTTTATGCTTGCTATTATGAGGCACAGCTGTTAAAAACACACACACATTTATGCAGTATGAACAACATATTTTTAATTTGAAAAAAAGTGCAGTGTAATACCTCATGCACGTGATATAGCAAACATCACATGCTTTGATCCATGTGTTGTAGGTTTATTTTAATCTGGGCCGGATGTAGCAAACAAATCACAACATTTCACAATGCAGTGGCAAATTAAAAAAAAATCCAATCAAAAGTATTCAGTGCTCCAACTGGTTATTCTATACACTTCACTATGACAGATATTATCCCAAGCACCATCAGAGAAGGTTGCCTCAACCGCTCATTGTGATCAAGAGTTTCAGCGTTTTTGGTGTTTTGCTGGCTGGTAACTAGGAGTTGCAAGTAACATGACAGCTTTATTCACCAATCACTTTTGGGTAGCAGCTTTTGCCCCTGGTGTACATCAAATAATGCCCATAGAGAACACTACAGTTTTAGGTCAGGATAGAGACAGCTTTAGCTGCCTGCCAGAATCCATGTCAATAATTCCCATTAAACGTACATAGACAAAGACTTTGGGTCACCCCCTATAGTCATTGGTCACTTTTGGTGTGTCCCCTTCTGCCACTGCTTGGAGTACTGCAGAGTTTTACAATTTTAAAGCTGTGATTTGTAACAGTAGCTCTGGTGCACCACAGTCTGCAGTACCAAGCACTTCAGTCTGTCAACAGCTGTAGGGCACAATGTTGCTGATCTGTCTTTGAGCTGTCCTTCTGATTTTCTGCTCGCTTTGACTCTGGTAAGTGTAATCTGTGATGAACTATACCACCCATTCTCTTCATTAATAAACCCCACTGGACTGTGAACGGAATTCCTACATCATCTGAGATAGTCACCACAGCATGACCTTGACTTGATGTGCAACTGTGGAATTCCCTTCACAGTCCAACAGGCTTTTTTTAATTGAATTTGAGTTGTCTCCTCACCTAAGATGGCCACTGCTTTTCACATGAGGGCATTCCACTCAATGTCCCATGGGATTCCTTTGGAATATTATGAGAATCCCTTCATCTAAGATAGCCATTGCATTGTAATACTATGCATGGCCACGATGCATAAAGGGGTAGTACTTCTATCCCGATTGAGTCTCGCCACTATGCTCTCCTTCATAATGGATAATGGAGCGAATAACCAAACAGCTTCAACGTTTCGAGCCCCTCTAACAACACCACAGACCTAGGTCTGCATTTTATGCCTCATTCAAAAAATTATACTTAACAAAATGTGTTATTATGTTACATAAAAAAGTATGTGCCCCAGAAAAACCTTGAGCTGTTTGTAACAGTTATAATTGCAAACAATATAACAATATATATTTTATAAAAATTATAACATAAAGGTTTAGTAGTTTGTTCTTGTAACATTTTGTAGACATTGATAAGGTGCCTGCTGAAAAACGAGTTAATAGTTTAATATTTTAGGTGAGGTAGGAGAAATGTTACCATGGATAACAAAGAAAACAAATATATTCATGTGAGACAGGCTATTGCAAACAACCAAAAAATGTTTTAAGTCAAATAGCTGAGTCAAATGTTGTCTCAAAAATAAGATGAATAACAAAATATTGTAGCAACATTGACAATGTAGTAGATTCAGAGGTAAAGTAAGCATTGGCAGAAAGTATAGCTGTACCTAAAAAGCCATATGCATGTTTAGTGTAAAGATGGAACATAAGTGTAAAATATGTTTCCATAACATGTGCATGTTTGGTATACACTATTCATGTGTAGATTTTGAATTCATTGTTGGTTGTCATAAGATCATTCATAAATGCATTGGACATACAAAGCTGTCTCATTTGCCAGTATACGTCTTCATACCCTACATCCCCTTACAAATAGTAAAAATCCTTAATATGCTGTTTTGTGGCGTGAATTTCTGTCAGGATTGAATTGGTGTTAGGTAATAATAATGAGTCCATTCAAAATCGGCAATCTAGATAATCAATTTACAGAAAGGACACCACAGACTATGTCTGAGCATGCATAGATAAATCTTAGGAGAAGGTGGTCAACAGAGATTCCCACTAGCTCGAAGGTTTCACATTAATTGTATTAGGATGTCTGATGTAGGGATAGTCATAAACTGGTAATTTTGTCTGACGTCTGTAAGGTAATCCCCTGAGAACCATGTCCATCTTAATGTGCTGTATGGTGGAGAAAGAGGCAACCTTCAAAGTATATAACTGACTGCATCAGCAAAGGTAAGTTAGTCCCTTAATGGAGAGTGTTATGTAATGAAGTCAGAGGATGTTGTATTTTTTAGAAGTTTATGTGCTTGTACATAGTTATTTTGTGAACAAAAAATCTAAAAATTCAGCTACGTGTTATTATGACAGTTAGGTAAAACAAATGAGTCCACATGGCCTGTTAGTAAATAGCACTGGGCACTTATGACTGATTAAAGCATCCAAACAGCACACTATCCCTTAAGAATGTCATGAACCAGCAATTAAATGGGCTATATGTATCACATTATTGACTCCCGAAGTAACAACCTGTGCATGGATATGTGGACCCTAATTTTGACTATAGAAATATTGTTTATATGAGTATAGATTTTCTATATTAACTCCATTGGAACTATATATCAGGAATCAATATTATGGCAATGTGAGCGCAGCAAACCCTATAAATGTTAGACCCCCAGAAAGACACCTCAACACTACGCCCATGGGTGGATGGATAATGATGGTGTTAACCTTCAATTTAATGAGGCAATGGGTCCCTTGGTAAGGTACAAAACAGCATATCAAAAATACAGTCAAGTAAGTAAGAACAGATTCAATAAGTGAGTTCTAGGGCGGAGTTATGAAATTTAGAAAGACGTGTTTCAAAATTCAAAGGGAACAAGACAGAAATTGCAAAGTGCAGATACACAAAGCCATTGCCATGCAGACATTCAGCAATAGGGGCAATACACAATTATGGGCAAAATAAAAAACTTTCTAAGTTCCAATAAGCAGCAAATCAGAGTACAGTAAATTAGAATGTTGTAATACCTTACCACTTAAACTCCATGGCACTACATTAATATTGATTCAGCCCTTCTATGCTAATGTCATTTGGAGTTGCAAAACAACAATTGACTATCATGAATTAATGCAATACAGCAAGCACTCTGAAGAAACCTTGAGAAAATGCAATACTGAACTCGTGTTAGAGGGATTTCTTTGAGAACAACGCCATTCAGAACTACACAAACATACCTTCACATGACTGCATGCAACAGAAATAAATAGTTGTGAGGAAACAGGGCTGATTGCACAGTGCCCCTAACGTTTTGCCCCCATTTTTCACTTTTTTTCTGGTGTTTTTCTGACTCTCATGGTGCCCTGGGTACTGCTAACCAGTCCAAAGGCCTGTGCTCTGTATAAAGTAAGTATGTAAAGTAGGCTAATTATAAGTCCCTAGTATATGGTAGGGCATGTAGGAATAGGGACCCCAGCATGGATAGTGTACCCATAGGTGCAGTGCTGAGCTGCCTAGTGTCATTTTAAAGGCAGGCCTGCCTTGCTGGCTGCTTTTAAATTAAAGTTATATGCAAATATGCAAATTTGACTTTGGAATTAAAAGTACTTCCAAAGTCTCAAACTACTTTATTTTTACATATGTCACCCCTAAGTTGTGCCCTATGTGCCCCTAGGGCTGGGTGTCATGTAACTACAAGTAGGGATCTTATAAAAATAGGCTTTATAAGCCCTGGTGAGATAACACAACCAATTTGTTTTTTTCCTCGTTGTAGTGAACGGCCTCCATAGGCTAGAATGGGGAGACTTTATTTTACTTTATAAAGTCCCCTTAAATGTCAGATACCTCGAGTTTGGTATCAAATTAATTGTTATAATAAATCACACAACTTACAATTGTTGCATTTAATATAACTTGTTCAGGTAAACAGTTTTTAAACTCTACCTAAAAAGTTGCCAACTTCAGCTCTGTAGTGCTCTGCTCTGATTTGCCAGCCTCTGGCAGCCTGGCCAGGCTGCATGATGAGGTGTGAAGTAGCCTGGGCTGAACATAAAGAGATGTGCTTGGGGGAGGAGAACTTCCCCCAGCAGATGGAGAAGCAGGAAGGGGGGAGGGCTGCCAAACTGGTCTTCAAAGGCAGGGAAGGACATTTGAAGCAACCCAGCACTCCCTCACATCCTGCAAACCCAGACAATTAGGTGCCCCCCTGAATAGATTAGGAGAGTGTCAAAGCCCAGCTCACCTGAGTTCTTGTTCAGTTCTGATGGAGGTTGAAGACAATCCGACCCCACCCTGAAACTGCTTGTTCCAGTACACTAGTTTTTAAAACAGTGCACTAAGAACAGAAGCTCAAGGGAAGGGGGGAAGTGGATAAAATAAAAAAAAGAGAGACAACACCGTTCTTGCGTTTCCACTGCTGAAGTGCTGCACAAATCTGCAGCCCTTTCTGACTTCTGTAGAAACTGGTGCCTAATGAAACATAAACAAAGAACAGATAAGTGCAACCTATTCCTAAATGGGTTCCTGACTATCCCTTTATTTATTGGAAATTCTCTTCTAAAAGTACCTCTTGGATCCTGGTCTCTAGTTTCCAGGTTTGGAATGTGTTACTGCTCTGGGATGTGTTTTCTATTACTGTTAAGCTTCTAAAAAAATTAAACAAATACCGTTATCAGAATTACCAATATCAAACATTCATCATAATATAACTAAAGCCTAAATTCCCAATAGCAGACTCACTTTTCGCATATTTCCAGAATCTTTTATAAAACAAATACTGTACTTTTACATCAAAATACAGCATGTAATTTGTGCAAGTCCTTGATTTACTGTTTTCCTTGCTGTCAATGGTTTCCACTGTTCGATTCCCAAAAGTTCCATGAAAAAAAACAATGTCCGCTTCACAAAGTCCTGCAAAATAATCCTGCAACAAAGAGCCTTAATCACAATGCTCGTGGAAGGCACTTCGCCTCAAACTGTCTATACACGAATCCAGAAATTGCCGTCAAAGCTCCCTCAGGTAATAAAAAGTTTTGCACTTACTTATTGCTGGCAAGAGATACTGATCAGTCTAACCTTGTCTTCTTTCTCTTTTGCAGGTTACTCGTAGGAGAGAGGCTGAGGCAAGGAGGAACCGGAAACCGGAAGAAGGAAGAGCCAGCAGCTGCGCCAATTGAAGTCAAAGAAAGTCTGTAAAGAGCAGGAGTGCCAGCGCCGAGGGATCTGTTCTCAGGTAAGCGGGAGGTAGACGAGCACAAGCACTGGGTGAGGCTCGGGGGATGCCTTTTATAGACAGGGCTGGGTGTGGTTCGAAGAGCTGGGTGTGGTTTGAAGGGCTGGGTGTGGTCCTCACATGCTGCACATGTTCTTGGAAGGTGTGCAGAGCTGGGTGTGGTTTGAAGAGCTGGGTGTGGTCCTCACATGCTGCACATGTTCTTGAAAGGTGTGCAGAGTTTCAGTTATTATGCAAATGAGTTGGTTTAACACATGGCCTAGGGAGGAGTGTTTTAAAGAAGCCTTGGTAAAAGCAAGGCCCAATGTGTAAACAAAACAGCACATTAAACAACATACACAGAAGCCTGGGGGGGGGGGGAAGGTGAGATAACAAGAAAGGCTTTGAATAGTAAGTTTAAAAGGGAGCTATTACAGAACCCACTAGTGCAGTGAGAGGGGACATGCTCTTTGCTGTGTACAAACCCTAACAGTTGCCCCCCTCAAAGGCCCTCCTACAGGATGGGGTTTTCCTGGATTTTTTAAATAAAAGCGTCTAATCAGCTGTGGGGCATGTACATATGATGCTGGTTCCCATGAATTCTCAGATTCATCATATCCTTTCCATTCTACTAAATAAAACAGACGTCCACTAATTCTTTTTGAGTCTTTTATGCTTTTCACTTCATATTCCAGATTTCCTTTAATTGGTATGGGTGGAGGTGGTGGTTCAGGTCGGGTTTTTGAGTTGTACGGCTTAAGCAAGGACACATGGAATGTAGTATGTACTGGATATTCTTTTGGTAAATCTAATTTTACTGTTACCGGGTTTACTATGGCAGTTATACTAAAGGGTCCAATGAAACGTGGTTGCAGCTTTCGGGATCCCTCTATGTTTAGGTTTTTTGTGGAGAGCCATACCTTGTCACCAATTTTATACATTGGGGCCTCAGACCTGTGTTTGTCTGCTTGTCTTTTCATGCTTTCCTTGTACTTTAATAAATGTTTCCTGGCTTTGTCTTGTATGTCACCTAACCTCGTTAGTCTATCCGTTACTGTAGGCAACAGGGAATCTTCTAACAAAATGGGTATAGCTCTTGGATGATACCCCTGCAAGCAAGAAATAGAATGGTGAGCAAAGTAGAGCTGAATGCTCAGTATTATTATAAACAAACTCTGCTATAGAAAGAGCTTCCAACCATTCACTAGAATAATCAGCCAATAAACAACGTAGCGTTTGAAGTAAGGTTTGGTTCAGTCGTTCAGTCTGTCCATCTGTCTCTGGGTGGAAAGCAGTGGATAAGGCCACATCTATTTTCAGTTTTTCACATAATTTTTTCCAAAATCTGGAGTTGAACTGGCTCCCTCGGTCTGACACCACTTTGCTTGGCAAACCATGTAAACGCACAATTTCCCTTATAAAAATATCGGCAAATTCTGCCGCCGTGGGTAATTTCCGTAATGGTACAAAATGTGCCATTTTAGATAAAAAATCCACTATAACCAACACTGTTGTGAAGGATTTTACAGGTGGTAAACCTACAATAAAGTCTACGCTCACAGTGTGCCAAGGTTGTTTGGGTGTTGGCATTGGTATTAACAAGCCGTCAGGAGCCTTATGAGAAGATTTATGTCTTGCACAAATTGGACAGGTAGTGACAAATTGCTTAATGCCCTTTCTTATAGTGTCCCACCAAAAGTGTTTTTGCACATTTTCCAGGGTTTTTACCCAACCAGGATGACCTGCCAACGGTGAGGCGTGATGCCAAATTATCACCTGTGTTTGTAATTCAGAGGTGGGCACTAACAGCATGTTGTCGTGATACAATAAACCTCGTTGTATTGTGTTATGGGAATCCTTTAACCAATCCTGAGGTGCTATTTGCATGTGTGCATTATATAGATCTGTGATGAAATCCTTCTGTTGTACTGGTGCCAACAACTTTTGGGGAGGAATAATGGGTTCTCCTATTTTATCTTGTTTCATGTCTGAGGTATGTCCGTATCTAGATAACACATCAGATTGAATTTGTTGTGCACCTGGTCTATAGGTTATAACAAAGTCAAATGTGCTAAAAAAATTTAACCAGCGCATCTGACGTGGTGTTAGTGCTTTAAGTGATCCAAAAAACTGTAGGTTCTTATGGTCAGAAAAGATTGTAACTGGGTACTTGGCTCCCATTAAATGGTGCCTCCATTCTGAAAAGGCTACTTTGATAGCTAGTAGTTCCCTTTCAGCCACAGTGTAATTTTGTTCAGCTGGTAATAACTTTTTGGAATAGAAGGCTATAGGATGTAACTGGCCATCTACTGCATCTCGTTGAGAGAGAACTCCTCCTAAAGCTACTTGTGAAGCATCCGCTTCAACAAAAAAGGGCAAGTCAGGATCAGGATGTTTCAGAATTGGGGCTGAAGTGAACTTTTGTTTTAGGAGTTGAAAGGCGTGTGCCGCCTCATCAGTCCAAAGAAATCGTTGCCCTTTCCGCAACAAGGTAGTTATTGGGGCTGCAATGTCTGCAAAATGTGCAATAAACCTCCTATAAAAATTGGCGAAACCCAGAAATTTCTGAATATCTTTTACAGAGGATGGTTCTGGCCAATCAGCAATAGCACTGATTTTCTTTACATCCATAGTTATTCCTTGAGGTGACAGGCAGTATCCTAAAAAGTCCACCTTGTTGACATTAAAAGTACACTTTTCTAACTTAGCAAAAAGATGATTTTCTTTTAACTTTGATAATACTGCACGAACATGTTGGGTATGTTCTTCTGAGTTCTTAGAGTAAATGAGGATGTCGTCTATGTATACTATGACACAAACGTCCAGGAATTCGTGTAGGACCTCATTTATAAAGAACTGAAAGGCCGCAGGGGCATTACATAACCCAAAGGGCATTACTGTGTACTCAAATAAACCAAACTTTGTCTTGAAAGCTGTCTTCCACTCATCCCCCTCTTTTACTCGGACCAGGTGGTAAGCTCCCCGCAGATCTAGTTTAGTGTATACAGTAGAATGTCTTAATTGATCCAACAACACAGGTATTAGAGGAAGAGGATATTTATTCTTTATTGTAGCCTTATTTAGTCCTCTATAATCGATACACGCGCGCAGGGATTTATCCAGCTTCGGGATAAAAAAGAGTGGAGATGACACTGGAGATGTGGAATGACGGATTAACCCAGACTGTAGTAGGTCATCTAGGTAGGTTCTTAAGTATTTGGTTTCTTCGTCAGTCAAAGCATATACTCTGTTATTAGGTAAAGGGGCCCCTGGGATAAGATCTATACGGCAGTCATAAGACCGATGTGGGGGCAGCACACTAGCCTTTACTGGATCAAAGACGTCTTTAAAGTCAGAATATTCAGGAGGGAGACTTGGTTCATCTTGTGTAACACTAGCACAGTGTAATACTGTGCTCTGTTCTGTACCTGCTTCTTGATAGCAATTGGTTCTACAGAAAGAGGAATCCAAAGTAACAGTTCTATTCACCCAATCAATTTTTGGGTTATGAGTTGTTAACCAGGGTACCCCGAGAATCAAACCAAAATTAGGAGTATCTATCAGATCAAAGCTAATCACCTCTGTGTGCCCGTTCTGACAGACCATAACAAGTGGACTTGTTTGTTTTGTGATTAATCCAGAGGTCAATTCTGACCCATCCACTGCACATACTGCTTCTGGACAAGGCTTTAGGCACATAGGAAGTCCTAAGATTTCAGCTAACTTATTATCCACAAACTTTCCTGTTGCGCCTGAGTCCAGTAGGACAGGGAGAGAATGCCTCACTTGGGTAGTAACAATTAAAACGACCTGAATTATGAAATGTCTAGGTATGTGCGGTACCCTGAAGGCTGCAGCATTAGAGGTTTGATTAAGATGTTTTCTCGAACAAGTAACCTCTCCCCTTGTCGAGCTTAATCGTTTCCCGATTCAGTTGAGGAGGTGGAGAAAACAGCACCCTTTCGTGGAGTTTTAGGCTTTACTGGACATTCTCTGGCAAAGTGACCTGCCCTGCCACAATATAAACATAATTGAAATGTTCTCCTTCTTTCTTTTTCCTCTGATGTGAGTGGACCTCTGAGTGTACCTATTTGCATAGGCTCTGGTTCAGGGAGTTTATTATCTGTGTCTTTCTTCACGTGTCTAATAAAAGTTAACCGTGATTCCAGTTTGTATTTATCTCTCTTTCTTTCTCCTAGTCTATGTTCTAATTTCACAACTAAATCTACAAAGTCTGAATAGTCTTTTGGCAAATCAACGATATGAGCCAGCGCGTCTTTTAACTCGTCTCTCAAACCTTTATAAAAAAGGGAGACATGCTTTTCTTCTGGCCACTGTGTCTCGGTGAGTAAACGATTAAAACTAGTGAGATAGGTCAATAAATCCTTGTTACCTTGTTTAAGATTTAAAAGCTCATTATCACTTGCCTGCATGAAAGTGTGTTTTGCAAAAAGGCTGGTCATGGTACGTTTAAATTGATTCCAATTATGGAGGATGGGATCATCTCTATCCACGAAAGGAATTGACCAATTGGCTGCTGTGCCACCCAAATAAGACAAGACGAATGCCACTTTCGTATCATCAGTAGGGAACTGTTGTGGCTTACAAATGAAGTGTAATTGACATTGATTGATAAAAACATGGAATTTGTTACTATCTCCATGCAAAACGTTCAGGTGCTGCTAAGGGCACAACATTAGGAACATTAACAGTAACCTCAACTGGGGAAGGCAAAGTTGTATGTTTTGATGGCGCCCCTGTCTCTGAGGAGGTTTTAAACAAAGGCGTAGAAGCTGTGTTCCACTGAGATCCCCTAAATTTATACCTGCTTAAATCCTGTTTTAAAGAGGTATTCTCCATCTTTAATCTCTCTATTTCCTCTTGCATATGTTGCAAGATGCCAGACACTGATTCATTATGAGCCAAGTCCTCATTTAGGGCCTGCGCCATATCCGTGACGTCAATGCCCTCTATTTCTTCCCCGGTATTCATCGTCCACCAGAACTGAAATTATTTTTTAAGGCTTGTGCTTCTGTCAAAGCCCAGCTCACCTGAGTTCTTGTTCAGTTCTGATGGAGGTTGAAGACAATCCGACCCCACCCTGAAACTGCTTGTTCCAACACACTAGTTTTTAAAACAGTGCACTAAGAACAGAAGCTCAAGGGAAGGGGGGAAGTGGATAAAATAAAAAAAAGAGAGACAACACCGTTCTTGCGTTTCCACTTCTGAAGTGCTGCACAAATCTGCGGCCCTTTCTGACTTCTGTAGAAACTGATGCCTAATGAAACATAAACAAAGAACAGATAAGTGCAACCTATTCCTAAATGGGTTCCTGACTATCCCTTTATTTATTGGAAATTCTCTTCTAAAAGTACCTCTTGGATCCTGGTCTCTAGTTTCCAGGTTTGGAATGTGTTACTGCTCTGGGATGTGTTTTCTATTACTGTTAAGCTTCTAAAAAAATTAAACAAATACCGTTATCAGAATTACCAATATCAAACATTCATCATAATATAACTAAAGCCTAAATTCCCAATAGCAGACTCACTTTTCGCATATTTCCAGAATCTTTTATAAAACAAATACTGTACTTTTACATCAAAATACAGCATGTAATTTGTGCAAGTCCTTGATTTACTGTTTTCCTTGCTGTCAATGGTTTCCACTGTTCGATTCCCAAAAGTTCCATGAAAAAAAACAATGTCCGCTTCACAAAGTCCTGCAAAATAATCCTGCAACAAAGAGCCTTAATCACAATGCTCGTGGAAGGCACTTCGCCTCAAACTGTCTATACACGAATCCAGAAATTGCCGTCAAAGCTCCCTCAGGTAATAAAAAGTTTTGCACTTACTTGTTGCTGGCAAGAGATACTGATCAGTCTAACCTTGTCTTCTTTCTCTTTTGCAGGTTACTCGTAGGAGAGAGGCTGAGGCAAGGAGGAATCGGAAACCGGAAGAAGGAAGAGCCAGCAGCTGCGCCAATTGAAGTCAAAGAAAGTCTGTAAAGAGCAGGAGTGCCAGCGCCGAGGGATCTGTTCTCAGGTAAGCGGGAGGTAGACGAGCACAAGCACTGGGTGAGGCTCGGGGGATGCCTTTTATAGACAGGGCTGGGTGTGGTTCGAAGAGCTGGTGTAGTTTGAAGGGCTGGGTGTGGTCCTCACATGCTGCACATGTTCTTGGAAGGTGTGCAGAGCTGGGTGTGGTTTGAAGAGCTGGGTGTGGTCCTCACATGCTGCACATGTTCTTGAAAGGTGTGCAGAGTTTCAGTTATTATGCAAATGAGTTGGATTAACACATGGCCTAGGGAGGAGTGTTTTAAAGAAGCCTTGGTAAAAGCAAGGCCCAATGTGTAAACAAAACAGCACATTAAACAACATACACAGAAGCCTAGGGGGGGGGAAGGTGAGATAACAAGAAAGGCTTTGAATAGTAAGTTTAAAAGGGAGCTATTACAGAACCCACTAGTGCAGTGAGAGGGGACATGCTCTTTGCTGTGTACAAACCCTAACAGAGAGGGCGGGAGAAGGGTGTGTTTAAGATTTTTAGCCACACCAGTGGGTGGGCTCAGCCAGATGTAACCTCCAAAAATCAGTTTCTGCCATGATGGATTTTTGAGGAATGTTGTTCCCTGGGATTGATTTTTGGCACACTTCCCAGGAAGTGGTCATCACAGGAGGAGGGACCCTGCACCTGATTGTAGAACCAGGACCCCCCTGTTTTGTTCTCTGGAGCAATGATAAATCTGGCAGAGCTGCACCCACACCTCAGTTCCCTACCAGATCCCAACAAGGAAAAATGTCAGAAGAAGAAGGACTGCCCTGCAGGACCCCTAACCTGGACTGCACTCTGAAGGACTGCACCAGTTGCACACTTGGGCTTCACCACTAAAAGGACTTTGCCTATTTTCTACTGCTTCAAGAAGGGACTCCCTGTTTGCTACAGGTACAAAGGAACTGCCCAGAGTCCCCTGCATCAAGTCCTGTAATAAGAGCCCAGCTGACCAGCGTCCAGTGGCCATTTGAGGTTTCTGCCCAGGTGCATTCTGGGATTTGAAGTCCCAACTCCCAAGGAGCAACTCAGACCTGCTGGGAACTTGGATCAAGTTGAGGACACTTCAATGACCCGAAAAAGGACCTCTGGAAGAAGAACCAGAAGTTTGGAGATGTTTGGAACAACTCCATAAGTTGAAGAGGTGCATTGTGGGAGTTGTAGTCCCAGACCCAAGAGGCAAACCAGAGCCTCTGAACACTTGGTTGGTGCTGTGGACCACTTTCCTAAATCAAGAAACACTTCTGAAAGTAAGTGTGACAGCGTTACCTCGTGGGTGGCCTGTACTCTTGACTTTGTTCCTTTCCAGTGTGACCTTTTTTAACCCTTTGAGTCCTAGTTGCTTCAATGCGCTAGAAAGCATTAATTCTTTAAAAATTAACATCTCCAGTTTCCCTTATCCGATTTTAATCATTTTGGTGTCCTTTTAAAGATACAAAAATAATCTATTTTCATAAATTGGTGTTGGATTTTTATTGTGTTTTGTGTTTTACCTATTCACTGTTTTATGATTTTAAAATGCTTTACACGCTATTCTCCTAAGTTAAGCCTTGACGCTCTTTGCCAAGCTACCAAAGGTTGAACTGGGTTAATTTATTGAGATGTAACTGGACCTAAGTGGAGGTTAGTGGCCTATTGCTCAGTGTAGGTACTTACCTTCCCTTACCATTAACCCATTTTCCAACAATAATGAGCGTAGTAAGGCCTGCTTAGCATAAGTCAGTGAAAGACACTTTAACATGACATAGTAAAATAATTTGAAGTCAAACCCTTTATACAGGTGTATGCACGTGAATTCAAGTGTAGATGCACAATTTTATAAATTTACAACAATCCTACAGTAGCAATCTATGTGTAGGTCACATATACCATTGTAATAGCAGAGTGAAATACCTCAAAACAATTACAAGGTACATGTATTTTTGCTGCTGCTGTCTTACAAATTGACTACTTGATGCTCTATCATCAAAACATAAATGGGACAATGGAATTGTTCAACTTGACCCTCTCAGCAGTGCCATCCCACAACTTTTTGCCTTATCCCTCTTGTTTTCTGAACCCATTTTATTGGATTTTAGGACTCTCTGCATTTTACCACTGCATTAAAATGGTAAAGTGCTTGTGCTCTCTCCTCCAAACTCTGTAGAATTAGCTTACAACCAATTGCCATTTTTAATTTACTTGTAAGTCCCTAGTAAAGTGGTACTACATGTATCCAGGGTCTGTAAATGAAATGCTACTAGTATGCGTGCAGCACTGATTGTGCCACCCACTTAAATAGCCTTTTCAAACATGTCCCAGTCCTGTTATTGCAACCTTAAACTGAAGTTTTGACCTGGCAGAATAAACTTTTTGGCAGACGTACACCTTCCTTTTTAAAAACTATGGTCCTCATTACGACCCTGGCGGTTGGTGATAAAGTGGCGGTAATACCGTCAACAGGCTGGCAAAACTACCGCCTAATTATGACCATGGCGGAAAGATCTCAGAAAGACAGCCAATGTACCACACCGACCACCAGGGCGAAAACAACAGGCATCACGGCGTTAGCCACCTACAGCCACGCAGAAGTCAAAGTTCCACCCACCATATTACAACAACACAATCCGACACCTTTTCTGGGGCGGTGCCAACGACATCAAAAGCCTGGCGGAAACTGAGTTCAGAAGTGAAAGGACTCACTTTTGGAGACACAGGGCAGACCCACACTGCCATGGAGCTCAAACTCCATTGCGATGATACTCTACGTCCTGCTCCACCACGAACACCAATGCCGGCGAAGACGACGACGGTGAGTACAACCAACTAGCACACAAGGGAGGGGGGAGGAAAATAAGAGTGACAAACACACGCACCTTACATACCCCACACACACCATACACAAAACCACATGCACAAGAAAACAAGTCAACCCCCATAAATTGGCTGAATAATGCAAGGACAAAAATAATTTACCAAAGTGAATGTAATAAGATCAACACAGTATAAATAATAATTTAGGCAATGTAACAGATATATACAAAAGTACATAACAAGGGACAAAGCCCAGTCCTAATTTTAAGTGGGCTACATGGCCACAGGCCAAAGTCCAAGGCCACACTGGTCACCTGCATCAAAACGGAGAGAATACTGCTGGGCCATCAGTTGGTAAATAGGCAGGCACCTCAGGGGGAAGGGGGGCCACTGCAGCCAGGAGCTGAAACAAGACCACTGGTTCTGGAGGGGGCCACATGCCCTGTGCTTAGTACTGGGGAGTGCAAGGCCACAGTCTCTGTAGTGGGTGTCTTGCCCATGGTTCTGGAGGGGGCAACATGCCCTGTGCCTGGTCCTGGGGAGTGCAAGGCCACAGTTTCTGGAGTGGGTGTCTTGCCCACTGGCTCTGGAGTGGACAGGCTGCACAGCAGCCCATGGATGCAGGATTACATGTCGTCTGGCGGCGGTGACGGCTGCACTCTGTTGGTGGTGGTGGGAGGCTCCTGCACATCCCCTGCACCCTCGGATGGATGCACTGTGGTGGTGCTGCTGGTGGGGGGAGGCTCCTGCACATCCCCTGCACCCTTGGTTGGATGCAATGAACTGGGAAGCAAGCCAGCTGGTACACAGCAGACATGTGAGACACCAAACAACACTGTAAACGCTAAAAAGTAAATGGATAGCCAGTCATGACACCACCAACAGAACTACCTACAAGACTACACTAAGACACTATCACAAGCAAATAAGAGTCACCAAGGAAAAATCACTAGTGGATCACATTGAAGGAAGTTCTAACATCTACAAGGAGATCTTCTCGATCATTAAGGACTTCACCTGACCCTCAGCCACTGTCACCAACATCCCTTGGTGGCTGGTGGTGGTGGGAGGCTTCTGCACATCCCCTGCACCTTCGATGGATGCACTGTGGTGGTGCACTGTGGTGGTGCTGCTGGTGGTCGGAGGCTCCAGCACATCCCCTGCACCCTCGGATGGATGCACTGTGGTGGTGCTGCTGGCGGGGGAAGGCTCCTGCACATACCCTTCACCCTCCGATGGATGCACAACCATGGAGTTATTGAACAGAAAGGTAAGTGGCATGACACTGAAGAATCTATACGAGCAGTAGGAGAATGGACGAGGTAATTGTGTTTATGGAAGATTAAGATGGCGCTGATATGGAGAAACTTCCAGTGACTGGACAGTCCCCTTTCAGTGACACTGTGAGAGGTGGTACTTATAGACAGTATCAGGAGGAGTCCTACATGAGATAATCGTCAGCATACTCACGTACTTATGGAGATGAACACAAGAGGTGAGATATGGATTGGACGGGGTATAGCCAGAACGGCAGCATATATTTGGTACTTTTATGGGATATGACAAGTTTGTTGAAGTCAACATCACAAACAAGCGGGAGACTTGTAATTATGGTTACGATGAGATGATTCCTCTAACGTATTCGCTGAAAGACATAACGAGGATATATAAAGTTAGTGCAGTGCATTGTGAGTATGGGCTGCTGCGGATACTGGGAGGGAAATACAAGGAATCGCTAATGCTATGAGCAAATTAGTTAAACATGATATGGTTAGAGCGGCGGCACCTATTTAGGACTTGTGCTACAGGAGGAGTATAGGATATACAGGATGTGACTAATCCGATGAAACCATAGATCGCATGGAAGCAAGAGTTTTGCAATCATGGGTATGACGAGGTGATTCTCGCAACCTACCCATTTAAAGATACCACAAAGGGCTATAAAGATAGCGAGTGGTGGTGGAAGTAGGGCGGCTGTGATACTGGGGGAGCATTACAATTAAGCATTGATATAGTTTCTGGTTTATCTGTAGAACAGCCACAGAAAATGTGACTATAAGGTGAAGAGTGGAGAAAGGTACAGATTGTTAGTGGTCACAAGTAGGTAAGCATGAATTATGCAAAATATTTAATGATGCTATAAAACGGAAATTGAAATTATAGATTAATTTTCTGGGAATCTTATCATAGCTCTAAACAGATATATGAAGCTTATGGAACTTTTTGAAGAACGAATTTAGGAACACAAGATAGTCACAGAAGTATCATTAAATACTTGCATCAATATAGAGCCAAGGTATAGACCACAACATTAGATCAATATAACAGGGGCTATAAGGACCACATTAGAGGAGCTCTGACCTAGGGAGCGGTTCCACAAGTGTGTGCATGTATGGGGTACGTTTTGCTCGTGGTGCAGAAGAGCAAGAATACAATTTATTGTCAGTACCACCACTGGGCAACAATAAGGTGTACTTTTATGTGGCACAAATTCACTTTTATTTTTATTTAGTGTATCACACTTAGAGTTGTTACTGTTTGAGGTCTGGCGAACCATGTGGTTTCCACTAGTTAACGGGTATTGGGGATTTTTGAGGACAGAACATCTAGCATGTAATAGACTGACAAGGCCGAGTTTTATGCAATGGGACATATCCCGAACATAATTGGGGCGATTGATGGAACATATATTGCACTTGTTCCCCCCCCCCGGCAGAATGAACAGGTGTTCAGGAATCGTAGGAGTTTTCACTCCATGAATGTTCAGATGGTGTGCTTGGCGGACCAGTACATCTCCCACATCAATGCTAAGTATCCTGGCTCGGTGCATGATGCGTTTGTCCTGAGGAATAGCAGCATCCCAAATGTGATGGGCCAACTACAGAGGCACAGGGTGTGGCTAATAGGTGAGCCCTGGTTCCCACCCAGTATATGTTGATGTCTGGGTATGGTTTGGGCCATATAGAATAGTGTGTGGCTAAATGTTGCCCCCTCAATATTTGCAGGTGACTCTGGTTACCCAAACGTAATTTGGCTGCTGACCCCTGTGAGGAATGCCAGTACAAGGGCAGAAGAACGTTATAATGAGGCACATGGGTGAACCAGAAGGATCATTGAAAGGACCTTTGGCCTCCTTAAGGCCCAGTTTTCAGTGCCTCCATCTAACAGGTGGATCCCTGTACTACTCACCCAAGAAGGTCTGCCAGATAGTAGTGGCATGCTGCATGTTGCACAACCTGGCCCTCAGATGCCATGTCCCTTTTCTGCAGGAGGAGGAGACTGGAGATGCCATGTGCCAGCAGTGGACCCTGGGGCAGTGAGGATGTGGAGGCAGAGGATGAGGATGAGGACAACAGAACATCTGTGTTCTGGCAATACTTCCAATTGCACACAGGTAGGACAGTGTAACTTTAGATTTCAATGACTTTGGTTGTAATCTGTGTGGCAATTGCATGCTGATATTTCCCACTTCTGTGCCCACTTACTGTTCCCTCAGGCAATTCATTTTGCAGATGTTGGTGACCTGACATATACTTCTGGTGTGATCACTACTGCCAGCTACAGGTCATTAATCTATGCTAATTCTATGTACAGTTCATTTGCAATGGTTGTACCTGTTTCAATCAATACATATTTGAAATACATGACATACTCAAAATAGATTTTGATCCAAGGGTGTTTATTGAAGTGCTAACATATAGGGGGAAAGTGCAATGGGATAGGGTGATGATGGAGGAAAGTCCAGGATATTGTTTCAGTCTGTTTGTAGCACAGGTGCAGTGTCCATGGGGACATAGGAAGGGGAGCAATGGCAGTTCAAGGTGGACAAGGTGACTGAGTGGGACACTAGGGGGACAATCAGGAGAGTCTAATTTCCTGGCGGGGGTCTTGGAAAGTGTCTCTGGCTTCTGTCTGGATTGCAGGGGACGTTTGCAGGGTGGTTCACCCTCTGCAGGGGGAGGGGTGCTGGTGGCCTGTGAGTCCTGTGGCGGGGCCTCCTGGCCACTAGCAGCAGTGGAGGTGGAAGGCTGTTCAGACATCTGGCTAGTATCAGGGGCCCGCTGGTGTGAGACTGCCTCCCTCATAATGTTGGCCATGTCTGCTAGCCATCCTGCTATGGAGATCAGGGTGTTGTTGATGGTCTGCAAGTCCTCCCTGATCCCCTGGTACTGTCACTCCTGCAGCCGCCTTTTCTCCTGCACGTTGTCCAGTATCTTGCCCATCGTGTCCTGGGAATGTTGGTAGGCTCCCAGGATCGCAGGGAGTGCCTCCTGGAGAGTCAGGTCCCTGGGCCTGTCCTCCCCCTGGCGCACAGCAGTCCTCCCAGTGTCCCTGTTGGCCTATGTCCCCTGAATGGTGTGCCCACTGCTATTGACCCCAGGTCCCTGATTGTCTTGTGTGTGAGGTGCGCCCTGGGGTCACTGTACAGGTTTACACACTGCTGATTGACGTGTCCTGGGGACAGAGGTGTGGGTATGCTGGGTTGGTGCTCTGGTGGTGTTTCCTGATAGGGGAGGCTCTGTGATGGTGTATGACTGGGCCTGAATAACCGGCTGGCCAGTGGTCCCTCATGGGCCAGGTAGGTCATCCAGATCCTGAAGACCAGAGTTGCTGTCATCATTGTGGGCCTCTTCAGTTGGGGGACTGGATAGTGCTGGCACCTCCTCTCCGGTGACATTGGTTGAGGCACCTGTGGGGATGTAAATGATGTGTTATGGTTTCTGTGTCTAACATATTGTACATCTGTGGCTTCCCCTCTATGGTTGGATTTGCCCTGCCAGTTTTCACTTGTGTATGTTAGTATATGGTTGGATTGTTAGTTCTCTCTGCTATGTATGCTTTAGTGACGATTGTCCATGCAGGGCTGTGAGGGGTGTCCATTTTTTGGTACAGCATGCAGTGCTTGGCATTGGGATGAGTGAGATGTGATGGTGGGGTGTGTGGGATGTAGTGGAGTGATGGGAGTGAGGGTGAGGGTATGTGATGGCATGCAGGTAGGTGGGTGAAAATAGTACAGAGAGTTGACTTACCAGAGTCCAGTCCTCCTCTGACTCCGGCAAGGCCCTCAGGTTGCAGTATTGCCAAGACTTGCTCCTCCCATGCTGTGAGTTGTGCGGGAGGAGGTGGGGATCTACCGCCAGTCCTCTGTACAGCGAGCTGGTGTCTTGCTGCTATGGAACATACCTTCCCTGTAGGTTGTTCCACCTCTTCCTGATGTCATCCCTAGTTCTTGGGTGCTGTCCCATGGCATTGACCCAGTCCACGATTCTCCGCCATAGCTCCATCTTCCTAGCTATAGATATCTGCTGCACCTGTGCTCCAAATAGCTGTGACTCTACCCTGACAATTTCCTCCACCATGACCCTTAGCTCCTCCTCTGTAAAACAGGGGTGTCTTTGTGGTGCCATGTGTGTTCTATGAGGTGTGTTGGTGAGGGTGTGTTGGGTAATGTGTTGGGGTGTGTTATGTGGAGTGTGTGAGTGGTGCATAGGTGTGAGTAGTGTGTGGCGTTAGTTGTATCAGTGGTCTTGGTGTCTCTCTGTTGGCAATGGCTTGTACTCATAAAGGGTTGTGGGCACTGTTGGTGTGTGTTTTATAGTGGTGTGGGTGTGTGGGTGTGGTGTGTATATGGGTGTCAGGTGTGTGTTATTTGAATTGTCCAATGTGGTGTTGTTTTGTATGTGGGTGTCTACTGTGAGAGTGGCGTTATGTACCACCAATGGTTTACTGCTGTTGAATGTCTGTTGTGGTGATTTGTGGGTCATAATGTGGTGGGCGTTGTTCTGTTGGCGTAATGTTGTGGGTTTCATAATATGGTGAACGGATTTCCGCCACTGCAGCGGTAAGTTTGCGGTCGTCAGCGTGGCGGTAAGTGGGATTTACCACCAATGTCATAATGAGGGCCTATATGTCTCCCCTAGGGTAGGCCCTAAACAGCCCTTAGAGCAGGGTGCATTTTATTTTTAAAAATTGATATAATTTTTAAGTTTTACATGTCCCGGTAGTGAAAAGATCCTAAATGAATGTTCACTATTGCAAGGACTTCCTTTCCCAGAAGATTACATTGGACTACCTTGCTACGTTTAATAAGTGCTAAGATTTGATTGTGAGCAGGTAGGAAAGTCATGTTTGGTGTCTGAAGGATATTAATTATAAACCTTTAATGGTAAAGTTGGATTTTAAGTCACAATTCTGAAAATACCACTTTTAGAAAGTTGGCACTTTCTTGTCCTAACCATTTAATGCCTGCAGCCTGATTCCTGGGTCACATGACAAGGTGTGGTTGGCCTTTCTTTATTTCTCCCAAACAGTATCACAAAGAAGGGTCTGGATGTTGGCTGGATGGATCATCTCTAACTTGATAGGAGGTGGAGTTGTCACCTACCACACTTGCACTTCAAAGGCACTTGTTCAGCTCACACATTAAGGGCTTCACACTAGCCTATTGTGCCCCAGACAGACTGGGGACAGGGTTTACAGGCAGAAAATTCCAGACACCTCTATAGATGGAAACTCCAGAAGCTTCTCTTGCTTCAAAGTGGGCAACAGCTATAGATATTGTACCCTCCAATCCAACACATCATCACACTGCTGGACCTGTGGATACAACAGAAGAAGGACGCCATGCAGTTGAGGCCTGCCATTATTGCTAAGAAGTAAAACTGGACCCACATTATTCATCACAGGCTGAAGTGTCTCCAAGGGTCAGCTGACTGATATCCTGTTCCGAGCTACAGGAACATAACAAACTCCAGAGGCCATATTGCATCTGCCCAGGTGACCTGCTGCCTGAACCTGCAACTGGAACTCCCTGAGCCCTGCTGGCTGTTGCTGGAATGAGATCCTAATCTCCAAGAGGTGCATCTCAGGTCTTGGACCCTTGGTGTTGCATTGGATGTGCTCCTCATTGAATAAAAGAAGAAATCCTGAAGTTTTGGGCTTTTCATAACCATGAACAGGACCCTTTGTGCCAAGATCTTGTTGCCCTCGCTGACCACCAACGTAAAGAATAGGCGAATCTGACTCTTCGTGCTACAGTGATTTTCAGTGACAACCAGCAATGCGTAATCTGCACTTCACGCTACAGTATCGATAGCCTGCAATGACGGCCAATGTTAATCTGCAGTAATGACCATCTGCAACACTCAGCAGGGTCTTTGTGCTACAGCGATGACCACCCCCAACGCCCGGCATGCTGTTCAAGCTACAATGGTGATCATCCATGATGCACTCCCTGCACCTCTGGGCCTCCTTCACCACCAATGGAACTCTTCACGCAGGGCCTTAGAAGGTAACTTTTTCACCAGAACTAACAGGGTCCCTGTATCTGGCCTATAGTCCATCACAGCTGGTTTGAGCTTGCAACTTTCACCTAGTCTTACATGACCAGATAACCATGAATGGTGCTTTGTGCTTTTAGGCGCATACTTTTTTTAAGAGGTCTTACAGACAATTGCTACAGCTGCCTGTAGAGAGGACTAACTGTGAATCTTTGAAAGACATAAGTCACAATTTCAGGTAGACTGCTATGGAGTGCTTGCTGGCTACAGGGGCCCCATTAGGATCATTGAACAATGTACCTTAGGTTCTGGTTGCGGAGCACTGCATGAATTTGAGGCAAAGATGCATTGTGCAGCAGATGCAATGCTTTGATTCTGTGATGTGATGAGGCTGTGGTATAAGGTCCTGTAGAGTCGATGTCAAGGATCCCATTGACAGGGCTTGCGATGCAAAGGCCGATGTCAGGAATGTGTTGCACAGCTGAAGAAATGCATTGGTTCCGATGAGCAGCGAACCTGCAATGCAGAGCTTTAGCATTGTCTTAGAGGCTGCCTTTGATGAGGGATATGAGGACTTGCTCGGGGGAAGTACTGGTTTCAAAGGCGATGTGTCAAATCTAAGATGTGGGATGTGGCAGCAAAGTGAGTATAATGTACCAGATCCAATCCATGCAGCAGCAGTGATGCATTGGTTCTGTTCAATGATGTGCCACGCTTGCCAAGGAGATGCATTGGTTCTGCTCAGGGCTGAGCTTCTCAGCAGAAAAGATGCATTGGTTCTGCCATGAAGCACCTCAGGGCCAACTTCCAGGGGTCTAGGACTAGGGTGGCACCACTTGGCAGGGTAGACTCACAAATGGGAGTGTCCATGTGCAAAAGCAGGGTGCTTTGAAGTATTGTGTCCTAGAGACTTCAGATCAGGAGGCCATCCAACTAGCCCTTGGAGTCACTCTGGGTTCTGGGTTAGGGATATGCTGGTCCAGTCCTTCTCACGCCCCAGGCAGAAGGGCAGCAAGCAGCAGGTCAGCAAGAGCCTAGCAGAGTAGCAGTCCAGCAGAATGGCAGTCTTCAGTACCACATCAGTCTTTCTTCCTGGCAGAGTATCCACAGATCCAGAAGTGTACTGAAGTGGTGGGGTCTGGGGTCTGGTTCTTATACAGTATGCTGCCTTTGATGTGGGGGATACTACAAAGACATGCTTCTGAAGTGCACATATATCCTACCCTTCCTGTCCTGGCTCCAGACTAGCTACAAGGGGTAATGCAGCCCTTTGCTTGTTGACAGGAAGCACCTTTTCAGATATACGTGAGGCTGTGTCTAGCTTCTTTGGCTCTTCCAGCCCAGAATGGCCCATCAAGACACAGATGACCCTTCAAATCACATCTGAACTCCCTTTGCGTGTGGCAGTCTAGGGGGAATACACAAAGCCCAGCTGTACCCCACCCCAAATATGTGATCAGACAGCGGGCAACAAATAACAATAGTAAGAAAATGCCAACTTTCAAAAAGTGGCATTTTCAGAATTGCAATTTAAAATCCAACTTCATCATGTTAGGATTATAAATTGTGATTCTCGAGGCACCAAGCTAGGATGGGTTATCTCTCCCCAGTTGTGAATTATGCTTAAAAAGTGTAACAAGGGAACTCCAATGTTAACCAGCGGGAGAGACAGGCCTTGCAGTGGTGAAAAAAGAATTTAAGAGATTTTCACCACCAGGGCATGTAAAACTTAGAAGTACATGTCCAACTTTTTAAATATACTGTGCACTGCCCTAGGGGCTGCTTAGGGCCTACGTTAGTGGTGACATAAGAATTCAAAAAGAAGGTCTGGCCTGGCAAAGGGTTTGCTTTGCCAGGTCGAAATGGCAGTTCAACATTGCCCGCACAGGCTCTGCAATGGCAGGCCTGAGACATGTTTAACGGGTCACATAAGTGAGTGGCACAATCAGTCCTGCAGGCCTACTTGTAGTTTTTAATTTACAGGCTCAGGGCACATGTAGTGCACTTTACTAGGGACTTATAAGTAAAATAAGTATTCCAATTGAGTATATGCCCACCTAACCATTTTTTAAGGAGAGAGCACAAGCACTTTTTGACTGATTAACAGTGGTAATGTGCACAGAATCCCGAAGCCAAAAAAAACAGATTCAGTAGGAATATGGGAGGAAGAAGGCAAACGTCAGACACTGCAGAAAGGGCCATTTCCAACAATGATGTTCTAATGATATATTACTCTAGTGTACTCTGTACTAAGTCCAAAATGCAAAGACAAACGGGTAAGCAACACTTACCACTCAAGTATTAACATTTGAACCCCTCTGGATTGTTACTGTTAATATAGCCGTCATGTAAGAAGTCATGAAATGAGTGAGTAACTTGTGAAAGATACTGTCACCATGATCAGAATGTGAAACATTATTTTACTTTATACAAAGGTGTATAAGTATGGGAACAGGTAAACCCATCCCATGCTCAATGGCATGTATTCATGCAATTACAGTTAGTGTAGGTAATTTCCTTGGCAAGTCGCTGTTATTTGGTGTCACTGATTGGGTTATGAACCAGTAAGGGCTAGGGATATTTTTTGAATGGGTTTCAAAATGTTGTTTAGTGGTAATGGTTTTCTTTTACATATTTTGAGTGTGTAAGCTACTACCAGCACTGCAATGCTAGGTATTTATCAATTTCTCATTACCGATAATTATTATGCAAAGTAAGTCCAAAGTCACATTTTAAAAACCTAGGGCATCATTTACAATAATTTGACTCATCAGCCCGATGCGTCAGATCTCTTGAGCTGCCGTAAGATCTCCTAACAACGCCATGGGTGCACTGTATTTATAAGACAGAGCTCCATGGCACATGTTTTCTCAGATGCATCAGAAATTCTGATACATCTGTTGGTGCTAAACTCACGCATTGCTGGTCTAGCATAAAAAAATGACACTACTCCAGCAATGCGAGGATGTCTCCATAGAGAAAAGCCCTGCATAAATTTTACGCCTGCTTTAAGCAGGCAGTAAATTCTGACGCAGCGAAGTCAAAGAATGACGAAGTGAAATGTTACAAATTTTACTGTGTCAGTTCTGCGTGGCTTTTCCCGTGGGAACGCGTACCCTGCATACATTATACCTGCTGCAGGTATAATGTGATGCAAGGATTTACAAACAGAGGCATTTGGCCCAATACATCAGTATGTAAATCTGGAGCAGTGTAAAGCACTGCTAACGCCACTGCTGTGTCAAACAAAAAATGACGCAGTGGTGGCTCAAAGGCCTTGTAAATTAGGCCTCTAGACTGTAAGAAGCCTAAATAAGCTCCAAAAAAGATAACTATTGACCTATCTAGATAGACATATGGTAGACGTGGCTATGCTGCTTCAAATACACTTGCTGCTTGATACACTCGCCCATTTTACCATTAGAAGGGGTAATAGCTGTTTTTATATCCTATAGCTTACATTCACAGGGGATGACTATAATTATGTATAAAACACTCAATTTAAAATGCAATAAAGTAACCTAAGGGCCGATATATATTATTGTTCAGGGAAAAAAGTATGTAACTACCCATAACAATTAGAAACAGAAAATACAATATGGGTGAGGGCTTAAGATTAGTGCTAGAACCAGAGTTGGATAAAAATCCAGAGTCAACCAAAGCCAGTGCATCGGTAGAGACATTGAACATTTTACATGGAATTGTTAGACTTGACAGACATTTGGATAACTAAATACCCAAACAACTACACTTACACATACTACATTGCCCACATAAATCTATTAAGAATAGATTTTTAGTTCTGTTCTAACCATATAGTGATTTGGAAAGTAGAGATAACCCATCCTCCTTGGACAATGCTGAATCGCTCCCCCATATTGGTGCATATAAAAATTTCAAGAAAGACTAAAATGGCAAAATAACGGAGATTTCCAACAGAGGTTCCTAAGGACACAGTATTCAGAGAGAAAATAGCTTCACCCATTCCTGAGTACTTTGACATTAACGTAGGTCTCTGTCTAGGTGTGCACCCTAAATATTGACCCCAGCATATTGATGGAACACAATATTGAGGACAAAATATTAAAGAAAAGTAGTACAGTCCTGCGTCTACATATTCAACTCTCTAGGAAAACCTTTAATGCTATCATAACAGGTATGGCTATCTCTTTAAACAACAATTGAGGACAAAGTAGAGAAGCAGGAGGAAAATATAGCCAAAACAGAGTGAAACATAGAAGAGAAAGGTGAAACTGGTCCAATTATGGCACCACCGAGGAAGACAATAGAAGAAATTCAAAACTACAAACAGAAAGGTGGCTTTGCTGGGCAAAAACACACAAACCAGAAGCTCAGGTGAAGGGGGAGCTCAGGCCAGACACTACCTTGAATGCTTAGAGAAACAGACAGGCAAACTATAGTGACAACACTTTAAAATAATCAAGGATCCATCATGCCAAACATGAAAGTATTTGGAAAATCTCACTATGGTGTGGATGGAAAAAGAAGACAGTGACGCCTCAATTTCCCTTATAAATCTGAAGGAAATTATAGCAGTGATAGATGGACTTGCCACCCGTAAGACCCCTTAGTCAGAGGTCAGACTAAAGCGTTCTATAAAGCCTGTAAAGAATTGTTAGTTACGCATCAACTGGAGGGGGAACATGGTTCGCTCAAACACTCTTGCAGAGAGGCAGTGAAAATGACGCTGTTAGTTCCAGACCATCCAGGCTTCATTCCTTGCATGATAGCTTCACACATCATTCACACTGCATTTGCTTTACTAGGTCAAGACATCCCAGACATAACTACAATAGCATTTTTTAGACGCTGAAAAAGTGTTTGATTCACAGGAATGGATATTATGACAACAATCCTTGGTAGAATGGAGGCAGGTACTTTTATACTAAACATGATTAAACTACTGCACACTGGTCCAGTAGCAAAAGTGAAAGCTATCCCCTGTCGCCATCACTCTTTGAGATTGCATGTAACCATGGGCTATCTTTCAAACAGGTGTGCACAAAACGGGACATAATTACCTTATGATAAAGGTGGACTTGCTGTCCCCGACTTTGAGCAATATTATATAATTGCTCAAGCACACATTGCCCTCTGTTGCTATTACCTCTCGCCTCTAAGGCCATATATATATATATATATATATTAGCCGCGTGTAATACATAACCCTAGCCAAGGTAGGGTTTCAACCCAGCTGCATCAGCAAAGAGAGAATGGTAGACACTAAACAAAAGGCCAGGTTGACTTGAACTGTACTCGCATTAAATTCGGCTTCTCGGAAATCCGACAGTATCTTTTTAAAAGAGCAGGCAGTTATAAAGATTGCAGCAGAACATAAACGGGCACGAGTAGCTCAGATGTAACAAGACCACGAATTCACATCTTTGGAAAAGTTTGAGGATTTGCGAAACGATAATCCAATTTACATATTTTAGCTTGTGGCGTGCTGTCAGAACTGTACAGCCCTATTCTCTAACCTACAAAGTTAATAACCTTGACTACAATTATTATGTTGGTCAGATCTAGAGGTTGGACAACTACATTTTACTACTGATTTAACGATACCAGAAACAACACTACTATACAGGCTGTGATCCATTGGGAAAGGGGCACTGGAGATCAATTGTCAGATGATAAACGGCACATTACTGTACACACGCAGCAAACATTTCGACACTGTTGAAAATATATTCACAGGTTATGGAAACCCCCAAGCCAGCTGCATAAAATAGACTCGTAATTTGGAACACAAATGTAACAGATATAGAACCCCACAGGCAGAGTTTATGTAAGTTGCATGATTCTGTCCTAAGATGCAACCATTCTGGAAAAGAACAACCTATAATATAATTCAAATAGCTGAGCATGAAGTCCAGAGTACTCACTCCGTAATGCTACTGGGATACATTGGCAGACATTCTTAAACCTATGAGGGAGTTCACAGGAATACTGCGGAGGACTAAGTATGGCAAACCTGTGAGCAGAGTTTACTTTTATTTTTATGTATGAAACAAACTGATTCTGAAATGGACTGGATGACTTTGTAGCATTTCAAAACATACCTTTCAAGTGGCTCAATGAGGTGTATAACAACTTCAATCAGTTCTAGCTTTTAGATAACGACACTTTACATGCTGGGCTTTGGAACCATAAAGGCCCACAATGTAACATGCTACTGTCTTAAACGAGAGAAATGGATAAAGTGTTTTAGTGCCTGTGACAGGCTAGTGAAATGCAAAATTACATTTTCTTCCTGGCTTTCTGCCTTATCTGTTGAGGGTTAAACAGCACAGTGGTTGAGAGGAAAGAGATGGCCACTCATTTGCAAATAGGAACATCGCACTGCTAATGGGATAACATTAACACTGCTTGTGGTAAAAAAAGGCATGTTAAAAAGACAACAAAGCGCATGGCAGATACACTATGAAAGGAAAAACAATGTGCTGACATCCTCTTCCTGATTGCCTGTCTCTGAAATTACCTTGAAATTGTGCTACACTTGCAATAGATGCGGCCCACAGGGACACTCCCTGCGGTCAACCTGGAAGTAAGAGAGCCACATGCAGGCCTGGACTTGTGTGAGCCCAGTAATGTGACAGGCATCTCACTAGACCAGGAATTTGTTTTTAATAGTTTTATGGACTTCTTTCTACAGAGAAGTGACTGAAAGTGTCCTGGTCCCCTGCAGTAAGTAGTAAGAGGACTGTGGCTAAACCTATCCTACACCACTAGTGTCATTGTAAAGGTGGCATGGACTCTAAAGCAAGGAGTTAAAATTAGACTCTGGACCCTTTTTGATTGTTAAAATAATTATATTTCAGTGCTCAGCCCCAGTACAACTGCATCTGTTGCCCCAGCGATACCTATGCACGTGCACACAACCTCTTGTGACCTAGGCTCATCTACATCTACTCACAGATTCAAGAAGGATTAGTGAGGGCAACGATCCACTACAGTACACGTTTCTGTAGCATTATTTGCAAGGTATCCCCAGCATTCTCACATTAGGAACACTTGTGGTGCTTCAACAGCTGCATGTCCCCAAGACTGATCTTGACAGTCACTAAAGAACTGCAAGCCAATCAATACCTGGGCTCAAATGACAAAACAATTTGCTAACTAGCTCCTCCCTAATTTTACTTTCAAGGGGCAAATCACTAAATGTTTTTTGGTTGTCAGTAACTGGTGTAACATTAGTAATTGGTGATAAACTGTACAGAGCTTGGTGCAAATTGCTTTTAACAGTGTATTATTAAAACAGAGTCGCAGAGTTGGAAATTTGTAACAAGAATGTTTGTGCAAACTTTTCAGACAGAGTGCAGATAAGCTACAACACAATACAGCAACGGTATCACAGCAACACACCACTAAAGTGCAATAAAACAAACCACACTAATGCAGCAGTAATACCATATAACAACACAATTACATACAGCAGTACAACAGTAAAACAAAGTGCAGCCCAGTACAAAACAGGAGTAGAAATATATATATATATATAAATATATATATATATATATATATATATATATACCCAGTTAGGTCAGCATTTCCACAGGAAATGCCTTTTTTTTTGCTAATACGTTTAGCACAATTTGATGAAAAGTTCACGAAAATTTCAAAAAGTGCTCCCTTTTGTTTAGCCTGTGCATGCAAATGTTTTGGGGTGATTCATCAAGCAAGTGTCCAGGAAAAAAGGGTGGCCCCAAAATGGAAATTTCACATGCATTTTTCATAGATGTTTTTGAACAGCACCACCGCAAACACTGCTTAACTGAATTATGCTAAATTTGGCAGGATAGATCTTTGTCTAGAAAGTGTGCTTTTGGCAATTTGGTGACTATCTGTTCCGTAGTTTTTGTGAAATATTTGTATATCTAGACAGTTGGGTTCAAAGGACTCTTGTGAGAGTCTCTCAAGACAGAGTTCTAATTGGCCCAGGGAGCTTTTTTCCCCTTGGGACAATTTTCTCCCTCGGGAGACAAGCTCCCTCGGTAGTGAGCACTCTGATTCGCTGCCAGCAACATGAAGAAAAATATTGCTAGCAAAGATAACAGGGATCAGGGACTTAGTCCCCTGCCCTGAAGTTCATAAGAAAAAGTAATATATGGGAGCATGGTAGGGATACCCTGCACCATGGACCCTGTGGGAGAGACCAAGAGGAACTCCCCATGGGAGCAACATTTTTAAAAAATTGCCATTTTTGCTGCAACTGTGCTGAACTTCTGCAGGATCATGACAAAAAAAAGAAAGAAAATGGAGCCTGCCATTTAAAAAAAAAATATTTGGGGTGGGGAGAGTAAGTAGGGCCCCATTGCTGAGCCCATTTTGGGCCCGAGGGCCCCATCCTCTGGGCCAGATATTTTAGGTATGTGGCGAGGATGTGCAACCCCCATACATGGCCCTATTTTGGGTCCCCAGTAGCTTAAGTAATGGGTACACCATCCCATGGGGTGCAATACATTAATTAACAGAGGGTGCCTGAGTCTTGCTAGGTCCTGCAGACCCCATCTCATTGGGCTGAAATCATAAAAAGGAGGAGAGGGGCAAGCAGCCCCCCTCCCTGATCCTTAAAAGGTCCTGGAGACCCCATCCACCAGGGCCAAGCTCAACTTTAAATGTACGGGGCCCCATAACCCCCCCCCCCCTCCCTGAGCCTCTAAAGGCACTGTGGACCCCATCCCACACTGCAGGCTCAATTACTTTGTCCCAGGGAGCCCACCCCCCGGACACACTATTTTCACTGTCCACAAATGTTTGCTCCTACTTGACCGGATCTTTTTTAAATCTCCTGCCAAGTGGGAGTAAACATGCCTTCCCTGTCTGGAACACCATGGGTAGGGAAAACATGTCTGCTCCCAGCTGACAGATGATGTAAACATGTTCCCACTGGGTGACAGCAGCCTTCTGTCTTCCTGCCCACAGTCCGACAGGCAGGGAAGCAGATATTGCTCCCACCCAGAAGGAGCAAGCATAAATAGCTGCTCCCTCTGGGCAGGAGTAATGCTGACTCCTGCACCATGCGGGGAGACAGTTGGGGCTGTGGGGGGCCCTAGGGCTCCCCACATGGCCCCCAGCTTGTAGTTTGTGGCTACCCTGGGGGGACATTGAGACAACCAACTGTGACCTTAGTTAATGGGGATCGTGGGGCTCAAGACGGCCCAGGAAGATGGACCACATGTCCCTTCCCCTTAATTATGCAATTAATTCCCAGGATATGTGGTCCTGTGGGGTGATAAGACTTGAGGAGGTGGTCCTCACTGCCCCACCCTTTTTTTTACTGTGTTTGGTCCCTCAGGATGGGTCTCCAGAGCCTATTAGGGCTCAAGGAAGGGCCACAACTCCTCCTCTGCAAAAATATCTTTTTTAGGCCCCAGGGAATGGGATCCATGAGCCTCTTAAGGGTTGGGAGTAGGGAGACATACCTCTCTCCCCTATTATTATTCTTTGGCCTTGGGGAGTGGGGTTCCAGGGTCCAATTGGGCTCAAAGAGAGGGGCTGTTCCCCTAAAATAATTGTTTTCAACCCTGGGGATCCCCAGGGCCTCCTAAGACTTGGATAGGGGGCACAGCACCTTTCTTCTCTCATGCTAATGTATGGCCCCAAGTGACAGGGTACGCGGGACCCATTTGAGCTTGTAAGAGGGTAACATGTGCCTCCTCCACTTAAAAAAATATGTTTGGCCCTGGGGCATGGGGTCCCAGGGACCACTTTGGGAGGAGGGCCATGTGCCCCCTTTCCCTATAATTAGTGTATGGCCTGAGAAGATAAGGTCCTGGGGACAATTGCTGCTTTGGAATGGGGGTCTATGCAATTCCCTCCCCCAGCATGAAGCTTGCTGCCTACAGTCAACACCACACCAAACTGCTGAAGGTTGTGCACGGCTGGAGCTGGCTGTCTGTGGAGCATCATTTGCAGGGCCTGACCATGGCCAGTCACACACAGTGAACGTCCAAAGGATGTGTGCGGCTTAGGCTTGCTGTCAGGTGAGACGTTGGCTTTACAGATGGTAATATAACATTACTTTGGATTAAAAGAAACCTAGAAATTCACGGAAAAAAAAACAATGGTGAAAGTGACATCATTGTTAGGAATTTTAATTATAGCTTAATATATATTAAAACAGCCTAGAAATTCACTGAATAATCCAAAGGTTAAAGTGATGTCACAGTTAGGTGAATATTTCAGTGCAAACGCAACATTTTGAACAAAAAAAACACAAACATTCAACAGTTATTCTTAGCAGAGCTAACTCTAATTTGCGCCCTCACCATGCACTGCTTATGAACTCACATATTACATCACTAATGATATGTTGTATGACATAATTTATGACACTTTACCCTTTGTTTTTTCAGTGAAAAAAAAATCGATAAAAACACACACATATCTGTATGTACACCTAAAGATATGTAAAAAAATATAGTTATTGAAAAGTACGTCAGTGATAAAAACCCAAACATAACAGATAATTGTCTGTTGAGTAAATAATATATACTTTGAACAGCAGATGTGTGGAGAGACGCAGCCCAGCTGCCAAGCAGTTTTGGCTCCAATTGTTTTCTTGTAAAGAAGTCTGCAGAGCACTGGTATCTCATGGCGCTGTTGATTCGGGTTTAGTATTCAGTGCACACACAATATTGATTGTTCTGCTTCTCATTGTATTCCAAGGCATAGGTTAAATAAGCTTCAGATGCAGCAACATCAGCAGGGTAGGGACTCCCTACTGGCACAACTGAAATATTTTTGGCTACATTTATGTCACAAAATAAGGTGAACTGCAGGCTTCTTGGGCACAGAGTTATTTGGTCAGTATGTCATCAAAGCCAATGGGTAGTGAATCAAACTTGCAGGACATTAGAATCCCTCCATAGGTTAGCTGTTATAACCTCCTGCTGGGGTGCAGGAGTAATCGCCGTACTAACACTGGAAGCAGTGTTGTGATAAGCTTCAAACACCTTTACAAGTATTTATGTGTTTACGTTTATTTGCTTGCACAACACCACAACACAGACGCAGTTGTTCCCTGGCACTTGCAAACAGATGTTACTGTTACATAAATAGTTTGTTCCCAAAAAATATTTACCTAATAGTATGAATTGAATAAAAATCATTGACAAAGCCAATAGGTCCTACCCCTGAGGCTTATTGGTTTTGTCAATACCTTTTAGCCATGCATCCCTGATGCTTTTCCACATAGCTAAATAAGAAAAAACAAGCGTTTGCATTGCAATAGGTCTTGCATTTGTTTGAGTTAGAGCCATTGGCGTTGTAAATGCAGAAGTGGACTTTTTTTGCCACACAAATTGGTCAACCCTGCCGTATCATTTGGTCCTGTCTGCCACTTAATTCCAATTGCCCTGCATATAAGTAAGGCACTGCCATTAATGTTCTTCCTCTATCTGCTGCAAAAATATATAAATATTGCCTTTTTTTTTTAAATATTATCTCGTACGAGTGCCAATACATTACAGAGAATTAAGCATGGCTATGAATTACTGATGTAAAGCACAGGAGAGAGGATGGTGTTTGTGGGTCAGTGTTGGTTTTTACTCCCCTTTCTTTCCCCCTTTGTTTTAAGCAAAACATGCATATGGTGGCTGTGTTTGAGCTAATTGCCCACGACTCAAATACTGAAAGGTACAGTTTCGTAATACCGGGTACAGTTACGCTCAACACAAAAACAGCACCGTCATGCCCTGCCAAGAGACACTGTTAAAGAGAAATGTTCATGGAAGCGCCAGAGTATTGAAAGAAGGCTTGGAGATTGATAAATGTAAATACAACTAGACTTGATTTGCAATGAGCATTGATTCCTTCCAGTTTCCCCTGCACAGGAAGTTTTTCTGCCGTGAAAATGGGCACATGTGCCTGTAAATTAAACGTGTTTCCTTTACGGCCGCACTAACAAACTTGGGCAGCGTCTGATACGAAAATGAAATGTATTACCTAGGGACGTGTGTTTATTCAGCACGCCTGCCTCCTCAGTGCAGAGCTTGCCAGTCCTCGAGCCACCTAGTACACATTGCAGTTTTCCAAAGGCCAGCCTGGACTGTTTGGTGGGGGGAGGACACACACAAGGGCAATGGGGGTTAAATGAAGCAGGGAAGGGGGGGTTGGGGGAACAAGGTTAAGCCGGGTTTTTTTAAAACGGGCGTACGGAATGGTGCCAAAGAGTTAGATTGAGCAGAACGTGTTGGGGGAGCATGCAACATGCATACACAGAAAAAGAAGTAGGCACCGCATGCAGAAATTTACAAAATGAAACTTGGGTAACCTCTCTTAAAGCAATAATGCAACTCATGCAGCACTCTATGTGCAGGTTCCGGGGCATCTAGACAGAGCCATAGGTTAACCAAGCACGAGGGCGTCACAGTATGCAGTTCCCAAGCCTCATTTGAAACACCGCCAATGGGGGGGCCCGTGGAGAGAGAGACTCGCTCTAGTCTCTCAGCGGGTCTTTTCGGGACGACAGGAAGTGGCGCAGGTGCGCCAGGATTGGCGGACAGGTAAGTGGGGGTGGGCGTTAGGGATGGGTTAAAAGGGGGTAGAGGGGTGGGGTCGGCCTCTTTCCAGGCCGACCATTACAGGGAGGAAGATTTGGAAGGGAGGATCTCACGGCGGGGCCTAGGCCAGGTTAGTTAGGTGTGTCGGGGGGAATCGGGGAGGGCTCTTGGGCTCCTTCACCTTCCCCTTGGGGGCCTCCGTGAGACGGGAGTGTGCGCGCGCCAGGGGCTCCCCCGGCAGTGCAAGTAACGGCACGAAGGCGGCGGGCACAGGATTTTGCTGTCGGCGCGGGCCGCAGCCGCGCCCCGGGGTGCGCCCTTCGCGGACGCGGGGGCGTTCCCTGCCCGGGCAGGAAGAAAAATAATTTTATAGATACAGGCGCGAAGGCCTGTTTTCAAGCGGACCGCGGACGGCAACGCGGTGCTCGAGCGGTACCGCACGAGGCCTCGAGTCGGCCTCGGGCAGGGCTGGGGGTTTGAAGGCACCCCCTCCCCCCCCCACCAGATTAGGTAAAAATTACCGGCTTTTAGACGCCGGGGGCACACGCGTGCTTCAGAAACGCGGCGCAATTTCCCTCAATAGGGCCAGGCCACTGGGGCCCCCATAGAATACAGCGCCTGGGCGGGCCCCTATTAAAAAAAAAAAAAAAAAACTTTTCGGGGAGACTTTCTTAAATAGGGCAGGGTAGGGGACAGTGCAGTTGGGGACATGGCCAACTTGCATGATGCAGAGGCTGTCAGGGCCGCACTGCGGGTGCTGGGTGAGGCTGGACGGGCGGACCTGCTTAGGCCAGGGGTATTAGATCAGGCCTGGGTAGGCATGACACGTCCTACGCGGGCTGCATCAAGCGGCGTAGCGGCGGCAATCGCAGCATGCGACTCACAGGATTCGGAGGGGGACAAAGATGAAGTCCCAGTGAGGCAAGAACAGGCCACAGAGGTACGACCAGAGACCCCTAACACATTTAGCCCACTAATGTTTGGAGGGGAGTCACAGGGCACACAGGATCCGGGCACAGGTGACACAGAAACGGGCTGCGCAGGCCCGTCAAGTGGGGGGCTCGCAGGCAGAGTGGGGGATGGCATGACGGGGCCAGCCCTTGGGCAGGAAGGGGACGGGACTGAGCAGCCAGTGCCGGGACCCAGTGGGATACAGACACCATTGGATTTGTCATGTCCCAGGAACGGGAATACCTTACTCATGGGTCACGGGCCACCAGCCAAAAAAAGAG
Organism: Pleurodeles waltl; assembly: GCF_031143425.1. Taxonomy (NCBI): domain Eukaryota; kingdom Metazoa; phylum Chordata; class Amphibia; order Caudata; family Salamandridae; genus Pleurodeles; species Pleurodeles waltl. The sequence continues at coordinate 711,940,650 of NC_090437.1, read as the reverse complement.
GAAAATACATGGGGAGATCCAGAGGAGGGGCGAGCCGGGCCAAACCGGCTCCACGCCAGGCGAAGTTACCTAAACATCAAGCCAGGGACGAGGCTTTAGCGGAGGGTTTGCCCGGACCCGTCACTCAGGCAACATGGGGCCAGACAGATTCATGGGACCTAGAAGCCAGAATCCGCGAGCAGCGCAGGGCCGTGGCGGAAACGGAGGCCAGGTGGGCACAAATATACAGGGAGGAGATGGGGAGGCGGCACGAGGATAACAAAAAGGTCAGAGAAGTCACAGACATGAAGGGGGTACCGGCAGCAGGGGCCAGAGCAGGAAACTGGGTCTGGATACCGCAGGCAGGAGAAGGTAGGGTCCAGGAGGCTGGTGCGGCCGAAGGGCAGGTAGGCTTGGGAAGCCCCATTGGTTCAGGCGGCCATGTGGGGAAAGGCAACACAATGTCAACGTCAGAGGTTGGCACGAAAAAAGGGGCACCAACTAGGCGCAACACGGCCCAAGCGCGTTGGAACGAAGCAATAGAGGGGTCTACGGTGGCCTTCTCTACACCGTGGGAACGGGGACAGCAGCAGGTTGGCGGACGCCATGTGGGGCAAAGTACAACAGAACCAGCGGCAACCAAATCTCAAGGGTATAGGGAAAACAAAGGAGGTGGGGAAGAGGAAGATGATTTGGAATTGGATTATGACGAAGAGGAAGGAGAATGGGAAGATGGAGAATGGCGTGATGAGGTAGTGAGCGGGGTTAAGAGAGATGGGGGGCGGGGGCGCAAGAGCGGCGCAACCCCTGCCTCTGCTTTTCTTTTTCAGGACGACGCCATGGCCGAAGGGCCGTCAAGTGGGAGGCCAACAAGGCCACGGGGCGGAATGACAAGACGAACACCGCGTTATGTGGAGGAACCAATTGGAGGTAAGGGGAGATGGTGGTCAGTCTGGGGTGACGGGGGTGTAGCTAACAAGGTGACGTGCACGAGCAAATCAATAGGTGTGGGAGATGGGTCAGTATTAGATAACCCGGGGGAGGTCGTAGCACAGAAGGGCGACCTGAACAAGGACAAAGAGACGGCATCCACCAGTACCACAGCGGCGGGTAGCCCGCCCACAGGGGAGAGCAAGAACACAGAGGATAAAGAAGGGGGAGCTCACAAGAAGCGCCTGCCGTACATGGGGTTGGCCATGCCTTTAGGGTCCCACGTTGCGGAGAAAACCAAGACAAGAATATGGAAACACGAATATGTGGATGTTTTCAAACTATTGCATAGGGACATACAGGCTAAGGAAGGCTCCAAGGAAGAGGAGTGGGAGTTAGCACGCAGGCCTAGTGTTCCCATTACCATGGACAACTGGACGTCCGCATTTTTGATTTTCGCCAGTATATACTGCGAAAAATACCCAGACCGGGCCATTGCGCTATTCAATTACATGGATATCATTAGAAAGGCTCAGATGCATTTTGGGGGTTTTGCATGGCTAAGTTACGACGAGGAGTTTAGGGCCTGGGTGAGCATCAACCCTGAGAAACCATGGGGGGACGTAGATCCAGAATTATGGATTCAATGGATGGCATCAGCACAGGCAGCGGCATCCACTCATACGGCGAGCGGATTGCCGGTAACATATAAGCCCTTTCAGGCGCGCCCCGCCTTGGGAGGGGCGGGAAATACTACAAAAACGCAGGCGGGTAACACGGGGGCTTGTTGGAATTTCAACAAGGGTTTCTGTTCAAGGGCTCAGTGTTTGTTCAAACATGACTGCTCCAAGTGCGGGGGTCGTCATCCAGTCATACAATGTTTTTCCCGCAACAGCCCGGCAGAGCAATGGAGGGCGTCAAGAGGAAGAGGCTCACAAGGTGCTCCTGCGCCTAAAGGGGCCTACACCAGTTAGATTAGAAGTTTTATTGCCATGGCTGCACAGGTACCCGGACAAGAATAAGGCCAGACAATTGGAATGGGGTTTTAGAGAGGGTTTTAGGGTAGGTTATCAAGGTCCTCGGCAGAGGCGATGGGCAGACAATTTATGGTCTGCAAAGGAACAGCCGCAAGTAATACGCGACAAAATAGACAAGGAGGTAGCACTTGGGAGAATCGCAGGTCCATTCTTCGACTGGCCAACGGATCAGTTGATGATATCCCCATTAGGGGTAGTACCCAAAAAAGCGCCAGGCGAATTCCGGCTCATACATCACCTGTCATGGCCAGAGGGGGCGTCGGTAAATGATTTTATCACGCAAGAAGATACCAAGGTGATTTACGCGTCAGTCGATGATGCGGTGAAATTGGTATTGAAGTGCGGGTTAAAAGCGGAGATGGCGAAATGTGATATACAGTCAGCCTTCCGTCTGCTACCAATTCACCCAGCAGATTTTGACCTTCTAGGCATGCAGCTAGATGGAGCCATTTATGTGGACCGGGTTCTACCTATGGGTTGCGCGATATCATGCGCACTATTTGAAACTTTCAGTACCTTTTTGCAGTGGGTTTTTGTGAAAACAAGCGCCCACAAAGCAGTGACACACTATCTGGATGATTTTCTGTTCGTAGGGGAAGCGGCATCTGGGGCATGTGGACGGGCTTTGGCAGCCTTCCAGAGTCTAATGCAGCAGACAGGAGTGCCATTGGCACCGGAAAAGACAGAGGGCCCGCTGTCAATCATGACCTTTTTGGGCATAGAGCTAGATGCGGAGCTAATGGTGGCAAGACTGCCAGCATCAAAAGTGAAGGAAATCCTAGAATGCCTAGCAGCTGTGCGAACTTTGCACAAAATGGAGTTACGGACTGCACAAAAACTACTACGCTATCTCAATTTTGCTTGTAGAGTAGTGAGGGGAGGACGTACTTTTTGTAGAAGACTCGGACTGTCCATGTCAGGGGCGGTGTTACCTCACCATAGGATAAGAGTTTCCTTGGGCCTGAGGGAGGACATAAAGGCATGGGAGATGTTCCTGAGAAAATGTAATGGGGTACCAATGTCTTTTGGAGATGCGGACACAGTATGGCAAGTTCAAATATTTTCAGACGCAGCAGGCGCGTCGGGTTTTGGCATTTACTGGGACGGGAGGTGGTGCGCGGAGACATGGCCACGGCAGTGGTTACAACAAGGGAGGAGTATTGCGTTCCTGGAGTTTTTTCCTTTGTTGGTGGCACTGGCAGTCTGGGGACGGGAACTGGCCAACAGGACGGTAGTTTTCCAGGTGGACAACATGACAGTAGTGGAATTGGTAAACAGACAGAGAGCCAGAGATTTAAGAGTTTTCCGTTTGTTGCGTCAATTTATGTTGCAATGTTTATCTCTCAATGTTATCTTTAAAGCTGCACACATACCAGGGGTATACAACGAGATTGCAGACTCCCTATCTCGTTCACAGTGGCGGCGTTTTCGCGACCTGGCGCCAGGAGCGGAGCAGTCCAAGACTACGGTCCCGGCAGACATTTGGGAGTGGGGGGCATGATGATCTCGGGGCTGGTGGAGATGTCTTTGGCAGTCTCTACTCGGCGAAGTTACAGGCTGGCATGGTTGGACTTTCAATCTTTTGAAGAGTTTGAGGGCAATTTCTGGGCTCAGGGGTCTGAGCGTTTGGAAGCACGGGCCTTACGCTTTGTGCTGTATTTGATCAATGAGGGGCTATCCCCGGCCACGATAGGCGGGAAATTAGCCGGTGTCTCATTTTATGGGAAGCTTTTCTTCGGTACAGATCCAGCACGGAATGATTTACTGGGAAAAATGTTGAAAGGATGGGGCAGGGTTAGGGCCGGGGAGGGAAGTAAGGCAAGAGAGCCCATTACATTTGGGATACTGAAAGAACTTTTGCATGTCTTGCCAGTATGTTGCACGGATGAACACGAAGTAGGACTCTTCAGGTTGTGTATGGTCTGGATGTTTTTCGGGGCTTTTAGGGTATCTGAATTGTTGGGGATAGGCAAGGAATGCGGTGTGAAGGAGAGGGAGATCTGCATGCATCAAGGGAGATTGGGCATATGGCTCAGGAAATCCAAGACGGACCAGTTAAGGAAAGGGAAGTGGGTATGGTTGGAGAAAGGAGGTGATGATCTAGCATGCCCAGTGAAAGAGTGGATGGTTTTTAAACAAAAGTGGGGACAGGCGGGGGAAGCAGGGGTGTTTGTGCATGCTTCAGGAAAGAAAATCACTAGCTATCAGTTGCTACAGGTTTTGAGGATGGCTTTGGGTAGGACTGGTCGGCAAGCAGGGGATTTTGGAACGCACTCCTTTAGGATCGGGGCAGCAACAGCAGCAGCTCATTTAGGATGGGATTGGGCTAAGATTAAAGCAATAGGTAGATGGAAATCCAGATGCTGCGAGCGCTACGTTAGGCCATGATGAAACCCAGTTTGGGGGGGGGGGTTTAAAAGTACATCACAGTTGTTATAGTGTTTTTTCTTTACAGGGTGTGTGGCCGGACCGATGAACGATAAGACAGTGACTTGGCTGGTCGTCCATTCATTCGTACATTGGGCGGCAAAATTCGCGGAGAAACAGATCTACGGCAGATCAATGGGACTGCCCAGCAGACACCACGAAGTGCGTTGGTGGGGAAAGAGCGGAATGAGGTGGGGGAGTTTACTCCCATTTATCACAGGGAATTTGCCGCAGTGGGGATGCCCGGATTTGTTGCTGATACACTTGGGAGAAAATGATTTGGTGAGGCAATCAGGGCTCACATTGATACAATTTATGCAAAAAGATTTGGAGCTATTGAAGCAGAACCTGTGCGGGACATGTCTGGTATGGACGGAGTTTATACCCAGGCGGGTATGGAGAGGGGCAATCAATCATGGAGCCATTGAGCGGGCTCGGAAAAAGTTGAATAGGGCAATGAGGGTATTTTGCTGGGGCCAAGGGATTAAGGTGCTGAGGCACGAGGATATTACGGAACATGAAGGGACATTGTTCAGAGATGATGGAGTACATTTATCGCAATTGGGAAATGCTTATTATTTGATGGGTTTGAGGCTGATGCTAGAGAAGTTATGGGGGGAGAACCTGTGGATTAAGAAATAAATAGGAATCAGGGGGCAAATGAAGATTTGCCGGGTGGGGCAGAAAAACGCCACATGGGTTTTCCTGGGTGGCAGGAAATGGGGGAGGGGGGAGAGCCAGATGCGGGCTTGTTCCCCCCTTCCAAGGGGAAAAATTAGGTGAAGGATCAGAATGGGGGGGAGGATTGTTTACAAACAAGGAGGGCATGGAAGGAAGAGGGGAGTGTCTAGGGGAGGGGATTGGAAGAAAGCTATTAGAAGAGAAGGAAGGGCATGAGGAAGCTTTTAAGTTGGAAGTTGGGCGAGAGGGATTTCATACAGTTCAAAGTTGTTGTTGTTTATGTTAAATCCTGTCCTAAATAAATGACCTTTTGCACTAGAAATGAGTGTCAATGTATGTTTGTCCCGATGGGGGGGCCCGCGGAGAGAGAGACTCGCTCTAGTCTCTTCGCGGGTCTTTTTGGGATGACAGGAAGTGGCGCGGGTGCGCCAGGATTGGCGGACAGGTAAGTGGGGGTGGGCGTTAGGGATGGGTTAAAAGGGGGTAGAGGGGTGGGGTCGGCCTCTTTCCAGGCCGACCATTACAGGGAGGAAGATTTGGACCACCCACCCGCCCTGCATAGAAGGTAGGCAGCAGGGAGAGGGTTGTCAAGGGTAAGGCGTGATTAGGTAGGTAGGGTTAGGTTTGACGTCAGTTAGGACAGGTGCGGTGCACAAGAGTTGGCAGGAAATGGGGGAGGGGGGAGAGCCAGATGCGGGCTTGTTCCCCCCTTCCAAGGGGAAAAATGAGGTGAAGGATCAGAATGGGGGGGAGGATTTTTTACAAACAAGGAGGGCATGGAAGGAAGAGGGGAGTGTCTAGGGGAGGGGATTGGAAGAAAGCTATTAGAAGAGAAGGAAGGGCATGAGGAAGCTTTTAAGTTGGAAGTTGGGCGAGAGGGATTTCATACAGTTCAAAGTTGTTGTTGTTTATGTTAAATCCTGTCCTAAATAAATGACCTTTTGCACTAGAAATGAGTGTCAATGTATGTTTGTCCCGAGCTTTATTATGCATCTGTGGAGGTCTTTGGTTGGTTTCGGCATTAGCTCTCCCCTGTATTTATTGTAAATAAAAAAAAAGTGAAAGATGTGTGTACTTGACCAAATATTATGCTGATAGGGGAGGACATGGGCAGGGTATCGCCATTGGCTCTCTCCTTGTATTTGTTATATATTTTTTTTTTATTAAAGCCATGTGTATTTGTGTATTTGACCAAACATTATGCTGATAGCGGAAGGCGTGGGCGAGGTCTCAGCATCGGTTCTCCCCGTGTATTTAATGTTAATAAAAAAAATACAAAAAAAAAAGAGCGTGAGGATGAGCTAGCCCTGGAAATGACCCCTTCTTGCTGTTGTTTTATGTTTGGAGAGAGCTGGTGGGGGAGGGAGGCCTGCTGGAGGACTTGCACAAGGAAGCATGGCTGCTCTGAAGCACACACACACAGTGTAAGATGAGGGGGCAAAAGCTGAATAAAAGTCCCCCACATAAGAGATAAACAGTATAAAGTGTATTTATACAGTTGTTGGTCCCTGCTCTGAAAGAGAAAAAGGAGGTTCAAAGAGGCAGAACTGACCACTAGCGATCAAGGAGCTTTAAAGGACATTGCAACCAACAAATGAAATCGTTTTAAGCCCTCAGTATAAGTATACTAACAAGTATACAAGAGGTTGTAAGCTTGAGCTCAACCTAAAAACACCTTTTGTGACGGATGAACAAATGAACAAAAGCGAGGGAGAGCAAGTAGATGTTGTACGATGGAGGGGAAAATCAAATGGTCAACAAAGGTGAGCATGTAAGGGCATCACAGAGGGGCACAGGGAGAACAACATGGGTGACAGGTAGCAGCACAGATAGAGGAGGAGAAGCACACTGGAGAGACAGCTGGCAAATGCATGCACTCCTGTTGAGTAATTAAACAAAAAAAAGTAGCATATGAAAAAGCGACCAGTTTAAGGACACAGTAATGAGTAATGCTCCAGGAGATGGTGAAACAGAAGAAGAGAAAGAGATGAGCGCTCACAGTAACAAATAAGCATGCAAATGAGAGTGACAATGTAGTGAATCGTAAGTAATTGGCAGGCTCTAAACCCACTATAAGCTAACATTAATTCTTGCAACAGGCAGCACATGTGCTATCTAGTAAATGATACCTAAAATCCAGCTTGGAAACGCTACTTATACATTCAACTGGAAAGAAGAATGTCTGGATATAACAGAGATGTCGCCATGCCCCATGTCGATTGCGAGTCAGTCAGTAATCCTTTGTTATGATCGCAATCTGGTATTCGCAAGCAGTGTTTCTACAATGAAAAGAAGCACAGCTACAAATGTTAGAATGAAAATTAATTGCCTTACTGTGGAACTGACAAACTCAAGAGGAGAAAACTAAAAAATCAGGGGTTTGGCTCAGCAGAAACTCCAACCTTGTGGTTAAAGTTACCAGATAATTCTATGTGAACACGGGTGCAGTGCGCTAACCCCTCAATTTGTGCCACCACCTAGTGCATTACGAGAGTTTTAGCTCCGATTCATTTCAGTTGATCCAATGAAACTAACACTTTTGAAAGCACTAATCGGTAAAAGGAATGGCCAAGAATCTAAGCAGTCGGTCCTGTCTCTCAGCAACAGCTAAAAAATTTTGCTTCTCATTTGTCAGCATGTACCAAGACAGTGGTGTAACAAAGGTCCCCGCAGCTCCTGCAGTGCAGAGGTGCCCGGAGCTTCATTGGGACCCACAGCCCATTATCTGGACCTGAGGGCACCTGAGTAAGACCAGAGGGGGGTCCTCCATGTACTAAGCAAGGGGGCACCCTCAAGTTTCGTTACGCCACTGTCCCAGGGTTACTTCCTCTGTTTGTGTTTTCCTCTTCGATGGAGATTGAACCATGTACTGATTGATTGTTTTATTGGTGTTTTTCCACTGCCCCCACCTAGATTGAGGTTGATTCCACTGTCTTCATTGCTTGCACCTCTGCAGTCATTTCTTGTTCAGTCCCCAGTAGGATGACCACCCATCCGTAAATTTCTTGGACTGCCCGTAATTTTGCATTGCCGTCCTTTTTCCGGTATGAAAGGCGTAATGGGCGGCGTTTGTCCATAATTTTAGCCTTTCACCATAAGGACAATGGATGGCAGGGCGAAATAAGGGGCAGATCAGTTTCCCCAGTTGGATTGAAGGGCAGGGAGTCTCGTGTGCACTGAGGAAGGGGGGGGCAGACAGATAAGAAAAGCACTTCTTGCCAGGGTGTCTCCTTCTCTATAGAAATGCAAATGTGTGCAACTGGTAAATCTGCAAATGCAAAGGGGCTTGAAAACCTGCATTGACTTTAATCAGAGGAGTCACTTGAAGCTTTCTGATGGCAAAGATATTTTCTTTTAGAGACGTACTGTAAGGGTGTTCCAAGGTGAGCTGTGGCATGTGTGGTTTTAATGGAGTGTTATAAAAAATGTTAGTTCTAGGTATAAACTGTATATTATTCAAATCTGTATTTGAGAAGCACCTTTTTTTATTTAACAAAAATGTATTTGCGTATTTTGTAGCAGCCTATATTATACTGTAATTGTATTTATATAGTGCTTACTACCCCTGACAAGGCATCAAATGCATGTTTAAAATAAGGACTTACACATTCACAGTTCTTTCAGGGACTCGGTACCTCATAGTACCAACAAACATTGGCAAAGACAATAGGTCTCGTCTACGCAAGAGTTATTGGATTTGCCAATGTGTTTTAGCCATGTTATACACCAGAGTGGCTGCTGTTCATAGTTAAAAGTTAGTGGCATAGTGGTGTGGAGTTGAGTAGAGTGGCATAGGAGCAGTGGTGTAGTGGTGCAGAGTACAGTGCAGTTGGGTACAGTGCAGTTGTTTAGAGTGCACTGGTGTAGAATGTAGTGGTTTAGGGTGCAGTGGCATGGAGTGGTGTGGTGCAGAGTAGAGTGGCATAGAATGTAGTGGAATAGAGAGATATACAATAGAGCGGCAGAGAGTGCAGTAGTGTAGAGTGGTGCAGTGGCATGGACTGCAGAGTAGACTCGCATGGTAGAGAGTGGAGTGGCATAGAGTAGAGTAGTGTAGAGTGGTGTAGTGCAGAGTAGAGTATAGTGCTGTACAGTGCAGTTGCTTTGAGTGAAGTGATGCAGAGTAGAGTGGTATAGAGTGTAGTGGCATAGAGTGCAGTGGCGTAGAATGCAGTAGTACAGAGTAGATTGGTGTACAGTACAGTGGCGGAGAGTGCAATGTTGCAGAGTAGAGTGTCAGCGCAGTGATGTAGAGTAGAGTAGAATGCCACAGAGAGCAGTGGTGTAGAGTACAGTGGTGCAGAGTAGAAGGTAGTGGCATGCAGTGTAATTGTTTAGAGTGCATTGGTGCAGCGTGTAGAGGCATAGAGTGGCATGGGGTAGAGTGGCATAGACTGCAGTGGAGTAGAGTGGCATACAATAGAGTGGCAGAGAGTGCAGTAATGCAGAGTGGTGCAGTATCATAGAGTGACATAGACTGAAATGACCATTACATTTGCACAGACATACAGTTTTTCAAATCAAACTATAGGTGCACAGACGATGATGTGTGGAAATTGTATCACCTAATGCAATGATTTGTTTTAATCATATAAAGGTATTTGTTTCCAGCACAGTTCAGAATTAACACAAATGTGCTTCATTTGTACTCCTAATTCTTATATATTCTGAAGTTTATTTAAATGTTGTCATATGATAGAAAAAACTCTTTCCTAACCCCAGTATCCAGCAAGATTGTCGCATAAATCCTTTCACTTTGAAGTCAGAGAAAGAAAAGTAAACACTAAGGGCCAGATGTATCAAGCAATTTTGCATTCGCAAACGGTGTAAATTGTAAAACTTGGCCGTTTACAAATGCAAAAATGCCTTTCAAGATGTATGAAAGGCATTCGCTGTGCAACTTCAAGGAATCGCAAATTACGATTCTCTAAATAGGAAATCGCAAATAGAGAATTTCTATTTGCGATTTCCAAAGCACATGTATCAAGCATTTCCTAAATGCAAATTAGGCATTTAGGAAATGCAATTACCACCAAATCCAATTTGGTGGTAAGCATGTGCAATTTTTAAAAATGCATTATAAATGCATTTTAAAATTGACATGTAGCGCACACATGACCCTAAGGAATGTGTGTGCTTCACAAGTCCGCAAATATTTTTTTGGGGTGCATCAGAAATCAGAGGGGGCCTTAGGCCTCCAGCACCCTGGGGTTTGCATCACCTAATTTGCAAATTTCTAACTGGAATTCGCAAATTGGGAAATGCAAAACCATTTGAACCTATGGGCCTACAGGCCCATAGAGATGAATGGAGTTGCATCCTCTAATTGCGATTCGGTAACAGCAATTGCAAATTTTAAGAAATCGCTATTATCGAATCGCAAATTTCATACATCCCATTTTGCATTTCTTAAATAGCGATTTCTTAAAATTCACTATTTAAGAAATGCAAAACGGATCTTTGATACATCTGGCCCTAAGTTCCCACCGAAGATAGAGCCTGACATTTGACTTGGTTCTTTGAAAGGACAGGAAATGTGATGAGATAAAAATAAGATTTACAGGCCTGTTTACAGAAAGGGAGCACTCGGAAGGATATTGTGAATAAGGTTTGGGAATGGGAAGGGACAAACTCAAGCTGCATAGCCTAAAACAAATAAAGCCAGCAAATCGAAAGCAGCAAAATGTGAGTTACAAACCACAAGGCCAATGGCAAGCAATGGGTGGAATGCATTTCCAAGGAAGCTCTATGAATGTACTTAAAGTGACAGCCGGGGGATACTTTGTGGGGAAAGTCCAGTATTTTAGTCCAGTCTGTATCTTGCAGAGGTTTGGCCACATCAATCACCCCAGTAGTATGACAAGCAGAGCTGGAGTGGTTTCCATGTTGCAGGAAAAGTCTGCACACCCATTCTATCAGTTTGCCACCATTTCCTATGGTGTAGAGCTTCTGGCACACCTCTTGTAGGGTTAGTGCTAGGTGGCAGACATGAAATAGGGCATTTAAGGTTTATTTAAGATGATTGTAAGTAAGGGGTTGAACGGGGTGACAATGGTAGTCTGCCACAAGGGTTTGAAAATGTTGTAGCTCGCTGTCCAGAAACAAATCCCCCAATTCTAAGTCACCTGCCGCATGCCACTGATGGAGTTGCTGTGAGCACAGATGTCCTGTGTGAGTGGGAAGGCTTAGCAAAGATAGTGCAGGGGCACAGGGTTTCTTTGTGTCAGTGAGTTTGCATGTTCTAGCAAGGCAAGAGAAAGCTGTGCATGGTAAACCCGGAGGGTGATCATAGAATGGTGAGTAGGAAACAATGAGCAGTGCATTAAGCTTTCCTTAAAAGTTTCTGAGAAAACCCATCTTATGCAGGGAGGTGGGCAGAAAGCCAGCGAGCCACCCATTTGACCTGTGCAGCAGAATAACAGCATTCTAAGTCCAGAAGACCTAATCCACCCACAGTCACGGGTAGCTTTACAGTGGAAAGAGCTACCCGACTGTGCCGCAGCGACCAAATCAGATGTGTGGCATGTCTGAAGAAGGAATGAAAGACGAGCAGGAGAAGGTTTGCAAAATAATATTATCATTGGGGTAGCACACCATCTTCACTATTGCCACGTGGCCCACTACAGAAAGCATAACAGAAGACAAAAAAGCAAACTGGGTTTGAAGGGACTGTGACGCTCTGCTGAGATTTCCATTCTGCAAATCAGTGGAAGAATGGTAGATATTAATCACTAGGTATCAAAAGGTAACTGGTTCCCAGTTCAATCTGAGATCTAATTGTATATAAAGGGGAAAACAGTGCCATATGTTAAAGAAAAACAAATTATATTTTAACATTTTTACCCTTTGTTTGTGCAATTTACATGCCAAATATTTTGAAGATTCTATCTGTACTTGACACTTAGGGATAACCCAGATCACTAGTTTGGCTTTTGCTTAATTTCAAAACCATTAAAAGACAGTGACAAAGTGGGCAATTGCCTTGTACAATCTCACAAGCACGAACAGTGGACAATTGCACCAGAAGAGTTTGCCAAGGTGGATGGGTGTTGCTTGCTCAACCACTTGAGAGTGCCTCTTCTGTTTCCCTCCTGTGTGCAGAGACAACTCCATTGACAATACCTTCTGAGACTCTTGGTGGACCCATCTTGTCTGATTTTAGAAATTGTCCCACCTTCTTCTCTTCCTTATTTACCCAGTTCTTAGCAACAATGCTTTGAATCACTTGCTGTGGATCTCCCATTTGATCTTGATTTCATCATCCTCTTTTATTATCTTTGATTGGTAGTCCGGGCTCCCAGTTCTGAATAAATGTAGAGTCCCAGACATACACTCTAGTGCTGTGAGACTACAGATTTGATGTGGTTACCTCACATCCTGACATTAGGTATGAGACTGTCGCCCACACCATCTGCCATGCCTCAGTAAAAAATGTTTAGGTTGAAAGTCCATGAGAGTTTGGGGTGAGTCAGATATTTTTGTTCAATTTGTTTAAACTAGCATAAGGTTAATTACGTTATTGTTTCCCAAACTGTTTGCCAGGGGTTTCAAAATGTTCAGAAACATAATCAAAATGTTGCTGTTTCTTTCTCTTCAAGAAGGATTGGGTAGATTTGGGTAGGGGTGATGGCCTTTACACAGTGCTGAAGGGCATTCATGTACTACTGAACAAGGACGTAATGTGACTCCTGAACGTAAAATACCAGGAGGCAATCACAAAAAGACCACAGTGAATAAATAGTGTTATGTTAAAAAGAGTAAATAAATGCACTGCCAACATAGTGAGCATAAGAGAACACCAAAAAGCAAACTGGGTTTGGAGGGACTGTGACGCTCTACCAAGATTTCCATCCTGCAAGTCAGTGGAAGAATGGTAGATATTAATCACTAGGTATCAAAAGGTAACTGGTTCCCAGTTCAATCTGAGATCTAATTGTATATAAAGGGGAAAACAGTGCCATATGAAAAAGAAACACTAATTATATTTTAAAATTTGTACTCTTTGTTTCTGCAATTTACATACCAAATATTTTGAAGATTCTATATGTACTTGACACTTAGGGATAACTCAGATCACTAGTTTGGCTTTTGCTCAATTTCAAAACCATTTAAAGAGATGTACAAAGCGGGCAATTGCCTTGCCCACCCTTCAAGGGGTCTGGCCCCTGCTCACCCTTCACAAGCACGAACAGCAGATCATTGCACCAGAAGAGTTTGCCAAGGTGGATGGGTGTTGCTTGTTCAACCACTTGAGAGTGCCTCTTCTGTTTCCCTCCTGTTTGCAGAGAGAACTCCCCTGACAATGCCTTCTGATAGTCCTGGGGGACCCATCTTGTCTGATTTTAGGAATTGTCCCATCTTGTTCTCTTCCTTATTACCCAGTTCTTAGCAACAACGCTTTTAATCACTTGCCGTGATTATCTTTGATTGGTAGTCCGGGCTCCCATTTCAGAGGTAAATGTAGAGTCCCAGACATACACTCTAGTGCTGTGAGACTACAGACAAGTTGTGGGTACCTAACATCCTGACATTAGGTGTGAGACTGTCGCCCACACCATCTGCCCTGCCTCGTGACATTTTTTTTAGGTTGAATGTCCATGAGAAGTTGGGGTCAGACAGATATTTTTGTTCAATTTGTTTAAACTAGCATACAGTTAATTACCTTAATGTTTCCCAAACTGTTTGCCAGGGGTTTTAAAATGTTCAGAAACATAATCAAAATGTTGCTGTTTCTTTCTCTTCCAGAAAGATTGGGTGGATTTGGGTAGGGGTGATGGCCTTTACACAGTGCTGAAGGGCATTCATTTACTACTGAACAAGGACGTAATGTGACACCTGAATGTAGCATACCAGGAAGCAATCACAAAAGACCACAGTGAATAAATAGTGTTATGTTAAAAAGAGTTAATAAATGCATCTGCAACATAGTGAGGCATGGCCTTTCTTGGGTTTGCTCATGAATTTTTGTCCTGAATTTTGACCCTTTGTCCTGAATTTTTGTCCTGAATTTTGACCCTTTGTCCTGAATTTTTTGCAGTCCTGTCCAGAATTTGCCTCAAAGCCAGATGGCCACCCTAGTCCCTAGTCCCCTCTTCGCATGTCATCTCTTGCAGTTCAAACACAAAATCATTTTACTGTTCGCTGGGGTCACCTCTATCTTTTTATAATCCCATTTCTACAGGTCTTGTCAAACGCCCCTTAAAATGCAGATCCATGCCACACTCAACTCATATTCATCCCCCTAAAGTACTGTCCGTGAGGTGCTACGTGGCCGCACTCCTGAGTTTGACTTATAAGAACATGGTCAGACACCCAGTTGGATACAAAACACGGCGGTTGATGCGTGCACATCTGATCTCCAACCATCTGGAGTTTGTCCTAGACCATCACACACTCCGGAGCAGAACAAATGCATTTTGGTAGCTCAGGGCCCTTCTGAACGTTACCTGACTCACCTCTGCTTTCTACCACATGTACCTAAGTTTGAGAAGCTGCTGCGGCCCAGCGAGGCAGTAGAGATCTTCACATCTGTTCCCCAAGGACCCTGCAATGAACACTGAATTGGCACATCATCGTAGTGACCATTAGCGTGTATAACAATTGTATAGGAGTTTGTCTTCCTCCACAACCCTCGACTGCTCTGAGGTGGGTAGGTTACAGTGCAACAGTCCACAACGATATACCGAAAAACACAACATTAATTTGCTGGTGCTTGCCACTTCAGAGTATTCTAAATTGTGCAAAGATAATCTTTCTAACGAGACAGCAAATTACAGCACAGGGGCATCCATAGGCACCAGTTCGCATTTCTTTGCCAGGGACAATAAACGCATCAAAGTTAGTGCACAACTCATGAGGCATGTATGAAAAACACCTTCATTGTGTACATCTTCACTGTCTCCACAGCTGCTGCCTTCATATTATTGTATTATGCCGTTCTATGTAACTGCCCATTTTGCTGAAAGTGTAAAATACTTTGAAACCATGGACACACTGTCATTAAGGTCAAAGCACCCTACACAACAAAGGTACAATAAGCTGTTCACAAAAACAAAGAAAATAGAAAATAATGCGGTGGAGTGCTCACCCCTCAACTCCCACCAGCTCCATCTGTGGAACTCTTAACTCTAATGACATGCTTTAGCACATTTTTAATAGCATTGCTGGTAATTTGGTACATGGTGTTGTCCGCTTCACTTGCGGCACATTCATTAGATATGTATGAAATTACATTAAATGCTCCATAATTGGTCTTGCGGTCAAAAGTGGCAGATCTCAAATTACCACAATACAATGAGATAATGCCAGCTTTGGTTCTCCACAACCTACCAACAGCACCCGACCTACCACCTACATCCTAATCACCACTACTACTACCACCCTAACCCCTTTTACCACCCTAGCTATTACCACCGTGACCACCCTTCTAACCACCCCACTACCACCCTACCAACCACACCACACCACCACCATCACCACAAATCTATTCACCACCACCCTAACCACTTTGCCCACCACCTCTACCACCCTAACCACCACCACCTTACCACCCTAACCACCAATATACCCTCACTCAAGCTACCACCATCTCACCACCCTTCCTTTCAGCACCACCACTACCACCCTACCCACAGTTTTAACCACCACTATTTCCACTCTACCCACCACTATCCTAACGATTACTCTACTCAGTACCACCATACCACCCTAACTACAGCAACCATCCTACCCATCTCCACTTTCTCCACTACCTTACCTACCATGACTACTACCACCTTATTCAGCAACCTAATCACCATGACAAACACCACCCTACCCCACCACCTACCCACCATTCTATTCACTACTACCCTACCCACCATTCTAACCACTGCCCTCTACCCACCACTACAGCTCTACCACCCTCCCTACCCACCATCCTGACCATCACCCTACCCATCACCCTAAATACTACCACCTTATCCACCACTCATCACCCTAGCCTACAAGCACAACAACCTACCCTACCCAACACCCTAACAGCCAAAACCCTATCGACCTCAGTACCAGCAGCACCCTAACCCTCACTACTGCTGCCCCACCACCAACTCCCTCCTCTACCACCACCACTCTACCCAATCCCTTCACCCTACCAAGCCCCTAACCACTACCACCCTAACCACCACCACACTTCCACCACTGTGCTGCATCTTAAAAACCATCCCACCACTACCAGCATACCAGTATCCTAACAGCCACTAGCCTCCCACCACACTAACAATCACTCTGCCACCACCACCCTATATACCCTGCTACCCAACACCACTCATAACCACCACACTTACCTGCACCAACACCATCATTATCCGGCCACCGTACCCTAACCACCACCACTCTTAAGTCAGCACAACCCTAACCACCCAACAATCTCCACCCTACCCACTACCACCATTCTAACCAACTTGCTTCTCATTGGTCAGTGCATGTAGTTTAATTTTTCTCTTTTGTGTGTTTGAAGCTTGGACCAATTCCACTTTAATAGTTTAATAGCTTTTCATTGTCCTTCCACTGCTTACGGTAGAATTCAAGTACTTTTTGTTGTTTGCTCACAATCACTCCTTTATTTTCCACCACCGATAACCAATATGAGGCAAGGAAGTCTTTTGTATTGTACTTAAACATGAACATTTGACAAGAGATAAAAAAAAATAGTTTTGTAAAACAAGTTGAATAAAAACATGGTGGCAAGTTTAACCATAAGTGCCTTGAGGTTGTGTTGTCATACACTGCCTGATCTGACTGACCATAAACATCACTTGGAGTTTAATTAGGTGTTGGGACAGCTAGCCCCTCTTTAGTGTCTACGGCAGGCTGCCCACTGCTTCCTGGTTCTCATGCTACATTTCTATGGACACTAGCTTCACAATGGATGCCCTGATGTCTCAGCACTGCTCAGAAATTATTGTAAACAACGTTTTGTGAAAACAGAGATGCAGCAAAACATGGATTCTGCACTGGACAACCATTGCACAGACTTGCACTAGAGTCATCTCTAGCACATGCAATTGAGCTCCATGTCCATCTCAGCTTGCCAATGTGCCTTGTGCAGAGTCTAGTCGAAATAAGAATGGATTTTCTACTGTGTTGGCTAAGGATGGCAGCAGAAAAATGGCAGTGCTTGTTCGGGGTATCCGCCCACCCCACCCTATCTTCCCCCAGAGCAGAGAAGCTTTGCTGACAGCTCTAGAAAGAAGGAGAATGTTACTGATATTCTTCAGGGAACACCAGGTTCAGTAACAGGATTGTAAGTAAATGCCTCTTTTTGCATGCTCACCCCCAAAGTTTTGGACTGAGGCTGCTGTTTTATTTTACTTTAGAGTGCACAGAGACCTGGTAACCAGACCTCAGTGCCATTGTTTTAACCCATTACAAAATCTATTTTAAATTGGCTACCCCCCAATTTCCATAAGCTGACTTACTTATAAGTCCCTAGTACATGGTACCAAGGGTATCTAGGGCATATAAATTGGAGTGTCCAGCCAGGGCTGCAGCACTGATTGTGCTACCCTAGGTGTGACAAAATACAAAATGGCCCCCAGCCTGGCAGTGAAGCCTGGAAAAGCAGTTTTAAAACTGCTAGTTTACCGTTAGAATTTAAACCAGTGGCAAAGTCCCCACTTCCCATAACAATATACATAAGCCACCTCTAAGGAAGGCCTAGATGTACCTAAGGCAGGGAGCTGTACATTATTACGTAAAATATATATTTTTAATATTTCCTAACAGTAAAACTTCTAAATTGTTGTTTTTGCTCTGGAAATGTTAGTAGCCCATTGGCTAACATAAAGTTACCGGCTGACCCCTCAGTCCGGCTAACTTCTGCGTGGGACAACTAAAATGGGCACTTCAAGGTATCAAATAAATCGTGGGTTCAAATCTAGCTTGATGCCCAAGTCAAATGTAATCTCACTTTTAAGGATAGGCAACTTTTAAAAAGTTGCCACTCTGTAGCCCAGTTTGCCCGGTCGCCTCTCACAGTTGCTGGCCACCAGTCAGCCACAGTTGTGCAAGGCCACAGCTGCTGGACACCAGACAGTCTCCTCCCTCCTGGGGAGTTGTGTGAATGACTTACAGGCTCAGAAACAATAGAGGCCTGCAAAAGAGGGAGACTCAACCTCCAAGGCCAAAAGTTGCACCCAATACTACTCAACCTGGGAGTGTTGTCTCAGGCCAGATTGGTCACCCAAGATGGACACTAGCCTTCATTAAAGGAAACCACTGATTGGTAGTCCAGCCACAGCTGGCCTTCTACTGGCTCAAGGAGGACTTCGAGGGACACAGACCCCTGTCCAAAATTACCCCACATTGCCCATGTACAGAGGAATAACTGCAAGGGCACCCCTGGTTGACTGCACAGCACCCAGAACATCCTTCAGCATCCTCAGCATCCTGTATTCCCCAGCATCAGAACCACTACATTGAAGACTATGGTGGTTTTGCACAGCACTTCCAAACTTTTCGAAGGTTTCCTAACCGTACAGTTAGAAATGCTTGCTTGAGCTTTGGACTAAAAATCGAAATTTACATGTTCTTTAAAAACTTGACCTCAGAAACCGTCTGGTAGATTTTGCTTATCTTGTTGTCTAAAAATTCATATAAATATAATATTTTGTTTATAAATTGGCGTCCGATTTCTTTTGTGTTGCATAACTTTCTTACTTTGGTGTTTGCTTCTTATAAATGATTACTCTTGTTCCTTTGTTTAAGCCTTGCTCCTCGAAGCTACAACTACCCAGGATTGAGCTAAAGGTTTTACAAATGAGCCTGACTGGACCCCAGACAGTTTTGCGAGTGCATTAAACAGTAAGGTCGCTCAACCATATAATACACCACAATCCTCACAAAGGTCCATAAGAGCATCACCAAGATTAAGGTCAACATTGAGCTTGACAAGAGCATGAGCGCAAGTCCTCCTGAAGCAGTATACCATACCATACCTTATCATTCCATCCCATACCATACCAAACTACCCTACACTACACAATGACAAGCCATACTATACTATACTATACTATACTATACTATACTATACTATACTATACTATACTATATTATTACAGCGCATTCCGTACCACACCATACTATCCCATCCCATACAATATCACAGGTCAGACCAGACCACACCACTCCATATGATACTATTCCATCCTGTCCCACCTCCATACTATACTATACGATGACAGGGCAGACTATACCATACCATATTGTACAATGGCAGAACATACTATGCAGTAGAATGACAAGCCATATTATAAAATACAATGGAAAGCCACACCACACCATACCATGAAAGCATATACCATACCATACTATACAATACAATGCCATCTCATATTATACTGTATGACAGAGCAGTCCCTACCATACCATAATGTACAATAACAGACCATACCATATCATGTGTAGGAAATTGGGTTACGGATTGGGGGGGTGAAACCCTACTCAAGCAGCAACCATAATTCCTGTCATGGTGAAACACAGGCACACCCCAAATTAACCTGTGCATAATCCTCTAGTAGTTTGGCACAAAAGCACTCAGGCGTTACTTAGAAGCAATGTGTAAAGTGTTTATACAAGACACAGGCAGTAATAAAGTGAAACCACAATGACAGAAATCCAATTAGCAGAAACAGAGACAAGTACATGTAAAGGTTTCGGTACAAATAGTGCTTAAATGCACAATGTGCAAACAGTGGTTATCTGGTTGCGCCGGACTGGTACAAAGTCACAAGTTCAGGCTGATCACAATGGAGCATGAAACCCGTAGGAAACCTGCTACAAATAGACCTGCCACCTCCCACCCACACTGAACATATTTTGCCCCTTGCCCTCATTATTGTAAGCCCTGACCCTGTCACTCTGCACATGCTACTGGCTCATATTAAGCATGGAAAAACTTTCTTGTGTACAATGGCATGATGTTCACTGTACTGAGCCAGAGATAAAAGAGGCTACAAACGACATTTAGCCCCTCACTTCCCACATCTAAGGCCATATTTATTGACAAAATGGTGCTGTAAAGTGCAACAAATCACTTTGCTGAGCTGCACTGCTTCACTGGGAAAGGGGAGGAATGCATAGTATTTAAGACATATTGCACATTCCTGTCCTTTCCCCCTGCTCTGGCGCACAATGGACTAACTAGCGCCAACATAGGCACCCTTGCAATGTAGGGCTAGGGTGCCTGAGGGTGCCTGAGTTCAAAGCAGGATTGTTTTTGTGTAGGAATAGGCACCTTCCTGCACAAAACCAATCCTCAGAAGCTTTTTCCTCTTTCCTTTGCGTGCTGCAAAATGCAGCACACACATACAAAGAGGAAGTAACAAGGAAAAATAAAGATATTTCTCCCTGTTATGCCTCTCCTGGGGAGGCATTTGTTTTTGGCACATTCCCAGGTTTACCAGGTTTGGTAAATCTGGGAATGTGTCAAAAAACATGGAGTTGTGTGGGAACACCCATGCAAAATCCACGGAATGCCTCCCTTTCACAGAATAATGCAACACAGAGATTTGCACTCTGTTACATTACTCCAGATTTTTGAAAGAGAATAGTGAGTATGCCATGATTTGGACACCATGGTATTGACTGAACTTTTAAATCGAAATGAGATGTTAATAGTCTGCCACATTTTCTCTTTTCTACTGTGCTCAGACACAGCATAAATTCAAGGTGAATGTTGGTGACTCAAAGCCAACTTAACCGCAATGGAATCTTCTGTGTTGCATTCGCTAATGTGAGATCTGGATGTGCGCTTATGAGCATCGAATAGTTTCCAGGTGGCTGTCCGGTATCCACCCTCACGTACACAGGTATGTATGTATGTATCACAGAACAATAGCCCCTGAGGTGTGGGGGACCCCGAACTCCAGGGGGCCCCCTCAGCACAGTACACTGTGCACAGGCGACTGGCTCCTGGCCTGAAAGCTTGACTGGGTGGGGGGACTTCATATACCCCCCGTTAATTTTGTAATGCCACAGATATGTATGCATGTATGCACGTATCTATCAGAAGAAGGTGGAAGATCGCCGAGCAAAGAGAGGCGCTCTGTGTCTTTTACCGGGAAGCAGTGTATGAAACGAATTAATTTGGTGCCTGCATTGCCTGGGGTTTGAATGCAGTGGGCCCACACTAACCTTCATCCTTGCAAGGTCGACAAATCAGTACCATGATCTTAAGCAACAATAAGCACATTCTTAGGGCCTGATTTAAGAGGTCTTAGCTTCACCTTTGTGTGCCATAACATCATTTTTTTTATGCTAAGATGGCACTAAGGTGGCTTTTTACACGAGCCATATTTACAAAGTGGCACAGTGCATGCACTGTGCCACTTTGTAGACCCTTGTGCCACATTATGCCTGTGCCAGCCATAATTTATGCAAGGGGGGCATTCCCTCATTGGGGGGCTGAAAAAGTGGTGCAAAGAAACTAAGACATTTCCTTGCGTAATTTTTTTCCGGCACTTTTAACATCTGCTCAGAGCAATTGTTAAAAGGGGGCATGCCATTAAATACAATTGGCCCATATGTACTCTGTGGGAGCCCCCACCCTAAATACAGCGCACACATGGTGGCAGTAGGGGGGCACGCAAGGAAAGTGGCTCTGCACTGGGTGCAGTGCCACTTTTCTTAAATCAGCCCCTTAGTACCTAGAGACCCCGGAGGTGAATGTGTGCTATACAAATATTTGGATTGCGTCATTCAGTAGCTAGAAGTGCACCTTTGAAGATAGTTTACTGTGCTCAACTTCTGTGGAGAGGATTGACGCCTTACAAATGTATGTATAGAAACATCTGGAAACCTCTCCTGCTGCTACCCAAGAAAAGCAATGAATTTTATCTTTCATAAGGACACATGTGGGCACCCGTGACAGCCCACCTAAAGCTCATTTGTTTTTTTTAAATACACAACCAGAAAAGTGACCACATTTTCTTTTAAAAAATACTCCTTGGGAAACGGGGTGATCGCAAACCTTAACCACTAAAATGAAATGCTGCCTGAATTTTACAAACTCAACACCTACTATTTTATGCATTGTTCTCAACATTTTCTATAACAGGAGAGCAACGTGGCCTAAATAAATGGAAAGCGGTGGGAGCAAGAGTAAACGATGGAGACAAGGGGTGAAAGTACATGCACTCTCATGGAGTGTGTCACAAAAAATAAAATAGTAATTTGTGTGAAGTGGACACTGGTGGTGAAAATACCAAACATTCAACATAAATCAAGCAAAACATACAGCAAATCATACATATTCACCAAAATCAATAGATTTGATATTAACAATGTAAAACATGCAAAAAAAATAAATCCAGGCGACCAACCGATGCATCATATATATGTTATGAGCAATGTGTGGGTGCTGCCAGGAGATTTCTAATGCTAACGTGATCTGCTACCTGAGCCCATATGAATCTCCACCAACAGCTAACGCTGAGTGGCTAGTTCACAAGCTCACTAATAAGACGTGTATTGATTTATTTATTTTTGTTATTTTATGCAAGATGCACAGTGTTCTTGCATACAACCAGCAGGCATTGAGACATGCATCTCAATATTATACAGGTAGGGTGTGCATCTCAGTGATGTAAGAGGGTATCTTAGGCCCAATCCACATAGCTATTTATACGTGTAATTGGAACCCAGACAGCCCAAAAGACTCTTTATGAGTGCAAAACCACTTTGGTAACTCATAACTATCGATTTTACGCTTGTAAAACATTTTACTCATACAAAGGTTTCACTGTGGAGAAGTATGCTACTCAGGGTGGGGGGCAGCATCCCCGGGCAGAAAAGCTCTAGAAGTTTGTGAACACCCACAAACACATGTCTGTGACTATTTGCAATCCATTTTAAGATTGCTTTGCACCCTGGAAATATGTGAAGAACTACTCCTGTTGAGTGAGGTTTCAGGGGAACGAAAACCATCCCAAAAACTGGTGGGGTGTAGTGAAAGGGGTTTGTGCAATTGATTAAGGCAGAAAGGGAGAAACGTAAAACATAAAAGGTGACACTATTGCAATCAATCAGGGTTTATAAAGCGCAGCTACTCACTCGCAAAGGTTTCAAGGCACTTGGGGGGGGTGAGGTGGTTCTTAAAAAAGCCATGCGTTCTGGATGCTCTGTAGTTTGCGGGTGAGATTCTTGTTGATTCCGGCGTAGAGTGCTTTGCTATAGTCCAGTGTGCTGCTGATGAGGGCATGTGTGATGGTCTTTCTGTGTTCGAGTGGGATCCATTTGAAACTCTTGTGTAGGAGGCGTAGGGTGCGGAAGCAGGTGGAAGTGACTGAGTTGATTTGGTGGTTCATGTTGAGTTTGGTGTCCAGGATGATTCAGAGGTTGCGGACTTAGCTTGTGGGGTGGGCAGGTTTCCGAGGGTGGCTGGCCACCAGAAGTCATTCAACGCTTTGGGTTGAGGGCCCATGATGAGCACTTCTGTCTTGTTCGCATTGAGTTGAATGCAGCTGTTTCACATCCAGTTGGCATTTGCGTCTATGCCTTTGTGAAAGTTGCGTTTGGCTATGTTGGGTTTGTTCGATAGGGAGAGGATGAGTTGGGTGTCATCTGCGTAGGAGACGATGTTGATTCCATAGCTTCTGACAATGGTGGCCAGAGGGGCCATGTAGATGTTGAACAGCGTGGGGCTGATGGAGGATCCCTGGGGAATGCCGCAGGTGGTAGGTGTGGGGTTCACGAAGAAGGAGGCAAGTCTCCCTCGTTAAGTTCTGCCAGAGAGGAAGGATTGGATCCAGTCGAGGGGCTTGTCACTGAGGCCAGCTTCGTGAAGTCTGGGTATCAGGGTGTGATGGGAGACTGTGTCAAAGGCCGCAGAGAGACATACAGACAATGTAAAAACAATGAAAGAAGCCAAAACTTAAGGAGAATGCAATCGATGTGAACTATAATGCATCACTTGAACATCCTGAAGGAGGTTCACGTCATGGGTGATTTCTAAAGTTCAGTAGCCTGAGACTGATCAGTTGTAAGACTTAAAGATGGCATTCAAGTAAAAAATATTTTGAAAGCAGAGAAAGGTGCACTGGTCCAGAGAGAGGCTGGGAGGGAATTCAGAATTGTTAGCACATTACCAGATACGGACTGACAGAAGTGTGCCAGTTAATAAAGGCAGGCATCTGGAAGAGGGAAACCTCCATAAAATAATATACTCCCTGTAATGAGAAAAAAGTATACCCGGTGGTGGACCTTGCTCATTCTGTCTGTCTCATACAGAGGTTGCTGGTGGTCTTAGTGTTTCCTTCTTCAGCTGCCGAAAAAGGACTTTCAAATCGTTCTAGCCCTGCTTCTGGCATTCTCCACAAGTTTTGCCTATCCCTGCATCATTCGTGGTCACTGATTTGCTCTCCCTTTTGATTCTCATGCTGCTCCATCGCCTCATTCACCAGCTACACTAGCTCTGCACAGAGTAACACAAAGCAGGCATAGATGACCAATGCAATTTTTGGAATTTAACACAATATAATCATGTATTAATATTGTTAATTCTTAGCAAAAATTAAAAACAATCTATATAATTAATTATCAACTCATTAAAATAATTTTTGAAGAGAACTGACTAAAACACGTAAGTCGAAGGCTAATATTAAAAAAATTAAAACACAAACATATTTAAAAATAAATAAAACAATAATAATAATCTAAACAAATGCCTACACTTTAAATATCCTCAAAATATTTCTAAGGAAATATAGCAAAATATGGCAACCAAACTCTAATCCAAAAACATAAATAAATAAGAAACTTTTCTGTCAGTCACTCAATAATTACTTCATTTGGTTTATAATAAAACCATACAAGCATACAACACATTAAAATGAACATATCAATTATGTACGATACACACTTTTGTTTTACCAGTCGAATTAGTGTAAGGAAAAATAGAGAAAAGATTAGAATTTCACTAAACAGTCAGAGACAATGTTAAAAAAAAAGATAAAATCATATGATACAAAAATTAAACAAATTCAAAAGTCTCCTAGCCGTGTACACATTTTAAGGACCTTCAAAATGAATGCTGGGAACACAGCTCATCCTACTGGAGTTTGCAGTACAGTACCTAAAGTTAGACTTCTTTAGAAGAGTCTTAAGGTAAATTTTACGAACACTGTCATAGAACGTAAAAAATGGTGTGCCTGGTAGTTTACATGGATAACCCATCACATGGGCATAAGGCTAACAACCTGACCAATCATTCATTTTCGGGAACTTAACTAAACAATGAATCAAATTACATCTAAGTATAATAATCTCAACTACCTATGTTAGTTATTTCTCACTACTGCCAGATTAGGTTGCAAACCTGCCTTAATTAGCAGGGCAGAGAGAGAGATTACCCTTATTTCTCTTCATTCGCTTTTTAAACTGTATTCTTCAAACATCTGCATAAATACTAATTTAAAGTCACAGTCTCTCAAGTGGGTGACTTGCCTACTGCTTGGTCCCGGGGAGTGCAAGGCCACAGTCTCTCAAGGGGGTGGTTTGCCCACTGCTTGGTCCTTGGGAGTGCAAGGCCACAGTCTCTCAAGTGGGTGGTTTGCATACTGCTTGGTCCTGGGGAGTGCAAAGCCACAGTCTCTCTAGTGAGTGGTTTGCCCACTGCTTGGTCCTGGGGAGTGCAAAGCCACAGTCTCTCAAGTGGGTGGTTTGCCTACTAGTTCTGGAGGGGGCTTTGTGCCCAGTGTGCTTCATCCTGGCAAGGAGGGTGTGAGTGGATGCCTTCTTCCACTGGTTCTGGAGGGAGCTTTGTGCCCAGTGTGCTTCATCCTGGCTAGGAGAGGTGGGTGGATGCCTTCTTCCACTGGTTCTGGAGGGGGCTTTGTGCCAAGTGTGCTTTATCCTGGCAAGGAGGGGGTGAAGGGATGCCTTCTTCCACTGGTTCTGGAGGGGGCTTTCTGCCCTGTGATGCAGCTTTTGGGGAGTGCAAGGTCACAGTCACTCACCTGGGTGTCAGACTCCGGAAGCATTACAGTACATGGAAGCAGGACTACACACTGCCCACCGGCGGCGACGCCTGCTCAGTGGTGGCAGTGCCGGTGCTGGTGTCGGTGCTGCCAGTGGTGGGGGAGGCTCCAGCCCTTCTGGACGGCTGCCCACTGGGGCTGCTGCTGCTGGCAGTGGTGCTGGTGGCGGTGCAGGTGATGGTGCAGGTGGTGGTGCAGGTGCCGGTGGCGGTGCTGGTGTCGGTGCAGCCAGTGGTGGGGGGAGGCTCCAGCCCTTCCCCTGCAGCCTCGAGCGGCTTCCCACTGGGGCTGCTGCTGCTGACAGTGGTGCTGCTGGTGGTGCAGGCAGTGGTGGGGGTGCACCAACCCTTCCCCTGCAGCCTCAGACGGCTGCCCACTGGGGTTGCTGGCAGTGGTGCTGGTGGTGGTGCAGGTGGCGATGCAGGTGGCGGTGCTAGTAGCGGTGCTGGTGTTGGTGCTGCCAGTAGTGGGGGAGGCTCCAGACCTTCCCCTGCAGCCTCGGACCGCTGCCCACTGGGGCTGCTTCTGCTGGCAGTGGTGCTGGTGTCAGTGCAGCCAGCGGTGGGGGGAGGCTCCAGCCCTTCCGCTGCAGCCTCGCATGGCTGAAGCTCCATGGTTTGTGTTGGGGGCTTAGATTCAGTCCCAGCACCAGGTTTCCTTTCCTTCCTGCCTGCAGGGGCAGGCCCTTTGCCCTTGCCCTCTGGTGGTGCCTCCTTGCCCTTGACCTTGCCAGCCGGTGGTGCCTCCTTGCCCTTCCCCTTGTAAGCTGGTGGTGCCGCCTTGCTAGCTGGTGGCACATCCTTGCCCTTCCCCTTGGCAGCTGGTGGTACATTCTTGCCCTTCCCCTTTGCAGCTGGTGCAGGCACACTGCCAGTGCTGATGGGTGTTTCCTTGGAGCCTCTCACACCTGAGGTAGCTGCCAAAACTACTGTGGCTGTGGACTGGGTGGCTGGGGTGCTAGCCTGGGTTCTGCCCACCCTGTCCTGACGTGAAGGATGGGGGGAGAGATAAGGAAGAGGTCAACGTAGGAGAGGAAAAGCTTCTTAGGGACACTGGGGCAGGAATAGGGTGAAGGTTTGGGAGTGGAGGAAGAGGGAGTGGATGTTAGAGGTGTCTGTCTGCTGTGTTTGGGTGCAGGTGCATGGGCTGTATGCTGTTGTGAGGTGGATGGCTGTTGGGTGTCTGAGTGCTTGCGTTTGTGTACTTTGGGAGGAGGGGGCACAGACACAGTGGGAGAAGACACAGGGGACGTGTGCATGGATGTGGGGGTGGTGACTGCAAGTGAGGGGCGTGTAGTGATAGGCGTGATGGTGATGGAGGCAGTGGGTGTGGATGTAGTGCATGCAAGTGTGAGTGGAGACGCTACTGGGAGGGAGCTGGACAAGGAGGAGGAGGGGGACACAGTGGAGGCAGTGGATGTTGGTGTGTCTGCATCTGGATGGTGTTTGTGTGAGTGCCTGTGGGATGATGTGTGGTGCTTGTGTTTGCCTGAGCCACTCCTGTGTGCTGTCTTGGGTGCATGCTGGTCTGAATGTGTGCTTGGGATAGATTGGGGTTCAGGTGAATGGGACTGGGCAGAGGAAGTTGGAGGGGGGAGGCTAGAGACAGGAACAATGGCTGCCATCAGGGAGGAGGCCAGAGCCTGGAATGATCTCTGTTGGGCCAGCATGCCAGAGTGAATGCCCTCCAGGAATGCATTTGTTTGTTGCAAATGGCCTGCTTACCCCTGGATGGCATTCACTATGGTTGACTGCCCAACAGAGATGGATCTCAGGAGGTCAATAGCCTCCTCACTCAGGGCAGCAGGGCTCACTGGGGCAGGGCCTGAGGTGCCTGGGGCGAAGGAGATGCCCACCCCCCTGGGTGAGCGTGCATGGGAAACTCACTGAGGGGCTGCTAGGAGGGCGGTGCTGGTACAGGGCGTGGCGGCTGTATCTGTAGTTTGGGTGGCCACAGAGCTGTCCGACACCACTAGGGAGCTTCCATTGCAGGAGGTATTACTTTCAGATCTGTCCCCTCCGATCTCTGCCATGGTGCTCCCCTCTCCCTCCATCCCACTGGTGCCCTCACCGTCGGTGGATTCGGCCTCATGGGCCCTGTGGGATGCAGCTCCCTCCGTCGCCGGTGACTCTGCTCCTCCGCTAAAAAGGGGGGGAAGAGACAGAGGATACACTTGGTCAATGGCAGCAACAACACCATCATTGGCATACACAACACACTGGGAACAGCCCTACTCACTAGGCAATGCAATACCAGTCACAGTGCTAGTCACCATGCCATGGACTGTAATACCTAATGCTAATAGCAGCATACTTGAGACCCACAGAGCCCTGCCCAGTAGTGGATGCCTACTAGCTTGGTTGGAGGTGGAGTTTATCAGCCCCTGCACAACATAGAACCTACCATGAAATGTCCGGCCTGGCCTAGGGGCACCAACAGGCCCACTTCCCCCACCTAGAGACCACCCCACCACGCACAAGTGGTATATTGGGAAACTGTACTCACCTCCTTGTGGCTGCTGTGATGGCCTCAAGTGCCCATCCAGCTCCAGATAGGCCACCGCCAGTATGCAAAACATCAGGGGGTCAGGGTTCGATGGGCACCCCTTCCTCATTGGGAGGCCATCCCCAGCTGGGCCTCCGCCATCTTCTGTGCCCAGGGTCTCAGGTCCTCCCACCATTTGCGACAGTGAGTGCTCTGCCTGCTGTAGACCCTGAGGATCCACGCATCCTTGGTGATGGCACGCCATACACCCTTTTTCTGATGGGCACTGACCTGCAGAGGAAATACACATAGAAAAGGGCATCAGTCGTATCGTCCGGCCTGTTACACTAAAGGCCCACCATATCCCTCCCATCCCCTTACGCACATACATTGGCCACCATACATCAAGCATGCTGCCCAGGACCCTTCAACCCCCCCCTTACACAGGGGCCCTCACATACAGCACTCCATGAATTCATGCCCCATGCATTGTGCTCACAGTGTACTCACCTGTTGGCCTGGAGGCCCATACAGCATTCGGTACTGGGGTAGGACCCCATCCACCAGTCTCTCCAACTCCAAAGCAGTGAAGGCAGGGGCCCTTTCCCCAGTCACACAAGCTATGGTCGATTCCAGACACAGGTCACAGCAGCACATGCAGTGTAGGTCCTCTCCTGTTGAAGGTCAGGTAGCAAGTGAGTGAACAGATAGAAAATGGCCACGGTGGTGCATACCGTCACCGCTGGCGTACATCACCATTGGCTACTGTAACCCATATAACCCAATGACAACCATTGAGGAGTTTTACGGAGGTACTCGACCGCCTCCTGCAATGGCGCACAGCGTCAGCGGCATTACCTCATTTCCACATGTCCATCCATACAGGACAGGCGGGTGCCATTTCAGGGGGGGAAGGCCATGCACCTAACTGCGTCACAGCACACATAGGCACCATTTGGGCCTATACAACTACATATTGTTTCTGTCACAACATGCAATGCACTGTACATTTTGGAAATGTTGAATACTGACCAGATGCTCATTGTTTTGCCCCCTAGATTACAACCGCTGAGGATGAATAGGAGATGGAGACAGACCCCTGGTGGACTTGGCAACAATGGAGAACAGGCACATTATCCTTACCTACAGACTTGACAGGGCCACAATCCAAGAGCTGTGTGCCCATTTGGAGCCAGACCTGATCTCTGCTATCCGTCACCCCACTGGGATCCCCCCTCTTGTGCAAGTCCTATCTGTGCTCCATTTCTTGGCAAGTGGCTCCTTCCAAGTGACAGTGGGCTTGGCAGCAGGAATGTCTCAGCCAATGCTCTCAATAGTGCCGACCAGAGTGTTGTCTGCCCTGATGAAACACATGCGCAGCTACATTTTTATCCCCCAGGTGGAGGATTTGGCCACAGTGAAAGCTGACTTCTATGCAATGGGACATATCCTCAACATCATTGGGGCAATTTTTGGTACACATATTGCATTTGTACCCCCCCCGGAGAAATGAACAGGTGTTCCGAAATCGAAAGAGCTTTCACTCAATGAATGTGCAGATAGTGTTCCTGGTGGACCAGTACATCTCCCATGTCAATGCAAAGTATTCAGGGTCTGTGCATGATGCCTTTATCTTGAGGAATAGCAGCATCTCATATGTGATGGCTCAACTCCAGAGGCACAGGGTGTGGCTAATAGGTGAGCCCATGGTCCCCACCAAGTATATGTTGGTGTATGGGTATGGGGTTGCCCCTAAGGGTTAGTGTCTGGCTAACAGGTATCCCTCAGTATTTGCAGGTGACTCTGGTTACCCCAACCTCTCATGGCTACTGACCCCAGTGAGGAATCCAAGGACAAGGGCAGTTGAACCTTACAATGAGGCACATGGGCGAACAAGAAGAATTATAGAGCGAACCTTCGGCCTCCTGAAGACCAGGTTTCGGTGCCTCCATCTAACAGGTGATTCCCTGTGCTACTCACCCAAGAAGGTGTGCCAGATCATCGTGGCATGTTGCACAACCTTGCCTTACGTCGCCAGGTGCCTTTTCTGCAGGAGGATGAGGCTGGAGATGGGCGTGTGGCAGCGGTGGAACCTGTGGACACTGACAAAGAGGAGGCAGAGGATGAGGATATAGACAATAGAACATCAATCATACGACAGTACTTCCAGTGACACACAGGTAAGACACTGTAACTTCACCTTCCACTGCAGTTTTTTATTGGAAATTGTCACTGGCAGGCTGATATTCCCACTACTATGGCCACTTACTCTACCCTTTGACATGTCTATTTACAGATATCTGTGCCCCACTCTGGCTCCTGGTGTATTGACTGCAGCAAAATACAGGTCATATCTATATATACATTACTGTACAGTTGAATTGCAATGTCTACAGATTATTAAGCAAATACATAGTTCAATCACTTGACATACTCAATACTTGTATTTTTTACAAAGGGTGTTTATTTATGTGCTAATAAGTGGATGGTGGGTTGCTATAGGCTGGGGGGTAGTGGAGGAGAGTCCAGGTAAGAGTTCCAGTCTATTTGTATCACAGGTGCATTGTCCAAGAGGGCATAGGAAGTGGAGCAATGGCAGCTCAAGGTGGACAGGGTGACAGAGTGGGACGCAGGGGTGACAATCAGGAGAGTCTTATTTTGTGGCGGGGGTCTTGGCAATGTTCTCTGGTTTCTGCCTGGATCGCAAGGACCGTTTGCGGGGTGGTTCTCCTTCTGCAGGGGATGGGGTGCTGGTTGCCTGATGTTCCAGTGGCGGGGCCTCCTGTCCACTAGCGTCAGTGGAGGGCTGTTCATCGGTGTGGCTAGTGTCAGGGGCCCGGTGGTGTGCCACTGCCTCCCTCAGGGTGTTGGCCATGTCTGCCAGAACCCATGCAATGGTGACCAGGGTGATGTGGATGTTCCTCAGGTCCTCCCTGATCCCCAGGTACTGTGCCTCCTGCAGCCGCTGGGTCTCCTGCAACTTGACCAGTATCTGGCCCATTGTCTCCTGGGAATAGTGGTATGCTCCCAGGATGTTGGTGAGTGCCTCCTGGAGAGTCGGTTCCCTGGGCCTGTCCTCCCACTGTCGCACAGAAGTCCTCCCAGCTTCCCTGTTGTCCTGTGCCTCTGTCCCCTGAACCGTGTGCCCACTGCCACTGACCCCAGGTCCCTGATCATCCTGTGTTTGTGGTGTGGCCTGGAGTTCCTGTAGTGGTGGACACACTGCTAATCTGGGGACAGAGGTATGGGTCTGCTGGGTGGGTGATGTGCTGATGTTGCCTGAGAGGCTCTGTGATGGTCTGGGACTGTGCCTGGGTAACCAACTGTCCTGAGGTCCCTGATGGGCTAGGGTGGTTATCCTGATCCAGGCATGCAGAGCTGCTGTCATCACTATGGACCTCTCTGTGGGGGGACAGGATGTTGCTGGCACCTCCTCTCCGGTGACGTTGTTTGGGGGACCTGTGGGGCTGTAAACGCAGTGTTATTTTTTCTGTGTGTGACATCTTGTGCATCGGTGTGTTGACCTGTATGGTTGTGATTGCCCTGGCAGCTTAGGCTTGTGTGAGTGGTGATTTGGTTGGATAGGTGATTGTCTGAAGTGTGCATGCTTTAGTGATGGGTGTCCATGCAGGTCTGTGATGGGTGTCCATGCACTGGTGTTGCATGCAAGGCTTGGTAGTGGGAGGGGTGGGTTGTGATAGTGGGGTGTATGTGAGGTGGTGGAGTGATGGGAGTGAGGGTGAGAGTGGAGGTATGTGATTTCATGCAGGTAGGGTGGTGATAGTAATAGAGATTTGACTTACCAGGCCCTCAGGATGCAGTATTGCCAAGACTTGCTCCTCCAATGTTGTTAGTTGTGGGGGAGGAGGTGGGGGTCCACCGCCAGTCCTCTGTACTGCTATCTGGTGTCTTGCAACTACAGAACGCACCTTCCCCCATTCGTCGTTTCACCTCTTCCTGATGTTATCCTTTGTTCTTGGGTGCTGTCCCATGGCGTTGACCCTGTCCATGATTCTCCGCCATAGCTCCATCTTCCTAGCAATGGATGTCTGCTGCACCTGTGATCCGAATAGCTGTGGCTCTACCCGGATGATTTGCTCCACCATGACCCTTAGCTTCTCCTCTGAGAACCTGGGGTGTCTTAGTGGTGCCATGGGTGTAGTGTGAGTGGTGTGTGTGAGGGTTTGTGGGGTGATGTGTTGGGGTGTGTGCTGTGAGGTGCGTGGATGGTGTATGGGTGATGGTGTTCTGTGGCTCTGGTTGTGTGGGTGGTCTTACTGTATCTATTTCTACTGGCATTTTTCTTTTTGTCGTAAAGGGTTGTGGGTAATGTGTGTGTGTGTTTTATAGTGGTGTGGGTGTGTGTATATGTGTCAGGTGTGTATAGTTTGAATTGTCCAATGGGGTTTTGTTTTGTATGTGTGTGTGTATTTTGAGTGCAGCAGTATGTACCGCCAATGGTTTACCACGGTTGAATGTCTGCCACGGTGATTCGTGGGTCATAATGCTGTGGGTGTAGTTCTGCTGGCGTAACTTGTGGGTTTTGCTACCGCCATTTTATCACTGACCTTTGGTGTGGCGGACTTATGTGTGTGTCTGTATAGTGGCGGATTGCTATATGTGTGTCATAATATGGGTAGCGGTAAACCGCCGCTGCGGCAGTATGTTGGTGGCAGTCAGCATGGCGTTAAGCGTGACTTACGGCCAATGTCGTAATGTGGGCCTATATACTTTTCATGATACGGGCCATTAAAACTGCATCCTCTGCATAGAGTAGTGCAGGGATAGGACAATTACCAATGTGCTGCCTGTCCCTGCACCATTCACTCAGCACACACTTCAAGTTGTTCATACAAAGAGCAAAAGGGAATGGGGCAAAGACACATCCCTGCCTGGCTCCACCCTCTGGATGCTAAACTCCGTGCCACAGGCCCCATTTAATTGAAAATTGACCCTTGCAGTAGCCCCCGTAAAAATTTCCCTGATGAGTTTAATTATATGAGGTTACATCCTCATATCCTCCATCAAGCACCTTACTTTACTATAATTATAAAAAATTAAAAGCGCTTGATAGGGTCATAAAGGCCATGTACGTATACCCCTCTTTCACCTGCATGTATTTGGAAATTAATAACCGGATGTTCAAAAATTGCTCAATGGTGCCCATAACCTTACAGAACTCATATTATATCATATCGGAGCATGCATACAGTTGCGGCTCGCCCTAAGCTGAAGGGGCGGGCTGCACATGCAGGGGGGAATTAAGTGAAATAAAAACTAATTTAAAAAAACAAACAAGCACTTACCTCCTCCGCCGCACACCGCTCTTCTGTCCCTCGTCGACTGCAGGCACAGGCTCCCAGCCTTCCCTGAAGCCAATCCTGACTCTGCTCAAAGCACCATCAGGATTGGCTGGGAGCTCCCAGCCAGGGTGCTCCCAGGAAGACTGGGAGCCTGTTCCTGGGCTGGAGAGAGCCCTGTACGCATCTGTGTTTGGCCAGCACTCACCCTCAGTGCAAGTCACCCCCATGGCCCGCCCCTTTTTCCCAAAAAAACAATCATAAATACAGTTTATGATCGTTTTTTGGGAAAAGGTTTGCAGCTGCTGCTGCTGGCGCAGGGATGACGCTCCTCCACCCTTATGGAGGAACCACCCCTGCGTTTCTAACCCCATATTTCCAGCCTTGCCAGTATAATTAGGCCCATCACATTTACCAGGGAATCTAGGAGAGAAATTGGGCAATAACATTTAGGATTGCCATGGTCTCCCGTTTTGTACATAAGAACCACAAGGGATTTGGACCAGGGGTCTAAATTGCCAGTTCTGCAAGTTGAACTCAAAACTTTAGTGATCAAGGGGCACTATGGGATGAATTAGATTGATAAAAGGCTGCCGGGATGCCATCTGGCCCTTGTGCTTTCCCATCACAGCTTTCATTATTTGCAGTGGTCACTTCGTCTAGTGTAAATTATGGTGTCAAACTAAGGTACCCTGAGACAAGGAAATACTCAGTACTCAACACTGACTTATTCTCGGATTCATTCTCAGCCGGGGGAAAATGTTAAATATTACCAAAATGATGTATCCATACCTCTGGTGAGATCTCAGTTCATCTACAGTTCATTGAAAATCTTTGTGGTTTCAGAAAAGAAAAAAAAAACAGCTCTCAGAGATAAAAGCAGCCTCAGATTTAAACATTTCATTTGTTACAAATAAAAAGCAGGCTAAGATTTAAACATTTTATTTGTTACAACTAAAAATTAAAACCGAAAAGGTTTGGATGAATTGGATTGCACTGTCACCAGAGTTGATTTTAAACATATTCTTTCTACATATGAAACTGAAACCAGGAAGGTTTTCGGTTGCATTGTAGATTACCTGTACAACCCTTTCTCCAAGAGCTGATTTATGGCCCAAGCTGTGGGCTCCTTGTATTTTCCAAATCAGCAGAGCTTTCTGCAGCGGCCTGTGTAAACAGAAAAACACTTAGTTAAATAAAAGAAAATAGTGTGCAGCCTTGAATTCACTGGAAACAAACACACAGTTGCATTTCCTCTCCTCTCTCTTCACCAAGGCTGTTTTTCAGTGAAATAGAATGCAGCTTTCTCTCATAACTCTGATTGGCTATTCCCAACCAATCAGTGTGAAGGTGTGTTTCACACAACTGAAAATGTGTTGGTATGACTGAGGGATGAGGAATGAGGAGGTGGTCAGACCACCGCCAATGCAACGGTCCGACCGCCACATTAAAACCCTGGCGGTCGGGCCACCAGGGAACCACCAGCTCTGCCAAGATTGGAGATCCCGGTCATCTGGCGGCGTTCCTAATCCGCCAGGGGATTACGACCCCCTTCCCCGCTAGAGGTTTTATGGTGGTACCATTGCCATGAAAATACATGCAGAGAATGGGTTCAGGGTGACCAAGGGGGGCCCCGAACAGCCCATGTACTTGGCATGGACAGTGCAGGGGCCCCCCTGACCATCACCTACTTTGCAGACAGTGAACATTGCGAGGGTGCAGGTGCACCCTGCACTCTACAGCATTGCCACCAGCTCAATTACGAGCCAGAGACAATGCTGTAGGCTGTTTCCGGCTAGGCCAGCAAGCGTAAACTCAGGTTTCTGCCTGCTGACCTAGCTGGAAACTCTTAAGGGGGCTGGTAGGGAGCTAGCCACTACGGCGGCAACCTCCCCGTCGGAAGTTCTGAAGACGGTGTAAACCGTCTGCCAAACTCATAATCAGTCCCATAATTTCTCTGTGGCCTTCCTTCCACCCACCCTATCTTTTTGTATGAGTGCTATATGCCTCGTCTCAATAGAATTCTCCTTCTGTTCATTGACAGACTGATGCGTAACAACCAATCGATCTTCAACTGCCGGAATTTCCTCATTTATTGCAGCCAACACACTGCTGAGAAAGTCTGTTATTGTATTAACAGAATTACAATTTTTTCCCTTGGCACCGGCATTCAGCTTCCTTTTCACCATGTTTGGCTCTTTTAATGGACCAATGTTCAGGATCCTTAGAAGAACTGGTGATGGGTCAAGAGGAGTGGCCCTGCCCTTCTTCCTACTTACGGGGCCAATATATGTTGGAACTTGGCGTTTGGTGCCCCAAGCAGCTGTGATGCGATCAAGGCAAACAGAGTCCTTAGGGCTTGTCCCCTCATGTCATTTACCTGGCAGCAGTGAGAGGAGAGCTAGGGCCTCGTTCATGAGCTGGCTAAACATGTACATATAATTTACGCTGCTAAACGATACAGAGCTGATGCACTCAAGGATGAAACAGACTTCCACAGCAGATATACAATTAGAAAGCTTGGCATTCTTTGTTGCCAGTATTCACTTGTTCAAATACACTACTGTCAGTACAATTCTATAAAAACACTGCAAACAAATGCATACGTTTTGGGTACAAGGGAATCAGCTTTGCTGTTCAAAGTTCAATCTAAATGAATGCTATAGGGGTTAATACATACATTAGGGGTTTCTAATATACTATGCAAATCCAGTCCAATACACATTGGCAAAAGTCCATAATGAGGGAGTTGTGGGGTACTATTATAGCTTCAATGCAGGAAAGGTCATATATGTCCGGGGTTACATTCAGTCTATCTAGATAATTACTTTTCAATTCAAGAACTTTATTTCAGCCAAAAAGGCCATAAAAGTAAAAACAAAAGCAATATGTATGTCTTATCAGCTTAACAGTTGAGTCACCTAACGATTAAATTCTAGTGAACACAAGTAGCATATTTACAAACACATCAGAAGTGTCAGCAAATAACATGCACATATCGTGCAAATTGGTAGATAGTAACATAACTCAATATGACAAGCAAGTTCATGATGACCTAAGGTCAAAATGCAACAGAATACAGACTAGACATAGAAAGAACTGTCAGTATCGTGGGGCATTTTAAGAGTACGAGTGCATTAAACAGATAAAAATACAGTTCATATTTTGAATACCAGAGGTGAGGCAGAATTCAAGTGCAAGTAAAATTCACAAACAGTAAAATGGGAGAACAAAATCCTCATTGCAAGGTCTGCCATGTGGTAATACCAATATGATAGTTATTCTAATAATCTTTGCTTCACTTGAAAAAGGAACCCGTTCGTTCATGAGTGCATTGCTTGAAACTGGTTTAAAGTGCTATACCAGTATGTATGCTATTTCTAATGTCATTATCAAAGGTCTTTGGTCTGGTACATTGGCCATAAAAGCACATATAGGACTTCATGTTATAAGATCCAACATACCACACCCTGTCAGAACATTAAAATAAAATTCCCTTAAAATCTATGAAAAAATAACATAATTTAAGCTTATGCAGAATTTATACAAAATTCGCACAAAACTTGTAAGTTTGCATCTTCCAATTCCCAAACTAAAAATATTTAGCCAAATAGTAAACACTTTGGATATATGTGAACCACTACAAACTTCCATAGACACACACATTTTTTGCCCAAGTTTTCATATCACCATCAGATATTGAGTGAGTGCACAACTCATCGATTGGCTGGTATCTGAGCTCATAAAACTTAGGGCCTCCTTGTGCTCCCTAACACCTGAGATTTGGCACATTGGGATTATCTAGCTCCTCCTACTGCTCGTGTAGGTCAGGCAGAAAAACATATCATGCCTGATGGTTTCTTTAGTGTCACCACAAGAGGGACACCATCAGTCCTCTGCCTTTGGTACAAGTGACCATATCGCAGTAAAAGAATGGAGGAGCAATAACCCATACTGAAACTGTAAATAGAGATGCTTGGCTAATGATGGCTCTATCTCATCCAGGAAGTCCTCCTTCTGGAAAGTTTCTTTCACTGCAAGTAATGCATCAGTTAAAGCCTAATTTGCGAACTGCCCAGCTATGAAAACCCACAACGAGGAGCAATAGTAAGCTATTGCTCGTAGGCTTCTTCTATAGGCCAGATGCACAACTTCATACTCCTGTGACTTGGCAACCACCGAGGTTTTCCAACCCACTAGCCTCCGCCTACGATAGTCTGATGTCACTAAGGTGACAAACAATTCCAACTTCAAATCGACATGACTCTCTAGCAAGTGTAGGCTGACATACTAAATGCAACCAGCTGATAGTGCTCACAGCTACTACAAAGGGGGGTTGGGTTTTGGGGGGACAACTCAGACAGCCAAGAAAGGGGGACGAAGACCATCACATCCAGCAATAATTTTAACAAAAGGCCTGACACTACTGTAGTGTTTGCCCTAAGGATAGCTGTGGGGCCCCCACTAGGTAAGTATTGTTGAAGTTTGGGTCTCCTAGCTCAGATCAACTATATTGTAATGGTGTAAAAAGCTGTGATTCATTTCCAATAGTAATACGACAATTTATTGAATGCGATGTAAGTAATTCAACCACACTAGCGGAATCCGGTGCTAGCTACAGAAGTATATCCTTGCCTAGGGCAACTATTGGGCAGTTCAATTTAATCCCAGAAACCAGAAGTATAGAAGATATCTTGTCTAGCCCCAATGATCATTGAGGAGAGAACTGTTGCATCCACAGCAGAGTGTTCACTAACTAAGTTTATTTGATGGAATGTAACGGGTCTGGCTTTAAAATGAGTGTGTTTTTTAGGAGACCTGGTAATTAAAACCACACCACTGTGTAGGCTATTTAAACTTCTGCAAGGAGTCGGTAACTATATACAACCTGAGCTAGGGCTACCTTAATAGGGACTCTCTGAGAGATCTCAAATTGGATTCCCCAGACTTATTATGCATTAACTTGACTGTTTCCACAGATGTAATTTATTACATATATAATGTGTACTGTAGACCCACTGGGAATACAATGGAGTCCTCAGTTTTGTTCTCTTGAATGAGCATTTAGCCACATTGCCACCCAAAGTGAAGAAAATTGTGGGAGGGGTATTTTAATTGCCAATTCAAACCCCTGAATGTTAATAGCCAGGCCCTTACGGCTCATGGTGACACTGTCGGTCAATCCCAGAATTAGAAATCCCTCCAATCAAGAAAGTGTCAACCATGGCAGTTCATATTACTGCACTCACCCTAAACCAGGGGCTTCATGCTGGCAATGGAATATCAATATTTGATCAATCTGGCAATCACATATTTAATCGCATTAACAAATATTATAAATTCTCCTCAAAATATTTTTTTAAATAAAATCATTCAAATATATATATATATATATATATATACTTTAAAGTACCTTTTAAATTATATACACCAATAATTCTGTCAAAAATATTGCTTGAAAAACATGTTTTTTTTAAATCTAACAAATATAAAGATTTAAATAATTACACAATGCACTAAGACAAAAACTCACAAAAGCTAAAGTCACAAAATGCCACACAGCTAATTAAAAAGAATATAATTATGTATAAAAATAATGTACAATATTATTTTGAAATCTTAGTTTTCAAATTATATACAGAAATGTACCTATCCACATCCTGAATTGAAAATGTAATATATAACTAAACAAACTATGAAATATTTAAACAAATATATAAGATTTTATAAATTAAAAACATGCATATTAATCAAGTACCAACAATGGTATAATTTAACAAAGCATACCTTATACCTAAATAACCCTCACAACACAAACCTAATACATAAATAAAAAAACAATTATACAATTAATTAACAATTAAAATGTATACCATTATTTTGGATTTGTTTTCTTATGCAGGGTCATCCTCAATCTTTTTGCCTCCTTTTCTGACCTGTTTTTGTTGGCTTTAGAACTCTGAGCACTTTACCACTCCTAACCAGTGCTAAAGTGCATATGCTCTCTGCGTAAATTGTATTGTTGATTGGATTTCCATAATTGGCATATTTGATTTACTGGTAAGTCCCTAGTACAGTGCATTAAAGGTACCCAGGGCCTGTAAATCAAATGCTACCAGTGGGCCTGCAGCGCTGGTTGTGCCACCCACATTAGTAGCCCTGTAATCATGTCTCAGACCTGCCACTGCAGTGTCTGTATGGGCAGTTTTAAACTGTAAATTTGACTTGGCAAGTGTACCCACTTGCCATGCCTAAAACTTCCCTTTTTCTTACATGTCAGGCACCCCTAAGTTAGGCCCTAGGTAGCCCTGTGTGTAGGGTCCAGTGTATGTTTAAGGTAGGACATATACTAATGTGTTTTATATGTCCTGACAGCGAAATACTGCCAAATTCGGTTTTCACTGTTTCAATGCCTATCCCTCTCATATGATTAAAGCGTAGATTCCCTTTGGGAGCAGATAGACATGTGGAGTTTGGGGTCTCTGACCTCACAATTTAAAAATACATCTTTTATGAAAGTTGATTTTAAGATTGCGTGTTTGAAAATGCCACTTTTAGAAAGTGGGCATTTCTTGCGTAAACCATTCTATGACTCTGCCTGTTTGAGATTCCCTGTCTGGGTCAGTTTGACAGTTGGGCTGTTTTCACCTCCCTCTAGACAGTGACACAAAGGGGGCTGGGGTGTAGCCTGCATATCCTGATGAGCCGTCTGTGCTAGGAGGGAGGGGAGGAGTGGTCACTCACACCTGAAAGGGCTATGCCTGCCCTCACACAATGCAGTCTTCAAACCCCTGGTGTGCATGTCTGGGGTCTGGTCTGGGCAAAGCAGGATTTCACAAACAAGAGAGACTTTCCTTTGAAGTAAGCCTACTTCAAAGGCTAAAATGGGTATAAGAAGGGTACCCAAAACCACAGACTTTAGATAACTTCTGGAAATCGAGAAGAACCTCTACCTGGAGAAGAGCTGAAGAGCTGAGGAGAAGTGCTGCCCTGCCTGTCACTATGCTTTGTGGAGCTATCCTGCAGTTGCTCCTTCTGCCTGCTGAGAGGTGACAAAGACTGGACTTTGTTGTGCATTCCTGCTTGTGAAGAAATATCCAAGGGCTTGTCCTCAGATTGCCTACTGTTGATGTCTCAGGGTCATCAAAGACTTCCCCTGCCAACACCCGGACTCTCTGCTGAGACTCCTGCCCTGCCAAGTGGTGCCCTATCCATTTCCTGGGGCCTTAGAATGCCGTGCGGGGAAATTTCAGATGCAACCTCTGAGACGCGGCTGAAGAAACGACGTGCCGCGGGGTTTGCGGCTGAAATCGACGCTCTGCCTGCAGCGCGGCTGGAAGATCGATGTGTCGTAGTTTGGACTCTTGCTCTGAGCAAGACTGCTGGTTTAAGGATGACAGTACTTTTGTTTGTAGGCGACTGCGTCTTTCCTACAACAAGTCGCAACTGTTGTCCCAACCTTACCGGCTCACTAGCAGCACCTCACCAGAAACACTATAGTAAAAGGTGATTAATGGCAGCCGTTTACGCATGGACTCGAAAATGAGATATCTCAGGGAATGTCGTGGTTGAATGGAAATTACCCTTTTCTCACAGATATATTATGTCTCATAAAAACAAAGGCAATAACACAGATGTAGTGAAGTTATAATAGATTTTTATTTAACATAACTGCAATTTGCGATAAGTTGCATGGACTGCAATGATTAGGATAATGAATATAGCAAGTAACAGTATTGTGAAGAAGAGAGTCATTGTTATGAAGACCCCCACCATTTTGCAATATATGAAAGAGATATATAAGATGGAATATGCCCTATTACCTTAATGTGAATAGGCTTAACTTCCTACCTAAAGGGGAGCTGGGTTTGCTAAACCTAATCTGCCAAAGCCGTGTCCATGAGAGGAGCCCCCAACCCTTGTTACCTTGGAATGAGGTCTCTATCTCAGACTCCTCAGGGACACGAAGACTGGGTCAGCGTCAAGACGACTGTAGCATCGGTATCAGCGATGGTGGCGATGCCCTCTGGTCGGAATCCCTCTGATTATCTGTCTAAAGTGTGATGTATTTATACAGATCTACAAGGTCCCCTGACGTAGGTGTATTCCTAAACAATAGATAACAGGCATGCTCGGGACGGCAATTAATATCAACAATCCCTCGAAAGTATAGAGAGGGAAAATCCCTTAGTGTGAACACCTACTGTTTGTTTGTCTTTGATGCTTGATCTTGATGCCTTGGCGCGGTGACACTGATAATGTAACTCATAACAAGTGGCCTAACTATAAACAAGGCAGCCATCTTAGAAGAAATAAATAATTAAATGGGCTAAGACAGAGCAAGCTAAGTAGGTTAAAAGTCACTAGATGACTGGGGCACGAGTCTACAAGCCGGAGGCTAAGCTAACTCCTGTTATCCCATTAAAATGAACTAGGATTCACTACAGATGCACGCGGCTGGAGAAACGACGTGTAACACCGCTAACAGAGGCTGGTAACATCACAACCCACACAGCGAGGTTTTGCCAATACCGTGCAGCAGGATTTTTTATGAAAACCTTGTTGGGCATGGAAAACAATGCAAAGCCTGCCTGGACCTGAGTGCTTGCCCGAATCGACGCATCGCTCTCCTGCGGAGAGGAAAAATGAGGCACGCTAACCCGACCGGAGAAGGAGAAACAATGCACGGTCTCACTTGCGGGTGAGAAATCGAAGCATCGCTAACCTTTTTCGACGTAGACTCGTCTGTGCGTGTTTTTTTTACCCTACCCAGGGTACTTTTCAACGTTGACAGTGTTTTACCTGTTTTCAAAAGGATTGAAGACTCTTGATTTTAAAATTAATAACTTGACTTGTGTTGTTGGAATTTTGTTGTTTGGGTCTTGTTGTGTTTAGATAAATATTTCCTATTTTTCTAACCCGTGTTCTGTAATTTTGTAGTGCTTTCACTGAGTTACTATGTGTGTTGGTACAAATACTTTACACCTATACTCTGAAGTTAAGCCTGCCTGCTTGTGCCAAGCTACCACAGGGGTCAGAGGGGGTTAGTTTAGGGTGATTCTCCTTTACCCTGACTAGAGTGAGGGTCCTTGCTTGGTCAGGGGGTAACCTTACTGCCAACCAAAGACCCCATTTCTAACACATTATAAACAAACTAATCAATTAACATCAATCATATATATATACATATATATATATATGAGAGTAAAAATTAAAAACTGTGGGGACCCAATCTCTCAATAAGCACAACAACTACAAATACAAATATAATACATAATTAAACATTATGAAATGTTTAACCAAATATGTAACAATAAAAATATATATATCATAGTTAACAAAAGAATTAACATAAATCATTATATTTAAAAGAATGCTACCCACCCAGCCCCCAATAAACCCAACAATCTGAGATAAATGTAAACAAATATATATTTTTAAGAACATTAATTACTTTACAATAACAATATATAAAAAATAGAAAGGCAGAACAATGCATTAAAGCACTATATTAAAAAAACAATGTTAAAATAAGCAATATGTAAAATTAAATATACTAGTTAAACAAAAATTAATAATACCTTATACCTTATACCTCAGTAAGCCCCACTACCCAAACATAATACATAAATAAATAAACAATTACACAATTAATTAACAATTAACATGTATACCATTATAAACAAATGAATCAATTAACATCAATCATATGTACATATATACTTGATTAAAAATTAAAAACTCCGCAGACCCAATCTCTCAATAAGCACAAAGCACAACAACTACAAATAAAAATATAGTACATAATTAAACATTCTGAAACTTTTAACCAAATACGTAATAATAAAAAGATGTATATCATAGTTAACAAAATAATTGACATAAATCATTATATTTAA
The DNA here is from genome assembly GCF_031143425.1 of Pleurodeles waltl. NCBI lineage: Eukaryota > Metazoa > Chordata > Amphibia > Caudata > Salamandridae > Pleurodeles > Pleurodeles waltl. Next base: position 711,896,899 of record NC_090437.1, on the reverse strand, counting down.
AAGAATGCTAACCACCCAGCCCCCAATAAACCCAACAATCTGAGATAAACATAAAAAACAATAATGTTTTTAAGAACAGTAATAATTTTACAATAACACAATATAAAAAAAATAAAAAGGCAAAACAATGCAATAAAGCACTATACTAAAAACACTATGTTAAAATAAGCAATATTTAAAATTCAATATAATAGTTAAACAAAAATGAATAATGCCAAAAGGTTTGGCTAATAATTTAAAGTGCCTTTTCTGTTTTTTTATGGGTTTAGCCATTCAGTGGGTCATAATATATGCACTGTGTCACACATCTATGAATTAATGGATCAATTTGTCCACAACTACAATAAAACACAAAGGCAAACAACATTATATGCAGTAAAAGATAAGAGGGAACAGTAAAATAAAGAAAACATGCTGCTGCTTAAACAGGGTGGGTTCATGCTTTCAATAACAAGTACACTTAAATATAGCACAGATGGCCATCTTGTAATGGCATTGTACAATGGTTTTGTTGTTTTAACGTTCCAGCATGGCCACCATGTTCAAACCAAAGTTTTGGCCATGTTGGAATGGTAAAATAGAGTTACACTATGATTCAATATTGACAGTACCATTCCAGAATGGTAGCTTGCTTCAGATAAAGTGGCTGGGATGGATGTAGTGCATTTGAGATTAAATGAGCAGCAAGAGCAAGTGTCCTGTTACCACTGTCTGGGGAGCTGTAATATGTTCAAGAAAATGAAAAGGGGAGAATGAAATAAATGAAAGGGGACCTATGAAAGGAGAGAATGGAAAACTAAGCACTCATCCACCAGCCCTTGAACTGAAGCATGCTCAGTTTCAGGTGAATTTGCATATCCGACCAGACAAATGCTGTCATTCACAGGGCAAGAATACCTATGGCTGAAGTGGACTGATCCATTCCTCCATGCTATATTCTGTCATGTGTGAAATGACACTCAACTGTGCCAGAAAAGAGCTAAACAAAAGCCCCTATATGTGTGTGTGTGTGTGTGTGCGTGTGTATAGCAGGGCAGTTACCACTGTGTAGTTATTGGACTTAGTTATCATTCAAAATAGATTTTTTTGTTTGCTAATTACTTTGCCATTTGATGAATCTTCTAAATCTTTCAAAAAAACATTTTCATCCACCTTAGTTCCTTGTTTAAAAGTTTCGGGGGTGAAGCTGGATAAATGGGAGGGGTCTCAAAACACAGTTTTCCAACTCAATTTCCATGGGAATTTGTGAACAGCGCTACAGCCAAAACTGCATAACAGAATTACACTAAATTTGATAGAAACTAGATCCTTACATAAGAAAGTGTGCTTTTCATGATTTGGTATGAATCCATTCAGTAGTTTTGGGGAAATTAAGTTTCAAAATTAATAGATATATGGACAGCTGGGTTTGTGGGAGTCCCACGGAATCCTGCAGGAACGCAAATTCAAATAATAGAGGTACCTGATTGACTCAGGGGGCTTTTTCCCGCTGTGGGCTGTGTCAATCTCATGGGAGCAAAAGGCTTCCATGAGTCCCGCTGGAGCTGGATTGGCTGTTTGCAGCATGAAAAGAAATGTTTGGGCCATCGGTATAGCACACAGGAACTGAGGGCCTCATTACAAGGCTGGTGATCTTCAGCCCACCAGCCTTGCAGTACTGGTCAGACAACCACACTCCATGTGGTCCGACTACCACATTACAACCCTGGCAGTCAGACTGCCTCAAGACCGCCATCCCCACCAGTGCTGACGGCAGTTGAATTCGCAGTCAACCACAGTGGCACTGAACTCAGCACCTCCGTGCTGATCACAGCTTCACTTTCTGTGGAAAGGCTGGTGGAAAGCCAGTCCCAGGGCCCACAGGGAGGCCCCTGCACTGGCCACGACCAGGTCTCCCTGCAGACAGTGCACATTCTGAGGTAGCCGCCATGCTACGGTATTGGCCTACAACCAAAAAAGTGTTTTCTTTGAAAGTTGGCCCTTACCTTGTTTCCTTACACCTCATTTCTCCAAAGTTTCAGGACACAGGCACTTTGGGCCCCATTATGATACTGGCGGTCCCACAGCAGGACCGCAAATGCCGCGGGGAGGACACTGCAGTCCAGCTGGCAGCCTCCCTCCATTATAGTACAATGTTCCTGTCAGCTGACCGGCAGGAACATTGTATTATGACATTACCGCTGGGCTGACTGACCTTCTTCGTGAGACCGAACTTCTGCTACATGACAGTGGAGAGGAGATGGAGACTGCAACAGCTGATAAAGCCTTTCCAATAGCGGTGATTGAGGGGGGAGACTTTTTGCTTAGCCCGGATCAGCTTTGAGTTAACTTCCAACGCAAATCTCGCTCATTCACGTCCGAAATCAAAGCAAAAGAGTTTTTGAATGAACTGATAGTGGGACGATGAGCCTAGCATTGTCACAGTTATGGGGATGGCGGTTCATGGTTCAAGTTTGCAGAATGAAGGCACAAGGGAACTATGGGTGCTTTAGTTTGATTTTAGATTGGAATTTATCTTCTTTGGGTTGTTTCAAAAAGTTGGCAATTTTTCAGAGTTGAATTATAGGAGTTTTGGGACTTGAATTTAGGGTCAAGGGCTGGGTCGCGGGTTGGGTGGTGTAGGTGGAAATCTCTACTTCTTTGTTTGGATACTTTATTTATTCCTTCTGATCAAGAAGTAGGGTGTTTGCCCTCTTGTAATGCACTGCACTACATTTCCTTTTATTCTTTGTTCCTCTTTTTTTCTCTTAAGGTGATGATTGCTGTGCTGGGAGGTAGGTGGGGTGGCTCGGAGGGTGTTCTCATGAGCCATTGTTCAGACCTTGAGAGGTCTGACTGCTTCAAGATAGTGTGGGGAGACACAGAGAGGGGCAAAGGAGTGGGAAGGGAGGGGGTGTTTGGGTGGAGGAGGGGTGCAAGGGCCATTTGAGCTTTAATGCTAGGGGAGGAGAAGAATGTAAACATTGTTTATATGGCACATATGTCAGTGATATTTTTTTCAAGTTCTTTCAAGTTCTGGGGAAATTGGCTGGACTTTTTAGCCTGTGCAGGGGTGACTAGATCAAAGAAATAGTATGGCTCTATTGTGATTAGCTACTGTGAATATATGTGGGGTCGATGATGATGCCAAAAGACAGAGGATAGCTTTTGATCTCAAAATCCTACAGGCCCACCTTTCATTTCTGCAGGAACTCATGTTGAGGGGGCCAGGAGAAGAATACTGGAAAACCTGGGAGTTTCACTTATAGTTTGCATGCCTCACAGTACAAGTACAGGGGAGTGTCGATATTCACACGTCGGAACATAGGCTGTTTTAAACGCTGCTCAGCAGATATACACAGGCAATGGGAGATGATGACATATCAAGAGGGATGAAACTCCTTTACCCTCTGCTCAGTATATGGCTCAACATTAGACAACCCTGATATCTTTGATTCCTTGAGTTTGGAGCTGGCCTTTTGGCCAAGTGCAATTATAATATGTGGGGACCTTAACATCAACCTTGCTGTGGGGCTTTTAGAACATGGGGCCCCGAACTACAGTGGTAGGAAACCTAAAGTATTTAAATCTCTGTTCTATCTTGGATGGGACCATGGCCTGACTGATGCATGGTATAAGCTTGTGGCCTCAGACCGTGGTTACATTTTTTTTTCTGCACCTTATAAAAAGCACCTGAGGCTCAATTATTTCTTGATCAACCACTATTTAATTCCGAGCTGTATGGTTGAAAAATACCCCCAAGTTATGTCCAATCTTAATTCGCTGGTTCTAGAGATTCATATAGAGGGTCAGACAGATAGGCTGGATAAGGTCTCTCATAATTGTTGTTTCGAGAGAGCCTTGCTTAAAGATGAAGACTATATTCAGCAAATGAGTAGTTAGATCTAGGAATATTTTCAATTTAACAGGGCAGTACCTCGCCAGAGGTAGTATGGGATGTCTTTAAGGGTGGAGTCAAGGGGGTGACATCAAGCTTTACCTCCAATCAGCAAAGGAAACAGTCTGTATTACTGATGGAATCATATAAGAAATTGGTGGACGCAGAGTCTTAACTAATATCGGCATTAGCTGAGTGGGAAACATCGGATATGGTATAGGAGAAAGTGGCCTTAGCTAGGGCAGCCATTAAACAATATCTCAGCTAAGAAAGCAGATGAAAAGCTCCTCGCCTGGAAGCAAGAATTTCACAAATACAGTGAGTGGATGGCACATCTCTTGGTGGTACGAATCAGGCAGAAGCAGAGCCAAGGCGAGATCACAAGAATTAGGGATGATCAGGGAAAATTGGTGATGTCCCAGGATGAGATCAGGGAGGTGTTTCAGTCTTACTAACGGGCTATATTGCGAGAATAGTCAAAAGGTGACTGATAGTCATACTCAGTATCTAGAATCCTTATCAGTAAACAAGATAGGGGAAGCAGATCTAGAGTTGCTCAACGCCCCAATGATAGGGGAAGAAATGTTCCCCAAGAGGAGGGGAGAACAGCTATTGGCACCCTTGGTGAGTTGGGTAAACTTCTAAAGCATTTTTTTTATTTTTCATCTGAAAAGCCCGGCTTGTTATTGGATCTTAGCCGGCACAATATCTCATTGGATTATAATGTCCCTCTTGAGTTACCTTAGCTCTAGGGAGCTAGTTGTGGGCCATTTGTTTACATATGTGATTTACTCTGATTGGCCCAACCTTCCCAGACCATCTCTTAGTTTTTGGTACCAAAGAATAGCATGATTGGCACCTTAAATGAGGTATAATTAGTTGGGCATCAAGGGTGGGCCCTCTGGAATGATTGAGAGAATGTTTGCATTGTATCATTGGCATTGTATTGGTTTTCAGTTTGTGCAGAACTGGGTGGCCCGATGGGCCTGATGGGACTCTACAGGATCTGCAGTTTAATATCTCTAACTGCTCTGCCTGCAGGATTTTAGAATTCTTCTTTTTCTGAATTGTATGTATTAATATACCCTCTTTAGGTGTTATTGCCTTATAAAATCAACAAAAAAAGGAATTAAAAGGGGTTCAATTTACTATTCCCACTCCACTCTGTGCAACAGTAGGGAAAGCATTGGACTTTGTGTGCGCTCATACACAGTAACACAGTGAAAACACTACAAAAAGACTCCACATCAGTTTCGAAAAATAGGCAGTATTTGTATAAGTCAAACAACACCAAAACAACAAAAATTCAACATTCACAAGTCAAGTTATGAATTTTTAAAGGTTAAATAAAAATGCAGTGCTGAGAAGACTATAGCTCAAACATAGCTATCTGGTCGCACTGGACCAGGACAAATCCAAAAGTGCATTGTTGTTTCCTGATGGGGCAACATTGTTGATGCGTTGATGTCCAGAAGCAATAAGTGCTGTTTTTGATGTGTTGATGCTGCGTCAGCCAAGATGGGGCTGCATTGTAAGTCAGGGCTCTTTCCTCTTCCAGTTGGTGAGCGTTGTCTGTGGTGTTGATGCAGGAAGCTGCAAAGCAGTGTTGTGGCAGAGGAATGCATTGATTCCAAGTGACGTGCCAGGGTTGTTGTGTCAGTACTTATGTTGTAGCACCACACTCAGTTCCAAGGGTCCAGGACTAGATTTGGCACCACTTGGCAGAGCACAACTCACAGCAAAGGAGCCCAGGTGCTGGCAGCAAGATGCAGGGGAATCTTTGATATTTCTGAGGTTTCAGAAACAGGAGGCAAGCTCCGATAGGCCCTTGGAGAAACTTTAGATTACAGGATGTAGAGAGTTGGATCCAGTCCACTCACTCCCAGGCAAGATGTAGCAGGCAGCAGGCCAACACAACGGAGCAATCAGCAAAGTAACAGTCACTGCTGATAGCACAGCAGTCCTGCTTTCCGGTAGAATGTCCTTAGTACAGAAGTGCTGTGAGTATGTGATGTCAGAGGCCCAGTACTTATACCCAAAATGGCTTTTGATTTAGGGTTCACTTCAAAAGAATTCTCTGAAGTGCACAAGGTTCTCTTTCAACCCAGCCCTAGCTCCAGACTACCAGTAAGAGAAAATCAGCTCTTTTTGTGAGGGCAGGACAATCCTTTCCCTCTCCCCGCTCAGGATGACTATCAGTATGCAGATGCATCTCCTGTCAAACCCAGCCCTTCCTGTTTGTGACTGTCTGGAGAGAATGCACAAATGTAGCTGTCACCTCAACACAGACGTGTATTAAGAGACAGGCTAAGGCACAGAATGGTTAAAGTAAGAAAATGCCACCTTTCTAAAAGTGGCATTTTAGGACCTGCAATTTAAAAAAACAAAAAAAACGTTACCAAAATATGTATATTTTGACATCAAACTCCATTTTTCTATCTTTTCCCAAATGGAAATTACACTTAGAAGATGTCCCAAGGTAACCCCTTCATTACGAGTGTGGTGGTCTTCAGACTCATAGTGCATGTCAGGACTGCTGCTGTTGTGGCGGTCCAACTGCCATATTAAAACCCTGATGGTCAGACTGCAGTGGCAGAGATTACAACCTTGTTCTTGGCCAGCCTTTTCATGATGGCAACACAGCCATGAAAAGGCTGGTAGAGAACAGGTGCAGGGAGCCAAAGGTGGTCCCCTGCACTGCCCATGCATTTGGCATGGGCAGTGGAGGGGCCCCTCTGCCCAGTACCGCTGTAATGTTCACTATCTGCTTTGCAGACAGTGAACAATGCGAGGGTGCACCCTGTGGGATACAGCATTGGTATGGGCTTGATTACAAGTTGAAGACAATGCTGTAGCCTGTTTCCCATTAGGCGGGCGGGCAGAAACTGAGGTTTCCACCCGCTGACCTAGCGGGAAACTCTTAATTGCTGCAGCGGGTGGTCACCATGAAGGCAGTGGCTGCCGTACTGGGAGTTTGGCGGACAGGCTTTCCCATCTGCCAAACTCCTAATTAGGCCCATAGTCCTTTGAATAGTGAAAAACAAATTTAAGGGTTTTTCACCATGTGGACATGTTAAACATAAAAGCACATATAGAACTTTTTAAATACACTGCACCCTGCCCTAGGGGCTAAACAGGGCCTACCTTAAAGGTGACTTACATGTAATACAAAGGAAGGTTTGGGCCTGGCAAGTGGGTACAGATTCCAAATCGACATGGTAGTTTAAGCTGCAAACACAGGCTCTGCAATGGCAGGCCTGAGACATGTTTGAAAGGCTAGAAAGGCTAGAAAGGCTATGGTAGTGGGTGGCACAATCAGTGCTGCAGACCCACTAGTAGCATTTGAATTACAGGCCCTGGGCACACATAGTGCACTTTACTAGGGACCTACGCCAATTATGGAGAAGCCAGTGTTACCATGTTTTAGACACAGTGCACGTGCACTTCAGCAGGTGTCAGCAGTGAAAATGTTCACAGAATCCTAAAGCCAACAGAAACAGGGTCACAAAAGGAGGAGGAAGGCAAAACACCTGGGGATGATCCTGCAGAAAATGGCCATTTCCAACAACTTCCTACCACATACCCTTGCAAACCCAGCAACCTACACCTAACATATAAATAAATAAAGTAATAACTACCTAGTTTCATAAGTATACTTTATAATAAATGAATAACAATTGTTAATTAACTCTAGTTAATTAACTTCCCACCCTGTGTCCCTACAAACCTCACAACCAGCTACGACACTATAAAGTACTATTGGTAAAGAAATTCAGAATTATAAACCACTTAAAATTACAAGCTATATTTAAAAATATTGTCAACAATTATACAAAAAATATTTAACATATGAAATTAGCATATGAACTAAAACACATAAAGATAATTAAAAAACAATATTTTTTACAATTAAATTATTGAAAACAATACTAACAACACATACATTTTTGAAAATGATATGTTACCTAAAAAATTTATGTTTTGATGTCAACAATATTTCTGCATCACAATATTTTAGTATCACAATATTTTTTTCTGATATTTCTTTATCTTTATTTATAAAACTCAATAGTTTGTCCAAATGCCCTGAACACAATGTAATAACAATCCACTATTAAAGGCCAATTGCTTTAAGAAATGCTGTTCACAATGTGTAAGCATTGGCTTTGCCACATCTTTTCATTATAAACTGTTTGGACCTAAGGCATCAAACATATATTTTCCCAGTGAACCAATCAGAGCTATAGCTTTATTTTTATTGTTGGCTTGTCATCATAATCATCTCTGGCATATTTTACTGAGTGTAAGCTTTCCTACAAGGTAACAACTATGCATACAGTCATAGAAATGCAAATCTATACAAAATTACACTTGACAGTACAAAATAGAATCTCTCCTAAGAGGGCCATACATGGATTATAACAGTGCAAATCTGCTATTCCCAGCCGTTGTTAGGGGGATAAATAATCAACAACAAAAGCATCGCCTATTACAGTAATCTGCAAATTTCTACGTAATAAAGTACCTCTCTGCAGAATTTAATACAAAGTACTACCAATCCACCCTTAAATGCCTATTGAGGTTAACATATGCTTTTCTCAATTAATATGTTAGGCCTACAGATTTTATTGTAACTTTTCACAATAAACAGATCAAAAGTATTGCCTTGATCAATGGCTTGACATGATAAGCAGCTCAGTCCTGCTATAGAGTAACATCTCCCACTTTCCAAAATGTGTGAATCAAGCCTCTTTTTCAGTGGAAGAACACAACTTTGTCTCAATCGAATGTTATACTCAAGATAACCAACAAGAGGGTGGAGCTTGAACTGTTCTTCAGTAATACTCCTGAATTCTCTTTTTCTGTTGCTCACATAAGGTGCGTGACATGTGAGCTGCCAGGCCAGACCTAAAAATGATATTCTTGTTGTCATTATATTTTGTCTAAGAAATTATGATCAGTTGACATTTTTGAGACAATAGTTTGATGGAATACCTTTATCCACAACATAATTAATGTTAGAAATTGAGTTTCTGGTTGGCTAGGGTGTGAACCCAAGCCAGGCAAATCCCATCCAGTCTAGTTAGGGAAAGGGAGTTACAAGTCCAAGATAACCCCTGCTCACCCCCCTTGTAGCTTGGCACAAGCAGTCAAGCCTATCCCAGATGCAATGTGTAAAGCGTTTGCACAACACACACAACACATGAGACGCAATAAATATACCACAAAGGAACACAACACCAAATTATATAAAAATAAGCTGTATTATACACAACGTAAATATTAAACCAAACATTACATGCCAGTAATACCCTGCTACCTTAGCAGTTGTCAGAATGTTACACAGGTTATTAATACTCTGCAAGAATATGCAGTAATCACACTAGAACGCATAACTACTGAGAATTCTGCAACATAAGCAGTAGTCAGGAATCACATTACTAAAGAAATGTACTTGTCATCAGAGTATCATAAATGCCTGTACCAAGACCCTTATAAATCATATGGCAAGTCAAGAAAACATATCAGCATGTCATGCCCATAAAAGGATCAGCAAAAATATATGAAGTACATCATAAACTCAGCAGGTTAACATATCACTCTATACTGTCCGCATCAGGAACATAAGAACAAGTATGTCCACACAGTAACTGTACTATGATGAAAAGGCACTCGTAGTGCCAAGAAGCTCGATATGGGGTCCCCCGGCACTCCTACGTGCAAAATGGGGGCCGTTTATATCAAGGGGAGGGGGTGGCAAGCACCTCATCAGTTGCTTCTTATCAGGCCCCTCTAGGGTCCGGCGCGCACTTAAATTCCCCTCTACGGCCCACTACGGCCCTTCCACGAAGTGGGGGGGGTGGGGGCCAGAATCAAAACCACGAAAAGGGGGAAAAAGAGAGAACATGTGGTGCATGGGCCTCGGGTGAGGCTTCTGCCCGCCCACGATCTCGGGTGCTGAAATGGGGCCTGGTGGTGCACGGAGCCTCTAATAAGGCTTCTGCCCCACCCGTGTCCTGAAACAGGGCAATGGGGGCTCTGTTAGGGGAGGGTGAGCCTCCGATGAGGCTTCCTTCTCCCTGCCCATTCACCAATGCAGTGAGAGGCCTGGTGGGGCGGGGAGCCTCCGATGAGGCTTCTTCCCCCCCCCCCCCGGCTTCCCGGAAACATAGCACAGCCCGCCCGCCCGGGCCACTTTAGTGGGCCAGAACTAAAGAAAGTTCCTGCTCCGGGGGTGCTCCTAGGAGCCTGCTTTGCCCCAGGGTCATGGTAGAAGCATGTTCGCTTCTTTCCTGAATTCGTGGATGCCCCGGAGATTCCAGCGGTAGATGTGCTTGGAAGTGCAGAGAGCCTGTGTCGCTACGATGATTTCAGGATTCCAAAAAGCGTTTACGAGCGCTGGGGCAACTTCAATGAGCCCGGGTTGCGGCAGTGAATCTCCTTCACGGCACTGCGCTAACAAGTGCACGGGGCACAGAAAAGCGCACTCAAGGCGCTATATAGGAAGAAAAGCAGCACTCCTTGTACTGCATAGTTGCAGGGGTCAGGGACCATGGCACCCAGTCCCTGGAGACAGCAGTGGGGAGCACAGGGCTAGCAGGCCCAACAACAGGCCAGCCCAGGGGTTGCAGGTGGTGTCAGATCCTCCTAGTAGGTCACAGATCAGCACAGCAGCAGCAGTTCAAGGTGGTCCCTGGTGAGTCCTTCCAGCAGTATTCTGTGTCCAGTTACAAGAATAGTTCTTGTCTCCCAGAAGGGTCTAAATGGTGGGGAAAAATCCTGTGTACTTATACTCAGTTTACAGAAAGGGAGAGGAGGTTCTAACCAGTTACAACTGTTTCTAGGAGTGCCCCCTCTCTCCTCCAGCACAGGCTCCAAACATCAGTTGGGGTAAATGACCCTTTTGTGTGAGGCCAGGGCAAAGCCTTTACAAATGCATGTGTGCCCACCCCTCCCTTCTCTCAGCCCAGGAAGACTATTCAGTATGCAGATGCACCTCTGTGACTCCTCCACCCTCCCTCTGTACAGGCTGTCTGAAAAGTATGCACAAAGCCCAACTGTCACTCTGCCCAGATGTGGATTGGAGTCAAGCTGCAAAACACCAGAGTCATAAGCACAGAGAAATGCTCACTTTCTAGATGTGGCATTTCTGTAATGATAATAAAAAATCCACCTACACCAGTAAGCAGCATTTCTCCCTACCATTACAACCATACCAAAAATGCCTATGCTACCCCTCATAAATCAGACAGACAATACCCTCTAGACAAAAGGCAGGGCATTTCCAATGCAATCCTATGAGAAGGCAGCACTCACAGCAATAAGAACCCGAATAGGCTGTTTGTCACTACCAGGGCAGGCCACGCAACCAGGCACATGTCCTGCCTTCTACATACATAGCACCCTGCCCATAGGGCTAGCTATGGCTACCTTAGGGGTGACTTACATGTAGTAAAAAGGGAATTCTGGGCCTGGCAAGTACATTTAGATGCCAGGCCCCTGTGGCATCAAACTGTGCATGCAGGCCATGCGCTAACAGGCCTGAGGCAGGTTTGAAAGCCTACTTCAGTGGGTGGCGCAAGCAGTGCTGCAAGCCTACTAGTAGCATTTAATTTACAGGCACTGGTTATAGAGATACCACTTTACAAGGGACTTATAGGTAAATGAAATATGCCAAATAGGTATCAGCCAATCATACCAAGTTTACAAGGGAGAGCCCATGTACTTTAGTACTGATTAGCAGTGGTAAGGTGCCCAGAGTCATAACATCAGTCAAAAAGGGTCAGAACAATTAGGAGGAGAAGGTAAAAAGTTTGGGGAATGACCCTGTAGAAAGGGCCAGGTCCAACAATTAAGAATAATGGTTTGCAGTGACAGACTATTGTCAGTTGTCAAAGAATTAGCTTACACTCCCCATTGCTGCTTGTCATGGCTCTATTTTCTGAACAACTGCCTAACGTTAAAACAAGTGTCCATAAAAATGTTCAAGTGGTATCTCAAGAGCTATCATCATATAGCTAGCCAGAGATATTCAAGGCACTTTCTAGTACAAAGGTAAGATTCCTTTGCAAGAGAATAGGACTGTCATCATCTGTATAGAGGTAGCAGACACTATGGTTCACATTTTTGCTCAGTTTTTCGGTGTATTATAGCTGTTCGACATCCTTTGTGCTCTGGAACATTTTATTTGAGAGATTAATCATATATTGTAGGCAGTTAAGTCTCAGGTGTGTGTTTCCCCAAGTTCCCACTGACCGCATTATGAGCTACAACCTTGTTTTTGTACCATTCCTGTTTGTCCATTTTTTAAATGTTTTTTCTTGTTTTTTTTCTCCTTTGATTATGTAATTTCCATTATTATCTGTTGATGTCGGGTGACAAAAATAATTCAGTTCAAGCCCTTACCCTCCAACTAATAGCCTTATTTATCCCTTGTTGGTCTAAACTGGGTTCTGCCAGGGCATTGGAGGGATGAACTCCATTGCCATGGAGAACTACAGCCTGCTCTATTTTGTGATTTCCATTTGCCTAGAGGAGAACTTTGTGCCTTTAATGAAGCTACCACCATGGGGGCTCATCTGGAAGTATGAAGCTTTGCTGTGCGGGCACCATGTTTAGTGCACTCTTATAATATTTTTTTTTTTACTAAGCAAACTCCCAAAGCAGGAGTTTGCTTTTAAAAAACAAAACACCCTGGTATGATGAGAGTTTTCTCTCAGCCTGTTGGGATAATATATTTGCTCTCCTATTTCAGACCTCAGGTTTTCCCCGGCAGGCCCAATCAGGAAAGTTTACTTTGAACAGATTGAGAAACTTCGACTGATGGTTTGATGTCACTTGAGCCACTGGTCAAAGCTTTCCACAGGTGGAGCCAGTGAATTCCTGCCTGCAGATTCATGACGGCATGCCTGATTCTAAATAGTATGGGCAAACCAGGGGTGTGGCATACAGGTTGGTCATTTTTATCAATTGAAGTAGCCTAGATGGAAAAATAGAGGAGGCACCCTCCACCCAGTAATCAATATCTCAAATATTGGTCAATAATTCTACAGCAAATATTTGTTTCTGTAGGGAGAACCTTCCTTATAATTGTTTATGAAAAAAGTTAATGACCTGCTTAAATTTTATGCTAAGATGCCCTGACGAAGGTGTGTCTTGTTTCAAGGTTCAAGAATGAGGAAGACCTTCACCTCGTCTTGTTAAAGAGCCATCTCACACAAGCAGCCTTGTACCACAATGATTAAGTTCATTCTGTGCCCTGAGTTTCTCATCATCGTCGAACTCTTCTTCATGACTATGAGGTGAGGGAGTATGGTAGGTCTTAGGTTTGCTTTCAGGCTAAAACCTTGATATGTTGTTCACTAGATAGTCATGCCATGTTTAGTTCTGATGAACCATATTGTCACCCCTCATAGTCATGGAGATCCTCTCTTGTCTAGGGCACAATTCACATTGCTTACACATGATATAAATGCATCTAACACAAACCTTGTATTTTATTTTTTTGTCTTTTCTATCACATTGCTAAAAACAGGATTTCATGTTTTGACCTGGTGATTATGGCTGACCAACATGTTAATTGATGCTATATTTGGCAACTCCATTATGGCCTGAGGACTAAATTAAATTTGATGTCACCAAGAACCTTGTCCCCCAAGGTGGGTTTTGGCAGCAGTGTTTAGTGTTCTTTAGTGGGCTGCTGCCATATGGATCAGTGGCACCTCAACTCAATTGTGTTTTACTCCAAAATGCGCAAAGCAAGTTGTAATGGGTAGTATGGTTAGCAGATGTTACCTAAACATATAATAGCGACAAATTTTTGTTTTTAATTTCAAAACCTTTCTTTAGTGACATTGCACATTGATATAATTCATAGCTGATAAATAATCAGTAGTAGATCCTTAGCACACCCTATCATGCGTGCACTACTTTGACTGACCCTAGATAATTTGACTATTTTAATTTGATTACCTTTCCAAAGTTTACTAAACTCATGAGTGCCAACTGAAGTCAGTGAATTTAGTAGATGAGATCTTTGCCATTCTCTTTTCCCCTGATACTTTTGGGGGACCAGCCTTTGACAAAGATGATTTTACCATTGTTCTCATTCATCATTCTTCTTCTTTCCAAGCAAATGAATAACACATCCCACCAGTTTATTGGAAATTTGAGCACCTACGTGTTGCATCTGGTACAGGGACAAGTTCAGACCTACTTCCTTTTTTTTTCGAGAGGGGTGAAACCTCTTCACCCCGGCGATGTTGCGGGATATGGAGGTTTGGGACATATAGAATGATCCTTGGGAAAGCACTCTTTTTCTATTAGAAAAAACACTAGAAACAGTGTGAGGGTTTGGAGTGTTGTAGAATGATATCAAACTGAATGTTGTTAGCCAGAAACAGCCCCTTGGTGATCGGCTGAATTGAGCAGATTCCCAACTATCCTTATAGGGTTTTGATAGAGTATATTTAGAAGACGTTTGATAATGTGTCACTCACCTTCGGTTATCTGTCAAAATATGGAATTTACCTGTTCAAATTTGAACTTCAGTCACTAGAGAGTAGAGAGTGATGGGTCAAATCAAACATATAATACAATTATATTTTGTAAGTTAGATATTCATTTTACATGGCCAAAAGGCTTATTCGAAATCTTCTCCGAGAAAATTGAGGTATAGCTTTACATTATCCAGAATATTGTATCTCATCTCAAATATACATGTAGATCTGAATGTAACTGCAGCTCCTCCTGAACAATACTTGCCATTATGTAGCCCTACAAACTGTATTTTGACATTGTCTTTTGCACTAACAACTCTTACAGAAGGTACAGTCAGTACCTACTAGTGTCCTGGAATAATGTTAATAAACTCACTTTCTGATCAAGGAAATCAATCTGTAAATGCTATGCAAAATCCATCAGTATTATAACAAATATTATCATCATAATTGTTTTTTTTTTAACCTTAACCTTGGAGCATCATGTTTAGTTACAGCATCATTAATCTTACCTACATGCAATGATGTAATGTTAGAAACATAATGCTGCATATCGTAATCTTGCAATTTTCATACCAAAGAAAAAAATGTTTTTTATAAAGTGTATTTGTCGCTCAAATTTCAACATCCTTTCACTTTTTTTATACACCAACCCATTTTTGTTTATGTTTTAACCTACAAAGAACATCTTATTTACAAGTGTGTTTGAAAAATATGGTAGGACTCAAAATCTTCAGTCAGAAATCTACTATTTCCTGATTTTAAACCACATTTTCTCCTATTGATAATCTTTCCTTTTCTTTCATCGGTTTTTAATTGTGGGAAGTGTCAATGAAGTAAACAAATGCAAGGCAGATCACAAAAAATAGTCAATATTGTATCTTTGTCTTCATGTCTACAATTCGTGACATAGCTTGATACGAGGCTCAATTGACTATATGAGGACTTTTGCACAAATACACATAACAGATTTCCACTGAGACGTAGTTTACAAAGGCAGATTGCGTTTCATGCATTTTAAATTTCACCAAAGTTCCATGGTCGTTAACATTTGTTAGACCCCCGAATGATTTGATAACAAAGTTGAAAGCTGTAATGATTTAGATAATCAGAGAAATTGGAGGTGTCGGGACTGATCAAGATCCAGCATACACACCCCTCTATAAATTATCAGAGCTCATAGAGTATGCTTATTAATGAGTGTTTATGTAATTTGAATACGTTTATGTAGAAAATATAATAGCATGGCAAAATAATGCACGCATTTGAAAATATGATTACAAAGAATGGCCACCAATGTTAATGAAATGTACTAATCAATGATTTCATACTTATGAAATGTTGAATATATGTTAGACTAATGCAGTAATATGTCATATTAAGGGTTATAAATTAAGCTTTAGCTTTATTAATTGTAGGCCTTAACTTAGCGAGTGTCTTGGCCTACTTGCCAGGCCTCATGTAAAAGCTGTATTTCTTAGCGTTCAGTAAAATAGCTGACCAAGTGAGTTAAAACTGTGAATTTCTAATGTATTGTTTAAATGTGTTCTGAACAGAAGCTTTTTGTGAGAACCGACTGCTAGGAGATGATGTTCTTGCTAATGCAACATTTTATGTGTAATGTGTGTGAGACTGACTTTCCCAGGACAAGAACAATGAAGATACTGACTAGAGTAAAAGCTGTAACAATATTGTTACCTGACAAGCCAGATGATGAGGACATTGCAAGACGAACCAATCAACAATATGAGAACTGAGTAATATTAGAATTCATAGATTTGGGATTTCAGTTTTATTGGACAGAGTGTGAACATACGATTAACTGACCAATAGGGATTTGGGAGATAGCTTAGGTGACTTTGACTTAACGACACTGCACAGAGGGAAGAGGTTCATTTCTGAGAGAAGACAGATTATTGGCCATTTTTCCTGACCAAGAGGTTACTATTTTCTTATGCGTTTTGACTAGAGATGTGATTAACTTTAACGCTTAAAGATTTTGCCCTTTTTAAATTCTGATGCTGAAGCCTGATGCTTTGCTGATCGACTGATGTCCTGAGGATGAAGACTGATTCTGCTTTTCTGATCCACCCTGAGGAAAGGTATATCCGAATTGTGATTATTATGCATATTTGCTTTTTTTTCTAGGTGCCAACTGTGCTATTCTGATAGAACCATAGTTAAATGTTTTCCAAATTTGTGTTACTAAATTGCTTTGCATGAAGCCCAACATGCTGATGCTAATCTGATGATAGTTAAGGATTCTCACTAATGACCTATGATGAACAGGGACTAATGCTTGACAAATTTCTCTGCTGAATTACATGTATGTATCATGTTGACACAGTTGACTTTAATATTGATTTGCACCATAACTTTAGAATGTGTTGTAGTTCAAGCTTTGACTAGATTACGTTTCTTCTGCCGCTTTGGACAACCAGTGTTGTTTCTGTATGTGTTCCTTTTGATTTTGTGATTAATCTACATGACCTAATATAGGGAAATAAACATTCTAAACTTTTACTAAAAGGTGTGGCTATTCATGACTGAAAGGTCATGGTGCGTGATAATTACTGACTCCATTGATTCTTGATTTATTGATTACTAATGGTTATTGATCATTGTGTGTTTGATTATTGATAATGAACTGGTTCTATGGTAAGAACATCTTAATTGCGAGTCAAAAGGTTCATCGACCTATTTGCGTCCCCTTGTAAGTTTACTTATTAAGGTCAGACGCGCTAACAGTGTGCCTGGTAATATATGTAGAATGTTTTCTAAATGGAGAAAAGCCGTCACCTACTTCAAGAGGTGGCATGCTTCATCATCTGGCAGCTCCTTATTAGACCGGCACTGCTGTGCCCAACGGGTCTCTTCAAGGGGCTCTTTGCCAGAGTTAGTTTTTTTCACTTTTTTGCAAATGATGCACTATTATTATTTTGCTGTAATTAGAAAACATTCTCACCGACTACTGATTCCCAGTAGCACAAATATTTTTTTTCTGGTTTTACACACAAACAGCATGCTCTATGAGTTCTGATGATTTAGATAATACCTTTATATTAGATGGGAGAGCACAATTTAATGAGTCTATCAGAAATCAAGTAGGTCTCCTTTGTTACTGGGGTGGAGTTAGGTGCCTAACAATGTCTTGTAAAGATTCAGAATATTAAAACTGGCTTGTTTATTTCCAGTGCGTATATTTTTACTTTAAGAAAGAGAAATATGACTGTTGCCGACTACAGTCCTGAAAAAGGTCTCGTTTGTTGCATTTTTTCTTATTTTTTTACTTTTCCTTGGACAAAGAAAGGAATATTAGTTAGCATTTAATTCACACCCAGTATGTTTAATTTGCCCATTATGTCCCAGTTTACTTTATTGAACTATTCGTATGTGTCAGTTAAGACATATTCAGAAGTAGATTAACCCTTTTTTGTCACAGTGGGCATGTAGTCAATGGCAGAGATCATGTGGTTAGCATGTGAGTGCAGTCATGGCATAATGATGCCTACTCCTTTTATAAAAGTGCAAATGGCATAATGACGCTAATTATTGCCATATTGTGGGCATCCATGGCATGAGTGTACCCAAGATTGCACTTCTGGTATTGTACTCTGATGTTATGCTGATCCTGAAATATTGGTTATAAATCTGGCATATACTGGCCATTCATGGCATGAAATGGTGCTACATGGGCACTCAAGATAGAATGCACCCCTGTGTGGCAGCAGTGCTTGTCATTTTTTGATGAAGATAACAAGCTGATATCTGGGTACACAACGTGCACTAAAAAAAATTATAGTGTAAATTAGGAAAAAAATGTTTTTTCATGTAAATGTTTTTGTTTAAAAAAATGAGGTTATGTTTTTCATAATGACTACCTTTTACTTGATAGCATAAAGTGTCTATTTTCATAAATGATCAGATGATACCTGGTTACACAATGCTACATTGCATGTACCAATATATATATATATATATATATATATATATATATATATATATAACCGTGATAATTACTACTGCTGACTACGACACTGATTGTAAGATTGGTGTGGCATGCTGCTGTCTGAATCTATAATGTCTTATTAAAAATAAAACACAAGACGTTAGGAAACCTAAAATCCAACTGGTGATTGATGAAAAATAGCAAACAGCAAAGCAAAAAGATCAAAGCCAATTGTTATTTCAACTGTTCTGGGCTCTCACTAGAAAATGGTGGAGGTGAAGATAAGAGCAAAAAGTCATATAAAATCACTAGTATATATACATTTTCTGGCAATACACGTCAGAGAAGAATGATCACATTTCAGAAAAATGTAACTCTTAGTGAATATTTATCTAATGTTCAGGTGTAAGGATCCTCTCTCAAAGAAGCTGAAACTTGATTTAAGGAGATGATATAATTCAAGTAGACATGACTGGCCCTATTGTTCTCTTATTGCTCTTACTTTTCCTTTCCCGTTTTGAAAATGGGATTGCAACTTTGGAAAATGTGCAAGGTACACCACAGAGCTTTATGGGTGCTTGGACGACAAGAGCCATGAAAGATTACAAGCTTTTTCAATGTCACAGGAAGTTTCAAGCTAATATAAAACAATGCACTTATTTGATTAAATAGTTGATGCATTCATGATTACATATGTGTTTGCTAATATGTGGTTGTCCTTTATAGGAGTATATGAATATAGTGCAGAAAGATTTTAAGTGTGTTTTTACAGTCCCCATAAAAATGAGTCACAATACCGCTATATGAGTGCATAAACTGTGTAGCTCTCCTGAT
This sequence comes from Pleurodeles waltl, assembly GCF_031143425.1. Classification (NCBI taxonomy): domain Eukaryota; kingdom Metazoa; phylum Chordata; class Amphibia; order Caudata; family Salamandridae; genus Pleurodeles; species Pleurodeles waltl. The sequence goes on along the minus strand of NC_090437.1, from coordinate 711,877,740 downwards.
TTCAGTTGTGGGATTTGTAGTTTTTTGTATTGTTCCACTCTCCCCCTTCCACTCAAATTCTAAGTCATAACATGTGATTGAAAATCTACTTGATTGGTAAACTACGTAATGTAATATTCTGAAAAATGATTGAGCATGGAAAATGTCATATAATGAACTACCAGTATTACCAATTGTATGTTAATATGTTTTAATTGAAGTTGTGCTGCAAATGCACTATTTTTCCAGGATTTTCTAAAATATTTGTTGGGTCAGCTGAAGAGGCGACATCTCAACTGAGGCCCTCATTATGGACAGCTTTGTAAATGGGCTAGATTTTCCCCGCCCTAAACTTTCTGATACTGGGGGAACTGATATCTTTGGAGATGGGAAGAACTCAGCAAATTATGAGCCTGTTGTGAATTCGGTACACTAATTACTGAGGAAGTCAGTAACTCTGGGTCTTATTCCTCCTGTCATTCCTCATTTTGGGCTGGTCTTTTTACCCGTGGACATTTGGGTGAAAATTTGTAGATTTGCAGTGTTCATGCACATCTCATAATTCAGATGCAGCTGGCAACTGCTTATAGTGACCCAATCATAATTAAGAGGTGGCTCACAGTGATGGCCTAAGTATATGACTTTTATTACATTGTGCCCTCGCAGTGGCACATAAGCAAAGTATAGTGCAAGGGAATGCCTCTTTTTGCATGTTTAACCCCACATTTTTGGAAAGACGTTGCTGTTTTTTTAAATCTGAGATTGCACTGAGGACTGATATCCAGACCTCAGTGCCAGTGTTCTAACTCTTTACCAATGAAATGTTAAATTGGATGTACCCAATCGGGAAAGACTAGTTTGCTTATAAATCCCTAGTATATGGTACCTTAAGTACCCAGGACATGTAAGGCAGAGTATCCACTCAGGGCTGCAGCACTGGTTGTGTCATCCTGTGTGGGGCAAAGTACAAAATGGCTCTTAGCCTGCCACTGTAGAATAGAAGGACAGTGCTTACACTGAGAGCTCGACTTTGCCATTCAAAATAATGGCAAATTCACCCTTTCCCTTAACAAGCGTATAAGTCTGTCCCAAGAAGACCTATAAGGGCCCTATGACAGGGAGCTGTCTATTGTTAAGTAGTACATATATTTTTCATATGTCTTAACAGCAACACTTCCAAATTGTAATTTTACTGTGGATAGGTTAGTAGCCCTATTGGTTAACATAGGGTTACCGGTTGGCACCACAACCTGGCTAACTTCTGAATGGGACCACCTAACTGGGTCATGTAAGGTATCAAAATAATCGTGGCATTAAACCTGCCTGGATGCCCAGGTCCAATTTAATACCACAAATTAAAGTTTAGCAACTTTTAGAAAGTTGCCACTCTGTATGCCAGCTAGCCCAGCAGCTTCACAAAGGCCCTGCCACACAGACAGCTTTCTGCCCTACTGGGGAGATATGTGAATGATTTCCTGACCCAGGAACAAAGGCAGCTGCCGCAGAGTGAGGTGTTACCTCCTTTCCCAGGACGACAACTCAGGGTGTTATCCCAAAAGGTGACCTTCGAAGGAGAATCCACCTTTGAGAGGGAAGTAGAGATAACACTCCTGAGCATGATGCCTTTTGTTCCTGCAGACAAAGTGGAGACAGCACCTGGGGTGGAAAACTCACCCCCAAATCCTTTTTTTCCATGGGGTGTAGCCAGCTGGTAGCCACACCTCTAGGGTAGGCTAGCAAGCTTCTCACCATTGAAGAAGGGTTGTGCCATTTTGAAAAGGGCAAGAATGTTGCACTCTGGGATAGGAAGGTGCCACACATCCCAGGAACATCATCACTTGGTAGCCACAGAAGAAGTTTTGCCACTACCAGTCGACAGGCGCACCATACAACAAATCGAAGACAGTCAAAAGCTGCACCCACATATGCTGGACCCAGGAGGGCTATCAGAGTCCACATTCGTCATACCCAAGGGACACTAGCCCCCACCGGAGGATTTTGGCCCAACTGCAGTGCAAGGAATCCAGTAGCCCCGCATTTGCTTGCCTGCTACTGCAATGGAGAGGACATCGAGGGACCCTCATCTCTGGAGCCAAAGGTGCCACACATCACCCATGGACCAAGAAACAATCACAAATACACCCCCGAAGGCCGCATGTTAGAAATGGGGTCTTTGGTTGGCAGTCAGGTTACCCTATGTCCAAGAAAGGACCCTCACTCTAGTCAGGGCAAAGGAGAAACACACCTGATTAATTCCCTCTGGCACGAGCAGGCAGGCTTAACTCAGAAGCAATGTGTAAAGTATGTGTACCAACACACACAGTAATACAGTGAAAACACTACAACATGCACACCACACTAGAAAAATAGGTAATATTTATCTATATCAAACAGGACCAAAATGACACAAATCCAACATACACAAGTTAAAATATGAATTTTTCAAAGAATAAAAGTCTTTCTCCATAGAAAACAACAGAATAGATGATTTTGCACAAAGTACCTGGTTTGCTTCAGAAATAAAGCCTCACGGGAGAGCGGGTGTCAGAAAACTCAGCTATGCGTCAATTTCTTCCTTGCAAGGGAGGCCGTGCGTCATTTCTTCTCCGGTCGGGTTGGCAATGCGTCGTTTTTCTCCCTTGCATGAGTGCAATGTGTCAATTTCCGGACGGGGCTTCACAGAGTCTTGATGACGTTGACACCCAGGGACGATGCGTGGAAAATCTGGTTGCACTGTGTAGGAAAACCGCACTACAAAGGGTTTGCATCATCATCAGCAGCCGCAAGAGAGTGTTGCACATTGTTTCTCCTGCTGCGATGCATCGATCTCCCAGCCACAATGCAGGTGGAGCATCGATTTCAGCCACGAAGCTGGCGGCACATCCGTTTATCAGCCACGTTGCAGATGGTTCATCGAAAATTTCCCCGCACAATATTCTATGCATGGATTTTCAGCTCTTGTTCTGCTAACTTGACTTTTCAAGGGCCCAGGGACTGGATAAGGTACCACTTGGCAGGTCAAGAGTCTCAACAGAGAGTCCAGGTGCTGGCAGAGGAAGTCTTTGAAGGCCCTGAGACTTCAAAGAGGAGGTAAGCTCAGTTCATGCCCTTGGAGAATCTTCTCAAGCAGGAATACACAACAAAGTCCAGTCTTTGTTCCCTTTCACAGGCAGAAGCAGCAACTGCAGGGTAGCCCAACAAAGCACAGCCACAGGCAGGGGCAGCACTTCTCCTCAGTTCTTCAGCTCTTTTTCTTGGCAGAGGTTCCTCTTAAATCCAGAAGTGATCTTGAAGAAATCTAAATTATGGGGTTTTGGGTCCACTACTTATACCTCTTTCTGCCTTTGAAGTTGGTTAACATCGAAGGGAAGTCTCTCTTGTTTGCAAGATCCTGCCTTGCCCAGGCCAGGCCCCAGACACACACCAAGGGGTTGAAGATTGCATTGTGAGAGGGTAGGTACAACCCATTCAGGTGTAAGTGACCAATCCTCCCTCCACTCTAGAACAGATGGCTTATCAGGATATGCAAGTTACACCCCATCAGCCTTTGTCTCACTGTCTAGAGGGGATTCACAAATAGCCCAACTGTCCAACTGTCAAACTGATCCAGACAGGGAATCCACAAACAGGCAGAGTCACAAAATGGTTAAAGCAAGAAAATGCCCACTTTCTAAAAGTGTCATTTCAAACTAACAATCTAAAACCAATAATTAAAAAAAAACTTTATTAAGAGATGTATTTTTTAATTGTGAGTTCAGAGACACAAAACTCCAAATTTCTTTCTGCTCCTAAACGGAATCTGCATTTAAAGTTATTGAAAGGCAGCTCCCATCTTAACCTATGAGAGAGATAGGCCGTGCAACAGTGAAAAACAAAGTTAGCAGTATTTCACTGTTAGGACATCTAAAACACATTAGTAGATGTCCCACCTTTAACATACACTGAACCCTGCCCATGGGGCTACCTAGGGCCTGCCTTAGGGGGTGCCTTACAAGTATAAAAAGGGATGGGTTAGGCCTGGCAAGAGGGTACGACTTGCCAAGTCGAATTGGCAGTGCAAGACTGCACACACAGACACTGCAATGGCAGGTCTGAGACATGTTTACAGGGCCACTCATGTGGGTGGCAAAACCAGTGCTGCAGGCCCACTAGTAGCATTTGATTTACAGGCCCTAGGCAGCTCTAGTGCACTTTACTAGGGACTTACTAGTAAATCAAATATTCCAATGGTGGTTAAACCAATCACCAATACAATTTGCACAGACAGCGTATGCACTTTATCACTAGTTAGCAGTGGTAAAGTGGCCAGAGTCCTAAAGCCAACAAAAACTGGTCAGACAAAAAATAATAGGAGGAAGGAGGCTAAATGACTAAGGATAATCCTGCAAAAAGGGCCAGGTCCAACACCTCACTACAACCGTAGCATCCTTTGAGCATCTTTCCTCAGACTCCATTGATGTCCATGGTGGTCATCCTGTAAAGTTTGGAACTTGGGTAAAAAAAAGCTCTGGTGACCAGGTAAATGTCCAAAGTATCCTCTCTGGCCCCCTAGACCTCTGTCTTATCAGATCTGGTCATCCAACCTGGGTCTGAGTACTCAAACTAATTCTTTCAAACTTTTCAAAAGTTTGCGAACTTTTTGTTGACTAATGCTTGTGTGTGGTTATATTTAAAATTATAAAAACAGCAAAAAATCTGTATCTCCAGAACCGTCTAGTGGATTTTGATGATCAATGTCTCTAAAAATTCATAAAAATATGCACTATTTCTACTAATTGATGTCCTGTTTCTTTCATGTTGTGTGACTTCCCTATTTTGTTGTCTGGTGCTGTTAAATGCTTTACACCAAGTTCCTTTGCCAAGCCTTACTTCTCGCAGCCACAGCTACCCACAGTTGTGGTTAAGGTTAAGTGATAAGGCCCCACAGCCATATCATACAGTACACCCAAATCCTCCCATGTTATTCTGGAGCAAGTAATGCGTAGGTAAGTTGTTGACTGAATATTCCTGACAGTCTTAGCTTCCGTACAGTTATTAAAAAAAAAATGCCTTCTTTTAGCTATAATTTTTTAAGGCAGCTCTCGTGTGCCCATTAGTTTCTCTTCTTAGAATTAGAACAAAAAAGTTCAGACCTGGAGATTTCAGAATTATCTGTTCTCTTCTTGTCAGATTGGAACAGCCCGTTCACTGTCTGAGATACCACAACGCGCTGTGTTCCAGCCTGTCACTGGAGCTCATATTTAGAAGATTAATCGTGCAAACAATCGAACTGCATTCAAATGAAAATCTCAAAACGAATGGAATATTTACAGACCACTTTGGCAAGAATTAATTAAATATTTTCTTTTAGCTTTGCTGTTATTTTCACAAAACAAAAGCCTTCGGTATCTCGGTCTTTTTGTGACCCTCACTGCTTTGCAGAACATTTATGATGCATTGTCATATGTTTGTGTTCGTCAAAATTTTAAATGTTTAAATTCCTGGGTTATATATGCAATACAAATTAATACATTATAAATAAAATAGAATGACACTGAGGATGTAGATCAACAATCTCTGTATAAAGGCGCTCAGTGTGTAAGGACATTTAAACATATGGGATCCCCAAGAAACTGACCAAAATACAGAAATACAATGTAGCAAAGTTAACCCGTATGTAGCATTTAACTACAAATCGCTAAAAAAATGTATTGAGAATGCAAGGCACATACGACAAAAGTTGCAAGTCCAGTCTAGGTGGTAAATTGTTCTATTCCCCCCTCTCCTGTCTACCACTGAGCAGGTATCAATTAATTGAAAGAAGGGTCCTTCAAGGTCAGCACATTGCAATACTGCCACTATGGATAATGTCAGTTGGTATGTGTGGATTTTGTAACTGCACATATACATGTGCGGGCCACAAGTGGTATGTCTTCTGCATCAGAAGCCAATTTTGTGACCCATGACGACCAATTGGTCACTATTTTTGTGGGAGTTATAAGCTGAAATTGTCTGCTATGTGGCCATTTTATAAATTGTTTTTCGTGGTTGCTCTAAAAATTGTTAGGAAAACGTGCTGAGCATTTCTGCTAGAAGGGGGTAATAAGTTTTGCTCCACCGGCGGAGTTGGAAGAATTTTGCCACTTCACTTTAGGCTTGTAACATGGAGTTTTGGCCAAATGTGCCAACCACCGTTTGGCAGAGTTGTTTTTTGTGTGCGGCTTGCCGATGATAAGTTAAGAAGCACAAGCGAGAATTGGAGCTCCTTATAGTGATTTTGGGGAGCTAGGTGGCACTCTGCGAGATTTTCTCACCCTGAATGATCACGGACAGCCGTGACCATTCTGGCGAGAAAGCTGTTACTCAAGTAGAAACTCTACTCAAGCAGCCGCAAAGTTACCTCGAGCAGTAGCCCCAGTGTCGGCCACATGGTGCCGTTCATGTCGATTTGTAAGCATGGAACAAGCTCCTGGCACTAAAACTCAGTGAGAGCAACAGGACTCGAGGATTTCCACCCGTTTGCGGAATCTTGTGGAGTTTTTATGTAACTCTGACCCCCCGAAATTTCTACACAGTATACATATATTTGGGAACGATGAAAATAGAATTTGATTGGATACTTTCAAGCACATTCAGCTTATCTATTTTCTTTACTGTTTTTGAAGCATATCAAGCCATGGACAACACAGGAAACAAATGTTACGTTTTTTAATGAAACGAAAGTAAGTTTTTCTTTCGTTTTTTCCTGGGTGCAGACCCTCACATTTTTAGCTGATGATGAATATTTTTACTCCTTTTTCTATGTGACACCTATAGAGGGTGTTGTGTGTTCAATTATACATACAGATTTGATAGATACAAATATGTAATGAATTAATGAATTTATTCAAACTGACGCTGGTGTGGCGAACATTTGTTTTCAAAGTGTATGTGATATGGCACTTAAAATGCTTTACAATCAAAAAGCAGTTTTCTAGTTCTATATCAATTCTGGGTTAGACTTTAAATAACATGGCTCATAGATTCTTGTAAATACATCCTGTGATTGTAGACATTTTATACAGAAAAACAGTTTAGAAATTAGCCTGCCATCAGATAGCACATTTGTAAGTGCAGGGGTAACGTATAATTAATTTATATATTGTAAAATAATTACATAGCATGAATAGAATAGATCAGAGTTTAAGCTAACTTTTTCTCATTAGAAATAAGGTTCTTGTTTCCAGCAAGTACAGATTTAAACGTACACAGCGTTAATATCTTTCTAAAACACTGTAAAGTGCTTTACGATGATAAGTAGTAATGCGAGCAGGGAAACGTCCAGAAAGTCGCCATAATAGCTTACCTCCAGGTGGGGAGAGCCCTTTTATGGAGCATGATCTGATGGGTGAGAGGTATTCTATAGCGCTGACAGCTTGTTACTCGTTTTAAAAAGTATTTCAGGTATCCAGTCTAGGACGAGTTTACAACAAAGGTTTAGACGAATTAATTTAGCCCTAAATCTAAGTGGAGTAATATTTCCATAAATTAAGCAGAGATAGGAGAATAAAAAGAAGCTGACACAATGAAAATGGTGATTCCACATGAGGTTTCACCACACAGCAGTCCTCGTTCTACATGCGGCCTCGTTCATACAGAACTAGGCACTCTGGTCCTGTTCATGACATTACTCAGTAACATGGAAATTGAAATCCCCCAAAAATATTGATCTACAACCAGGGTCTGTATAAAATGCACAGTGCAGCAAACCCCACTGAAGATGGCCTGTTAGGCGGATGCTATGCCACTGAACCAACTGTTTAAGATGTTTGGCTATGTACTGGAGGATCTGGGCACAGGGGCTGGCCCTGGTAAGTTCCTGCAGTACCCTCTGTACCACTGAACCAGCTGCTCATGACCTTTGACCACGTCCATTGACTATGCGTCTGGGATCTATATAAATGTAAAGTTGCAATATATTTTTTAATTTCTTCAGGCTACCCAAAAATATGATATTGTGGATTCAGTGATTGATTCACTGATCCACAGACTTAGGGCCTGATTTAGATCTTGGAGGTCAAAATGCCAAGCCATGTCGACAGAGGACTCGAGAAGACCACCAAGTTGATGGTCTTCTGTCTGCCGTATTTAGATGTATTGCAGCTGAGACGAAGACTGCCACAACAGAGTGCTCTCTCTAGCCGTCAGTGAGGTGGGTTCCCGGCGGCCGTATTGAGATGTTACAGCTCGACAGACGATGTACAGGCAGCAGTTTGTGACAGCGGGAGGACATCGCTGGACCCAATGGACATCAGACAATGTTGGTGGCTGTGGAAAAGAGGTAAGTGACAAACACACACTCTACTCTTCATATATGCATCCTCCTGCATCACACACAACAGAGACACACTGCATACACAACACCTACATGCTGCAACACACATACACGTACATCCATCACACAACATACACACACCCATCACACAACATACACCCACATATGACACCACCACAACAACCAACACACTCATATACACAGACACATGCACACACAAGCACAACTGCACACATGACAACAGCAACTGCCACACAACATCCACCTAAGCTCTGCAAGCAGCAACACAACATACACAATGTCCACGCCATATGCAAGTGGCACACAAACTGGCACTACCACGTCACCCACTACACCTCCCTCTACTGCACTCTGCCCATCACATCACACACACATATACATGTACTGACTCACACAACTCAAGCACAACATGACAGGCACATGTCCCCTTGCAATGTGCACACATCGGCACAGTTGACAAGGGTGAATGTACCATCATTGTGGTTCCAGCATTTATTTTGGAATGAACACTGAACCCATAATGACATTTCTGTATGTGTTCAATATGTGTTGTGTACCAGTGTGTCTCCACCCGTGTTTGGCCCACCTGTGTCCCCGACATGTACATGTCACAGTAATAAAAAAAAAATGACTGTAACATGTATATGACTGCAGTGATCCCGTGCTCATGTGCAGTGACCCCCTCAATGTACACAGCCACTGTGCGTTGCCTATCTTCATGTCCAGCGATAGGGGGGGTTGTGGTTTCTCCGGGGTCCCATGGCAGCTGCCACCGAAGGTCCTGTCCAGTTGTGGCCTGCTGGAAACGGATTTTGAGTTGGGAGAAAAGGTGAGTTTTCAATACCACGTTTGGTTTGGCGGTATGGCACATCCAAATCTGCTTGGCGGTAAGTGTGGCTGAAGTCCCACCGTCAACCACTCTTTCCTATGGCGTCCTCATGGGGGATGGGATTTCTTGGCAGAGTCGGCAGGACTCAGACGGGTTAAAGTCTATGGGGGCACCAGCATCCAATAACATCAGGCATACTGTCATGGCGGCGGACGGGATTTCAGTCGGAAAACTGACAGCGGGACCGTTAGTTCCTTGTTCATGAATCAGAAGAAGTACTTTATTTTACATTTTTGAGGGCAATGTCTGTCTCTCTATCCAACCTCACCATTCTCCTTGCTGTCTGGGATCTGCAGATGCTCCCTAACCCCTTGCATTCCTCCTGGGAGTTTTCTCAGGGCACATGCTTTAGTACTCTGCATCCTATAATGAATGCCATAGTAAAGTTTTCAGTGCCGTGAACCAATGAGATTGATTGGGTTCAAAAATACTTTGAGGATCAGCAGATTCCTCTGGGTCTGGATCTGCAACTGAACTAATAATAAGCGTTCAAGATATACAAAAGAGCCCGTTTGATACTTCAAAAACCACTGACACCTTTTTGTAACACATATATCTCACAAACTACAGAGCTGAAACAAAAAAGCACTGGTATCATTTCAATTGGTGTTTTTGCTTGTAGCTGAAATTCAAACTTCCTAGAGGATGTAAACATTGAAAATGCAGCTTTTATGATTTCCTGTATTACTCCACCAACAATGGATCTGCACGTAACTTCACATGCTATGCTGCAGCTGCACTGCCTTTACTCTGAACATAGCCATTAATTTTCCATTTACTGTCCAAGTATTTATGTAATCCTCAGAGTAATGTTTAAATAATATTGATGTTTGTATGCATGTATCTAATGACTTTGAAGGAACTATTTTTGGAATATGATCAATAATCTTCAGTTTACTCTTATAGAAAGTGAAAATCTCAACAATATTGAGAGTAAACCAGAAATTATTGATCATATTCCAAAAATAGTACATTCAGAAACATTAACTACATGCATACAAACAATCTACATTCAGGGTAAAGGCTCGAAAAACTATTGGAAACATTCCTAGGCAGTTTTTTATAATTGTTCGTATTCAAGCCAAAATACTTTCTTGAAATTCTTGGAGACATAAAGACCTACTGCCACCTGGAGTGTTAAAGATATACATAGACCACACTACACTGATGCTGGCTTTAACTTCAAGACACACATCACTATGAAGATGCAGAATCTATGGCACCAGCTCTTCCATTTCTTGTGGCATGGTATCGCCGAGGCATCCCCTATTGTCAATAGACCTTCCTCCCACCAACACCTCCAACTTTCTTTGCCCCCTTCCCCTGGGTGCCAGTGAACCCTGACCCTGCACAAAAGGGCTTGCTAGTGGTGCGTGAGGTCTCCTATAGCTGAGCCAAGTGATGTCATCTATCTGATCCCATGCTAATGTAGGCCTGGGGGCCTTAATCCTTCTGAACTCCTTATTTTATTCCTTCCAGGCAGACTGACCATATTCATCATGAGCACACACAATCCTATTCTGATAGCACACGAATTGTGATTCCAAATCATTAAAACACTCAGCCAAAATAGTGTGGTAAGTTGAGAAGCCTCTAACCCAATTCACCAGTGTTTCATTTACCTTCTTTTTGTATAGACAGTCACCACAGTCACCAGAGCGAGAACATTGTCTGGAATGCTTAGCTTCCTCTTTTTCAGGCTTATCCACCAACATAAATTGAGAAATGCCTGCCTAACTGTTCATGCCCAGACTGTACATCAACTAAACCAACTGCCGACAAAGGGGATCCCGTACCTGAGTTTGCAGATTCCTGTGTAGGGGATAGCATCACTATCACTGCAGAGCCCCTGGGTGTACCTGCCCCTCAATGCTGCACCTGGGACTAGGGATATTTGGACTGCTAACTGAGAGGGGGCCCCAACAACCCTTACCACAGTGGGCAACCACCACTGATCTCGCTTGACTTCCTGAGGGGGCTGTCGAAGTAACTAGAGGCACGCCCTGGCCCCCACTTGACCCCCATGAAGCAGCGCTCCCCTGCAACCTCAGACCAACAAAGTGCCTGCTCCTCTCAAAATTATCAATATCACCAGCACCGGCAAGGGCTCCCCCCACCAGGGGCAGCAGACAAGATCCCTACCTTGGAGATCCAAGGCAACACAAATGCCAAATTAATCACCATGTCCGACTGGCGTAACCTCAGTAGCCCACTGCAGGAGTAACCTCAGTAACCATATACGTGTTGGCATTCTATATGATACCACCAGCCACAGGACACATTACTGCTGTGACATTCCCTTGAGCCACTACCTGGCCTGAGTCACCCATCACCAAGGTCTGACCCACTGGTGCAACTACTGCTGGGGTTGAACCCTACATCCCTCGACGCACTGGGGTCAGCTGCTGCCTGCACTCACAAACCTCCATTCCACGCACCTGGTGCCAAGGCCCTCTTCAAGACCATGGGGAATGCCTTCTTAAGAGCCACTCCTGACTTCCTAGGTCTCTCCACTCGCTCTGCAGGCAGGCCTGAAGGCTGTATCTTCAACATCCCCAAAGCATCGCCCATAGCATCCATCCTACGCATCAATGCCTCTAACAGAACCTTGGTCTGAGAGTGCTTAGCATCTTTACGTGCACCATCTGGCCTGCAAAACAAGGTACCAATATAGGTAAAGATGACAATTGAGAGGGCTTGCTCTTTGTATTGGCACCTCGCCCAGCCCTACGAGCACTTGCCGCCCCCCAGCAAAGGGAAAAAATATCCTAAAGGAGCCAACAGGACTAAAACAATTGCCAGCAATAATGCCCACAACACTTAAAGAAATCGCCCCTAAAATGACTCCTTACATGCCATAAAGGTCCACACTATCACCCAGAATGGCCCTCAAAGCTACACACAAATTATCCCCCCAAAAATGCCCCTTGCATCTGCAAAGTGTTACTGATGCCACATATTGCCTCATAACAAACTCTTATCAAACACCACAAAACATAACTATCCCACACAATGCCCCCATCACCTGTAGACACAATGGCCACTTGCACCTGTGTGCCTGTGGAGTGGTACCATGACCTGTGAATATTTGGGCAGCATACCAGCAACCCCAGATTACTTTTTGCTGCTCTTTGCTACTTTTGCTGTGTACTGATGAAGGGCTAAACCCTGAAACACATGGATATAAATATCAGCACACCCTGCACCAACTTTGGTGAAAAACTACAGCAACTTTGAAATACGTTTACTGCATTTACCAGGCTGCACTGGGGTGGAATGTGCTGGGGTGATATGCAGTGTGCTCCCTCCCCTCTTGTGTTTAAAAGGCTCTCTTGAGCCAACAAGCTCACCTGTATGATTGTGGAGTGGTACTGTGAGCTGTGAATACTTGGGCAGCATACCAACAACCCCAGATGACTTTGCTCTGCTCTCTGCTACTTTGGTCTCTGCTGATGAAGGACTAAATCCAGAAACACGTGTATAGAAATGACAGCACTACCTGCACCAACTTTGATGAAAAACTACAGCAATGTTGAAGTAAGCGTACTGCATTTATCAGGATGGAATGTGGTGGGCTATGCTGCAATGACAGGCAGTGTGCTCCCTTCCCCTTGTACTCATAAAGAAAGAGACTCACTCTGAACCACTCATAAATAAGGAGGCTGCATTAGCTTTGTATTCCTGTTTGTCCCTCCTGTGCACTCTGCCCAGCACTCCCTTGTTTTACAGCTAGGTTCACAATCACATGCAGACACACTCTTGTGTGAAAACAGTTCAAAGATATGTTGGTTTATAATACATTTAGCTAATCTAAAATGCCTTTTTACCCTTTAGTTCTTCTCCAGTACAGACATCTTCTTTAGTATCAGAAGAGCCATTTACCTGAGGTGCTGCATAACTTTCAATAGTAATTGTAGAAGCTATTTTGCATTGATGGGAACGGTCAGCTGGTTCTCAGCACATACATCTTCTGTATCAGAATGATAGGAATTAATATGGTAATCTCACCTGTGAATATGTAAATCAAATAAGCAGGAGAAAAACCCAAATTATTTTACATCATACATCCCTACTCCCCCTAGTAGATTAGTCTAATCCCTACCAGGTACCTATGCATAGAAAGGGTTAGCTTCAAGGGTAATGTATTAGCTGAGCTGATGTTAATATATTAGCTGAGCTATTAGTATTCCTCAGAAATTCCTGGTCTCTTTGTGCCTTTCACCTCAATTATTCTCTATGGAGAGGCGAAGCTTCTGTGCAAACTTCCATACCTGCACACTAAAATATGAACATGGTCTCTGTAAAAAAAAATATGTTTGAAGGGCAAGCAACTGTAACCAATTCTGCTTACTACTTGTTTACAAACATGTTCCATGGTAAGCTAGATGGTCTAGCACTGTGAATGTGTTGTGAGGTGGATTTGTAGAGCACTGCTTGTCATTTGTGAAAGTATCCTGGTACTGAGTAAGTGAGAGTAGGTGTGTGGTGAGGCTGGGTGTGAGTACAGGCAGCCTTGATGGTCCCACAAAAAGACTAATTGAAATACCAGGTCTTAAGCTTCTTGTGGAACTCAAGAAGTGAGGAGGCGACAGTGATGAGTTAGTGGAGGTTATTCCATGATTGGGGGGCTTAAAAGGGGAATGGTCAACCTCCTGTCCCACTTATGTGGATACAGGGTGTGTGTGCAAGTGAGAGTGATGCTGAGTGAATTTGTCTGGTGGGTTGGTGGAATTGAAGCCGGTGATTGAGATATGCAAATCTGTTTTGTGAGGTGACTTGAATATGTGTGTGAGAAGTTTGAACTGGCAGCAGTTTTGGATCAGGAGCCAGTGGAGCTTTTTGAGGTGTGCTGTGGTGTAGGATAATCACAGGAAGGTGAGGACAAGTCTCGCAGCAGTGTTTGGATGATTTGAAGTCTGTAAAGAAGTGGGATTAGGATGCTGGCATAAAGTGCATTTGCTTCTGATTAGGGCCTGTGGGATGGTACATCTGGTGTCCAGTGGGAGCCACTGAAAGATTTTACGTAACATGTGGAGGATGTGGAAGCATGACTAGGTGATGGGATTGACCTGGGACTTCATGGTGAAGTTGGTGTCCAGGATGATGTCCAAGTACCTAGCATGATTGGTGGCGATGGATGTGGGACCGAGTTTGGCAGGCCACTGTGTAGATTCCCAAGGTGAGTTCTTATTCCCAGAGATCGGTGTTTCAGTTTTTTCGGTGTTGAGCTTGAGGCAGTTTTCTTTCATTCAGTTGGCCGTGACGGTCATGTGTTGTTTGGAGTTTGTCTTAGTGATGACGGTATCGTCAGAGAGGGAAAAGTGAGCTGGGTGTTGTCAGCATAAGAGATGATAATCACTATATGTACATCTCTGAACAGGATAATGAAAGCTTACTCTCTGCAGATTATCTGCTATTTATTAAGTGTAACTAATGTCAACCTGCTCCTAAAACAATATGGCACTCCTGAACACTTTGTTAGCTAGCATCACCATTCAGAATATTAGTTCTTCAGGATTTAAGCCTTACCCATACACACAGATTTAGTGTTGACGTGTTGGCATACTTTTAGGTCTGGTTTGTATTTAATACATATGGATTACCAAACAATTCCTACCACATGTACCAATAGTACTGGCTACATTTCACAAAGGCTGCTGGGATTCATGTGTTGAGCTCAAACCTTGTCAACTTTGTTATGCTGTAACTGTTCAACAAGTGAGTGGCAATATTGCAAATCTAATTAAGTTTGTTGTTCTGTCCTTGACATTTTGCGTTCTGAACACTCAGGGTGTGTTGAAAACAATGCATCCTGCCAGATCTCATGCAAGGGGTGGTTGAGGTAGTTGAGTCTGTGTGAATGCAGCCTTTGTTCAATTTCTCTCATAGCTCAATGGTCCTGACACCAGAGTGCTGGGTTGTGCGAAATGTTAGTGAGGAACGCAGTTGTATGACAGACCTGGTAGGTTTCATCATTTTGTGTGTAGTAATGCCTAATTAAAAGTTTGGTCCCCATCTACTAGTAGAGGCAGCCCCGTGACCAGACTACTAGGGATAGGCTTGTTTTAAAGCACAGGCATTAGATATTTCCTGAATCAATGATCGTTTATTTTCCCGTCAGGATAGTTTATGCTATGGGCGAATGATACTCGTTGTACCTTTAGAGTCGTGCCTCTATGTTTACTCCCAGTCACCTGTTGCTGATTGATGGTGCTGTCCAATCACAAGTACCTGCCAGTTTACTAGCAAGATTCCAGTGTTTGAATGTAGGTGACACTTTTAGTAACTAACTTTGTGAAAAGCGCAAAGGATCTTGAATTTGATTATTTCGTGTATCAGGAGACAGTCAAGGGCCTTGAAGTTAAAGCACATTTTAGTCTCTTTGTTCTCTGTCTCAGTAGCTTCAGAACAGTATAGTACTATCTTGGGTGGCCCCATGCAGGCAGTGTTGGAGTGGGATGTCCTCGTGCAGGCAGTACTGGAGGGGAAGTGAAAGAATCAAAACATTAGTCAGTGAGCAAACTAGTGGCAGAACCATCCTAAGCTCATATCACTGGTTGCAACGTTCACCACTACATAATTGGCAGAGATGGAAATATATTCGCTTTTTGTTTTGAAGCTACACTGATATGTCTATTAGTAACACTCTGCCAGGTCTGACCCCAATAAGAAGAGCCTTGTAATTTTGACACGTTTAAGCATTGACAAGTTGTTTTCATCCACAAGTAAATGTGTTCTAGGTATGAGGAGAGGATGTTGGGCTGGTTCTCACCCCCACATACGAAAGTGTATGTGTGCCATCCGGATACATTTGGAGAAGTTGGTCCTGTGCGCTCAAAAATCTGCCTGGGGAACTAGAGGGAGGTACCTTTTTAACAACATGGGATTGAATGATTAATCTTGGTGAACCGTGTCAGACACGGGAAGAGCTCTCTACTCCATGTGAGTGCAGGAGCATTGCTCTACAGCAAACCCCTTGCGCAGCACAGGTGAGTAAAATGAATGTGTGGCCCAAAAGAGGAGCTCAGGGATACTGGACTCAGAGTAAGGTGCTCACAAGTGGCTCTACAGATTGAATTTTGACCTATGATGTGCCTGAACTCTGATGACCAATCATTGATTAGAGCATATGCCACAATGGAAAAGTAATCGCAAAAGGAAACACCTGCATATTAACCATAGCCTTACATGGCCCGTGTTCTTTCTGCAACTTTTTTAATTGACTTTTATATTGTTTTTAAAATCAACATGTTTTGATTTCTGTTCCTTTAGATTTTGAGGGCAACATTTCCAAGTTGAGAAGTAAGGAAACCTTAGGGTGAGCAAGTGCTTGTTAAAGACGGAATAGAGAGAATGTGTTGAAATTTCAACTAATTTTACAAACACAGCTAATCTAAGGGACGCTAAATATTCTTGTCAAAACAATATAATAATCATATGCTAGGAGAAGTATGAATGCAAGCTTTTAATGAAGAGACTCGTGGATTGCACACCTTTCCCATTTCGTGGAAGCATGTATCTACCCATGTTAATAGGGAGGGCTGGGACTAAGGGCCATATGTACGAACACTTTTTCCCATAGACACAGAATGGGTAAAAACCTTTACTACATCTGGCCCCAACTACCCTACGACAATATCACAACCGCTGTCATTTTTGGCAGTAGCTGCACTTCTCAGCGATTCGTTTGTACTATCAATATGAATTAATTGATTATCTATTACTATGCCAGTCAATATTTAATACGCTTCTAAGATAGTTTCACACTCTATAAATAGCAATGTATATATACATGCATTGTTTTTTAAATATCAAAATCCCAACTACGCAATAAATTGTATTTTTTCAGTAATGTATAACCACAGTTTCTACCAGGTGAACATGTGGTTTCATGCCCAATTTCAGTGTAATATGTTGTTAAAGTGACCAATTTATGACCAATTTTGTCATAGCTCGTGCTTCCCTGCAGTCTCATTCTGCTCATCTTTTCTTTTAATTTGTGTTTATTTTCCGCAGGGTGGTTTGAGTGGCCAGACCTTTGTTCATATTGATATTGAAGACATCAATGATAATCATCCCGTTTTTGATCCATCTGTGTATGTGGTCAGTGTGAGCAGTCACACGCAACCCGGAACGGAGCTCCTAAACGTCATTGCCACTGATCAGGATTCTGGGGCATATGGGCAGGTGACATACCAGTTAATACCAGGAGAGCTGTCTTCCTTGTTTACTGTTGACTCATCCACAGGTGTGTTTTCTTTTCATTATAATGTTCATTTCATAAGCGTTTGTCAGTTCCAATGAAATGAGTGATGAAGTACTTGCAAGCACAACATGAGTGAGTGTATATCACTAGGTATGTGTATATAGGATTGTGTGGTTTATATAACCTTAATGTCATTGATATACCGGATCAGTATCGGTTGCTATTGGTCAATATTTGATTAACATACCTAATAACCATATTTTCTTTGATTGCACATCTGTTCATGTGGCCTGAGAAATACAACGTTTTTTTCAGCTATTCTTCCATATTCTCCCACCTATTCTCCTGAGGCAATGTATCCTAATAATCCAATTCTTGCCCAATAAAGTAACTGTTACGTTTTCATAGTAACCTCATTTAGTTACTTATCTTGTAATGCATTCATGTGCATTGCACACTAGATAAGAGGTACGGATTCATAAAATTCGTTTCACTATCATTGATCATCCTTTAGCAGCTATTGACTTATTTACAACCACTGATTGTTTGCTGGAAGCAATATGATATTTTTTGCATTGTGCCTTTTGTTTAATAAATTTTGGTAATTCTCTAGCGAAGTGCGTTGTAACCTTTTGACTTCTGTTGACCCTACTTAATCATTACTGGAATCTGGGGAGCCCCACTGAATCATTATTCGAACCTATTTTTGGAAGCCATTATTGGGACCCATAGCGAGTCACTGAGTCAATGATTTGAACTGCAAAACAATACTCAAATTTTGAAATATTTTATTTAATTCACAAACAAATATAAGAAAATCATATTTTATTTTAATGGGAAGGTTGGGTCTTTTCTAAAATCAATTGAGGTCACCCATCCACCATACTACAGTCTGTTTGATGCACTTGCACTGTTCCACAAATCAGTCTGAGGTAACTAGCTCAATTTTTAGCCCCCAATTTCAAATTCCAACACCTTTCCAGAAATTTTAAAATGTTCATTCTATTTCTTAATATATATATCGTTTTTGAATCTGTTAATATTATTTGATTTTGTAAGCAGTTGTGCTTCTCCTGGGTAGGCGTCATGGCCCCCAGAGGTCCCCAGATCACAGGTTAAGAACCTCTGCAAGTCTAGCACATCTGGCAAAGTGCAGACGTAGGGCTTAATTTAGAAGTCGGTGGAGGGGAATACTCTGTCACAAGTATGACGGATCATCCCGTCCACCGTTTTACGATCCCATTCTATCCTATAGGGATCGTAATACAGCGGACGGGATATCCATCATGTTTGTGACAGATTATTCCTTCCACTGACATCTAAGTGAGGCCCTTAGTCTTGGACACATTCTTATGGAAAATCCAATACTATTAAATGACCTTTGGCTCAGATGTATTTATTGCTAACTAAGTTGTGTATTGCATACAGCTTCCATATGTCTAACAGAAGTGAAACCTCAAGAAACCGTAATTAGTATGTACTATCACATTTTCACATTGACATAGAATGGATAAAACCCTTTGATACATCAGGCCTCCTCTTTGCTTCATGCCCTACAGCTGAGGAATCAGCGACCTAGCAGGACTGTAATTGCAGGAATCCACTCTCATTTACAAGAGATTGCCCAGCTCCAGAGCCATGATTAATGGATACTAAATATTCTATGTAGAAGGTTTCATTGTAGAGATGGTAGTCTCTTCCAGTTCAGCCCCTAGCATCTCACAATTAAATTAAATTAATTTGTTTATATGCTGTTCATGTCTTTTAAAAAAACAAGATCATTACCTCTGTGTTGTCCATGGAACCAGCACTGTCTCAAAACTGTAAAAATTGCCTGTAAATCCTTCAGTTCTGCACCTGTGTCTAAAATGGACATAGTGTATGCCTTCTAGACTGAGGGCTAGTCTCATGCAATGCAGTCTATGGCCATTTCTTATTAATTATGCCTTTAGTATGAGTTACTTCTTTCTCTTTGTATTACTGGGTATCACTATATCATTATGCATTCCGTGATGATATACTAATATTAGAATTGGATTTCCATGTTCATAGTTTAAATGTAATAAGAATCACATTCATGAGCTTTTACTGTTATCACTGTATGTCACTTTGCTTGGTTCCAACTTTAAAAGTAAAACAACCATATGAGTAAAGAGAAACAGACTAGGATTGACATGGTTGAGCTTTGGGGTCATGTGGTATCTCTGTGTTAATTGTTAATTGTTATATTCTTTGTATTCCTGTTAGCTAATGGGTTTCCATTGGTCTCTCATGTATTCTTAATTTGAAATGGTATATAAGGATGTTCTTGGTTTATAGTCAACTTTGTGTCAGTTGGTCCTGCCTATCGGGTGTCCGGATGGAGAGGTTAGCAGGAGTTCCAGTATCAGAAGAATGCCTCCCAAGGTTAGAGATTAAAGTGTTATTTTTAATTTATCGTTCTGTTGCGTTGTAGTGTGTCAAGGATAGTGTGATTATGTCTGTGTATTGCTTCATCTCTTTTAGACTTTTCATCCTTGGCGTGGTCTCCCTTAACTTTTTGCCTCTGTTCTCCAGGTTGTTGATGTCTGCTGGACTCTGATTTTACTGTTTTTGTTACTCTGGGCACTTTACCACTGCTAACCAGTTCTAAAGTGCAAGTGCTCGTTTTCAAAATGTGTATGTAATCGGCTTATCCATGAATGGCATATTTGATTTACTAGTAAGTCCCTAGTAAAGTGCACCAGAGGTGCCAGGGCTTGTAAATCAAATGCTACTAGTGGGCCTGCAGCACTGGTTGTGCCACCCACATAATTAGCTCTGTAATCATGCCTCAGACCTGCCATTGCATGTCTGTGTGTGCAGTTTTAACCGTAAATTCGACTTGCCAGGCCTAAACCTTCCCTTTTCTTACATGTAAGGCACCCCTAAGGTAGGCCCTAGGTAGCCCCAAGGGCAGGGTGCAGTGTATGGTTAAGGTTACAGTGAAATACTGCTAAATTCGTTTTTCACTGTTGCAAGGCCTGTCCCTCTCATAGGTTAACATGGGGGCTACCTTTAAATCTGATTGAAGTGTAGATTACCCTTGGGAGCGGATGGACATGTGGAGTTTGGGGTCTCTGAGCTCACAATTTAAATATACATCTTTTAGTAAAGTTGATTTTAAGATTGTGCGTTTGAAAATGCCACTTTTAGAAAGTGAGCATTTTCTTGCTTATACCATTTCTGTGACTCTGCCTGTTTGTGGATTCCCTGTCTGGGTCAGCTTGACAGTTGGGCTGGTTGCACCTCACACTAGACGGTGACACAAAGGGAGCTGGGGTTTAGCCTTCATATCCTGATGAGCCATCTGTGCTAGGAGGGAGGGGAGGAGTGGTCACTCGCACCAGAAAGGGCTGTACCTGCCCTCACACAATGCAGTCTCCAACGCCCTTGTGAGTGTCTGGGGCCTGGCCTGGGCAAGGCAGGATTTCACATTCCAAAGAGACTTTACTTTGAAGTAGCCTACCTCAAAGGAGAAACTGGGTATAAGAAGGGCACCCAAAACCACAGACTTTAGAACACTTCTGGAAACAAGAGGAACCTCTGCCTGGGGAAAAGATGAAGACCTGAGGAGAAGTGCTGCCTTGCCTGTGACTGAGCTTTGTGGAGCTATCCTGCAGTTGCTGCTTCTGCCAGAATAAGAGGGCAAAGACTGGACTTTGTGTGCCTTCCATCTTGTGAAGAAATCTCCAAGGGCTTGATTTAAAGCTTGCCTCCTGTTGATTGAAGTCTCAGGGACAGCAAAGACTTCTCTGTGCCAGCACATGGAGTCTCTGGAGAGACACCTGCTCTGACAAGTGGTGCCCTATCCAGTCCCTGGGCCCTTGAAAGAAAAACTGGTGGAAATCCAAGGAAATCGACTTCCGACGACTTCGGACCGACGCCGCTGCTGAATCCGGGGCTGCCGCCTGCACCCGGCGCCGTGACCTTCGCTGGCACGCGACGCTCTTCGCAGGCCCGATGCCGCTGCAGCCCCGCTGAAGTCCGTGCACCACGTCGTGACCGACGCCGCTCAAAGTGCGCGGATTCAACGTTTCGCACCGACGCCACGATCCTCGACTTCGTGCATCGACTTGTTTTCACTCTTCACCAAAGGTACTGTAATAGGGGGTCTACGTGACTTCGTGCCCAGCACCGCTGGTGTCGGCTTGTTGGGAACGACTCCGTCACGACACCGTGTTAACACCTCATCAAAGCATTTTTGTTTCTAATCGCTATTTTTTAGTTTAACCTTTAAAAATGTATAACTTGACTTGTGTATGTCGGATGTTTTTCATTTTGGTCTTGTTTTGTTTAGATAAATATTTGCTATTTTTCTAAACTGGTGTTGTGTCATTTTGTAGTGTTTTCATTAAGTTACTGTGTGTGGTGGTACAAATACTTTACACCTAGCACTCTGAAGTTAAGCCTACTACTCTGCCAAGCTACCAAGGGGGTAAGCAGGGGTTAGCTGAGGGTGATTCTCTTTTACCCTGAATAGAGTGAGGGTCCTTGCTTGAACAGGGGGTAACCTGACTGTCAACCAAAGACCCCATTTCTAACATCATCCAAGAAGGAGGAGCTGCAAAAGGCGCTGAGGGCCTGGGTGACAGCCAAGAGCACTGGAGGGCACACAGAGGATGAGGAGGAGGAAGTGCAATCCATACAAATGGTATTGTGGGTGGGCCTGTAATGTCCAGGGAGAAGGTCTCCATGGCAGGTAGCACTGTCTCATCTAAGGGTCTGACACCTGAAGAATTGCAGGACAGACAGGCAGAGAGGGAGCACCAGAGGGAGTTGGAGAAAATGAGGATGGCCCTAGAAGAGAAAAATATTTTGTTGGCTTATGAGTGTAGCTTGAGAGAGCTAGATCAGAGGAGCCAGTCTAGCAGGGATGGTAGCAGCCACATCACAGTGCAGCCTGAAAGGAGGATGCACATTCCTAAAGATCTTGTGAAGGATTACAAGAGGGAGGATGACATATACTTGTGGTTCAAGGGGTATGAGTCTGCTCTCCACATGAATCTGGTCCGTGAAGCTCATTGGGGGGCGGGTCTATGGAAGCACTTTGAGGTAGAGGGGGGGATACACTGACAGCCAAAGAGGATGCTCAGAATCTCCTACTCTAGCATGATGGATGCCTTGCTCACAAGGTATGGTCTCACCCCTCAGCAGTACAAGGATAAGTTTAGATCCTACAAGAAGAAGGAATCCCAAACATGGTTGAAATGTGTTGATTCTTATTGCAGGTCACTGGGTGGTTGGGTGAAGGGAAGTAAGGTAACTACGTACGAGGGGATTTAAAATCTGATTGCTTGGGAGCACTTGTACAGTTTAAGTTTTCCAGAGCTGTGCCAGCACCTGATTGACAGCAAGCTGACTGATCCCAGGAAGCTTGCACAAGAAGCGGACCACTGGGAGATCACCAGGGTCCAAAAGAGGTATGGGGGAGACCACGCCAAGGGTGGGCAGGGTCCCTCTCAGAAGAAAGGGGGGCGTAAGGGCAAACAGGGGGAGTTCTCTAAAGGGCCTCAAACTGATTCCCAGGGCAAGGATTCCCAACCCCCAATTAGAAAAAGCCATGGTTCTCCAAAGGGAAGCCAGTGGCAGGTGGACCCTCATGTTAGTGCTATGCATGTGACCAGGTGGGTCATGTGAGGGGGGACCCCAAATGTTCAAAAAAACACCGGCACCCACTGGTGCGCTGTCCCAGGGTTTGGCCGGTGTAGCACTTTGGGAGGAGTTGGTTTCAGGTGGGCAGGAACCAGCTGAGATGACCCTTGTCTCACTAGGGGACAGTGAGATGGTCCAAAGGACCCTAGTACCTGAAAACACTAAGAAGTACACGCAGTGGGTGACCATTAATGGACAGAGGGTGGAGGCTCTGAGAGGCACATGAGCCAGCCTGACTACAGTGAGGAGTCAGCTGGTGTCTGAAGAGCAGATTGATACCCGGGTACTTCACCAAGTAGTTGCAGTGGACAACTCAGAGCACCTGTGCAGAGTTTCGGAGGTTCCCTTTGAATAGGGGGGTGGGGTCTCAGGTTCCTTGAAGGTACCTGTGAGTCCAACCATGCCTGTTGATTGTTTGCTAGGCAATGACCTGGAGGATTCCCCTTGGAAGGAGGTGGAACACAGGTCTCACTTGGAGATGTTGGGTCTGTCTGAGTGGGTATGCATATCCATCCGGTCAATGGCAGCCCGTCACGATAATCAAGAGCCCCTGGAACCTGAAACAATGGCCCATGGGACCACCAAGAAGAGGAAGGGCAGGGGGCGCGGGAAACTGGCCCCAGAAGTTCCCACGGTCTGGGATGAGGCGGTACCTGAGGGTGATGCCCCGGAGCCTACAGGGGAACAGGTGGCTGAACTGGGGGAGGTCCCTGAGCTGTCGCAGTGGCAGCAGGAAGGGGGGCCCACCAGGGAAGCATTCTGTGCAGCACAGAAGACATGACATACTCTGGAGGGTTTGCGGCAGCAGGCTGCAGACCAGGTGGCTGGCAAAGAGCTAGGATCACACCTGATTTACTGTGAGGATGACCTCCTGTATAGCGAGCCTAAAGTTCCTGAGCCTTGGTCAGCCCGTGTGCTGGTGGTACCCCAGTGCTTCAGGGCCTTCCTACTGGTGTTGGCTCATGAT
Source organism: Pleurodeles waltl (assembly GCF_031143425.1). Classification (NCBI taxonomy): domain Eukaryota; kingdom Metazoa; phylum Chordata; class Amphibia; order Caudata; family Salamandridae; genus Pleurodeles; species Pleurodeles waltl. The sequence goes on along the minus strand of NC_090437.1, from coordinate 711,853,712 downwards.
GTGTCTTTAGCTGGATATTTGGGCAGGACAAGACCTTTGAGAGGCTTGTCACCCACTTTTACTGGCCCCTAATGCGCAGGCACTCAGATGCACAGTGCAGGTCTTGTCAGACTTGCCAGGCAAGTGGCAAGAGTGGAAGGAAATGTAAGGTTACCCTCCAGCCTTTGCCTGTTGTCAGTACTCCCTTTGAGAGGGTAGGTATTGACATTGTGGGGCATCTGGATCCCAAGACAGCCATGGTCACCAGGTTTATCCTGGTCTTGGTGGACCATGCCACCCGGTACCCAGAAGCCATTCCTTTGAGATCAATCACTTCCCCTGTGGTGGGTCGTGCTTTGATGGGGGTTTTTACCCGCATGGGGTTCCCCAAGGAAGTGGTATCGGATAGGGGTACCAACTTCATATCCATGTATATGGAGTCTCTGTGGATGGATTGTGGGGTAACCTACATGTTCACCACCCCCAAAGTAATGGTCTGGTTGAGAGATTCAACCGCACCTTAAAAGGCATGATTATGGGCCTGTCAGAGCCCTTGAGGCAGAAGTGGGATGTCCTCTTGTCATGCCTTCTGTTCGCCTATAGGGAGGTGCCTCAAAAGTGACTTGGGTTTAGTCCCTTTGAGCTGATTTATGGCCACCCTGTGATTTATGGTCTGGTTCAGGAAGCATTGGAGAAAGCTCCTAGTAAACCCCCCAGGATGTATTCAGTTACATGCTGGCTTTGAGAAACCAGACTGCCCGCTTCAGGAGTCTCGCTCAGGAGAACCTGGAAGCAAGCCAGGAGGACATGAAACGCTGGTATGACCAGAATGCCACTCTGGTCGAGTTTCAACCTGGACAAAAAGTGTGAGTGATGGCACCAGTGGAGCCTAGGGTGCTCCAGGATAAGTGGACTGGGCCATTGGAGGTGGTGGAGCGCAAGAGTGAAGTCACCTACCTGGTGGGCTTGCAGTCTCCAAGGAACCCTATAATGGTCCTGCATGTCAACCGTCTCAAGCCACACTTTGAGCGAACTGAGCTGTCAATGCTCCTTGCGACAGATGATGGGGTAGAGGAGGAGAGTGAGCCACTTCCTGACCTCCTGTCTGCAGGAGAAAAAGATGGGTCAGTGGAGGGAGTGATCCTCTCCCCCTCCCTGACTGAGGAGCAGCAAGGTTACTGTCGCCAAGTGTTGCGACAGTTTTCCTCACTGTTCTCCTTGATCCCAGGAGTCACACACTTGTGCACACATTATGTGGTCACTGGGGACAGTACACCCATTAAACAGAAGGTTTACAGGGTGACTGACAGGGTCAGGGCATGCATTAAGGATGAGGTATCCAAAATGCTTGCCCTAGGGGTTATTGAGCACTCCAGCAGTCCTTGGGCCAGCCCAGTGGTATTGGTCCCAAAGGCTGCTGCACCTGCTGCCACTCCAGAACTCAGGTTCTGTGTGGACTACCGTGGACTTAATGCGGTCAGCAAGACTGATGCGTACCCCATTCCCTGAGCTGATGAGCTCATTGACCGGTTGGGAGCTGCCAAGTAGCTCAGTACGTTTGATGTAACCTCAGGGTACTGGCAGATTGCCTTAACTGAGGGGGCCAAGGATAGGTCAGCATTCTCTAGCCCAAATGGACACTTTCAATTTAAAGTGATGCCATATGGGATGAAGAATGCCCCTGCTACCTTTCAGAGGTTGGTCAACTAGGTGTTGGCTGGGCTGGATGAGTTCAGCGCTGCCTACCTGGATGACATTGCTGTGTTTAGTTCCACATGGGGGGAACACCTGCAACACCTCTGGAGAGTGTTTGAAGCCCCGCAGAAGGCAGGCCTCACTATTAAGGCGAGCAAGTGTCAAATAGGGCAGGGTTCTTTGGTGAACTTAGGACACCTGGTGTGAAGTTGTCTGATCTGCAGCTGAAGAAATGACGCACTGCTGGCTCTGCGGCTGAAAATCAACACTCCCCGGAAATGGAACTGAAGAATCGACGCACGGATGACACACTGCATCGCTGACGGAGGCTTGGGGATCGCAACCCGCGCTGCGTGGTTTTCGGATCATTGTGCGGCCGGATTTCTGACGCAAGTACCGCTGGGCGTGTAAAAACAACGCAAGGCCTGCCCAGACCTGAGAGTGCTGACCGGATCAACGCATCGCTCTCCTGCACAGAAAAGGACCGACGCGGCCCGACCCAACAAAAGGAGGAACGATGCAAGGTCCTGTTCGTGAGTGGAAATGACGCATCACTAGCCCTTTTTGACACACACCCATCCGTGCGGGTTATTTTTGACGCACCCAAGGCACATTTTCACGCGAACAGTGTTAGTGTGTTATTTAAACTACATAAAGACTCTTTTTGCTTCTTAATTGATAACTTGACTTGTGTATTGTGGATTTTGGTGTTTTGGTCTTGTTTTGTTTAGATAAATATTTCCTATTTTTCTAAACCAGTGTTGTGTCATTTTGTAGTGTTTTCATTAAGTTACTGTGTGTGTTGGTACAAATACTTTACACCTAGCACTCTGAAGTTAAGCCTAATGCACTGCCAAGCTACCAAGGGTGTAAGCAGGGGTTAGCCGAGGGTTATTCTCTTTTACCCTGACTAGAGTGAGTGTCCTTGCTTGAACAGGGGGTAACCTGACTGTCAACCAAAGACCCCATGTCTAACAATCTCATTGTGTGTGTTTTGTTGCTAGTGGTCTGAGATCTTGTCATGGTTGTTGTATGTAAAAAGAGGAGATGTGTGACATCTGTGTGTTTATTGGTCATTGTTACATTCTTTCGATCCCTTTCATTAGATTGGTTTTCATTGGTCTCTCGTGCTCGTTATTGAATCTTCTTGATGCATAGTTGAATTTTTTCAGTTGGTATTGCCTCCTGGGCATTTTACTGCTGTACAGCTTGTGCTCCTGCCTCTTCAAATAAATCCCCTTTTCGCAAATCTCACGCCGTGCGTGTATTTGGTAAACAATGTCGGTCATTCTAGTCAGAATCTGAAAACGCAGGCACTAAACAATTTGCAAAATAGAGATTTTGGTAGTATTAACAAGAAATTCTGCTTTGTGTGGATTCTCAATCTCGTGGTGGGAAGGGGAGTACAACCCAGGTGTATATTTCTCTGAGCTTTTTAAATTAGGTAATTTGCTTTACTGTTTTAATAAATAAAATGGGGCTAGTATTTCACGGAACAAGAATGTGGATTTGACTTTGATGTTGTTTATCCTACAAAATACACTATTCATTATTTATTAGATGTATGTAGTCAGCTTAAAAGGCCGAAGTGGCGGGGCGCTCTTAAATAGCGCTGAATCTACAAAGACCTCACCAAATGTCACTAATGCGGTCATTAATTTAATTACCACGAAGCGAGAGCTTTTCTCAGGACGACCTCTTTTACACTTTACAAAGTCATAGCAGGGGATGGTAAGATCCACATGCGTTCCAGGGCTGCCGAACAACACATCTGTTTACACCTCCAAGGACTATAATGCAGTTTTAAGCATTTCATCCTTATTTAAAAAACAAACATTGACAAACCAATAGCCATGAATTATTTTAAGGGAATTTGTTTATTCTCATGACCGTATGTTGTGCTGTGAAATGTTTGGATACATCCATACGCACATGCAGGTACACAACACATATTCGGGCACAAAAAACTCATATGGATGCATGGATACATGGATAACTGTGTGGGTGTGTAGATGTATACATGGATAAACAGATAGATGCCTGTGGGTGGTTGATGTTGTTTAATAGCTGATTAGATGAACTTGTGATTGAATAGATAAGTGTTTGAGCGTGACTAGATGAGACTGAAGATGATGGGCAAAACCGATGTCAGTAGTATAGGATGGATTCATAGGTATGGGTAGACTGTGTGGATAGAAGTCTGTCGATGAAAGGGTGAATAGATGAGTGCATGGATTAATAAACATATGATGCTGAGGGTTGATGCTCTAATGCCCTACACACCCAGTCGATGTCTGCCTACCTTCAACCATAGGCCAGAGTTTCTCGTCACTGGAAAGCTGTTAAAGTGGTTTTAAATTACTTGTGGTCACACCATCATGCACATAACAACTGAAAAAACTGGAGTTCACTGATGTTCTATCTATTTATCAAAGTGTTCAAATAATAACATTTAAACTATGATACATAAAACAACCGGCTTACTAAAAGGTGAACTCTCCTTCTAGCCTTAAGGTAGACTGCCCCTACCTACCTTGGAACCCTTGGGCTGACACGGCCTCCAATGTAACTGCAGCTAGAGGAGGTAGATCGAGAAGCTTACCCCATATCAATGAGGCAGGAGTAAAGGTCTCTCCGTATTAAGGGGATCTTGTTGCACCTTATCATTGACCCATTTTCAGACACCTTGTTCAAGAGCTTTCACCATTTTTTTTGTCAAATCCCCCATTGCAGTTCATATGGCATCCACCGGCATGTCAGCTTGCTGGCTTGTAGTGACAATTGGAGCATCATGTATTGTGACAGAACTTGAATTGGTGGATGAGCCACGGAAAGCCACCACTACTCCTGCAAAGGCTATCATGGTGTTTCCCCTCACCACGTAGCAGTAAATATAGCATAGTTAGTGAACATGGGACTTAGAGAAATGGAGTTCCCAATGTGACTCAAACATATAATTCCATGGTAGAATAAAAGTAGCCATTACAAATCAGACAGTACCATGGCACATTCATTCAAATCAAGGATGCTCCAAACTAACATGGCAGACCCTGTCACTTAATCAGTGGCAAAGTAATTTGCCACGAGCTTGCCATTCACAAACATGGTAGAATCTGTCATAGTACATCATGACATGTTCACCTTCTGCAACCATGCCCCTTCCAAACATGGGAGACCTCTTACTGTGAGCCATGACCAAGTCCCTTACTACGGGCCTGTTCATTACATTCATTGTTGGGCTTCCTATTTGAGGCATTGACATTTTTGATTCCTGATCTCTCTCCAAGACTGCAGAAAGGTTTGTTATTCCATAAGGCTTCATTTATTTATTTATTTAAGTATTTATTTATTTATTGGTCAATTGTACCATATGATCAATCAACAAATCACAAACCGAATACAAAACTGTAAAAAATTCTATAGATTTCCTGCAGAAAAGTATGATTTAGAATTCTCTATAGGTCGCCAGGCAGAATCTAGGAATTTATAGGCCGAAAATGTGACACAGGGACTGGTATTTGTTTTGCAGATTCTCAATGCACATCATTGGTCTCTCATCCCCAAACGCCTGTAGAACAAAATTTACAATAGCTGCTGCAGAAAAATAATCCTCTCTCTCAGGACGAGTATTAGAAACTGAGCACCTAGTGGTATATAATTAGACCATCTCTCAGTGAAGGTGGCCAAAGACGAGATGCCCAGCCTAGATTTGGTGTAAAGTGCTGGATTGGTAACTAGTGTAATATAATCTAAAAATCTAAAAGTCTTCAAACCTAAAATCATTTTTAAATAATGAAATGCATTTATTAGACTCTCGCCATTCTATGAAATCTGAGTAGCTAAGAGGGTGAGCACAGGATAATTTGGATCGTGTGTGACTTACCCTGACTAGAGTGACGGTCCTTGCTTGGACAGGGGGTAACCTGACTGCCAACCAAAGACCCCATTTCTAACATGGGCATTCTCTAATCTATGACAGACGATCATATGCATAATAAATTGCCATGCAGGAGTGTTCACCATTACATGATCTATATGAGAACTAAGGCCCATATTTATACTTTTTTAGCTCCTCATTTGCGCCATTTTTTGACGCAAAAGCGGCACAAATTTACAAAACACAATTGTATTTCGTAAGTTTGCGCCGTTTTTGCGTCGGGCCTAAGTTCTCATGTGCTGAAAGTTGGTTTGGCTGGGCTGTGACATATGGAGCAGCTATTACACGCTCAAAGACCATGCAAGAGAATAAAATAAGTTAAATGGAATGCAACAGCTGATTGGTTTAATCCAGTAGGAAGGTTCAGAGATGAAATTCCCCATAGAGCATCTTCACCCTGTCTGAACTCAGATAATTCAAGAGACTCAGATGAGGCATTGAAATCACCCTGCAATGATTATAAAGTGGTCTTTAGTAAGAGCGTCCATAGTTTGATCATATTCTTTCAGAACACTGGTCTCATTATTATGTGGTGTGCCTCTGTTTTAAATATTTAACCAAACAGTAGATTTGCTACTCGAGAGACTCAGGAAGAGGCCTAGAATGTTTGCAGGGCCAATATTAATCTGTCATAGTTTACAATCAACAGATAATTTTGTCCAGATAATCCAATTTTGTGTGGAAAGGCCTTGATTCTGAATGTTTCAGATCATATCCTGTGTACAGGTTTGATTGCCCAGCTTTCCTGAAAGAGACACAGTCCTGCTACACTCATTTCAATTTCAGCCCTGCTATATTAAAGCTACTAAGTGAAATGCTAGAGGATTCATTATGAACTGTCCTCTCAGCCTGATTGCTCCATGATGTAGACAAATTGTTGAGGAGAAAGTGGCTAAAGTTTTTCTTGGAAGTTCTGTGAGGTGACTAGTCAGGAATTCAGTGCTATTCCAGTCACCAGATCATTCTTGGAGATTTCTTTATTTGAGATTAAACCCATGCACACAGAAGGTCTTCAGTACAGATATGTGTGGGTAGGGAATGGTCTACACACACTGGCAAAAACTGAGAGTTATTTATCAGAGCAGTCACATAGAGTCAATCAATGGACTTAAAGATCGAACTTCCAAGATCTGCCAGGGAGCAGCCATAAATAATGTTTGAAGAATTTGTATCGTTATTATGACCAGGAGCCAGTGGTTGGGTGATATCTGCAATTTCAATTTAAGCTGTATCTTAGGAGACCCAACAAATAGGAATCTGAGCTCCAGAGCAACCAATCCCTGGACAAAACTCAGGTCCATCAATGTAACTGCAAAGCAATCCCATTGTTTAGACAGAATGAATATGTTCCACATAAGTAATTTCAGACCAAACAATGCAGTAGCACCGACGGCCATCCCATTTCCAGTAAATGACTGTGTTTCTAAATAATCTAGGTTTTTATAGATGCCATAGGGCAGTTTTGGCATTTGTAAAATATTATTAGTTTTTGAATAATGTTTATTTACTGGATATTGTACAGATTTAAAATGCAGAGGTAATGTAGTAGTTCTCCCCAGCTTGGATTACCATCTGAGAGGCTATTCTATTGTGGGGAGAATCTGGAATACAGGAATCTCCTTGGCTCATCATTTCATTTTGGAAAGCTTGATTTTGCCCTAAGCCCAACTTCCCTGACCCTCTACATGAGGCTTTGTTTGCTTGTCTGGAATGTTTGGATATTACCTATTATTCTCCTCTTTAAACACTTTGTATGTTAGAAGGTTCATGTGAATTGTGAATAAGGCTGAAAGAGAAACTTTCACACTGGATTCCGGTACCCCAACCCTCAACACAACCTTCAATGTGTCTGAGGCTATATCAAATTGACTTTTAAAAAGGGCAACTAGATTACTCACAAATACGCCTTAAATAAATAATCTCCTGGCATAGTTCTTCGATTAGGATTCAGGCATCTACATTTGGCTTTGCTGCTTTAGCCAATGGGCCCTTAACAATATCTTTGGTCAGAATTATATCAATTTGGCAAGCAAGGTGAAGATGGATTCAGTTTTGTTGGAAAAGAAGACAGACAACTCATTGGGAATCAGAGCTATATAAGATGAACTATTACAGACAAGACCTGCTAAGGGTTCAAACATGTTCTAGCAGACAGCCAATAGCTCCTTAGGAACCAACAGCTCCATAAGAACACATCCTTTGATTTCATTTTGGCAATCAACCAGCAATTGATCATTTGAGTGGGGATTTGTCCCAGTCAGTTGGTTATTTGGCTGAGAAGGAGATCCCACGGTAGACAAAGGTTTATTCCTTTTGCTAAAGCAAATCGCTAATTCTACCCCATTCAATTTGCCTTTAGCTGGAGCATTGTTATTTATCAATGTTTCCACTTCTTAAATCAGGAAGTCAATTTCCTGTATGGTGCAATTATGTTTGCTAATGTTGAACCCATCTTCTTTATGGGGTTACAGGTTTTGGAGTCCCCGAAGTCACTAGCAGAAGGGAGAACCATCAATGTCATATGATTTTCAAAGACGGTAAGCCAATGTTGCAAAGCACAAAGCTCCCTGCAAAGAAGGAGCCAAAGGTGCAAAATGAAATGTTGAACATCTCACTCTCACAAATATTGACATGCTATTAGCGAACAACTAAAAAGGTATTTATAAGCCACAGTGAATAAACCATGCTTTGTAATGGATCAGACTTACACCAATGGTTTTAAAAACCAAGGGAGTGTGAGGGAATATATCGAATAGGGGTACTCTTATCTATCACATCAAAATTGAGAAAATTCTATTATGATAAAAATGGAGCTCAACAAGACAATTCCACTGTAAAAGTCTATCAGCTTAAAACAACCATGATTGGGTGGCATTAATTCTTTAATGGGATTTGGCGAGACTTGTCTGTTTGAACAAAAATGCCAAAATATAGGATCTTATATTGTACCTGAGTCTAGAACCAAGGGTGCTGGTTCTGCCCTGAAATGCCGTAGCCTGGCTTTGATGGGCACAGACAGGCCCATCCCTGGCCACATCTTTCCATAGTGCGGACCACATGCATCCCACCCCACAGGATAGCATTTGGCGGCATATAGGACGTTTGCTGAGTGTTGTACCTATCATATCTTGGGTGTTATGAGACTTGGAATCCCCAACGTCAGCAACAAAAGGGAGAATCATCAGTGTCATATGATTTTCAAAGATAGTCACCCAATGTTGCAAAGCACGAAGCTCCCTGTCTAGAAATAAATTAATTGTAGAACATCTCAAGCTCAAACATCTCACAATCAACAATAAAAATTCCCTCACAAAGATTGACATGCTATTGGCGAACAACTTAAAAGCTGTTTATAAGCCACAGTGAATAGTCCATGTTCTTTAATGAATCAGACTTACACCAATGGTTATAAAAACAAAGTGAGTGCGAGGGAGTACATTCAGTAGGGATACTTACAACAACCACATAAAAATAGAGAAAATTCTATTTTAATAAAAATAGAGTCCTAAAAGAGAGTTCCACTGTAAAAGTCTATTGGCTTAAAACAACTATGACTGGGTGGTTTGATTCTTTGATGGGGTCTGATGTAACTTGCCTATTTAAACCAAAATATTGGATCTCATATTAGATGGGCAGCGGCATGAAAAGTTCTCCATAGAAAACATTTTCATACATGACATGTAGTGTCAAAACACAAAGAAGACAGCTGACAGTTGTGTGGCTGAATGACACGCCACAGAAACAGTTGGGCAATACATTTTATTTTACCTACCTTGTGGACCCCTTTTTTGTCATCCGACCACAAATTTCCTTCTACACGAAAAGTTTAGTGACCCAATGTTTCATGAAGAAAGAACCAAATTTATGCATATGGTGCTAAGGCATGTGTTGACACTATCTGTGGTAATCTCATAAAATAGTAGATAATGTGTCTTTGCAAGCTTGCTGCAGTATTATCCTCAACAATGCATGAAGTAATATGCCCTTAACACCATCTAAACTGTCATAAAACAGGTAGCACATTCAACTAAATAAGCCTTCTGGAGATTGAAAACTGTAAAGATACATTAATAGATTTAAAGTTGATTACAAAAGGCAAACATGTAATTAGTTAACCAATATAAGTAATTAGCTTGAAGCTTAGACAAATGCCGCATAAAGTTTGACAAATGTCTTAAGCACAAGATAAACTAATATGGGTCTGCTCTCTAAGTCTTGAGACCAAAAGCCTGGCTAACCCCCAGACTGAGCCCTTTTCTATAATAAAATACACAATGAGAACCACATTCAGCATAAGGTGAGCGAAATATAATTTAGGCTCAGCAAATCACAATACAGGATTAATAGATCATCATGTAACACCATCCTAACACCATCCCCGAAGTGAATTTCCAATAACATTCTTTTGACCCACTGCCAGTGGATGTGGCAGTACAACTCTCTTAAAACTATGAGTGAAAAATAGTGTCAGGGCTTTTGAAGCACAGTGATCACAGTCAAGTAAAAGAATATTTCAAATTAACAGTACAGTACGAGTATAATATATCCCCTGACTTTGCAGTCCTACACAGAGTAATCAGCTAACTATCCATTGTAGATTATAGACATGATCAATGTTAGCGAGCTGCTGCATTTGTAGCCAGCTCTCCAGCACACACACAGAGGGATAGCACAGAGGACTAAAGCACTCATTGTGCTAAAACGCACCGTAAAATGTCTCGGTCCTGCCACAACAGCATGTAGTGTTTTTTTAAACTGTAATTTCGACCTCGCAAAATAAACCTTTTGCCAAGCCTAAAACTTCCTTTTTAGTATGTATATGTCACTCCAAAGGTTGGCCCTAACCACCCTTAAGGCAATGTGCAGGCTATTTAAAAAAGTACGACATATGGGTTTAAGTTGTACATATCCTGGCAGTGGAAAAACTCTTAAGATCTTTTTCACTGTTGGAATGCCGCCCTAGACTAAAAGTGGGTTACATTATTACACTTAGTAAAAGTTAACTGTGGTATGGGACCAGAAAGAGAAATGCTTTTCACATTCAAATGAATTGTGACCTAATATCATCTTTAATGGTAAAGTCAGATTTTGAGTTACAATTATAAAATACCACTTTTAGAAATTTGGCATTTTTCTGCTCAAATCAACTGTGACTCACTGGAAACTTGTGTAACACCTGTCAGTCTTATGGTAGTATTCCTCCAAGCCTTTTGCCTGCTTACCTCCATTTTTGTTTTTTTTATTGGCCTTAGGACTCTATGCAATTTACCACTGCCAACCAGTGCTAAAGTGTGTGTACTCACACCCCTAAACATGGTTTGATTGACTTACACCTGATTAGCATTTTCAATTTACTTCTAAGTCCCTTGTAGAATGGTATACCATATTCCCAGGGACTGTAAATTAAATGCTACCAGTGGGCCTGCAGCACTTATTGTGCCACCCACTTAAGTAGCACCTAAAAACATGTCCCAGGATGCCACTACAGCATGAATACAATCTTAAACTGCCTTGTCAAACATGACATTTAAACACCTCTTTCCAAGCCTGAAACTCCTTTTTTATTACATTTAATTCACCCCTAAGGTAGTCCCTAAGTATTCCACAGGGCAGGATGCTGTGCAATTAAAAGGTTGGACCGGTATATTTAGGATTTACATGTCCTAGTAGTGAAAAACGCCTAAAATTGTTTCATAAGATGTATTTTCCAATTGGGAGCAGGTGGCTATGTCATGTGTAGTATCTATGGAATTGTACTGATAAAACCTCTTTAATGGTAATGTCAGATTTTTCATTACAATTTTAGAAATGTTGGAAATGCCACTTTAAGAAAGTTGACATTTTCCTTCCCTTAGTTCTTTGTGCCTGCTTCCTGTCTTAGGCCATATGACTGAGTGTAGCTGACAGTTGGCCTTTGTGAATTCCTCCCAGAAAGTCACACAATGAAGGGATTAGGTATGTCTCAATGGGCCATCTGCAGGCAGGATGGGAGGTGGAGCTAAGCACAGCTTCACTTGCAACTGAATAGGATGTACTCTGCCTTCATACAAAGGGCCTAATGACGCCACATTGTCACTGAACACAGTTTGAAGCCAGGGCAAGGGAGTCAGGAAATTAAATGCACTTCCAAGAACCAGTCTAGAAGCTTCTTCCACCTTCCAGAAGAAGAGCACCAAGGTATAAATATGACCTTCAGATACACTCTTCAGTTCACTCCTGAATCTGCAGAAGTACTCTCAAAGGACTGCCTGCTGCTGTAACCTGCTATGCACTCTGCTGCCTCTAGAAGGACTGCTTTGCTGCCTGGAGCCTGCATTGAACCCTCATAGTCCAGCCCTGCTGGTGAGCCCTGCATTTTCACTGGAACCCAGGACTGCCAGAGTTACTCCAAAGGCTAGTTTTCTGGCCTCTCATTCAGAAACACAGGGACAGAAAAGGCTCCCACCATATTGGACCATCACCTGGGCCCATCCTGAGCGAGTCCTGAACCCCTAAGAGACATCCCATTATTCTTGACCCTTAGTTGTGGTGCTAACAGAGCCCAGATGGCCAAATCCCAAAAATGAGGACTTACAAAAACTTTGCCCAAAAGCTGGTCTGAGAACCAGGAGGAGACTGGGACCAACCTGCTTGCCTACTCAGCTGAGGTGCATCGCCGCTCACATTGACTTCACAGCTTCTCTTGTTACATTCTTCTCCATAGCAGCAAATCATTTTCAGTGGTCCTTCACGTAAAGGGTATCCACCCTCCCAGGACTGTATTCGGATACAGCTTCTGACTCATCCCGCTGGAGATTGCAACTTCCATTTTAGAGACTCTGGCCTGATTTAGAGTTTGGCGGTTACTTTGTCACAAAAGTGATGGATATCCCATCCGCTGTACTGCGATGTCCATAGGACATAATAGAATTGTATCATGGCGGGCGGGATATCCGGCACATTTGTGACGGAGTAACCTGATCCGCCAAACTCTAAATCAGGCCCTGAGTCTGAAAGTAGAAACTAGAAATTTTCACCGGGGATTTGACCCAAGGCAGACTGACGATGACGCGCCCTCCTCGGGTAGCTCCAGCAGCCTTATGCTCTCAGGCACTTTTTCTCACAATTTCTTCTAAGTCTGAAGGTAAATACTGATTGGACCAATCCACTTCTTGTATTTGAACATCACTCTATCATGGTCGGCTATATTTTTGTTACTTTGACCCGGTCTCGTGCGACTAGATGTCTGCATTGGCCATTTGATATTTTAGGCTCTAGCTTTCACAATTTTTTTTTTAAATTCATAAATCACATTCTGCTTATTGGATTTTTGCCATTTTCATATTCACACTGAAGTAACTTCTCATCAGGTAATATGAAAATGTTCCATGCAGTGGTGTAACCAGGAGCGGATGTCAAACATTCTGCAGCATTAGAACAGTAGAGCTCATGTTGAAAAAATCATGTCTTGAAGTTACAAGATAGCCATAAGGGACAATGATGTCATAAAGTCCCAGCTACGGTCATATTTAAGCATGAGGATGGGTGTACAGCAGGTATGATGCAAGGAATTAAGCTGTAAACACTGTGGCCTGCCTTTTAGACATACTTTATCAGTCAGTTAAATGCTGGCTCTGCCTCCCAATGGCACAGATTGTTAAAAGCGAACGGCAGCTGTTTTTGAAAAATGGTGGGGTATTGAATTAATTATCAAATTAACTCTTTCAACAGGGTCATCTGAATTGCCGACCATACACCCTCAGAATACACATAGGAAACAAGTTATATGGCAACCTCTTTCACAATCATTCTAGGAAGCACCTCGTATTCTTGCTGTAAACTTGGGAATAAAGGGTATATTCCTCTCAGTGTTGTAGGCTGAGGTAGATTAGCATACCCAAAGGTGAGTCACCACCCCTGTCTTTACACTCTGGTTGGTCCAGAAATCATTCCTCTTGTTAGAAATGGGGTTTCTGGTTGGACAGGGTATGCACCTAAGCCAGGCCGAACCCACCAACTCTAGTCAGGGCAAGGGAGGTACACGTCCAAGATAACCCCTGCTCACCCCCCTGGTATCTTGGCACGAGCAGTTAGGCCTATCCCATAGGCAATGTGTAAAGCGTTTGCACAACACACACAACACCAGTGATGCACTATCCCCACCACAAAGGAACCACAACACCAAGTTATATGAAAATAGACTGTATTGTACACAACGCAATTATTACACCAAACACATCAGTAATATGCTGCTACCTTAGCAGTTGTCAGAACGTTACACATTAGTTACTCTGCAGAATTAGCAGTAGTCACATAGGTTACTTAGCATTCCGCAACATAAGCAGTAGTCAGGAATCACATTACTAAATAAAAGCACTTGTCATTAAAGATTCATAAATGCCTGTACAAAGAGCATTTTAAAACACATGGCAAGTCAAGAAAACTAATTTAGCATGTCATGCCCATAAAAGGAACATTAGTACATTTATGTAGCATATCATAAGAATAGGTAGGCAACATAAAAATCTAAAATGTCTATATAAAGAACCTATGACATATCTATTGTCCTTTAAAAGTACCTGGTTTCCATGATGAGGCACCTCCAGTGCCATGAAAAGATCAAAATGGACCCCTGGCGCGCCACTGCATAAAACGGGGGCACTCCGGTGATTTGGGGGAAGAGGAGGGTGACACTCCCCCCCTCTGGATTTATGATGGGCACCTCCTGGGGCCTGCGATCTCTGGGGGCCCCCCGGGCCTCCACTGGCCCTTCCACAAGGGAGGGGGCAAAATTAGCAAAAGTGATTGAGGAAGGAGGGGCTGCCGCGCACCCCCTTCAGCTTTATAACAGACCCCCCCCCAGGTCTCAACTGGCCCCCTAAGGAGGGTGGGCCCAAAACCAAGGAAAACAATTGAGGCCACCAATATGGGACTTCACCTGACTCTTGCGGGGGGCCCCAAAACGAAGCAGGAGGACTGCACCGAGCAGGGAGTCTCTGGTGAGGCTTCCGCCCCGCCCCGCCCGCGTCCTCATGGCACTCTCTGGGCTCCAGTGGAGCACGCTGCGACCCGCCCGGCCATAACAGTGAGCAGGCACCTAAGTAGATGCCTGCTTGTGGCCCGGGGGCGCTTCTCAGAATGCGCTTCACCCCGGGGGCATGGTAGGAGCGCTCTCACTCCTTTTTCTCAAACGATGATGCCCGGGGGTCCCGTGGCCAGCGCGACAGTCGCGCTTTGCGGAAAGCAGCCTGGGTTGCAGTGGTGAATCGGAAAACGATGATCAAGGGTGCTCCGGGTGCTTTTGGATTGAAATAAAGGTGCTCTCCAGGCGCTAGACGAGCGCAGCAACAGTGCTGCCCCAGCCCTGCAGGATGAGGGTGAAGCACTTTTCTAGGTGCTCCAGACAGGCAACAAAGCACTCTTCGTGCTCTAGGCAGTTGCAGGGGTCAGGGGTCAGGGGCCACAGCACCCTGCCCCTGGGGGACAAAGTTCCATGGAGCACAGGGCGGCAGGGCCCAGCAGCAGGCCAGCTCAAGGTGGATGCAGGCAAGTGTCAGTTCCTTACAGTGACCAAGCAGGTCACAGGTCAGCACAGGAGCAGCAGTCCATGGCAGCTCCTGGTGAGTACCTCCAGCAGTTTGTGTCCAGTTCCAGGTAAGTTCCAGTGTCAACAAATTGTGGGGAAAATTCCCCTGTACGTACACTCATTTTTACATTGTGTTACAAAGGAAGGGGAGAGGATGTTCCAACCAGTTACAACTGGTTCTGGGAGTGCCCCTCTCTCTCCAGCACTGGCTCCAAACATCAGTTGGGGGTGAACAACCCTATTGTGTGAGGCCAGGGCACAGCCTTTACAAATGCAGGTGTGCCCTGCCTCTCCCTTTTCTCAGCCCAGGAAGACTATTCAGTATGCAGATGCACCTCTGTGACACCTTCATCTTCCCTGTGTACAGGCTGTCTGAAAGGTATGCACAAAGCCCAACTGTCACTCTGCTCAGACGTGGAT
Organism: Pleurodeles waltl; assembly: GCF_031143425.1. Taxonomy (NCBI): domain Eukaryota; kingdom Metazoa; phylum Chordata; class Amphibia; order Caudata; family Salamandridae; genus Pleurodeles; species Pleurodeles waltl. Next base: position 711,838,116 of record NC_090437.1, on the reverse strand, counting down.
TGGAGTCAAGCTGCAAAACACCAGAGTCATAAGCACAGAGAAATGCTCACTTTCTAGAAGTGACGTTTCTTTAATAGTAATAAAATATCCACTTACACCAGTAAACAACATTTCTTACCACCATTACAACCAGACCAAACATTCCTACGCTACCCCTCATAAATCAGACAATACCCCATACACATAAGGCAGGGCATTTCTAATGCAATCCTATGAGAAGGCAGTACTCACAGCATTGAGACACTAAGTTAGGCTGTTTGTCACTACTAGGACAGGCCACGCAACCTGGCACATGTCCTGCTTTCTACATACATAGCACCCTGCCCATAGGGCTAGCTAGGGCTTAGGGGTCACTTACATGTAGTTAATGGGGGGTTCTGGTCCTGGCAAGTAAATTTAGATTCCAGGTCCCTGTGGCAGAAAATTGCGCACACAGGCCCTGCGCTAGCAGGCCTACGACAGGTTTGAAAGGCTACTTCAGTGGGTGGCACAAGCAGCGCTGCAGGCTCACTAGTAGCATTTAATTTACAGGCCCTGTGTATAGAGATACCACTGTACAAGGGACTTAAAGGTAAATTAAATATGCCAATTAGGTATAAGCCAATCATACCAACTTTAGATGGGAGAGCACCTGCACTTTAGCACTGATCAGCAGTGATAAAGTGCACAGAGTCCTAAAGCCAACAGCGAGATGTCAGAAAAAATAGGAGGAATTAGGCAAAAGGTCAGGGGTTGAACCTGCCACAAGGGCCAGGTCCAACACCTCTAGAAACAAATCGTCCACCACGCCTTACTGTCTGCTACACAGAGTCCGTTTAGATTTCCTTGTCACTGCAGGTGGAATGCTGGCATTGTCTGCAATATGAGAGGGAAGTAAAGTGTTTGCCAGTCTAGTGTTGGCTTGATCAGGATGAGTTGATAGTATTTATTGTGGAAGTTATCCTCTTTGATTTCATGCACAGATCCATCTTCAATGAGCCTGATTTGAGAAGCCCATTCTTAATCATTAACTGTTTACAATGTTCATCCAGAAGGATACATATAGGGCCTCATTATGACTTCGGCAGACAGAAAAGCCTGTCCGCAGATGTTCTAACGGGTATGTTGCCTCCAGTGTGGCGGCCTCCTTGCCGTGCCCATTACGAGAGCTAAGATGCCTCTCATGCCTTAAAGGATATTCAGAGAATGAGACATCAGCCCTTTTATGAAAACTATATGCAAAGTGGTGGAATAAATCAATCTGAGCTTTTTAGTAAAAGGTCGCCAAAACTGCATCTACCAAACACATCAAACTGACATTCTGAGTGTAATACAATCAAACTTCTTTTGAACTTCAAGGAAACCCTGACAGCTATAAAAAGAATTGGTTAGTTTGACAAAACTATGTGTGGCAACAATGTCAGAACTTCAGGAGTATTAATTAACAAGGGTGGCTAGTAAAATGCATACTGTTCTGGCTAGTTTCCTACCAGGTTTTAGCAGGTCTGTATTAATGTGCACTCTGCTGGTAGGCTCTATAATCTGGTCATTCATCCAGGTTGCCTATTATGTATTTACCTCAGAATGAACAAATTTACTCTAATAATTGCCAACCCAGGAAATATATCTAAATGACTCTGGCCCAATTCATACATTTTTTGTACATTGAATTACAACTTAGATGAACATAGCATGTCATTTGTTGGCGTTAATGATGAGACCTAAAGTCAAAGTAACATCTGTGGGGAGTTATGCCTTCCGATAGAATTTACTGCCATCTGCTAGTACACGAGTTGCTTGCAGAATTAAGTTGCAGGTAAAGAGTGGAAAGGGAATGTGGTACAGGGGAGGGGGGTAATTCACAATACTCTGAAAATTTACAAAGTCGTACAATTTCAGGTATTCAGTTACATTTTACCACATGTTTTGAACTCTAGACGCCCACATAAAACTAAACCTGTAATATGCAGGAGTCCGCGTTTTTATTAAGTGGCAAACAGAAACGAGAAAACGATATTTCATATTTTTCAGGAGAAGAGGTTTCTGCACAAACTAAAATATTACAAAAATCTGCTACACTGACTCATGTCGAGTGTCTGTCCTGCAGTGTAACGATTCAGAGGTACACAGGGGCATATTTATACTCTGTTTGCGCCGGAATTGCGTCGTTTTTTTTTACGCAATTCCGGCGCAAAACTAACTCCATATTTATACTTTGGCGTTAGACGCGTCTAGCGCCAAAGTCCATGGAGTTTGCGTAATTTTTTAGCGTGGACACCTACTTTGCGTTAATGATATGCAAGGTAGGCGTTCCCGTCTAAAAAAATGACTCCGAGGCATGTGCGCCGTATTTACACTCCCGGGCAAAATTCACGCCCGGGAGTGGGCGGGTCCCAAAAAATGACGTCCAGCGGCTTTTGCGTCGTTTTTTAGCGCCTGGTCAGGGCAGGCGTTAAGGGACCTGTGGGCTCGGAAGGAGCCCAGAGGTGCACTCCCATGCCCCCAGGGACCCCCCCCTGTCACCCTTGCCCACCCCAGGAGGACACCCAAGGCTGGAGGGACCCATCCCAGGGACATTAAGGTAAGTTCAGGTACGTTTTTATTTTTTATTTTTTTTGTGGCATAGGGGGGCCTGATTTGTGCCCCCCTACATGCCACTATGCCCAATGACCATGTCCAGGGGACAGAAGTCCCCTGGGCATGGTCATTGGGTAAGGGGGCATGACTCCTGTCTTTGCTAAGATAGGAGTCATTTCAATGGGGGTTGGGAGTCGAAAAAAATGGCGCAAATCGGGTTGAGGCGAAAAATTTGCCTCAGCCTGACTTGCCCCATTTTTTGGCGCCCAAGCTCCATATCCCCCTACGCCGGCGCTGCCTGGTGTACGTCGTTTTTTTTCACGCACACCAGGCAGCGCCGCCGGCTAACGCCGGCTAACGTCATTGAATAAATACGGCGCCCGCATGGCGCTTCAGAATGGCGTTAGCCGGCGCTAATTTTTTTTACGCAAAACTGCGTTAGCGCAGTTTTGCGTCAAAAAGTATAAATATGGCCCACAGTCTCTTTTGCCATTTCTACCCTTGCAGTTAGACAGCTAGTGAATGGGCTGCAGAAAAAAGACAAAAAAACTCACGAAAACAACCTACTTCTTTCAGCAATGCTAGGTAGCCCCACCAATCCACTGCAATAAACCACACTGGGTCATAGATAATAAATGACAACTTTTATTCAATTCAGGACCAGGTCAGTGACTGACAATTCTTATGTTTAAAATTGCTACATGGCAACATTTATGCTTCTTCTTCAGACACTTTTAGATTTTGCGTTCTGTTATTAATTGCAGTTGTGACTGGTAGGTTTAATAATGACATGTAATTAAACTGTAACACAAGGCTATGATTGTAGAGCAGCATGGCACCGAGGCACTGGCTACGTTTGCACCTCTCTTCAGTAGGTCAGTCAGTGAAAAATCTCAGACTACTTTAATTTATTCTGTTTGGCTCAAATATTAATGTTATTTTGAGTGACAAACTGCGCCTCATTTGGCCATGGGCCTGCTGTCTGAATCAAGATGATCTTTCGGTGTCAACAAAGCAGGAATAGCGTCCTCATTACCTCATAATTACAAGTATGGCAATTGAGGAAAAAAAATATATAATTTATCAATTGAATATCAAAATATCAAAATACTGATATTTATATTATATATACATATATATATGTATTTTGTTCACTGAAAAACCTTAAGCTTACAGAGCCGGTATAGTTAGGAAATGGAATTAAAAAAAAAATCATTAAACAAACAAGGTGACAGGGACTTTATAGTTAGGTTAAGATTTTTCACACACAAAACTATAGAAATGCAGACCTTATAGTTATACTTATCTCAAGAAACTATGGGGGTCATTCTGACCCCGGCCGGCGGCAGTAGCCGCCGGCCTGGCTGGGACCGCCAGAAGACCGTACCGCGGTCAAAAGACCGCAGCGGTCATTCTGGGTTTCCCACTGGGCTGGCGGGCGACTGCCAAAAGGCCGCCAGCCAGCCCAGTGGGAAACACCCTTCCACGATGAAGCCGGCTCCGAATGGAGCCGGCGGAGTGGAAGGTGTGCGATGGGTGCAGTAGCACCCGTCGCGAATTTCAGTGTCTGCTGAGCAGACACTGAAATTCAAAGTGGGGCCCTCTTACGGGGGCCCCACAACACCCCTCACCGCCATCCTGTTCCTGGCGGTCGAAACCGCCAGGAACAGGATGGCGGTGAAGGGGTCGGAATCCCCATGGCGGCGCAGCAAGCTGCGCCGCCATGGAGGATTCCCATGGGCAGCGGAAAGTCGGCGGTACACCGCCGACTTTCCGTTTCTGGCCGCGGCTGTACCGCCGCGGTCAGAATGCCCTGCGGAGCACCGCCAGCCTGTTGGCGGTGCTCCCGCCGACCCCGGCCCCGGCGGTCCTTGACCGCCGGGGTCGGAATGACCCCCTATGACTTGTGCCCTTAGGTAACTATATTTCGGGCCCCTGCATGGCCCTGTGGCCAATTCGCCACATGCAGCCAAGCCCATGCCTTGCACCCAGACCCCTGCATGTAGCTAACCTGGGGGAAGAGGGGCATGTTGCACCCCTCCTAGAGCCAATTTTGGCCCTGGGGACCCCAGCTAACCTTGGTCTGCTACATGTTTGTAGGGGAGGGGGTATGTGGCCCCCATATATTTGGCTCTGGAGACCCCATTCCCTGGGGCCCATTGCTTAATTTAAAGGGGAGAGAGGCACACAGCCCCCCTGGGCTATTTTTGCCCCGGGTACTCCATCTCAGAGGGCCAGGCCATATTCTAAATGGGTAGGGGGCATGCAGCCCCCCTCCATGGCCCAATTTCTGGCCCTGGGAATGCAATCTCCCAAGGCCTGTCCATATTATGATGGGGAAGGGGCACACAGTCCTTCTCCTTCGGACCATGCTTTGGCCCCAGGGGCCCCATCCCTCAGGGCCTGGCTAATTATTCAAAGGGGAGGGAGGCCACATGGCCCTCCTCCCTGGGCTGATTTCAGTCCCAGGGACTACATGCCTGGGGCCAAGCCAGTAAGGGGTGGTTGCTCAGAGCCCACCCAGGGCACTCACATCATTATTGCTGGTGGGTGCATGGGAAGCCCCTATGCCCCTACGTCCGGAGCCAGCTCCCTGCTTCCAACAGGAGCCAGTATTGCTCCCACCTGCAGGGAGAAGATACAAATTCTGCTCCCTGTGGGCAGGAACAATATTTTCATCTGTTTCCCTTCCTGTTTCACAGATAAAAAGTCTGTTCCCATCGGATGGGAGCATTTTACATGCTCCAGCCTGCTGGGACCTGACTTAGGGCTTTGTTGGAGATGGTGGTCATACCACCAACAGGCTGGTGGAGAAGACTGCCATATTATGACCATGGCAGTATTCACGCAGAATACAGCCAAACAACCACCGGCACTGCCACTGCGGTCTGGCCGCCACGGACGATGGTAGCCACCTGCAAGTCGGCGGGACCATGTTTCCACCGGACAGATTATGAGGTTGCACACCGCCAAGGTTTCCGCCGCGGTCGCACCACCACGGGAATTCAGGCAGAAACCAACTGCATAAAAGGAGACACCCACATTCAGGAAGTCATACTCATCCAGATCCACCATGGAACCAGAACTACACATCTTTCCGCTGCTCCTGCTTGCACAAAGACTGTGGAATCAGCAATGACGATGATGACAGCAACCGTAAGTATACACACTTACCTGTTATTGTTGTGCATTGTACATTTTTTTACACACAACAGAACATACATTTGGGAAGGGGGTGTGAGGGCAACACTCACACCTAACAGCACACTAACATGTGTATACAAAACAAACATGACACGGCCACCACACACACACACACGCACACACACAAATGTCACAAGCACATAGAGGTATGCCCGGTAACACTGCGCAGACCTACACTCACACAGTACTACAGAACACCACAACACATCACAAAAATAACACAAACTCACCATCTCCAATCACTTGGCAGGGACCCACGGGGAACACTACCCAGGGACACATCACACAAATGTCACAACATAACACCAACAGGCAAAACACACATACAAATGCACAATCATACCACTTACCGATCGACCTACAAAGAACTCCATGTCCAACATTTCATGCACAAAACGCTCGCACAGCCAATGCACACAAACACATCACAACACCAACAACACACAATACCAACACAACTAAACCCCATGAACACCTAAATGTTCATCACACAACACATACCCTACCACTTTCGGACAAAATCACTGGACACAACCTCACATATTGCCTAAACAAGAAATGCATGACAAAGATGTAACCAGGAAACCAGCAACGTGTTGGTTTAAATTATTATTTGTAGCCTCAAATTTGAAAAACAAAGGTCATACGCCAGTCCATTTGTAAAAGTACACAATGCACACAGTGCACATACATGTGCCCCGAACTTGACTCCTGACTGTAATGTAACCTCCACTTGAAGGGGCATCAGTGGGGGAGGCAGGCACCTCAGGGGTTATCTGAGGTTGGGTTTGGCTTTTGGAGGGGGGCCCTTGGGATCTGGTTTGGGAGGGAAGGATTTGAGCTTGGACTTAGGTTTAGGGCAGAGTTGGCTTATTGGTGGAGGGGTAAACGTTTTGGCAGGTGGAGGGACATGGAAACTTGCAGGGGGGCAGGGTAGGTCTTGGAGGTGGAAAGGCCGGACTTGGGGAGGGACACAGCACATTTATGAGTATCACAGGGTGGGAGAGGAGTAGAAAAAGGGCAAACTCCAAAAAGAAAGCATTTTTAGACACACAGGGATGGTCATGGCAAAAGGGTTTGGGTGTGGAGGGAGAGACAGTGGTTGTCTGAGGTGTATGTGTGGATGTTTTGGATGCATGTTTGTGCGAGGTATGCTTGTGGGTGGTGGGTGTCTGTTGGGTGGGTAGGTGTGGGCATTTATGTGTCTTGGGAGGAGGGGGGTGGAGGTGCTTGGAGAATCCTTGGTGGGTGGTTGAGTGTCTATTGGGGTGGTGACTGCAGGTTTAGTGGATGTGCTGCATGTAGGTGTATCTGTGGTTGTTGTGTCTGCGGATGTGGTGACTGGGGTGGATGTCTGAGGGTCTGCTGTGGTGCTGTCTGTGGGTAACATAGGTGTAGTGGATCTGTGAATATTGTTGTGGTGTCTGCAAGTGTGTCTGGTGTTGTGTCTGTGATGCTAGGGGTAGTAGGGGTGTCAGGGCAGGTTGTAACTGTTGCTGTGTTTGCATGCCAGTGGTGTGTCTTGTGGTGCTTGTGTTTGTCAGAGCTATCCTTGGATGTTGATGTGGAAGCATGCTTGTCTGTCTGTGTGCCTTGTCGGGGAGAGGGATTTAGGATTGGGAAGAGGAAAGTGGAGGGGGGAAGGAAGACAAAGGGTGACTGACTGACGTCAGTGTGGGGGCAGAGCCTGAGAAGATCTCTGTAGGCCAGCCAGTGCACCGTGAATGCCCTCCAGGTGCGTATTACTCTATTGGGCTTGAGTTGCCAGTCCCTGCATGGCACTCACAATGGTCGACTGACACATAGAGGTCGACCTCAGGAGGTGAATAGCCTCCTCACCGAGGGCAGCAGGGCTGAGAGGGGCCAAGGTACCTGCGGCACAGGAGATGCCCACCCTCCTGTGTGAGTGGACACGGCCAACTAGGTGGGGAGCTTCAGGGAGGGTGGTGGTACAAAGGGGGGTGATAGACTGAGATGGTGCTGGGGTGAACCCAGGTGGGTCCGCCACCACGAGGGAATGTCCACTGGAGGACAATTCCAATGATGAAGAACTGGATCTTGTCTCCCCCATGGCACTCCCCTTGCCCTCCAGGCCACAGGGTCCCTCAGTGTTGATGATATCAGCACTTCGGGTCCCATGGCTAGCATCTTCCCCACTCGGCTGTGCCCCATCTCCTTTGCCTGCCGATGCTGATGCACCGAAAGAGAGACAGAGGGAGAGGGGGTTATCACATTCTTAACATACATATACCTTACAACATACTCAACACTAACAACACATCTATGTCACATAAAGCCCCCGATAGGAACCAATTAGAGCCTACATCATGTCACAATTACATACTTTGAATATTCCTCTATGACCACGGTCTGACCAACTATATAAGCCAACCATCTGACCCCTACATCACCATTCCATCAATTCAGCAGTAACTCCAAAGGACCAAGCATAGGATTAATTGGCTACTTCTAAAGTCCCTTCCCTCACAGATCATCATTTTCAGAAATGCAGTTTACTAACAATACAATATCATGCCTTCCCCACTCCACACTTGCCAAGTCCATCACCAGTTGTCATGTTCCATGAAAGTAAACTCATTTCACTTCAAATACAACACAGCATGTTGCTTTTCAATCACATACATAAATTGTGAATCTGTCCTTATCTTTGACAGTGTCAAATACCTCAGATGAAGACACTACATATGGCATACCCAAATAGTGTGTCTCACAAAAAGACATTGCATGTCATTGAAACATCTATCTAAATAGTATAAAAGGTTTCCTAAAGAGTATCTAACTCATTGACACATAGACAACATCTAAATGTCCTGCAATAGGGCCCTACTTGTACACAGGATACAACCACAGACAACCACATGGAGGATACCAACACATCCAATACAATGGACACCAAACAATGTGCATGAAGGCCACATACCATTACACTATACATGCTGAATAGAAAACTCTACATGACAACATCTAACCACCTACATCACTAACAACTGTACAGACATGTGAATCCCAATACCTAAGTCTATAACTAATACTTACATAACCAATTACTAATGTAACCATGAATGACACATACACCTCAAGTTAAGCAAATTGAATGACAACATATACCAAAAGACCATCATGTGTATGTCAAATGAAAGCCCTGCTACACCATATATTTAGGAAGAAATGAGCAGATATATCACTAGAACTGTCTAAACAGCCTGAGATTAGCAAAGGTTAGTCCGGCAAAGATGAGGTTTCAACATAATATGCACGAAGTATCAATTGATACATGATGTAGGCACAAAATAGTTTATGTTACCATAAGGTATGGTACAGCCCTATGTAGCATGGACAATATACATGGCCGAAGGGATCAGCAGCCTAGCCACTTACCTTCTCAACACCAAATACATTTGAATACAAGTTATTTGAACACGTCATTGTTATGTCTTGAAATGTCATTGTATTGTTGCCACCATGATTTTCACTATGTAGGATGTCCACCCTGATCAAACTTCACATTGACATGACAATGGGGACACTTCCTCTAACCTCATAGGAAGTGTATTAAGTTTGCCATACCGAAATCCTGATTGGGGTGACAGTCTCACATGAAGTTACCATCTACTTCATGACACAGGATAACTTGGCTCTGTTACTCAACTTTCAGACTCAGTGTTGCACATAGAGCAAGATCAAATGGAATAGGACTGGTCAGAGACCAACATGCAATACAACTTACCAGTTGAGTAAATGGACTTGGAAACACTATTTGGGAAGGATGACACTGCAGGTTACACACATGTAAGGCTGAGTAGGGTTACACATATGACACAGTCACATGTGCATCTCCACATGCAATCATACTATTTGGTTGGCAAAGGTAATTAATATGTCCCTGTAAACAATACAGTGGCCACATCTGTGTTTCAATGTTGACAACTGTAGTACTTTGTCTTCCTAGGAGACACTTTACCAGTAGCACTTACCACATTATCACAGCTGCAATACTTAGAAATCACAAACTTAACCGGCAGAGGCTTGTACATGGGTTCTGTCTGTACCTGACACCTTGTGGCTGCAGTGCTGCCCTCAAACGCCCATTCACCTCAGGGTAGGCCGCCACCAAAATGCAGGCCACTAGGGGAGTCAATGTCCAACGGGCACCCCTCCCTTGTTCGGAGGTCACCCCGAGCCTGGACTCTGTGGCCCTCTGGGCCCAGTGTCTCAGGTCCTCACACCACTTCCTACAGTGGGTGCTCCTTTGGCTGTGGACCCCCAGGGTCTGCACTTGCTTGGTGATGGCACACCAGATTCCCTTTTTTTGATGGGCGTTGACCTGCATGGATGATACAGAAAAAAGGAAAAATTCAGGTCCAAGTAGGCAAACATTCCCATCCTCTCAGTTGACACTCATGTACAAATTAGCATCTGCATGTATTTATAACTACACTACTTTACATTTCAGGTACACCGTTATATACCACACCTTTACACATTGATAAAAATTGGACTCACCTGCTACTCTGGTGCACCATATAGCTGTCCATACAGGAGTAGGACTTCCTCCACAAGCTTCTCTAAAAAGCTGTGTAACTGAAGGACATGTGGTGATAGCAATATACACCTATTCTGAGGATACTAGGTGTGTTGTCCATGTAGATAATGTGCACCAATATGTGTATGACATGTCAAGTTGGTTGGAACAACAACCAAATACAGTCACAGATGATTATGCATGTGTAGTTCGTTAGGTAATTGAGTGAATGTGTATCAAGGAGAGTGTCGTTGGGTGCATGGCTATGTGCTGTACTGCAGATGTCAGAGGTTGTAATCGACCTATACAGCAGATATGTGTGACTTGTATATGGACATTTACATGATGTGTGAATGCTTCATGTCACATATTATTTTACATGTTTGCCCATAGTTACCCTGCCATGAGGAGAGGAAGACAACCACCAGTGTACGGTCCGCTTGTAGAGCTGTACACTATGGCGGAAAGACATAGGGGGTCATTACGACCCTGGCGGTCTGAGACCGCCAGGGCTAAAGTGGCGTCCGTACCGCCAACAGGCTGGTGGTACTGAAACCCGTATTTCGACCGCGGCGGTAGCGCCGCGGTCGCACCGCCGGGGCCGGCGGTTTCCCGTCGTTTTAGCCCCGGCGGTGATAATCCGCCAGGGCAGCGCTGCAAGCAGCGCTGCCCTGGGGATTATGACTTCCCTACCGCCAGCCTGTTTCTGGCGGTTTGCACCGCCAGGAAGAGGCTGGCGGTAAGGGGAGTCCTGGGGCCCCTGGGGGCCCCTGCACTGCCCATGCCATTGGCATGGGCAGTGCAGGGGCCCCCTAACAGGGCCCCGTGCAGCTTTTCAGTGTCTGCATAGCAGACAGTGAAAAGCGCGACGGGTGCAACTGCAACCGTCGCACGGCGGCAACACCGCCGGCTCCATTATGAGCTGGCTCCTATGTTGCGGCCGCATCCCCGCTGGGCCGGTGGGTGTAAACTAGGTTTGCGCCCGCCGGCCCAGCGGGATGTTGTAATGGGCACCGCGGGAGTGCGGCCGCTTTGGCGGCCGCATGGCGGTTACAGCTTGGTGGGCGGCGGAAGCCGCCCACCAATGTTGTAATGACCCCCATAATGTCCAGACATATCGGCTGAATCAGCATATTATCATGGATCTTTGTGATCAGTTGGAGCCAGATCTGATGTCTGCCATACGCATGGCATACCTCACACCATTCAAATCATGTCAGTGCTACATTTCCTGGCCCTTGGCTCCTTTAAGAATACAGTGGCCCTAACTACAGGGATGTCTCCGCCCATGTTCAGTCTGGTTTTGAAGGATGTACTGTGTGCATTGTTGAAACACCTGGACAGCTACATCAGGTTTCCCCAATGTGCAGGTTTGGCCTATGTGAAGGCAGAGTTTTATACTATGGTACACATTCCACATGTGGTTGGAGCCATAGATGGCACCCATGTAGCCTTGGTTCCTCCCAGTGCCAATGAACAGGTGTATAGGATTAGGAAAAACTACCACTCCATCAGCGTGTATGTGGTGTGCCTGGCAGACAAGTACATTTCACAAGTCAGTGCTAAGTGTCCAGGGTTAGTCCATGATTCCTTCATCACGCATAACAGCAATGTCTCACTGCTGATGACACTACTTAACACAGAGGGGGCTTGGCTGGTTGGTAAGTTACAATTGAAATGTGTGTTTGCAAAGTATGTCTCCTGCCATCACAATGTTGCATGTCCCACACATATTTTTGTTTTGTTCTACCTAATTGTTTACAGGTGACACTGGCTATCCTAACCGTCCTTGGTTGTTGACACCAGTAAGGTGCCCAACCACGCTAGGGGAAGCCTGCTACAATGAAGCCCATGGGAGGACAAGGCGTGTCATGGAGTGGAATTGTGGGCTCCTGAAGACAAGGTTTGGATGCTTGGACACTTCAGGATGACCCCTCCTCTACTCACACAATAAGGTGTGTAAAATATTTGTTGTCTGATGCTCCACAATCTTGCCCTGAAACGTCAGATACCATTTATACCAGATGAGGGGGAGCCTGCAGTCCCTATGGGTGGGAATGCTGATTTGCCAAGTGATGATGAGCCAGATGAGGATGAAGCAGGACACACCAGGACAGATCTCATCAATCAGTACTTCAACTGACTCAATGTATGTGATGTATTCAATATGCAGTGATTAAAGATATTAAGCTAGTGTTGATGTGTAGCATGTCACTTCCTCTTTACTATCAGCTATGGGGTATTAGATAGCTGAAATGCCTACGAATGAGTTGTGCATGCAGACTGTAATGTGGTACTGTGGACAGAACAGACTGGTATACAGTATCCTGTATTGTTAATGTACTTGCAATGACACTCTTGTAAACATGACTTGTCTGCATTGAGGAATGTTTTCCGGTATGTCCTATCTGTCAACTATGACAAGCACAGATTTGGTGAGTTCCAGTTTGGCTCATCATCATTGGCAAGTCACAGTCAGTGTCAAAGGCAGATGGGAATTGCAGGCACACATGAGACGTGGACATGGCTGACACCAGGTGCTGAATGCGATGAGTCTGTGAAGTGTAAGTTACATGACCTATCTGTCAGGACACCAGGCTGGAATAGTGTCTACCCCTCAAGTTTACCTGTACAGTACTGGAGGTGGTCAAATGGTGCAACTGGTGTGTCCTTATGTGTCTGGCACATGTGAAAATGTGGAACCATAGCCTCTACTATCACAATGTTTATTGTTGTATCTAACCTACCCTGGACCTAGCTGTCAGCATGTTTCTACTTTGGAGAAAAATCTGCATGTCTCTGTGGACTGACATAGGTGAGTGGCAATGACCAATGTAAGAGAAAGTTCCCTGGACTGGGGACATCAGCACTGATATCTGTCTGTACCATGGGGTACTCACATTAGGGAGCAAAGGTATGGGCATATGATAAGGCTTTGCCAGGTGATACAAAAGAACATTCTGTATGCCTTCTGGCTTTTGGGAGGACCTATATGTCCCTAACTTCTGACTCCTGTGGATTAGCAGTATCTGCCACCTTAGCAGACATCTTGATGTTACTGTCAGTTATACTCAATGTGCTGTTTGCATGTCTACCAATAAATGTGTGTAGATGTAGCATACTAACGTTTTTGAATCTATCCATGTTTGAATCCTAATGTAATGAGTCTTATGCTGATTGTGCCCACGTGTGATGTCCATGACATAGGTTGTAGTATAGAAAGGGACATATTGATAGCAAAGTTGGCATGCATCAAAGTTGTACATGGTAGATTCATGACACATACACAGGACCTGTGTTAAAGTGTGATTTACTGTGAACAGATAAACAATATGTGGGACAAGGAATCTACAATGACACAATATAAACAGTTAAGGGTTCAGTCGTGGTGGCTGGAATCATGAGGGTAGCTGCTACACCATTTGGATACACAAGCCCAGTCTCCTTTATCATGAAAAAATGGAGTTTGCTTTACTAACAGTCAACAGGGTGTATCTGTGACATACAAGGGGAACAAGTCAGGACTGGTTCACTTCCTGGCAATGGGTTTTGTTCTGGCATCTGTTCCTCCTGGATGTCTGGGTGGATGACAATGTTGGCAGGGGAGGGGGTGTTCCTCTGCTACAAAGGGTGGGGTGTCTGAGGCATGTCCTTCCCCTGGCAGGACCTCCATTCCACTAGCAGCCGCAGTTGTGAAAGGGCGTGTAGACTTATTGCTAGTGGAAGAAGCCTGATCTTGTGCTGCAGTCCTACAAAGCATAGTGTTGAAGTCCCTCAGCACTCCACCAATGGAAATCAAGCAGGCGTTTTGTGCCTACCCCTGCTGCATGACTTCCTGGTGATGATCTGTCTGCAGATGTTGGAGTTCCCCGATTATGGTGATTACCTGGCCCATCATGCCTTGTGAATTTTGGTATGCTCCCAGGACTTAGGAGATGGTTTCCTGGTCAGTATTGTCCCTTGGAGCCCCCATTCTCTAGCCCACAGTATCCCTCCCATGCACCCTACCCCCACATGCCTGTGCCACTGGCACAGTGTGCCAGATCCCAGTGGTGGCAGGACAATTGTTGACAGGGGTGACAACAGGAGACTCAGCTACCTGTACTGTGGGGCACACAATGGATAATATAGTTCTTGGGACACAGGTTTGAGGGCGAATGGTTGCCTGTGATGTTAAGGCAACAGGGCTGGGAGGAGTCGATGTGGGCAATGTGAGGATAACAGTTGTTGACTGACAAGGTGTCCCTGGTGGGCCAGCTTCTTCTTCAGTGTCCATACATCCAGAGATATTGTCCTCACGGGGGCCTTCATCCAGAGGGGTTGTGACAGTCTCTGGTATCCTGTCCATGGTGACATTGGCAAGGATACCTGTGGGATAAGTGAAACGCAGAGTTGCTGTTACATTTAGGGTATGGTTGATGTTGTGTGAGATTCAGACAGTGCTTAAAACAAGATCCCCATAAATGACAATGACAGCTGCTGATGCACAATCTTGCATACTACAACATGAGACTCTTTAATTTCCATACCATAAACCATGCTTGTGGCTCTTAAAGGTTGTTGGTAATGATTGGACTGCTGATACAATCTTATGTTGTCAGATTATTGTCCTGGGTATTCACCTGTGTTGCTTTCTGAAGTGTCTGACATGATACATGGCACAACAAAGAAGTGTGCAATGCACAATAGTGTCAGAGTAGTAATATAGTATGGGAGAATGCAATAGACGTTGACCTGTAACTGGTTACACTGCACGTGATTCCAATTTTACATCAATATGTCCATACCAGGTGGGTACACTTTACTCTTAGGCATCTTTATTCTATGGGCATTGTGACTGGACACTCAGCTATAGATGTGTTTTCTTGGTGATGATAGTGGGAGTGGGCCATTGCATTGCTGTCATTGTCATTCACTGTTACACACTTGCGCAACCAAGATGGGACATAGTTGTAGTTAGTTTCACATGCATGACATCTAATTTTGTGCACTATTCTCAATGGTGGGCTATTGCATTCTGAGAATTGTAGTGCTATGATTTGCCAGTACTTCACATGCCATTTCCAAGGCCTGTGGAGCCAGGTGAGTTTAGTGGGCATGTGGCATGCCAGAGAGGGGTATTGGAACATTTGGACAGAGGTATGGTGGGTGGTATATGAATTGGGGTGGGTTAAGGTAGTGAGGGAGCATGCAGGACATGACAAATGGGTGACATGTATTTTGTGGGGACTTAGCAGACTCCACTTTCCCAGCTATTCCTGTCAGGCCCTCAGGATGCAGTATGTCCAGGACCTTCTCCTCCCAAGATGTGAAAGTACGGGGAGGAGGTGGGGGACCAACGCCAGTCTTGAGTACCGTCAGCTGGTGCCTTGAGGCCATGGAACATAAGTTCCCACTGAGGTTTTTCCAACTCTTCCTGATGTTCTCCTTTGTGCGTGGATAGCTGCCTACAGAATTGATACTGTTGACTATTCTTTGGCACAAGTCCATTTTCCTGGCAATTGATGTTTGCTGGACCTGTGCTCTAAACAGGTGTGGCTCTACCTTGACAAATTCATCCACCAGGACCTTCAACTCCTCATCCATGAAATGTGGGTGTTTTTGTGGGGACATGTTAGTGGTGGTGAAGATTGTGTGGTTGAGTTCCAGGATGAAAGGCTGGAGTAAAAGGTAAGTGGTGAGGTGTAGGTGCTGTCATGTGAGTGGGTGTAAGTTGTTGTGGATTGTGTGTGTAGTAAAATGTATGTTCTGTATGTTGTGCAGGTGTGATGTGTGAGTAGTGAAATGTATGTGGATGCCTAATATTGTTTTTCCTAATTCGGTGTATGAGTTCACTTGTCTGCAGCTGTGTGTGGCGTTCAGGTTCCAAAGGTTTGCGGGCTGTGTAGGGGTGGGTTATATAATGCAGTGTGTAGGTGTGTTATGTGTGTGGTTGTGTGTCAGGTGTGGGCTATTCAAACTATACAATGTGGTGCTGTGTTCATTGTGCTGTAAGTTGAGACCGCTGCGGTTCACACCGCCAATGGTTATCCGCCATGGAAGTACTGCTGTCGTGATTTAT
Source organism: Pleurodeles waltl (assembly GCF_031143425.1). Lineage (NCBI taxonomy): Eukaryota > Metazoa > Chordata > Amphibia > Caudata > Salamandridae > Pleurodeles > Pleurodeles waltl. Next base: position 711,821,752 of record NC_090437.1, on the reverse strand, counting down.
GGATCATAATCTGATGGGTGGATTTCTGTCGGGCTGGCGGGGCAAAGGGTTGGACCACCTCTTTCCGTCTCCAATATCTTGACAGTTCAGGAATTTGGCTGTTTTTTGGCACAATTCTCAGTGTGTCTCTTAATACGGCTCTCATGTTGCCACCAACATGGTGGTCTTTTGGCAGCTGTCACCGTGGCGGTCTTACCGTCAGACCACCAAAGTCATAATGAAGCCCCTAGTGTTTGATCTTGCTTGGCAGGAGAATTGCTTCCGCCAAGCAAGAGGGAACTCAGGTTTCTCTGCCTACACCAGTTGGGCAGGGTACACTATGTCCTGGAGGCAGGCACCCCAAGACATAGCTGAAGCCGGCTCTGGGGGATGGTGTCCCCATGAGCAGCTCCCTCTCTTTTTAATGTGCATGGCTGAGCCCTTGGAGTTGGCAGTCCCCAAGGCTGAAATCAGTCTGAAAGGTGGGGGCACACAGCCCCCTTTACCCTTAGTTACTTATGGCTAGCCCCCGGAGACGGCATCCCCGGGTCTGAAAGGGCTGATGGGCCCGCATGTACCACATTTTATAAATTAAAAATGTCCCTCGGTACCGGGCCCACCCAGTGGGCAAAAAACAAGCAAGGGTGAGAAACTGTGCTGGCTTTTTCAAAAACGTTTTCCACTGTATCCACCTTAAATTAGCGGGAACATTTAAAAAACTATTTTTGGCCCATGGCACGGTCTCTCTATTGACCCCATCACCAGGCCTAGGGGGTCAGGATATCCCTCTTCATTTTCTTTACTTATTTCTTGAAACACGGCTGAGTCCCAAGATGGCTGCCACCACTTCCTTGCGGAAGTGTTGGCAGCCAATCATAAATCATTTTGAGTACTCTGGGATCTGTAGATCATCTGCATCCCTAGCTATACATAAATATTTTTCCTTTAATAATTCCACCACTACTGAATAGATTTATATCAAATTCCAAAAAGCAGTCTTTCTGGACTAATATCTAGCTTTCTGCAAAATTTGGTGTAATTCCATTCAGCAGTTTGGGCTGTAGTCATGTCTGAAATCCCTACGGGATATTCCATGGGGAAAACAAGTTTTGGGACCTCCCATTTTTCTCACCCCCTCTTGACAAATCACCCCATCACCTTGAAACTTTCGAAAAAGCAGCTCAAGAGAGTAGCAAACTAGTTTTGAAAATTTTGTGGAGATTCATCAAACGGCTGTAAAGTTACAAACAAAGCAAAAATGCTTTTCCTATGGTAAATAGGTCCTAACTATAACTACCTACTGGTGACTGACAATATCTACCTATAAGTGTATATATACTCATTAAAGTGATGTAGCTTTAGTTTGCCTGTCTTCTATGTTGATCATTGACTGCTGCTGCCCAATCAGTGAATTTTAAGAATTTAAATGTGAATAAGCTGCCGGCATCTGTGACTGACAAAGGCCGAGCGTCGAAACGTGCCTGTCTTGCTTGTTTGTTGGTGACATATGTACATACATAACTCAGGGAGTTGCACACTCTTTTTAGAAATGGGGTCTTTGGTTGGCAGTCAGGTTACCCCCTGTCCAAACAAGAACCCTCACTCTAGTCAGAGCAAAGGAGAAACACACCTGGTTAACCCCCACTCACCTCCTTGGTAGCTTGGCACGAGCAGGCAGGCTTAACTCAGAAGCAATGTGTAAAGTGTTTGTACTAACAACCATAGTAATATGGCGAAAACACTACAAAATGGATACATCAGTTTAGAAAAATAGCCACTATTTATCTAAATCAAATAAGACCAAAATGACAAAAATCCAAAATACACAAGTTAAAATGTGAATTTTCAAAAGAATAAGAGTCTTACTCCATAGAAAACAATGGAAATGATGATTTTGCATAAAGTACCTGGTTAGCGTCAAGAACAAAGCCACACTGGTGAGCGTGCATCAGAAAAGGCAGCAATGCGTCGATTCTTTCCTCGCAAAGGAGGCCGTGCGTAGTTTCCTCTCATGTCGGGTCATCGATACGTCATTTTTCTACCTTGCAAGAGAGCGATGCGTCAATTTCCAGATAGGGTACCTTGGATATGTGCAGAGTCGGGTTGACTTTCACGCTTAGGGGCGATGTGTGGAATATCCTGTCGCACGGTATTGGACAACCGTGCTGCATCGGTTTGCGTCATTATCAGCAGCCGCAAGCGGGTGATGCACGTCATTTCTCCAGCCGCAATGCGCCGATCTCCCAGCTGAAATGCTGGCGGAGCATTGATTCCCCCCTCATGGCATTCTGTGCGTGTCTGCCAACTTCACCTTTCAAGGGCCCAGGGACTAGGTAGTACACCACTTGGCAGGGCAGGAGCCTCAGCCGAGCGTCCAGATGTTAGCAGAGAAAGTCTTTAATGGCCCTGAGACTTCAAAACAGGAGGCAAGCCCAGTTCCCTTTCACAGGCAGAAGCAGCAACTGCAGTAGAGCCCAGCAAAGCACAGTCACAGTTAGGGGCAGCACTCTCCTCAGCTCTTCTCCTTGGCAGAGGTTCCCCCTGGTTCCAGAAGTGATCTAACTTTCAGGAGTTTTGGGTCCAATACTTATACCCCTTTCTGGCTTTAAAGTAGGCCTACTTCAAAGGAAAGTCTCTGTTGTTCACAATATCCTGCCTTGCCCAGGCCAGGCCCCAGACACACACCATGGGGTTGGAGGCTGCATTGTGAGAGGGCAGGCACAGCTCAGTCAGGTGTAAGTGACCACTCCTCCCTCTCCTCTAGTACAGATGGCTCATCAGGATATGCAAGCTACACCCCAGCTCTCTTTGTCTCACTGTCTAGTGGGGATTCACAAAGAGCCCAACTGTCAAACTGACCCAGACAAGTAATCCATAAACCACCAGAGTCACAGAATGGTTTAAGCAAGAAAATGCCAACTTTCTAAAAATGTCATTTTCAAACCAACCATCTAAAAAAAACAACTTCACTAACAGATGTATCTTTAAATTGTGAGCTCAGAGACCCCAAACTCCAGATTTCTATCTGCTCCGAAAGGGAATCTGCACTTTAATATTATTTAAAGGCGGCCCTCATGTTAACCTATGAGAGAGATAAACCTTGCAACAATGAAGACTGAATTTAGCAGTATTTCACTGTTAGGACATGTAAGACACATCATTACATGCCCCACCTTTAACATACAATGCGCCCTGCCAATGGGGCTACTTAGGGCATACCTTAGGGGTGCCTGCCTGGCAAGTGTGTAAACTTGCAAAGTTGAATTGGAAGTTTAAACTGCATCTACAGACACTGCAGTTGTAAGTCTGAGCCATGTTTACAGTGCTAATTATGTGGGTGGCACAACTAGTGCTGCAGGCCCACTAGTAGCATTTAATTTACAGGCCCTGGGCACCTCTAGTGCACTTTACTAGGGACTTACTAGTAAATCAAATATGCCAATCATGGATAAGCCAATTTACACATACATTTTCCATAGGAGCACTTGCACATTAGCACTGGTTAGCCAAGGATGCCAAGTCTGACATTATATATATCTATATCTATATATATATATATGTATATATATATATATATATATATATACATATATATATATAGATATAGATATATATATATAGATATATATATATCCAGATACGCGTTGTCAAGCAAACACTCGAGAAACCTCAAAGTTGGAAAAACAACGTACCGTGACTCTTTGCAGCAGCGTGTTTAGTTTGTTTTCAATAGGCAAGAATCCTGACGCGTTTCGGAGCCTTCGCTCCTTGCTCACAGGTTAAACATATACCATGCATATTGAACAGTTAAATGTATACTCATGACAGCCTTCTCAAATAAACATAGACAGAGGACTACTGCTAGTCCTTCGTTTTGTACATAAAAGTGTTGGCTATATTGGAATAGTACATTGTATTATATATATCATTAAATATATCAATATTATGTGAAAAACACCGTGATTCACCTAATAAACATATGAACGCAATTTCTACTTAAACAATAAACAAATGATAAACATTTTACACATCTTCTAATTAATTATCACAAATTATATAATGTACTTATCTCATTTAAATAATGTACTGAGACCATCACTCATCGTACATCCGTCTGACCCTTCCTTGATATATTAGCTCTCGTGCATTTCATTAACATGCATCAATTACCGCAAAATCATACCTGATAACAAAAAACAGACAAAAATTATCAAAATCAACATTATTGAATCCAAGACATGTACAATAAACATCATTACATAACAGACATAAACCATTCCAAAATTGTCTATTTATGCATCTGAATCATCCCATATGAACTGATAATTCTTCATCCTGGTTTAATCCACCCGGAAAAATTGTTGAATATTTTATTATATACTTGGACTCTAGCCTCATAAGTTCCTGTTCTCAATTCTCCCCTCTTATTCGTACTGGGATGTTATCTAAAGCGCAAAATTAAAGTAAATCTATATTCTTTTGATGAAAAGTGGCAAAATGTCTGGCAACAGGATATGTTTTATCCCTCTTGGTAACAGCCCTCATATGTTCAAGCACTCGTTTCTTTTCTTTATGGATTGTGCTGCCAATATAACACTTATTGCATGGACAACACAAGGCATAAACATAATATTCTGTGTTACAATTTAGATGCTTGTTAATTATAAACGGTCGTGTGTTTTGTGATAACTGAATCTCCCGACAGTTCTTGCTACCCTTGCATGCTTTGCACTTTCCACAAATAAAAAAGCCCTGAATTGAAAGTTTCTACACTTTTGTATGGGCTGAATTAAACTTGTGCATAATTTATCTTTCAGAGAGGGACATCTCCTAAACGTAATTTGAGGTTTTGGGCCAATCAAATCTACTAGATGTTCATCCATTTTTAATATACCCCAATATTTATTCAAACTCTGTCTTACCTCCCATGCCTGGGTGTTAAAGGTAGTAATAAATCTTAAAGTTTTATTATCCTGAACCTTGTCTGTGTTTAGAGGAATCAGTAATTTCTCACAGTCTAATGACAATGCTTTATTACAGGTATTATCAATGAAACTAAGTGAATACCCGCTCTCAAGAAATCTATTCCTCATAGTTTCTACTTCCGAAAGAAAATCATTGTTGTCACTACAATTCCTTTTTGCTCTCAATAATTCCCTGTAGGGGATACTCTGTATTAGATTCTTTGGATGACAATTATTCCCACGAAGAAGGCCTGTTACCTACTGTTTTTTTATGGAACAAAGTACTTGTTAATCTTGTGCCTCTGACCTGTCATTTGAAATCTAAAAATTCAATTTAAGAATGATGTATGTGTGCTGTAAACTTACAATTCATCTGGTTGACATTCAATTGTTTCACAAAATCCAAAGCCTAACTTTCACTTCCATTCCAAATGCAAAAAATGTCATCAATATAACGCACCCATAACACAGCATGCTCATCAAACAGATGGGTATTGTATACCACCTGCTCCTCCCACCAGCCCAGAAAAAGTCCTGCATAGCTGGGGCAAAGCAAGTGCCCATCGCTGTTCCTTGTATTTGTCTGTAGACTTCATTATAAAAAATAAAAAAATTGTTAGTTAAACATGTCTTCATCATTTGCATTGACATATCAGTATGTTGTACAAACGATAATGATCTTGCCCCGAAAAAATGTTTACATGCTCTAATACCTAAATCATGTGGGATACATGTATACAAACTTTCCACATCTAAAGTAAGAAATTGCTTATTCTATGGGACATCATGTATTCTTCTAAAAAAAAAACTAGTGTCCTTAAATGTAAGATGGTAACGCTTCAACAAAAGGCCAAAGGAAATAATCAACATATTTAGATGTATTCTCAAGCATGCCGCCTGTAGAGGAAACAATCGGTCTACCTGGTGGGTTAACAGAATTTTTATGTAATTTAGGTAACAGATATAATACCGGGAGCTTAGGATAATCACATCTCAAAAATAAATATTCATCTTTCACAATTATTTTTTTATCAAACCAAATTAAAGTATGCCATGATGTCATGTGTGGGGTAATTAGAACTGCATGGCAAGGGTGCAGGTTATACTGTAGTTACCTTAGGGCACAAGTTACAGTTACTTGCGATAACTACAACTGGTGAATTTCAGTGGGTGTTTTGTTTGAAATTTCACCTATTGCATCACTTAACACTAAGTTATTTTTTCTGTGACTTTCTATGTTTTTTAACATCAGGAAATATTTTATTACCATACAGAAAGCCAACCACCACACTGCACACTGCCTTTGCACAGTAGGGGGTGGTTTTATATGTGGCCTCTGGCCAGGCCCTCCATCAAATCCCCTGCAGCTAGCCAATCCCTGCATCATACTGCCTTCAGCTGTGTGAAGCGGGGAGTTGCCTGCAGGGCCTTTGGCCAGTCCCTTGCGGGCAGCCAATTCCACGCTGCGCATACTCTTCGGAAGTGCTGGGTGTGTGTTTGGCTGCAGGTCCTGCCCCACAGCCAACCTCCCTCAACCCTCTGTGCAGGGTTTGGGGTTAGTCACAGGGTCTGGCCTCTGAGCAGCCAGCCGTATGCCACGCATAATGTTTTGCAACACAAAAATATAGCCTAATGGCTTTTTCCAGAGGGGAGCACATCAATATATATCAAGCAGATCTATTATCTTTCTCCAAAAATCACCAATAATTTTAAGCAGGTGTACATTTCAGTAATTCACACAATGCAATGTTTTCCATTGATTACTGATTTTTTTTTTTTATAAAGTATCAAAAAACATTTGTGACCATTCCTTTTTACATAGTTTTTGAATATTACATTTAGTGATTGTAAAATGTCACAATAAACAGTAGGAGGCATATTGTTTTAGTTTTTTTAAATATAGACCAAACATCTCTGTGGGTCTTCCGTTTAACATTTTACAGACCAAAATCATGAAAAACAAACACAAGAGGGTTGTGTGTCTTTTTTATGCATCTTTTGCATATGTAGGCCACATAAAATGCAGTCATAGAACCTGCCCCTATAGAACACTGCACGCCCACAGGTTGAGCAAAAACTCCAGTCTCTGAAGTGGTATACAATATGGGAAGTTCTCCTGAGGTCCTGGATTCAATGGCACAGGAAACATACTTTTTTGTAATGTTGCTGAAGGGCTACATAACTTTCTGCATCCTACCACAACCTTAAAAAAAATGGTGGTGCCACTGCCCCTTCTACAGATATCATCAATAAAATATGTAAATATCGCTTGCAGGGCATTATGGGGCACTCACTGAAGGAGCAGTGAATAATAAATGAGTAACTGGCTACTCATTTATTTTAAATTTTTCCATTTTGTAAAAATGTTATGGGTGTCTTGATCCCACCCAGGACACCCAACTTTTTTTTGTCTTATGGGTATGTGGGGGGAAACCCCTGGTATGAAGGCAGCCCCCTCTGCCTCCCCTAAAAGTGGCCCCAAGAGGCTGTGCAGAAGCCAGCAATTTATTAAGGGGTGCAGTGCAGACAATGATTTTTTGAGGGGGCCATGGGGAAGCCCCAGGACCACTGTGGCTCCACAAGTTCCTTGCTGCTGCAGCACCTTGCACTTTTCATTTTGTTTGTGGAGTGTCCCGGTGTCCACCTCAGGCATCCAACAACAGGCCCATCATTGGAGTCTGTGGCGGAAGGCCCAAGGTCCCTACAGCCCCACCAGCTCCGCACATGCACCCATCCAGTTTTCTTTTGCTTTCACGGTTTTTGGGCAATGCAGTGTATTTGTCTGCCTGAAAACATGGGCAAGGAAAAGTTTTGCCCTCCCTGGCAGTGGGAGCAGTTTTTCCTCCCATTGGGTAGGAATACATAACTTTTTCCTCGCCCATGCTCTCAAGCAGTGAAATAGACAATGTCCTGTAGGTTGGTGATCCTTGGACGCCATCCCTGTGTCAGCCCAGGGGATGGGGTCACATGGCCTTTTTGGGCTCGGGGGGCACACACATCTCTCCCCTTTATGACATTGTCAGCCTCTGGGGATGGAGTCTCTTAGAGGCTTGTGGAGGGGGCCACACACTACCGTCCGCCTAAATAATGAATGCATTGCCCCCGGACGCTGGCTGAGTCCTAAGATTGCTGCCGTCACATCCTTGTTGATATGTGGACAGCCAATCATTTCTCACCATGTGATCTGTCAGCCAGCAGATTCTCCATAGTGTGAGCTATACAATTGTTTTTACCATTATTTGCTCAATAACCTCAGACAGATTGACACCAACTCATAGGAAAGACACTTTCTTGACCAAGCTCTATCTTTTTGCCAAATTTGATGGAAATTTGTTCAGCGATTTGGGCTGTGCTGCTGTCTGAAGATCTTAAGGAAACATGGGTGGGGAAAATGTGTTCTGATACCTCCCTTTTTTTCTAAGCCCATGCTTGACAATCAACCCCTAAACTTTCCATGCAAAAACCAGGCAAAAAGTAATGCTGTTTTGGAATTTTTCGTGAAGATTCCTCAAACAGTGCCAAAGTTATGAATAAAACAAACAATATGTTTCCTATGGAAATATGGTCCTAAATATAATTACCCTGTGGCTATGCCACTAGGTAATATATATTCATGCACTGGAAAAAATGAATTTTAAAGTTATATAGTTAATCTAAAAAACTGTGTTCACCAGTTATAGTTAACGTAAATAACTATATATGAAAACGACACCACCACAGAACATCACCCTGGGTGAGAACATCACAAAATCAGATATCATACAACACAGCCTAGATGTGAAATATTGTCTTTAAGAATGTGTGAACATATTGCTTTATATTTAAGAATAGCACTGTCAACAACCAAAGAAATAAAACTAATCACTGCAATATCTAGGCCGCTGGCAGACCACTTTGGACCCAAGTAGAAGCGGTAATTTCTTTACCCTAGAGATATGAACATTAGAATTAATCTTCTAGTGATCTATGAGCCTCAGTTCTTGTGTGGACTTCGTAATTAGTCTGACTTTGGGGAAAAGGCCCTACTGATCATGGGGCACATTGAGGAAGAGACCCTGAAACAGCCAAATAATTGGTAAATAACCACACCCTTTCACATGTCATAGACACTGCACCTGCCCTGCTTTTCCTGTTGGCAAACTTTTGTCTACTGAGCGTTATCCCTCCTGCGAAATAATGCAGGGTCTTGGACCTTATATATATCTTGGAGTACATTTGGAAGGAACTAGAGTGGAGGTAATGGTAGGTGGCCAAATGAAAAGCTACAGCCCTGTTGTGCAGTAAAACGTGAACTATTTTAAAGAGGTATCCAATTTATTATTACCAGGAAAATCAACAATTGCAGTCCCTTGCACTCATCTTTCTGAATGGCTCAAATTTTGTTCAAAGGTTGATTTAGTTACTCTGTTTACCTGTTTTGAGATGATAATTAGTGGACATAAAATGCCGTTTTTTTTTGCAGGGTTTCCCAAAATTGAGCTATGAATTGATACCTTCTGGGATTACAAATCACATGGTTGAAGTCCAATCAACCAGACAATTTCTTTGAGAAAAACCAATGCTAGGATGGGGGCAGTGGCAATTTTTTCTATTGGAATGAAATGTACTGTAACTGTACTGTTATCACATTTGTATAGTATTCAATGCCTCTGATAAGGTGTTGAAGCCCTTTACACCAGGCAGCATGCTGCTTTGGAACCCAAGGTAATTGGCAGTAAATTAATAAGATTCATTTGTGATTATTAGTGGAGGCCTGGGGGGAACATGTGGGTTCAACAGATGATTGGTCGGATTGATCAATGAGCTAGAGGAAATTACAGATTGTTAGGATATGACTTTCAAAGAAGATGGTTGTGATCTTTAAAATGAAGTGCAGGTAATTTGCAGCAATGCCAAAAGCAAAATGAAAGGCAGACATACAAGTGACAAAGAAAGCAGGAATGCATAAAAGGAAAAAGAAGGAGGGGATCATTGGAAAAAAGGAGAGGCAAGAGTCAGAGGTTTAAGTTAAGGCCAATTTTTAATGATGGTTTTTAGGAATTTAAAGAAGGCTTTTTTAAATAACATGCAACCTGAGAAGCCAAAACCATAGAAAGAAACATTATTTGGATGTGAGACAGTGCTATATGAGATACTTTTGATAGGCTCTAGAATCAGGTGAACAGTCTTTTCTTTGCTTGACTACTCCTAGACCACACCTCACTTTGGTGCTGAAAAAAAAGGAAGGGTCAACTTTAGCAAAGATTTCTTCAATGAAGAACTTGAATTAATAGTAATGAATGTAGCATAACATAGTAGGTTAATCTAAAAAACAACCTGCAGTCTCTAGCTCTAGACGTAGACTGGATCAACATTTGTCAAATACAAGCCAATGAAACTTTAATCAAAGATACTTTTGAGGGCAGTCTGTCATACTATTGTATCCATTTTTGAGTCTGAATTTAGACACAAATTCCTGGTAAAGCTTTGAAGAGATTTCCATGTAGCTACTTCACAAACGTCCAATATGGGGAGCAGTAGTTTCTGTATTCCTCTCATTGAGCTCTGGGTTTGCCAGGCAAGGCTTTTCTGGCCAGTTGGTAACAAAGTGAAGTGAAAGAACTGTCCTGCTTTAGATAAGATTATGCTACTGAATATCGACTTCCCCAGAAAATTGTGAGTCAAGAATAATGAAAGGTAAGTGCATATATTTAAGCATACATTTACCATTCCTAACTCCACATCTATGTACCTTGATGATATGTTTTCAGAGGCGGTTCATATATGTGGATTTAGGTATCGAAAATCTAGGATTACTTACATGCTAATATTTGTTTCTCTATATTTTGTCATTGATATTGTGTTCCTTTGATATTCAGCCATTCGATCTATTATTTTCAATCAGGGATGCTCTTCATCATGGGCAGTAGGGCTTCACCACCTCTATTTTCCAAAGCAAGATGAATGTCTGCCAGGCTGAGCAAAAGTCAGCCTGATAAACATTTACCACATCATTTTCAGGCACCAACCCCTTTACATACGGTAATTTACAGACACCTAGCAGCCTAATCAAAATGTTCCTGAACTGCCAATTTTACAGCCTTAAAGGTAGTGACATCATCAGCCCAGAAAAAGCCCAGAAAAAGCCCTGTGATGTCCTCCCCTTCATGACGAGAGATAGCATCATCAATATTGTCAACCCTGTGCACTTCAGATTTAAGCAACTGTCACTGTCCCACCTCACTCTGAGAAGTGCTTGTGTTAGCTCCTTAAAACATTTGGCAATTTGGCACATTTAATTTACTTGTAAGTCCCTAGTAAAGTGGCACTACCTTAGCCAAGGCATGTAAACTAAATGCTACTAGTGGGCCACAAGCATTGAATGTGCCACCCATTTAAGTAGCACTTGACTCAAGCCTTTCATTACAGCCTGTGAGTGCAGTTTTAAATTGCCTTTTCAACCTGGCAAAGTAAACCTTTTGCCAGTACCAAACCTTCCTTTTTATTACATATACTTCCCCCCAAGGGGGCACTGGAAGGGACAGAAGACAGGGTGCAATGTGTTTTAAAAATGGGACATGTACTTCTAAGTTTTACATGTCCTGGTAGTGACAAACTCTTACTTTTTTTCACTACTGCAAGGACTACCTCTTCTATTGGATAACTTTGGAGTTACCTTATTATGTTTTATAAGGGTCATTTTCAAATGGGAACAGTTAACCAGTTCATTTTTGGTGGATATAGAATCATAATTTAAAATATTTATGGTGAAGTCAAATTGTAAGTTACAGTTCTGAAAATGCCACTTTTAGAAAGTTGGAATTTTCTTGCCTTAGCCATATGGTACTAGCATCCTGTCTGAGGGTCACATGACTGGGTGTGGGTAATAGTTGGGCTTTGTGTATTCCTCCTAGACAACCACAGACCATGGAAAGCTAAAGCTTAGGTGTATCTGGATAGGCCATCATTGGTAGGCTGGAAGGGAGTAACTGGATCCAGCCCTACTTATACTTGAATATACTATGTTCATTCTCCACACAAATGGCAGCATAAGCCCTGTAGTTAGTCTAGAACCAGGGCTAGGAAGGCAGGGTACCTGTGCACTTCAAAGACATGCCTCTACAATCTTCTATTTCCTTCAAATACACCAGTGGATATAAATACTGGACCTTAGACACTACCACTTCAGTACATTTTTGTACCTGTGGCTATTCTGCCAGGAGAAGGACTGCTGTGCTTCTACAAGGACTACCACTTTGCTGGGCTGTTGCTCTGAGGGACTTCTGCCCTGCCATTCTGACCTGCTGCCCTCTTATCTGGGTGAGAAGGACTGGACTTGCATTTCTTGAACCCAAAACCCAGAGTGACTCCAAGGACTAGTTGGCTGGCCTCCCGATCTTAAACCTCAGGGGCACTTCAGGCTTCCAACAACCTTGCATCTGCACCTGGACTCTGCCATCTGTCCAATGCCAAATGGTGCTATTCAGTCGTAAACCACTTGGAAGTGGGCTTACAGTGTTCTGCCAGCCTCTATGCATCCAGCAGACCTAACACGTTTCCTCTGCTGTGTGGCACAAACCTGAGCAGCATCTCTGCTGCTGCATGGATTGGACTCAACACAAAGATTGCAGTTGGCCTGAACTTATGGCTTTGTTCGGTCCAGCTACCCAGAGTTGGTGCTTTGATGTTTTGGTGCTATTTTTACTAAAATATTTACATTTTGAATATTCCTAGTTCCACTGAATGGATCTTTGTTATTTTGGTTTTGTTTTATTTATTAAAGAAAAAAAAAAATTCTAACTTGGTGTGGGATCCTTTTTGTGTGGTATTTTCACTTTGTTACTGTTTGAAGTGTTGAATACTTTACACACTGCCTATAAGTTAAGCTTGACTCCTCTGTGGCAAGCTACCAGAGGGTTGAGCACAGGTTAATTTAGGTTCAGACTGTGTCCCACTCCCATAAGGATGGAGGTTGCTGTTTGACCAGAGCTCACAGTCCAGTCAACCAACAACCCAATTTCCTACATTGGTGATCAGCAGTGAGGATTAGGACTTGTGTTTATGCAGTAATGCACAGTGATTTGGTGTACACTACCATCCCATATTAAAGACCAATCTGAGTTCTAAATTCTCCCTGATTGGCCTTTTTGCTTTTTCTAAATTCGCTCTTTGACTGGTGCCTGAGCGTACCTCTACAAGTATGGAGGTTGAGTTTACTAACTTGGATTCCTACACTGTGGCCTTCATCAAGGAATTCTGTAAGGAGAGGGGACTGGCAGCTAGGAGCACCACCAGGAAGGTGGAGCCTTAAATGGAGCTGAGGGCCTGGGGGACAAAAGTGCACCAGCCAGTGGATGAAGACACCGGAGAGGATGTTGAGATGGAAGAGCCTGGGGAAAACCTTCCTATTGTACCACCTGCAGTTGAGGGGGATGACTTGACCCCTGAAGTGGAACCCAATGCCAGGGCAGGGACAGTGTCTCTTCCCACAGCCAGCCCCCACAGGAGTTGGTGGAAAGGAGAGAGGGGAGCACGTTCAGGCTGCAGATGGCCCAGTTAAGAATGATGGAAACTAAACAGTCCATGGAGGCAGAGGAACATAAACTGGCCATGGCGGCAAAAAGGGAGTCAGAGAGCACCTTAGAGTAAAAGAAAATCTTGTTGGCTCATAAACTTAATTTAAAGCAGCTGGACATTAAAGCCAGGAAGTCAAAGTCCAGCAGTGATGGCGGCAGTATTCCTGCAGTGACCTCTAGAGGCAAGAGGGTCCATATTTCTAAAGGTCTGGACCTTGACTGTGTTGTGGGCGATGACATTGACAAGTGGTTCCTGGCTTATGTTATAGCTTTACAGATGCACAGGATCCCTGAAAATGATTGGGACGCTAGTCTGTGGAAGCACATTCCTATTGAAGACAGGGACACTGTACTGGTCCAACAGAAGAGGGATAGGATGAGGTATCTCCCAAGAAGGAAGCCCATATCAGGAAGTATGGCCTTACCCCAAAGAATTAGAGGCTGCATTTTGGGTACAGCCAGAAGCTGCCTCAGCAGACCTGTGTGAATTGTGTGAACTCCTATTGAAAGGCATGTAATGGCTCAGTGAAGGGCAGTGAGTTAAAGGGTTATCGAGATCTGAAGGATTTGATTGCAAAGGAGCAAATGTTCAGTCTTTGTTTTCTAGATCTATGTCAACACCTAATTGACAGTAAGCTCTCTGACCCCAGGGAGCTTGCTAAGGAGGCAGACCACTGGATCCACACCAGGGTTCACATGAAGGTATCATGGGGGGATCACCGCAAGAGTAGACATGGGTCCCACCAGAAGAACAAGGGGGAGACAAAAATAAAACTAAGACGTTCTCTAAAGGCCTCCCAAAGGGTTAGTTGGGCCGTGACTCCGAACCACCAACTGAGAAGATGGAGAAGTGTTTCGCTGACAGTAAGTCATCAGGGAAGGTATCCCTCAAGTGCTATGAGTGCCAGCAGGAATGGCACTTCAAGTAGGATGTCAAATGTCCCAAGTAGGCACAGCTCCCCACTTGTGGGCAGTAGCTGGGGCTGGCTAGTGTACCACTTGGAGAGGAGAATGTCCCAGTTAGTGTAGGGGCAGTGTAGAGGTTACCTTAGTATCACTGATTGACAGAGAGTGGGTGCAGAGAACTCACATGTCTAGTAATACTCGGAAATTCTGGGAAATACAGGCGGTAGGTCACCATCAATGGGCAAAGGGTGGACGCTCTGAGAGACACTGGATCCAGCATGACAACTGCCAGATGTCATCTGGTGCCTTCCGAGCAGATAATACCTGATGTATTCCACCAAGCTGTTGCCACCGACAACCATGAGTGTCACTACCCAGTGATTCTGGTTCCCTTTGAGTGGGTAGGGTCTCAGGCTCGTTGAGGGTAGCTGTAAATCCATCCATGCCTGTGGATTGTCTGCTAGGCAATAACCTGAAGCACACCATCTGGTGCTCAGGTCACACTTGGATATGTTAGGGTTCCCTGAGTGGGTGTGCCCAGCCACACAATTCATGGGCACCCAAGAGGGTAGTGAGGAGGACCTGAAGCCTGGAAGATTATGTGCCTTCTAAAAAGAGGACATGAAACCCTTCTTGAAACTCCCACTGTCCAGGAGGAGGCTGAACATGAGGGTTGAGGCCCTGAAGCCTACAAGGGAGGATGTTGCTGCCCTGGGGAACTTACTTAAGCTGGCCCAATGGTATTAGGAAGGGGCTTCACAGGGAGGAGTTGTGCAAGGTTCAACTGGAGTCCTCTCCTCTTGAGGGCCTACGGTGGCAAGCCAAGGCCCAGGCAGCTGTTGACTCCTCTGGTGATCACCTGATGTACTGGGAGAATGGTCTCCTTTACAGCAAGCCTAAGGTTCTTGTCCCTGATGCAATATGCATGTTGGTGGTTCCCCAGTGCTTCTGGGCCTTCTTACTGGAACTGTCTCATGATGTTCCCCTAGCAGGTCATATGGGGCAAGACAAAACTTTTGGCGGGGTGGTCACCCTCTATTATTGACCCCAAATGAGGAGGGCCTCAGAAGGTTTCTGCTGGTTCTGCACTACCTGACAGGCCAGTGACAATCCAGGAGGGAAGTGTAAGGCACCCCTGTAACCTTTTCCTGTCATTAGCACACCCTTTGAAAGGGTGGGAATTGACATTGTTGGGCCTCTGTACCCCAAGACAGCCATAGGCAACATGTTCATCCTGGTCTTGGTGGACCACTCCACCAGGTACCCGGAGGCTATCCCTCTAGGGACGGTGACTGTGCCCACATCTGCCTGGGCATTAAAGAGGATATTTATCTATGTGGAATTATTTAAGAAGGTGGTGTCAGACCTTGGTATGAACTTCATGTAGGCATACATGAAGGCCACGCAGAAGGAGTGTGAGATAACCTACAAGTTCTCCCTTCCTCACCACCTCTAAACCAGTGAACTTGTCAAGTGAACTTGTCAAGAAGTTCAACAAGATCCTCAAAGGAATGATTATGGGCCTGTCAAAGCCATTGAGGTGGAAGTGGGATGTCCTTTTATCATGCCTGTTCTTTGCATACTGGGAGGTGCCCCGAAAAGGGGGTTGGCTTCAGCCCCTCTGAACTAATGTATGAGTAACCTGTGCAAGGACCTCTCAGTCTGGTAAAGAATGGGTGGGAGCAAGATCCTGTTGTGAGTTCCCTTTAGTATCTAGATTGGGCACCCTTATTTTAGCTTTAGGCTTGTCGCTTGAGTCCTTTCACACAAATACACATTTTATTAATTTCATATTTTGCAGTGCAGTCAGCTTTTAGTTCTTTATTTTTATATTTGAATCAGCTACCTTTTCCTAGTAGACGTAGTTGTTCGTGTTGCACATTTTATCAGCCCTTCCCATAGAATTCACTTTGTGGCCCACGCAAGGCCTTCATGTTTGGTACATGATATTCTAACTAGGATTGCCGCTCCAGGAGTTAGGGAGCCAGCACGGTGGTTTAGACCTTTTATCAATTCAGGCCTTTTATCACATATTTGTTATATAAACACCACATAGATTTGAGGAGGGTAGAGGGCATTCCAGTCATGGCTGCCCTGTGACGTACAGCATTCTATTGATAACTTCACTGATCCTGGCACTGATTCTTCAGTCAACCGGGAGGTTTGGCAGCAGACAACAGGCAGACCCTTGTCTACCTTTCAGGTATAGGGTCGGGATCCATTCCCTAGACCGGGACAGGCAGAAGGGTTAGCACCTCTATGCTCTAAGGCTTTAGCTGTTAGGGTGTAGGTAGGCTGTAGAATTTAGAATCATACCAAAAGGATGGTAACAATGATCAGTATCATCTGTTTCATCAGTCTAATTAACACAGCTATTGCTTTTTATAATCAGATGCAATTGCTTCAATAAATATATTGAAACATATTTTGCATCTCCTAGTTTGTCTTGGCATTTGTGAGTCTTTGTGTAATTGAGAGAAAGGGGTATTATCTGTCTACAACGACTTCCCTGAGGAGTGAAAGTGGCATGTCTAGGTTGCCACAAATCACCTATACTCTCTAGGTTTGGTTGAGGCACTGCGGACTAGCGCGGAATCAGGCCGACAGCTTCCCGAAGGTATGGGATGGACTCAGTCTCCTACAATCGGTGGTGCTATCATCCTTAACTAAGTAGTCCTATTTCCCAAAATAGGAACCGTATCACATGACGCTACCAATGATGGTCTGACACAAATTTGAAGGGATCTCCTGAATATCTCTTTCTCACATGCATAAGGTACCCTAATTACCGTTATGCAGAGACGAACATGGTATTAGGGACAAATCCTCCTCAGCTTAATAGGTAGTACCTATCTTTGTCCGTAGGTTGTTCCAGCTTGAACCGCAAAAGGATTCCCCATTTGCTGTTTCTAACTCTGAATGTTACAATTTAGCTACAGCACAACCACAACAGGTGACAATTCCAATAAATATGAGACAACCTCTCGCACAACATGTATTAGCTCATGGACTCCCTAACGGGGTGTGGCGATGTTCTTTCGTGATAGAGGCATACAGTGCACACAGAACAGAAATATTCTATTCATGGGTCACCTTTCCTGCAGTAGATGCAACTTCAAACCATTTTCATACATATTCTGTAGCACATCCACCTGCACAATACAGAGCTTATGCATACTTAAAAATACCACTATCATATGAAAAATACCATAATTGATTTTAAGCTGCCACATGTTATTCAAAACGTCAGGTTAGGTGCTCTAAGTAATGACGGACCTACGTGGCCAGTATTGGCTACATACACATCGCACCCAAACATACAGAATTTACAGGCAGCAGACCTTTGCCCATTATACAATAATTTTGTTAAGATATATAGACGTCTATTACAATTGATGCCGCAGACTTTAAATACCACCCCAGCGAGGGCCGCTCCAGCTATACCACAATTGGCTACAACCGGGATAAATCCGGTGACCGTACATTTGATAATGGGTAAAATGCCCTGCAAACACGATGAAATTCCAGCGGATTTTCCCCATACGGGACCCCAAGATAAACCAAGAATTGTCACAATGTGCTTGCCATTTTGAATGGCTCACTCAATAGATGACTGTGCAACTTGGGGCACAGTAATTGCTGCAATCTACACTACCACACATGGTACTCTGACACTTGCAAGTTGTCCGGAACAGTTAAAACAAATTCAAAATGAATATGGAGCGGACCCTGCCCTCTATTTGGGGGATGAAATTATTGGGCAATTTTGCCACAGTATCCTCAATAATAGTTAGTAATATTAAAGGGATAGCAGCAGCATTAGCAGTACACCAGCAGCTCTGAGACATTCTTTAACACGACCAGAAACAGAAGCTACCAAAGAAGATCACCATGACTTATACTAGTATCGGTTGGGATAGGCTGAGAGGCAGAACAAGTAAACCACAATTACAAGGTAATTCCAATAAGGATGAGACCAAGCAAGCACAAGAGGATTCTAAAAATGCTGGGATAAACAGAAAACTAATAAAGATGTTGTAAAACAAAGAGGAGAATCTCCATATTCAGTGACCTTTGCGAAAAGATACAAACATAGAAATTGTGACAATTTAAAGCATCTTGACAGATATCAGTATACTGAGACGTACCCTTCTCATTCCTTCGAGAACTCATTGAACACATGGAATGAGAGATGAAGGCAATTGGAGCACCAAAACAAGTGTGTGTAACTCAAAAAGGACTCACAACACTCTTCGGAAATTACAATAAAAAATTAAGAAAAACTTCCATAACAAAGAGACCAATTTAAAAGGATAAAGTTTGCAGCAATTTTGGCTAAATATGCCACACATACTGAGAATGTTACTGAGGAACAGAATGTGGGCAGTGATTCTCCTAGACAGAGCGGCAACGGTCATTCTAGTTTGCCAGAATCTTCAAGAGCTTCTGGATGTGACAGAAACTAGGGACTACATTGAAGTCGAAACAGCAGACAAGCGTGTCTCCCACCCAAAAGGGTATGCAAACTAAAATTTCAAATTAAAGGGGACATTGAGTGCACCATTAAAGTGATCTTCTTGGGAAGATTAGCACTAAACTATGACATTCTATTGGTGGAAAAAAGTTGCCCACCAGAGTTTGCCCATACGCTCCCACAAGGGGAAGATGTCATTTTGCCTTCTTTCTTGGTCCTTGTTCCTGATACAGTAAAAGAAGCCCATGCCGCAGATAGGTCTCTGGCACAGGCTCCAGAGCTGCACCTGAAACTTGTGGGTCGGGCTAGAGATTCTCCCTACCATGTTATACCAACATGATCGAATCCACAGATACAACCTTAATATCCAATAAAACATAAGGTAAAGCCCCGGTGAGAGAAATTCACTCACAACTTGAGTAACAGGGAGTAATTGAACTTTGAGTATCTCCTATTATTAATCCTTTGCTTGCTATTGCTAAGCTGGGTCATTCATATAGAATAGTCTTAGATTACAGATATTTAAGTAGTCTCACACGCACATTTGCTACCCAAAATTCACACAGTACAGCTCTTATTAACAATATAGCGAACAATAAAATACAAAACAACTTTCAATATTTCCAACGGTCTCTTCTGCTAAAATCTAGTACCTGAAAACCGGACCCGGAGCACATTTTCTGTGTTGGGTTCTCAAGGCTGATTTTGTTGTGTCCCCCAATGGTTTAAGAACAGTCTGGGATTGTTCTCAGCCCAGGTGACATAAATTTTGCATGATATTGATCCTGAGGCGTTGTCCTAAGTAGATGACATTTAACTGACGGGTGAGGATCTCAACACACACCTAGTCAGGGTGAATCACACTTTTTGGGGATTTCTTGAGCATAGCTACAAATTAAATTTCAAGAAAACAAACATTTGATCTAAGATACCTGTGAAAAAGGAATTTGGCCCATCATACCGAGAATAGGTTCTAGTTCTACCACCACTGCCTGGTTCTAAAGACAATAGCTTTGTCACCATTGACCACATCAAATTGCATCATGTGGTTGATCCTGTACAGTAGACCCTAAGGATTCCTTGGTAGCTCCCTTGCCCCTCTCACTACAATTCAGGCTATACCTCTTCAGACATTAAATAACACTGACATTATTTCCCCAAGGTTGGGGAGGGCAGAAAATTAACTTTTGTTGATTTCTGTCACCACTACAGCAACAGGAAATGTCTGAAATATAAATCTGCAATTTTCCAAAGCACCACAAACAGGTGGGATCGTTTATAATGAACCACCTATGGTACACTTCCAACAGCAATGGCTTTAATCTTTGCACAAACTGTGTCTGGTTATTTTGTCAACATTGATGATGTTTCTTCAAACTCTTCAGCATACGCTACTGCACCTGTATCTAAAATAGGTAAGCTTTCCAATTGACTTAAACACAACTATTTGGTTGTGCCATGGTACTACCTGTGGATAATATTGAAATACATGCCTTTCTTCTATGGATTGGTTTTGTTATTGTTTTCTTTCTGCTGATACATGATCATTACCTTCCTTAATGCGCTGCTGTTGAAATGGTAGATGGGTTTTAATTTTAGAACCTTATTTGACATAAATTAAAATGAATCCTGTCCCTAGTAAACATATCAGCTATATCAGTTCATGATGGGATTGTTTGGAATAAAGTATCCTTCGATATTTTTGGTCCTACAGAAATGATTCAAATTCTACATGTATTTAAAATATCAATGAATGATATCATTGCACCTGGGGGTGTTTCTGATGACTAGGATGTAAAAACAGTTGATTCTATGATTTCTGAGCTTGAATATTACACTGTATTTGAAAGTGAAGATGTACATTTTAATACCCCAAATTATAGGGAAATGTTCTGTTATCGTCATTATGGACACCATTTTATACACTGAGCTATTACTCCAAGGATAGTTTTTAAGTATACGTAGTGGGAACAATGTCCGACTTTACCAGTGGGGAGTTCCAAAATGTTAGAAATGAGGTCTTTGGTTGGCAGTCAAGTTACCCTCTGTCCAAGCAAGGACCCTCACTCTAGTCAGGGTAAAAGAGAATCACCCTCAGCTAACCCCCGCTCACCCTCTTGGTAGCTTGGCACGAGCAGGCAGGCTTAACTTTAGAGTGCCAGGTGTAAAGTATTTGTACCAATACACACAGTAACTCATTGAAAACACTCCAAAATGACACAACACAGGTTTAGAAAAATAGAAAATATTTCTCTAAGCAAAACAAGACCAAAACAACAAAAATCCACAATACCCATCAAGTTATCGCTTAAAAACCAAGAAGAGTCTTCATGTAATTTTAAACACAATGCTAATACTGTTAGCGTGGAAATGTACCTGGGTGCTTCAAATATAACCCCATACGGGTGAGGGTGTGTCAAAAAGGGCTTGCGATGCATTGATATCACACACGTGCGAGACTGTGCGTTGTTTCTCCTTCAGCCGAGTTGGCATGCGTAATTTCTTCTCTCTGCAGGAGAATGATACATCAATTCGAACCCCACTCTTGGGTCCGGGCAGGCCTTGTGCCGATTTTTACACGCCCAGCGATGTTTGTGTCGGAAATCCTGCTGCACGATGATCCGAAAACCACGCAGCCCGGGTTGCGATCTGACCAGCCTCCGCCAGCAATGCTGCACGTCGGTTCTCCAGCCGCGTGCATCGCTCTATCAGTCGCGCTGCAGGCGACCATCGATTTTCAGCCATGAAGCAGGGGGCGTGTCGATTTTTCAGCCCTGTCTCGGGTTGCGGCAATCTTTTCCCCGCACAGCGGTCTGGGTATAGATTTCTCACTCTTGTTCTGCCAGCTTCTCCTTTCAGGGTCCCAGGAACTGGATGGGCACCACTTGGCAGAGTAGGAGGCTCAGGAGTGGCTCCAGGTTCTGGCAGAGAGAAGTCTTTGCTGTCCCTGAGACTTCAAACAACAGGAGGCAAGCTCTAATTCAAGCTCTTGGAGAGTTCTTCACAAGAAGGAAAGCACACAAAGTCCAGTCTTTGTCCTCTAGCACAGTCAGAAGCAGCAACTGCAGGAAAGCTCCACAAAGCACAGTCACTGATAGGGCAGCTATTCTTCCTCAGCTCTTCAGCTCTTCTCCGGACAGTTTCCAGAAGTGTTCTAAAGTCTGTGGTTTTGGGTTCCCTTCTTATACCCATTTTTCCCTTTGAAGTTGGCTTACTTCAAAGAAAAGTCTCTCTTGTTTGTGAAATCCTGCCTTGCCCAGGCCAGGCCCCAGACACACACCAGGGAGTTGGAGATTGCATTGTGTGAGGGCAGGCATAGCCCTTTCAGGTGTAAGTGACTCCTCCTCCTCTCCCTCCTAGCACAGATGGCTCATCAGGAAATGCAGACTACACCCCAGCTCCCTTTGTGTCACTGTCTAGAGAGAGGTGCAAACAGCCCAACTGTCAAACTGACCCAGACAGGGAATCCAGAAAATGGCAGAGTCACAGAAATGGTTTAAGCAAGAAAATGCCCACTTTCTAAAAGTGGCATTTTCAAACGCACAATGTTAAAATCAACTGTACTAAAAGATGTATTTTTAAATTGTGAGTTCCGAGACCCCAAACTCCACATGTCTATCTGCTCCCAAAGGGAATCTACACTTTAATCATACTTAAAGGTAGTCCCCTTGTTAACCTATGAGAGGGACAGGCCTTGCAACAGTGAAAAACACATTTAGCAGTATTTCACTGTCAGGACATATAAAACACATTTGTATATGTCCTCCCTTAACCATACACTGCACCCTGCCCTAGGGGCTACCTAGGGCCTACCTTAGGGGTGTCTTACATGTAAGAAAGGGGAAGGCTTAGGCCTGATAAGTGGGTACACTTGCCAAGTCGAATTTACAGTTTAAAACTGCACACACAGACACTGCAGTGGCAGGTCTGAGCCATATTTACAGAGCTACTAATTTTGGGTGGCACAACCAGTGCTGCAGGCCCACTAGTAGCATTTGATTTACAGGCCCTGGGCACCTCTAGTGCACTGTACTAGGGACTTACTGGTAAACCAATTACATACACATTTTGTATAGGAGCACTTGCACTTTGGCACTGGTTAGCAGTGGTAAAGTGCCCAGAGTAACAAAAACAGCAAAAACAGAGTCCAACACGCTTCAACAACCTGGGAAACAGAGCCAAAAAGTTAAGGGGGACCACGCCAAGGATAAAAAGTCTAGCACAAAACATATGTAGAAAAGTTCACTTATTTTTCTGGGCATGATGCTAAAAATGCTGAGTTCTATTATTTCAATTTGTCAAGTACAAAAGCAAGGAAAATACTGCTAACCAAAACTAAATTAATTTATTCAGATTACATTGTTTCCCAGTTGGCCATAGAAGGTTAAGAATATTGGCAAAGATTAGTTGATTTGAGAAGTATTTGGAGAACACAAGTTGGACAATACAAGGCACGGAGCCTTTTTTTATATAACATGTTTAATTCTGTTATAAATTATTTTTCTAAATGACACTGTACAACAAATGCTTGCCTACGGTTACCAAAAGTAAAAGAAATGTATGTGCCCAGTACTCCCCATATAGCTAAATTTGAGAATTGGCAAAATATTCTGAATGTCATAGAAGAACAGCTCAATGATTGGGTTCAGAAGGGTACCTTTAATTCATCACTTTCAGGTCGTAAAGGGTGTTTGTTGTTGCCAGTGCACACAAATGGTTGTCATGCATGTTGTATCAACTCTACATTGAGTTTTAGAGACTGGACCCTTGTTACGTCATCACCCAACACTCAGGTATCATTACCACATATAGCGTGGATAAACTTTGTCAGCAATGGTTACAATCTCCCAAATTAACACCTTAGTTCCCTTTCTGAAGAGATTGACTTACAAGATTTTTTGATAGGTCCCAGAAAACCACACTTAAAACATTTCTTATATGCAATATATAATGAGACCTGGAAGCTTTGGCAAATGGAAACCCCTGCAAGTTTGAGGCAGACAAAGAAAATGTAGAGAAAGTCTTGGCCGTTATCGATAATAACATGAACACATTGTCCACTTGCATTCACACATTAAATATGAATGTGTCTTCTGAATTGACATTATTCAAATGTATTTGTCATTCTTACACCATGGTCAGTGAGCTTAGGTTCATTATACAGTTGAGTTGGACTTTACAAGTTCTGAAAAGTGGCCATGAGCCCTAGAAGCACATTAATTCTTAGGGGTTATTTGCAGAGATTAACCTTACATGAACACAAGTGATAATGGCTAAAAAGGAAGCAAGATACATGAGGCTTAACATTGATAAATGAGAAAAGTTGCCTTTTACTGTAGTCAAAATACCACTATCAGTGTGGTTAATACATGGAGTGATCTCACAGTCAATCTCAACATTCCAATTTACTGTGTGTTTGAAACATTTTCCTGTTGACAGATTTAGGCAGTGAGGGGATAATTACATCCATGAGGTCTGGGAGTTGCCCTTTGATTTCAAATGCTTGAATGGAAACAAAGAGTTTTCTCTTATCAGAAGCAATTGTGAAACTTCTGTAAGCCATTCTATGATTTGTAAACAGGTGGCCTTGCATGGCATCTGTAACCCATATGTTGTGGATTTAGAGTGTTACTTGAAGGGTATTCCCGTCTCTTTGATTCACCCAAGGTTTCAGTTACTTTTGAATGGGACTTACTTGATACTGAGTGATCAAGGCTACTGTGGGAGGAGAGCAGGTGTTGTTTATGTGATTTCTGTTTCTAAAATAGTGACATGATGTGGAAATCTACTTTTCCCCCACACGCATGAGAAAAAAGCAGAGGATTTGTGGCCTCATGTTGCTACTTATGATGTAAATTTTGACAAGCTGAGCACACTGAAAGCACTTATGTTTCTAAAACACATGGCCCTCCCATCAGCTCGTGAAACCTATGACCTGCAAGTAGCAAGGTCGTCCACAGAGATACAGTCTCTTTTAAATACCAACTTTCCAAAACACTTCAGTGAATTGGTCAGTTGCATCTTTAATGTATCTAACATCACTGGGATTGTACACTTTTTTCGATTGTAGGCCTGTCTTTGTCAGCACCTTCCAGATTGTGTTTGGAGCTATAACTTCCATTCAAGTGTTTTCTGTAGATTTTCAATAGCTTTGGCATTAATTGGTGGCACAACACCACAAAATAAAATGAAGGACGGAGTGTTTAAACTTTTCAAACACTCACACCCAGTCACAGGTTTGGGTTTAATCAGTCATTTTGCTTGTCATGTCATCCCAGTTTGCACCAGCCATAAGCAAATCAGTCTTTACCCTGCTCCCCATGGGAACAGTCCTGCTCAAACTGCCAAGCCAGGCCTTCTCTGGAACGTAAACAAACATCCTGGGACCAGTTTCGGGGTATCACCCCCTCATCAGTCAGAGTAGATTTAGAGGTTCAGGAGCAAAAAGAACAGATGATGCACAGAATGCAGAACAAATCAAACATTCACCCCAGTCATAGAACTGGGTTTAATCCATCAAGTTTTTTTATTCACCACGCCAGACCAGTTTGGACCCAGCCATATACAAATCTGTCTTGACGCTGCTACCCACGGGACCAGTGAAGACCGAACTGCCAGGCCATGTCCTCCCTTGACCGGAAACAAGCATCCTTGGACAAGTTTTGGGATATCGCCCCTCATCAGCCAAGTTAGCTTGAATCCAGTGGGACAGCAAGCAAGGACCCACGTCTGGGCATACCCTAGCCCCTTAGGGGGCACAATGCAGCAACACAAAATAAAATGATGGACGGAGTGTTAAAACATTTCAAACACTCATCCCCAGTAACAGTTTTGAGTTGTGATTGGGGTGAGTGTTTGAAAACTGTCAACACTCTGTCCATCATTTTATTTTGTGATTTTATTAATTTGCAGTATCCTGCTGTTGCTCTTTTTTATTCGCAATAGATGTCACATCTCAACTAAGATAAGTGATGAAGCTTCCAACAGCCCAACTGTGTTGTGAATGCATGATGCAGTATTTCCAAGCATCACTGTTAGTGGAACTTGACAAGAATTGATCACTGTCTTTTCGAACAGTTCTCAACTGTGTGTAGCCCATCTTCCGCTACTTATGACATCCTTTCAAGAGAGCACTGGAAGTGTGTCTTCCTTGCAACATGTACTTTCTATGGACATAAATCTGATTATGTTCTCAATGAGAGTTCATTGACTGACCTGCCCAATGAGACTGCAGTTCTTGCGTGATTGTTTCTATGAGCCCCCCTTCGTGAATTTAATGTCTCCTTGACTCTCAATTCTGGCACGGAGTGCTGCCCCCTCGGTCAGGACTATGGCTGAGACGACAGATCACGGTGCTCCTTCCACCTTTTGACTGGTGAGCTGGTGGTTTTATTGTCTGCCGAAGTGGGGTCTATTTTGGATTTCATCTCCACTGATTTGCTTGATGACGTCCTAAGGGATCCCAATGATTTTTGAATTGACATCTTTTGAATTGACTTATTTTAATTCTGCCTTATGCTCTGGCCTGGTCTGCTTGTTAACTTAGATATTGTGTTTCTTTTATGTATATGTTTTTTTAGCCTGCTTTTAGGCACTTGGCTTTTGTTTTATTCATTTTAGGTCCTGTACCCTACACTCCTGTACCAACAATGGGGAGGGTGTTGTGGATTCCCGTTAGTGCCTAGGTTGGGCACCCTTATTTTAGTTTTACACCTGTTGCTTGTGTCCTTTCAACCTCACACACGTTTTATTTATTTTATTTATTTCAGATATTTTTAGAGCAGTCCTATTCCCAAAATATGAATTGTACCGCACTCCTATGATGCCCCCCCAAGTTGAGATCAGCTACATACTGACCCTCCATTTCCAGATGAAGCGCTTCTGGAAGCAAGTGAAGATGAATCTAGAAGCCATACAGGAGGTCATCAAACAGTGGTATGACCGGGAGGCCACTCTGGTCAAGTTTCAGCCTTGCCAAATAATGTGGGTGATGGAGCCTGGGAAGTCCAGGGCCCTACAAGACTGTTAGTCAAGGCTCTATGAGGTGAAGGAGTGAAATAGTGAGGTCACCTATCTGGTAGACCTCATGATTCCCAGGAACCCTTAAAGGGTTTTGCACCTCAATGTCCGCAAACTCTAATTTGAGGGGTCTGAGGTAACCACGCTCCTGCTCTCGGTCGATGGCGTGGCAAAGAGGTGAACCTCTCTCTATGACCTCCTTTCTTCTAAGGAGCTAGATGAATTTGTGGAGGGTGTCAGTCTCTCCCCTACACTGACCCTAGACAAACAGAGAGACTGCTGCCAGTTGTTTGGGCAGTTTGCCTCCATATTCTCCCTTGCCCCAGGGCTCACTACAAGGTGTATCCATGATATCTGACACAGGGGACAGCAAACCTGTGAAGAGTAAAATTTACAGGTTCTCTGATAACCTGTGAGCCAGCATTAAGGAGGAGGTCTCTAAGATGCTAAAGTTAGGGGTTATTGAGCTCTCAAACAGCCCTTGGTCTAGCCCAGTGGTGCTGGTCAAAAAGGCTGTCCCTACAGGTGACACCCTTGAACTCCAATTCTGGTTCGATTACCAGGGGCTTAATGCAGTTACCAAGACAAACTCACCCTCATCCTCTGAGCTGATGAGGTCATCAATTGGTCGGGAGCTGCCAAGTTCCTCAGCATGTTTGACTTAATGTCTGGGTACTAGCGAATTGACTTAACTGAGGGGGCTAAAGAGAGGTCTGTGTTCTTTATGACAGAAGGCCAATTCCAGTTCTGAGTGATACCCTGTGGGCTGAAGAATGCTACTTAACATTTCAGAGGTTGGTCAGCCAGGTTCTGACTGGGCTAGAGAACTTCAGTGTCACCTACTTAGACGATATTGCAATCCTCAGGTCCAGCTGGAAGGACCTGTTGTGCCATCTCAGGGAGATGTTTCAGGCTCTGCCGAGGTCAGACCTGATAATCAAGGCCAGTAAATACCATGTAGGGCAGGATTTAGTAGTCTACTTGGGACCCGCGAGTAGAAGGAAAAAAGCTGCAACCCTTGCAGGTAAAGATTGAGACTTTTCTGGCTTGAGAACCCCACAAGACCCAGACGGAGGTGAGAGCTTTGTTAGGCCTCATTGGCAAAAACAGGAAATTCATCCAGGGTTATGACAACTTGTTGCACCCTTGACTTCTACGAAGCAGTGATGTCAGATAATCTGGACAGAGACATGACACAAGGCTTTTGACATCCTGTAGGAAGCAATGTGCACAGCACTCGTTCTCAACCCTGGGCCTGGATTAACCTACAGCCTTCATCAGTATGAGGCTACTTCCCTGGGAACAGAGTTGGAGTGCAATAGAGAGGGAAGCCTTTACAGTGGTCTGGTCACTGAAGAAATTGAGACCATACCTGTTTGGTTCTGACTTCCGGTTTCAAACATAACGCGGACCCCTCAGGTGGCTAATGCAGATGAGGGGTGAGAATCCCAAACTGTTGAGGTGGTCTATTTCCCTACAGGGAATGGACTTTATAGTAAAATGCCGTCCTGGAACAGACCATGTCAATGCTGATGGTCTCTCTAGGTTTTTTGCCTTAGTGAAGAGAACTCCCAAAGGGTTAGATAGGCTTCTCTACTTCCAGCTGGGGGGGATACGTGTTAGACCTGGCATCCTTGGTGTGGTTTTCCCCTTAACTTTTTGCCTTCAGACCTCCTGTTTTACTGACTTTGGTTTTGCTGGCTTTAGGACTATGCACACTTTACCACTGCTAATCAATGCTCAAGTGGTTGTACTCTCTCCTTAAAAATTGTTAGATTGATTATACCGAATTGGTATCTTAATTGTACTTATAAGTACCTAGTAAAGTGGCACTTCCTGTGCACTTGGTCTGTAAATTAAATGCTACTTGTGGGGCTGTAGCACTAATAGTGCCACTCACTTAGGTATCACTTTAAACATGTCTCTGGCCTATGTGTGTATGCAGTTTTAAACTGCCATTTTGACCTGACAAAGTAAAACTTTTGCCAGGCCCAAACAGTAATTTTTAATATATGTAAGTAACAACCTAGGATAGGCTCTGAGTGGCCCAGAGGGCAGGGTGCAATGCATTTAAAAAGTGGGACATGTAAGTTTTATGTGTTCTGGTAAGAAAAATTCTTATATTTTTTTTCACCATTGCAAGGCCTACCTCTCCCATTGGATAACATTTGAGGTACCTTATTACCTTTTAGAAGTGTAATTTCCAAAAGGGGACAGGTAAGCAGCTCATGAATGGTGTCTCTGAGATCGTAATATAAAATCATATTTTATAGTGAAGCTGGATTTTTAAAAAAACAGTTCTGAAAATGCCACTTTTGGAAAGTTGGCATTGTCTTGCCTTAGCCATTTGGTGCCTACAGCCTGACTCTAGGTCACATGACTGGGTATGAGTGACAGTTGGGCTTTGTGTATTCCTTCCAGACAGCCACACAGAATGGAGAGCTTATGTGTGACTGGATGGGCCTCAATGGCAGGATGGGAGAGAAGAACTGGACCCATCCAGACTTCTACTTCAATAGGCTTTGTTCTGTCTCTACACAAACGACTGCATACCCCTGTAGTTAGTTTGGAGCCAGGGCCAGGAAGGCAGGCAGCCTGTGCACTTCAAAGGTATGCCTTGAGTAACTTTTTATTACGTCAAAGGCACAACTGGGTATATATACTGTGCTTCACACACTACCTCTTCAATGGGTACTTTTCCAGGAAGAAGGACTGCTGTGCTGTTACAAGGACTGCTACTCTACTGGACTGCTGCTCAGAAGGACTACTGCCCTACAGAGCAGACCTGCTGCCAGCTGCCCTCTTGCTTAGATGAGAAGGACTGGACCTGCATGTCTTGAACCCAGTACCCAGATTAACTCCCAGGGATGGTTGCCTCACTCTTGATCTGAAGCCTCAGGGATACAACAGACTTCCAGGAACTTTGCATCTGCACCTGGACTCTGCCATCTGTGAGTCTACAATGCCAAATTGTGCTGCCCCAGCCCTGGACCCTTGTAAGTGGCCTCTGTGGATCCAGCGGAACCAATGCATCTCCTACGCTGCACGGTACAACCCTGAGCAGAACCAATGCATCCCTGCTACTGCGTGGATTGGACTTGCAGCAAAGACCCGCATCACCACCAAAGCCCATCAGAACCACCACTGTGTGATGCAGATTTGGTGAAGGCTTTCTCATCCCTCCTCAACTGCAGACTCAATGATGATGTAAGACTTATCATTATAGTCTTCCAGCTATTTGGAAACTATGTATTGGCCCAACTGTGTGCTGCATCGTCGATGCTGGACTTCACATTGCAAGTTCTGCTTACAGGGTCTTTGATGACAATGCAGGACCTTACATCGCTGGCTCGCCACATCTTGGAACTTTCGCATCACTTCGGCTGTGCAACACATCTTCAACGTGGAACCTCACATTGCTCTGCAAACCAGGACATAAGATGTCTTGTTCAGCTGGCTTAACTGGGCCCCTGTGCCAGCACGCACCTCATTACTGTTGGCCTGAACTTGTGACTTTGTCCTTGTCTGGCACAACCAGCTATCCACAGGAGCGCTTTGTGCTTTTTAGTGCTATTTTACTAAAAGCTTTAAATGTGACTATCTCCATTTCTATTGATTGGATTGTTGTTGTTTTGATCTTGTTGTATTTCTTAAAGAAAGTACTATTTCTCTAATGTGGTGTGGGATCCT
Organism: Pleurodeles waltl; assembly: GCF_031143425.1. Lineage (NCBI taxonomy): Eukaryota > Metazoa > Chordata > Amphibia > Caudata > Salamandridae > Pleurodeles > Pleurodeles waltl. The sequence continues at coordinate 711,791,165 of NC_090437.1, read as the reverse complement.
TTTTGTGTGGTATTTTTACTGTATTACTGTTTGAATTGTTGTACAAATACTTTATACATTGTCTCGAATTTAAGCCTAACTGCTCTGTGCCAAGCTACCAGAGGGTTGAGTGCTTTTTAATGTTTAGGCATGTGCTTGTATGTATGGATGCATGTGGATTTGTGTGCACATATGTACTTGTGAATGGTGGGTGTGAGTAGGTGTGCTTTTGTGAACAAAACTCATAGTATTAGTTGGGAACTGCTACCAATAACACAGATTTTCATTCTGAAGAGGCTAAAACTGTAATTTAATCTATTGAGATTCATTACGAGGGTTGTGAAGAGGTTATCAGGGGTTGCAAAAATCCCATTGTTTTTTTCTGGGGACCCTGACATTTGCCCAAATGCTGCATTGTTTAAAAAAACTTCTCAATCACCCCCTATTTGAGGCCTCCAGAACTGACAGGTTAAAAAGTGTTGTGTTTTATAGGTTCCTGGATATCGTGGAGAGGCATGTCATAATTTTACGATTATTTCTTGAAATTCTGGGATGAAGATCTTTCCCATGTGCCACTGAATCCTCTTCGTCATCTCTTAGTGTTCTGAACGTAGTGCAATCCAATCTTCTATCCTGAGTGTCTGATATCTTTCCTTTAGCAATAATGGCAAAGTCTCAGAGTTTGCCCTGGTTATCCTGGTGATGCAAGAATGATGAAGGACTGATGATTGGTCTTTTGTCTTCCCCATGTCTCGACAAAGCATTCACTTTTCCATGCCTGCTACCTGGTCCATTAGTGATCTTGTAGTCAAACGGGAAACGTTGTAGCACGTTTTGGCACGTTGTAGCACGTTTTGGGTTCTTGAACTTCATTGATTTTGAATAACATAGTTCTTATGATCAGTCCAAATGGTAATCTAAGGACCAAGTAGTGTGCCGTGGGTCAAAGCATGTTTGATAGCCAAACGTTCTCTTGGTAGGTAGTTTAATTAATTTCTGTGGAATAGAGAGTTGGTAAACAATAGACCCCAGGATATACAGTTCCAGTCACTGGACCTTTCTGTGACAAATTGGCATAAAAAGAAGCATCCGTCTTCAGGGTAAAGGGCAAATTGCTATCTGAATGTTTCAAAATGCGGACTGCAGTGAAAGTCTTTGAAACACCTTTTCTTGTACTTTTCCCCAATCAAACAAGGCTTCCTTCTGAGGTAAATGAGATATAGGCCTCACAATCACTGAGAACCCTTGTACAAATTGCCTGTAGAAATGAGCAAATCCCAGAAATCATTGAATCTCTTTCACTGATTTAGGAGATAGCCAGTTTTGTCCTGCCTTAACTTTGTAATAGATTCCATATTGATTCCTTTGTCAGAGATCTTGAGACTTAGAAAAACCACTTCAGTCACTTCAAAGAGACATTTTCCCATCTTTGCAAACAAGGACTGTTCCCGCAATCTCTTCAAGGAGTCCTTGACATATTTTTGATGCTATTCAAGGGATTCTGTAAATATTATTATTGAGTTGAATGACCATATATAAATAAATAAATATTGCCAACACATCCCTAACAATATCACTGACTAACTGGACCGCTGAACAGGGCCCCGCCGCTACAAGCACCGCTGAACATGGCACCGCCGCCTCAAGCACCGCTGAACAGGGCACCGCCGCCTCAAGCACCGCTGAACAGGTCACCGCCGCCTCAAGCACCACTGAACAGGGCACTGCCACCTCAAGCGCCGCTGAACAGGGCACCGCCGCCTCAAGCACCACTGGTCCATGAGCGCCAAGGGCACTGAGTCCGTCATGAGCAGGATGAAGCACTCTGGGCACCATGCCCCCTCCAGAAGCAGTGGAGACTGTCATCCACTACCTCTGTCCTTAGCAGGATGAAGCGCTCTGGGCACAATGCCCCCTCCAGAACCAGTGGAGAATCACATTCACTACCTCTGTCTTTAGCAGGATGTAGCACTCTGGGCACAATGCTCCCACCAGAACCAGTGGAGACTGTTATCTACTTGAGAGACTGTGGCTTTCCACTCCACAGGATGGAACAGTGGGCAACCCACCCACTGTAGAGACTTGAGAGACTGTGGCTTTGTACTCCCCAGGATGGAACAGTGGGCATGTGGCCCTCTTGTGGATTTGGCGTTGTGCACTCAACCGGCTGAGGTGCCCCCCCTTTCCCTCCCCTGAGGTGCCTGTTTTCTTGCTCTCTGATGCCCCTGCAGTGTTCTCTCCGTCATGGTCGGGGATCTTGTGTGGGCCTCGCCCATACCGTGTGGGCCCAGTGTTCCACAGACTTCATTGGAGCACTGCCTGGACTACTAAGCTTGGTGTATATGTTGTTTATAGTGTATATATATATTTTTGCGTACTTGATTTTAGTAAATTACAATGGTTACACTAATTTCCTTTTATCTTTGCATTCTTCCGGGGGGGTTGGGGGTGTAACTGTAATGTATCATGCTGTATTGGTGTGTATGTTGTAGTGGGTGAGGGTGGGAGTGTTGCATGTTGCGTGCGTGTGTCACTGTTTTTTCCCTCCCCCCCCTTTGTCGTAGGTGCAGTACTCACTGTTGTCCTCGCCGCCGGCGTTCGTGCTCCTGGTAGAGGAGCAAGAAGATAAGGGCTGGCAGGATCTGCAGCTCTGGTTCCATGGTGTCCGAGTTCCTCATGGGGTGTGTAGAGGTGAGCGTTTCCCCTTTGAAGTCCTGTTTCCGTCGTGTTTTTGTCCGCAGTGAATCCGCCCCGGAAAAGGTGGCAGATTGGTAGGTTGTGATACAGTGGGCAGTACTTTGTCTCCCGCCTGTCTGTTGGCGGTGACCGCCGCGCTGTTTGTTTGTACCGCCGTGGTGGTCGTAGTGATAAAGTGGCTGTCTTTTTTAGCGGTTTCCGCCACGGTGGTAATTCCAATTGTTTTACCACCGGCCTGTTGGCGGTCTTACCGTTGCTTTAACACCGTCCGCCAGGGTTGTAATGACCACCTAAGTGTTGAAATGCAGTATGGGCCTTCCACAGATCAAATGGTAGGACTATATATTTGTACTACTTGTATTGGGTTTTTAAGTCTGCCTTCCACTCACATATTTGCCTGATTCTCACCAAACGGTATGCCCCTTCGAAATCTAATTTGGAGAATATATTTGCTTATCTGATTTAAAAGAAAGTGATTAGTATCAGTGAACTCAAGTGTCCTTTGTATGTTAATTTCTTTATTGTTATCTGAAAAATGACTTTTGCACTTTCTTCTGTCTGTCGGATGAGCTGCTTGTCTTGAGAGGATCCCAATGAGGGTTTGTGGCTTACAATCAGGCTTTTGAGTTTCCCACTAGGACAGTGTCTGATAAAATGTCCAGTGACTCAACAATCTAGACATAATCCATGCTTTCTTCTTCATTCATTTTGTTCTAAAATGAGAGACCTTTTATGTTTCCAACTTGTATTGACTCCTCAGGGACTCCATAAAGTCTGCCTCTTTCACAATGTTCTTTACGAATACCCTTCTGGGAATAGTGAGTCTTTGGGGTTTTTTCTGCACACCAATATGCTGTGTATAAGTTATCAGTGCTGTTGATGTGGTAGGCCAGTTCACCACCACAGATAGTGCAATCTTCAATACTTCTCATAGGTTTTGCACACCTTTCTGGGATATTTTCTGTTCTTCTGTTCCTTAGGGTTCCATCCTCACATTTGGATACCTATACTTTCCTTCTCTACAGTCCCTTCCATACAAACTTTACTCAAAAATGTATGTAGGATCCAAGATTCAGTATTAATCATCCAATGAGGGAGACCTCAGGGCCTCCCGGCTTGTTCTTTTATCTCATCAGCCTATTCCTAAGGCTGTTTAACATGTCCAATAACCAGTGTCCTCCTTCCATCAGCAGGGAGCTGCACAGTGCCCAGGATTTGAGCTTCTGTTTGGGCCCCCAGTAATTTCTTTGGCCCAGGGTCCTTCTTCTGCAGCACCCTGTAGCACTCAAAGCAGGTAACATTGCCTGCCCTGCACTCTAGAATCCCATGGTGTCATGGCTACTTGCAGAAAACCTGTGTGTACCCTACATTGGACTAGACCTCAGAGGTTTCAAGGGGAATCTTTCCTCTGTGGTGCAACAGTCTCCATGTCAGTACTCCAGATGAGACTTCATCCATGCAGGTTCCTCCCTTCCTTGTCTTCTGCAGCTTCTCTCACTTCTCAGAGCTCTTCCCTTGTACAGGTGCTTAAGCATGGAGACGGAAAGTTCTAGAAGATGGACAATTCCTCCCAATCTGAGGGTGCTATACCATTTATTTAATCCTAAACACCTCACTGCTTTGCATGGTGGAATATTTAAAGACAGCAGAATTCAGTCAGAGCTTGTCTAGAACTTTTAGGCCTGCATCTGACAAACATAGCAAACTTGTCTACTCCCTCTAAAATGTCAAAGGGGAGCCCTCCTGCGAGTGATGAGAGAAGGCTGGCTGTCTCCCTTTGTTTCTCTGGTGCAGGACATGCCCAGGAATGTCAGAAAGTGAAGGCTAATTAGTTCATACAGAGTTATCCTCTGCCGTCTTTCTCTCACAGAAGAAGGCCTAATCCCCTCCAAATGTGGCCCCTGGTGGGCAGCAAAGTAATCAAGTTGGCCAAGCAGTGTAAGTCAAAGCTGGATCTCATTAGGGGCTATTTCAGGAAACACTACTATGCTCAAAGTACATAAAGGAGTACAAATATGAGCAAGTTAATATTATATTGCTTATCCATAGAAATCATTATTTTTTTCTATGTTGAGGCAATGAGAACTTGATATTTTGCCACAGCTTTCACCTACAAGGTGAATACAGAAAAGCACTCCAGACTGACAGCAAAGCACTATTGGCTCACTGTATAATCATACAGAAATTGGGATTTACATTAAATTATTATTAAAGGCCTATACAAGCCATAGGAGTATTATTATATGTTCTGCCTGCTGCAGGCTACCTATGTTCAAGGATTGGCCTAAAACAGTAATCCCACTCACCTGTCCAGGTTCTCATGTAACCAGTGCAGCACCTCTTACTCCAGATGCATGACAGTGGATATTATTTTAAAAGGCAGGCAGTCGTGGGTATCACTAAGATCCATTTACCACAGTTTACAGTCCATGAGTGTTACTCACAGCAGAGATGTAAAAACCAGGTGGTCTAATGCAAAACACCTTGGAGGGTGGTTAAACTAGATCAGAATCTAATTCATCAGACAATTTATATAATTTGCAGTAGGTCTAACCAGATCTTTCAGTACAAAAAGGTTTACATCAGAAAAACAAAAATTACTAAGTTAGGTAATGAAAAAGTGAAACATTGCAATGAAGGATAATGTAAGGAAGCAATTTTAGTAGCAGTTTGCTGGAGTGTGTAGGGAGTTTCCGACCAAGAACAGAAACCAAAATCCTAGACGAAATACCACAGCCTTAGCATGCTGCGTCCCGATATGTACAGCTGCTGATGTTTGTAAACGTCCATGTACTCTAAAGAAGACATTCCTTCAGTAGTGTTCTTGTACCTTATTGTACATTCTCTTTCACCTTACTTGGTAATCTGCACAGTCCAGACACCTATATTGAGGGGATACCTACTGTCCTTGTATGCTTGTTGTTTCTACTCTTGAACTAAAACCCAGGGTGAGTCAGGGCATGAATTGTAGGGAGGTTAGACTGAAAGGATGTGATAGGGCTGGGATTCATATGTTACTCAATATACGCAATATAGGTGTCTTGTATTCTTCAGCTTGTGCAGATTTTATTGCTTCTCCAAAATGAAATGAATGTCTTATCCTGATTTCCTAGGGAAAAAAAACATTATATGAACTAAGTGTATTTGTTTACTTGGGCAATAGGTAGTGGGCCGTATTTTGTGCTGGTGAGCATTCTTCGTTTCCTATTGTTCATGATCAGTTTTAAATAATGCCTTCACTTTGCTGAGGCGTTGTTTGGCAAATTGCTTAGGAGCAACATCGTACTTTCCTCGTAGATCATGAATCCCGAGTGCTTGAAAATTTTCAGCAAGATCATTTTCCTTAGATTGCTCTACCATTTGCAAAAACCGAGAACATGATAGAGGTTTTCACTTGCACACAGTCACAGTCACATTTGAGAGAGCGTAGCTTATATAATCTATATTAACATGAAATGTTTATGAATTAATGTGTGATAATGCCGCATAGAAACTGTAGTAATTAATTTTTGCTTAAACATGCACCTGAAATGTGACCAAGGGGAGTGGCCGCCAATGTATACGTGGATTAATAAAAATTACTAATGTTATAAATTATTATAATTGAATAAGTGTTATACTAATTATTAATGATTGCGTTATTGAAATTTTGCTAAAATCCTTGTAGGCCTTAAGTTAGCATGAGCCGAAGCTTAGCTGCCTGGCTCTCATATTAAATGTATTTTTCCTAACGTGCAGTGTGCTGACTCGCAAAAGGACATGACCTCTTGTTTTTCTTCAAACTAGACGCTGAATGTAACCATAGTGGATCTGTTCTCATGAAATTCATCTTGCTTGTAGAAATGTTTAACTAAAATGCAACAGTGTAGATTAGTGTAATGTACAAGGTCGTTCTAACCGGTGAAGACAATGGAGCTACTGGCCAAAAGATGTGCAAAGAATTACAGAAGGATGAAATCATACCGGACATGCTACCTCCGAAGACGTCCATCATGTGGACCAATAAAACGCTTGTAAAATAATATGGGGTGAAAGATTAGTGACATAATCCATTTCCTAATTGGGTAAAGATAGTGGGGTATAACCAAGATCCAATAAAATCTTAGGGGAATGTACAATGAAAAAGGGATAAAAACCCATGACACAGAGAACCATTAGAATTAGGTAGGGAATGCTATTGATTTTATCCAGAAACTTTGTCACTCTGTTTGGTGACATACTTTGGTTTTACTTAAACCATTCTTTTCTTAGAATTGCCCATTTTACACTATACCTCCTTATGAGGGAAGGGCCCCTTTTTGCCCCGGAACTGAGTTCTGACTGATGGCGATTTGACTGGTATCCTGAGGACGAAGACTGAACCTGAGTGCTGACCTAAACCTTGGAGGGTAACTATGACAATGAAATTGTAATTTGTCTGTTTGCTTTTCCTTTCTAGGTGCCAACTGCTTACTTTTGACAGAGACCATAGCTAGATGTTTTCCAAATTGGTGTTCAAAATAGTTTTGCATGAAGCCCAACATGCTAATGCTAATTAGTGGTTAGGACAGGTGTTCACTAAATTGACGCAAATAGACAAATGACTGAATCTATGCTTTGTTGAACTGACGCGTTATTGACACTCTGCTAAATTGATCTATGTTTACGCCGTGTTATGTTTTGATGTTTGTGATTCTCGCCTTAATGAAATCTTATCAGAGGTGCCATATTGTGACTATGTTATTATGTTCCTTGGTTTTGAGATTAACACATCTGCTTTTAGAATTGTATCTAATAGGGAATACAACTCATAAAATTCTACTAAACTGGTGTGATTATTTATGACTGTCAGGTCATGGTGGTGTCTTGAATTGATTAATGTCTTTGACTAAAGTGAAATGCATTGTTGTGATAAATATTGATGACATTATTGACGTATTGATTGACATATTGATTAGCTATCTCGTCCTAAGATGTCTCTCAACTGGGTCAAAATATTCATTAGACTAAAACGAGTCCTGATGCGTGATAAATTATCATAAAGGGACTCGTTAGCACATTGATGTTATTCTTTTGGATCCAACAGAAATTCTGTTATTTCAGGCCAAAGTATGTTGAATCTTACTCTAGAGAACAATTTTCTATCCTTTAGAAGTGCACATAGATGGGTATGAACTGATGAATTAAATGGATTTCTCTTTGTTTGATAGTTAAATGTGTCTAGATTATCTTCACATGTGCATTCCTCAACAATCCTGAGTGTTTGTTTTAGTAAATTCTTTGTTCTAAGTGAGGTTTTCGACATTGCCAGTGATCAATCTTGGCAATCTTTCAGGATCCTTCAGTGCTGTCTGAGATTAATTCTTTCCAGCATTTGTGCAAAGGTGGCTTTCTCTGGCAGGGGTCCTTTAACTGCATAGCACGATGCCACTATCCAACTCGTCATTTTAGGGGTAGGAGTACGTAATGCCCCATTCAACTTCTAGGAAGGCATTTTGTGTTGCATGTGAGATTTGTAGTGCTAATTTCCACTATTTACGTCAGACCTTTTCTAATTGATGACATGATTGGTGGAGTCACAATATATCTGCACTATACAGAAACATACCTCATAAATATCTCAAATGTGTGTCCTAGGGCTCCCTTGCCATATAGTTTAGAAATTTTTGCTGTGCTTGTCCTCTTTTCATTGATTCAGTTATGTGATTGTTTCACAATAGTCGTGCAGTTAGCATTGATCCAAGATAGGGTAGGGTCTTGGCTTTTTTCATGACCTTCCGTTCCATCACCATGTTTCATTTGCTTTGGATATGGCAGAATAGTTTCCACATATCATTATCTTTCTGACATATTTGTTTTGAGGTCGTGTTCACTGCAGTGTATTTCTGTTATTTTCGCTAATGTTTGTAGCACATCTGAGGAATGCACTAAATTGACTTAATTGTCTGTCTATAATAACATAGTACACCTAATGCAAGAACAATAAAGTGATGGATAGAATGTTTGAATTAATATGAGACACTGACAATCGATTGGCGCTGCATTCCAGGCCGTCACTTTTTACCCACTGTGCCATCTGAGCCACTGACAATCGATTGGCGCTGCATTCCAGGCCATCATTTTTCACCCACTGTGCCTGTCGTACTAGAGACCTGCATTATGCAAATCAGTCTTGGTCCTGTTTCAATAGGAAAAAATCTGATCTAACTTCCAGATGAGGTTCCCTCTAGATGGGAAACAAGCAACACTGGACCATTGTTTTAATTAGGAAAGCATCAAAAAATGAAAATTTACAAGTCACTGTTAATATCAAAGTTGATAAATGTGACCATTATTAACATGTGATACACAAAATGCAATTGTCTATAAATAACAAGAATTGTTGAATAAAATAAGAATTTAAAAACAGAAAAAACTATATCAATGAGTTCACTTAACTAGGAGTAAGTGCAGTCTTAATGCTCCATAGTGGGGTCCAGATTATTTTTAGCTTCCAGTCAAGTGGAATATTACATGTAACAGAAAATTCTAAACCACAAAGGAAAACCAACTCCTACCACTGTGCATTAAAGTCAAGGCCCACCCTCTGTAGCCAGATGCCTGCAAACACCATGGTTGACACAGTTGCAGCAAAAAAGAAGACTCCGACTAAATCAGGGAGTGTAGTAGGAAAATGACCCAGCACCATGATCTTAGGGTCCAGTTGGATATTTATTTTTTATAAACTTTTGCGTTGATCAAAAACTTTAGTTCAATAAAGAATGATAATTGAACAAGACGAAAATACATGAGTTGTATCCACTTCCAGGCTTCAGCAGCAGAAGCAATCAGAGGTATCCCGAGTGCCCCATTTATGCAGTTTATGTTGTGTGGAACACTGGTCACACAGAATTTTAAAACAATGGGCCGTTAGCTGTGAGACATTGAGGATAGTTTGTGCAAGCTGATTTTTCTACGCAGCATCCCCTGGAGATACTACCAGCTCCAGATTTTCTGGAACCATTTAGTACGCTGATATTCAAAACATAATACCTTATATTGATTGTAATAACTATTGATCAAGATTTGATTGAACAAGCAGATGGAACCCTAACACAATCCATTATATGCCATGTCTATCTTGTTGCTGGAAATATGTTGTAGAAAATCTCTTAATTGCAAATACGTAAAAAAAGCACGGTGCAGCATTCCACAGTCCATACGTAGTTCCTAAAATGACAGCATTGTCCTGATTTTATATATTTGGCCAATGATAAGGAATTGTATCCCCCATCAGTAGATTGCCATGCACAAGATATAGTATAAGTAAAGAGATGTAAGAGACAAACCACCCTTACTACGAGGGAGTTACAGGTAGAGTATAGCGCAATGGCGTTTTTATTTTGCCATATCAATTTTAACAGCTTGATTCAACAGTTTCAAAAAAGGTTTTATGAATAAATAATGAGATAGATCTGAACAAGTAAAATAATCGAGGTAAAATAACCAACACAAGACTAGTTTAGATCTACCCAGGTCTCGTCAGTGAGGTATAGTTTGAGTTCTACAGCACTCTGACAACAGGACCTATATCTGTTCCTAATCTGAAGTGACCTGGTGGTCAAAACACTGGTAGTGATTGCCAGCAGTTAGACACATTACAAGAATTCCTCCCATCACCTTTCTATATAAGTAGCCAAGGGTATGCTCAGACATGGATACTGTGATCACTGTGTCACTGAAACCAAGCTACACCTTACTGACGACACCCATCTAGGCTGATATCAGTCTTGGGTTGCTTGTGTTCCATTTCAGAGAAGACCTGGCTTAGCAGTTGGATAGGACTGTTTTTATTGTTGCAGGGTCAAAGCTGATTTGCATATTGCTGGATTTAATTTGAGGTGGCATGGTGGGCAAATAAAATGATGGCTTGGAATGCTGATTGCCAGTGGTTAGCCAAATTGCAAACATTCTTCCCATCATCGTTTGTGTTTAATGTAACACCTAGGGTATGCCCAGACATGGTCTATCACAGAGCTGGAACACACATTCTTCACTGGGAAAGTTAATGTCCCTGTCTTGGAAAGCAAATGCCTGCCTCTGGGCCCAGGAAGGACACAACTGCTGCCCACTTAACAGAGATTAGCTATGTGGAGGGGGACAGGAGCAGTTGACAGTGCAAACAACACCCCTAGCACTTCCACTTTCAAGTATGAGGCACCATTTGGTGTCCCATTGGCCCTCCAATATAGCCAGACTCCAGTCACAGTGGGGAACAGAACCAGTTTGAATCATTGTAGATGGGAGGAAAGGTCAGATAAATAGCCATGTGGCTAAGGAAATGAAAACATGCCTTCCTGGTGGTAGACCATTGTAGGAGGTTGGCTCTGTATATACTGTCTCAAAGTGATAGTGTGCACAGAGTCCAAGGATTACCCTTAGAGGTTGATAGTGGCAAAATTAGATAATAATAATGCTCTATTTTGTGTTAGTGTGGTCGAGCAGTAGGCTTATCAGAGGGTAGTGTTAAGCATTTGTTATACACACACAGGCAATAAATGAGAACACACACTTAACTCCAGGCCAATAGGTTTTAATAATGAGAAATAATCTTTTCTTAATTTATTTTAGAACGACAAGATTCAGAATTTAGGTAAGTACATAAATTGTAAGGTACTTCACACAGGTAAGTATGGAACTTTGAATTAAAACAGTAATGTACACAGTTTTGGCAAAAATGGCAATAAGCTATTTTAAAAGTGGACACTGCAAAAATCAACAGTTCCTGGGGGAGGTAAGTATTGGTTAGTTTCTCAGGTAAGTAAATCACTTACAAGTTCAGTCTCCTGGGCAGAGGCAGTCCACCGTTAGGGGTTCAAGTCAACCCCAACCACCCAGCACTAGCAACACAGGGCCAGTAAGGTGCAGAGGTCAAAGTAGGGCCCAAATAGCATAGGCGCCTATGCAGAAAAGGGGTGCTCCAGTTTTAGTCTGCTAGCAGGTAAGTACCTGCGCCCTCCGGGAACAGACCAAGGGGGTTTTGTAGAGCACTGGGGGGTACACACACAGGCACACAAAATACACCCTCAGCGGCCCAGGGGCGGCTGGGTGCATTGTGCAAAATAGGTGTTGGTTTTGCGTTGAAAGCAATGGAGGAACCGGGGGGTCACTCTGGTAATGCAGGCAGGGCACAGGGGGGCTTCTCTGGCCAGGGCCGCCTGCTGGTCACTTCTGCACTGGTGGTTGGTTCCTCTCGATTCTGGGGGCTGCGGGTGCAGTGCTTTGTCCAGGTGTCGGGTTCCTTTGTTACCAGGCAGTCGCGGTTAGGGGGAGCCTCTGGATCCTCTCTGCAGGCGTCACTGTTGGGATGCAGGGAGGTCGACTCAGGGTGTTCACGTCGTTGGAGTCGCCTGGTGGTTCTCTCTGCTGTGTTGGTTCTCCTGAACTCGAGCAGGGGGCATCGGGTGCAGAGTGTGAAGACTTCCGGAGTGAGGCGGGAGTCTCTTTAAAGTTGGTTTCTTGGTTGCTGTTCTTGGACAGAGCCACTGTCCTTGTGAGGTACTTGGTCTTTTAGGTGCAGGTCAGTCCTCTGAGTCCTCAGAGGTCACTGTTCCGGCTGGATGCGTCGCTGTGCAGGTTCTTTGAGTCTGGAGACAGACCGGTAGGGCTAGGGCCAAGTCAGTTGTCGTCTCCGTCGTCTCTGCTGGGATTTCAGGTCGCAGGATGCAGGAATCTCTTTTCCTGGGTTCAGGATCGCTCCTAAACAAAATAAGGGTGTGTTTAGGTCTGGGGGGCAGTAGCCAATTGCTACTGTCCTGGAGGGTGGCTACACCCTCTTTGTGCCTCTTCCCTGAGGGGAGGGGGGCACATCCCTAATCTTATTGGGGGAATCCTCCAAAACAAGATGGAGGATTTCTTAAGGCAGGGGTCACCTCAGTTCAGGACACCTTAGAGGCTGTCCTGACTGGTGGGTGACTCCTCCTTGTCTTTCTCATTATCTCCTCTGGACTTGCCGCCAAAAGTGGGGGCTGTGTCTGGAGGGGTGGGCATCTCCACTAGCTGGAGTGCCCGGGGTGCTGTAACACCAGGGTTGAGCCTTTGAGGCTCACCGCCAGGTGTTACAGGTCCTGCAGGGGGAGGTGAGAAGCACCTCCACCCAGTGCAGGCTTTGTTCCCGGCCACACCAGGACTCGACACTCCCCCATGTGGCCAGAAACCCATCTGGATGTGGCAGGCTGGGAGGAACTGGTCAGCCGAACACTAGAAATTGGACTAGTATACAGGGGGCATCTCTAAGATGCCTTCTGTGCGCATTTTTCAATAAATCCCACACTGGCATCAGTGTGGATTTATTGTGATGAGAAGTTTGATACCAAACTTTCCAGAAATCACTGTAGCCATTATGGAACTGTGGAGTTTGTGTCTGACAAACTCCCAGACCACATATTCTTTAAGGCTACCCTGCACTTACAATGTCTAAGATTTGGCTTAGACACTGTAGGGGCATAGTGGTCATGCAACTATGCCCTCACCTGTGGTATAATGCACCCTACCTTAGGGCTGTAAGGCCTGCTAGAGGGGTGACTTACCTGTGCCACAGGCAGTGGGTTGTGGGCATGGCACTCTGAGGGGAGTGCCATGTCGACTTAGTCATTTTCTCCCCACCAGCACACACAAGCTGTGAGGTAGTGTGCATGTGCTGAGTGAGGGGTCCCCAGGGTGGCATAATACAGGCTGCAGCCCTTAGAGACCTTCCCTGGCCACAGGGCCCTTGGTACGAGGTGTACAAGTTACAAGGGACTTATCTGTGTGCCAAGGCTGTGCCAATTGTGGAGACAAAGGTACAGTTTAGGGAAGGAACACTGGTGCTGGGGCCTGGTTAGCAGGATCCCAGCACACTTTCAATAATAACTAGCATCAACAAAAGGCAAAAAGTTAGGGGGTAACCATGCCATGAGAGGCATTTTCCTACAACCATTGTGACATTTTGAAACAGGGTCTCCTGGGTAATTTTACAGTACGGCAAAAAGGAAATGCTGCACATGGAGATGGGGGATCTGAGCAAACAGTTGGGACTGGTGGTAGAATTTTTTCAAGGGCTTGCTAGTACACAGGATAAAACTGGAACCTCAACCATTACATCTGAATATTCCTGGACTTGGGAGTATTACACCTGTAGAAGAAAGCTCTGGTAGAAGAAACTCTTGACTTCTACTAGCAGAAGAGGACTTACTCAAGGACTCCTTACTCTAGCCAGCATTAAAGAACTGGAACAGCTTTCCAAGGGTTAAGTGGTTGCCCTCCTGCCTGCCTGCTTCATGGACATAAAAAGCAAAAGGATGTCTGACTCCATGAGGGTAGAACTCACAGAGAGCTGATGCCAAGAAGTTTTCTCTGAGGAGTTAGGGGCTGAAGGACTGACCAGAAGGAACTTTCTGAGCAGTTTGAGAAATGAGGGACTAATGGAGAGTTTCTCATTCAACGTATTACAAACGTTACAGGCTATAATGCACTTCCAATAATCATGTTTGTGATGGCGTATTCCATTTGTCTAAATAAGACCTTTATGCATAAATTTCTTCTGCAGCGGACTGGGAGAGGGTGATGAGCCTTACCCACCCAAGATGGGCAAAACAACAGGTTCTCCATTCTCTGACTTTTTTTTTGTTCAGTGAAAACCGGTTCTGCTGAAACCTGCTGCAAATGTATCTGGCTTCGTGTAGCCTGGACTTTGATTCCTAAAATAGTGACCAAGCCAGAACATAAACCTTGGCCTGGGGTTTGAAGGCAATCTCACTGATCAACAAAACACCCTCAATGGTCATGAAATCAGACCTTGTCCAACTTGGAGCATCAAATATTGCACCAAAACCATTGGCTCAATAGGACCTTGATGATAATATATCTGACCCTCACCGGCCATAGCCTGAGACCTAGCCCTCACTAGAATATTTTGAGTTTTCACAGACTAAATTTGAAGGTAAAAATCTTTTACCAGGATGACCACTTGTGCTCAGGTCCTGGTCAAAAATCAACTGTTAATTTCAATGGTGTTTACTTTTTCTTGCTACTTTTGTTTTAACACTTTAAAAATTCATATATCAGTTTCATATGTTAATGTTCTTGATGTATTTTTGTTAATTAAAATGTGTCTATTTTTCCAAATTGGTTTGAGAATTTTTGGCCAGATGTATCAAGAATGCATTTTGCGAATGGGAAATAGCGATTTTTAAGAAATTGCTATTTCTGATTCGCAAAATGCAATGTATCACATTTGCGATTCGGTAATATTGATTTCTTAAAAATCGCAAATGCTATTACCGAATTGCAAATTGCGATACAGCCCCCATTCGCATCTGTGGGCCTGTTGCCCCATATTTGCGAATATTTGGCATGTCCCAAATTGTGAATTCCTAACTGGAATTCGCAATTTTTGGAAATGCAAAGTCCAGGGTGCTGGGGGCCTAAGGCCCCCTCTGATGCACCCCAAAACATTATTTACAACATGTAAGGTGCACACATGCCAAAAGGACATGTGTGCTTTACATGTACATTTTAAAAATGCATTTTTAAAATTTGCACATGGTAATAGCGATTCCTTAATTGCTTCTTACATGTGCTTTAGAAATTGGAAATAAGGAATCCTTGTTTGCGATTTCTTATTTAGAGAGTCACAATTTGCGACTCTCTAAACAGGGCCTCAATTTTAAGGAATCACTATTTTAGCGATTCCTCAAAATTGCATTCAGAATGCCTTTGATACATTCTGAAATGGCGTTTTGCATTCGCAAACAGGCATTCACACCGTTTGCGAATGCAAAAAGCTTTGATACATCTGGCCCTTTATTATTTTATACTTTTATTGTGCGCTTGTCTTTGTAGTTGTTGGTACTGCTTGAACTTAACACACACCTAACATCTACTGGCTGCTGATTATGCCAAAGTTATAAGAGGTTCAGCAAAGGTTACCTCATAACCCTTTTTAAATTAATAACCCAGTTTCAGACACCTACTTTTATGCATTATGCACTAAACTCAGTGGGATGCAAGGCACACTTAGGCCCATATTTATACTTTTTTAGCGCTTCGTTTGCGTAATTTTTTGACACAAAAGCCGCACAAACTTACAAAATACAATTATATTTTGTAAGTTTTATCAGCTTTTGCATAAAAAAATGGCGCAAACGCGATGCTAAAAAAGTATAAACATGGGACTTAGTGGGCACATCTCATATATAAAAGTTGCTTTTCTACACGCAGATCACCTTTTTCAGATGTGTTGCTACAGTATTTAAAGAAGTAGGCAGCCAGGCCACAATGGTGAACCAGGACTTTTTCAGTGGCACACATGGATGATGCAAATAAAAACTAAAAACTACATGTGACGTTTAGCTTCCATGTCAATGGTGCACTTCCTGCACCTACATATTACAAATGTACTGGAAATATAATAGCCAGTAGGATATAGCAAAATCTACTTCATTACATAGAGATAGAACACATATTAAAAACTCACGTGTGTGAATCCAACTTTAATAATTTGCAAAAGTAGTTGAATATTTTCCCTTCAATACTACATCTGAACATAATCCTGACGATTCTTCTTGGAATGATGAATTAAGAATGGAAATGAGAGGTATAGGTTAGCCTTACATTTAAGATTGAGACTTAACTATTCCATATGTCCCAACAAAAAATGAAACCTGCACAAAAGTCAAATATATGACTAGATGAAGTAAGATGGCTGGCAGCATTATTATAATATACCTATCTAATTCAAAAACTATTTTGGGTGCTTATCCAAGCATACCAACTTAAGCAAAATATAGGTGTATTTTCTAAGTTCCAAAAATTAGTATGTGAATACAGAATGTTGATAATGTAGTTAAATTAACCCTGTGTGTGTAGGTATTCGTCAATGGCCAAGAGCTGCACTACCACTCGCTGGGGGGGGCTGAAAACTTACTAGACACCAAGGCTTAGTTAAAAATAAATATAGGGGTGGGAGCTGACCATCATGGACAAGGCCTTCCCCCTGAGCCCCCCAAAAGTATGCTGCAGTCTTTCTGCCCCTATAGGGGTCAGGTCGGTTGATTACCCCTATCTGCACCCCAGGGGTCAGCAAGCCTACACTAGACACAATGGTTTAATTTTTAAAAAATATAGGAGTAGGGGCTGCCCGTCTCAGGCATGGCCATGCCCCCACCCCCCAAAAAAATATGATGTCAGTCTGTTTACTACCACTGGACACCAGGGCTTAATAAAAAAAAAAATGTTTGGCTGGTGGATGCTCACCATGGGCATGGGCATGTTCCCGCCCCCCAAAAGAGTGCCAACAACATTTTGGCCTCCCCTGGCGGGTGGATATTGATGATTACCCTCAATCTGTCTGCGGGGGTGGTGGTAGAAAGACCACTTGACACCAGGGACTACATTTATACAGTATTTGTTTGGGGTGGAGATGACTACCTGGGCATGGACATGAGTATGTGCTCTCCCCTATCCACATCGCCTCTTTAGACTTTCTGCCCCCAGAGAGTAGATAGGGATAGTCACCCCCAATTTTTCCCATGGGTTCAGAAAGCCCACTGAACACCTTGCTTTTCAAACAGCGCCAAAACAAATAAAAGGAGGGGGTTACTTACCATGATATTAAGTCGTACCCCCATCCTAGGACAAGCAGTAGTAATTGGGGAGGTTGCCCAAATCTGCCCTCTCAAAGAGGTAGAAAGTCCACCTGATACCCAGGATTTTGCCTTTGGGGCAAAAGAAAGTGGTGCAGGTGTTGCAGTCTGGCATTGGTCACAATCCCACCCTAAAAAGGACAAACAAGTCTTTTTGTCCAACCACCAGGGGCAGATTGGAGATTTGCCCCTAGTTTCCTGCAGGGAGGGCAAAAAACCTACTGTACAGCAGGAATACTTTTTTAATAAAAAATTGGGGTGGGTCTGGCCCATCCTAACATTGGCCCCACTGTCACCCATAATGCATTAGTCTTTCTGCTCCTCTGTGGACTAAAGAATCCCATCTCAATGGCAAGCAAGAGGACATTTGTTTATTTTTGGTGTCGTTTTTACATATGAGCCAGGAGAGTGTGGCTAACTCACAATATCATCCCACTTGCAATGGTGAATGGCTTCACTTTTTGTGCTTGACTATGCTGCCACCTGAGAAAATCTGCCAGACCCAGACAGTTCTGAAAACTAGACACCCAGAAGAGTCTAAGGTGCTGTGCTTCACATTTATCTCACAACATGTCCCTATCCACAATGCCCTGAAAACCTGAAACTTCGACTAAAAACACACATTTTCCTCAAATTGCGGGGAGAAACCCTTTTTGATTATGTGAGGCCCCCCACATTTCTCACCATGCTGACTTCCCACATGTCTTGCATAAGAAAGGTATCCCATGTGCGTGGTTGAGCAAGATGACCATGACACAAAGATCTCTAAAGCTCTGCATGAAAAGATAAGCTATGGGGGTAGCTGTGGGATTTGGAGCCATGCTCAGACATCATTCATGGAAACCTACCAACTGCAGACAGCTAGACAGCAGGGGTATTCAAGGGTAGTGTGCCATGAATGGACCTCATGAGGCTTTCTGGCCCATGATGCCCTACAAACCTCAAACATTTCCTGAAATCACACATCTGCCTTACTTTTCTGTGATGGAAACATCCAGAATCCAAAGGAATTCACAAAATTCCTGCCACCCAATATTACCTTACTTGTGCCGACACTTGTGTGGCTGGGCGTAGTGCCTACAACGAGAACAGATCAAACCAAGGTCAATGTTCAATGGTCCCCCTTCCTGGGAACCAAGCACCCAATTGTAGCACTTGACTCTTTCTGGGTAGCGAGACAGAGCAGTCTAGTTTGCAACAATAACACTCAATAAATATCCAGTCAGTACTTTTTCTTCAGAAAAGGAGAGGTACATTTATTACACACACATTACTAAATACTTCACAGCAATTTCCAAATATATACTTTGGCACATGGAAAATACCATAGATGACATTGCATAATCCCGTTTGACCTCTAACTTTTATGTGAAAGTCATCACTTTGTGCGTAAATGCAGTCATAAAAAATAATAGTCAGGTGTAAATGCACTTATTTACTGTTAATAAAGCATTTTCACTTCGATCACTAATCATTGGCAACATTATTAAATCAATAAAGCATTTATAGTGAGAAAAACTTGTTTGTGTATTTTTTGTAAATTTTTAAACTGTAAAAATGCAATTATAAAAGCAGCACCTAGAATGCATCACATTTTAAGCACATTGCATTGCAACCATAGAATTGGCCCCTAAAGGGTGCGTCAAGACAGGTAGCTCCTTTAACCATGTTCAGGCCACAATGAACACAACCATAAGCACAACCCTTAAAGTGGACTCTTAAAGTGGACAGGCTGTAGAGAAAAAGCACCTGCCTTGGAAGTCCTTGAAAACATTAGAAAAATCATGGAGTGGTCCTAGATTACTGACCCCCATAAACACAGGGTTACTACTCAGATAGAAATCTCCTGGGGGTTGCTGCTGTGCTCCTGCAGTCCCCCAAGTTGTTTTTGTAAAGTTTATGTTGCCCCTTTTCCTGTTTTGAGGGTCACCACATGCCACAAAATACATAAGCAAGAAGTCCCCACAGGGCATTATGGGGCACTCCTCTGGGAGCAGTGAATATTATAATAGCATCTCTCCCTCTGAGCTTGGCAGAACCACACTCGGGCACCCCGTGCTTCCATTTATTGAAGGCAGCTCAGGGAGCCCACCCCTAGCTGCCCCACCAGTTCCCAGGCGGCCCGCACCTCTGTGTGTGGCCACGGGAGCCGGCAGCTTCATTCTCCCTGCCCACTTCTGCAGGCAGGGTGCTGTCACTTGAGCAGAGGTACGATGGCCCTCCTCTGTACTGTTGCATCAGCCATCAGGGAGATGTGCCCCTGGCGCCAAAAGTGAGGACAAGTAGGGTACTCCATGCACCCTGATAAAAAATTAAAAAAATACATTGTGCACTGACCTCTGGCCCTGACCCACCCTGAGGCAGATTTAGAAAATGCAGCTGAGCCTCATGAGCTTCATCACCAAAAAGCTCAAAGGTCACCAAACTTAAAAATGCCATAGCTCGGGCCCCTTTGGGCTGATATCGACAATCATGGGCTCATTGTATGCCTGCTGGTGCACTCTAGCCACCAGGAGCAGCTGCAGCAGACTTCTTCGCCTCCAAAGTGGTGCAGTCCTCAGGTAGTTGGTTCTCCTGGCTCCCTGCACCAGCCTTCTTCCTGATCTTGGTCTCTGGGCACAAAAGACCAGGGCTTTTCCCTAACTGGTACTCAAGAGGTTTAAAAGACCCACTGGTCCAAGGGTCAACTGGGAAGAGTCCTTAGTCCTTTCTGGGCATCAGGGGATTCCTCCTTCCAGTTCTCCAAGGTGGTCCCAGGATCCAGCAGTGAAGCACAGAAAAATCACCAGGCAAGAGAGAGTCTCCCCCTTGTGCAAGAGATTTTTAAGGAGAGAGGAAGTCAGCCACCCCTGGCCAATCTTGGGGTGCAACAACACCTCTCCACCCCTGTTGCAACATGCCTGCACAGCATGCTGGGACAGTTTAAAATGGCGTCATCCAGGAGTCACTGGTCACATCTGCTCCTGAAGTCTCAGCTGTGCCCCTCACTGTCATCACTGCCAGAGTCTTGCTCACTGAAAGTTCAAAGCAAGCCCCTCTTGTGGGTTGGTTTGTGTTTTCTATGATCTCGCCTTTGTTCAGTAAGATTGGGCAGGCCCATCCGTGGTACACTGTGACAGCCAATTAATTGATGCAGGTCATTCCGCCCCATCCCTTTCCTCCTCAGGAGCTGGGTGAAGTACCGTCAATTGCTCCCTTTGTGTGGGGAGGCCATAGTCCCTGAAGTTGGAGAGAAATGTAATTAACTGAAAACATCGGGTGACAAAAGGTCTGGGCTCTGATCCTGAGTCGAACCAGCAAAATATGACAATTCTGGAAGACCCATAAAGTGTACATATATCATTTTGGATATTGTAGAATTGATATTCCTGCAGAGAATATACCCCAATTCAATATGTCAGCAGTCCATGTAGATCATAGGGATGCAAAACTGCATTCTGAGGCAGTCCTCTCCCTATGTGTATAATAAAATGTCACTAAAGACCAAACAGTAAATCACATTGACTTTCCCTATTAATGTACACTAACATTATAAAGCCTCAACAGTAGTCTCCCAAGTGCAGCTCACACATGTGTTCATGTGTTCAAGTGTAATGAGCTGAGTTTGCAGTGGCCTTATCTAAAAAGGCAGATACTGGTGGTAAGCACACCCAGTCTGTGTGCCATGTGATTAGACTGGGTGAGATACATGTAGTGAGCCTCACCCACAGTAAAATGTCCATAACCGGGTGATCCAAAAACCAAAAAATCCAGGCATACTGAATAAGCTGAACCCAATGGCAACACCCGTCATCTCAAAATGTGTGCTTGGTGTAAAAAAAAGCTTTCTCCAGTTCTCAGTAAGGTTGAGATAACAGATCAATAAACTACGTTTTTGAAAAAGGCGGTTGACAGCATTTCAACAGATTAAGGATAGAACACCACAGGGGGCCTGCCATCAGTGTATTTATCTTAAAAAGTAAATCACCTACATGCTGTATGCTTTTCATTTAGCCCAACACCAATTATCCGAGGTGTCAATTTTCTGATTCAATTTTTGTCGTATTTTGTGGTGATTATATATTTTTGACTTCAGTGTAGGCGTATACAAGGAGTCATGAGCAATTACTGACCAACTTGGATTCCCTTTTTAGATGAAAGTGTCCCCAAATGCATAATTACACATTTTATATTACACTCCTTGCAGTGAAAGGATCTAAAGAGATTACTTTTAGCTGTTCAGTCTGGCAATTACCTCCTATGAATGATGACCTTTAATACATGCAGTTATCCATCATATTTTTCTCGAAGTAACATCCTGACTTCCTGTGATTCAATTGTTTTAACTACAGCACCAAAGATATTCCCTGCGTCTCAATGATAATAGGACCAGTTAGTGTTTCTGGGATGCAGACGTAATGCTCTAATTTTTAAGGGAAGTCACTATTCATAGCAATACTTCCACATCTTCTTTCAATCATAACTTCCAAACAATCATGTGGCTGACATCATTAGATAAATGGAGTCAAAATTGTGAATGTAGAAACCTAATTCAAAGGCTATATAATTGCTATCAAGACCTCAGCTTTGCATTTCCCCTGGATTCATATTATGTAGCGGGAATACACACATGCAGATTTTGCATCATTGCATCTACCTCTGTGTGGACCATTCACTCAGATTGCCTGATCATCATTGAAGATATCATGTTTTTCAACTTGACATTGTCATTCGTATTCTGGTTTATTATGCCAATGCATATTGTTACTAGGTAAATGTTGTCTTAATGCACCAAAATAGTTAAAGCACATTCTTCTTAATATAAATATTGTTGACAGAGCACCTGTGTGTTTAAATTTAGACACTTAACTGCAGTTTGCTGCTTTTTCATATATTTAGCTGTCAGTATCGTTGGATATCTAAAGCACATAGATACCTTTCTTTCACATAGATACCTTTTGCCAGGCCTAAACTGTTTTTCTAGTACAAGTAAGTTTAGTTTAGTTTAGTTTAGTTTATAGAATTTATAGAGCGCGTGGCGACCCGAAGGCATCCCAGCGCTAAAAGCAACAAATGATAATAAGTGACCCTTAAGCTGGGCCTTAAAGGCGTGCAGGGCAGGGTGCATTGTATTTAAAAAGTAGGATATGTTTTCTTATGTTTTACATGTCCTCGTAGGGACAAACTCCTAACTTTGTTCTTCACTATTACAGGGCCTATTTCTCACATTGGATAACATTGGGTTACCTTATTATGTTCAATAAGTGATAGATTTTGATTGGGAGCAGATAGGGATGCTTTGTTTGGACTCAAATGAATTGTAATCTAAAACCCTTTTTAATGGTAAAGTTGGATTTTAAGTCATAATTCTGAGAATGCCACATTTAGACATTTTGAATTTTCTTACTCTGAACATTTGGTGCTCATTCCCAGTGTCCTAGGTCACATGACTGTGAATGGCCCTGATGTTGAAGTTTGTGTATTCCTGCCAGACAGTGAAGGAAAGGATGATGGCAAGTGGCAAAGCCATACTCAGCCCCAATTACATTTCAAAGTGTTTTGCCACCAGCACCCACGAAGGACCTGACACTAGTCTTTTGTAATCCCATACTTCTTGGAGCCTTGGGAAGGCAAGAACATTTATAAGCCTGATATGGGGGGTAGGCAGGATGAACCCCCACATCAAAGGTTTTGCACCTGGTATAAATAATGGACTTCCAGAGCCACTCTTCAGTACACTCTTGGACCTGTGTAGAAGGAAGGAGCGGACTGCCTTGCTATGAGAGGTTTGCATTGTTCCCTAGGGGACTGCCCTGTTGCTTGAGTCATGTCTTGATCCCCGTAGGACTACCCTGCTGCTTGGGGCCTGGCTTGTTCCCCAGAGGACTGCCCTTCTGCATGATCCATGCCTTGTCCCCAAGGGGACTTTCCTGCTGCTTGAGACTGGCCCTGGTCTCTGAGCAGGAAAACTAGACCTGTTCCCTTCATCCTAGGCTACCTGAGTGCCTCCAAGGGTCAATTGGCGAACTCCTGCTCTGAGCTACAGGGACACAACAAGCTTTAGAGGCCTCCCTGCAATTGTCAATGTGACCTACTGGAACTGGACCTGCTGGGACCTGCAACTGAGCCTGCCTGAGCCACGCTGGCCTCTGCTAGAGTGAGTCCCTGATCCCCAAAATGTGCATACCCAGGTCCTAAAACCCTGGAAAGCATCAGAGTTTACTCCTCTACATCAAATGGTGAAATCATTAAGGTTTGGGCTCTTCCTAATTGCAAACGGGCCCTTTCTCACTGGGAATGTGTTGCCCACCATCGGGAAACTCCAGTGAATCAGACTCTTTGTACTACAGCAAATGCTCACAGCCACCAGCAAGGCGAAATCTCCACTTCACGCTACAGCAATGACAGCCCACGGCGACCATCAATACTAAGATTTAGCAATGACTGTCAATGGCGCCCGACCAGATCTTTGCACTATAGTACAGTCATCCTCTATGCCAAGCCTGCTCTTCATGCCACAGGGATTCCTGTTCCTTGCAGCATCATCCACACAAATGGAACTCTTTGTGGCGGACGTTGACCAGTTAACTTTTTCAGCTGGACTAACCTGTTCCCTGTATCCAGCTGCTACTCCAACATGGTTGGCCTGAACCTGTGACTTTCCCCCAATCTAGTGCAAACAGTTGTTCGCAAGTTGCGCTTTGTGGCTCTAGGCACTATGGGGGTCATTACAACCTCTGTGGTCTTTTTGAAGACCGCCGAGGGACCGCCGTGCGGAAGACCGCCAGTGATGGCGGTTTTCCGCTCTGCCTATTATGACCATTGGCAGCTCTCTGTCCTTTTACCGACGGAGAGCCGCCAACAGCCATACTGGCGGGAGGCGGGGAAGTGGAGGTTGCTCCACCTCCACCGCCACGCCAACAGAACACCGTGGTGTTCTGTTGGCGGTGTGGTGTCGGCGGAGCTGCCCCCATGGCTCCCGTCCCCTCCCGGAGGATCGTCGGACCAGGTAAGTCGATCGTCCGTGAGGGGAGGGGTGTGGGGGAGTGTTGTGTGTTGTGTGGGTGCATGGGGGTGTGCGTGTGTGTATGTAGAGGGGGTGTGTGAGTGCGTGTATGCTTGCGGGGGTGTTGTGTGTATGGGAATGAGTGCGTGTATGCCTGTGGGTATGTCTGTATGGATGTGTGCGTGTATGTTTGAATGTGGGTGTGCGTGTCTGACTGTGTGTGTGGATGTAGGCATGTATGTCGGCGTGTGTGCGTGTAAGTGTGTAGGTGGTGCCTGCGTGTGTGTCGTGTGGCTATGGGTGATGTGATGTTGGGGGTCGGGTGGGGAGGGGGGCCCTGCCATCTTTGGGGGGTGGCAGGGGTGGTGGGAGGTGTAGGGGAGGGAGTCGGGGTGGGGGTGGGGGGTGGGGGAGACCCCTATCAGTGCCAGGGAAGGAGTTCCCTGGCACTGATAGTGCTTACCGCCATGGATTTCATGGTGGTTCAAACTGCTGGAAATCCACGGCGGTAAGCCGGGTCCAAATACCGCCGGCGGTCTAGTGACGGACGCCGGGCTGGAGACCCAGGTCTCCAGCCCAGCGGTCGTCTCCGCCCTGGCGGGCAGAATGGAGAACCGGCGGATGACCATGGCGGTAACCGCCATGGTCATAATTCCCCAAAGTGAGACCGCCAGCCTGTTGGCGGTCTTACCGCCGGTTTAACACCGACCGCCAGGTTTGTAATGACCCCCTATATCTGTTTAAATCTTTGAAATAAAATATCTCTGAATCTACTGATTGGATTTTTGTCATTCTGGTATAACTTTATTTATCAATATTTACTCTATTTTTCTAAATTGGCTTGGAATTTGTCTTGTGTTGTGTTTTCACTTTATTACAGTTTGTGTGCTGCATAAATACTTTATAAATTAATATAGTTAAGACTGACTACTTTGTTCCAAGCTACCAGAGGGTTAAGCATAGGTTATTTTAGCAACTTTTGTGGTTTACCCTGACAAGGATTGTGGTTGTTGCCTGAGCGGGGCTTCTACCCTCCTCAACCAATAGCCAGCTTTCTTACACCTTTAATGCCTCAAATAAACGTTTATGCATTTTCCTTTTTTCTGAATAAATAATGTATCTAGTTTTCCACTATGCCCACTAATCTGATTATATTTTTCTTTTGAATATTGTGTTTTGGAGATTGCAATACATTCTGATATATAATGCGTTTTGTTATATTTCCCAGTACATTTTAAATTCTTCAGACGTGGGGCAAAACATGCCAAATAACAAAAGATTTGCTAATCTCAGCATAAATAGTTTTCAGACCATGTTTACCTTGACTTGTCCCCTCTATTGTTATGGCCCAGATCCATACCGTCAATTATTTGAATTCCAGGGCAGATCACTCACAGGTTAAAATTCAGACATGTCTTCATACAGTTATTAATAAATAGAGAACTGAGCTGGTAGGCTTGCTTTGCTCGAGGGATGATTAACCTCTATATCAAATTTGGAAATTAAATGTTGAAGGAATATGTTGCTTTGACTCGAAGTGAAACTGCGGTTTTTGACATTTCTAAAGTAATTGTAGAGCACAGAAATATAATACAACAACATTTCATGAAGTGCTATAACAAAATAACAACATAACATGGTACAAACCACCAAAGCACTTAAAGGCTTCACAAGGGCCAGCATGCAGTATAGCAACAAGTGTAATATTGCAGCACAAAAGCACAACAAGGCAAAAGACAACACAGCTTATTACGACCACAACAAAATCCAACACAGAGATGTGCACAAAAATTCTTGTTACACATCGGACGGCGCTTGCACATGCGCTAAATTGAGCATTTTTTTCATTTATCCCCTCAGCAACAGGCAAATTAATCGTGCATTTCTCGTTGGCAACGAAGCAGATTACTATTCGATTAACCAAATATAGGATACACAGTTACATTTGTTTAAAGCAAATGTTTGTAAATTATTTCTAAAGATACATCATAAATTAATAGAAAATTATGTTTCTAATTTCACTGCAATCATTTCATAATTATATTAAAACATATATATTTTACCACTTCAAAAATATGTGAGTTTGACCAGGACAGCTAAATACAGCTACAAAAGAGAAATATTTTGAGGTGACAAACTTTTTTTTTAGCGCAGGAATGAATAGCCTAGTTTTCATCTGTTCATCTCATGTCAGTCAATGATTAAAACACATGAAATTATATCCTCTGTGACTTCCAAGTACTTTCCAAATCTGCACAATGCTGCGGGTCAAATTCACTTAAAAAACCCAAAGGTTACAGGGACACAGGGATATAGTTACAAAAACCACAGAGTTATTTCAAGTAACTATAACTCGCGGTCTAAGGTATCTATAACTCATTCCCTAAGGTAACTATAACTCGCGCACCCGCCATACAGTTATATGATCAATACTTTTACTGCAGATGTTACAGTGACATTATCAATTATGTAATCAAAGATGTCATCAGTGCTGTTATTTGTGGGGTAATTAGGAGTGCATGGGGAGGGCGCAAGTTATAGTTACCTTACGGTGCAAGTTATAGTTACATGAAATAACTCTAACAGGTGAATTTATATGGTTTTGTACGTTTAAAAACTGAGCCTAACTATAAGGTCCCTATAACCTTTGTTTTTTTCAGTGAATGTCTATGTTATTTTAAAATAAGTAATTTTCATTACTATACATTAATCCAACCACCACCATGCCCAATGATTAGCCACAGGGCCTGATCTGCAGCCAGGCCCTGTGGCTAACCCCTATAACCACCATGCACATAACCATGTACAACCATGCATAACCATGCAAAACGCACAGCCTTCAGCCATGCACAGTGGTTGGCCACAGAGCCTGGTTCGTGGCCAGGCCCTGTGACCAACCCCTATAACCACCCAACCCTGTGCAGAGCACAGCCTTCGGCCATGCAGCAGGAACTGGCCTCAGGGCCAAAGGCCAAGCGCAGCAGGGGTTGGCCGCAGGGCCTGGCTTAATGCCAGGCCTGGCGGTCATACCTCCTGCGTGCACCCAAACCCAAGCTGTGCACTGCCTTCAGCTGTGCGCAGCATAAGCTTGGGTGCAGTTGGTGTTTTTTTTTCTGGATCCGCAGATCTACTGATCCAGTTGTGGATCTGTGGATCAGGCAAAACAAAATTGGCAATCCTTTACCCATAAGGGGTCCTATGTGTCCTATTAGGTCTGGATATCTTTATCCTGACCCATAATATGTTTTTTCACGGCTAGTTTCCCACCCTGAGCTGATGCGACAAAAGAAAATGGGGGCCACAACTTTTCTCTCAGTCAATTAGGGCCTTTCTTACCCCCTGATGTGTAGATCCAAACCCAGATCTGGGGTTCTAGATCTTCAGAGGATCCGAGTCCCTATATATCTATAAATTACTCCAGAACTACTGAATGGATTTGCACAAAACCATAAAAACTGTGATTTGTGCAACAGGGTCTAGCTTCCTGCCACAATTGGAGTAATTCCATTCAGCAGTTTGGGCTGTAGGTGTGTCTAAAAGTCCTATGGAAAAATGAATGGGAAAAATGTGTTTTGGAGCCCCACAGTTTTCTTGGCCCCTTCTTGACGGATCATGCCAAAACTTTTAAGACAACAGTTGAACTGATCAAAGTAAAAGTTTTCAAAATGTCATAAAGATTCGTCAAGTGGTGCCAAAGTTAAAGGCAAAACAAAAAAACGCTCCATCTATGGAAACTAGGTCCTAATTGTAACTACCCAGTGGTGACTGCCAGTAGGTAAAATATACATATACTCCGGAATGCCACAAAGTGCTGAAAAAACTCTGCCATGCTACGCACAGTTCCGCGAGTGGCAGAGTATGGGTAAGGCATGCTGTTCAAACTGATTATCAGTGCAGGAGTTTCTCCTGCACTGTAAAATCATTGTGAACAGCATCACGCAGAGTGACAGCGGGCGCTACCTTCTTTTTTGCTGCTCAAGTAGATTTTCTACTCGAGCGGCAGCTTCCTTAACACGAGCGGCAGCTTTCCTATCATGAGCAGTCGCGGCCTACTGTACCGCTCACATTCAGAAATCCCAACTTAGCGATTTCTCTTGCTCGCTCTCACTAACTTAACATTGGTGAGCGAGAGAAAAAAACTCCACTCTGCGTCACTTCGTGGAGTTTTTCAGAAATCCGCATGTCAATTGCAATCCTTTAGAGGCGCACTCCACTGCCGGTGTCGGTTGACGGAGGAGACCACTCTTGTGACTAATAGTAACAAGTAAGTTCACCGCACTCCATGAAGTCCAAGATAACATAAATTTATTTCAGTTCAATTCAAAGCAACAAAATAAATGTGTGTTATCTTGAACTTCATGGCGTGCAGCGAACTTACTTGTTACATACATATATGTATATATGTATGTGTGTGTACATAGATAGATAGATAGATAGATAGATAGATAGATAGATAGATAGATAGATAGATAGATAGATAGATAGATAGATATTATTCACAAAAAAGGTTGAAGGTTAAACAAAGATTAAAGTGACATTGTGGTTAGGTAATGTAATAAGATTTAGCTTATGTATACAAAACACCTTAGACATTCACAGAGAAAAACAAAGGTTTAAGTGACATTATAGTTAGGTGTGGTAAGAACATGAAAACTAATCTTTAAAATCCTAAAAGACACTGAAATTCACAAATTATAGTTTACTGAGATAACTATAACGTGCCCCCTCACATATAGCATCATTCATAATATGTTAAATGACATAATATCAATGATGACATCTGAAATGACATCGCTGATCACATCACTGGGCACACTAGTTTTATTTTGCCAGTTGGAAGGGTAAAAAATTGCCTCATCAGTAATTCCTTCGCTGGCCTTGCTTCTTATGGCACTTTAGAAGTGTTTGCAACACAATGACATCATCATGGTCCAATTGTGCACCTTACGTAGGCCTGGTGGATAATGAAATTGGTATTCGCTGGTCTCCAGTTTTGTATGGGGCCATGATGGCTTTGGAAGGTAGTACCTGCCAACTGTCTCTGATAATCCAGTGAAGGTGATTATCAAAATCACTTGGGGTTGTGGACTTTTTTGAGTGTTGTCTCATGTATGGCCAATCAAACGGATGCTTTAATTTTTATTTCTTTTTTACCTCTTAGAAGTACCACAGAACGTCTTCAGGACCCATAGAATCTTTGATAGTGTACCGCTGGAATACCACATGCGTTTACTTCCACTTCTGGTCTTGGGGGAGTACTGAGGACCTGGAACTTTAAAAGAAAAATTTCCATTCATTATCAGAGAGTAGTTTTATAAAACGTTGAGCCTAGCTGTTTCCTCACAGCCCCAAATAAGAAAAGTGTTTTGAAGGTTTAGTTTTAAAAAAATCATTTTAGATACCGTCTTACCATGGTACCTGAAACGGTACTGCTGTACCTCTGACAGACAAAGAAACTCCATCTTATTGACTAATATCATCAGTTTAACATATAGTCAGGAAGTTCCCAGTCAGTAATTGTTATCCAGTAGGGGCAGTTCACACTTGACACACACTCTCTCTGTAGTGTTTTCCCTTTTTGGAATTTTTGGGGGGATTTTGACAAGGCATTTGGAGGACAAGTGGCAGAGGTGAGCAGCAGGAAGAACCAGAGAGCACCTCACAATCAATTGTGTGAGAATTTTTCCCCATACCAGGAGGTGAAAATTAGGTGATGCTGAAACAATCCCATGCATACTCTGACAAGCAGTTTTTCAGTGGTACTGGGAAGAGATATTCTTTTGGTACCTCTGTAATGCAAAACCAACTGAGAATATGTCACATCTTGCAGCTGAATGATGCAAGAGAGGAGGAGGGAAGAGGACTCTGGAGCCATCCCATCAACAGCTCCACACCATCCTGTCCAGCATGGTGATATTACTCCTGCTCAAGCTGCAACAACCCTTCAGTAGGACAGACACCACCTGTATAACCACTTCAGTCTGTTCTGTACGGACTATGACAAATTTGTATTGGTAGGGAAGCAAAGTACCCCAGCCAAGAACCAACTCTTGACTGCACAAGCGCAGGTGTGGAAAACAAATACAACTTTTTTCCTGTGTTGAATTGAAGTTTTGCTGCTTGGTTTTTCAAGTTTTTTGTTGAGTCCCTAAATAACCTTGAACAACAAAAAAGGTTCTTAATATTATGGTTAAAAGATAGAAAAATAAATGATGTCATTTGTTTCATAATGTTATACTCTTGTACAGCAGACTCCAGTAACTGTTAAAGTCCCACTCCACTCTTACAAGTCCATCCTAATGGTGAACACATCTCACAACAGACTGGGACTCAAATGGCTACAATATTCAGCTATAGCAGACTACAAGACTCAGATTTGCAGGGAAGTCATGCAACACAGGGCAGCAAGTAAACTGTTGCATTGAGTTTCATGAAATGGCAGCCCAACTCCACCCCATGGCTGTGTGTGACATGAGATTGGCCAAAGGGTCTGACCTGTGGCCAAGCCTTGCACCTTCAGGTGGCCAACCGCCATTACCACAAAACCGTGCTTTATGAAACTTTCTTTGTCTCCTGCAGATGCAATATTTGTCTTTATGTTGTATCCAGTCAATCAGAGTGCCATGTCCCCCAGGACCAGTCTAGGTCCAGTGAGACTCAATGGGAAAAAGCCCTGTCTGCCAATGAGAATCCTTTTTTAAAAATGTGTGTTACTGTAGGGGTACTGCAACAATCCTGTGGCACTAACAGCCAAATATCAGTATATTTTGAACTGTTGCAGGGATTTACCCAAAATCACAAAAGCTTTTTTCTGAGTGAAGATAAGCTTTCTGTTAGGACCACACAACATACAAACCATAACTTGCACATTGCCGTCACAATTACAAACACTTTAAATAAGCTTACATATCAAATTATATATCACATTACACTTACCATTTAAATGAGATGACAATAAATGTAGTTTTATAGACTGGTTTAAGGATATGTTGTTATTTAATTAATTATTAATTTTAGGTGTTTTTATTTATTGCTATAAAGATTGTTAGGTCACCACTTCCAACTACCCTCTAACATTTACCACTAAATGGTACACCTATGTGTGTGGCAATCTCTGCTATCAGGCAAACATTCCCACACTGACAAGGCAGGAGAGGAAGAGGTGGAGATTATGAGTGTGTGAAATTGTCATAACTTGCTTTTATGCAATTGCACTAAATGTTTGCAAAATTGCAGTAATTTCAAGCATAAAAGTACAAAAAAACAAAAGCACTGTATTGTATAGATTGCATGCATCTGACCCATATGGATGAACCTACTTGAAATGAAACTTGCTCAGAGTTTTACTTGTAATTTTATTTGTAACCTGCCTTAGCGCCCACAACAGGAACAGATGAAAACTGTGACCATATAATGTCAATCTGGTCTTCTCTTCCCTGGTTTGGTCAGTTCCTATGGCTGGTAATAGGCCTGTCTATACAATTGTTCGGTGAAAAAATACAGAAGGTCAGATAGCCTTCAAAGGCCTATCTCTCTCAGATATCATTGACATAACACTTTCAAAGCCACTTCTCATGGATATGATTTCTTACTATCGTCCTTCATCAAAGATCTCTCTGGGGACACTCTTTTAGCCCTTCTTACCATTGTCAGTGCCTCTCTCACTCAAGGCATCTTGACAGATGCTCTTGAGACAGGGCAGATCATCCTACTCCTAAAGAAACTTACAATAGACCCTGATGAGCTTGATGAATACCGATTCATTACTTACCTACCATTCATTCACAAGCTCATTAAAAAGCAGGCTGTGTTCAACTCCAAAACCAAATCAGTGCTAACCATTTCCTGCATGACTACCAGTCTGGTTTCAGATCACATTTCAGCATTCAGGCACCTACCTTATATATCGTAGTCAATGTCCTCTTGAACACAGATGAGGATTACTCCTGCCTCTTTTGCTGGCCTTTTCAGTTCACAATCCCACCCTTGTACACATAATGGAGTCTTGAATGTGGTTCACAGGCACTGTCCTTCACTGGTACTCCTCTTAACTTTCCATCCAACACCAGTTTGCTCACATGGGCCCCTCCAAGTCACAAAAGATTCCTGTCACTATGGAGTCCCTCAGAGTTCTATCCTGTCTCCTGTTATCTTCAACCTTTACACTGTGCCACTTGGTGCTTTATTAGCAGATAACAACATCAAGATTCAACCATATTCTGATGATACACAACTCTGCTTAAATGTCTCAAACAGAGCTTTCACATCACCCAGACCTGGATGTTCAATGCCTACATGAAGCTCCACCCAACCAAGGAAAAGTTCCTTTTAAAAACTGTTGGACCTGCCCCATTCTGCAGGGTCATCCCCAAACCCTTTCCTCCACTCCTCCTATTTTTGCTGACTTTGTTTGTGCTGGCCTTAGGACTATGTGCACTTTAGCCCTGCCAACCAGTGCTAAAGTGCTTGTGCTCCCTCCTCTAAACATGGTAGAATTGTTTTCTCCCCAATTGGCATATTTAATGTACTTTTAAGTCCCTAGAAAAGTGGTAATACATGTACCCAGGACCTGTAAATGAAATGTTACAAGTGGGCCCGGAGCACTGATTGTGTCACACCCTTAGGTAGCTCTTTAAACATGCCTCAGGCCTGCCATTGCAGCCTGTGTATGCAGTTTTTATCCACCATGTCGACCTGGCAAAATAAATCTTCCCTGGACCTCGACAGCCCAGAGGGCAGAGTGTAATGTATTTAAAAAGTTGAACATGTACCTTTAAGTTCTACATGCCCTGATAGTGAAACCCACCTAAATTTATTTTTCACTACTGCAAGACCTACCGCTACAATAGGATAACAATGGATTCACCTTGTTACATTTATTAAGATTTAATTTCCAAATGGGAGATGGTAAAAAGTTCATGCTTAGTATCTTTGGAATTGTAATGAAAAATCTTCTTTTATGGTAACAACAGATTTTAAATCACAATTTTGAAAATTACACTTATAAAACATTTACATTTTCCTGCCTTAGCCATTTAGTACTTGTAGCCTATCCCTTGGTCACATGACTAGGTGTAGCTGACAGATGTGCTTTGTGTATTCCTCCTAGACAGCCACATACAATAGAGAGCTTACATGTGCATGGATGGGCCATCACTGGCAGGATGGGAGGACGGAACTGGGCACAGCCCTACTCATACTTGAAAAAGGCTGCATGCCCCCTGTAGTTAGTCTGAAACCAGGACAGGGAAGATAGGGACTTCAAAGTGAAATCTTTAGAATCTTCTCCCATCTTCCAAAAGGAAGGGCACTAGGTATATCAGAGAGTCTAAAAAGGAGTCCCCACACATTCCTCACCCATAGAAAAATTAAATAAATCTTAAGCTGACCCCAGGCACTGGTCCAGCCCGAAAGTAGAGTTCAGGAATGTGGTAAAGCCTCATATGGTCTATTGCTAAAAGGGTCAAAGATCACAAACTTTAAAGGTGCATACCTCTGCACGTATTAGGCCAATTTTTACAACCTTGGGCTCATTTTCCCCTGGTGGTGGTCTATAGCCACCAGAAACAGCTTCAATATGTGTTTTGACCTCTAATGGGGAGCACCCAGTGGGGAGCGCGTTTCACTAGTTCCCTACACAAGCCTTCTCCTCTGTTGTACCCTCTGCAACCCCCATGGTCTCCTGGCCACCTTGCAGGGCATCTGGGGAGGGCAGTAGAGTTCAAGTCCTCCTGCAACTGGTCCTAAGGGGGTTTAAGGGAACCAGCCTCACAGGTCCTCGAGTGACCCACTGGTCCTGGGCTCAACTGTAGACAGAGTCCGTAGTGCATCTGGAGATTGACCTTCCAGATGAATGTGGTGTGGCTCCTGTCATCCAATTACAGTGTCCCCTCTGGTCTTCCCCTAGCTGATATCACTGCCCAGGACTTTCTGACCAAACCCTCAAAGCAGGAGCCCCCTCCTTTGGTGGCTCCAGACGTCTGGGCCTCCTCCTTTGTTCAGTGGGCTTGAGCCATCCCAACCCTGTACACTGTGACAGCTAATTAACAGATTCATATTTTCTTCCCCACCCCTTCCTCCTCAGAATCTGAGTGAAGCACTGCTAATTACTTCTTTTGTGTGGAGAGAACTTTCTTCCCTTTGCTGGGAAGCAGCATAATATACTTGGATCTGCAGGATGACAAAAGGACTGGACTCTGATCCTGACCAGAGTCAAAGAAATATGAAAATTCCGGATGACACTTAAGGTGTACATGTGTGTGCTTGGGACTTGCATATTTAAACTAAATGTTTGAACCCAGTTTGATTCCTTACTAGACTTTGTAGGCCTAAGGAAATTGAAGCTTCACTCTAAGGCAGATTTCCACACATATTTATAACACAGTGACCATCCAAATAAAACAGTAAACCATACTGACTTTGCTTATCAGTGCCCACCAATAGTATAAGGTCTATCTGTTTTGCTTTCACTAATGACCGAGCTGACAAAAATCTATGAAATGCACTTCTCAGTTCAAAGAAGACATTTGTTATTACTTCACCACGAGGTTCTTAAAAAATGAGATTAGTAGGTTGAAAGCACACGTTTAAAAATAGTCACAGCAATGAAAGGGAAATATATCAAAATGATTCTCAACTGCAATGTACACAGCAAATATATGTGATTATATTATAGCATAACAGCAAAGCAAAGAATAAAGTAATAATTAATCACCATAGGGCCTGCCAAGCTCTTCATCTTTCTCATGCCAGCAAGAAGATGACCCCGTTCAACTGCGAGAAAGAGATATCCACCCTCACAGGACAAGTGTGTGTGTGTCAGGCATTCAACGTCGAATCCTGACCGAGGTCTTGGAAATTCCCTCGCTACTGAGCAGGGCCATCGTTTTTATACTTTAAAGAACCGAAAGGGCTTTCTGGAAAAAAAACCTCCCATGAAAGAGAAATATTCAAACATGCTGGCTACTGTAGGTCAGAGTTGGAAGAAAAACGTTGAAAACTGGCCAACATTTCAAGGGTCTCCTCCCAAGGCTGCACCGTTCCCTGCAATGAAAAAAATATGTACCTTCTTATCATGTTGACTGACTAACTGTTCATGTTCAGGGAGAAGAAATATGAAAAACAAGCACAGTTTACCATGTGGAAAAACACAGCTCAACTGCAATCTCTAAACTGCAATGTCTAACGCCACAATAAAGTCAATAGGCAGCTAAAATTAATACAAAATGTAATCTGCAATTGGTGAACACTGAACAACTAATCCAAAGGCAAAGTGGTGCAACACAAAGTCAGTGGTCAAAAACACCTATTTTACTACACTATCCCAGGATCAGATATAACTTTGCAAAGTCATCTCTACCTCAGGCTAGTTGTGTGTAGTTGC
This sequence comes from Pleurodeles waltl, assembly GCF_031143425.1. Taxonomy (NCBI): domain Eukaryota; kingdom Metazoa; phylum Chordata; class Amphibia; order Caudata; family Salamandridae; genus Pleurodeles; species Pleurodeles waltl. The sequence goes on along the minus strand of NC_090437.1, from coordinate 711,755,479 downwards.
CAAACTATGCAAGAAGGTAGCCTCACATGTGCAACACACATGTGTTACCCTATCTGCATTACAGCGGCCTTATCTTAAAAGGTGGACATTGGCAGTAACACACATGCAATTCATTTACAATGTAATTACCGTGGTTGAGACACGAGTAGTGAGATTCACCCACAGTAAAAAGTCCAAATCTGTGTGATCCAAAATGCAAAAAGTCTGAACGTACTAAAAAGGTGAACCCATTTCCAGCACTAACTATAACATCACTTAACCTTTCGTTTTTTTCAGTAAATTTCTAGTTTTTTTTTTTGTAAAGTAATACTTTATTACCATACGTAATGCCAGCCTCACATCATTTACAGCCTTTGGCTATGTGCATTGTGGGGTTGGCTACACAACCTGTCCTGTGGCCAGATCCAGCGGTCGACCCCCTGAAGCAGCAAACCCCACACTGTGCATAGCCTTTGGCTGTGTGTGGAATGGGGTTCGCTGCTGGGAATGGCCTGAGCCCAACCTCTTTGAACATCGAGCATGCATGGCTGACTATGGCCCTCATTTCAACCTCGGCGGTCTCCTCCAGAGACCGCTGAGGTTCCGCCGGGCTGAAGACCGTCAGTGTTGGTGGTCTTCCGCCAACAATATTATGACTGCTGGCAACCCTCTGCCTTTTTTTGGATGGAGAGCCACCAGCAGCCATACTGGCGGTTGGCGGTGAAGTGGAGGCTGCTCCAACGTCACCACCACATCATCAGAACACCGCCCACCGTAATACAACTCAGTATTCGGGTGGCAGTGTTCTGGTGATGGGGTGCTGGTGGCGGAGCACCCCCATGGATCCCGTTCCCTCCCGGAGGATCACCGGAACAGGTAAGGTGATCGTCCATTAGGGGAGGGGGTGAGGGGTGTTGTGCGGTGTGTGCGTGCATGGGGGTGTGCATGCGAGTGTGTAGAGGGGTTGTATGAGTGCGTGTATGCATGCGGGGGTGTAATGTGTGTAAAGGAAATGTAATGTGTATGTATGTGTGTATGTGTGCATGTATGTGCGCGTGTGTGTGTGTGAGTGGTATGAGCGTGCATGTAGGGGTGTGGAGGGTATGTGTGGGGGTTTCAACAGGGTGGGGGAGGGGCTAGGGAGGTCCTACAACCTTTGGGGGGTGGTAGGGGGATCGTGGGTGTTGGGGGAGCACTCAGGGGAGGGGGTGGGAGGATGGGGAGACCCCAATCAGTGCCAGGGAACGAATTCCCTGGCACTGATGGTGCATACCGCCATGAATTTCGTGGCAGTAGAAAATCCCACGAAATCCATGGTGGGATGCGGGGTCCTGATACCGCCGGCGGTCTAGTGACGGCCGCCGGGCTGGAGACCGTTGTCTCCAGCCTGGCGGTCGTTACCGCCGTGGCGGACGGTGTGGGACATTGGCGGTTTGGCATATGTCATAATGGGGCGGTAATGACCGCCAGTCTGTTTGTGGTCTTACCGCCCTTTTTGCACCATCCGCCACTGTTGTAATGAGGGCCTATGTGTTGTTACAAATTGAAGGGTGACATTAATAGAGGCTTACTGTCTTTGTCCAAGGGTCTGAACAACAAAATAGAAAAAGTGAACCTATTGGCTTTATAAAGGGATCTGTATGCCAAAATATATAGAGAAGACCTAGTGTCTCTGTCAAACAATCCCACCAATATTTTTAATAAAATATTTTTTGTTTAATTCACACAGTATAATGTTTAATATTAGTGATTGTCATGAAAAATGTTTATAATGTTTACAACAAAAATCTCATGAATGTCTTTGAGTCTTACTTTTAACATATTTCAGACCACAAAATGAAGCCATAAAACAACCAAAAGACGGACGTGCATCCCAGCTGAAAATCATAGAGCTCCAGCTAGGAGTGCTATGGTGGTACCTGGTGGGACTTCCCTGCCCAAGCTCTCGTAGGCAGGGAAAGCATGGTGTACAGGGGCTGGGGTCCCTGGAGCACCATACAAGAGCTAGCCCCAGGCAATACAGTGGTTTAGACAGGGGCAGCGTTCCCCCTCCCCTTAATTTGCAAGTTGGCCCTGGGCGATAGGGTCCCCAGGGCCTCTTGACTGCATGGGTAGGGGCTCACGCACCCAATTACTAGCATATAGGCCCAATGTGAAGGGGTCCCAGGGCCCCAGCTGGGCTCAGGGAGGGGAGCCTCACAGCCCACTCCCCTAATTTTTATATCTCCCTGCAGAAGAGGGTTCCTGGTGCCTCCCCCCTAATTTCATGTTGGTCCGGGAAATGGGGGTCTCAAAGAGGCTAAAGGAGGGAGGCTGTACACACCTCCACCCCAGTAGCATAGATTGTGATGCCTCCCATGCCATGACCCACCCTGAGGGTTGTTTCTTTACTTGCACACAAGCCACTGATCCGCCATGAACTTTCAGTGAATATTTTAAAAAACATATTTTTTTGCCCTACCATCAGGCCCTAGGGGCAAGGTATCCATATTCTGCCCTCTTATATCTTTTTTGAACATTATTTTCAGGACTGTCCCGTCCTTTTATGTGCATCCTTTTATGTGCAGAGTTCTTCGCCATGACTGCAGAATTTCCTTAGTCGTAAAGTTACTATTAAATCATTTGTTTGTGAACACCAAAAACAGCAAACTTACTGAAAGTGTAAGTTTACCTTTGTGAATCAGGCCCCAGGAGTAAGGGAACAGCAAAGAGAGAAGGGCCCAAGTTAGGAGGAACACACAGATGAATGAACAACCAAAAGACGGACGTGCATCCCAGCTGAAAATCATAGAGCTCCAGCTAGGAGTGCTATGGTGGTACCTGGTGGGACTTCCCTGCCCAAGCTCTCGTAGGCAGGGAAAGCATGGTGTACAGGGGCTGGGGTCCCTGGAGCACCATACAAGAGCTAGCCCCAGGCAATACAGTGGTTTAGACAGGGGCAGCGTTCCCCCTCCCCTTAATTTGCAAGTTGGCCCTGGGCGATAGGGTCCCCAGGGCCTCTTGACTGCATGGGTAGGGGCTCACGCACCCAATTACTAGCATATAGGCCCAATGTGAAGGGGTCCCAGGGCCCCAGCTGGGCTCAGGGAGGGGAGCCTCACAGCCCACTCCCCTAATTTTTATATCTCCCTGCAGAAGAGGGTTCCTGGTGCCTCCCCCCTAATTTCATGTTGGTCCGGGAAATGGGGGTCTCAAAGAGGCTAAAGGAGGGAGGCTGTACACACCTCCACCCCAGTAGCATAGATTGTGATGCCTCCCATGCCATGACCCACCCTGAGGGTTGTTTCTTTACTTGCACACAAGCCACTGATCCGCCATGAACTTTCAGTGAATATTTTAAAAAACATATTTTTTTGCCCTACCATCAGGCCCTAGGGGCAAGGTATCCATATTCTGCCCTCTTATATCTTTTTTGAACATTATTTTCAGGACTGTCCCGTCCTTTTATGTGCATCCTTTTATGTGCAGAGTTCTTCGCCATGACTGCAGAATTTCCTTAGTCGTAAAGTTACTATTAAATCATTTGTTTGTGAACACCAAAAACAGCAAACTTACTGAAAGTGTAAGTTTACCTTTGCGAATCAGGCCCCAGGAGTAAGGGAACAGCAAAGAGAGAAGGGCCCAAGTTAGGAGGAACACACAGATGAATGACAGGTAGTATTCTAAAATGTCATCAAATCATGTTAGTATCTTTCAGAAACCAACCCTGTCTGTCTCCCTTTGTCTTCCTGATTTGATATAGATTATTTTCAATTAAAAACCTCTTCTCACTGATGTGTCAATTCAGGCGGCATAGCCGATACCTTCAAATTGTGAAACTTACAATTATGACTGATTAGAAAATGTAGAAAAAAAATGATTAGTTTCTTATGATTTGCAAAAGAAAAAGACTTATCATGTATTGAGAGCCAAACAGAGCTGTCAAACATCAGCCAAGTTACACTCAAATAGAATAAGAAGTGAGCATTACCACGGCATGTACAGTAGCTAGGCTTTCCTGTAATGCCATCTTAGGTAGATTCTATCCTTTCAGCAAACCTAGTCGCCTTCTCTAGGGTTTAGTAGAGTTTGTGTTATAAGAATGTACTGTTGTAGGACTCTTGTTATTGGAATGAGACTGCTGGATTCGTGGTGGCAGTACCACAGCTTGTGGGTGACTGAGTCAATCCGACACAGGCTTGGCAGGTGTCGGCCTAACCCTTTCAGCTAGCTAGAAGCACCTCACCTGAACATAAAGAGCAAAGGTGATTTGTGGCAGTCTGATGCATGATACTTAGTGACCTCTCCGGGAAGTCATGGCCCACAAATCTCACCTCTTTCTCTTGTTATCAAAGGTCTCATACACACACATAGGCCAAAGAAAAGATTCAGGATGGTTTTCAATACATTCCTTGAAAAGACTGTGATCTACAATAAAATATATGAGCTGCAATTATTAGGGGAATGAGACAGTACAAGATCAGGATTGCTACAGTCAGTAAAAAGAAAAAAAAACAACCCAAGCATACTGGAATAACATGTACATAGGAATCCTACCTAACCCCTAACTTCTATTGAGAGCATAGTGGTGATACCTCAATCTGTCTGTACTTAGTCCATGAGAGGAGCACCGATCCTCGTTACCTACGAACAGGGGTCTGCCCACCGTCTCCTTGGCTGGTTGTAGACACAGGGCTGAGGTCAGCAGTGAAATGGCATACAACCTGGTTGGGTATCCTGCCCAGAAAGACCTCCCTCCCTTTCCCTGGCCTATATGATGATTCTAAATGAAACATTTTTATGTTCTCTTGTTGGACCTGGCCCTTTTTGCAGGGTCAGCCTCAAACTTTTTGCCTCCTTCCTTCTAATTTTTCTGACCAGTTTTTTGTTGGTTTTAGGACCCTGGACACTTTACCACTGCTAACCAGTGCTAAAGTGCATATGCTGTCTGTGTAAATTGTATTGATGATTTGTTTATCCATGATTGGCATATTTGATTTACTAGTAAGTCCCAAGTAAAGTGCACTAGAAGTGCCCAGGGCATGTAAATCAATTGCTACTAGTGGACCTGCAGCACTGATTGTGCTACCCATATGGGTAGCCCTGTAAACATGTCTCAGACCTGCCATTGCAGTGTCTATGTGTGCAGTTTTGCACTGCCAATTCGACCTGGCAAGTGTACCCACCTGCCAGGCCCAAACTTTCCCTTTTTATACATGTAAGGCACCCCTAAGGTAGACCATAGACATACATGTCCTAACAGTGAAATACTGCCAAATGTGTTTTTCACTGTTGCAAGGCCTATCTCTCTCATTGGTCAACATGGAGGCTCCCTTTAAATGACTTTTAAGTGCAGTTTCCCTTTAAGAGCAGATGGAAATTATGTGTTTGGGGTCTTACAATTTAAAAATATATCTTTTGGTAAAGTTGGATTTAATTTGTCTGTTTTAAAATGACACTTTTAAAAAGTGGGCATTTTCTTGCTTAAACCATTCTGTGACTCTGCTTGGTTGCGTAATCCCTGTCTGGGTCAGACTGACAGTTGAGTTGTGTTGTTTGTAAATCTCCACAAGACAGTGACACAAACGGAGCTGGGGTGTAGCCTGCGTGTCCTGATGAGCCATCTGGGCTAAGGTGGAGGTAGGAGTGGTCACTTACACCTGAATGGGCTGTTCCTGCCCTCACAAAATGCAGTCTCCAACGCCCTGGTGTGTGTCTAGGGCCAGGTCTGGGCAAGGCAGAATCTTTTGAACAACAGAGACTTTCCTTTGACGTTTGCCTACTTCAAAGGCAGAAAGAGGTATAAGTAGTGGACCTAAAACCCAAGATTTTCAGTCACTTCTGGAACCAAGAGGAACCTCTGCCAAGGGGAAGATCTGGAGGAGGAGTACTGCTCCTTCGCCTGTGGCTGTGCTTTGCTGGTTTGGCCTGCAGTTGCTGCTTCTTCCTGAAAGAGGACAAAGACTGGACTTTGTGGTATATTCCTGCTTGTGAAGAATCTCCAAGGGCTTCAACTGAACTTACCTCCTGTTTTGAAGTCTCTGGGCCATCAAAGACTTCCTTTGCCAGCACCTGGACTCTCTGCTGAGACTCCTGCCCTGCCAAGTGGTGCCCTATTCCAGTCACTGGGACCTTGAGAGATGAAGTTGGCAGGACAAGGACTGAAATCCAAGCACAGAACACCGTGCAGGAAACATTTTGATGCACCACCTGCAACGCGGTTGAAAAATGTTGCGTCACACGATTCACAACTGACATCAACACCCCACCTTCATCGCGGATGGGAGATAGACACATTGCGGTTGGAGAAACAATGCACCACCCGCTTGCGACTGCTGATAATGATGCAAACACCACGCAGCGCGGTTTTCCAACACTGTGTGACCAGATTTCTCACGCATCGTCGATAGGCGTCCAAGTCATCGTGAACCTGCGTGGGTCCGAGGTGCCCTGTCCAGAAATCGAGGCATCGCTCTCTTGCGAGAAAAACAATGCATCGCCTACGGGACTGGAGAAGAAACGGTGCACAGCCTCATTTACGAATAAGGAATCGAAGCACCGCTGACTTTTCCATCGCAAGCTCACCCATGTGGCTTTATTTTTGATGCAAACCAGGTACTTTGTGTAAAATCTATGTTTCCATTGCTTTCTATAGAGTAAGACTCTTTTTACTTTAAAAATTCATATCTTGACTTCTGTATGTTGGATTTTTGTTGTTTTGGTCTTGTTTGATTTAGATAGATATTGTCTATTTTTCTAAACTGGTGTGGTGTCCATTTTGTAGTGTTTTCACTGTATTTCTGTGTGTGTTGGTACAAATACTTTACACATTGCCTTTGAAATAAGCCTGACTGCTCATGCCAAGCTACCAAGGGGGTGAGCAGGGGTTATCTAAGTGTGTATCTCCCTTGCCCTGACTAGAGTGAGGGTCCCTGCTTGAACAGAGTGCAAACTGACTGTCAATCAGCGATCCCATTTCTAACATCTGCGAATATACCTTATGTGAGCATGTGCCTAAGCATCAGACTTTTTACATACTCTTGTGGCGACAATACTAGATGGAGTATCATGTACTGTTCTTGTCAGTCTTGGGGAGAAGTACATGGTGAAATGTCATGCACAAAGATAATAACAACTCTTTTTCAGAATCACAACAGATCAGAAAAATAAAACACCCCTGCTGAAAAGCAAGTTGTACTAAAATGATTAAATTAAATTAGAACATATAATTGGGTAAACGGGCTCAGGCCACAGGCCAAAGCTAGGCTAAGATATCTGTGCCCGAGCATGGTACTAAAATGAATCCAAGACAGTACTGACTTTCCTACAGATCGACAGATTGCAGTAGTTGCCAATAATGTTTTTTAGGTTTCCTAGTGTCAAGATGCCTTGATCACATCTTCCTGAGTCCAGACCTACTGCTCTAATGGCTGTGAAAGCACTGTCTTATAATATCTTCTGTGTGTTTAAACCTATCTATACCTTTGTACCACAGAATAGCCATACAACTCTTTTATGGTTGGATAATCTTGGAAAAATTCTTCCTTTTTTGGAGTGCCGGGACCCTCCTGTGGTTACTGTAGTGTCTTCCCCAGCCCCGGAGCATGCAGATGAATTACGCCACACAGGAGCTGTATTCAAACATTGCTTTATTCCTCAGCATACACTAACACACTGTGCATTACATCATACTTTCCCTTAACCACCCCTTAACACCTACCTGTACATTATGTACTTTCTGTTCAGAGACTACCCAGAACCACAAGGATTCTAGTGCGCATAACATCAAGATGCTACAGTTACTATTTATGTTATGCTTTATTGGATGCAAATAAAAGGTCAATGTGTTTCACACTCGCCATAAACAGTTTTATTTGATGTATAGATGTTCATTGTACTTGTTTACCACATATGCTTACCGCAGATACAGTCTTGTATTTTACTTGTACAAAGTTAATAAAACTTTTTTCCACACATTTTTTCAGGCGCAACATTTGGTCAACATGAAAGAGCTGTATTATTGTCTGTTGCAATATATATTTGTTTATCGATTTCAAAGTGCTTTTTTAGTCTGATATCCAAAGTTATAATGCATTAAAACGTGGAAATACCTCCCTTTGACAAAACAACCTGATTGATATGCCTGGATATGATTATCTTTTTCTTTTTAACCGTATCCTTCTTGGACATAAATTTAGTATTTTGAAATTTCAACTCAACTCAATTTATTATATTGATTTGCTTTCTTGTTCAACCAACATAGTTAAGATTATGAGCGTTCCATATAACAAATGCTGATAGGTGTATATGTGTACTAACTTCCTGTTCACCCCCTTCTTTTGTTAGGTGATCATTAATATTTGCTGCAGCTTGCACTTAAAACAATGTTCTATTGTTACAGAATTCAAATGCACTTTAACGCTAGACAGGAAAATTAAAGTTTTTCTTCTGCAGCCTTGTCCACCTTCCAGCATTACTTAAATTCTTCACTCCCTAGCTTCTAAACTGATCAATATCTGAAATATTAGCACTGATAAAAATACTTTCCTCCCTGCTGAAAAACACGTTAGATTAAATATCTTATCACGATTTCATAAAAAAAAATATTTTGACCAGTTATAGTGTGCTGCTTAATGCACACCACTGTTCAGGGTGTACTATAAACTGCTGAATAAATCAACCAAATTATGGACTGTGCTAACGCTGGAAACTGCACTGAAAAAAAGTTTGTTTTTATAGTTTTCTGATTTTCTTTACATTAATCTAAACTTGATGTAATCTAATTAAAATATTTTAACATTTTGTTTACATTGTTCTACGTGCTATTTGTTTTCATGCCACTCCAGTGTTTCTTGTTCATCCGTTATTGCAGGTGCGGCCTGTCCATTAGGGCAGAGGGGCAATGCCCCCCCCACCTTTTGCCCCTCATGAAGAGTGTCTGTCAGGCTGAACAAAGGTCAGCCTGACAGACACTCTTCATTTTCAGCTCAGACAGCCAGGAGTGAGACATGCACGATTTGGGCAGACTCCTGGCTGCCCGAGATGAACTTTGCTGGGCTGAGGAGGTCACAGCTCCTATGGGCGTGACCTCCTCGGCTCAGCAAAGGTGCCTCGAGGCCCATCCCTGGGTGACGAGGAACGCGTCACCCATTGACTTTGACCTGGGCACTTCAGGTTTAAGCCCTGAAGCGCCCAGGGCCAGTGTCAATCAGTGACACTTCGTCAGAGAGTGGGGTGGGGTCAGCAGTCTCACTGACCCCATCCCACTCTGTGACGAGACTGGGACTGCTGCCTTCCCTCATTGGCTAACCCAAGGTCAGCCAATGAGGGAAGGCAGCAGTCCCAACCCTCCTGGGACCTCGAGGCTGAAGGTAAGTATGTGTGTATGTGTGTGATATTTTAAAATGAATGTTTGGTGCGTGCGTGCATGTTTGAATGTTATGAGTGTTGTTAATGGGTGTGCATGTGTGTGTGTGTGAAAGAATGAGTGTGTGTGTGATCTTTTAAAATGAATATTTGGTGCGTGCGTGCATGTTTGAATGTTATGAGTGTTAATGGATGTGCTTACGTGTCTGTGTGTGAAAGAATGTGTGTGTGTGTGTGTGCTTCCCGCCCGCCCCCCTCCCTCCTAAAGCTGCCGACTGTCACTGCATTATTGGAAATATTATTTCTTATGTGTTAATGGATGTGCATGCGTGCATGTTTGAAAGAATGAGTGTGTGTGTGATGTTTTAAAATTAATGTTTGGTGCGTGCGTGCATGTTTGAATGTTATGAGTGTTGTTAGTGGATGTGCGTGCGTGCATATATGTGTGAAAGAATGAGTGTATGTGAATTTTTAAAATGAATGTTTGGTGCGTGGGTGCATGTTTGAATGTTATGAGTGTTGTTAATGGATGTGCTTGCGTGTCTGTGTGTGAAAGAATGAGTGTGTGTGTGCTTCCCGCCCGCCCCCTCCCTCCTAAAGCTGCCGACTGCCACTGCATTATTGGAAATATTATTTCTTATGTCTCAGTACATTTTGAGCAATAATCCTCTTTCTGATTGGGCTTTGTGCATATCGAAGAACACTGTGGACCTAAAATTGAGGTATTTACATATATGTACCTAAATTCCAAACAACCAATGGAGATTCTCTTCGGCCCTATCACTGCAAACGTGTGGCTGGAGTCTCAATTACCATATTTTCAACGTTGCTTTAGGGGGCAGAAGAAGCTACTTACAAGAGTACTCCAGGGGTCGGATTCGAACCGGGCATAGGAACGAAATCAGTACAGGTGGGGGTCTTCGAGGAAAGATGATGGCATGTCATAACTGTGGTTGTATTAGATCTTTTAAGTGCCATGGCAGTGAGCTAAAATTAGATATGTGGATCTGGGTAATAAGTGCTGAGCAGGACTCATTTACTTATGGAAGGATACAGGTTAACAAGTCTGACAGTCATCACTAAATAAGGTTGAAGTTTAATCTTACTTATAGTAGTCCTTTGCTCATGAAACTCTGAAATAGAGTTGGGTGCTGTTGGTGAACTGATGGATGGTTATTACTTTCTTGGCCAGCAGGTCATCCAACTTGTAATGTAAACATAATATAAGTTATAATGGAATAATTAGAAATGTCCCATTGTACAAACAATGCAGAAAGGTTACGCCTATGCATGTAGTGAGTGTGGAAAGGCCAGTGTTATAATACAGAACAAAAACAATGCTTATGTTGTATTAGAATTTTTTTCAGATTGTCAAAAATAAAAAAATGTAACTGAAGACATAGGTTGACAATGTGTCATGCATTTGATCATCTGTGTTCTGGCTGCCATTTTGGGGGGATGTCCAGGTTTTGGAAATTACCCTTTCTGCATGGTCGTCCCCAGACCTTTTGCCTTCTTCCTTCCCTTTTTTAGCTGAATTTGTTTCTGTTGGCTTTAGGACTTTGTGCACTTTACCACTGCTAACCAGTGCTAAAGTGCTTGTGCTTGCACTTTAAAGTATGATTAGATTGGCATATACCCAATTGGCCTATTTATTTAGTTTACTTATAGGTCAATAGTAAAGTGCACCACATGTGCCCAGGGTCTTTTGCCAAGCCCAATCCTTCCTTTTTAATGAATATGTCACCTCTAAGGTAGGCCCTAGAGAGCCCCAAGAGCAGGATACAGTGTATATAAATACGTTGGACATGTAGTTTTAAGTTTTACATGTTCTGGTAATGAAAAATTCTTAAATTAGTTTCTCTCTACTGCAAGGCCAATCTCTCTCATAGGATAAGATTGGAGTTGCCTTATAACCATTTATAAGTATACCTTCTGTTAGAAATGTGGTCTTTGGTTGACAGTCAGGTTACCCCCTGTTCAAGCAAGGACGCTCACTCTAGTCAGGGTAAAAGAGAATCGCCCTCAGCTAACCCCTGCTTACCCCTTGGTAGCTTGGCAGAGCAGTAGGCTTAACTTCAGAGTGCTAGGTGTAAAGTACTTGTACCAACACACACAGTAATTCAATGAAAACACTACAAAATGACACAACACCAGTTTAGAAAAATAGGAAATATTTATCAAAACAAAACAAGACGGAAAACGACAAAAATCCAACATACACAAGTCAAGTTATGAATTTTTAAAGATCGAACTCAAAAATAGCATTTAGAAACAAAAAATGCTTTGATGAGGTGTTAACACGGCGTCGTGAAGGGAGTCGTTCCCAACAAGCCGACACCAGCGGTGCCGGACACGGAGTCTCGTAGACCCCCAAGTACAGTACTTTTGGTGAAGAGTGAAAACAAGTCGAGGCGCGAAGTCGGGGATCGCGGCGTCTTTGCGAAACGTTGAATACGCGCACTTCGAGCGGTGTCGGTCACGACGTGGTGCAGCGACTTCCACGGAGTCACGGACTTCAGCGGGGCTGCAGCGGCATCAGGCCTGCGAAGATCATCGGGTTCCAGCGAAGATCACGGCGTCGGGTGCAGGCGGCGTCACCGGATTCAGCAGTGGCGTTGGTCCGAAGTCGTCCAAAGTCAATTTCCATGGATTTCCACCAGCTTTCCTTTCAAGGGCACAGGGACTGGATAGGGCACTACTTGTCAAAGCAGGAGTCTCTCCAGAGACTCCAGGTGCTGGCAGAGAGAAGTCTTTGCTGGCCCTGAGACTTCAAACAACAGGAGGCAAGCTCTAAATCAAGCCCTTGGAGATTTCTTCACAATATGGAAGGCACACAAAGTCCAATCTTTGCCCTTTTACTCTGGCAGAAGCAGCAACTGAAGGATGGCTCCCCAAAGCACAGTCACAAGCAGGGCAGCACTTCTCCTCAGCTCACCAGCTCTTCTCCAGGCAGAGGTTCCTCTTGTTTCCAGAAGTGTTCTAAAATTTGTGGTTTTGGGTGCTCTTCTTATACCCAATTTCTCCTTTGAAGTAGGCCTCCTTCAAAGTAAAGTCTCTTTTGAATGTGAAATCCTGCTCTTCCCAGGCCAGGCCCCAGACACTCACCAGGGGGTCGGAGACGGCATTGTGTGAGGACAGGCACAGCCCTTTCAGGTGCAAGTGACCACTCCTCCCCTTCCTCCTAGCACAGATGGCTCATCAGGAAATGCAGACTACACCCCAGCTCCTTTTGTGTCACTGTCTAGTGTGAGGTGCAACCAGCCCAACTGTCAAACTGACCCAGACAGGGAATCCACAAACAGGCAGAGTCACAAAAATGGTATAAGCAAGAAAATGGTCACTTTCTAAAAGTGGCATTTTCAAACACACAATCTCAAAATCAACTTTACTAAAAGATGTTTTTTTAAATTGTGAGCTCAGAGACCCCAAACTCCACATGTCCATCCGCTCCCAAAGGGAATCTACACTTTAATCAGATTTAAAGGTAGCCCCCATGTTAACCTATGAGAGGGACAGGCCTTGCAACAGTGAAAAATGAATTTAACAATATTTCACTTTCAGGACATATAAAACACATTACTATATGTCCTACCTTAACCATACACTGCACCCTGCCCTTGGGGCTACCTAGGACCTACCTTAGGGGTGCCTTACATGTAAGAAAAGGGAAGGTTTGGGCCTGGCAAGTGGGTACACTTGCCAGGTCGAATTTACAGTTAAAACTGCCCACACAGACACTGCAGTGGCAGGTCTGAGACATGATTACAGAGCTTCTCATGTCGGTGGCACAATCAGTGCTGCAGGCCCAATAGTAGAATTTGATTTCCAGGCCCTGGCACCTCTAGTGCACTTTACTAGGGACTTACTAGTAACCCAAATATGCCAATCATGGATAAGCCAATTACATACACATTTTGTAAAGGAGCACTTGTACTTTAGCACTGGTTAGCAGCGGAAAAGTGTCCAAAGTGTAACAAAAGCAGCAAAATCAGAGTCCAGCACACATCAACAACCTGGGGAACAGAGGCAAAAAGTTAAGGGAGACCACGCCAAGGATGAAAAGTCTAACACCTTCTAATTGGGAAGACCTAGATTTTCCAAGTTTGGTGTTTTGGGAATCACAATTCAAATTCACAACGTATAGTGAAGTAGGATTTTAAATTGCATTTTTGAAAATGCCACTTTTAGAAAGTTGGAATTTTCTTATTTTAGCCATTTGGTGCCTGCTGTCTGTCTCTGCTCACAAGTCTGGAGTTAGGTGACAGCTGGGCTTTGTGCATTTCTCCTAGGCAGCCACATACAATGGGAGCTTAGGTGTGACCTGATGGGCCATGATGGGCCATTCTGGGCAGGATGGGACAGAGGATCTTGGCACAGCCTCGCTTACACCAGAATAGGCTGTGTCCTGTCTACACAGAACAGGCTGCAAAACCCCCACACAAAGGGCTGCATAACCCTCTGAAGTGAGTCTGGGGCTAGAACAGGAAGAGTCAGGCCTCTGTGCATTACGAAGGCATGTTTTTTTAAGGCTCCTTCACTTTAAAGGCACAACTGCTCATAAGTACTGGACCTCTGAGGCAACCACTTGGATTTTTTGCCAGGAAAAATGACTGCTGTGCTGGGAAGGGCTGCCACACTGTTGGATTGCAGTTTGCTGGACTCCTGCCTTGCTGATCTGACCTGTGCTTTCTGTCCTCTTGCTTGGGAGTGAGAAGTACTGGAACTGACTCCCTCCTACCCAAATCCAGAGAGACTCCAAGGTCTAGTTGGCTGGCCTACTGATCTGAAGTCTCAGGGACATAAAAGACTTCCAACTACCCTGCTCCTGCACCTGGACTCTGCCATCTGTGAGTCTGTCCTGCCAAGTCATGCTACCACAGTCCTGGACCCTTGGAAGTGGGCCTAAGGTGCTTGCTTCTGCAGAACTGAAGCATCCTCTTCAGCAGGGATCAGAATCAGCACATCGCCACTGTTGATAGAAACAGAACTAACACATCACATCTACTGTGAGGGTCACAACCAATGCAACCAGACTTGCATCGCCTCTGCATCTGGCATCTTGGTACCTGCACATTGCCATTGGAGCCCACACTGAGGTGCTTTTCTCTGCATAAGGTGCTTACATCCCCGTTGTCGGTAGCCTCAAAGATGACACTGAAATTCCACATTGCAAATTCTGCACTCATCGGAACCGACACATTGCATTGATAGCACAAGGCATCCTTGACACAGGTCTTCACATTGCAAGCCCCTGCGCCTGGAATTTCTATTTCGATACATCAGGAATTCACCCTGCAGCCTCACTGCATCTCAGAACTGACACATCACTGCTGCTACGTGAAGCAGAACCAACACATCACCTCTCCTGCATGATTCAGAAGAGACGCAATGCTCCTCAAACAGCATTTAAGATACTTTGCTTCGGTGAGCCCAACTGGGTGCCTGTACCCAGTCCATCCTCCTTCATGGTCAGCCTGAATTTTTGATTTTGCCCCGGTCTGGTGCAACCAGATATCCCCAGTTGGTGCTTTTTGTTTCTAAGCACTGTTTTACAGTTTATTCTTTAAAAAATCATAACTCAAGTTCTACTCATTGGATTTTCGGTGTTTTGGTCTTGTTTTATTTATTAAATTTAGATCTATGTTTCTAACCTGGTGTGAATCCTTTGATGTTTTGACTGCTTTACTCTTTGAAGTGTTGCACATATATTTTACACATTGCCTTCAAGTTGAGCCTGACTTCTCTGTGCCAAGCTACCAGATAGTGAGCACAGACTAATTTGGGGTTGGCTTTTGCTTTACCCTGACAAAAAAATTGTGGTTGCTGTTTGACCATGACTCACACCATAATCAACCAACAACCCAATTTCTCACATCAGGTCTATTATTAACCTACACAGGATATATCCTCTATTGGGTCCCTGATTTCGTTCACAAAGATGCAATTGTTATCTTCGAGTCAGACAACTTGGCTCAACCGATTTTCCATGCTTAATCATATTGAAATGCAGTAGATGGCTGTGTTTCACTGTTCATAACAAAATTATAGAATTTCCTACCCCTTTAAGTCATGCTTGTAGATAACCAATCGATTTTTAGACAGCACTAAAAACTAGGCCCGGATTTACTATGATTTCATGAAACACAGCACATCAAGGAAACGTAGGCCCATATTTAAACTATTTGACGCAAAACTGCGCCGGAGCAGTTTTGCGTAATTTTTTTTTACCGCCGGCTAACGCCATTTTGGTGCACCGTGCGGGCGTCATATTTATACTTTGACGCACTTCGGCGCAAACCACAGGTGGGAGTCATTATTTTTGACCACACCGCAGCGTCGTCGTAAAGCAAAACTACGTTAACGAGGCGGAAATGACTGTGGGTCGATTTACGACCCCACAAACCGGATAAGCGCCGTTTTTTGACACAATAACGTGAAAAAAAAACACGAACACCGCCATTACACCGGAGGAGAGCCAAAATGGATCCCAGATGCCACTACAGACCCCAGGAAGATGACAGCAGACCAGGAACCAGCCAGGAGGATCCACACAAGAACCAGGACACTTTTAAGAAGAAAAGAAAGTGTCGCTTCAGTGCAGAGGAGCAGGAAATTCTGGTTAAAGAGGTGACGGAACACCAGCACCAACTGTTTGTCACATCAAAGTTGCCAATCAGTAGGAGAGAGGCTATATGGCAACAAATTGTTGACAAGATTAACAGTGTGGCAGAAGTACGCAGAACAGTCATCGAGTGCAAGAAACGCTGGCATGACTGCAAGCGCAGGACAAAAGAAAAGATGGCCAGGAACAGGAAGGCAGCTCTGCAGACTGGAGGGGGGAGTCCAGCACACCAGGAGGCCCTGGACCACATGGAGGAGATGGTCGCAGCCATCATCCCTGAGGAGATCGTCACAGGATTTCAAGGACAAGACAGTGCAGACTACCAGGGGACAACCCACATGCAGGGTAAGTCGCATGGGAAACTAAAATGCACTAATGTCAACTGTGAGCGGGGGGGATACCGACAACTAAATGCATGGAAGTCATCTAATACATGGAGTTACATGGGTAAAGGGGCACGGCATGGGGGCATGGCCCATTCCGAGAAGACCTGGGGCACACAGTTTCACAACATCAACAACAGTCCCATGGGGGCATGCTGTCATGCCAAAGATGGAGCAAAGGGAAAGCCACGCCAGGAGTGAAGGCCACAACGTCAAACTGACATCCCGGCACACGTCAGCCACCATACCCCCTACATTAACTAGGGCCCTCCTAACAACCTCTAGCCATACCGACAACTGGAATGTAACTGCGACAACAGTTGCCACCACCACCTCTGCTCTGTGTGCAGCTCAAGTAGCCAATGGCAGTAACCTCCCCATGGATCATACACACCTAAATTAGGGGGTGAGGATGACAACTTCAACAATCCCCAGAAACAAGACAAAGGCCCCAGTACTCTCAAATGTCAATGCCCATAGTTGTCGCAAACATCAGCCAATGTAAACAACAATAGGAGCTACACAGCACTAAGGACACACCCATGCTGCATATGTCAGGGTCCATCATGTGCCTGGGTAACAATGCAACATCCCAAATGTCATACTGCTCAGACAACAGCGTTGAAGGGGGGACACATGTAACTGGTCACCGAAATACACCTGCATAGTCAGAGGAGGAAATAGGACACTGATACGATTATCAGGGCAATCCAATGTAACACACATTCCCCAACATCAGCAGGACACATTACCAATGTCAACATCCATATTGGATCATAACATTGCCATGGATAGGATATGCCACATGTCAATTACATCTAAGTGGATGTGAAAGATCAGGGATTGGGGCAGGTCCAGATTGTTAAGTGTGCTGCCAGGGCCATCAGTACACCCACTGCCAGTGAAAGGTCTCACCATGAGAATGGATGTAGACGGAGGCTTGAGTAGGAAAAGAAGGTGGCAATTCTCTATTTGGCATAAACCAACACCTAGAGGCAATGAGGCTGACAAGTCTGATAACTCAATAACATACATGTGACACACAGGTGAGCCATAGGCCTGGAAGAATGCCCATCTGAAGGACTGGAGAAATTAACACAAAACAAGATCACAAAGTGAATTCATCAAAAGGCAGGCACGTCACATCACTCATGCCACAACACAGACACACTAATTGTACCCTGTTTCATTGCAGAGGAATATGGATCTCCTGCCGATATGCCTGTCCCAGATTTCCCTGATGACATGGATGACGAGCCGATAAACGTTCCCCAGGAGACTATCCAAAAGGTCCTTGACACCCTCCAGACCCCACCTTCAGTCACAAGGAGGAGCACAGAACAAGCAGCCATCGCAGAGGATCCACCCACCACCCTAATTGTAAGACCTGCCAGCTCCAATACAGCTGAGGACTCAGACGACACTGGCACCAGCTTTGAGAGAACTGTAGTTGGAGTACAGCGGGAGCTGGCCAAGGAGATGCGGGTGGGGATGCAAACTATGGCAGCCAGCCTTGAGGGGATGCATTCGTGCATGATGTCATCTGCAGATCACGCAGCAGCCAAGCCCTAACATCCATACTGCAAGGACTACAAGAAACTGTCAAGGAATTCACCAATGCAGTAAGGGAGATGCCACAACACCTCGCACTCCAAACCTTCCACTGCATGCACAAATGCAATTATGACTCCCTCAGGGCCGACCTGGCTGCCTACCATCGTGATGTGGCTGCTATTCTCAAGAACCAGCAGACCCTCCTTGCTGCAGTACTGCCCGTAAGACCTTCACAGGGAGCAGCGACCGGGATGTCTGACTCCACGTCTTCTAACACTGAGGTGTGTGTTGCCCCTTCACAACCAACAACAACAAGGACAGATCAGGCAACACACACATCAGAAGAAGAAGACATGGAACAGATCACATTCACAAGGAAAATGACCTGGAAGCACTAGTCCCTGCCACATGTCCCACATTTACCAAGGTCCTGCGCTTTGTAACTTGCCAGTCTTGCAACAACTTTACTCAAGCACTGTTCTGCAAACCACTGTATAACTTGTCACCCAGCCCAGTGATTGTCTCTCTCCTACTCATTGCCAAATCCTGTCCCTCTGCACTGTCTGAAACATCAACCCCAGCATGTCAAAAGCATTTCCATAACCCCTTGTGTTGGATCACAATGTAAGATGTCACTATAATGGACTCACAATCATGGACAATGTACAGATAGCACTACAGCACGTTTCAATAAATAGCACTTACACAACAAATCTGTCTCTGGGTAATGTGACATATCAACTGTGAAGTAGATAACTGAAATGTGCCTACTGTCAAATTATGTAGCTTGTCAATACAACCGTCCTGATAATATGTAGTCAGAGAATTCTGCACAGTGCCCATGATTGCATCATACTCTGCCCATCCTGAGGGACAAATCTGATGAAGTGGGAAACCATACACCACCATGCTGTGTTGGACAGAAGAATGCTTCCTCAGGGGATAACTAAGTCATCAAATAGTGGCCGCAAAATGTTGTCAACATGCAAAAATAACACAATAAACATGCCACACTAATCTAAGTAAACACTAAAAAAGCTGCATAAATGAAGGTGTCTGAGTTAACATACAAATAGGTAATCATGCCGAACTGTGTCACAAATGACGTATGAGGGTCATGAAGACAAGAATACAAGATTGCCAATGAGAACTCATCTTATAAGGGTGTGCATGATCATCACACTGCAGTCAGACCTAAAACTGTTTCCCCAATACCAAGTCTGGTAGCACTGTTTGTGACTTTCAAAACACACTTATCAACAGAAACACATTGGGATCCATATTAGCTGTGATTGGTGGTTGCAACGAAGGGTCGACACTTTGCAAGGTAGCTCTGGGCTAGCTGCCAATCGTACAGCTCAGTTGGGATTTGTTTGTAGCATAGGACACAGATGTTATAGTACAAAATTGATGTACACTGAATCCAAACCCACGATCAAGTACCATTCAACACATACTATTAAGGGTTAACCAAATATTTATTAAATGCTAATCACAGATGAGGAAACTGACGGAAAAATCTTACCTACCCTAATCTACCCTGACTACTCATTACCCACAACTGTCCCTAACTAACCTAAGCTACACTTACTTATCACATGTAACGAAACGTTCTAAACATCTACCCCCCACCCCCCTTATGAGATGGGACACATGGAGGACAACACATACTAACCTAAACACATACTATACTATCCTATACATATATATTTTTTTGGAATTTTGTTTTAGTTTTTTTGGTTTTTATTTTTTATTTTTTAAACACACAAGAACCCCAACATAGCCCAACACATGTAATAAGTAAAAATAGAAACAAGCAGGACCCCCCACCCACTAACACTAACTAAACTAACAGTCTATACTAACCTAACACTAAGCCCCCTAAGCCCACTAACTATAAGAACAAGGAAAGAGGAGGGAGGGGAGGGAATATTGTCCATAGCAAAAAGTCTAGAGGTTGGCCCTCCGGAGGGACCTCTTAATGGACTTACCCCGCCGGTTAATGTGCCACACATCCCGGCTCAGGTGGCTCAACTTGCGCAGCACTTTGTCCATCTTACGATCCATTTGGTTGAAGGCTGCAGGGTCAACAGATGGAGCATTGGCAGTCTGGGTACCGGTGGAGGAGGTCTGTGTGGGTGTGGTGTCAGGCCTAGTGGGCTGTCCTGCACCGGTGGCAATGCTGGGGCCTGGAAGTCCAGCAGATGTCGGACCATCAGTGGCAGCTGTGGGTGGGGCCACCTGGCTCAGATTGGTGGTTGTGCTGGTGGTGGCTGTGGTGGGCAAAGTAGGCCCACCCTGTGGGAAGGCTCTCCATGCCCCGGAGGCCCGTTCATGGCGATATCGCCGGGCCATCCTCCGGAACCACGACTCCACCAGCAGGATGTGCTGATATCGCATGGCCCGGCGCTGAAATTCACAGACCTGGTCTGGAGTCATGTTAGCAGCTGTGAAGACAAATGCAGATATTCTACATTAGTAACTGAATTGTGTGAAATGACACAGCAAGTTTATCAGACATTACATCTACTGTACTTGTAACAGCTCATATCACAATACAGATAATTGAATGTCCCTGAGGAAGTACATGGCAGGCCAGACTACAAAGGTCACATCACACATAGCACATCCATAACGTACACGATGGGTAACAACTGGCTTTGATTTGCAATCTGAGTTCTGGCAGTTATCAGCTAAGAATCATGCTGCATATCCTCCGCCAAGACCTGGGCTACAAATGTCAGTGTACGGAAAGCAAAACTAAAGCCACATGGTCTGCAAGTTGTAGCTGGACTTGCCAGTATAGTACCAAGTGCCAAACCTGAGTGTGTATACTAGTTTGCAACCAAACCGTCACTTATTCACATGTATGTGTAACATACTGGTAGCATCACTACTAGGTACCCCATTCACAAACCCATGCCCGTGTTTGAGGGGGGGTGGATAAACAACTATAATTTGCCAACAACATGCACACCGAGGAGTGTATAGAAAACTCCACACATGTTTGTCTCTACAGACACACCACAGGTAAGGTCTATCTACAATTAAGAGTCAGCAAACCCTAGAGCACTCATAGGGTCAGACATGTCAGGAAATGCAGAACTTGGTACACAACATATACTTCCAGTGAGGCCTGACTTACATCAGACACAGAGTTGCTAGAACACCCATGATCATGAATTGCATGCACACCTAGGCTATTGCACTCAAGTTCCACATACTTGTAGCACTACATGTGGAAGTACATGCTGCTAGGAGGTTCTACCTACTGTTTCAAAATTACGTAGGTAAATAGGGAAGCAGATGTCTATTGGAAAGCTATTTGCTGTACCAATCTTAGAGAATATGGGTCTGACAGGCTGACTGAATCGGGGCTGACTTTCATTGCGACTCTTGGTGATACAAGTGTCATACACATGACTAACCCCTGTACTCACAGTGGGGCCTACAGGAATGGCCTACAATCCCTACATGATACCAATGGATACGCATTGGCCAACTCAAAACATGTGAGAACTGCATTCCCACTCATGGAACAAGAGAAAAGCTTGCCCAACGCATCACACCTTGCTATGCGTCCAACTCACACAAGTCCATAACCAGCAAACACAACACATTACAGACATATCAACACTTACCGGAGTGGTCAGGGTCCTCAAATGTTGCCACCTCTCCCACAGTGTAGGGTGCCGGTCCACCTGTAAGGTATGGAAGGAAGAAATGTGCTCAAAATCTGTGCACAGCGCAACAAATTCATAAACAAATACAATGTGTAGGCTGAATAAGGAAATGACAGCCATTCAGACATGATGGTACTGCATCTGATATATCACGGCCAACTTGTACATAGCATGGGTCTCCTGTGACAGTTACACACATATCTGCACACATACATTGGCCCTAACTATCATGTGGTTGCAAATATGCCCCATAATTGGTGAGCAGTAAAAAATATGGAGTGTAATCGTCTCATCATGTGCATCCAAGAGAGACATCCAAAGCCTGGTTACTTGAGGACTGCATTACCAGTCAAACATGCCTTGTGGCAATGACACATTCATTGCACATAGGTCCACTGTACAGAGGGAGGTGCAGGGACTTTTGTAAGCCATCCTGTTGTTACAGTTTATTCAACTGATGTGGCCCAGCTATGGTGATTTGCACCAACCATGGAGATGTGAGGCCATGTGCATACACTTGGACTGCCATCCATATTTGGATTGTGCCACAACTAACTCCAACAAACATTTTAAGATGTTAGCTGAGGGCACCTTACACCTTTTCACAATGTTTTTAAATCCAGAACTGACATGTATCCAAAAAGATCAAGGAACACAATAATCCCACACATTCATAGTACTTCCGTGAACGCTTTCCTTCCACACTCACCAGACTCACATGAGACATATGTCTGAGTCACTTTGCTATTATCAATTGACCTGAAGGCAGCACTCATTTTCTGCATCATGTAGTGATTCTAAAGTCAGTCTAGCAATTGCGTCAACAAAGTTGGCCTAAATGTTAGAACATCTGTACTTCTCTGTCAATAGTACCCTATATAGACATGATTGGCTCCTATTTTGTTAGCTTTTCTGACAAAAAGGCCGCACCAATTTCCTTCATGGAAAAGTAACCTGTAAGTTTGCTGAGAACGTGCTACCTGACAGCTAGCAATTGTGATCCTTGCCATAGTGCATCAATTATCCCTTTATATTTCCCCAGCATTACACACAGTCAGCAAGTTAGCTGGCAGACATTGTCCTAATCCCCTTATGTCACTACAGAGCATTTAATCGTGCACATTAACATGATTCGTACTCACCAACAGTGCCACCAATCATGATTCCCAGGTGGTCCAAGAGATCCTGCTCCCTGGTGATGAGGTCAGCCCACGGGTGCTTCAGCTGGTGGTCACTCCACTGATTGGCATACACACGCTGCAGGTGATGAAGCACCTTTCCCCACCGGATTCTGCACGCCTCTGTTGGATACCCCTGTATCACCCTGCCCCCTGCCTGGATCATGAGTGGCAAGAAATGCGTCACAAGCCAGATGAACCCCCCCCAACTCCTCTTCCCCCATCCTGCCAAGACGTGGCCTAGCAGACATGCTTGGAAGTCAAATGGAATAGGGGTAAAAGAAATAGAAAGGGGAAAAGGGGGAAAGTAGGGGTACAAAGACAGAAAAAAAGTAAACCTAAACACTAAAAGAGCCCAACTATCCCCAAACTAACACCACCAACAACAGACTCCCACAAACAACAAAAACACAAGATAAATGGACAAATGTAGACAAAACACAGTAGTACAGTATACAGCAACAATATTTATTTCACAAATTGACAATACAGATAGCACACAGGACAAAAACAGCACAAAATCTCAGGACAACACTCTACACAGCCACACAGTCTAGAAGGATCATAGACTGCAAAGTGAAAGTGAAAGTACAACCACTGTACATGATCTGTAAACAGGATATCCTATTACATCACTTCCTGTATGAAAAGTCCCGTCTTTTTCGCATTATGCGTCATTTTTTGTTTACCAAAACTGTATTTGCGTCATTTTTTTTGAAGCACAGAAGTGAAAATTAACCCGCATCCACATAATAGTACATGGACTGTACAAATATCTGGATGCGGGCTAAATTTCACTCCTGTGTGTCAAAAAAAATGACGTAAATACAGTTTTGGTAAACAAAAATGGCGCATAACGCTAGGGACGTCAAAATTACAGTGCATTAACTGGTTTTGGGCATTTTTACTTGTTTTTTGGTTATGTTACATTTGGGACACATCAGAGATAGGCTGATTGAAGACAGTATGGTGTTGATGGTGTATGTTCACATGTGTGATATCATACTGCAGCGGAACATGATCCACTACTCCCTTCACAGTATTTTTACGGTTGGCTGACGCAATAGATGGTCATAAGTGTGGCCTACATATATGTGTTGCACAAATTGGGCATGTTTGGCATAAGGAGAGGATAGCAATGTGACGCCTATATGTACAATAATTAAAAAATGCCTTTGGCTCAAATTGTGTTCTTTGGCAACTAATGTATTTGTTGACCAAGTGTGTGTTTATCACATGAAGCATATTTGTACATATGCTTGTATGAATGTGACGTCCATGTGTCCAATCCTTAGATGCAAGTCATATTGGAAATGAGCGAGGGCATGTGTTAGTCACACATGTAACAACACCCGTAAAGTGTACTTCCAAGTTTTAGGGTCACGTAGACACCACATGTGACATAGCATTCACCCGATGGATGGTAGACGCTTGTTCATGTCAATGGTCCACATTTTCTACATCCTATGTCCTACAGTATTGGTAAGAGCTTCCTAGGCACTATTTGGTGAATCCCACAGTGAGTCATACACATGCATTGAGGAAGTGGGTACCATGTTGTTTGCACAGACAGACAAGAGTGACTCTCAAATGTATGATGACACCACAGTTGAGGCCATAGAAGTGAGCCCCAACTATCAAGTGGCTGTGGTGGAGCAGCATACAAGACAGCACGTGTCCACTTATTTCCAGTGATCAATTGCACATAGGTGTCTTGTTCATGTGTGTGGTCCAATGATGATCCTGTATATTTTTTGGGGTGTAATTTGTCACAGTTCGGTCCAGGACTCATCATGAGTCAGTGACAGCTATTCCTGTATCTACTGAGTATCCTTGGTTGATCAATGTGAGTAAAGTGGATGTGGACATGTGAACCAACATGTGGATGGTCCCACCCTGTCACTAAAGACGTGTAATGAGACAGTCAACAGGGCAACCTTGGTGTGCTGAGTGAGAATGTCTCAGGTGTCATGTTCCGGGAGGTGTCATTACAACATTTGTACACAGGTTGGCCTCTGCACTTCCCACTGCATCTGGGAACATCATAGCCTCTGTGCTGATTATTCTCGCAGCTATTCACCACACACGGCCCATCACTATGTTGTGCGCACTGTGATTCTGTGTGTGAACTGTCATGGTCCTGACATTTGTGTATTATTCATGGACATTATTAGAGGTTGCTGGTTGTGCTGAAGGCCCCGTGCCCAATCCCTGCCTACGGCCCTGGAACACTATCACACTTTGTTATTCATGCATAAATGCAACCCAGACAAGGGATGGGCCATGAATTTTGCTTTTCCAAGAGGATGTAACTCAAATGGTCAAAAGGCAGATGATGCTATACAATGTATTTGTGTATGCATGGAAGAAGCCCATGCCCAATCCCCCCTGATGAATGAGAGGTTTGCTAACGCAAGTGTGGTACATATGTAGACACAGGGATACTTTAGTGTGACGCACAGACAGTTGCCAGTCAGGCTGACAGAATGCAAGGTGATTCAGGATCCAGCTACTTGAGAAGTTACATAATCAGTGGTCTGACTGAGACTGTTTGGAGGACAAACTAGACAGCTGACATGTAAAACTGTGTATGTCCTGTGTTTTTAAAGGTGAAAAATGAACCCAGTGGCTGTGTTACATGGCTTAATTAGTATCAATGCTTAACGGTGTATTTGACATAATGGCAACTCCTATGCTGTTCCAGGCATCAGCAGGGGCAGTGCTTTTTGAAATGGGTGGTGTGCATGGAGGTGATCACAGGTGTGGGCTGCATCTGTTTCTCACCAGTCCTGTAGGTGAGACTTGCATTCTAAGGGCCAACAGACATTTTCACAGGGCTAGCAGGGCTTTGAAACTAGAAGACAGTGTATAAATTGACCTGGCGTCCTTGCAGTCAGATGTTCTATGACAATGGCATACCATAGGAAAGGGTGTAGCACACTGGTTTGCTAATGTTGGTCTGTGTGTGTAGAGGAGGGAATATCAGGGTACACATCTTAGTATTCCAGGTACCTCTTCCGACAGGTGGGTTGTGACCAGGTGCATGGGTGTGTCAGGAGTTAGGAAATGGGCTGACATGTACATGGAATGTGATGTGTGCAATGCTGCTCATATGTGTGGCACTTGTGCTGTCTCTGTTCTGCTTCTATGGGACTCTGGTCACAGATATTCCTTGCAAATATTGGATGCAGTTGGACTTACTGCTGTCAAGGGTCTGGTCAGGCATTCCTGTAACTGATGCCAAAGCACATTGACTGCCTCATGAATGAGGCTTGTTTTCCCCTTATTGAGTGATGGTGTCTTAGTTGTGTGCCATATGCTGCGTTGGACCTTGATTTCAACATGTATGTGTGAAATAGTTGTGGTCCTCTGCTATTGGCCTTTAAAGGAGAAATGTACGTGATATATGTCATTAAGAGTGTGTGTGTATGTGACCATTGTATGTTAGGCATCACATTAGCTCTGGGATGTTCTGTGTCCTACTCAGTATCTCAGCAATGCTCCATGAGGCAACACTCTTATTCTGATAAGTAGAGATGAAGGTGTGCAAAAAGGAATAGCCAGACCATGATATGGTGATTAGAATAGGTGTTTATTTAAATTTGTTAACTAAAGTGGTGAAGGTGATCATATTCAAAAGAAATTGTTGACGATCTGTTGCCGCCTGCGTGTACCAGCAGCAGTGTTCTGTAGTTCCCCCTCCTGTTGCAGGCCAGCATCCTCCTCTTCCTCCTCTTCAGGAATGTGTGGCTCTGGTTCCAGGAGGGGAATGTTTCTTTTGATACAAATGTTGTGCAATATTGTACATGTGAGGATGATCCTACAGACCATCTCCGGAGAATATAGGAGGCTACCACCAGTGATGTCGAGGCACCGGAACCTTGACTTAAGGATGCCGAAGGTCCTCTTGACAATGCTGCGTGTCCTCCTATGGGCGTCGTTGTAGGCACGCTCTGCAGCAGTACTTGGGTTGCCAAATGGTGTCATAATCCATGGCTGGATGCCATACCCCTGATCAGCTGAAAGAGAAAATGATTGGGATCATGTTGATGTAGCTAGCACTATTGAAATGACCTTTCATGGCAGTAGTTGTCTTGTGTTGTCTGTGACTCTTTTGTGTAATAATGTGGCATCCTATGCTTGTAGGATGTACCATCTGCATTGTGTTGTTTCCTTGCCAGAACGAGTGTTTGTCTGCTAACCGTTTGTCAGCAGTATGTTTTGGGATTTGCAGTACAGTGTGCCCTCCCTAACATTGTGACTTGTGATACAGGTGTCCGTGTGTCTTCACTGGGGGTGAGATGATAGTTCCATGCACAGTTAAAATTGACAGTGTTGTTAACACGTTCATATCAATGTACCCTGGACATCCCATACCTTTAGACTTAGGCAATGGATTAATGTAAAGGTCATTGGGACACTTACATTTTGCAAGGTGACATTTGGGCAACCCACTCCATGCGTTGTGATCTTTGACATCTTAACATTAGGCTGTACAGTAATTTCCGATGTGTGACAGGTTCAATGGTGACCTAATAAACATGGCTAGCGATGTCACAACCTCAGTATGTTCCTGTTCACATGTTGCTGTTGTGGTGTGTGTTGTGTGTCCTAGAGGGTTGCTGTGCAGTGTGTATATAAGTAGGTTTTTGTACTTACCAACAAGTAGTCCATTGCCATACCATCCATCCTGGAAGTGTTCATTGATGGTGCAGTGACGGAAGATGAATGAGTCATGTACACTCCCAGGATATTTAGCTACGATGTTGGTGATCAGTCCCTGGTGATCGACTATGGCCTGCACGTTGATGGAATGTGTGTGCTTCCTGTTGCGGTAGAGGTGTTCAGTTGCAGCAGGTGGCACAAGGCGTACATGTGTGCAGTCGATTGCACCAAGGACATGTGGGAAGCCACTGATGAGGTAGAACCCCTGTTTTGTTTCCTGCTGCTTCTTCAGTGTGTTAGGGAAGCAGATGTGGCGGGGTGTCAGTCGAATGATGGCATCCAGTACTTTGGGCAAAAAGGCGGAGAATGATGGTTGTGATATTTCGCCAACCAGGGCACCAGTTGTTTGGAAAGAGCCACTTGCCAGCATATGAAGTACGGCAAGCAGCTTGGTCTCTGTTAGTATGGTGCGGGGTGTCACCAAAGTGGGGGCCAACTGCGGTTCAATGTTGCACAGCAGCTGCTGAATGGCCTGCCAGTTCAACCAGTACCTCTGGATGATGTCGTGTTCCCTGAGGCCCTGAAGGGTGGTTCTGGGGCGGAATATCCTCTCCTGCCTTCTGCGCTACCTTTGGGGTCCCTGCTGGTGTTTTTGTAGCTGCTGTTGTTGCTGCTGGGCTCTGCGTCTGCGTGCACGCTGGATTAGAATCACCTCCATGGCTCCCTGTTGCTGCTCTGCTGCTCTGCTGTTTGTTCTGTGTGTTCTGATTAAATACAGGTGTGTTTGCCCCATTTTAACGCCTGCCCTGACCCAGGTGTTAATTTTTTACGCAAATCGGGCTGTGCGTCACTTTCTGGCTCCGCCTCTCGGCCGTGCATCATTTTTGCCCGAAAGCATAAATACAACGCACGGCGTTTAAGCCATTTTTTGGACTGGAACGCCTACCTTGCATATAATTAATGCAAGGAGGGTTGGTGCATCCAAAGCATGACACACATAGCGGAATTTTGTCGTCCGCAGGCTCGGGCGTCAAAGTTTAAATACGGGGCAACGTTTGCGCTGAATGTGCGTCAAAATTTTTGACGCACAATCGGCGCAGACGGAGTATAAATATGCCCCTTGGTACACTATGTTGCATGAAATGGAAACAGCAGAACTGTGCCATACCTACGAAGAAAAAGCCAGTTCTGCTCTCTTCTAGCGCTGGCTAGCATCAGCACAGGCACCCTCGCGGCATGTCCTAATGGGGCTTGCATTGAATTAAATACATGTCTCCTCATTATGCCAGCGTGGGGTGGCAAATTATTTTGGCACAAACCCATATTCTAAAGTCTTTGTAAGTATGGTTTTGTGCCTACATACATGGATGGATTCAAGGGAAGGCTCATGCACCACCCATGTTGCGCCTACCTGACGCATGGTCATGGTTATGCGCTGTGTTGCCTTACTTTTTTATCTACATGGCCACACAAATCAGGTTTTGCATGTTATATAAATCAAGGAGAGAGTATTGTGGATTGCAATAGGAAACAGAGGATGGGGTCTGGCAGAAGGGAGCAGAACATCCTCCACTGAGGCTTAAGAGTGGTGAACGGGAGTTCGGGGTGTTGGCGGCACTTACAGCAAAACACAATTTTACGGCTGGATTTTCTGGCTGTAAAATGAGGTCCAATATACCTGCCCCTAGAAATCTTGGTATAAGAACACTGATCAACTTATTATTAAGTGGAGTGGCATCCCGCCAAGGGAAATAGCTCAACGTATGTCTTAACTGGCCCCTTAGTGTTCCATATGTGGGTGGCTGCAGCTGGATTCCTGTCTTTCAGTTCCAAAAAGCTACTTGTAGAGAAAAGATGCTTTCTTGAAGAATACATTTGAAATTATGTAGAAATGGATTTTAAAAAGAAAATATACTATTATGTATGATAATGAAGTAATGAACATGCATGGTCAGATCACTGATATCTAAGTAGTCATTGTTCCCCATGTACCAGATGTCATATTCCAAGAATGGCTTGAGTTGTTGAACAGGGAGAAACCACACGAGTTTTCCATTTTTTTCACACTCCACCGTGCCAGTAGTGGAAAGGTATTTTCCTGATTGGTGCCTTTCAGGGCCTGCCATTTCACATTCACGAGGCTGAACTCAAGGGACGACAACATGTTAATATAAAGGAAGGGTTAGTGCTAAGACTTGCATAGGAACCGAAGAGTGGCATACTATTTCAAGCCCTACCTATGTTAGAATATTGCAGCGCTGAACAACATTTTTACAAGGGCACTTATTTTCTCCGAAATGGAAGAACCAGAAAGAAAACACATCCTCCCTCTTCAGATGAAGCCTTGGTACCTGCGAGGCTGCACCGGGAAACTGACCATCTGCTGGTCTGTGTGCCTGAGTTGAAAAAATAATTGTTTTGTTAGGGGCATTGCCTCGTCCTCTTGCTGCTCCGGTGGTCATGATAGTTAAACTGAAGACCGGCAGTCCTGGTTTCGGTCTGCAGAAAAAGTACAGAATCACACATTAATGCACATTCTAGACAGTCCAGCGTCCTCAAAGCCCATATCAGTTGCTGGCGTCCGCTTTAATGAGGATTTCTTTCGTGCGCCTAGGTGTGCCCTTTCTTGGATTACCTTTCCACTGCTTTCCACTTGGGGTAAATACATGCTCAGACCATTCTCGGCCCATATCAGTGAGGTGTGTTCGAATTCCATCATAATACCACCTACTGACACACCTATCCTAACAAAACAAAACTGCAAAGGGTGACCACCCGTCCGTAAATTTCACGGACTGCCCGTAAATTCGCCCTGCCGTCCGTTGCCGTCATGAAAGGCTTAACAGGCAGCATTTATCCGGACAGTTTCCCCAGCTGGATTGAAAGGCAGGGAGTCTTCTCCTGTGCTCTGAGGGAGGGTCAGACAGATAAGAAAAAGCCTTCTTGCCAGGGTGTCTACCTCCCTAAAGAAATGCAAATGTGCGCAACTGGTAAATCTACAAATGCAAAGGGGCTTGAAAGCTTGCATTGACTTTAAAAAAAGGAGCCACTTGAAGCTTTCTGATACCAAAGATATATTTTTTAGAGAGGTACTGTAATGGTGTTCCAAGGCGAGCTGTGGAGTGTGTGGTTTTAATTGAGTGTTATAAATAATTGAGTGTTATAAAAAAATGTTAGTACTAGGTATAAACTGTATATTATTCAAATCTGCATTTGAGAAGCAGTTTTTTTATTTAACCAAACTGTATTTGCGCATTTTGTAGCAGCCTATATTATGATGTAATTGTATTTATATAGCGCTTACTACCCCCGATGAGGCGTTGAATGCATGTTTAAAATAAGGACTTACACATTCACAGTTCTTTCAGGGACCTTGGTACCTCATAGTACTAACAAACATTGGCAAAGCCAATAGGTCTCGTCTACATAAGAGTTATTGGCTTTGCCAATGTGTTTTAGCCATGTTATACACCAAGGTTGCTGCTGTTCAGCATGGCTAAAAGTTAGTGGCATAGTGGTGTGGAGTGGAGTAGAGTGGCATGGGAGCAGTGGCGTAGAGCCCAGTGGTGCAGAGTTCAGTGCAGTGGGGTACAGTGCAGTTGTTTAGAGTGCACTGGCGTAGAGTGCAGTGGCATGGAGTGGCGTGGGGGCAGAGTAGAGTGGCATAGAGTGCAGTGGAGTAGAGGGGGATACAATAGAGTGGCAGAGAGTGCAGTAGTGTAGAGTGGTGCAGTGGCATGGATGCAGAGTAGACTCGCGTGGCAGAGAGTGCAAAAGCATAGTGTAGACTATAGGGCTGTAGAGTGCAGTTTGCACATAGTGGTGCAGAGTAGAGTGGCATAGAGTGCAGTGGAGTAGAATGCAGTAGTACAGGGTAGATTGGTGTACAGTAAAGTGGTGGAGAGTGCAATGTTGCAGAGTAGAGTGTCAGTGCAGTGATATAGAGTGGAGTAGAGTGGCACAGAGAGCAGTGTCAGAGTACAGTGGTATAGAGTAAAGAGCAGTGGCATACAGTGCAGTTGTTTAGAGTGCACTGGCATAGAGCAGAGTGGCATGGGGCAGAGTAGAGTGGCATAGAGTGCAGTGGAATAGAGTGTATTGGTGCAGAATGTAGTAGTACAGAGTAGAGTGATGTAGAATATAGTTGCAGCCAGTGCAGTGTTACAGAGTAGAGTGTCAGCGTGCAGTGGTGTAGAGTGCATTGAACTGGAGTGCAGTGGTGAGAGTGGCGTAGAGTGCAGTTGCGAAGAATAGATTGTTTCAGAGTGGAGTGCAGTTGCATAGAGTGGAGAGGTACAGGGTAGAGTGCAGTAGCATAGAATATAGTGACACAGAGTGCAGTGGCGTAAAGTAGATTGTTTCACAGTAGAGTGAAGTGGCTTAGAGTGGAGAGGTGCAGGGTAAAATGGAGTTGCATAGAGTGGCATAGAGTCTGAAGGCATAGAGTAAAGTGGTGTAGAGTGCCGTGGCATAGAGTGTAGAGGTGCAGAGTAGATTAAAATGATGTACAGTGTGTTGAGGTAGAGTGCAGGGGTGTGGAGTTGAGTGTTACAAAGTAAATTGCACTAGCACAGAGTGTATTAGTTTAGAGTGGAGTGGCGTACAGTGCAGTGTTGCAGAGTGGCATAGAGTGGAGTTGTGCGGACTAGATTGGTGTTGCGTAGACTGTGGTATAGCGTGCAGAGGAGCAGCACGCAGTGGTGTAGAGAGGCGTAAAGTGTCTTGGCATAGAGCACAGTGGTACAGAGTAGATTACAGAGGCATAGTGTGAAGTAGCATAGAGTGCAGTGGCAAAATGTGGAATAGTTCAGAATGGAAAAGAGTGCAGTGCAGTGGCATGGAGTGGTGTACAGTGGAGTGATTCTGAGTAGGGTGCAGTGGTGTGAAGTGGTGCAGAGCAGTGTGGAGTGGAGTATGCATGGTGTGGTACAACACGGCCATTACAGACAACACATTTTTTAAATGACCATTACATTTGCACAGACATACAGTTTTTCAAATCAAACTATACTGTGCACAGACAATGATGTGTGGAAATTGCATCACCAAATGCAATGATTTGTTTTAATCATATAAAGGTATTTGTTTCCATCACAGTTCAGAATTACCAAAAATGTGCTTCATTTGTACTCTAATTGTGACATATTCTGAAGATTATTTAAATGTTATCATGTGATAGAAAAAACTCTTTCCTAACCCCAGTATCCAGCAAGATTGTCGCATAAATCCTCTCACTTTGAAGTCAGAGAAAGAAAAGTAAACACTAAGGCCCTCATTACAACCCTGGTGTATGGGGGAGAAGTGGCGGTAATGGCGCCAACAGGCTGGTGAAAAAAAAAAATGGAATTATGACCATGGCGGTTACCGCCATGGTCAACCGCCACTTCTCCACCCCGACCGCCAGGGCAGTGACGACCGCTGGGCTGGAGATTTCGGTCTCCAGCCCGGCAGCCGTCACCGGACCGCCGGCGGTATCACGACCCTGCATACCGCCATGGATTTTGGGTTGTTCGGAACCGCCACTAAATCCATGGCGGTAGGCACTATCAGTGCCAGGGAATTCCTTCCCTGGCACTAATAGGGGTCTCCCCCACCCCGAGTCCCCCCCCCCACACCCCCACCTCCCTACCACCCCCAAAGGTGGCAGGACCCTCTCCCCACCCCTACCCCCAACATGCACAGACACACACCCCCTCCCCACCCCCAACATGCACAGACGCACACCCCTACACGCACACATACACTGCAATAACACAAACATGCAGACCTGCACACAGACCGACCCGCACACATTTCCCATACACACAACACCCCCCACATGCATACAGGCACTCACACAACCCCTCTACATACTCACACGCACACCCCCATGCAGGCACACAACACCCCCCACCCCCTCCCCTAACGGACAATCAACTTACCTTGTCCGTTGATCCTCTGGGAGGGGACGGGATCCATGGGGGCTGCTCCACCGCCAGCTCCCCGTCACCAGAACACCGCCACACCGAATCATGGGACGTGATTCGGTGGGCGGTGTTCTGATGATGGGGCAGTGGAGGTGGAGCAACCTCCACTTCCCCACCGACTGCCAGTATGGCTGCAGGCGGCTCTCTGTCCGAAAAAGGACGGAGGGCTGCCAGCAGTCATAATACGGCATGCGGAAAACCGCCTGCACTGGCGACCGCCGAGGTCGAAATGAGGGCCTAAGTTCCCACCGAAGACAGAGCCTGACATTTGACTTGGTTCTTTGAATGCACAGCAAATGTGCTGAGATAAAAACAAGATTTACAGGCCTGTTTACAGAAAGGAAGCACTCTGAAGGATACTGTAAGTAAAGTTTGGGCAAGGGAATGGACGAACTCAAGCTGCATAGCCTAAAACAAATAAAGCAACAAAATGTGAGCTACACACCACAAGGCCAATGGCAAGCAACGGGTGGAATGCATTCCCAAGGAAGCACTATGAATGTACTTGAAGTGACAGCCGTTGGATACTTTGTGGGGAAAGTCCAGTATTTTAGTCTAGTCCGTATCTTGCAGAATTCTGGCCAAATCAATCACCCAGGTAGTATGACAAGAAGACCTGGAGTGGTTTCCATATTGCAGGAAAGGTATGTACACCCATGCTATCAGTTTGCCACCAGTTCCTAGGGTGTAGAGCTTCTGGCACACCTCTTGTAGGGTGGCAGACATGAAATAGGGCATTTAATGATTATCTAAGGTAGTTGTAAGTAAGGAGTTGACCTGGGTGAAGATGGTAATCTGCCATCAGGGGTTGGAAATTTAGTAGCTCGCCGTTCAGAAACAAATCCCCCAATTTTAAGATACCTGCAGCATGCCACTGATGGAGTTGCTCTGAGCACATGGGAAGGCTTAGCAAATGTAGTGCAGGAGCACGGGGTTTCTTTGTGTCAGAGAGTTTACAGGTTCTAGCAAGGTAAAAAGAAAGCTGAACCACAGATGGTGATCCATAGAATGGTCAGTAGGAAACAATGACCAGTGCATTAAGCCTTCCTTACAAGTCTTTACTGATAAACCCCATCTCATGCAGGGAGGTGGGCAGAAAGCCAGCGAGCCACCCATTGGACTTGTGCAGCTGAATAATAGCATTTTAAGTCCAGAAGACCTAGTCCACCCGCAGTCACAGGTAGCTTTAGAGTGTAAAGAGCTACCCAATGGCGCCGCAGTGACCAAATGAGATGTGTGGCATGTCTGAAGAAGGAATGAAGGATGCGCAGGGGAAGGTTTTCAAAACAACACTATCATTGGGGTAGTACACCATCTTCACTAGTGCCACGTGGCCCACTACAGAAAGCAGAAGAGAAGGCCAAAACGCAAACTGGGCTTGGAGGGACCGTGACGCTCTGCGGAGATTTCCATCCTGCAAATCAGTGGGAGAATGGTAAATATTATTCACTAGGTATTGAAAGGTAACTGGTTCCCAGTTCAATCTGAGATCTAATTGTCTATAAAGGGGAAAACACTGCAATATGTTAAAGAAACACTAATTACATTAAAACATTTTTACAGTTTGTTTGTGCAATTTACATCCCACATATTTTGAAGATTCTATGTGTACTTGACACTTAGGGATAGCCCAGATCACTAGTTTGGATTTTGCTCAATTTCAAAACCATTTAAAGACATGGACAAAGGGGGCAATTGCCTTGCACAACCTTGCAAGGGGTCTGGCCCGTGCTCACCCTTCACAATCACGAACAGCAGACCATTGCACCAGAATTGGTTGCCAAGGTGGATGGGTGTTGCTTGTTCAACCACTTGACAGTGCCTCTTCTGTTTCTCTCCTGTGTGCAGAGACAACTCCCCAGGTACCCATTACCTTCCGATAGTCTTGGTGGATCCATCCTGTCTGATTTTAGGAATTGTCCCACCTTGTTCTTCTCTTCCTTATTTATCCAGTTCTGTGCAACAACCCTTTGAATAACTTGCCATGGATCTCCCATTTGATCTCAATTTCATCATCCTCTTTTATTATCTTTGATTGGTAGTCTGGGCTCCCATTTCTGAGATAAATGTAGAATCCCAGACATACACTCTAGTGCTGTGAGACTACAGACAAGTTGTGGGTACCTTACATCCTGACATTAGGTGTGAGACTGTCGCCCACACTATCTGCCCTGTCGCTTTAAAAAAAAATTAGGTTGAAAGTCCATGGACGATTGGGGTAAGCCAGATGTTTTTGTTTAATTTGTTTAAACTAGCCTGAGGTTTATTACCTTAATGTTTCCCAAACTGTTTGCCAGGGGTTTTTAAATGTTCAGAAACATAATCAAAATGTTGCTGTTACTTTATTTTCAAGAAAGATTGGGTAGATTTGGGTAGGGGTAATGGCCATGCTGATTGGCCTATGCTACTGAGCAAGGACGTAATGTGCCACCTGAATGTAACATACCAGGAGGCAATCACAAAAAGGCCACAGTGAATAAATAGTGCTATCTTAAAAAAGAGTAAATGAATGCACTGAAAACATAGTGAGGCATGGGCTCTCATGTATGTGTCTGTAAAACTGACATTTGTTCTTGAATTTTTTCCTGAATTTTGACCCTTTCTCCTGAATGCTTTACAGTCCTGTCCAGAATTTGCCTCAATTGCAGGTAGTCACCCTAAACTGTGTGTGTACTGCTTTAATTTACTCCGGTGGAGGTAAACATTCCCTTTAATCGTGCTCCGAGCTCAGTGATTACCATGACACTTTCAGAATGATGACAGATAGCTCTTGTCTTGAGGCTTCACCTCTGAGGGCAAAGGAGACTGGGGAGTCACACTGCGTCAACTGCAGTAAGTGGAAAGGCTGCCAAGCACATCTCAGAAAAACACACTTACAAATAGATTTTTTAACATGATGAAAGTTGAACTTGAAGTAACCCCAATGAGACCATTATGTTCTCACAATGACTGTGACTTCTTTCAGGAGTAGCTGTGAAGCTTAGCTTCTAACATTTAGTTACAGTACCAAGGAAAAACTAAATTTAGTACAGTTGCTTCTTGGTTTGAAGAACTGATGTCAGAAGTAATCTCTGCTGCAGGAAGAGTTTCATTTGCTGGTGATGGATTGAATGTTTATGGTGACTCACTGGAAAAGCTGTACAGAAAGGCACTGTAATTTAAACTGGGATTTATAGACCAACAAAGGGAGTTCAAGAAGTGTTTTTTAAAGAACTGTTTTAAAACTGGAAGCTTGTACTTGAGAACTTTTGAAAGCAGCGTGGAGAAAACAGTCTAGTACGGAAATAGAAACTAAAAGCTTGGAGGGACAAAATGGGCTCTTTTTAGAACTCAGTATGGTGTCATACCCTGGACAACAAGCAGAATACATTGAAAATACAAAGAAAAAATAGTTTGAGGTCATATTACTCCTATGGACATAATTCGTCAATATCATTTACAATTTTTGAATATCATTCATCCCAGTGATTCAGGTGTGTTCCTTATAGTTCTCAATATTTTGTTTGCACTAAAAGATCAAATATGTTTTTCTTTGAAGCTAGTGAGAATCTGTGTTAGACCTGTCAGCCTTAGGGTGGTCTTCTCCCAAACGTTTTGCTTGCTTGCCCCCCCATCTTGTCTGGATTTTTGCTCTGTTGGCCTTAGGGATCTGTGCACTTTACCACTACTAACCAGCGCTAAAGTATTTGTGCTTGCTTCCCTAAACATTGTTTCATTAGCATATTCCTGACTGGCATGTTTAATCTACATATCAGTCCCTTGTAGAGTGATATACCATATAGCCAGAGCCTGTAAATTAAATGCTACCAGTGGGTCTGCACCACTTATTGTGCCACCCACTTAAGTAGCACTTTGAAACATGTCCAAGGCCTGTCATTGCATCCTGAAGGTAGTGTCCCACTGCCATGTCGACTTGGCATTTAAAACACTTTGCCAAGCCTTTTTTTTAAAAAACGAAATTTATTAGGTATTTAAGAAATAATCAGCCACCAACAAGGAGGCCCCGCAATACTGTCACAGTGCCATTACAGACAAGATTCACAAAAACAATTGTTCAACCCCTCAGTGATATTGGACGGAGTGTGCATTATTTATACTCCCATTGATGCATGGGTGCATTCCACTCACTGGCAAGTGGGCCTATCTCGGTTCGTAATGCTGACTGAAATTGAAGTTTCTCCCCACAACCCCAACAAGCTATAACCAGCTATTTGCTCCATATGTGTCTGTATCGTTATATGTACCGCATTGCGGGGAGGGAAGGGGACCCCAAAGATCAAGCCCATCACTTAGGAGTTTGGATTGGCATAATGTAGAAGAAGGAAGGGGTTTGTAAGTTGTGTGATAAAGGAATCACAGCTCAGCATGCCACATTAATTTCCATACACTCTGCAGTTTTCTAGGTGTCATTTGACCCATGTTGTCGGAGGTGCTCCAACCATGTTTCCCATTCTGCTGATATGGGCTGTTTCCACAGTCCCTTGTATTCCTCCCTATGTAAGGGCGCACCCTCGGCCTCCCTCCAATGGAGCAAATCCATTTTACATTTAAGGTCCGATGGAGGAGTCGGGGATTTCCAGCAAATTGTGATTAGCCTCTTGGCTAGTTTAAATGCTAGGTCTACAAATCTAGAAACCATTACAGCCCTCCCAGGTCTAGGGTAAAGGTCCAGTATGCACTGATCTGCTGAATCCCAATGGGAGGACTCAGTGATCTCGTGAAGTGTGTCGCAGATTTTAATTCAATAGTGTCTCAGGGCCCACAACATGTGGAGAAGATCGGCCTCCTCTTCATGGCATCCGGGACATGTGGATTTTGCAGTTGGGAAAAGAGAGTGTAACTTTGCATAAGTCCAGTGGGCTCCATGGAAGATTGCAAATTGGATACATTTTAATCGTGCATTGCGTGGTATATGGGATGTATGTTCTATAGGGAATTTCCATTCATCATCATGTAAAGGGTGTGCCAAGTCTCTTTCCCATTTTTCCCGGAGTGGGGTCAGAGATGTGCAATAGTGTGTCCGCTGCACTTTGTACAGCCATTTAACCAGGTGACTCCCCGACTGCATATCATAAAGTGTTTGCTCTAGGGCATGTGTCTGGGGCTCTTCCCCAGTCGGAGTCCACTCTTGGCGTGTGTAGTGCAATATATTTGTGTGCGTTAGAAATTGGGTACCTTGTACGTGAGTGTGGGTTATAAACTCTCTATGGGATAAAAAGTGATTCGTCTCAAAAAGACCCCTCAAGGAAGAAACTCCATTCTCCTCCCAATTCCTCAGCCCTAACGTGGAGAGAACACCAGAGGTGGTGGTAATGCCTCATAGGGGGATATTGGGTGCATATGGTATGGTGGTCTTCGTTAGTCGGATTGCCATGCACCAGTACCACAGTGCGTTCTGCAATAACAGAGGCAGCCACAGTGTGTGTGCAGGTCTCCTGGGCAGGAACAAGGATTGTAACTCC
Source organism: Pleurodeles waltl (assembly GCF_031143425.1). Lineage (NCBI taxonomy): Eukaryota > Metazoa > Chordata > Amphibia > Caudata > Salamandridae > Pleurodeles > Pleurodeles waltl. The sequence goes on along the minus strand of NC_090437.1, from coordinate 711,716,639 downwards.
CCACCATCCAGGCGTGGCTGGGTGTAGTTTATCTCCTGTAGATGAATACCCGCTTGCCAGTGGGCCAGTCATTGCAGTTGTGCAGCAAGGAAGTGTGTCTGGAAATCAGGCGTGCCCATCCCCCGCTCATCTGTGGGCAGTTGTAGTTTTTGGAGACAATACAGCAGCTTCCTGTGGCCTATATTAGTTCTGTCAATACGATGTTCAGTGTTTTGAAGATCGACTGTGGTATACGGTTTGGAAGGTTCACAACGAGGTACAGTAACCTAGGGAGCATCACCATCTTGGCCAGTACCAAGAGCCTGGCCATGTAGAGGGGCATATTGGTGCAGAATTTATTCTATGCTCTCAATGACGTTATTGATTTTTTTAAATTTGCCCCCTAGTAGGTTAGTATGGGAGTGATGTATCTGTATACCCAAATATCTAAAGGTTTGGGCCACGGGGATCTCGATTGTGCCCAGGGGGACTGTATCAGTGGAGGCTAATCCCTCTTGAAATGAAAACGCTAGTGACTTTGAGGTGGTTTACTTTCAGGGCAGAGATTTCACCAAATTGTTTGAGGGTGTGGCTTATTCTCTTGAGATCTCTGTTCATGTCGCGCACATATAAAAGCGTATTATCCGCATATAGGGATGCTGTGTGCGTTCGACACCCGTAATGTATTTCCCATATTCCCCCCTCTTGTCTCAGCTTTTGAGCAAGGGGCTCCATCGCCAGAGAGAATAGTAATGGATACAGCGGGCAGCCCTGGCACATACCCTGGGATATTTGGTAAGATGGAGAGATATGTTCGCCTGTTTTCACTCTGTTCGTGGGGCAGGAGTATAGTACTTTAACCCATCTAATATAGACAGCTGTATGTTAAATTTCCTGAGTACCATAAATAGATATTCTCCTTCTAAGGAATCGAATGCTGCTGCAGGTCTAAGCAATAGCATCCCACCTTTGGAAAGTGAAGTTGTGCTGCTTCCATCACCTGGTATAGGCAGCAGATGTTTAGAGAAGTGCTCCTACTGGGTATAAAGCCACATTGATCTACTTCAGTCAATCGAGGGAGGAGTGGTAATAGCCTCTGTGCCAGCACATTGCTGACTATTTTGTAATCCGTAATTAATATCAACAGTGGTTTGTAAGAGGAAAGCTTATTTGGTGCACGGTCTGGCTTTAAGAAAGAGGTGACAAGGGCTTGACTCGATGTCGTGGGGCGCTCCCTACTTTCTTGTGCAGTTTGGTACATTTTCACCAGCTTTGGGATGAGCTGTGATGCAAAAGTAGAGTAAAATTCAATGAGCAATCCATCTATACCCGAGGTCTTATTGGAAGGCATCTCTCTTATGGCCAGCCATACTTCCTCCTCTGTTATAGGCCCTGCCAATTGTGTGCGGTATTCACCAGTCAGGGGAAGAAGTCAGAGGTCTCGGAGGAAATCTGCGCAATATGAGTGTCTGTATACAGGGATCTGTAATATTCTTGGAATGCCCGATTCACCTGTAGTTGAGTGAAGCATCGCTGGCCTGAGTGCGATATCACTTCTAGAACTGGAGTTGGGTCCCTAGGAGGTTGTAGCATACGTGCTAGTAGGGCACCAGCCTTAACCCCATCTATGTGTGTCTGGTGAGTGTATGTTTTATAATCATAGACCCACAATTGCTCGATGAGTTCTGAATGCCTTTTTAAAAATTTTTGTAAATCGGGTAAACGGTTGGAGTAGTGGATCGTCTCCCGCTCCAAGCTGCCCATTTGATCCTCTACATCAGTCAACTCCTGCAGGATATGATCCTCTAATTGAGTTGGCTGCATGCGCCATGTGGGGATTGGTGCAGGCACGCGACCCCATTGGAGTGTTACTTCTAGCGGGTTATGTTCTGATACGTTTTTAGCCAAAAATCTGTGTCTGTGGATCGCCCGCCATATGTGCTTAGCAAAGGATGTGGTCCAATCGGGTATGCAACCTGTGTGGTGGAGAGAAGAAGGAATATTCCCTCATCCCTAAATGGTGTGTTCTCCACACATCTACAAGATTCCAATGGGTAGTCCAAGCCGCAAGGGCCTGTGCCTGTTTGCCTGCGTTGGTGTTGGGCAGTGGTGGGTGTGAGCAGTCCAGTGTAATATCGAACACTGAGCTAAAATCCTCTCCTATTAACCAGAGTATATGTGCCTATTCTGATAATGTTGTGGACAGGCATTGCAAAAACACATCTTGTTCAGTGTTGGGGCAATATATACTCCCCAAAACAATCTGTACCCTATCTAAGTGTCCATTGGCGAAGGCAAATCAACCAAGGGTGTCTCTTTTAGTGTGAATGATCTGGAAGGGGACACCTGCTTGGAGCCAGAGAGCTGCACCCCTGGCAAAGCCCGAGTAGGAAGTGGCTACAACTTGAACTCTCCACTTTGTTCTAAGCTGAAATGAGAGATGTGTTTCTTGCAGATAAACAATAGATGTCTTTTAGCGATGTAATTGGGCTAGTACCCTCTGACATTTTTGAGCGGAACCCCATCCTCTAACATTCCAGGACATAATCCTGGTAATGGTTTGGCGTCGTTGCCATTTGTCTGCTCTAGTAAATATGCAGTCAGCTGTGTCCACGTCCCCCACCCTCAGCAGACCATCACGTGGCAGGTAAAGCAACATTTTCTAAACCTCAACATTTAGGTTCAACACGAAACATCTGTTTTACCAAACTTCAACCTTAATCTCAATTAACTTAAGTGTATAACCATAAGTGCAATTGCATGTGGGGGGGCTCAAGCAGAATTCAAGCCTAGTGGGTCCAGGTCAGCCCACCGTGGGCACAACGGTGATCCAACCCGAGGAGTCTGCCCTGGTGAGTTCATAGCAATTGGAGAAGCCAGCGCCTTTACTATGGCAGCGAGTAGAGGCATGAGCTGTGAAGCCCCTAATGGGCTGTCCTAAGCCCAGTGGGAGAAATGCCAGATTATATAGACTCATGTGTGATTCTGGGGTCCATATAGTGTAATACCAGTAGAGTCAGATAATAGTGTCTGCGTAGTAATGGAAGGGAACAAGGCCACACTGGAGTTCAACTCGGAGTCTGAAAGGGATGTAGTAGAGTGATACAAGGGTGATCGACTGGCTCTGGGCTCCACGTTCTTTATTGTCAGCAGTGCTGCCAGTCTACCCTCGCCTGCACCCCGGGGCGAGGGGTCTGCCGTCGGTGCTCCTTTTTGTCAATGTTTGCATTGTCTCAGTCACTTGCGCATATGGTTCTGGGCTTCTCCTTCCAACACGCATGACGGCAAGCCATTTAGTATGTCCGTTCAAGCCAGTCCCAAGCGGCATCAGGGGACTCAAAGAACAGAAAGCGACCATTGTGTCGAATTTTCAACTGTGCTGGAAATAAGAGGGCATATTTCAGTCCCTCCTCCGAAGTAGCTTTTTCACAGACTGGTCTGATGTGCGGCATTTTTGCACTTCCAGGTAATAATACAGGAATTATGAGACCGTTGCATTATTCACCTTGATGGGTGACACTTTCTGGGCCATCTGCAATAGGTGGTCACAATCACAAAAGTTCAGGACACTCGCTACCATGGGATGGGGCAGCACTCCCGGAGGTAGGCAACGCGAAGGCACTCAGTAGTCTCTCTCAACAATAAAGATGAACAATAGGCCTTTTGGTGCCACAGCTGTCCGAAACCACTCCTCGATGAACTGGGTGGGATTGGTTTCCTCCTCGCATTCAGGCAGGCCCACTATTCTCTCGTTATTCCATCATGCCCGACCCTCCGCGTCTTCTTCACGGTCGTGGAGCTGCTGGATCTGACGTTGAAGATCAGAGATAGTGTCAGTATTCTAAGTGTGCTTGGGAGCCAGCTCGGTGAAGGTGCCTTCCGCAGCACGCATTTTATCAGCTAGTTTCTGGTGGTCATCTTCTAAGATACCGAGGTCTCTGGCAATGGTGTCCGAGCGGTACTCGATGGCAGCATGCAATTCGCAATTTTCTTGCAAAATCATGCCCAGCTTATCAGCAGGGGGAGAAGAATTGATAGGGGGAATGCAGTCTCCAGACGCTGAACTGCTATGCCTTTCCATCTGGACCTGGTGAGCACTGGAGTGTACGAGGTGTTGCGTTGCATCATAATGTGGCACAAAGATCAATTTACTGTATGGATTGGCAGCACAGTGAGGGAGCAAATGCATGCCTACGCCAGAGTGCTTTTCATTTGGAAGCCCTGCACCAGTGCAGTGAGTAGCAGCAGCACAGAGAGATTTCGGATAAGAGATGTGATGTAGAGGAACCTATGAGTGACCCCAGCTGACAAGAGACCCCCCCCAATCATCTCAGTCCAGGGCAAGCATCCAGGTTTGGTGACGTTTCTCCTATTGTCACCAGGCCACTGTTTCCCTCACAACTAGATTCATAGGCCTCACTCGGCCTAGCAGGGATGTTGCCACCTCCTCAGTACAGGGCAGATCCCCAGCGCCATGGGACAGGACTCCCTCAGTTGTACCGGCTGCGGAATGGAGGGGGACGATCTAGAGGGGGCCCTCCTCTCCAGGCCATTTTCCACCCGGTGATGTGGTGCACCCCCACCTCTTCTGCGTTGCCATGCAGCCCCCCTTACCGTTCCATACAAACACGGGGAGAAGGGGTGGTCTGATGTTTTTGCTCATGGCTCTGTGTTTTGAGCAGGTTGCGAAAGGCTGCATACACCAGCCGCCGCAGGCATCCTCAGGTCTGGCACCTCCCCCGGCACCGGTCCAGTGCGGGTCGCATCGCTCCTCCTCCCAGGAGCTCCAATGTCCAGCTCCGATTACCACGGGGGCCCTCTGCTGCCCTAGCACTCAACTCCCAATGGCTCCACTCAAAGCTGCCAGCACGAGCAAGTGTCCTTCGAGTGGGTTGAGGGGGGCCGCCGGCCAGGCTGCAAGTTAGGCCCATGCAGGCTTCGCTGTCCTACGCCACAGTCAGTCAGCGTCTGACAGCCAGGGGCCCTCAAGGGGGGCCCCTAATGCCTTCGCAGGTCCCTTCAGGTTTCCCCACACAGTTCTAGCTGCGGGTCATGGCTAGAACCACAGGATGAATCTGGAATCCAGAGCAGACTACAGGAGCTTTCCTTTGTCATGTCTGCCATGTCTGGCACCTGGCCACCCTTCCCCCTTTGCCAGGCCTTAAACTCCCCTTTTGATTACATACGTCACTACTAAGGTAGGCCCTTGGAAGCCCATAGGGCAGGGTGCTGTCTAGTTAAAAGGTACCTTCTAATTTTACATGCCCTAGTAGTGAAAAACTCCCAAATTTGTTTTTTCACTGAAGTGAGACCTACCCCTCCCATAGGATAACATTGAGGGTTCCTTATTAGATTTAATACGTTTTAATTCCTAAACCAGAGGTGGTAGATATCTCTTGTTTGGTATCTATAAACTTGTAACAATAAACCCTCTTTAATGATAAAGTCAGATTTATCATTCCAAGTTTGAAAATGCCACTTTGAGAAAGTTGGCATTTTCCTGCCCCTAGCCCTAGTGCCTGCAGCCTGCCTTAGGTCACATGACTGGGTGTAACTAACAATTGAGACTTTGTGAATTCACCCCAGACAGTAACATCATAGTGGGATTAGCAGAGTCTGTATGGGCCATTAACTAACTTGATGGGGGCAAAGCTAAGCACAGCTTAACTTGCACCTGAACAGGGTGGGCTCTGCCACCAAACAATAGGCTTAACAACCCTGTATTGTCAGTGCAGCCAAGTAGGAGCCAGGGCAGGGGAGACAGGAAACTCCTGGAGCTTCAAAGAACAAAGAACCATTCTGGAAACTTCTCCCAACTTCTGGAGCAGGGCAGCACAGTATAAAAATAGGGCTCTCAGACCTATTCATCAGTTCACTACTAGACATGCAGAAGGTCTCTCAGAGGACTGCCTGCTGCTGTACCTGGAAGGAATGCTTTGCTACCTAGAACCTTCCTTGAATCCTCAGAAGCCAGTATTGCTGTGGACCCATGCATCTTCACCTGCACTCAGGACTTCAGAATTTACTCCAAGGACTAGTCTTGCTGGCCTCCTGTTCAGAGCCATAGGGACATAACAGGCTCCCACCATCTTGACTCCGCACCTGGACCCAGCCTGAGTGAGTTTTGAACCCCAAGTGGTCTCCAACCATTCCTGGTTATAGTGCTAAAGGTGCTTTGATGGCCATTTTCTAAAACTGAGGTCTTGCTGTTTTGAACCATTAGATTTGAAAAATTCATACATCTGGTTCTACTAATTGGATTTTGATGGTTTTACTGTAAAATAATTTAACATTTTCTCTTTTTTCTAGATCGGTTTGGTATTTTTATTGCTTTATGTTTTCACTGTGTTACTCTTTGTTTACTGCATAAATACTTCACATGGCCTCTGAGTTTTGACCAACTGCTTTTTCTGGTAAACTACAGAGCGCTAAGCACAGGTTAAATTAGTGAATTTTTGTGGTTCACCCTGCAAAGGATTCTGGGTGTTGCTTGACCAGGGCTCAGTCAACCAACAACCCAGTTTCTCACAATCTCTATTTAGGCCAACATGTGTTTCAGACTTGCCTTTTAAGTTTAAATCAGCAATATGGACATGACCTAATAATCCAGACCCGTTTCCATCACCACCACTTTTATGCTCAACCCACTATCTCTTTTTTTAAAACATTTCTTCATTCAGATTTTCAAAGGTTTACAGGCATCAGTTGCCAACATCCCATGACATGTACATACTGTAGAAAGAATATTACAGACATCATGTTAGGGAAACGCATCAGTACGAACAGAAAGGAAACAAAGCTGAAAGACATGAGTAAAGGAGCATATACTGCAGCAAAAAGAGAGAGAAAATCCCCATCTCAACAGTGTTCCCACTTGGCAGCATTACCCACTATAGCCCTGCTAGGAATTAACCCAAACCAACCAGCATCATCACACTCACACACCAATTCATCCTCACCAGGCCCGTGCCACCGACCCCCAACACACTTGGACACAAGCTCAGGTCCCGCAGTCATCCGTGAACCCCACACAGTGCCTCAGTGGGAAAAGCCAGGCACAGAAGCACCTCCACAACAGGACCAATGTACCAACCCACATTAGATGACCCCTTTGGTGCCCCAGGGAAGGAAGGACAACGGATTCAGGCCCCTGTGGAATGGGTGAGAAGCATAGCCCTGCAGTCTGAAATTAGAGTTAAAATAAACATAGAAAGGGTCCCCACAATTTCTCAAAGACAAGCAAGCAAACCTGAAGCTTATACACTTACTGCTCATATGTACAACTCCATGGAACATTCCTAGTAAGTGGGCATCCAGGAGGATCGCCAAAACAGAGTAACTTGGCCACATGAAGCCATCAACAGCCACAGTCGCCAATATGAAGACAAATCCGCAATATTCATAAAGTTATAATAACAAACATCTTGGCCGAGTTCAGAAAGGGGATGAATCTCTTAGAGTGGGTGGTCTGCCAGACCAAATGCCAGCAGGGCACCAGGACTGAACCAGACCATAGAACATGAAACAAATCACAGGCAGCAGAGGAGCAGCACCAACAGATATCCTTTGGCAGGAGCCAAGCTCTACACAGTTTATATGACGTCCAGTACCAATTACAGTGACTCCTAAAGTAGGAATACTCTAGACACGCCTCCCTGAGGGAGTAATAGCAGCAATCCAAAACCTCACACCAGTCCTTGTCTGAATAATCTGCTACCAGATGCTCCTAGACCCGAGAGAAGGTGCGCCTGTCCTGAGAGCCAATACTGTCAATAAGGACTTGATACAAATTTGAGACGGCACCCAAGAGAGACCCTCACAGCCTTAGGTAATCCAGCACCAGGGAGACAGGAAGGTGGAGGGGTCTCGACCCAGAAGATCCCAGATGCGTTGTCTCAACTGGCAGTAACACCAGAGCTGTGATTAGGGTAGGTAGAATGTTGATCTAAGCTCTTCAAATGAAGGAAAGGAGTCACCCTCTAGCAAGTCTCCCACCGACCGCCCCCCCATTCCCCCCAGGGCACCCAGTAAACAGACTTGGGTAACAGTAATGCCTCTATTAAACCACAACGGTGCCCATTTGTGGACCGCGGGATGAACTCCAAGGAGCTGATGTGCCTCCTTCCAAATTGCCCAAGCAGCCAGCAGAGTCAGGAATCTATGTGTAGACCTTGCTCCCATTGTATTATACAGGAGCCCCATACCGTCACAGTGTGTTCACAGGAGGCCCACTGCGGAAGCAAATCCATGGGGGCCAGAAGATAAGACACCTGAGAAAGATGGTATGCAAGGTGTTACAGGCGCCTGGCCTGATGATCTGGGTCCATCTCCCAAAGAATCCAAAGGAAGTAAGAAACCTTGGAATTGCCATGGACTCCAAGCTATCGATGAATGCCCAATGACATAAGTTAGCAAGATCAAGCTTCATTACTATGAAAACTCTGCCATGCATCTTCCCCCACCTAGGATTTTCACACAGGGTCCAAGCTACTAGCTCTCTTGTACTTTCTAAACTAGATTGGGCCAGTGACCTCTATCATCTTTACTATCTATGAAAAGGTTACAACAAATTCAGACCTCTGTTGCCAAACTACGTCTACATGTAAAGCCATAGTCGCATATATCCCCTTCCTTGAGGGCCCTACATTGGTTACTGATTGCCAGAAGATCCACCTTCAACCTACTTTGTGTCATCACAAAGCAATACATGAAACAGGGCCACTTTTCATCAAGAATAAAATCACCAAATACCACCCCCCACCACTCCAAATAGGCAACTCGCCTCAAAACTCCAGCATACAAGAAATAAAACATATGAGGCACATCTTTCTCTTTTCAAGCAGCCAAACTATGTAATTCACTACCCCTAAACATAAAATCTTTGGATAAGTATCTTACCTTCAGAAGACTAGTCAAGAGTTAGCTCTTTCCTACATGACCACTATACTCAAAACACAAATCTACAGCATATGCCTGTGAATGTAAAAATGTATAATTTGAATATATGCATGTATTTAGATATGGGCCTTCCTTTGTACAAATATATATATTTATTACTTGTGGTTTAAAAATACATAAGTATGCATAACAAATGTTTGAATTACTCATGAGATATATAAATACATATGTATACACATATATACATTTCTATATATATATATACGTACATATAAATAAATATATGATATTGATATTTTTTATACAGCACACAAATGCCAAAGGCGCCTTGGCACTGAGTTTGCTGAACATGGAAACAATTAGAGAGAAAAATAATTTACCACATAGGAGGGTCTATGCCTAATCACTGTGTATAGGAAAATAACCAGGTTTTAAAATGTTTCCTGAAGCTGGCAAGGTTAGACTTAGCTCTAAGATGGCTAGATACGTTACTCCACAGCTGAGATGTAATGTGGGTGAAGGTCCTTCCTCCCCAGCACTTTCTTCAGATTTTGAAGACATTGACTGACCTGTTGCTGAATGTAAGGTTATTCTAGGAGTATATCAGGAGAAGTTTTTCAAATAGGCTGGGCCTTTGCCATCCAAGGTTTTATGTTGCTCATAAAAGGCCTTAAATACCACTCTATTCCTCACAGGAAGCCAATGGAGCTCACGTAGTGCTTCAGAAACTGACTTGAACTTAGGCATTTTCCTCAGCAATTGAGCCGCAACATTTTGTAGGCCTTGGAGTTTCTCCAGAGAACATTGGTGAATGCCTAAGGTATTAAATAGTCCAGCCTAGACAAAACTAAGGCAGCAACCACTGATTTCTGCAATTCATATGGAATGAAAGGAAGAACTTTATTTGAAGTGTGCAGCAGAAAGTAGCAAGAAGAAGTAAGGGGCAGATTTATGAAAAGTGGCGCTGCACCTAGTGCAGTACCACTTTTCTTGTGCCCCCATAGCGCCCCCCTAATGCCATCATGTGTGCGCTGTATTTAATATATGGTGCACCATTAAGGAATTAGCGTCAGAATTTTTTACGCTAGTTCAGCGCTTTGCAGCATTAGCGTTAAAAATGTTGATGTTAATCCTGCACAACACCTAGAAGCCCATTGAAACCAATGAGATCCTCCTTTTAATGCCTGCCCTGAACAGGTATAAAAATCCTAGTAAAAAAATGACACAAAGAAATCTGTTACATTTTTTGTGCCATTTTTACGACCCCCTGATGGGGGAACGCCTCCTTTGCATATAGTATGCCTGGTACAGGCTTGATGTAGCACAACAGGTTACAAAGTGGCATAATGCATGCATTGTACCACTTTTTAAATGTGGCGAAGCATTTTTGGCCTTCTAACGCCACATTAGCATAAATAAATTATGCTAATGTGGTGTTGGAATGGTGCTATGCCCTCTTAAATTTGGGGCAAAATTTGTTAATTTGTGCATTCAAAAAAAGACTGGGATCAAAAATGATTCCCAGGTTCCTGACCAAGGGTACCAATATAGAAGGAGGGCTAAGCATCTGAGGCCACCAAGATTGGTCCCAAAAGGTTCTGTCTTTGCCAAAAAGGAGACCCTCTGTTTTATCCGAGCTCAACATGAGACTATTGTTATTCATCCATTCTACAATTGTACCCATACACTTGGTAAAGCGGTGCGCAGTCACTTCGACATCATTTGAGATGGCCACCACAATTTGTGTATCATTAACATAGGCCACAGGGGTGAGACCAAAAGAACTAATCAGTCTCTTCAAAGGTGCTATGTAAATATTGAAGAGTGTAGAACTCAAAGATGAGCCCTAGGGATCACCACATGGTAGTGAGAAGGAGTTAGATACAAAGTCCCACAGGGCATCTGATTAATCTTTGTCTAAAAGAAATGAACAAAGAAGTTCATGGACCAGGCCCCTGATTCCAATTTCCACCAAGCATGATCGCATGGTTTATGGTAATGAAAGCAGTCAGTAGATATAACAGGATCATTGCTGTCTTCCCACCCTTGTCTAGGATGTTTCGCAGCTCCTCTTTGGCTACTGCCAGGTACTATGATTGGTCTGAACTCAAATTGTACTGAGTCTAAAATGTAATTCTCCTCTAAAAATGTAAAGCGTTAGATATTCATGTGCTTTTCCAGAACCTTTACTGTAAAAGGTAGATGCGATATAGGATAGCCATTCTTTACTCCTTTTTGATCTAATTAAGGCTTTTTCAGCAGCGGAAGGATTGGGTCCTTTTTCAATTTGCTAGGAAACTCTCCTGAGTCCATAATTGTGTTAAATAGCATAGTGTTAGATGGAGCAACCATTCCTGCTATGCCGTGAACATTTTTAGGTGGACCAGGGTCAGATGGTACTCCCAACTTTGTTTGGCCTAAGAGTTCAATTACTGTTTCCTCTGTAAGAGGAGGAAACTTGCAGAAAGTACTTTTTCCAGGGGCTACACCAGTGGCACCCGAAACTAATAAAATGGCCCTACCACTAGAGTTTCATGTAACACATATTTCCTTCACTTTACTTTTAAAGGATTCCTCTAGCTTATCACAGAAAAGTTGACAAGGGGGCAACTTGTGGCTAGATGATAAGCAGGAAAGGACCTGGACTGTTTTAAAAAGTCTTCTTGTGGAGTTCTTAGCTGCACACATTTTTTCTGAGAAGTATTTTGTTTTCTTTATGACAAGCCGTTTTTCCTTTCTTGAATAAATTGCTTGCATCAATCCTTTTCTTTGTGGACATAATTTCTTCTCCATATTTTTTCCTGCCTTCTGCATTTTTGTTTTAGTTCCTTGAGGTGAGGTGAAAACCAAGGCGCTGGTGGCCTACTTACAGTAATTTTGTATAGTTTTAGGAGGATCCAGAAGCTGCAGACCTTCACCAATCTGAGTATTTGCCTACTGTTAATTTACAATATTTCATGATTGAGGGCTGAAAGATCTAAAACATCAGTCAAATCTACTTTATTAATTTAGTTCCCGGATTGAACCTTCTTACTTTTTTGACATTCTTATTAACAGGAGTGGGTGGAACAGATTTTAAACTAAAACTGACAGCTTTATGGGCAGTCCAAATGATTGTCAACATCTAAGTTATTAGAAAAGATGCTATCAAGTGTGTGTCCTGCTGCATGTGTAGAAGTATTCACCAGCTGAACCAGACGAAAACCATTTGAGATATCAAAGAGTTGCTCTGAAACTTTGGTATTTTCAGTTTCTAAATAAAAGGAAAATCACCAAAAATGGTAAAATTGGGTATTGTATGCATGATTTGAATGTGTCTTTTATGCCATTTAGGAATTTTGCTTTGGGTCCAAGCGACTTGTAGATCAATAAACCTTTGAAATTGCTGTTATTAGTTAGATTGCAAATAAATAACATTGCTTCACTATATGCCATTGAAGCAGGCAACACTTAAAGGTGGTCTCGAAAGACCACTGCAAGGCCACATTTCATTATCCCACCTTTCTGTTAGAAATGCTAAGTTAGGGGTATGAGTTTCTAAGTGATTGAGAAATTCATATTTGTGCTTAATGAGAGAACACATATTTATTAGTGTGCATTTCAATCTGTTGCCATGGAAAATAGCCCGTCTTGCATGTTGAAAAGTTTTGTTCCACCTGGCAGATCAGATTACAATGACTACACAGAACATTATCCTGGGCAAGGCTGAAGTTGGCAATGTTAAATAAAAGGGGCTTACCCATGTTAAACTGAAACAGCTGCTCCTGGGATATACTTAAGAAGAAATTTGATCATGGGTCCTGGCACAAGGTGCGGTCTTGGTGTGGACGTGAGCAGAAGTATTTGCCTTTGGTGTGCATTTGGTGCACCTCCTGTGCGCATCTGTTGCATGTCCCCTTATCCCGGCTTATTAAATAAGGAGCTCGGACAAGGACTAGTCCACCAACCCTGCTAGCAGTAAAATGGTGTCACTCTTATGCAGTGCTGGCTCTGAACACAGCCAAGCGAATGTGAGTGTGCAGAAAGTTGAAACCGGTGATGCTGCCTAGCTTGCCCTCTACAGATTTATGACAAATTAAAATTCCCTGTGCAAATTCGCAAAATGCTTAAAATGGTTGAAGTTATTGTGCAAACCACACAAAATATATAAAAAATGAATAATATTACTTTCAAATGGTGGTAGATTCTGATCTCCACCTCCCCCGTCAGCAAATCAGATAACATATCTGCGTCCCCTGGCTCAATAAATAAGGAGCTATAAATATCCTTATAAATTACCTACTGATGGTTGCCAGTAGGTAGTTATAGTTAGGGCCAAGCTTCCAGAGTTTTTTGTTTTGTTAATAACTTTGGTGCTGTTTGTTGAATCTTCAAGAAATTAGTTTGCCACTCACTCTAGCTGCTATCTAGAAAGTTTTGTGTGATTCTTCAAGTGTGGGCCAAGAAAAAGGCGGGGGCCCAAAACATGTTTTTCCCATGCAATTTACCATAGGGATTTTGAACATGACTACAGCCCAAATCTCTGAATGGAAATGCACCAAATTTGGTCCAGAAAGATTTCTTATTGTGATTTGGTGTAAATCCATTCAGTAGTTTTGGAGTTATTAAAGAAAAAAAGATTTATAGATATCTAGGGACGCAGAGGGTCCACAAATCTGACAGATCTCAGGTGAGATCTGATTTGCTTCCAGCATGTCAACCAGGAAGCGCTAGCAGCCATTTTGGGACTTGGTCGTCCCAAGAAAAAACATAAAAAAAGACAAGAGGACATTGACACCCTAGGCCTCCTGATGGGATCTTAGAGGGACCCCGCCTGGTGCCAAAAAACATGTTTTTAAAATTTACCATGAATTTGCAGAGGATCTGCAAATCGATGGTAAAAAAAAACAAAAAAACAAGTGCAGGCTGTCACGCTTGTTTTCTATATGGCCAAGTCCAAGGGAGTGTGTTAAATGATATAATTGGGGGAGGGGTGTGCATTCCCCACCAAGCCTCAAGATTTCGTCACCAGAAACCCTATCCCTGTGGCATAGCTGATTTTCAAAACTGTGAGCTGGGCCACACAGACTGATTTTGGGCCTTTGAACCCCATCCCCTATGGCTCGGTCAAAATAGAATATGCAGAGGGGGCCAGGTGGCCTGCCCCAGGCCAGTTGAGGACCCTGGGACCACATCCCCTTGGGCCAAGCCAATATGCAAGATAGGGAGGGAACCACACAAGCCCCTCCCAGGTCCATTCAGCCTCAGGGGGCCCAACACCTAGGACCCAACCATGTAAAAAATAATAGGGACGGCCACGTGGGGCCTGGCCATGTAATCCAAAGCGAGAGGGGCAATGTGGCCCTCTCCCAGAGCCAATATTGGTCTTGGGGACCCCATCCCTCAGGGGCCTGCTCCTGCTACGTCCTGGATTGACTACCCTCTGGACATAGCAACACCACAAAAAAAAAAACAGGACATAGCTGTTTTCCTTCCTGCAGTAGTGTGGGAAGGGAAACCAATGTTTGCTCTTGCTGGGCGGAAGCAATTTTAAAGCTCCTGTCAAGTGAGAGCAAAACACTAAGGGGCAGATTTAAGAAAAGTGGTGCTGCACCCAGTGCAGTGCCACTTTCCATATGCCCTAATCACCACACATGTGCTGTATTTAAAACATAGTGCACCATATCACAGGGTAGGGGGCAATAGCATCAGAATTTTTGATGCTATTGATGTACTATTCAGGGTTAGTGCCAAAATGTTGGTGCTAACCCTGAACAGTACATAGGGGCCCATTGTAACTAATGATGTGTACCCTTTGAACGGCTGCTTTAAGCAGGCATTAAAAATGCCAAAATAAATGGCACAAAGAAATCTTTTAAATTTCCTTGCGCCATTTTTTAAGCCCCTCTAATGGGGGAACGTGCATCCATTATGTCTGGCACAGGTATAATGTGGCGCAAGGGGTTACAAAGTGGTGCAATGCACGCATTGCACCACTTTGTAAATCTGGTGCAGAGATTTTGGCCTCGGTGGGCCACAGTAGAGTAAAACATGACACTGATGTGGCGCAAGGAGGCGCTAGGCCCTCTTAAATGTGGGCCATAGTCTGCTCCCAGCGGGCAGGAGCATCAAAAATTCTTCTGCCCACTGAGAATTCCTTTTCATCTGTTTCCTTGCCCGCACCAAAATGGTTGGGGGAACACATGACAAAATTGCTCCTGCACTCAGGAAGCAGCATTTTTTGCTGGTCCCTGCATGCCAAAGCAATGTCGGCTCCCGCTGGAGGTGGGGAGCTGGCTGGGACAGCAGGGGCAGTGGGGGAAAGAATTCACCAAACCACAAACCAAGACCACTGACATCCCTCCATCTCAGGAACTCTGCAACAGACTGGTGACCTTCTTCCACACGAAGATCAAGGACGTTTACAACAGTTTCGGACCCCAAGACGCTCTGAACCCACCAACGACACCCCCGCCAGGATCAGCCAAACACCCTCCACTCCTGTACACCTGCACCTCCCTCACAATGGATGACATCCTCTCCAACATGAACAGCATCCACTCTGGAGCCCCAAATGACCCCTGCCCCCACTACATCTTCAACAAGGCCAGCGCCGTGATCGCGTCAGAACTCCGTAAGACCATCAACTGCTCCCTTCAAGTAGCAACCTACCCTAAAGATTGGAAGCACGCCGAGATTCACCCTCTTCTAAAGGAACCCACAGCAGACTCAACAGACCTCAAGAACTACCGCCCCATCTCACTGCTATCCTTCCCAGCTAAAGTCGGCGAGAAAGCAACCAACACTCAGCTACAACAACACATCGAGGACAACAACATCCTAGATGTCTCCCTATCAGGATTCAGAACTAACCATACTAAAGAAACCGCCCTGCTCACAGCCACATAAGACATACTCTCCCTCCTCGACCAAGGACAGACAGCAGCTCTCATCCTCCTCGATCACTCAGCCGCCTTCGACACGGTATCTCACCATACACTATGCTCCAGAATCCACACAGCAGGTACATGAGACAAAGCACTTCAATAGATTCACTCCTTCCTGACAGGCAGAAAACTGAAAGACAGTCTCCCACCTCACCAATCAGAACCTACCAACATCAGGTGTGGAGTACCCCAAGTGTCGTCGCTGAGCCCCACGCTGTTCAACATATACATGATCCCACTCGCCCCCATTGTCAGGAACTACGGGATGAACATTGTCTTCTACGCTGATGACACCCAGCTGATCATCTCCCTGACCGAGAACCCATCAACAGCCAGGAAGAATTTCAGAGACAGGATGGAAGCTGTAGCCACTTTGGTGAGGGAAAGCTGCCTTAAGCTGAACTCCGACAAAACCAAGATCCTCATCCTGGGACCCTCACCATCTGCCTGGGATGACTCCTGGTGGCCCTCAACACTCAGCAAACCCCCACCCCAACAGACCATGTATGCAATCTCAGCATCATCCTCAACTCAGCATTCACCATGACCAGGCAGGTCAACTCCGTTGCCTCCACCTGCTTACACATCCTCCGACTCCTACGTACGATCGTCAGATGACTACTAACCAACTGCCGGAAAACCGTCACACACGACTTTGTCACAAGCAGACTTGACTACGCCAACGCCCTCTATGCTGGAACCTCCAAGAAGAACCTGAACAAGCTGCGACAGATTCAGAACACTGCCGCCAGACACGTACTAAACATCCCTTGTCAAGAACACATCACAGAACACCTGAAGAACCACCACTGGCTCACTATCAAAAAGAGGGTTAACTTCAAACTCCTCGTACACACTTACAGAGACCTCCACAACAGACCCAACTACCTCAACAACCACATCAACTGGTACTCCCATTCCAGACCTCTCCACTCATCCCAACAGTCACTTGCCAACCTACCACACATAAAGAGGTACTCAGCTGGAGGAAAATCTTTTTCATACCTGTCAGCAAAGGATGGAACACCTTACCACCACACCTCAGACAGTCACCATCGGTGCCTCAGTTCAGGAAGGACCACAAGACCTGGCTCGTTGACTGATCTCTGAGGTCACCATTCAGCACCTTGAGAACCAATGGGTGAGTAGTGCGCTATATTAATTGATTAATTGATTGATTGATTGATGGGGGCTCCCTCCCCCATGGCCCCCAACAACAAGACACTGGGTGCCCTAGGTGGGGCCAGGGCACCCACAATTGACTGGCTGGGCCCTGGGGATGGGAAGTCCGGGGTCAAAATCGGCTCAGGGAAGAAGCAACAGTTGGACCCCACCACTAGGCCTAAGGGGTCAGGGTATTCCATAGAAGCACATAAGGAACTTTATACAATAGAACTTTATATATCTTTATTATTTTCCATATGCATGTATGATGCACCTTCGTCCTGCCCGGCAGCAACACTATTTCTGCTCCCAAATGGGCAGGACATGTGACATGGGCACAGCAGGAAAGAGCCATTGGCTCCCTAAAACATACACCTTATGGCGGCGGGTACGCCGGTACCACCACCTATCCTCAATACTGCTCCACGGAGGAGTCAACCGGGATTACGCTTTCAACATCTCCATGTTCTTCTTGGTCCTTCTTCCCAGAATTCTCTGGGAAAAATGTCTGGGTATTTCGAAAACCTAATCCAAGATGGCAGCTCCTCAAGCCTTTAACTCTCTTTCCTAAATCATCATTGTGACTTTCAAATTCCTAAGAGGTTCTTCCTGCTCCAGCAGTATAGAAGGCCATTTTTTCACTTGCTTCTTGCACCTCAACACTTCTTTGATCCTGTGGGTTTGTTTTCTGACTCCTCTTTCTTCCAGTAGGACTCCTTCAGGAAGACACCATCTGCTTAGGCACTTCAAAGTGTCAGTGGCATTGTGGCTACTGGAAGGGGTTGCCCCTTCCTCAGGCAGACCAAGACTGTAAAACCCTGGGTTCCATGGGTTACTCAAAGTTGTAGGTTGCTTTTTGAACGACCAACACCATACAGACCTGATAAATGTATACCTTTCTATGTACTTATGTATCGATATATTTGTTACTTTACTCCTACTGTAGAAAAGAATAAATGAAAAAAACTTTAACTCTCACCAGTTCACTACTCTATGTCCTGTCCTATACCTCTTTCAATATACCTTTTCCCTTCACTCTCTGATGTATCCCAAACCTCAGCTATAAAGTCAGCATCTATGAAGAAAGGGTGTTCACTAATTTGCATGAGGACATGACCCATATAAACGAAACAATGTCTTTGGTCATGCATCTGCCACATTTTGCACATGAAGGAACATTGCCAAAATGGCCCTGAAGGGTAGTGGCATAACGAAACGTAAGGAGGCCCCCCTGTAAAGTACCTTTAGGACGCCCCCGCCCTCTGGACCCAGTCAGGGGATTGCCGCCAGTGCCCAGTGTACTGTGCTGAAGTGCCCCCCTGGAGCTCAGCCTCCCTCCCCCCCCCCACCCCAGCACCGTGGGGCTACGGGGGTCTTTGTTACGCTACTGCTGAAGGGATGTAATAAGTGTGTGCTATCTTGGAGAAGTACATTTAATGCCCCCAGGCTACTTTTGTCACAGTGCTGCATGAAGGGTCCCTTATGGCCTCTAGTGACTGGGAAACACAAACTCCATCACTCCATGCTTAGTCCCTCGCTCCCTTCCAAAAGGAGGGTATGGTTGCCACTTTGTAAATACTAACAGTGCGGATGAGGAGCACTCTCACTTTATACTTCACGCTGCCTCTGGGAGGCACTAAAGTCCTTTACATGTTTGACAACTGTCTGAGGCTGTGTGTAATAGCCGTGAGTTCACCCACAGTCCTCGGAAATTTTATCAAGACTTTGTTGCCTAGTTCAGAGGTTTCCAGGAAATCTTCTCAGAACTTGAAGTTGAGATGAAAGTGAGTCTAGTGTGTAGGTCCCAGTTTCTGCAGAGATATGTAACTGGATCTTTTTAGCTTAATCGAGGGAATGCTATGCAATATTAAGGAGGCAAATCGCTTTTGCGTGGGTAGATACATGATAGGGCTGAAATAAATGTTGCTGGTAAACTTCGAAAGTGATGGACTGTCTAGCGAGCACAGTAAACAAAACTCAAGGAGATTTGTATCTTTAATTTTGCATATATTGCGCTTTTTATAGGTCAGGTCTCAAATGCATTTGCTAAAAGGTTATAAGATTTACTGGCTCTTCTAATGTGCAGTGCTGAAATATTTCAATACTGATGTGTCATGCAGAGTAGACCCATTATTCCACAGGAGTTTGGGACAGGAGCGTTTCAAAAAGAGTTAAAGCTGTACGGCATATCAATTCATTTGCTGTATAATCTCCAAAAATGTTTTAAAGGAAATCGATTGTGCTGACAGTCCAAATAATCTGTGTAAGCAATTTACATGATCTCCTATCGTTTTTTCAAGATTGTTTTAACTTCAACCTGTTGCTTCCTTCCATGTTCACATTCTGCCTCTCAATTAAATCAATTGTTATATAATATGATTAAGAATATTCATGAAAGTCGTGTGTTGGCACAATTAAATGCTCCCAGAGTGCCAATGAAATTACAGTAGCTATCTTCAGATATCAAAGATATAACATCTGCAAAGAATGCCTCCAATTCAGCATCCCTAAATTATTAAATGAATGAGTGTATAGTGTGCTTGCACATTGGTGACAAACCTATTTTTCTATTCCAGTTGATTGCATTATACATGCTATATGTGTTTTGTTCTTCTAAAGGAATAGGAAAATGCACCAATGGCTATATTGTTTCCCATTTGCATTCATTTGTTCTTACATTGTAGTTTTTCACAGCATCTGAACCGCACGGACACAAATATTAAAGCTGGCACCATTTCCTTTATTTTCCTTACAAAGACCAGGTTCTTGGATAATTTGCAGTTGATATACATAGTATTGTGAATACTAAGAAATCCACTGTTGTTTGCTTGTATCAATATTGCATTGCTTGCTCTTGGACACTTTTCTGTTACTCCCTTTGGTATGTCCAACTGTACACACTCATTTGGAAATAATTAATAAAGTGCACGGACATTCCATACTTTCTACACAGGCAGAACATACTTAGAAGCAAACATTGTACTTTTGTAAATCTTATCCATGCTTAGATTATCACTTTTTCTAGCACCTAGAAAAATCTTCGTCAACCGACTCCTACATCTTTAATATGTGCTTTATATCATTTTTATTTGACCCCATTTGGATCACAATCAATACTTGGATCATGTAAAGTAAAAACGAGCTCCAGGTGTATTCTTCTATTTTCATGTAAATCTTTCATTTGTATTGAAACCGCCTCTCTTCCTAGCAAAGTTGGATTGCTCAAAACATAAAATATTTATCTTTGTAAAAGCACAGAAAAGAACGTTTATTTATCTTTTAATAAATAGTCGTTTTTTGACATTTAAGATAATAAGAATGCTGCACATCTATGCGTCTGAGTTGTGTTGCACCTATGTAATTTATATGTTTGGACAAATCCCATGTACCCTTCTCTTGATCTTGAAAAAACTCACTCTTTATTTTTTAATGTTTTTTTCCCTTAGGAATTATTTATCTGCTATCAGCTCTAAGTCACTTGGACGTAGCTAGCGTGACACTGGAAGTCTCTGCTAGGGATGGAGGTGGTATTGTGTCCCCTATCAACGCGGCTGTCACACTGAACATTCTAGATACTGCTTTGGCTCCCGCCATTTTTGAGAAATCTCGTTATGCATTTTCTGTTTCAGAAGATATCCTGGAAGGCAGTATAGTCGGGAAAGTGAAAGCGACAGAACCACTGAGTATGTATTCCCATATAATGCAGTAAATGTGAAGTATCAGTACTAAAGTTTCCTTATTCGAAGATATCAGTGTTGTGCATATTTAAAGGTGGCGTAACAAAAAAAAAAAACATTTTAAGAAAATATATAAAATCACTTAGTTGTGTCTCGCATGAAAATGGGATGCAAGTCTTGAGAATACCAGTAAGGGAATTGTCCTGAAGAGAAAACATCTCCTGCTAAATATTTTCCACCTGAACTAGTCTCAACCCATTCCCATGCACCAAATATTATGCAGAATTTCACACCTGCGAAACTTAGGGAATTTAGCAGATTTCAATTAATGAGAAACTCATAAATTCTGCACAGACGATAAAAAATTCCACACAGCTCTGAAATACATCTAGCCTTTTTTTATAGCTGATACTTTCCATATTGTTTTCCCCGCTGAAATATAATATTTGAATGTCTGTAACATTCACTTATACCAATAATGTGTCTCCTGAAAAATAATGTTTGTTTCGTTACAAAGCAGTTACAGGTATTGTTGAGACAGGAATGTCCCCTGCATAGCAATGAGCCCTGTATCCCTCTCCTGAGTGACCCAGTTGCATGTGATATCTGGTATTCTGACTTCTGACATGTTAATCCAGCTTGTGTACTGAGGCCTAGGCCTGTCCTTTGTGCTGTCCAGAGAATCAATTGCGAAAAGAACAATTGATGGACAAAATAATGAACAATGTCTAACATTCACCCCAGTACAGAGATCTGGTCCTAAATCCATTGTTTTTTTGCTGCCCATGCCATTCCAGTTTGGACCCAGCCACATGCAAATCAGTCTTGACCCTGTTCCCCATGGGAACTGTCCTGACCGAGCTGCCAAGCCAGGTCCTCCCTGGACTGGAAACAAGCATCCTGGGACCAGTTTCAGGGTATTGAGTCTGTCACATATGCAGTTGCCTTTCTACCAGTGTTACTCAACATACTCTGAACCTGTCAGAACTCCCTAAGCATTCATGGGAGAGAATAGCCATTGATTTCTTTGGCCCACTAGACAATGGACATCATGGGGGTCATTCTAACCCTGGCGGTCCAAGACCGCCAGGGCTAAAATGACGGGGGCACCGCCAACAGGCTGGCGGTGCCCCGCTGGGCATTCTGACCGCAGCGGTTTGGCCGCGGTCAGAAGTGGAAAACCGGCGGTCTCCCGCCGGTTTTCCGCTGCCCAAATGAATCCTCCATGGCGGCGCAGCAAGCTGGGCCGCCATGGAGGATTCTGACACCCCATACCGCCATCCTGTTCCTGGCGGTTCTCCCGCCAGGAACAGGATGGCGGTATTGGGTGTCGCGGGGCCCCTGGGGGCCCCTGCAGTGCCCATGCCAATGGCATGGGCACTGCAGGGGCCCCCGTAAGAGGGCCCCAAAAGAATTTCAGTGTCTGCTTTGCAGACACTGAAATTCGCGACGGGTGCAACTGCACCCGTCGCACCTTCCCACTCCGCCGGCTCAATTCTGAGCCTGCGTCCTCGTGGGAAGGGTGTTTTGCACTTGGCTGGCGGGCGGCCTTTTGGCGGTCGCCCGCCAGCCCAGTGCAAAAACCAAAATACCCTCAGCGGTCTTTCGACCGCGGAGCGGTATTTTGGAGGGGGAAGTCTGGCGGGCGGCCTCCGCCGCCCGCCAGACTTAGAATCACCCCCCATGTGTTGATGATTAGTGATTAATTATCATGGTTCCCTTTAGTTTAAGATCTCTCATCTACAACTCATTAACAAGTCATTGAAAAACTTGATGGTATCTTTGCAATCTGGGGCATTCCAACCAATTTGAAGTATGATAATGGTACACCCTTTAACAGTAAAGAATGCAAAGAATTTCTGGTGCATCTGAACACAAAGCATCAAAAGAGTACACCTTTGTGGCCACAGGCCAATGGACTTGTTGAGCATTTTATGAGTATGATAAAGAAAGCAGTATATTGTTCAACTCTTGAGAAGTTCAGTTTGAAAACAGTAGTAACTTTAAATTTACGACCTTATCGTTCAACACCCCACTCGACTACAGTTAAAAGTCCTGTGTCTTTGATGTTTGGCAGAGCAATGGCACCCAAGTTACCTCAATAATCCACCAAAAGAGACCAGAGTGAAAACATGATTCATATAAGGGACCTGGTTAACAAGTAGAAAATAAAAGCTTATGCTGACAAGAGGCAGCATGCAAAAGACATCACATTTAAATAAGGTGACTGGGTGATCGCTCAACAGATGCTCAAAATAAATTCTGATGCTTCATAGGATGCTGAACCATTCCAAGTGGTGTCTATCAAAGGGCACATGATGACTGCTCAGACAGAGATTCTTCTCCCTTCAGGCCTGTGATTCATCGGTCTTCAACTCAAACTGGTAAGAGAAAGACTAACCCTGAAAACTCAGTGACTGCTGTTATTTCTTCACCATCCTTAGCAATCTCTCACACTGAAGTTGACAGCTCACAGGATCCGGTACCTAAATCGGGTTGCATGATCAAAGCAGCAAGAATACATATTTCAATATATATGTGTATGTCTACTGATTTTATACAAATTTTAATTTTTCATTAACTGAGAGGGAGATGTAACATCTTGCACGATTTATAATGTAGCTCCTTTAACTGCAAACAGACTCCATAGCAGTGTGACATAATCACTAGAACAGAATGTAAAGAAAGCTTGGTTTAGAATGCTGAAGTTCACAGGTTCAAGCAGAGGAATGAAGATGTGTGATTTACAGCTCTGTGTGTGCTGTTGTCATTGAGACGGGTACCCAGGCTGGGAAGGACGCTACATCTGGAACAGAGTGACACCCAGAGAAAGTGTATTCCCTACAATAAGGCTCAAAGAAACTAATGGGGCAGACCGACCCCAGTCTTGCTAGCAGGAAATGCTACAAACCTTGATGACTCCATTGGCACAGTTTATGTCTCCATTGGTCCAATCAGGGTTGCAAATTCAGTAGAGACTGTGTTGACTTCATTGGGACAGCAAATGCTGTGCTAAATGCATTGGCTTGATCCGGGCTGCAACGGCCATAGTGACCCCATCAGCCTAGTATGGTGGCAACTACCTTAGTGACTGGGATGGTTTGTTGGGGCTTGTAACTGCTACACACTTGACAACGTAGCATAGTTGGGGCTCACTCCATTTCTATGGCTAGATGGACCTCAGTAGACACACTCCCATATAAGTACATTCTGACAAGAGCTGCCGTTTTGATTCTTTGTACCATTAAGTGGAAGCATGCAAGGTGTGAAACATTGTCTCCTGACTGTCAGATGTCAGGAATCATGGGCCATGAAATGGGCACCTGAGATTGGGATTGGGACATGTTGGTAGCTACTCCATGGCACATTCCTATTGCTACAAATATTCTAACATAACTGTAAATATTATCCAAATACGCTTTCTATTCTTTATTTTCTTTAAAATGTCCTTAGTAATTATACAAGAGCTCTCACATATTGCAATTGGCCAACACGGACCCCAAAAACAAATGTTTGAGTGGGACAGCTAGGGCAGCTTTCCCCTGTCTGACTCCCACTTCCAGCTATTGAAGTGGTGATAATGGGCTCTTGAAAAAGAAATGTGTATTGAAGGACGTTATCAAATCAAAGCAATTGGGTAGTTTAACCATTGTATTCTACTCAAAGCAAGCTACACTCGTCTAGGGACTCAGACGACACCTATTGTTGTGTCAAAGATCATTCCTGAAAATGAAGCAATGGTATTATATCTGAAAGTAAAACTAAAAAACAGTTTGTTCTAGGAGTGGGTGATGAATTTCATTTTGCCAGCGGAGTTGGCAGAATTTTGGCTGCTCGTTCGAATTCCGCCAACCGCCATGTGGTAGAGTTTTTTCTCAAGTGCAGCTCACCAACGGTAAGTTGGCGAGCAACATCGAAAATTTGCATACCCTAGCACGATTTTTGCCTGCTACGCACGGCATCCAGTGAGATTTTCCCAGAGCTGGTGGTCGCGACCTTTCGTGGTGAGAAAGCTGCCATCCAATTAGGAAATCTACTTGAGTGGAAGCCAAACCAACTCCAGAAGTAGTGCCCTCTAGAGCACCACATAGTGACATTTGTGCTGATTTTTCAGCACGAAACGAGCTCTCAGCACCAGTTTCTACCCGTTCATGGAACTACACTGAATCTCACCCCTAGTTTGTGTATTTTTTATGCAGCTTAGTGTCTGTCCGAGTCTCCCTAGGTTTCCAGCCGTTTATGATTGCCAGAGGCACATCTCATAGACATATTTTGATAAATGTTTAACAGTACACTAAAGCAAACCTATCCAGCCACAAACAAATCAACTTGACCCACAAAAAAAATTACAGATGTATCGGCAAAAACCAATGACTAATTGTAATGGAAAGGAATGGAAACTTTAACCATGATTCAGAGAGTCTTGTATGTCATTGATTGGTAAATTTATTGTCAGTGTGAATTCCACATTCATAGAACTAATTCCACATTTCATAGAACTAAACACTTCTATAGAAAGAAGTTATAACAGCAAAAGACTGAGCTAAAAATGTAATGTGAAACAATTTCAAACAGGACAAACTACAACAGCAGCATAAATGTCTTTGTCTTTCACAGGTACCCGCTAACAAATGTTCTTTCTCTTGTTTCCAGATTCCTTACAGCCAGTATTTTACAAAATTGTCTCTGGAGATCC
Source organism: Pleurodeles waltl (assembly GCF_031143425.1). NCBI lineage: Eukaryota > Metazoa > Chordata > Amphibia > Caudata > Salamandridae > Pleurodeles > Pleurodeles waltl. The sequence continues at coordinate 711,691,299 of NC_090437.1, read as the reverse complement.
AAATGGAAGTTTTTCCATAGACCATGAATTAGGTCTCATAAGAACTAGAAAGCAGTTAGATCATGAACTATGGCCAGTCGTGATTCTCACTGTTCAGTCACAATTGGGAAGTTCACCTGTCTACAGCTGCACCCAGGTCAATATTACGGTGATGGATGTCAATGACAATACACCATATTTTCCAAGAGAATGTGAAAAAATAACAGTACACCAAAGTACCCCGCCAGGCACAGCTGTGTACATTGCACAAGCTGAAGACGGGGACAGTGGAATAAATGGTGCCCTCACCTACAGATTGACTGGTAAAAAGCAAAGTATATTTTCTATCGATCCACTCAGTGGCATGGTGTATCTCAATGGGTCCCTGTATTCAGAATCACTTGTATATGAGCACATTCTACAGATAATGGCTGAAGACAATGGAAAACCTCGCCTGAGTTCCCTTTTTAACTTGACAGTCGTTGTTGACATGAAGGAAAACAGCAGCACATTAGCCTTTGATAGCTTCATTCACTACATTGAAATAGGTGAGAGCTTCCCATTGGATGCCAGAATTCATCAAGTTCAGGCTCACATGCGGGATCCACAACAAGCATTCTCAATAATAACATACTCTTTGGAAGCAAGTGAAACCTCTGCAGTTTTTGGGATCCACCGGAACACGGGCTGGCTTTTTCTCCGTAGACCGCTCGACTATGAATCCAAACAGATTTACAACATTAAGGTGATTGCTAAAAGCCATGAGAACAATCCTGAGCAAAACGCAACCACCTCAGTAATCATCACTGTCCAGGATGAAAATGACAACCTTCCTATGTTCACGCATGGTGCCTATTTTTTCAACGTTGAAGAAAGCTCTGTTCCTCAAGGTGTTATTGGCACAATTTCGGCAGTCGATAAAGATAGAGGGAGAAACGGACAGTTGTCATATTTCCTCTTATCTGAGGGGAGCTATTTTAGGATAAATTCCAAAACAGGTAATATCTATTTATCCAAGATTTCTTTTGCATCTGTTTTGAAATGTTGCTTATTGAAAGTTGATCTTATAACGACAATGTTGTCATCAAACCTGTATTTGCTTTACAAAACTCCCAATTTTATGAAAAGTGCAGGATTTCTCTAAAAAAATGACATTTTTTAAGTGCTCAATCTAAAACACAAGACCTGAACAATGGGAGTGGTTAGTCAAGAATTACGATCGTCAAAGGTACCATTCAGTCGAATCAGTAAAAATATTTTGATTTGTCAATGGACGCATACGTTTAAATTCACCTTAATTTACACGTAAATGCTATTCTAAATCTACAGGAAGGAAGCACATAGCAATGGATGATGTTACCAAACTAGAAATCAAATTCATTAGGACAAGAGAAGATGGGCAGCACAGTTTCAAATCGGCATTATTTGATAGTACCACAATTCTGTTTTTTCATTCATACGGTCTTTGAAAAATGCACCTCAAAGTGATTGCCAAAAAGAAGTCTTGATAGCGAAAACAGGGTTCCCACGTGCATCTTGGTGTCTGCACTCTTTGTCCACCCCTGGAAAGTGTTACCTATTCGTGAAATGTGTTAGCATGGAGGCAAAGAATTAGGACTGTCATGTCAACCAGGGTGCCCAGATGGAGTTAGACACAAATACTCCGAAAGAGAAGGAAAGCAGACTGGAGAGATATTACGGTGGATGTGAATGAGTGGAAAATGACACAGGATGCTCGAAGAGCTTTGAATCTTTATTTGCTAATCTTCTTCAGTCAAACCCTCAATGACCCACACCCAACCATTTGGACCAACCATTTAATCATGTTCAAGAACCTCCCTTTTCTCTAGCCTTTGAATAAATGTTGACACTAGCTAATTTGGTGACAACTGGCCAAACTTCCAAAGGGAGACAACATAAAAAAATGTGGATTTTTATTGGAAGTCATTGCCAATAAAGTCTTAGCTTCCATATGGTTGCTTCACTTTCAGCCCATTTAACATGGGAAATACTAAGGGGCATATTTATGAGTGGTTTGTTTAATGTTTGCATCACACAATGTGGTACGTGTGACACAAACCCAAAGTCATATTTGTGAAGCCACGCAAAGCCACTTTGCATGACTTTGAGAGGCTCCAAAAATATGGAGTAAGGCAACACAGTGCAATTTGCTTTCTTGCCAGTCTCTTCCCTGGGAAGGCATATTTTAGGCATTGCATGGGTGTTCTCAAGCAATCGCCACTGAATATGACACACCCCAAAATTTCAAGAACTTGTAAATCTTGTAATACACCAAAACTTTATGTCTTACCAGGGGAGTTGTAATGAGAAATATCTCTATTTCTCCTCGTGTCTTTCTCTTTTCTTGTGTGCTGCCTTCTGCAGCACACATAGACAGAGGAATCTACCTCCCAGGATTGTTTTTGTTCAGGAAGGTTCCCTTTCCTGCACATAAACAACCCTGCATGCAACACAAGCATCCTTGCACCTTCGTACAAGGGTGCCAGCATTGGTGCTAGACAGCCCATTGTGCACCAGCACAGGGGGAAAGGACAGGAATGCACTGTATGCCTTAAAAATAGTGCATTCCTGTCCTTTCAGAGTGATGTAGTACAGCGCAGCAAAGTGACCTGCTATACTGCACTGCGCCACTTTACCTTGAATATGGTCCTACATACATAGTTTACCTTATTCTTAGAAAACTGCTATCCAATTTAGTTTTCTCCCATCAGCAGCCTTTCCATTCAAAATTGTCATTGCAGAAGAACAAAACATTTAACAAAGGGCAAGGAACAATCAACATATACAATATATCCTGAATAAAATAGGGTGTTGCTCATTCTGACAGTCAAGTGAACGCGCCAGTACATGCACAATTAGGGCACACATTCAGCACAATATAAAGAGGGTAATGGTTATCTCACAACTTCAAATATACAGACCTTTGCCCGATGATCAATAACCTGAACAAATTTGCAAAAAATGTTTTAAAAAACTTTTTTTGAAAGTCAGATCTATAGGGGTTGATACATAAAGAGTGGTTTTGTTGTAAAGGTCGACTTTTTGATTGGTGATTGATGAGGAAGGAATAGATCTTAGCTGTTGCAGTTTTATTATGAAATATCTTAATTTTGATTATTTGAGGTCAATGCAGTGTTGCACAATCAGTTCTTGAGACCCTTTTTCCTAGTCAATAGGAAACGTACGGCACACCAGTGGCTCTTGTGGATGACAACTGAATCTCTTTACTACTGACGTATTTAATGTTAAAGGTAGGCTCACACATGTCAAAACATAGAATGACTACAACAAGTAAATGCTGTAGCATGTCCTGCAATGCTAAAGAGCTTCTCACCAGTTTTATTGATATGATTTTAAAGTCTCACAAGTGGGTGCTAAGAGACCACACCCTAGCTCACATGTGAGATTATGTTAGGTTGCCCTACCCTTGTGTTTGAGATCCAAGGGGAGGTATGCTCTTTGCTGACTCTCAACACTTTCACAAATGACCACAAAAACAGGAATCTGAGAGCCAGTGGTAGAAGTGGGGGAAGAGGGAGTGAAACAAGAGAGAAAACAGAAACACAGGAGTCGACCACTCTGACCTGTCTCTTTTGTTGGTCAAGCATATCTGCAGGATGCAGTGGACATCTACAAGGCCAGATGGCCCATATGTACGGGCTTTTGATGCAGGGCAGTGCAGCAAGTCATATTGCTGCGCTGCCCTGCCTCAAAGGGAAGGGGCAGGAAAACACCATATCTATGCAATATGGCACATTCCTGTCCTTTTGCACTGTGTTGTGGCTTCCTAGCGCCCTTGCACCATCTTCCTGCACAACAACAATCCTGGGAGGCTTTTTCCGTTTTCTATGTGAACTGCAGAATGCAGCAGACATAGAAAGAGGAAAAAATTAGGAGAAATAAAGATATTTCTCCTCATTGCACTTCCCCAGGGCAGGCGTAAGGTTTTGGTGCATCCCCAGGTTTAGACCTGGGGATGCTTCAAAATCCTTGGGTGTTGCCTTTGGAACACCACTGTAACACCCATGGAACGCCTCCCTTGTGCAGCGTAAGGCAATGCAGCGATTTGCGCTGCCTTGCTCCATATCTATGAGGCCATTCAAAGCCATGCAAAGTGACTTTGCGTGGCCTCATAGATATGAGTTCCAAGTGTGTGCCGGTGTTGTTTCACAAAAAGTGACACAACAACAGTTCAAGGGCTAATAAGTATGCCCCCATGTCTTTAATTCTCTGCTGGACTGAAATAGTATGAGGCTATCATTTAACAATGTTACTGTGCAACTCATCCTCTATGCTCGGAGATGAGACTGATAATTCCTGGAAACTAAACATACATTAATTGAGAGTATATATTGTATATTTGCAGATGCAAAGAGTATATTATGATACTTAGTACCATTGTTGAGTGTTGCGAGGGGCCATGACTCACAAGTAGAGGTGGGCATAACTTTCGTAATTGAGTGTAGCATAATCACACAGTATTACCTTAGAATTCTTTGAGGTTACGCATAGTTACACAAGAATAAGGATTCAGTGTCTAGGGCTATTTCTGAGCCTAAAATGCATCCTTGCCATCAGCATCTTCGTGAAAATGCATTTTGTGCTGAGAAATAGCTCTAAATACAACAGAACATAAATAGGGAGCACAAGCAGCCGCTCATGCCTGCTACATGTGTTCTTGGGGTAGAACTTTACCCCCAACTTACCCCCGACATTTATCACTATTTTCTTAGCACAAAATGCCCCCTCATATCTAAAATGGGGCAAAGAATGCGTTTTGAGCTACAAAATAGTGCTAAATGCAATAGAACATAATGCCAAGTGTGCTCTTGCAATAGAATATTTTCCCTCCTATTTATTCATAATTACGTGAACTGGCAAAATTGTGTAATTATCTGGAATTTTGTGTCAAAGAGTAATGCTGCAGTCACCACTGTGCAATTATAGTCAGAACCGGTTTTCCATAGTAAATTTATTTTTTGATTTTGCTAAAAACTTTGGCATCATTTGACAAATCTTCACAAAACTTTCCAAAAGAAAGGTTGACCTTTGTAGTTCCTTCCCAGAAAGTTCTGGTGTGATTTGTCAAGGAGAGGCTGAGTAAAAGGGAGAAACATGGGGACCCAGAAAATGTGTTTTTCCCATTCAATATCCTTAGGAATTCAGAATACTGCTACAGCCAAAATGGATGAACACCAAAATTGGAAGAAAGCCAGATCATTATCAGGAAAGTGTGCTTTTTGTCAGATGATGTAAATCTTTTCAGTAGTTTTTGAAAACTTAGGGTTAAAAATGTATAGACATTTCAGGTCGCTGTGGCTCACAGGAGTTCCGCTGGATGAAAGTACCTAATTGGTGACCACCTCACGCAAAAAATGTTTGCTGGCTGGGCGTAGAACTCTTTTTCCCCAGACATGCAGGCATTAAGTGAGCAAGCTCCTACTACCCACAGACTGCTCTGAATGCACAGACTGTGGCTAGAGCCCACTCCCTCCAGTGACATAAGCCCTCTTCAGGTGGTCAAGCCCCTACTCTGTACAGTATGCATTTGGTATACAGACTGTGCTTAGAGCCCACTTCCTTCAGACACGCAGGAGCTACTAGGTGGGCAAACCCTACAATACACGGTGGGTAGTGGGTACTGAGTTTGCACACTGTTAATAGAGCCCACTTACTTGAGAGACCTAAGCCCTATTAGGTCGGCAAACTATGATGATATTTTAGATGTCATCGATGATATCATCAATGACGTCACTGAGCATGAGTGATGTGGGAGGTCGTAAGCAGTGCATGGTGGGGAGGCGAGTTATAGTTACGTTAGTAAACTATAGCTGCATTTCAGTGTTTTTTTTAATTTAAAACATGATGTTACGACTGACATTTTCACCTGTTTATAGCATAACTTTAATCTTTGAGATCTACACATACATACATAGGTATACACATATATGTATATAAATATGTGGAAATAGTGCAGCAGCATCTCAGACTCACAATGAGCAAGCATGTGGCCTGATCCTCATAAGTTTTCACGTTGGAATGGGATTCAAACATTGATTTTGCCGATGAAGTGAGCAATGTATACACCCACAGCAAACCGGTTGAAATAATAATGAGAAAGAACAATGTAGTCAGTAATTAAATTCAGTTTTATGCTAAGAGTCTCTGGGAACAGCAAATTGAGAAAATGTCTAAGTGGTATAATTAAAACATTCATAAGTTCCTAAGTAATGACAGCCCAGAATGTTGAAAAAGAATTAACTATGGAATGCAAATAAATGGATAGTTGAGATGCCTCTGCAGATTCACTTAAATTATTTCCGAATGTCTGATGCTTTAGCATGCTGAGTCCCAGAAGCTGCTGATTACCCCATGGGACTTCATGAAACTTGTCACTTCCATGCTGCAGTTCTCATTTAGAGCATAGATTCTGTTATTTCATAAAGGATTTTCTCCTGTAGGCCTATGAACCTACCTCTGCAGTTGTGGGTCAGGTATACAGGAAGCTCCCTCCATCACAGTCAAACTACTCTTGTGCATTTGCAGCTTAACTCTGTGGGTATACCTGTATTCTCTCTGATACTGCTGTTAACACGTCCCTTTATGACTAATTTACTCACTTTGGGACTCGTTTTAGGCCAATGAATCTTTTGACCCTGATTGAAGACACCTTAGGACGAGATAGCTAATCAACATGTCAATCAATACATCAATAATGTCATCAATATTTATTACAACAGTGCATTTCACCTTAGTCAATGACATTTAATAAGACACAGAAACCACCATGACCTTTCAGTCATGAATAACCACACCAGTTGAGTATGATTTTGTGATATTTATTCCCTATTGATTACAATTCTACTAGTAAGTTTGTTAGTCTCAAAACCAAGAAGCACATTAGCATAGTCACAATATGGCAACTCTGGTAAGGTTTCATCAAAGCAAGAATCACTAATATTAGAATATAGCAATGCGTGAACATAGGTTATCCTTAGTAGAGTATCACTAACACATTTATTCAACATAGCATAGATTCAGTCATTTGTCCATTTGCGTCATTTTTTGTGAACACCTGTCCTAACCTCAAATTAGCATTAGCATGTTGGGCTTCATGCAAAACAATTTAGTAACATCAATTTAGAAAACATCTAACTATGGTCTCTGTCAAAAGAAGCAGTTGGTACCTAGAAAGGAAAAGCAAACAGACAATCACAATTTCATTGTCATATAGTTACCCTCTGTCTTTTTGGGTCAGCACTCAGGTTCTGTCTTCGTCCTCAGGACATCAATTGGCTCGCCATCTGTCAGGAACTCAGCTCAGGCAGGAAGGGCAAAGGGGTACTTCCCTCATAAGGAGGTAAAGTATAAATGGGCAATCTAAGGACAAGGATGGTTCTAACTAAAATTAGCAAGTAACTAATCAAAGTGACAAAGGGTCTGGATCATAGCAAATCGCATCAGCATTCCCCTAGTCTCTCGTCTCTTGTCTCTCTAGTTCTCCCCTCTATTCTGATTTACTTCCTGGTGTCAAGGGTTTTTATCCCCTTTTCGCTGTACATTCCCCTAAAATTTGATTGGACAATGGGTTGCACCCCACTATCTCCTTCCAATTAACTTTAAATTAGCTCATCAAATTTGTCACCCCATGACAGTTCTCATGCATTTTATTGGTCCTTATGATTGACGTCTTTAGATGTAGAATGTCCAGTATGATTTCATCCTTTTGTGATTCTTTGCGCATCTTCGGTCAGTGGCTCCATTTTTGTACTGGTTCATGCGAACTTGTGCCTAACATTAATCTTCACTGTTGCATTCAGCTAAAATATTTCTACAAGCAATATGAATTTCATGAGAACGGATCTACTATAGTTACATTCAGCTTCTAGTTTGAAGGAGGAAAAAACAAGAGTTCATGCCCTTTAGCAAGTCAGCACACTGCACGTTTAGAAAAACACATTTAATATGAGAGTCAAGCAGCTAGGCCTCGACTCATGCTAACTTAGGCCTAATGATTTATGAGCAAAACTTTAGTAACATAACCATTAATAATTAGTGTAAAAACATCTCTTAATGTAATAATTCATCAAGATTAGTCATCTTCATTAATCCCCGTATATATTGGTGGCCACTCCCCGTGGGCACATTTCAAGTGCACGTTTTAGCAAAACATATTAATACAGTTTCTATGCGGCATTATTGTACATTAGTTCATAAACATTTCATGTTAATATTGATTATATAAACTACGCTCTCTAAGTCCCTCCTCTGATGACCTTTGTCATCACACAAACCTTTCCCTTTTTAACCTCTCTTTCCTCATTACGCGCATCTCAACATACTGTCCTTTGTGTGAGCATTCCCAAATTTCATTAAACATTTTCTCCCTTTCATTTTCTTCATTTCTTTTGCTTTGTTTTGTCAGATTTCTCTTTATTCTTTCATTAACTTTGCATGATAACCATAAGCCCAATAAACAAATCAGGACAATCAATAGACCCCCTAATATTTTTGCAAGAACCTCATTCCAAATATTACTAAACCAATTCCCTACTCTGGTAATTCCTTTCCCAACTTTCTCCCAAACTCCAGGTTCTTTCAAGTCCTTCAAATCTGCACTATCTCTTGTTAGGTTAGTAAGCATACCTCTAATCTTTTTGCTATTATCAGGAATGAACGCACAAACAATGGCGCTCATTAAGCATCTTACAGACTCCGCCGCTCTTTATTAAAAGAATGTCTAAAGCAAGCCGGTTTTGAAGAGTCTTAGCTCTTTCCGCAGCAAATTCAGTATCCATCAGGAGTATAGCCCCTGTGAAGTTTGTCAGCATGTTATCCACAATAGTAGACAACTTTCGAATCTTTATGGAGTTTAAGATAACCCCTACTGAAGGAATTATGGCTCCAAATATGTCACCAACAACAGCAGCCGCTGTCTCTCTCTTTTGTCAAGTATGTTGTAATTCAGACATTTTAGGAATTTGCTTTAAGTCATCAATCTAGTAGATCTTTGGGAAAACTATTCCCAAATAACATGTCCCATACCATCCTTTAGGAAGACGGTAATAAGCATTAAGCATACAAATATAGTACATCCCAGGGATCGCTGGATCCTGTCCATTTAACATGAATGTCCATTTACTCTGAAACAAAAACACATGACTGCACTCACTTGTTCCCACAAATAAAGTATCATGCTCAGATTTCGGCCTATATATGCAAAGCCTACCTACATGTAATGCATCTATAGCTAATTTGCCCTGTGTCTTTATTGCAGTGTAAGCATAATCATGTGCAAGCTTGCGTTTTTCTAATCCCTCTTCTAGCCTTTCCTTTAATGCCTTGCGTCTATCATCAGTGTGATCCAAGAAGCTCTTCTTTCCAGGCGTTAGTAAGCAGGTTAGATTATTGTGGTGTGCATAAGCTGTCCAAAATGTCAGGGTCTGCTCAAAGAAACCCCTAACTAATTTTATGCTGTGCTCTTTAGCTAATTTGTTTAGAAACTCAATCACAGGCACAAAAGAAAACAGTACATCTAAGTTAGAGTAGAAGTATTGCACATGTTCTTGATTATAGAATCTTGTTAAAAGTAAACTACAGCTTATCCCGTAAGTTAACGACAAACTATGATAAGTAACCCTTCTTGCACTGACGAAGGAATCTTTGTGCACACATAACAATTTCTCGCATCCATTGTATCAACATACTCATTCAGCAAGCGATAGAAGACATTAGTAGACAGCTCCACCTTTGAATTAGTTCCTGCATGTAAGTATTTTGCATCCTGCTCAAACTTCTCCCACAGTGTTAATGTAGCAGTCTCAGAATTTGAAGCATTGTTAGTCACTTTCTTATCCATCCATGGCATTCCCACAATCACACCTATAATTATTATTGCACACACAATACCTAGAATGGCACTCAACCAACCACATATCTTACCCTTTCTACTTTTATTTTTAGCGTAACTCATGATCTGTAAAGAATCAGAGAGCAGAAGAATACAAAGCAAACGATCAACTTGAGGACGATATAAAAGTTCTTTTTTTTCTTCTGCTTAATACAAAGTCTCTATTTCTCAGCAAGTATTTACAGCGTTTCACTCACTCCAGGACCCTTTTCGTCAAATCAGGTCTAGCAGTTTGTGATAATCGGTTTTCAAAGTCAATTCAGGTTTTCAATGTCACATCCGGTAATTTATCAGTCTCTTTTTCTCAGCATTTCAGCTTTCAATTTTAATTTCAATTTAACACAGACTTTTCTAAAGTTGAATTCAGGTGCCGTAGTATTGACCTGGTGCCTCTCAATCAAAACAGAATGCCAAGAATTCTTGTTGCCATTCGGCTGATGTTGCATACGTCCATTCAGGACCTGCGTACCTTCTGTTTGCGTCTCTTTTTCTTTTCAATTCTGCGTTCACTTTGTAACTCTCCTTCACTGAGATCCTCTTTTCTGGTTGTATCAACCTCTTCCTCTATTGTGTCTCCCACAGGACCACTTTCTCTATTGCAGCTTGTGGCTCCGGCCAGTTATCGCCTTTATGTGTTTTCTTCCTGTTTGGCCTTTCAAAACGTTGAACAGCGCCCTCCTCTTGTGCTATGGTGTTTTCTCTTGACGGACCTGCAAGTGGCTGAGGGGGAGTTGATGCACTTTGACCTCCCTCTGCTTCTTCCCCCTGGTCTTCAGGGTCTGTTACGGGCTCAACTTCATACTCGTATCCGTCTGCTTCTGGGAGAACTTCTCTTTGCCTTGGTTCCCCTGCTGCCTCCGCTGAGATAGGCTCACTGTCACCTCTCTCGAACTCGTTTACTGTTTGAGTGACTAAGCCATCCTCAGTGGGCTCTCCTTCAGTCTCAGTTCCCCTTTGAATATTCTCCGGCCCTGAGATTTCCTTCTCTGCAGTTGTTGTTGTGGACACTTCAAGTTCCTCATCAGTTGGACACGTCACCTTCTTTGTGTGACTGGCATGTATCCAGTTTTGAACGCCTGCACATTTCACAGCAGTGGTTGTTGTATTCAGTATTACTTGATATGGCCCCTTCCAACGCAGCTCCAAACACGACTTCCTCACGTGTTTCTTGACAACCACCCAGTCACCATCCTTCAGGGTGTGACCTGGATCACTGATCGGTGGCAATGTGGTAGCCTCCACCTGGAGAGAAAAAGAGCGGACCACATCAGCCAGACCCTTGCAGTAGTCCAACACCATATCATCTGTGATATCCACAAGAGCATTTGCAGGCACTACGGGCAATCGCATAGCTCGACCCATCAGAATGTCATGGGGAGACAGTCCTGTTTTCTTGTCAGGTGTGTTTCTCATTGACATCTGTAGTAAGGGCAATGCATCTGGCCATTTCAAATTGGGTGCTGCACACATTTATGCCATTCTTGACTGCAAGGTGCCATTCATCTGTTCCACTAGTCCTGACGCTTCAGGGCAATAGCTACAATGCAGCTTCTGCTCAATGTCCAGTGCAGCACACAAGAGCTTAATCACCTCTGAGCGATCAGGAATCCAAAACGTGGCATTAACTCTCTAAGCAACAGTTTTGCTACTGTGAGGCTGTAATTTCTACGTGTAGGATATGCTTCGATCCAGTGACTGAAAACACACACAATCACCAACACATACCTCAAGCCTCCACATACAGGCATCTCAATAAAATCCATTTGCATTTTGCTAAACGGACCTCCAGCTCTCCCTATGTGGCTCAAAGTCACCACGGTCCCTTTTCCTGGATTCATATGTTGACAGATGATGCACCTGTGACAGATAACTTCTGCAGCTTGTCTGAATTTCTGATTGAACCAGTCGATTTTGAACAACCTGATCATTGCGTCTCTCCCAAGATGTGCTTGACCATGGTAAAACCTTGCAAACTGTGACAGGAGACTGTTTGGCAAAACCATTTTCCCCTCCTCTGAAACCCACAAGTCATCAGACCTTTGTATACATTTCATTCTCTGCCATGAACGTTTTTTCCTCTCTGCTAGCACAACCCTGCACTGATCTTAACTAATCTAATGTATCAACCACTCTTAATGCAAAGTTTAGGCAGGTTTCATTTTCAGTCTCAGGTAACAATTCCCACTGATCTCGGAACGATATACAGTTCAATGCGCAAAACCTTGCGACTTGATCTGCATAGCCGTTTCCTATTGACACAAAGTCTTGTGTCTTAACATGAGCATTGCATTTCACCACGGCAATTTCAAGAGGTAACTGAATTGCATGCAACAAATCCTTAATCTTTTCGCCATTTTTCACTGGTGAACCAGAAGAGGTCATGAAACCCCTCTGTGACCATAATTGGCCAAAATCATGCACAATTCCGAATCCGTATCTGCTGTCAGTATTGATAGTTACTTTCAGGTTTTCAGCTGCGTGGCATGCCTTAGTAAGGGCAATTAATTCAGCCACTTGTGCAGAGTACACTCTTTCGAGCCAGGAAGCTTCTAGAATACCAATGATTGTACACACTGCATACAGCTCTCAGTACTCCTAAAGAGTCTCTCAAGCATGAACCATCAACAAACATAATGTAGTCTTTTTCTTCTAATTGGGTATCTTTGATGTCAGGTCTTGGTTTGGTGCATAGTTCTGTTACCTCAAGACAATCATGTTCTACTTCCTCAGCATTATTAATCTCAGCATTTTCAACAGGAAGTAAAGTTGCCGGGTTCAATACAGTACATCTTTTCAGGGAAACATTCGGAGACCCCAGTATAATGGTCTCATATTTGGTTAACCTAGCATTTGTCATGTGCTGAGTCTTGGTTCGGGTTAACAGTATTTCAAATGAATGTGGAACCATTACTGTTAAGGAATGTCCCATCACTATGCCTTCACACTGTGTGAGGCTTTGACCAACTGCTGCAACTGCGCGCAAACAACTCGGTAAGGCTGCTGCGACTGGGTCCAAAGTAGCTAAAAAATATGCTACTGGGCGATTTGCACCTCCTTGGACCTGTGTTAAGACAGACAAAGAACAAGCATCACGTTCATGGCAAAACAGTAGAAAAGGCTTCGTGTAGTCAGGCAAACCTAAAGCTGGTGCCCTGCACATACATTCCCTCAATTTCATGAATGCCTCCATCTCTTTCTCGGACATGATTGTGGTACCCCGGTCCTCCCGAACCTCTTTACCTATCAGTTTCACCAACGGTCTAGAGATAATCGAGAAGTTGGGAATCCACTGACGACAGTAGCCCACCATTCCCCAAAACATTCTGACATCTCCCTTGATTGTCGGGGGATTCACCTGCAGTATGGCTGTCACACTTTCTTTTGATATTCTCCTGCAGCCCTTTTCAGTCAAGTGGCTTAAGTACTTTACCTCTTTCTGACAGTATTGCAGCTTCTTTGGGGACACTTTATGTCCATTTCGTTTTGCACAGTAAGGGCCAGATGTAGCAAACAAAAAATTTGCGACTCGCATTTTGCGAGTTGATGCGACTCGCAAAATGCGAGTCGCAAATTGGAATACAGGCAAAAAAAAGTGCCGAAATAGCGACTCGCACCCGGACTCGCAGTGTGCGAGTCCGCTGATTGCGAGGTCGCTTTTTGCGAGTGTGCAAAAAACGAACTCGCAATTAGCGAGTAGATGTCGCAAATTGCGATTAACTTGTAAATTGATTACAGGTGCAGCAGAACACTCCAGAAACCACTCCAGAACACTCTGGAAACACTTCCTGGCACATGATGATGACATCACAGCCAGGAAGTTTACTAATACACCTGGGAGGAGGGAGGACCACACCCTTTTATAACTGCCGAACTACACACAGGACAAACAGCAGCTGCCATGGAGGGAACACCAAGGAAGAGGAAGCTGAAATTCTCTGAGAGGGAGCTGGAGGTGCTGACAGAGGAATGCTGTCAGCACTATGATGACTTGTTTGGTAGATCAGCCCTCAATGTTCCTGAAGCCACCAAGAAACAGCTGTGGCAGGACATACAGGACAAGATTAATTCCCTGGGGGTGAGCCATAGGACCACAGACGACATAAAGAAAAGGTGGTATGACCTCCGCTCCCGGACCAAGGAGAGGGTGGCTGAAAGGCTCCGGGAGATGAGAGGCACAGGAGGGGGACCATCGTCTGTGCCACCACCCACACCCCTGGAAGAAAGGGTGGAGGAAACCTTGGAGCAGGAGGCAGTGTCTGGATTTGGGGACCTGGACACCTCAGAGCCCAGCACATCAACCGGTGAGTACCATGTGATATGCCTGTACCTCTATCAATGCCATACCCCCACCCACCATGTACACAGGGGCATGCACAACCAAGATAGCTCCATTTCAGGGTAGCAAATGCCAGAATGATGCATTATGGGAAATGTAGTCAAGTAGGCAGTTCATAGGCAAATGTTTATTATGAAGTGTGCAATAGATAGTAGACACTGACAGTCTGTTCCCCATGTCCCACAGGTCTCCAACAAGACACCACCACTACTCCAAGCAGCCAGCCCCATGAGGACACCTCAGGACCCGCCAGCACCCCCACCTGCACGGTCAACAGCATCCCTGCAGTGGCCACACCTGCTGCAACAAAATCACAAGAGGCTGCCCCAGCAACAGGCAGGGATGAGACAGGTGAAAGCACAGGGCAGCCACCGCTGCGCAGGCGTCGCAGGTCCATTACATCAGGGCTGGAGTCTGCATCCGGGCTACTTCCTCCCAGCACCAGTAAGGCACATCTGCTGCATGGTCAGCGCCTACAAAATCGAATATTAGGGAGGATTAGTGGTGTGCTGCACCGCTTCGTGCGCAATAACCATGCCAGCATGCAGCACCTGAACTCAAGGATGGACATGATCTGCAATAACACTGGGGACCTTGCCCTTGCCATGAGGGAACTGGCGGGAGGACTACTGGCCCAGGCCGAGGGTGGGCGGCGCAGGGATGGCCACATCCATCGGCAGGCTCGCCATGAACACGACAGGCCTGTCGAGGAGGACAGTTGGGCTGCAGGTGGAAATGGGCCATTTTGCTGGGGACGTGGCTAGGGGCCTGGGACGTCTGACCCACATCATAGACATGATGGAGACACAGAATATGTCGAGGGGCACAGGGGAAACACCCCAGGACAGTGAGGAGGGCTCGACAGTGAGCAGTGTCTCTGTCACTGACAGCAGGGTGCTCAGGAGTAGCAGGCAGAGCACCACGGAAGCACCAGGGAGCAGCCAGGCTGGCAGGAGGGGAAGAAGGTCTTAGAGATCACCCTGGACCATAAGATGTCGCACATGACGTGAATGTGCCACATGCCTGGTTTGCATTTTCATGCCCATGGACAATCAGTACTTGTAAATAGTTTCATTAATGCACTAATAAAACTGTTATTTTTGTTCCACTTAACAAATTGAGTTTTTGGTCAATAGGTGAGTATGGTTGGAATTCACACGTACCTTCCAAAATATTGTGTTGCAATGTGTTCCCGTCTCAGTCTGCCTTGATTAGCTATACTCCTATCCCCATGATGGCGATGTGGTTGTTCTTGCTCTTCATCATCAGGATCTGGGTCTGCAGGGGTGAGAGGTAGCCCACGTCGGGTGGCTATGTTGTGGAGGATGGCGCATGCGACCACAATTTTGAATGCGGTAATGGGGGTATATTGGAGGGCACCTCCACTGCGGTGGAGGCATCTGAATCTTGCTTTCAGGAGTCCGAAGATGCGCTCGATGAGGTTCCTGGTCCTCTTACAGGGAGTGCAGAATTATTAGGCAAGTTGTATTTTTGAGGATTAATTTTATTATTGAACAACAACCATGTTCTCAATGAACCCAAAAAACTCATTAATATCAAAGCTGAATATTTTTGGAAGTAGTTTTTAGTTTGTTTTTAGTTTTAGCTATGTTAGGGGGATATCTGTGTGTGCAGGTGACTATTACTGTGCATAATTATTAGGCAACTTAACAAAAAAAATATATACCCATTTCAATTATTTATTACCAGTGAAACCAATATAACATCTCAACATTCACAAACATACATTTCTGACATTCAAAAACAAAACAAAAACAAATCAGTGACCAATATAGCCACCTTTCTTTGCAAGGACACTCAAAAGCCTGCCATCCATGGATTCTGTCAGTGTTTTGATCTGTTCACCATCAACATTGAGTGCAGCAGCAACCACAGCCTCCCAGACACTGTTCAGAGAGGTGTACTGTTTTCCCTCCTTGTAAATCTCACATTTGATGATGGACCACAGGTTCTCAATGGGGTTCAGATCAGGTGAACAAGGAGGCCATGTCATTAGATTTCCTTCTTTTATACCCTTTCTTGCCAGCCACGCTGTGGAGTACTTGGACGCGTGTGATGGAGCATTGTCCTGCATGAAAATCATGTTTTTCTTGAAGGATGCAGACTTCTTCCTGTACCACTGCTTGAAGAAGGTGTCTTCCAGGAACTGGCAGTAGGACTGGGAGTTGAGCTTGACTCCATCCTCAACCCGAAAAGGCCCCACAAGCTCATCTTTGATGATACCAGCCCAAACCAGTACTCCACCTCCACCTTGCTGGCGTCTGAGTCGGACTGGAGCTCTCTGCCCTTTACCAATCCAGCCACGGGCCCATCCATCTGGCCCATCAAGACTCACTCTCATTTCATCAGTCCATAAAACCTTAGAAAAATCAGTCTTGAGATATTTCTTGGCCCAGTCTTGACGTTTCAGGTTGTGTGTCTTGTTCAGTGGTGGTCGTCTTTCAGCCTTTCTTACCTTGGCCATGTCTCTGAGTATTGCACACCTTGTGCTTTTGGGCACTCCAGTGATGTTGCAGCTCTGAAATATGGCCAAACTGGTGGCAAGTGGCATCGTGGCAGCTGCACGCTTGACTTTTCTCAGTTCATGGGCAGTTATTTTGCGCCTTGGTTTTTCCACACGCTTCTTGCGACCCTGTTGACTATTTTGAATGAAACGCTTGATTGTTCGATGATCACGCTTCAGAAGCTTTGCAATTTTAAGAGTGCTGCATCCCTCTGCAAGATATCTCACTATTTTTGACTTTTCTGAGCCTGTCAAGTCCTTGTTTTGACCCATTTTGCCAAAGGAAAGGAAGTTGCCTAATAATTATGCACACCTGATATAGGGTGTTGATGTCATTAGACCACACCCCTTCTCATTACAGAGATGCCCATCACCTAATATGCTTAATTGGTAGTAGGCTTTCGAGCCTATACAGCTTGGAGTAAGACAACATGCATAAAGAGGATGATGTGGTCAAAATACTAATTTGCCTAATAATTCTGCACTCCCTGTATGTGCATTGTTGTATTGCCTCTCTGAATCATTGCTGGGTGTTAAAAACGGAGTCATGATCCAAGGCCTAAGAGCATATGCACTGTCACCTGTTGGGCACAAAAAGTACACTGTTAGGAAGTCCAGATTGTCGTGCACAGTGACCTGTGTGTATGTCTGCAAGTGTCTGTAGCTCTACCTAGGAGGTAACCGTCTTCGAATTCCCCACGTTCCAGGCGTTGATGTATCCCACTATGCCTAAACATGTATGAGTCATGGGTACTGCCTGGAAACTTAGCTACAATGTCCGTGATGACATAATGGGCATCACAAACAACCTGAATATTGAGTGAGTGGGTACACTTTCTGTTGCGGAAAAGGTGTTCCAGATTTGCAGGGGGGCATATTTGAATGTGTGTCCCATCTACACACCCTATGACATGTGGAAAGTGGGCAATGCGGTAAAAGTCCAGTTCATTTCTGCCTCATTCCTTGGTAGGTATATGAAGTGAGACATGTGCGTGACTAAGGCATCTAGGAATGCCCTGAGGAACCTTGACACTGCACTTTGGGATACCCCACCTGCCACAGCAATGACCCCCTGATAGCTCCCTGAGGCCAAGAGGTGCAGTGAGCATAGCACTTGCACATGCGTAGGGATGGCACAGCCACGCAGAGTCTGGTGTTCTAGCTGTGGTTTGAGTAAATCAATTAATTCTAGGATGGCTGCGCTGCTAAGGCGGTATTTATCGTATATCTCATCCTCAGTTTGCTGAAAAAGAGTCTGCCTTGTTCTATGTATCTTCTCCTGTCTGTGGCCCCTCCTCCTCCTCTGCTGGGCTGCGTGGACTCTCCTTCTCACTGCTATCAGGTATATCTCCGCCATCTTGGTGAACCCAGATGCCTTCTGGGTCTCCTTTTATACTTTGGTAATGGTTACCACCTGCTCTGAGTTAGTGGTAAATGGGACGTGCAAAATGGGCTTTTTGCGACTAGTCGCAATTTGCGAGTTGCAATTGCATAAGGTTTGCGACTCGCAAATTGCGACTTGCTATTTGCGGGTCGCAAAATGGGGTCGCAACTGATGCGACTCGCAAACGGGTCCCATCGTTTTTTGCAAGTCGGAAATGGGCTTTTTGCATCCCATTTCCGATTTTGCACTGTCGCAAATAGCGAATCGGCCCGTTTGCGACTCGCAAAACTTTGCTACATCTGGCCCTAAGTCTCTTCTCAGTAGGGATACGGGACTTGAATCACAGACTACAAACTTATGTAATCCCTGGAAGGTGCCAATCTCAACTTGGACCGGGTCTGTAATTGGGTTTGTCAGGAACTGATTTGCTACTCCTACCACCCTTATGGTACGTCCTGAAAGTGGCAATTTCGGAACCTCTGCACTTCTGACTGTAGAGCATGTAGCTCCTGTGTCAACCAGGAACGAAACCTTGTGATCCATCACCTTTCCTTCTACATAAGGACCCCACTGATCTACTTCTAGGGACGCTGCAAGCCTGCACTCCTCACTGTCTGAACAATCATCTGACCATTCATCGTTTATTCCATCCTCACCACGCAATGGGAACTGTTGCACTGTGTTATTTTGATTCATCATTTGGCCTGTTACCTGTTGAGGAAGCATCACCTGTTGCTGTCCCATTGGAGCTAACGGCATTTGCATTTGCTGACTAGGTACCATGGGAACCTGCGGTTGTACCTGCTGTATTTGTGCTGGTTGGACATGCGGCATTTGCATTTGCTGCACGGGCTGTAACCCCTGCATCTGAACCATGTTATTCTGGAAGTTTTGATTTTGGCCCCTCATCGTTGCACCCCTCACATTTTAAAATGTACTGACATCATTGCTTTGTTGAACAACACCATCCTGCACTACCATGGGGCATTCCCGCTTCCGATGCCCCACGCCACCGCACGCGTGACATGGTGACACCTTTTTCATTCCCTGCACATCATTTTGAACCACAACAGTATTCAGGTCTGGACCACGGTTCACAAAACCTCGACCTCGGCCTCTCGGCTGTGCCTAAAACATGCCATTCCCTTGTGGTTGCTGCTGTACCATCTGATGGATTCCATTTCCCTTCATCCCTGCCTGTGCTGCCTTTATCTGCATCACCATCACTTTCTCCTTCAACTTTCTCTGCTTCAACTCAATCTCGTCACTGCAGTATTTTGCATACTGCAACATCTCATCAATCGGCTTTGCTTGCCAACAGATCAAATGATTCTTAATCATCTGACTAATCTCTGGTCTCAGCCATTCAACAAACCTGAACACAAGATGATTCATGTCTTTCGGTTCTATGGTCTCAGTGCCACTGTAGTTGTCAGGATTCTTCAATTCGATTTCCTCAGAAGCAGAAGATAACTCCTCAGTCCCGACCCGAGCTACTCACAACGAATATTAATCCTTCGTGCTGAGTACCCCGGAGGGGGAAAGGGGAATGGGATGGTAGAGAGACTGCCACAGAGATGATGAACGCCAGTACTCAGTCTGCCTCTTCACATCTAAGATTGGATACAGCACCTGCAAGAGTCACAGTCGCAATTACTAGGGACATACAACATCAGTTTTTCACTTTCTACTCTCAACACTTAATTCTCTTTAATTCTATTATTTCTTCACTCACCCTGAGTTCTCTGTAGCCTTGCTTCTCTCTATAAATTATAGCTCTTCTTAAAAAAAAATGCTTATTACTGATTCTGGAAGAACTTCTCAACCTTTGTTAGAGATTGGTTTTATGTTGCTATATATATATATATATATAGTTGGTGATAATGCGTTCTTCAAATAAGCTGATGTTATTTAATTTTTCCTGTCTTATTGTGACTTCTGTCAATACTTGTATTTGTAAATGCTTGTTTATTAAAGTTCGTTTCTCCTTTCTTACTTCGACATTTGTTGATAACTTGTATTTGTAAATGATTGTTTATTACAGTTAGTTTCTACTTCCTTACTTAGACATCTGTCGATAACTTGTAGTTGTAAATTCTCCTTTAAACTTGGCCTTTGTTTATAACCTTGACATTTGTAGATACTTGGGGCCAGATGTAGGAAAGGATTTGCAACTCGCAAACGGCAAAAACTGCCGTTTGCGAGTTGCAAATCGCATTTTCCTATGCAGAAATGCATTCTGCGAGTCGGACCGACTCGCAAAATGCATTTCAGAATCGCAAATAGGAAGGGGTGTTCCCTTCCTATTTGCGATTCCTAGTGGTATGCAATACCATTTGCGACCGCATATGCGGTCGCAAATGGTGTTGCAGTTACCATCCACTTCAAGTGGATGGTAACCCACTCGCAAATTGGAAGGGGTCCCCATGGGACCCCTTCCAGTTTGTGACTGGACCCAAAAACATTTTTTCAGGGCAGGGAGTGGTCCAAGGGACCACTCCCTGCCCTGAAAAAATACCGAAACTAAAGGTTTCGTTTTTTTTTTTAAGTGCAGCTCGTTTTCCTTTAAGGAAAACGGGCTACACTTGAAAAAAAAAAAACTGCTTTATTTAAAGCAGTCACGAACACGGAGGTCTGCTGACTACAGCAGGCCTCCATGTTTGCGAGTGCCCATTGTCGGTATGGGGCCGCAATTTGCGACCCACCTCATGAATATTCATGAGGTGGGTCATTGCGACCCCATACCGACTCGCAGATGGTGTCTGAGACACCGTTCTGCATAACATTTTGCGAGCTGCAAATAGCGAGTCGCTATGACTCGCTATTTACAACTCGCAAAATGTTTCTTTGCTACATCTGGCCCTTGCTCTTTTAAAGTTCGTTTTTTCTTTGACTTTAATATCTTAAACAAGAACCTTGTAAACATAAGGTTAATTCATACATTAAGTCTGTAGCCTTGCCGACTTCCACGGGAACGGTCTACTATCAAACTCTTCGAATAAACCTTGACAATATTTATCCGTTTTCTGTAATATTATCTTCAAATGTAATTTTACCTCACAGGAGTTTCTGTTCTGAACCGTGCTCTCTCTCTCCACACAGCTGATTCCTGTCAGACCTCAGTTGAAGTGCAAGGCTTCCAGCTGGAGAGCTCGTAACCTAGCAACCAACCGATTGCAAGACTAGAACTGTAACTAACCTTCAGGACTCACAGCGGCCATCTTGGATCTTCTCTTCTTGATTCTTCCTTTGAAATAAGCGCAAGATTACTCTGCAAACCTTCTTCCAGTTTGGGCTTTGCTGTCTCCACTGAGGATATCTCTTTGCTTTTCTCATGCACTTCTTTGATTTGACTTGGCAAGTTTGTGTGGTCATGACAGTAGTGCTCGAACCTTTCTCAACCTATTGCCCCTCACGGATGGCTGCCAATCCGTGTGCGACCCCTCTCGGCACCTGACCTATCCCAGCGCGGCACCACTGACGTCACACTCACACACACTGCAGCTGACAAAGTCTTGCGGCTTGTCCTCCTCACACAAGACTAATGCAATATATTGCAAGCACCTTTAACAACAAAAAAACAAATTTGCCGGTCTACTACAGGAAGGATAACACAATCGCTTCAGAACTTTACAGAGATTTCACTTGAAGCCTCGGCCGTTACTCTCTCCTTCTCAGCTCCCGCATACGCAAGCAGAATTCGACCCGCAAATCCTACTCTTGACTTGTCAATGGTTTGTCCTAGTGCACTTTAGAACTCGCCAAATCTCCATCGAAGGTTTCACTCACACACTTTGACTCAAACTCGACTTATCAACCACGCCCGATTGACCTAATAAACCGCGCAAATTACAACATAAACCCAAGTGTCTACTACACTTGTCAATATACTCCGGAGTCTTAGACCATGACGGGTCCATACATCACCAACAACAACCACGTGGATAATTTTTTTGCACAAAGTGCCACACTCATATGAAGTACGCCGACTTCCGTACTCTCATACTGCTGTGTACGCCCACTCCTACTAAAACAACATTACCTGGCCTAAACACACACAAACTTCACAAAACACCTGCAATATGCATAAGCTAGGCAAGCGCAAATTCTACACCACACATGCTAAAACGCCAAGAACATTCCCAACTCACTTAGGCAGGCTCCGAGATTCCGGGAAAGTCATGGGGAATTTAGAAACACATCATACCTTCAATTTGTATGATCTCGAAAAACAAGTCTAAACAATGATTCTCCGTCCTAGGGCCCCAAAGGGCTTAAACCGTCGCTCTGCTACCAGAACTGTTAGCGCGTCCCTTTATGACTAATTTACTCACTTTGGGACTCGTTTTAGGCCAATGAATCTTTTGACCCTGATTGAAGACACCTTAGGACGAGATAGCTAATCAACATGTCAATCAATACGTCAATAATGTCATCAATATTTATTACAACAGTGCATTTCACCTTAGTCAATGACATTTAATAAGACTCAGAAACCACCATGACCTTTCAGTCATGAATAACCACACCAGTTTAGTATGAATTTGTGATATTTATTCCCTATTGATTACAATTCTACTAGTAAGTTTATTAGTCTCAAAACCAAGAAGCACATTAGCATAGTCACAATATGGCAACTCTGGTAAGATTTCATCAAAGCAAGAATCATGAACATTAGAATATAGCAATGCGTGAACATAGGTTATCCTTAGCAAAGTATCACTAACACATTTATTTTACAAAGAATAGATTTAGTAATTTGTCCATTTGCGTCAGTTTTAGTGAACACCTGTCCTAACCTCAAATTAGCATTAGCATGTTGGGCTTCATGCAAAACAATTTAGTAACATCAATTTAGAAAACATCTAACTATGGTCTCTGTCAAAAGAAGCAGTTGGTACCTAGAAAGGAAAAGCAAACAGACAATCACAATTTCATTGTCATATAGTTATCCTCCATCTTTTTGGGTCAGCACTCAGGTTCTGTCTTCGTCCTCAGGACATCAATTGGCTCGCCATCTGTCAGAAACTCAGCTCAGGCAGGAAGGGCAAAGGGGTACTTCCCTCATAAGGAGGTAAAGTATAAATGGGCAATCTAAGGACAAGGATGGTTCTAACTAAAATTAGCAAGTCACTAATCAAAGTGACAAAGGCCCTCATTCCGACCCTGGCGGTTTGAAACCGCCAGGGTGGAGGGCAGAGGAAGCACCGCCAACAGGCTGGCAGTGCTTCCCGGGCCATTCTGACCGTGGCGGTTTCAAACCGCCAGGGTCGGAATGAGGGCCTTTGTCACTTTGATTAGTGACTTGCTAATTTTAGTTAGAACCATCCTTGTCCTTAGATTGCCCATTTATACTTTACCTCCTTATGAGGGAAGTACCCCTTTGCCCTTCCTGCCTGAGCGCCGCCATGGGGATTCCAACCCCCTTCCCGCCAGCCTGTTTCTGGCGGTTTACACCGCCAGAACCAGGCTGGTGGGAACGGGTGTCGTGGGGCCCCCTAACAGGGCCCCACAAAGATTTGCAGCGTCTGCTTTGCAGACACTGAAAATCGCGACGGGTGCCACTGCACCCGTCGCACCCCTGCAAATCCACCGGCTCCATTCGGAGCCGGCTTCCTCTTTGCAGGGGCTTTCCCGCTGGGCCGGCGGGCGATCTTTTGGAGATCGCCCGCCGGCCCAGCGGAAAAGTTAGAATGACCGCCGCGGTCATTTGACCGCGGTGCGGTCTTTTGGCGGTTTCCGCCCGCCGGGCGTCGCCCGTCGCCCGCCGGGGTCGGAATGACCCCCAAAGTGTCTGGATCATAGCAAATCGCATCAGCATTCCCCTAGTCTCTCATGTCTGGTCTCTCTATTTATCCTCTCTGTTCTGATTTACTTCCTGGTGCAAGGGTTTTTATCCCCTTTTCGTTGTACATTCCCCTAAAATTTGATTGGACAAGGGGTTGCACCCCACTATCTCCTTCCAATTAACTTTAAATTAGCTCATCAAATTTGTCACCCCATAACAGTTCTCATGCATTTTATTGGTCCTTATGATTGACGTCTTTAGTGGTAGAATGTCCAGTATGATTTCATCCTTTTGTGATTCTTTGCGCATCTTTGGTCAGTGGCTCCATTGTCTGTACCGGTTCAGGCAACCTTGCACCTAACATTAATCTACACTGTTGCATTCAGCTAAAATATTTCTACAAGCAAAATGAATTTCATGAGAACAGATGTACTATAGTTACATTCAGCTTCTAGTTTGAAGGAGGAAATAACAAGAGTTCATGTCCTTTAGCAAGTCAGCACACTTCACATTTAGAAAAACACATTTAATATGAGAGTCATGCAGCTAGGCCTCGACTCATGCTAACTAAGGCTTAATGATTTATGAGCAAAACTTTAGTAACATAACAATTAATAATTAGTGTAAAAACATCTCTTAATGTAATAATTCATCAAGATTAGTCATCTTCATTAGTCCCCGTATATATTGGTGGCCACTCCCCGTGGGCACATTTCAAGTGCACGTTTTAGCAAAACATATTAATACAGTTTCTATGCGGCATTATTGTACATTAGTTCATAAACATTTCATGTTAATATTGATTATATAAACTACGCTCTCTCACTGCCATAACAAATGTACTTAAGATCCCATCTCTGACAAGCGTATTTGAAAACTTATGATGTTTTTCCAGTATAGTTTACTTAGCAGTACACATTGGCTATAAAAGCCAATGCTGCAAATTCAACCATTCTTTATCTGTAAAGCTGACTGCACGCAGTCAAGTAGAAATTCTATGTGCACTGCTAGTCAAACCTTCTTTCCTATTATATTAATATAGGAAATTCACCTTTCATCTTATATTCAATTTTCCAGGATATCCTTTTTAATATTTTAACTCTGGATAACTGTCAGTTCCACTTCTGGCTAGGTGGAGTATGCTAAATGGATCCCAACTGCATGTGCACTTCCCTAAACATTTTTACTACTGAATTAGTATATTTCACATATTTCCAAGTCATCTATCTGCAAAGTATGCATACATGGTATCTGCAAAGTATGCACACATGGTATAGGCTACATACAATTCAAATTCCAAATGTGAGCCTGCAGAAGGTTGCCTTTAGTGACATTTGGGCTAAATCTTACTACGAGAACTTAAGAATAGCTGTGAGGCATCCTAGGATAGGCTTTGTAGTAAAATAAAAAGTAAGCATATTTTCTATATTTAACATTCCAAATTGAGGACTGTTTAACTAGGCTGTGACAGATGTTTGAAATATAAAAGCCATCTACATAGTGCTTGAATCTGGAACATAAGCTGAGTACTGACTGTCTAAGTATTCAAAGAGATGTATGATAAGCTATATTTTTTGCTAACTTCAGATTACAAATACGCAGAAATGCCATCCTTGCACATACATTTAAAAGTGTTAAATAATTTTCAGTGGCCCTTAGTTTTTATTTATTTTTAAATGGCTACGGAGATTACATTTATAAAGTTTTTATATTTCTGTCTTTAAAGTTACCAATAGTAGCAGGTGACCTTAATTCCTTCGCTTCATTGAGCCTCACCACCTCGCTTTCTAACAAGGATGCCAAACTGCAAATGATCATTGTTCTCTCTAAACAAATGGGATGTTGCATACATGTAGGAGACTTTCTCTCCCTCCTGGGAGGGCAGATGTAATAACAATTGATTTGGCAATGATTTTCTGGGGGCTTGAGTGCTGGAATGGCAGGAGCATATTGAGAGAGAGAAGTGAGAGAGCGTAGGAGACAGACAAATTTGGAGACTGTTAGACTTGGCCTTCTCTTCAGGGTCCACCCCGAATGTTTTACCTTCATCCATCCTGTTCAGCTTTTGTTGGCTAATAGGGGGTCATGCTGCACGGACTAGTCTTTTTTCTCAGTAAATCATGCATAATATGTGTGAGGAGCAGAGACATACCAGTATGCAGGAGGATGTTGAGGACTCCCACTTCCTTGTTAAAAAGAAGACTGCACTGAACTCCTCCAATCAGCTGACCAAAAACCAGAACATTGAATCTTCCTTCCCCCATGCACATATTAAATAATTATCTCTTTAATCTCTCTTCAGCATGATCATTACAATCCAGCACAATAACAATAGGTGACATCTGTCTACCATTTCCTTGGCAGAATCAATTTAATGTAAAATGCATTTTACCCTGATATTAGACACACAGCAAAACGTTTTAAAGCTTTCTGGAAAATGCATATATTATTTTCTAACTGTAGTGGGGATTTCTGAGAAGGACTCTACAAAACTTTGCAGATAAGAGTTGCAGATTTAAGGGCATTAACAGCACTGCCCAATCATGTAAAGCTGTACCAGGTAGTTAATTAGTATCACATTCCCATAATTGTAAATTTGCTCAAGACAGGCAACCACCTTTCCTAGACAAGGGAAATGGTTTTGCCATTGAAGATAGTTTTAATCTGCCGACATCTGCGTACTGACTATATTGTAGGGTGCTTTATCTGATTATTGCAGTTCATTATTTGTGCCTGCCAAAACTGCTTTTAGCAGTAATGAAAATGTATATGTATATGAACTAATGTGTCTTGTCTTCTTCTAATTTGTGAGCACAATACATGGCATGCAATCAATACACTGTGGGCTTGATTTGCAAAGCCATTCAGTCATAGAGCCTGCAATTCACATTATCAAGAGTTTGTGACCAAAAAATGGTCTTTTGTTATGCACTACACCTATTCTCCAATTTAGTAACACATTACTGAACCACAAAATGAGTTTCAAAACTCATAAGTGTTGCTGTTTGGAAGGCGCGTATTTAAGGCGTCCCTGCCACACAGCGATTTGATAAGGTATGTATCAATGTTTCACAAAATCCGGCCACAAACCATTGAAATGTTATCATCCTCTTAAAGAAGATTTAAGGCAGTTCATAAATGGGAAGGGATTCACCCCAGGGCACCTTCCCCTTTATATATGTTTAAATAAGTTTGTTGGGGAGTATAATACAGTCCACTGGATCACTGGCAATGCTCAAACAAACAAAAAACCCTTGCCTTTCTAAATGCCACACCTTTTCCTTTAAGGAATACTGCCTGCATTTTATAAAAAGTTGACTTTACTTAAAATGCAATCACAGACGTGGTGGTCTGCTCACCCCAGCATGCCACCCAACCTGCATTGCCATCCAGTAATAGTGAGTCACAATTTATAACCTATTCATGAATATTGATGAGGTAGGTCAGATTGCGACCCACTGCAATTCAGAAACTTGTGTGCGGATTTATTAGTACATAGGTTGTTTGGCAACATTCCTTTCCATTGACAAAAATTGGTGTGGAATTTATGGCCACTTTGTGCAAAATTAAGGGCCAGATTTAAAAGGCCCTATCGCCACCGGAGCGTCACTTTTAGTGCACTGCGCCATATTTACAAGGTGGCGTTAAACCACTTTTTGTAGCTTAACACCACCTTGTAAATACGGCCCCTTCATATGCAGCACTTTGTGTGGAAAGCGAGTGCAATGGGTGTTGGTGTGGGCGTGCCACAGCAACACCCATTGTATTTTGGAGCTGCCTCAGATTTATGAGTTTTCATTAACCTTGGGCAGCGCCAAAATGGAGCAATGAGGAGAAATGCTATTTCTCCTTGTTTTTTGCTCTTTCTATGTGTGCTGTATTATGCAGCAAACATAGAAAGAGCAAATCACCATTGAAGATTTTTTTTGTGCAGGAAGTTGTCCTTCCTGCACAAAAATAATATCCCCCACAGCATAGCAATCCTTGCACCATGGCGCAAGGGTGGCTGCATTGGTGCTCGGAGGCAAATTTAGTGCCGGCGCAGGGGGCAACTCAAGGGTGCACTGTATTCGATTAAGTACACAGCATCCCTGTATTTTGAAAATAATGAGCGCAGCACTGCCAAATGTGGTGTAGCATCGCACTCTGGCATTTTCTTTTAATTCTGCGCCTAAATTTCATATATCAGGCACTATCGTCTTTACAGTCATACTAGATATATTGTAACTAGTTAAGCTCTTAACATTCTTGCAAGAGGCTATTAGCAGTATTATATTTCTGTAGTGCTATGATGACTAATGTACTAATAAACCATTACAAACACATCTCCTAAGGCCCTGAGCAGTATAATATTTCTGTAGTGCGATGATGACTAATTTACTAATAAATCATTAAAAAAATCTCCTAAGGCCCTGATTCACAAAGAAATATAATCTGTATAGTGCAGATTTTCGTGTATATTGTGCCTAGATAACTTCAGTTTTTAGATCAACTAAATTGCATGCAGTGTATGTTAGAAATAAAGTCACAAACACTTCCACGTAAGAGCAAACAGACTGTAGCAGTAAACATGTTAGGCATGTATTTTCAACAGAGAAGAGTGAAGTTGTGATGACTTTTGACTTGGAACTTTGCAATTGTTTTTAAATTTAGCAAGCTTTGCAAAGTGCAGAGCTAGCAAAGATTAAAAAATGGCTTTCTTTGCCAGTCCACTGCAGCAGTGAAGTGGCACTATTGTTGTCGGGAAGAACAGCTGGTGGATTTGGGCTGCCTGACAGAGTTTCTACTCTTAGTTCTCCCAAAAAAGTAATAGGAGGTCCTGAGCAACTTTCCTCTCCTTCCACATAACGTCATATTCCACACTAATAATCCCTCTTCTACTGTTGCCTCGTGCACTCCAGAATACCTAAAGTTGCATGTGCAAACGGTGTAAGAAAGCACACTGAAAATGTTTTAGAATACTTAGGTAGTCAGACATTGTGGGTGATCCCCTGCCTGACCCTCCTGTAGTATTATGATGTGGGATTATCCAAATTGGTACCTTTAATTCCAGATTTACAGATTTCAAAACATCTGTCAAAATATTGCATAAATGGCATCTAAAATGATGTTTCTATCTACAGCAAAGACACAAAAAAAGAACAAAGTAGGGCTTGAGGATGTTCCATATGCAGTGCTAAATTTGAAAAAACAATGATGGTGCCCAGTGTTTTTTACAAGTTTGCTGGCCCACTTACATATCTTGTACCACCCTCTTCTACCATTTGCACTGCCCGTTCCCACCACTGGCACTATATCCTGACAGCATGTACACTGGCCCAAGCCTAATGCCTGACCTGAATTGCAGTGAGTAAGCCTGCTTTCCACAAAAAGGGTTTGAGAGGTTCTCACCCAAGAAAATGCTTCTAGATGTGGTTAAATAGTGCATTTTACATCATAATTAGCACCTACATTTACTAAAAAAAGGCTCAGAAAGTGCACTCTGCAGGCTGGCTGTGTGGATGAGGTCTGGTAAGGTGGCAAGTTGCTATTTGAGATAGACTGGTCAGGAATTAGGAAATCTATCTTAACGTTTTGTCAAAGCTACTGACCCCAGGCTTTATAAATATAGATGCTGCATGAGATGCGGTATCGAATGAAGTTGACATATTCAAAAGGATCGGGGGGCCATGATACCCTTGTTCAGGATCATGTGGAGTTTGTTTTGAGCTGCAAGCAAAGCTCCCAATGTCTAGTGATAAACTTGAAGTCCTATTACATTTCTCTAGGGTCTTACTATACATTCCTGTTTTTACCTATGTGATGTGTAGCATGTGAAGTACATGTTAATATTTCCCTTTTAAATGTGAATAGTAGTGCACATGAAATGGACTGCAACTTGAATTAGCAAGACCTTCCAGCCCCAGTGTTTCATTGATGCTCATGTAATTGTGTGCCCACAGCAATAAACCACCATTTCACCTTAGCAAATCTTCATGGAGCATTTCATTTTGCCATTCGAAGACTGCCAATGAAGATCAAGAGAGTCTCAGAGCCATATCTTAATTCTTGCCAGTTAAGGAGGCATTGGTGTTCAGTGGTACTGCTGGGAACCATATTCAGACTTTTTTCTGAAGTGCATTTATTACCCTGGTGCTGGATCTGAATGTGTGGTACGCCAATAGAGCCAGGTGGGGCCATGGCCAGCAGTGCATGGAGTAGGTTGCCCCAAGATGAGCTCCCAGCTGATGTGGTCAATCCCCTGTAATCCAGGGGCCACGAAGACCTGGGAGATAACCTTCAAACAGATGGAGAATAGAGAGGCCAGGCCTGGATTGAGAAATCTGTTTGTTTGACAAGGTATGGAGTAATCCCAAGATGAAGGGAAGCATGACTTGCCTACTGTGAGGACAAGATGGCACCTGAGATGTTGGTGTGGATCGACCCACAATAGCAGTGACATCCATCCACCTTGAGCACTGGAAACCCAGGAGAGTCACTCTGGCCCCAGCTTACTTTCTCTTCATTACGTCTAAAAGTACTTGATCTGGGGGTCACCCCAGGAAGAGCTTGTACCTGGCAGGAAGACCAGGGAAGCCCACTCTGGAGCGCTCGGGAAATACCTTTTAATGGTTTATTGGTCAATGACTGAGACTGAAATAGACTGGGGGTTCCAATTACAGCCACCCTCTTCACCTGTCTGACCTGTATGCACCATGAGAGCCACAGAAGGAAGAGATGCATTGGGAGTACACTGTTGAGACTTGAAGAAGGACTGAAAACAGTGATAGCCCGGTGGGGAGACTGAGGCTGGATAAGGCAGGCCCAATGTCAGAGGTGTGAACACAGTGTTACTGTAGGAAGCAGGGAACACCCACCCTGCTCCATGTTGATACGAGGGTAGCAGCCTCTCAGATTGCAATAGAAAGCAGCCTGCAGGGTCTCTGAAAAATGAACAAGCCAAGTCAAGGTTTTGTGCAGCACCCCAGCAACAAATCCTAGGAACCACAGCCATCCAAGAACTGCGCAAAGTGTCATAATTCCCACAGAAGGAGGAGAAACTGGAGCCCTTTAAGGAAACATACAGCAGTTCCTCTGCACACAGCTTGATCATCACTGCAAACTGATGGAAAGATTTAATCAGTGAGAGGGCACCATAAAGATAGGTGAAGATTGTAAGGAGGGCTCTCAGTTCACAGAAATCACTGGGTCTACCTATTAAGCTCCGCAACTGGGGTACAACTGCTTTCCAAAGCCTACTGACATGGGTAGGACTAAAACATGTAATGAAATTGGAATGTTTTCAGGTCCCAGAATGAAAATCCTGGAATCTTTAGCAGAATGATAGGGATCCATGGCAGAACAGAGACTGGGCTTGCAGGACAAACTGGATAAAGTCCTGAAGGTGATAACAGCCCCTAGAGAAGCACTCGAGGCCAACATTGACACTGTGCTGGTAGATGTGAAGATTCTGAGGAACAATCAACACAAGTTAGGAGAGAGAGTAAAACAAACTGAAGATGCCATAAGTGAGATCCGACTATTCATGGACAGCCTTCAAAAGTAACTTATTAACTTAATGCAAAATGTGGGATTCCTCAATTATAGGGTGGAAGACATGGAGGGCCAGAGTAAACAGAGTGACATTTGAGTGGTTGGTCTATCCTCAGAGCTTGAAGAAGCAAACACGGTGGCCTCCCTGAAAGGCTCTGGGGCTCTTAAAGTTCTTTGCACTGGAGAGAGTTCATAGGGTGCCAGCACAATGCACTACTCCATGAGTGACTCCTAGACTGATGGTGATTGTTGGACTTTTTTGCTTATGCAGGGTCATCCCCAATCTTTTGCCTCCTGCCTCCTTTTTATTATGACCTTTTGCTGTTGGCTTTTGAACTCTGAGCACTTCATCACTGCTAACCAGTGCTAAAGTACATATGCTCTCTGTGTAAATTGTATGGTTAATTGGTTCATCTATGACAGGCATATTTGATTTCCTAGTAAGTCCCTAGTAAAGTGCACTAGAGGTGCCAGGGCCCGTAAATCAAATGCTACTAGTGGGCCTGCAGCATTGGTTGTGCCACCCACATTAGTAGCCCTGTAATCATGTCTCAGACCTGCCACTGCAGTGTCTGTGTATGCAGTTTCTAAACTGTAAATTTGACTTGGCAAGTGTACCCACTTGCCAGGCCTAAACCTTCCCTTTTCTTACATGTAAGGCACCCCTAAGGTAGGCCCTAGGTAGCCCCAAGGGCAGGGTGCAGTGTATGGTTAAGGTAGGACATATAGGGCCTCATTTCAACCCTGGTGGTCTAAGACCGCCAGGGCTGTTTTGGCGATTGTACCGCCAACAGGTTGGTGGTACAATCTGGCGAATTACGACCGCGGCAGTAGCACCGCAGTCACACCGCTGGGACCGGCGGTTTCCCGCCATGGTTGTCCCGGCTGTTTTAATCCGCCAGGGCAGCGCTGCAAGCAGCGCTGCCCAGGGGATTACGAGTCCCCTTTCCGCCAGCCTGTCCATGGCGGTAGAGACCGCCATGGAAAGGCTAGCGGGAAGGGGAGTTGCGGGGCTCTTGGCATGGGCAGTACAGGGGCCCCCAGGCACAGCCCCACCATGCTTTTCACTGTCTGCACAGCAGACAGTGAAAAGCACGACGGGTTCAGCTGCACCCGTCGCACGGCCGCAACCCCGCCGGCTCCATTAGGAGCCGGCTCCCATGTTACAGCTGACATCCCGCCGGCCCAGCGGGGATCTCATAATGCGGCCAGCGGGATTGCGGCCACATTGGCACACGCTCGGCGGTTAAACCTTGGCAGGCGGCTGTTGTAATGAGGGCCATAGTAATGTGTTTTATGTCCTAACAGTGAAATATTGCTAAATTTGTTTTTCACTGTTGCAAGGCCTTTCCCTCTCATAGGTGAGCATGGGGGCTACCTTTAAATATGATTGAAGTGTAGATCCCCTTTGGGAGTGGATAAACATGTGGAGTTTGGAGTCTTTGAGCTCACAGTTTAAAAATACGTCTTTTAGTAAAGTTGATCTTATGATTGTGTGTTTGAAAATGCCGCTTGTAGAAAGTGAGTATTTTCTTGCATATACTACTTCTGTGACTCTGCCTGTTTGTGGATTCCCTGTCTGGGTCAGTTTGACCGTTGCAGTGGTTGCACCTCTCACTAGACAGTGACAAAAAGGAAGAAGCTGGGGTGTAGTTTTCATTTCCTGATGAGCCATCTGTATTAGGAGGGAGGGGAGGAATGGTCACTCACACCTGAAAGGGCTATGCCTGGCCCTCACACAATGCAGTCTCCAACCCCTTGGTGAGTGTCTGGGGCCTGGCCTGGACAAGGCAGGATTTCACAAACAAGAGAGACTTTGCTTTGAAGTGGGCCTTCTTCAAAGGGCAAAATGGGTATAAGAAGGGCACCCAAAACCACAGATTTTAGAACACTTCTGGTTACCAAGAAGAACCTCTGCCTGGAGAAGAGCTGACGAGCTGAAGAAGAAGAGCTGCCCTGCCTGTGACTGTGCTTCGTGGAGCCCTCCTACAGTTGCTGCTTCTGACTGTGCTAGTGGACAAAGACTGGACTTTGCGTTGCCTTTCTTCTTGTGAAGATCTCCAAGGTCTTGATTTAGAGCTTGCCTC
The DNA here is from genome assembly GCF_031143425.1 of Pleurodeles waltl. Lineage (NCBI taxonomy): Eukaryota > Metazoa > Chordata > Amphibia > Caudata > Salamandridae > Pleurodeles > Pleurodeles waltl. The sequence goes on along the minus strand of NC_090437.1, from coordinate 711,657,737 downwards.
CTGTTATTTGAAGTCTCAGTGATAGCAAAGACTTCTCTCTGCCAGCACCTGGAGTCTCTGGAGAGATTCCTACTCTGCCATGTGGTGCCCATCCAGTTCCTTGGACTCTGAAAGGAGAAGCTGGCAGCCCAAGAGTGAGAAATCCACGCACAGACCGCCGTGCGGGAAAAAGATCGACACAACTCTGACCTGTGGCTGAAAAAGCGATGCGCTGCCAGTTTCGTGGCTGAAAGTCGGCGCTCTTCTGCAACATGACCGGAAGATCGATGCCCGCGGCTGGAGAAACGATGCGCAGCATTACTGACGGAGGCTGGTGAGATCGCAACCCTGCGCTACGTGGTTCTTGGACCATCGTGCGGCTGAATTTCTGACGCAAACACCGCTGGGTGTGTAAAAACGATGCAAGGCCTGCCCGGGCCCAAGAGTGCTGACCGGATCGACGCATCGCTCTCCTACGGAAAGAAGAAACAACGCACAGCAGCCCAAATAAAGGAGAAACAACGCAAGGTCTCACTCGTGAGTGAAATTGATGCTTCGCAAGCCCTTTTTGATGCACACTCGCCCATGAGGGGTTATTTTTGATGCACCCAAGGTACATTTTCACGCTAACAGCGTTAGCGTTATGTTTAAAATTACATGAAGACTCTTTTTGCATTTTTAGTGATAACTTGACTAGTGTATTGTGGATTTGTTGTTGTTTTGGTCTTATTTTGTTTAGATAAATATTTTCTATATTTCTATTTTTCTAAACCTGTGTTGTGTCATTTTGTAGTGTTTTCATAAAGTTACTCTGTGTGTTGGTACAAATACTTTACACCTAGCACTCTGAAGTTAAGCCTTCTGCTCGTGCCAAGCTACCAATGGGGTGGGGAGGGGTTTTCTGAGAGTGATTCTCTTTTGCCCTGACTAGAGTGAGGGTCCTTGCTTGGACGGGGGGTAACCTGACTGCCGACCAAAGACCCCATTTCTAACAATGACTTGCTTACTTCACTTAAAAGAACATAATCTAATACTTCAAAAGGCTAGGTCTGCTGGGCAATATAAGGTTGAAAATAGTATGGTATCACTCTTTCAAAACTGCACAGCAGCAGGTCAATACAAGTCAACATTGTTTATCAAAGTCAAAGGAAAGCATGAGAGGGAGTGGAGTAAAGTACATGTTGCTTTTTTCTGACCAAAATGAAGGTAATGGAAACACTCTCTTCTTTAACAAATGTCAGAAACATCGGACTGGATGAAGCAGCAAATGGCAGGCAAAGAAGATGGAGCATGGACAAACAACAACAATTCCCAAAGAAAAGGAGATCGAGGGAATTTCAAGAAGCAGAGGAATCACATGTAAGACCAAACAGCAGGTTAAAATGCAAAGGTGGTGGCAGAGGAAATTTTAAGCATTTACGAATGCCCATTGCCTGGACCCCAGGCATAGGAGAAGCTTGGACTCTGATGATTCAGAATCGGACTCTGAGATGTCCTCAGATGCGGTCCCAAAAATACCGCAACCAGTGACCAGACTTGCAAACAATTAGATGAGTGTAAAGAAATGGGCTGTCGAAGTAGGGATGGGGAGCGGTTGGGTATGGGAGGCAGAAAGCAGGAAAGAGGGGAGGTCAACAGAGAAAGTGACAGTAATACTAGGTATACCACCTCCTGGCATCTACGCACTTAGAAGTGTGAGGGATTAGTAATTGAATGACAACACAGTGTGCAGGAATATGGGGATAAGACATTGTTTTGTTGCCTTAAGGATCATGACGAGGGATACTTCTCTCCCTCTATCCTGTGCGGTTAGCATGTATATTGTAGCTGCTTGGCATATACGTATTAAATTTCTGGGGAAAAATGATGATGAGGAACAAATTGTTTTAAAAAAAGTGTTTTAGCTGCCAAATTTTAACTATACACCTAGACTGAAATAAAACCCCATGTTTAATCTAAATGATAGGTATTAGGGGGTTAGGTGCATTTTTAAGGAAAGTAATTTTATGTGTTTTAAGGCTGAAACATATGTTATTCTATTTTATTCTTATCTCTTTTTAACTCAATTTCTTTTTCCTTTTCATTCAATTGTTGGTTGTTTTGCTTTTATGGTTGAAAGTAACCGAATAAAGCTATGTGTTGATGATGATGATGACAACACAGTTTATGTTGGGTAGATATCCATCACTTCTCAGCCCTGGGGAGAGGGAGTTCGTAAATGTTCTAGATATTCTATGGTGATTACTCAGCTCTTCCTACTTAGTGGATTTATAGGTAGGGCAATCATGATAGCAGTTGGTGATATGCGTCTTCTGGGATTAACTTGTATGAATTTATATGAACTGTGCAGCAGGAATACATTTGAAACAGTAAAATATGCATGTTACTAGCTTGAAATGTGAGAGGGGTGGGAAAGGTGAGCAAGATTATCTAGGGCTACACACATCTGCAGCTCACGGGGTGTCCAGGTAGCATTCCTTCAAGAGACCCATTTCAGAGACCCAGAAACTGCAAGATTATACTGAAGATTGAGGGAGTCAGATTTATGCAACCTGATTTGCTTCATACATAAGGAGGACCCTGATATGGATCAGACATGTTGTTACATTTGTGCAACAGAAGTCCAAATAGATAGAAAGGGACGCTATGTCCTGGTATAGGAGAAACTAGGTGGAACTTAGATAATCCTGAGACGTTTACATGCCATTAATATGGTCTTCTTTGTAAAACTACTTCAAAAGCTCTCCCAAGCCACTCAATTCCCTAAATGACTGACTTTAACTGTGCCCTAGATGTAGGATTAGACCACTATGCTTCCCCTTTGCTCAATTCCCTGGCCATAAAGACAGCTTGTGTGTTTGCTAGTAAGGGAGATGATCGGGTTCTAGAGGGTGTGTGGAGGCTGAATCATGGCTTTGATGGGGAGTGTTCCTTTTTCTCCGTAGTGCATGGTTTGCCATGAGATTGGACAGAATTCTGTACTTGTGATATTAAAGTCAGTTGGACACCCAAATGGAATATCTTGGTAAACATTATCCAATCATAATGTCCTAATGATAAGATTATGTTGGGGATATCAGACTCGCAGTCCAGCGTGGAGATTGCAGGGAGCAATGTTAGACAATGAAACATTCAGGGAGTCCTCAAAAGAAGATATTTGAGATTACGTCAGAATAAACCAAGGCACTGTTGTAGGCCTACTGGCTGAATGGGAGATATCAGGGTAGCTCAGAGGGGACACTGAATCAGTCAGACAGTAGGAGTCAGGAAAGAATTACTTTTCATGGAGAATTTTCTTAGATATGTTAGAAAAGGAAGCAGTAACCAATTTCCTTAACAAATAACAACTGAAGTTTGAACAGGATTAATATGCTAAGGTCAACGGCGGAGAGGAAAAGCTTATTAGGGACACTGGGGTGGGAAGAGAGTAAAGGTTTGGGAGTGGGGGAAGAGGGAGTGGTTGTAGGAGGTGTCTGTCTGCTGTGTTTGGGTGCAGGTGCATGGGCTGGATGCTGTTGTGAGGTGGATGGCTCTTGGGTGTCTGAGTGCTTGCGTTTGTGTGCTTTGGGAGGAGGGGGTACAGACACAGTGGGAGAGGACACAGGGGACGTGTGCATGGATTTGGGGGTAGTGACTGCCAGTAAGGGGTGTGTAGTAATAGGCGTGATGGTGATGGGGGTAGTGGATGACGATGTAGTGCATACAAGTGTGAGTGGAGATGCTACTGGGAGGGTGGAGGCAGTGGATGATGTTATGTCTGCATCTGGATGGTATCTGTGTGAGTGCCTGTGGGATGGTGTGTGGTGCTTGTGTTTGCCTGAGCCACTCCTGTGTGTTGTCTTGGGTGCATGCTGGTCTGAATGTGTGCTTGGGATAGGTTGGGGTTGAGGGGAATGGGACTGGGTAGAGGAAGTTGGAGGGGGGAAGCTAGAGACAGGGACAATGGCTGCCGTCAGGGAGGAGACCAGAGCCTGGATTGATCTCTGTTGGGCCGCCCTGCAAGTGTGAATGCCCTCCAGGAATGCATTTGTTTGTTGCAAATGGCCTGCGAGCCCGTGGATGGCATTCACTTTGGTTGACTGCCTAACAGAGATGGATCGCAGGAGGTCAATAGCCTCCTCACTCAGGACAACAGGGCTGACTAGGGCAGGGCCTGAGGTGCCTGGGGTGAAGGGTATGCCCATCCTCCTGGGTGAGCAGGCACAGGAAACTTGCTGAGGGGCTGCTCAGAGGGCAGTGCTGGTATGGGGGTGGCAGCTGTACCTGTAGTTGGGGTGGGCATAGAGGTGTCCACCACCAGCAGGGAGCTTCCATCGGAGGAGATATCACTGTCAGAACTGTCCCCTCCTGTCTCTGCCGTGGTGCTCCCCTCACCCTCCGTCCCGCTGGTGCCCTCACAGTCAGTGGATTCGGCCTCATGGGCCCTGTGGGATGCAGCTCCCACCGTCGCCGGTGCCTCTGCTCTTCCGCCAGATGATGCTAATGCACATAAGGACAGGGTGACAAAACAAAAAGGGGGGGAACATGCAAAGGATACACTTGGTCAATGGCAGCAACAACACCACCATTGGTATACACGACACACTCACACACAGGGAACAGCCCTACACACTAGTCGATGCACTACCAGTAACAATGCTAGTTACCAGCCCATGGACAGGAATACCTAACACCAAAAGCAGCATACCTGACACTCACAGACCCCTGCTCTGTAGTGGATGCCTTCTAGCTTGGTTGGAGGTGGTTCACATCATACCCTGCCCAACATGGGGCCTACCCTGCAATGTCCGGCCTGGCCTAGGGGCACCCACAGGCCCACATCCCCCACCCAGAGACCACCGCACCACACGCAAGTAGTATATTGGGAAACTGTGCTCACCCCCTTGTGGCTGCTGTGATGCCCTCAAGCACCCATCTAGCTCCAGATAGGCCACCGCCAGTATGCAGGCCATCAGGGGGGTCAGGGTTCGATGGGCACCCCTTCTTCGTTGGGAGGACATCCCCAGCTGGGCCTCCGCCATCTTCCTTGCCAGCATCTCAGGTCCTCCCACCGTTTCTGACAGTGGGTGCTCCACCTGCCGTAGACCCCCTGGGTCCACACGTCCTTGGCGATGGCGTGCCATATACCCTTTTTCTGATGGGCGCTGACCTGCTGAAAAAGGTATCAGTCATACCGTCTGGCCTGTTACACTCATGGCCCACCACAGTCCTCACATCCCCTTACGCACAGACATTGCCCACCATACTTGCAGCACACTGCCCAGAACCCTTCCACCAACCCCCCTACACGAGGCCCTCACACACAGCACTCCATGCATCCATGCTCCTTGCATTGTGCTCACAGTGTACTCACCTGTTGGTCTGGAGGCCCATACAGCATTCGGTACTGGAGTAGGACTCCATCCACCAGTCTCTCCAACTCCGCAGCGGTGAAGGCAGGGGCCCTTTCCCCAGTGACACGAGCCATTGTCGGTTCCAGATACAGGTCACAGCAGCACTTGCAGTGTAGGTCCTCTCCTGTTGAAGGTCAGGTAGCAAGTGAGTGAACAGATAGAAAATGGTGGTCACGTCCGTGGAGGTTCGTACCATCACCACCGGTGTACATCACCATTGGCCACTATACCCAGAGGGCCCAATGACAACCAATGAGGAGTTACACTGCGGTACTAGAACGCCTCCCACAACGACGCACAACGTCAGTGGCATTACATCATTTCCACATGTCCACCCACACAGGACAAGCAGACGCCATTTCAGTGGGGGGGCCTAACTGCATTACAGTACACATAGGCACCATACTGTTACAGTCACAACATGCAATGTGGTGTAGTGTTTAGAAATGTGGTACACTGACCAGCTGCTCCCCATTTTGCCACCTAGATTACAACTGCTGCGTATCAATAGGAGATGGAGACATCTACATGTGTACAGACCCCCGGTGGACTTGGCAACAATGGAGCACAGGCACATTATCCTCACCTATAGACTGGACAGGGCCACAATCACAGAGCTGTGTGCTCAATTGGAGCCTGACCTGATATCTACTATCCGTCAGCCCACTGGGATCCCACCTCTTGTGCAAGCCCTATCTGTGATCCATTTCTTGGCAAGTGGCTCCTTCCAAGTGACAGTGGGCTTGGCAGCTGGAATCTCTCAGCCAATGTTCTCAATAGTCCTGACCGGAGTGTTGTCTGCCCTGATTAAACACATGCGCAGCTACATTGCTTTCCCCCAGGTGGAGGATTTGGCCACAGTGAAAGCTGACTTCTATGCAATGGGACATATCCCCAACATTTTTGGGGCTACTGATGGTTCACTTACTGCATTTGTCCCCCCACCCGGAGAAATGAACAGGTGTTCAGAAATCGAAAGAGCTTTCACTCGATGAATGTGCAGATAGTGTGCCTGGCAGACCAGTACATCTCCCATGTCAATGCAAGGTATCCTGGCTCTGTGCATGATGTCTATATCCTGAGGAATAGCAGAATCCCATATGTGATGGCTCAACTCCAGAGGCACCGGGAGTGGCTAATAGGTGAGCCCTGGTTTGCACCCAGTGTATGTTGTTGTATTGGTATGGTGTGGGCCCTAATGGTTAGTGTGTGTCTAACAGTTGTCCCTCGATATTTGCAGGTGACTCTGGTTACCCCAACCTCTCATGGCTTTTGACCCCTGTGAGGAATCCCAGGACAAGGGCAGAGGAACGTTACAATGAAGCACATGGGTGAACAAGGAGAATAATAGAGAGGACATTTGGCCTCCTGAAGGCCAGGTTTTGTTGCCTACATCTAATAGGTGGATCCTTGTACTACTCACACAAGAAGGTGTGCCAGATAATCGTGGCATGCTGCATGTTGCATAACCTTGCCTTGAGACGCTAGGTGCCTTTTCTGCAGGAGAATGAGGATGAGGATGAGGACAACAGAACAGCTATTATACGACAGTACTTCCAGTGACACACAGGTAAGACACTGTAACTTCACTTTGCATTGACAGTTTTGCATTTGACATTGTACATGGCAGGCAGATTCTCCCAATTCTATGGCCACTTACTGTACCCTTTGGTATCTCTATTTTCAGATATCTGTGCCCCACTCTGGCACCTGGTGTGTTGACTGCAGCCAACTACAGGTCATTCCTATGTATACATTGCTGTGCAGTTGAATTACAGTGTTTAAACCTTGTTAAACAAATACATAGTTAAATCATTTGACATACTCCATACTTGTATTTTTTCAAAGGATGTTTATTTAAGTGCTAGTAAGCAGAGGGGTATGTTCAATGGGCTGGGGTGATGGTGGAGGGAAGTCCAGTATAGAGTTCAGTCTATTTGTAGCACAGGTGCATTGTCCAAGGGGGCATAGGAAGGGGAGCAATGGCAGTTCAAAGTGGACAGGGTGACAGAGTGGGATACAAGGGTGACAATCAGGAGAGTCTTATTTCCTGGTGGGGTCTTGGCAATGTTCTCTGGCTTCTGCCTGGATCGCAGGGACCGTTTGCGGGGTTGTTCTCCTTCTGCAGGGGGAGGGGTGCTGGTGGCCTGTTGTTCCTGTGGCAGGGCCTCCTGTCCACTAGCGGCAGTGGAGGGCTGTTCATCGGTGTGGCTAGTGTCAGGGGCTGGGTGGTGTGCCACTGCCTCCCTCTTGGTGTTGGCCATGTCTGCCAACGCCCGTGCAATGTTGACCAGGGTGGTGTGTATGTCCTTCAAGTCCTGTCTGATCCCCAGGTTCTGTCCCTCCTGCAGCAGCTGGGTCTCCTGCAATTTGTACAGTATCTGGCCCATCGTCTCCTGGGAATGGTGGTATGATCCCAGGATGTTGGTGAGTGCCTCCTGGAGAGTCGGTTCCCTGGGCCTGTCCTCCCCTGTCGCACAGCAGTCCTCCCACTTTCCCTATTGTCCTGTGCCTCTGTCCCCCTAAATCGTGTGCCCACTGCCACTGACCCCAGGTACCTGACCATCCTGTGTTTGTGGGGTGGCCTAGGGTCCCTGTAATGGTGGACACACTGCTGATTGACGTGTCCTGGGGACAGAGGTATGGGCCCACTGGGTGGGTGCTGTGGTGGTGTTTCCTGAGGGGGGAGGCTCTGTCATGGTATTTGACTGTGCCTGGGTACCCGACTGTCTGGAGGTCCCTGATGGGCCAGGTTGGTCATCCAGATCCAGGTGACCAGAGCTGCTGTCATCACTGTGGGCTTCTTCTGGGGGGGACTGGATGTTGCTGGCACCTCCTGACCGGTGACGTTGGGTGGGGGACCTGTGGGGATAAAAATGCAGTGTTATTGTTTCTGCATGTGACATCTTGTGCATGGGTGTGTTGCTCTGTATGGTTGTGATTGCCCTGTCAGATTTGCCTTGTGTGAGTAGTGATTTTGTGGGCTAGGTGATTGTCTCTAATGTGCATGCTTTAGTGATGAGTTTCCATGCAGGGCTGTGAGTGATGTCCATGCATTGGTGGTGCATGCAGGGCTTGGTATTGGGATGGGTGGGTTGTGATGGTGGGGTGTATGTGAGGTGGGGAGTGATGGGGTGAGGGTAGGGATGGGGGTATGTGATGGCATGCAGGTACGGGATGATAGTAATAGAGATTTGACTTAACAGAGTCCAGTCCTCCTGCTACTTCTGCCAGGCCCTCAGGATGCAGTATTGCCAAGATTTGCTCCTCCCATGCTGTGAGTTGTGGGGGAGGAGGTGGGGATCCACTGCCGGTCCTCTGTACAGCTATGTGGTGTCTTACAACCACGGAACGCACCTTCCCCCGTAGGTCATTCCACCTCTTCCTGATGTCATCCCTTGTTCTGGGGTGCTGTTCCATGGTGTTGACCCTGTCCACGATTCTCCGCCATAGCTCCATCTTCCTAGCAATGGACGTCTGCTGCACCTGTGATACGAATAGCTGTGGCTCTACCCAGATGATTTCCTCCACCATCACCCTTAGCTCCTCCTCTGAGAACTTGGGGTGTCTTTGTGGTGACATGGGTGTAGTGTGAGTGGTGTGTGTGAGGGTGTGTGGGGTGCTGTGTTGGGGTGTGTGCTGTAAGGTGCGTGGATATTTTATGGGTGATGTTGTTCGGTGGCTCTGGTTCTGTGGGTGCTCTTGGTGTGTCTCTCTCTCTCAGTTGTCAATTATTTTGAGTCGTAAAGGGTAGTGGGTATTGTGGGTGTGTGTTTTATAGTGGTGTGGATGTGTGGGTGTGGTTTGTGTATGTGTGTCAGGAGTATGTAGTTTGAATTGTCCAATGTAGTGTTGTTTTGTTTGAGTGTGTGTGTGTATTTTTAGTGAGGCGGTATGTACCACTGATGGTTTACCGCGGTTGAATGTCCGCCACAGTGATTCGTCGGTCATAATGCCATGGGCGTAGTTCTGTTGGCGTAACGGTGTGGGTTTGGATATCGCCAGTTTATCACTGACCTTTGGGCTGGCAGACTTGTGTGTGTGTCTGTATAGTGACGGATTGCTATGTGTGGGTCATAATATGGATAGCGGTAAACCGCTGTGGCAGCGGTATGTTGGCGGTAGCCGGCATGGTGGTACGCAGGATTTACCGCCAATGTCATAATGAGGGCCTGAATCTGAATGAAAAAATGCCAAGAAATGCACATTATACTTTACATGACAGATGGATGGAAACTCACCAGAAAACAAAAAGTCTCGACAACTGTATGTTAAGGAAACCAACAGGAATCCTGTTTAGTAAACATATATTAATAACAAATGCAATGAAATGTGAACATAAAGCACCAAAGCCCGTAGGCCTGTCCAATGTCCAACTGGCACAATTGTGCCTGTCAAAGGCCCCAACTTGGCTCCTGACAGCCTAATGGCCTCCACACGGTAGGGGCATCAATGGGGCAGGCAGGCATCTCAAGGGTCTGAGGGTAGGGGGTTTGGGTTTGGGAGGGGGGTCCTTGGACTTTGGCTTGGGAGGGGGTTCCTTTGGCTTTGGTCTGGGAGGGGTTGGGTTTCAGCTTTCCTCTGGACGGAGGGGCAGGGGCTTTGGATCCATGTTTTGTGGCAGGTTTTTTTCTGTGGACAGAGGAAGGCTTCTCCACTGGTGGAGGGGCAGAAGAAGTAGAAGGGGGGTCATAGGAGCTTGGCTTGGGGAGGGAACCATGAGGGCGAGGGGCAACAAGGGGTGGGATAGGCTCAGGGAACAGGTCAAGGCGAGCAAGGAAAATCATCTTAGGAAAAAGGGGGATGGATTGGAACACAGGTTTAGGAGTGGAGGTAGAGGGAGTGATTGTAGGGATGTGTAGGTGTGCTGGATGTGGGTGCAAATAAATGCAGAATATGTATGTGTGAGACGGAGGAATGTTGAGTGTCTGAGTGCGGGCATTTATGTGTCTTGGGAGGAGGAGGAAAGAGAGGCTGGGAGTGGACAGGTAGTTCATGTGGATGAATGTTGGGGTGGTGTCTGCATGTAAAGTGGGTGTGCTGCATGTGTGAGTGATGGTGGTTGTGGTGAGTGGGGATGTGGTGCATGGGGTGCCTGTATGAGTGTCTGCCTTTGTGGTGACTGAGGGCAAAGTGGTGACAGCAACTGGGATTGAGGATGCAGTGCTGGCAGGTGTGAGTGGTGATGTGACAGCAAGGGAGGACGTGCTGGGGAGGCAGGGAATGTAGTGGCTGATGTTGTGTCTGCTTTTGTGTGTTGAGTGTCTGCATGTTTGTGATGTGATTTGTGGTTCCTGTGTTTGTCTTTGTGTACCTTGTTTGTTGCTTTGGGTGAGTGCTTGTCTGTATGTGTGGCTTGGTTCAGAGAGGGGAGAGGGCTTTGGGATGGGGCACAGGTAGCAGGAGGGAGGACAGATGTACTAGGGCCACTGGCCGCCTTCAATGAAGAGGCCAGAGCTTGAAATGATCTCTGTAGGCCAGTCAAGGCACAGTGAATGCCCTCCAGGTAGGCACTAGTCTGCTGCATCTAGGATCCCAGGCCCTGGATGGCATTCACAATGTTTGACTGCCCTACAGAGATGGACCTCAGGAGGTCAATAGCTTTAGCATTGAGGGCAGCATGGCTGACTGGGGCAGGGGCAGAGGTGCCTGCAGTGGAGGAGACACCCACCTTCCTGGGTAAGAGGGCAGGGGCAACTGGATGGGAAGCTCCTGGGAGGGTGATACTGTTAAGGGGTGGCAGATGAGGATGGTGCTGGGATAGTCCCAGGCGTTGCCGCCACCAGGGAGCTTCCATCGCAGGAGGAATCTGTATCAGTGGTGTCTGCTCCAGTCTCCCCATGATGCTCCCCTCACCCTCCAACCCACTAGCTCCCTCAGCTTTGGTGGTCTCTGCCTCCTGGGTCCAGTGGGCTGCCCCCTCCCAACTCCCCAGTACCCCTACTCCTTCACCTGCTAATGCTAATGCACACAATGATTGAATGGTACAAATAGGAGGGGAGGGGTGAAAAATATAGGAGCATATGGTCAGTACCAATCCCCATTGCACATTAGTACATTTCAACAACATGACTCTATGAACATTCCTGAATGCACTCTCTACAGCGTCAATAGACATTTCCCTACACTCACTTTGCATACACTCTGAGGTGTATACATAATCATGGTGCCACTACAATTAAACACAGGTTCTACTCTACACTGTTAGGGCTCTTGTATACAGGATCATTACTGTGAGAATTCTGTCCATGAGTGTCATTTGTACATTGTCATACCTACCCATGTCAGTCATAATGGACATGTATAGATAGGTATGATAACCAACTTGAGATCCTGTATGTCCATGTCAAATCCTACAATTTGGCACAGTAAAAATGCCATGACAACATGTTGCTCAGATGCTCACCTATCACAGTTACTTCTGTTTTAAGTACAACTGTCTCCTACGTACATTAACCGTCATACCTACTGTAGACATCCGTGATCCCATGGCTAACATGCCCATCCAGTCTAAAGCAAACTATACAGGAAATGTACTCTGTCACTCACCCCCTTGTGGCTGCTGTTTTGCCATCAAGCGCCCATCCAACTCCGGGCAAGCCACAGCCAGTATGCGGACCATAAAGTGGGCCAGGATCCAATCGGCACCCCTTCCTCGTTCGGAGGCTGTCCTGAACTGGGCCTTTGCGGTCTTCGGGCCCAACATCTCAGATACTCCCACCACTTCCTGCAGTGGGTACTACTCCGGATATGGACCCACATCCCTTTCTTTTGATGGGCGTTGACCTGCATGGGAGGCACAGAAGGAAAGGCACATTAATATAAACCCAACAACCTATGACATTCATAGGCCTACTAACAGTACACATATCAGCATTGTACATGACTTCACACTTCCACAGCATTCCTAGCAGTCATATCTGTAGGTACATCGTCCACTGAAACATCCTGCATAAACATACTATAACACACTTACATATCCATGTAGCAACAAAAATGACCTACCTGCTGTTCTAGAGCCCCATACAGCTTTGTGTACAAGGGTAGGACCCCATCCACAAGTTTCTCCAATTCTTTCGATGTTGAGGCAGGGGCCCTATCCCCTGTAACACATGCCATTGTGGTTCCCAGAAACACGACACAACAGCACACTCAGTGGAGGTCTTGATGGCTGGAGAGTCAGGAGTCAAGTGAGATACACTGTAGAAAATGGCAGTCAAGGCCGCAGCTGTCTGCACCATCACCACCGGCGGTAGTCGTTATTGGTCCCTGAATGCCGTAGCCATCAATATTAACCAATGAGGAGTTGTACTGCGGTTCCAACAGCCATGACGGCATACGCCGGTGGAATGAGATCACTGACATCTGTCCCCTGCATGCAGGATAGACAGCAGCCATTTCGCACTTCAACTGTTACAAATACATAACTTCACAGCATCACTATTCATTTCCATCATTGACATGTGAGGAGTTACGCCCTGGGACAGAGTAAATTAAAATCAGGCAGTATGAAAATTGGAGTGTGCACAGATTCAGGAAATGACATCATGACAGTGTGGGAATAAACTTACATATTGATGGTGACTGTACATTAGCAGTGACAGACAAGCATTTCACTGATGTCATCCATTGTATATCCCATCTGTATTTGCAACTAACATCGGAATTACAACGGCTTGGCACATTGAAGTCTGCTTTGCATGCTACATGTGGCAGCATATTTGATGTTGATTCTCCATTTGTGACCCTGCGGTAGGATGCATGAATAGTAATTGTTGACATACTTGTGTTGTATGCTTTGTGTAGATGCCGACCACTGTGTATGGTGAGGCATACACCTGTGTACCAGCCCCTGTTTGACATGACAACGATGAAAGAACGCCACATCATCTCCCACTATCGACTGACCCGTGTTACATACAGCGAGCTGTGTACACAGTTGGAGTCTGATCTGCTGCCAGCCATTAGACTACCTACAGGCATTCTTCCAACTGTGCAGGTGGTATCCGTCCTCCATTTCTTGGCAACTGGCACATTCCAGGGGATAGTGGAATGGCAAAAAGCATATCTCAACGTATGTTCAGCATTGTGTTGAGGAATGTCTTCTCTGCCTTAGTCAAACATATGGAAGGCTACATACAATTTCCCAACCCTGTAGATTAAGCCACTGTAAAGGCTGATTTCCATGCAATAGGACACATCCCTCATTTCATTGGGGCCATAGATGGCACCCACATTGCATTAATACTACCCAGGGCTGATGAGCAAGTGTACACAAACCATAAGGGCTTTCACTCCATTAATGTGTAGGTGGTTTGCTTAGCTGACCAGTACATCTCCCAGGTGACTACAAGGTTTCCAGGGTCTGTCCATGATTCGTACATGCTCAGGAACAGCAGTGTTTCACAATTGATGGAGCCTCTAGAAAGAGTCAGGGCCTACCTCATTGGTGAGTATGATGAGTGTATATGTAATTACTGTTACCCCAGCTTTACTACTCAGTCTGCTTGTGACATAGTGGAATGTAAATGTTAGTTTACCCTATCCACAGGTGATTCAGGTTTTCCCAGTCTCTCCTGGCTACTGCCTCAGTGAAGAATCCAAGGCTCAGGGCTGAAGAACAGTACAATAAGGCTCATGGGAGGACAGTAAGGATGATCGAAAGGACATTTGGTCTCTTGAAGGCAAGGTTCAGACATCTGCACATCTCTGGTGGTTACTTGCAGTACTCACCAGAGAAGGTGTGCCAGATCGTGTTGGCCTGCTGTATGCTCCACAATATGGCACTTCAAAGGAATATCCCATTGCTGGAGGAGGTACGAGTAGGGAACAATCTGGTGGCAGAGGAGGGAGGAAATATGAGTGACGAGGATGAGGAAGATGTAGGCACAAGGACAGATCCCATCCAGCAGTACTTCAGCTAAGCATCTGGTAGGTACTTCTCCACGTTTAACATGTCACATATTGGTGTACAGTTTGGGTGTACTTCATTATCCATTCCTGATATGAGAAGGTGTTGATCCCATTTGGGTTTCAGATGAGTGTATCCAGGAGTGGTCTGACAGGTAGGCCAACAGTGCCACTGTGATGTTAGCTAGTCCACCTGTCTCTGTTGTATATAGTTCAGACATCCTATCTACTTCTCCACACATTTGTGACCTCTCCATTCTGGTATCACATGTTCATTGGCATAGTTTGCTGCTTCTTGTGACTTCAAGTGCTGTTAATACTTGGCATCCAACGGTGTGAGCTGCGTAGTACAACTACAATGAGTGTATATTACTCAGGTCATTAAAGTTAGTTGCAATGATTATCTTGTCTCATAGTACCTGAACAGGGTTGTGGTCATGTGTGCTATCGCATTGGATTGTCTATCAATGTGTAAACCTACAGTGTAAATTGTTTAACCATGATGTTGCGCAGGTACATACTGTTGGCAACAGTGAAAATAATATGTGATGTACATTCTGTGCTATCATTTGCAGTTGTACTATGGATGATGTTTCACCACTCTTCCCAGTCTGCTACCAGAGGACCCAGGGATATGTGGACACTGACTTTTCTGTAGGAAACCAGATGACAGCATGATAAATACACATCCTCACTGTGTTTTATGACTCAATTTCTGCGACATCTCACACATTTGTTGCACTTTAACAATGAGTAAACAGATAACCTGTGTGTGAGTGCATTTATTGTGTATACCAAAGGTTGACTAGGTTGCAAAGCAGTGGGACCATGGTGATCGATTTCATCAGTCTGTAAGGCCCATCAGTTGGTAGCACAGGTCCAGTATCCTTGTGGCATTTGGAAATGGGGCTATGGCAGTGGGAAGTCAACAAGGTGTCTCAGTGGTATACAAGGGAGACAGTTCTTGAGAGGCTATTTTCCTGGAAGTAGGGTTGGTCTTGGCTTCTGCCCCTGCAGGATGTCTGGGTCTCTGACCAAGTTTGCGTGGGGGTTCCTCAGCAACAAGGGGTGGCTCAGTGGTAGCTTGTCAGTCCTCAGGCATGACCACTATCCCACTAGCTGCAGCAGATGTAGAGGGCTGGTCAGTCGGTTGGCTAGTGGAAGGAGCCTGGTGGTGGGTGGAGGACTCACGCAGGACTGTGATGAGCTCCTGCATCAAGCCTTTCATGGAGGCCATGGTGGCATTGAGGGCATGCGATTCCTGCATGGCCTCCAGGTGGTACTCCCTCTGCTAGCTCAGGTGTCCCACAACAAGTGTAATACCTGGCCCATCTTGTCCTGAGATAGGCTGTATGTTCCCAGGACTTGTGGTATAGCCTCATAAGCAGGTGGCTTTCTGGGTTGCCCCACTCAGCGACCTCTAGGTGTACTCCCACTGGCTCTAGCCCCCTGTACCTATGACTCCGGCATGGTTTGTCCACTCCCACTTACACAAGGACCTCAATCGTCTTGTGTGGTGAGTGCTGACTCAGGTCTCTGTACAGGTGGGCACACTATGAATTGATGTGGCCTTGAGACACTGGTGTGGGGGTGCCAGACGACAGGAGTTGTGGTTGTAGAGGTTGTGGTGGGCTCCATGGTGTCCTGGGTGAGGCTGGTGGAGATGGACTTTCCAGAGAGCCCGGATGAGCCAGGTAGGTCTTCCAGTTCCAGACATCCTGTGTCGCTGTCATCACTGTGAGGGACTGGCTGTAAATGGCACTGGTTGTCTGACAACATTCTCAGTGACACCTGTGAATGACAGGGATTGTTAGTCACATCTGCCTGATGTACTTAACAGGGGCTGTGAGGTAAGTGCTATGTGTCATGCTCCAGAACTTAGGTGTAGTTATGCGAGGAGAATGTGCATTGGTAGGTGGCTAAAGGGTGATGCATTGCGGGAGTCGTAGTGCTGCATGCTGTACATGCATTGGGTGCATTTGGGAGTGTGGACTTTGCAATTGGTGTTAGTGCGGTAGGGTGGGCATGCAGGATCGCCAGGACCTTCGCCTCCCATGATGTGAGCTCCAGGGGAAGAGGTGGGGACCCACCACCAGACTTCATGAGGGCGATTTGGTGTCTGGATGCCATGGACCGGACCTTCCCCTTCAGGTCTTTCAACCTTTTGCAAATGTCATCCTTTGTGCGTGGGTGGCTTCCCACTGAGTTCACATTGTTGATGATCCTCAGCCATAACTCCGTCTATTTTGCCATTGATTTTTGCTGAACTCGTGCCCTGAACAGCTGTGGCTCGACCCTAATAATTTCCTCCGCCATGGTCCTTAATTCATCATCGGTGAAATGGGGGTGCTTTTGTCGAGACATGGTGAGTGTGATGTGTATGTGAATGTACAATATTTTAAGTGAAGTGTGATGCATGAGAGGTGCGCAGGTATCTGTGATGTCTGTGCAGTGTGATATTCAGAGTGGTCGTGCAATGTATCTCAGTTTTTTGTCATGGCAAAAGGTTGTGGGTTGTGTGTGTGTGTATGTGAGTGTGTTTTATAGGGGTGTAGGTGTGGTGTGTGTATGTGTTTCAAGTGTGGGGTATTCAAATTGGCCTACGTTGTGTTGTGTTGCAGTGGAGGTTCCATTTCGGCAGCAGCGGTCCCAACTGCCAATGGATTACCTCTGCGTTATGACTGCTATGCTGATTTGTGGGTCATTTTGGGGGGTGCGGTCTTTTTCTGTGTTGGCGGTGTGGGTGATGGGACAGCATCTCTGCCGCCGTCATACGGCCTGACGGTGTCTTTTTTGTGGCTGTGTTCTGGCAATTTTGTTTTTTCATAATTGGGCAGGCAGATTACCGCTGCCACTGGGGTCTTTTGGAGGTCGCCAGCATGGTGGTCTTCGCGAAAGACCGCCAATTTCATAGCGAGGGCAAAAGTCCCAGTACGCTGGTTTAAAGACCTGGATGTTCTACTGTGAGATCTGATCTAGGATGGTGCCAGGCATAGAGTTACATTAAAAGTTCTGAGATTCCAAATCACAGAGGAAGGTCTTGGGTCTCCAGATTATGAGTTATACTACCTGGCCTCCAAAATACAATGGAGATTGCCAGATGATTA
Source organism: Pleurodeles waltl (assembly GCF_031143425.1). Taxonomy (NCBI): domain Eukaryota; kingdom Metazoa; phylum Chordata; class Amphibia; order Caudata; family Salamandridae; genus Pleurodeles; species Pleurodeles waltl. The sequence continues at coordinate 711,640,348 of NC_090437.1, read as the reverse complement.
GATGGAGAGTAACTTGAAGAGATTGGCTCAATAGGGGTAACGTTACTAATGGGTGACACTCACAAGGCCGGTTGAAAACCAAGACTCAGAGTAGCTCTTAAAATACTGAAAAAGATATGTTAGTAGAACTTTACAGAAACATCTGTATGCCTGTGTGCCACCTCTGGTAGGGCTACCAATAGTGAACAGCTTCTTGAGAGCCAGTAAAATGTTGAATGGACCTCAATTGGGATGATAAGAATGGAGAATTACTGTGAGGCAGAGTAAATGAAAACCTTAACTATGTTGATGAAGAAACATGGGCTACCTGCTAACCAATTCTTGATGTATAGTACTTTGACAAACTCGGGGAATTTATAAGGTAGAAGCCTCTAAACACAAAATTCTACACCTCCTGCTTACGATAGGAAGTGGGCAGAAATTGATTAAGTGTTTTATAGAGCTCTGACATCAATCAACAAAACATGAAAAGGCAAACTGAGTGCATCTTGAGAAGATAATGTAGGAAAGGCATTTAATGTCAAAGAACGGATAAGGTTGCAGGGATAGGGACACAAAACCTCCAGAGATATGAGATTTAAACATAACCAGTTTAAATATTTATACCATACATATATGAACCAAAGGAAAATAAATAGAATAACGTGATTCACACCATGTAATACTTTAGATGTTTTCACATTGACTTCTTTCATTTGGTGTGGTAATATACCTGTGTCATTAGCTTTTCAGAAGCAGTCATAACATATCTTGAGAAAACATTTGAAAACTGTCTATGTGGATTGTTTCACTGCCTCAAGTGGGAAAAAGCTGGCAACAGATTCCTGGATCTGATCCTTGCACTGGGTAATACAGCCACTGCAACAAACAGAAGAACAAAGATGGCCCTTTATACACTGCTTAGAAGGGGGAGCTTAAGAGATCAGATAGGCCCAAGAGTGTTGTCCTCCATGGGGAGAAGAGACAAGGACTTTATAAGAAACCAACAGCAATCCTATTTGATGAAATCCTGAGTTCCTTTGAAAGTACCCAAGAGTAGGGGAGGTTGATACTTACATATAATAGGAGAGAGGGTGGAGGCAACAAAGTATGACTTTGAACAAAGACGTTTATGCTGCAGATGTGACTCAAACAGCTAACCTCTAAAGAGAGTATGACTAAAGTATACTACTACCGTTGGTGCTATCTCTTCCCTCTTCTCAACTTCTCTATTTCTTTCTCATTTTTTATCCAATAGTGTGAAGCTGGGGATCAATGGTTGAAGTTTGTTTATGCTGTTGTTATATTACTTGATGTTGAAAATCTGGACAACATTGAGCGTCAACTCCAAGTAAATGTTAAAAATAAAACAATAAAGATGCAAAATGAAGGGCTAATGGTGTATATATGTAACATCACTGCAACAATAAAACCAATACACAGATTAAAAAAGAAAAAAAAACAGATGCATTACGTGAACCTCAATGGCCTAACAACCACTCTCATATCACTTCTGCCTCCTCATCCATTGGGGCTGCCATCTCAAATGCGGTGGGAAGAATTTGTCAGTCACTGTCTGTCAGTACAATTGCATGTCTAACAACAGATGTTACATTGAGAACATTTTGCTATAGTTACCAGACAACATTGCCACCCATTCCACAGCCCACCACTACCACCCATTCCACAGCCCACCACTACTTGGCGATGCAACACTCCAGTTACACTAAATTTGGTCCTAGCTTCAAAAGAAGCAAATAGATAGTCCAGCATGCCATTTGCCAGTTGTATTTAACTGTTAAGGAAAAAGAAAGAGGCATTCAGAATTTTTCTAGAACATGAAAAATGACACTGTACTTTTCTGAAGTTCAATTGAACATTAAGGAAACATATATGTACATGATGACATTACTTTATTCTCATGACTTCATTCATTCTTTACTGGTTTGTACTCCATTTATTACTGGTCTCTAATCCATAAACCTGAACAAAATACACTATGGCATTTTCTAGGAACAAAGTACTCATGAGTTCCTAGAGCAACTGTTAGGCTATCCTTCATCATGTTGTATAATTACATCCTCCACCATATTTGGCCTCAATGAGGGAACCAGGCATAGAATGAGCATGTGCTATGGGGTATTCTCTGCAGATGTGGAAGTTCACCATAGAGGAAGCTCTGACTACTCAAGTGTTGTCTGTAAAGTATAACTTTAAAAATATTAACTATGATCAGGTCTTTAGAGCTCGAGTTTTTCGGAAAGCTAAAACTGAAAATGCCTACAGTGGACTGTGAGTTCAGTCTGATTTAATTTTGTCCTCACTGTAAACATTGCCAAAGACATTGGAAACTGTGAGACGTGTTGAGGAAATTAGGGTACAATCTGTTTCAGAGGCTATAGCGAAAGAAGAAGTACTGTGGAATGCTAAGTGTGGGAGTGTAAATCATTTAAGGATGTCAAAGGGGTGACCAACTGTAAATAAATTCTGATGATGTCCGCTGGGGGGGTCATGTAAGCATTGAACGAGGTTGGGGTATGCCGCAGATAATGTTCTTAGGCTCAGAGTTGAATTATATTAGAAAATGAGGAGTGTCAAAACAATCTCTAACTCGAGCGATCTTCAAGCTCCAGCAAGAGTGATGACAAAAGTGAAATTGACAAGCTAAGGAAGAAATTTGTTTGGGCTTTCATATGTGATTAGGTGAATAAAAACGTTTTGCAACCTGCATTATATTAAAGGAGAAATACATTCCCATTAGGAACAAGGTAAGGAATATATATTTGTACTCAGGGGCGGCTCCTCGGTTAGGTCGGAGGGGCATGGCTTCCCTGCCAGCAGCTGCAAAACCTTTACAAGAAAACAATAATAAACTGTGTTTATTATCATTTTCTTGTAAAGGGGCGGGCCACGGGGGTGACGAGCAGTGAGTGCACAGCACTCGCCCTCAGTGCGAATGTATGTTGGGACAGCCGTTTCGCTGGGCTGGAGAGAGCATTCAGAGGCTCCCAGTCTGCCTGGGAGCAGCCTGCTGGGTGCCCCCATTCAATCCTAACACTGCTGTGAGCAGCGTCAGGATTGGCCACAGGACAGGCTGGGAACTTGTGTCTGCAGCAGAGGAGCAGATGGAGAGGTGTGGCAACGGCAATGTCGGTGTTTATTTTTTATTATTAATTTCATTTTTATTCCCCCGCATGCTGCCCCTGCCCTTCCACACGCAGTGAGCAGTGACTGTTTCTACTATAGAATGAAACTGAAGGAAATGTTAAAGTTTCTACAGATCTTCACAGCTGGAATTATGCCATTTAGGTAGATAGATATCCTCTGCAAACCTCCATGAAATGGTGTGAACCATGGCATGAGCAACTGTGTTGTATACTTTGGCAAGTGCATATCATCAGTTGGTGCTCAAAGAGAATTTGAAAAAAACATGGCCAGAGGGGATATCTCAGTATAGGAGAATACTATATGGTTTAGCTAGAAGGGCATTGCTATTCTAGAGAATTGTAAAGGAGTGTGTGGGTGGAATTACTGGTGCTATGCAATCTCAGAATGACATTTTGCTTGTGGCTAGAGTCAAGAAGAACATGACATAAATCTAGAGAAGATTCTTTGTGCCTTGGAGACGGAAGGCTAGACCTCACAGGATAGCAGCTAAACTGCAAGTGTCCTAGGGTATGGTGGATCATGTGTCAGGTAGGACAATGTACATGTGGATTGCACTTCCTGGTTGCCTCTTCAAGAGAGTCATAACAGTGGTACTGAGTTTGAACTTTAGGTAAATTATACGTTTGAGAATACTGAAGTGAGAATTAAATCCATTCCTCATGAGGTGAAGTAAATAAAACTATAGGTTCTCAGTATTTGGGTAATTATGTATTTTAAGGAGCATTATACGGAAAGCACAAGCACCAGGGAAATTGACAATTATTATTTAAACTCAAGGGTATGTTAGCTCTGGAAAAAAGGACTCTGAATAAGGGTAATAAAACAGTTCCTCTGTTTGAATTGAGAAGTCATATTTTAAACAGGGCCATGAAGGATATCTTGGGATGTCAGCAACTAAGTGAAAGGTCGGATAATATTACTGATGGATGGAATAGATCAAGTGACAGATAAGAGGGTTCATAATTGCAGGACGTTGAAGATCAGTAACCAAGCCACCAATCCTTGTTCTATCAACCCACAGCATATTGAGCTACTTCAAGTTCACTGTAAGAAGCTGGGTGTTGTATTTATGATTATTTTACTATTTCGCTCAGGAAGAAGCCATATGATTTAGTAGCTATTTATTATTTTATCAAATGCCCGGTATTGAAAGTATTTAAAAAAGTCAAACACTTTACAAAGATGAAAATGAACGAAGTTTTAGGCAGATGTGAAATACAGCAGAAAAGGATTGCCATTAACCATCCCACAGCCAATGGACAGGTTTATTGCTTTTAGTCAATGGAGAACCAACCTAAATAGCCACAAAGGTACAGGCTGTGTTACAATGAAGCTGCACAAGACACATGTTGGTCTTCTACTAAAACCCTTTCACAGGCTATTCTCATTTAAGGTTAGTAACTGGGGACATATTTGACTCTGTTGTGGGTGAACGATAGACCAAAGATATCAAGTGAACTGGTTTTTGTGGGATTGGGAGAAAAGGTCAAACTTTATAGCCACAAGATACAATTCTTCAGAACTAAAATGAACAGCAAGGCTATATCGAAGGAGATCAAAATGGGACAATTATTGTGGACCAACCTGCTAGAGCCGTCTTATGAGAAATTATGCCCAATGCTCAAATCATGTCAGGGTTACCAAGACAATGTTTGGTGCCGTGAGAGTAGAAGGTAGGACGGTTTGTTACAAAGGGAGAGTATCATTGTGTAATTTAGTTGGCAGTGGAGGGATGTTTCTAGGAAATATTCAATATTTTGATTAGAGTAATATGTTTGTTGACATTCTTGCAGAAGTAGTTTTCAGTTCTGTTCTCAAGGAGGCTGAGACCCAGAGAGTAGAGATGGTGATGTGTTTTGTGGAGAGACAACTGTACAGGAAAACTCGAAGAAGAGTGACCCAATGTAGCAGCTGGATGAGGACATTACTTGAGAGGCTTACAATTTTGTTATGAACTAGATTGTTCTGTTAAAACTTATGTTTTGTTTTGTTCATTTCTATTTCTTTTCTTGTGACCGCTTGTGTTTATTGTAGTTGTGTGTCAGTCATTATGTTGTGTTGTGTGAACTAGCACAATTTTTTAGGAAAATTCGACTACAGGCTTTCTTCAGAGATAGACCTGTTGACACGGCACCAACAGATTCAGGCCTTAAAAAAACGTCTAAATTCATGCCCCCCACAGCTGCAACCCCCTGTGAGATACTGGCATTTGAAAAGGCAGTCAATACAGATCTTAACAAACTACGACCAAAACAAAGTTTTGTCAATATACCTAGAGTTGAGAGTGATGCTCTTAAGAGTCTGGCAGCTGATAATAATATCACCATCAAGCCAGCAGACAAGGGCGGCGCCATAGTTGTTTTGAATTCATCAGACTATAGACAAGAATGTCTTCGCCTTTTGGGTGACTCGACTTACTACACACGAATAGATCATGATCCAACGGTTAGGATACAAGCAGAGATTAGAGGAATGATCAATGAGGCTAGCAGTAACTCATGGATTTCGCAAAAAGAAGCGGAATTTCTGGATACTGTAAATCCTAGAATACCATACTTTTATTGTCTGCCCAAAATTCACAAAGGGAAAATTCCACCCCTGGGTCGCCCGATTGTGTCTGGGATAGGATCTATCCTTGAACCTCTATCCACATTCTGTGGCCATTTTTTGCAACCCCTTGTGCAGCAGTCTTCCACATATCTACGGGACACTAAAGATGTCCTCAACCTTATAGAATCCATTAATTCTGATTATTCCATTATACACCAACATCCCCCAACAAGCTACTTTGACAGTAGTAGAATCAGCCCTCCTATCGACCACACTTGACTCAATCACTCCGGTGCATTTCATTATGCATTGTGCAAATTTAGCAATGAAAGAGAATTTTTTTCAGTTCGAAGACTTGTTGTTCCACCAGATTCGAGGGACGTCGATGGGCAGTACTTTTGCTCCTAGTCTAGCATGTCTCTACATGTATGATTTCGAGAAACGATTCATACTACCCGACTCTAATCCATATTTTGGGAATATTAAATTATGGCGTCGATATATTGACGACATTTTGGTCATTTGGCAGGGTCCCATTGAGGAGGTTACAGCCTTCACAACGTGGGTCAACAATCTTGATCCATTTCTGAATTTTACCTCCTCGGTCTCCACCTCTATGATCACCTTTCTAGATCTGGTGATCAGCATCGATAGAGGCATACTAAAGACCTGCACACACCAAAAAATCACAGACCGCAATAGTTTATTACTCTACGACAGTTACCATCCAAAAGCACTTAGATATAACTTACCTTTTGGCCAGTTCTTACGGTTACGCCGTAATTGTAGTAATATTCACTCCTTTGAGACACAAGCCACTGAATTGAAAAACAAACTATATGATCGTCACTATCCCACGAGAGTGGTTAATACCGCTTATAAGCGAGCTAAATATAGTGATAGAGATCTATTACTACAAACGGTGCCTAGGTGCTCAGAAAATAAACTAACCTGTGTCACGACTTTCACACCACTGTCTAATACAGTTAAAAAAATCATTAACAAAAGATGGGAGATTCTCTGCAGTGGGGGTGAGAATATCTCCAAACCACTGTTTGCCTTTAAAAGGACTACCAACTTGAGAGACATACTGATCCATACAAGACCCAGACCCCGGGTGATGTCTAGCAGACAAGGTACCCTGTGGGAGTTACCACCAGTTGTGGGACATTTCCCATGTGGAAATTGTAATGTGTGCTCTCTCACCAAACGAACAGATTCATTGGAGCTAGAACCAATTGGACACTGGCGGTTACTTAGACATACCAACTGCAACACCCGTAACTGTGTATATTTGATCACGTGCCCTTGTGGCTTACAAAATGTAGGGATGACTACAAGAGCTTTCAAATTAAGAATCAATGAACACCGCAGTAATATTCGCTGTGGTCGTACTTCGACTAAACTCAGTATTCACTACATCGAAGTACAGCATAGTCCAGATGACATGTGGTGGGTTGTATTACAGACATGCCCACAGAGAGGAGCTGAGTCCCTTTTTGAATTAGAACAACGCTGGGTCTTTAAACTTGGGACCCACCAGAAGGGCTTAAATGATTATATCCCCTGGATTAATTTCTGCCTTTGATTAAGTGACATGGTGTGTTTCCACACATGAGAGTGGTGACGTCATGATTTGATCCCACTCTCTCCGAACAATACTTGGGTTATTTTTTAATTTTTTTTTAGCTACCAGTATTATTACTAACCCTGAGTTAACCTGACCTCACATTCTCTCTAGAATGACCGTACCCATATCACACTGCATTCATGACCAGTACTACATAACTTACATGTAGGAATGTCCAGGACTGGATCAGCCAGTTCTACCTTATCACACCCCATTAATGGACAACTTTTGCAATTTGGTGTCCTACATGAAATTACTCAGATTACTTTTTCTTGCCACCTACAGTTTGACTTGCATTAGCAATAATCGAAATGTATACCTTCCATCATGGCCGCCGTGTTGTGAGCCGACATAATCAAACAAGTCCATCGTTTATTTTTATTAACGATTAGCGCATTGCTGGGGGTGTGTGTTCGTTGCTTAGCAATGCACGATTGAGCTGGCACCACGGACTTCCGGGTTCGGCATTATTTTATCCCTCGCGGTCGCGTTTCCCATGCCTTTTCGGGAACGCGACCAAGGGTAGGTGGAAGTGCCGTCTACCAGTCTTTACCAAGTATGGCAGTTGATGCCAGTATGTGATGGTCAGCTGACTCTGAAGCCGGCTTTACCGAAGTGCTGGTTCTCACACTCGGCACTACGAATAATGTCAGGTTTACCTCCACTAGTAACGAGGCAATTTTCAAATGTAAATTTGTAGTATTTGAGGTAACGAATTTATAGGAGAGACAGCTCCGGTCTCCCTCTCCCCTAATTAGATAGATGCTTTTTATGGACAACAATGATCACTATTATACTTGCTAGTGGCCGCGCTGCCTATTATTGGCAGCCTCAGGTGAAACGCTTACTAAAGAGAGTTGAGAAAGCATGTTACATAGGGGAACTACTCCCTCATATTGTGGTTCTTTAAATGCTGGCAAATTCTCTCGTTTTTTAACTGTTTTTACTTTCCTGATGGGTGTTGGAGTGCGATTGTGTGACACTCATATCTGTTCTTTGATTATATCTTTTTCTACACAACAAACAGTGTGTTATATGGACTAGACCTATGGTCCATGTGATCCCATGAAGCCCGATCTCAATTTGGGGAGGGTAAGCACAATTTGTTTGTTTTATTTTTTGTTTTATTGGCATGGGTGTGTTACTTCAATCACTATCACCGTGTGCCACACAGCTTTATGTACATTTGGTTAAATTTAATTAAATCTACATTTACTTGAGCATTAATCTATGTTGTGATATCTCTCATACATTTCCAGGGTGACGAATAGGAACGATTCACTGGGTCACAATGGACTCGTGTAAGTGACTGACGATACTAAACCCTTTTTTTGACTGTCAGTTGTTATAGGCAAGAGCCAATTGATTTTGTATATGGAGAAGCATCATTTTTTCACTAGGTCCTGAAGAAGCGTCATTGGATCCTTTTGGACCACACAGACGCGAAACATGTCGACCCTATCTTGAGGTGGGTCTAGCAGTTTCTTGACCACCCTGTTATGTGCGATACAGTTAGAGAGTGGTCGAACATTATCTCGATTTCACTCTTCTGATTATTGTTTTAACCTTGGCCTGGACCACGCATGAATAAAGATAATTCTTAGTGAGATTCTTTGAGCCAATTTTATCTCTTCTTTTTTGCACTCTCCTTTTTCCCTCTCTCCCTACTCACTTGCGGGAAAGTGTGGCATCATCAAAAAGAACCCCGGCAAAGAGCCCCCCTATGGGTGGTGCCCGTCAGACATTGCACCGCCGGTCTGACGAGGAGCTTGTCCGATGATGAAGCATGACACCCATGTGGGTGTGTGAGGACTCTTGCTCCTAGTAAATAGGACCCCCTAGTACTCACCCTGTTCTGTTCTTTTCTTGCTCTTCAGGAACAGTGTGTTACATTATTAGCTATGGGTACTGGAGGGTATACACTGGACCTTTAATCCTCCAAATCCCCTGATTTTTTTGATGTGTTTTTGTAGCACCTGTATGATGTATAGCATACGAGGCGTGTGTGTGTGTCATGTTTTTTAGTTGTGTGTTGTGGAATAGTGAAATGCATAGAATGGGAGCGAGTTGGTCTCAAGAATTGTACTTTAAAGCTCTCTTTAATGGTAAAGTTAGATTTTAAGTCACAATTCTGAAAATTTAACTTTTAGGAAGTTGGCATTTTCTTGCCCCAACCATTTGGTGTCTGCGGCCTGTATCCTGGGCCATATGACTAGGTATAGCTGGTGGTTGTTCTTTGTGTATCGCTTCCAGAGAGTGAGACAAAGGAAAGATAGTTGTTGGCAGGATAGGCCATCCCTGACTTGATAAAGGGAAGGAGCTGTCACCTAACACATTTGCACATCACAAAGGCTCTGCCTGCGAACACTCACAAATGGTTTGACCCAGGTCTTTTGTGACCCCCAGACAAGCTGGGCCCTGGACAGGGAGGTAGGAAATTCCAAACATCTCTGGGAGGCGAAACCTCCAGAACCTTCTCCCTGTTCAAAGCTGGCACCAGGCATTAATATTGGGCTCTCAGCCCCAACTCTTCAGTACATCTCTCCACCTGTGGAAGACTCCTACGGACTGCTGTGTCTCTCTGCAAGAAGGACTGCTTGTCTGTTGCCCTGCTGCCTGAGTGAAAAGATGTGACTTGCATCTTGAACCCAAGACCACCAGAGTGACTCCGAGGGCTAGTTGGCTGGCCGCCCGATCAGAGCATCGGAGACAGAAAAGGCTCCAACTACCTTGAGCTCAGCACCAAGTGGTGCCACCACAATCTGGACCCTTGGAAGTGGACCTGAAGGTGCACTGCCAGCTCAGCTGTAGTTCTGTGAAGCAGAAACAATCCTAGCAATCACTTTGGAACTGCTTCAGCATGATGCATCCCTGATGCTGGGCCTTGCATCACAGCTTACAGTCTCCTCGGAACTGCTGCTGCGTAACACAACCTCTGACATTCCTTTGCATCGCAAGCCCCTCATTGATGGCATCCTTAACAACAATATAGGATTCTGCAATGCAGCCCCGCAACTCTTTGGAGCCTCCGGTGCACAACACATCTTTGACACAGGACTTCACAAAACAAGCCCTTTGTTGCTGTATTCTCAATGATGCAAGACTCCACATAGCAGCACCACAGCTCCACTGAACTGCTGCTGCTCAACACATCCTATATGCATGATCTTGCAACGCTCTGCAAACCAGGATCTAAAGTACTTTTGTTTAGGACCTAACAAGGTCACTGTACCCTGCCCATGCTCCATCGTGGTTGGCCTGAACTTGTGCCCTTGTCCTAGTCCAGCATGACCAGATAACCACAATTGGTGCCTGGTGTCTCTGGGAACTAGTTTACCTAAAACATTAGTATTTCATATCTCCGGTTCTACTGTTGGATTTTTGTTGTTTTGGTCACAAATACTTTTTTTCCTTTTACTCTAGTGTTTTACATTTGTGTAAGTTGTTTCTAGTGTTGTACTTTCACTCTATAACTGTTGGAATTGCTGCATAGGTACTTTACACATTGACTTTAAGTAAATCCTGACTACTTCATGCCAAGCTACCAGATAGTTAATCACAGGTTAATTTGGGGCTTGATTGTGTTTTTCACCCTGACAGAGATTGTGGTTTCTGCTTCAGTAGTGTTTCTCTCACTCAACCAGAAACACGAGTTCCGACAAGTATGATCTCCTTTCCAGTTTGGTTGTAATTATTCTTTATACCACTTTAGGGATTAGGTGGAAGATCAGCTGTAAATAATGAGCGATAGGGCATGGTAAAATGGAGAGATAACTCAATGGAAAAAAAACAGCAATTCATAAATTACAATCACAAAAATTACTTGAGCAGAAAAAGTACATGCTGTCCACGGAAACCTCTTTTGGAATCCTCAGTGCACATATTCTGTGGCAGTGACAATAAATGGCAAGATGAGGCACACCCATGTTTGCTTTAATTGATAAATTGCGATCCAGTGATCTCTGCCTTCAAAGTTTCTACATCCTGGGGGCCAGTAAAGTGGGCTGTGGGATATTATAACTATTTGCAAGCTTTATCTATTATAGCCCCACTTTGGACAGTGTACACCGCCACATTTTATAGAGAAAATGTTTTGATTGTGTCAGGACTGTTGAACACAACCATTTCTCTATATTTGTGGACCTATGTCTGAGTTAAAGTTGGCAATGGTACAAGAGTATCAAAACAAATAAACACCAGCAAAGGCCTCGCAAAAGCGTGTGTTTTGCCCCCCCGCCATGGTTTAGCCTCTACATGGCCAATTTTGGCATTGCACTCCTCAAAACTAAGGCATTTCCACCAATAATAGGTCAATGAAAAATGTACACTCTACAGTATGCTGATGATGTGATTATTTTTTATCAAACTCAAATAGGCCTTCAAAGCCTAATAAATGAATTACCTTCATTTAATCAGTCTAACAAATTGGTCAATAAGCAAAAACAAAGAAATATCCTTCAGCAGGTTCAACAATAAGAGCAGCATCACATGGCATTTCGACCCTCTTCTTTTGAGCCATGCCACAGCTTACAAATATTTGGGAATAAAGACCACAATCACGTTTTCTCCTAGGTATCATTTGTCCAACCTTTGTGCGGTATAGGGTCAGCACATAATTGCTCAGTCCATCAACATAGGTAATCTCGAAGATAGTCAAGGTTAAACTTCTACCAGTGTTAACTTACGGGCAATATGTCTCTCCGGGAAGAATTGCTCCCTGGTTAAGCTTTCTTCAGTATAAGTCCTATAGAAAGGGTTTTCAGCTACCACAAGGTACACCTAGCTCGCAGATCTGAGTGGAATTTGAGTTATAGAGGAAAGATCTCGCATGTAAGGTAGCTTTTGATAAATACTGAAAATAGCTTAGAAAGCCAAAGCAAAGTTTATTAAAGTCGTGTTAAAGACAGGTATTCAAAACCTATTTAAACTTAGCCAATAAAGATTTGGAAGCTGGTTCTGTCTGGTTGGATAAAAGTTCAAAAATAGTTATGAAGGCCACTCTAAAATCTCAGGTGGTATTACTCTCATGTGCTTCTGACTATATCGAACATAAACAATCCAGGCACTCTAACTTAGTGATTGGGTCATATGAGTCATTAACCAAGCAATACTATATTGAGGAATACCTCTCTAAAACAATCATACAGAACATAGGCCCAGATGTAGCAAGGCATTAGCGCCTCGCAAACGGCGAAAAACGCCGTTTGCGAGGCGCTAATGCCCGCACGCGATGCAGAAACACATTTTGCGAGTCGGAACCGACTCACAAAATGTTTCCGACTCGCAAATAGGAAGGGGTGTTCCCTTCCTATTTGCGACTCGCACCGCAATGTAAGTTGATTCGCGGTCGCAAATCAACTCGCAGTTACCATCCACTTGAAGTGGATGGTAACTCATTTGCAAACCCCTTCCCCTTTGTGAATGATCACAAAATTCTTTTTTCAGAGCAGGCAGTGGTCCTATGGACCACTGCCTACTCTGAAAAAAACCGAAACAAAAGGTTTTGGCATGTTTTTCTATGTGCAGCTCGTTTTCCTTTAAGGAAAACGGGCTGCAGATATAAAAAAAAAACTGCTTTATTTAAAAGCAGTCACGGACATGGTGGTCTGCTGTCTCCAGCAGGCCACCATCCCCGTGGGTGCCTAGACTCGCTATGGGGTCGCAAACTGCGACCCACCTCATGAATATTTATGTGGTGGGCCTTTGCGACCCCATAGCGAGTCGCAGAAGGTGTCTGAGACACCTCTCTGCATAGCAAATTGCGAGTTGCAAATTGCAAGTCGGAAGGACTCGCAATTTGCAACTCGCAATTTGCTTTCTACCTACATCTGGCCCATAATTCGTGTGCGTTTCTTGCTATTCCCCGTAAGAAAATGTAGGCAATTCTAGTGAAGTAATTAGAGGCACCATGTAAACTGCAGATTTTGCAAATGCAGTAGAAAGACAGATTTGCGTCTACTCTCTCCTGCCAAGTGGTAGGTGTAGAGAGACAAAAATATCTCAAACAGTTTTTAAACAAGTTATTGCAAAATGTCTGGATTACCTGCAGTTTTGCCTTAACACTGATAACATTGCTGAGCTACGTCAGGAGGCTACAGTTTCACAAGTTGTATTTAAAAATTTGACTCACCTGTGACTTGGGCAATCTTATTTTAGTGGGAAGCAGGTTCCTGGTTGGTTGATGTTGGGTTAGAAAGGGGGTGTCAGAATTAGGGTGACAGCGACTTAATATTAGCTCCTCAGTATTGTTGGAATTGTCTAGTGCTTAATTTGCAGAATCTCGGGGTGGCCAAATCCCGAGGCTACCTAGTCTTTATTCCACCTCATGCTTCTTTGTTCCACCACACTCCACTTCCTGCCACTCCTGCAGGTTCTTTTCAATCCCTGCTTTCTCATATAGTCAGTATCTTCCTATCTCTCTTTTCCTCATGCTTACTCACTTTTCTGTCTCTCCCTCCTTTATTCCGGGTCAAAGACTCATGAATATTAAGCTCTTGTCCACAAATGTGAGCGACAGGGCCCACCACCCCGCACCTTAAGCACTGCACTTATTAACCATCTCCTATATCTCGGGATTCAGGGCTTTCTACGCAGCGCTTTAGTACGTGAGATGTATTACTGTAACGTAACCCAAGGCTCGTATGTATTATAAAGTGACTTTTCTGTTTGTGTTGTCCTGCGCACCTTCCATTAATCTTCCTATTTTCATTGCCTGTCAGGTGAAGTTATAAACTGGGTTCACTTGGACCGCGAGCAGAAGCCTTACCACGAGCTGTCCGTACTGGTAACTGACCACGGTGCCCCGAGGCGCAATGCTACAGCCATTGTGCACATTTCAATTACCGATCTGAACGACAACGAGCCCTTCTTCCCACAGTCTCTACCTGGAAAAGAGCTACACCTCAAGGTTTGTTGAATATCACGCTGGCAAATAGAGTTTCAGTGTTGTAAAATTAGCACCATCTAGAGGATTCGAGTGGTTTTACAATTTGCAGCATAACAATAGTAGAGAACCAAATAGTATGTCAGAGGAGTTGCAGACCATATAGTGCCAGATGTACTAGTAAGAATACTCATTTCCTATATGCGAGTATCTACGAATCGCAATTAGGATATTGGTTTTCCTAATTTATGAAGTACTTTTGGGCTAGATGTATGAAGAACAGAATTAATGATTACCAAATAGCTATAATTTGCGAATCACTATTACTAATGTACAAAGGACTTATTTAGCCCCTATTTCCTAGATAGTCATTCATAGCGGGTCGCAAATAGGCCTATCTGAGTATTATTAATGAATTAGATCACAATTTGTGACCCACTACGATTCGCTGCCATCACAGGAATGGTGACCTACTGGGGTCAGTAGACAGCCATACCTGTGATTGTTTTAAATAAAGGATTTTTTTTTATTGCAGCCCAGTTTCCTAAACGGAAAGGGAGAAGTGCTTAAAAAGAAAAAAAAAATGAAATGTTTAATTTGAATTTTTTGATGTGTTTTACGTGTCCTTACAGTGAAATACTGCCAAATTTGGTTTTCACTATGCCAGGCCTATCTTCTTCATAGGTTTACCTTGGGATTTCCTTTAAATAGTCTTAAAGTACAGATTCCCAGTGAAAGCAGATAGAAATGTGGAGTGAACTCACTATTTAAAAATACATCTCTTGATAATGTTGTTTTTTCAATTGTTTGTTTGAAAATGCCACTTTATAGAAAGTGGGCAATTTCTTGCTTAAACCATTCTGTGACTCTGCCTGTTTGTGGATTCCCTGACTGGGTCAGACTGACAGTTAAGGTGTTTGTGAATCTCCTCTAGACAGTGACACAAAGGAAGCCGGGGTGTAGCTTGCATATCCTGATGAGCCATCTGAGTTAGAGTGGAGGGAGGAGTGGTCACTTACAACTGAAAGGGTTTAGCCTGCCCTCACACAATGCAGTCTCCCACACCTTGGTGTGTGTCTGGAGTCTGGCCTAGGGAAGCATGATCTTGTGAACAACAGAGACATTCCTTTGACGTTTTCCTATTTCAAAGGCAGAAAGGAGTATAAGTAGTGGACCCAAAACCCTTGACTTTAGATTTCTGTAAGAACACTTCTGGAGCCAAGAGGAACTTCTTCCAAGGAGAAGGGCTGAAGAGCTGAGGAGAAGTGCTGCTCCTGCCTGTGACTTTGCTTTGTTGGGCTATCCTGCAGTTGCTGCTTCTGCCTGTGAAAGGGGACAAAGACTGGACTTTGTTGTGTATTCCTGCTTGAAGAAGGATCTCCAAGGTCTTGAACTGAGTTGCCTCTTGTTTTGAAGTCTCAGGGCCATCAAAGACTTCCTCTGCCAGCACCTGGACTTTCTGCTGAGACTCCTGCCTGTCAAGTGGTGCCCTATCTAGTCCCTGGGCCCTTGAAAAGTGAAGTTGGCAGAACAAGAGCTGCAATCCATGCACAGAATGCTATGCAGGAAATTTTTGATGCACCATCTGCAACGCAGCTGATAAACGACACACCACCCGCTTTGCAGCTGAAATCGATGTTCCACCTGCCTCGCGGCTGGGAGATCGAACCATCGTGGCTGGAGAGACGACGGACCACCCTCTTGTGGCTGCTAATAATGATGCAAAACCCACTGTGCAGCTGGATTTCTTATGCATCATCCCTGGGTGTCAAAGTCATTGTGAACTTGAGGGGATCCGAGGTGCCCCGCCCGGAAATCAAAGCATCGCTGTCTTGCGAGGGAGAAAAACAACGCATCGCCTACCCGACCGGAGAAAAAAAAATGCACAGCCTCACTTGCGAATAAGGAATCAACGCATCGCTGACTTTTTCGATGCATGCTCACCATGCGGCTTTATTTTTATCGCAAACGAGGGACTTTGTGTAAAATCAATGTTTCCATTGATTTCTTCTGAGAAAGACTTTCATTCTTTTGAAAGTTAATTTCTTCACTTGTGTATGTTGGATTTTGTCTGATTTAGATAAATATTATCTATTTTTCTAAACTGGTGTGGTGTCCATTTTGTAGTGTTTTCACTGCATTACTCTGTGTGTTGGCACAAATAATTTACACGTTGCTTCTGAGATAAGCCTGACTACTTGTGCCAAGCTACCAAAGGGGCAAGCAGGGGTTATCTAAGTGTGTTTCTCCATTGCTCTGACTAGAGTGAGGGTCCCTCCTTGGACAGAGTGCAAACTGACTGCCAACTAGAAACCCCATTTTTAACAATCTACAATCACAGAAAGATTAGAAACAAATTCATTTTGCATCACTTTTTCGCATGCTAAAAGCATATTTTGACTTAGAAGAATAGCATTGATACTCTATATACATTAGCAAAACTGAAAGTTAGCAGAATGTGTAATATTTGCAGCATAGGGTTGGTGCTCTCATTGAATGCAGAGGTAGAAATTCATCTACAAACAGAAAAAGGGTGGAGAGAGCAAAAACAAATTAAATAGAGCTAGGGTATAATTACAGTAGACATGATGACCTGAGGCATAATATTGCATACTAGTGCAAAGATTTAAGGTGAACTGCTTAATAAGAATGATATGCATACTGTTGTAAAGAATAAAACAAGATATAGGACCTCATTACAACATTGGCGGTAAAAAAAACTCCTACTGCCACAGCAACGGCTGCCAAAAGGCTGTCGCCACGGCTACCAGCTGTCCGCAATATTATGACCACAGCCAGATTTCCGCCAGAAGGATGGCAGAAATTAGGCTGTGGCCATGCCGGCGGATGGCGGCAAGGTGGTGCTGCTGCCAGTAGCAGCGCCAGACCAGTAGACAGCTGTCAGCCGTAATTTGACCAAATATGCCCGTCCTGTCCCTGTTGGAGGACCCCCTGCACACAGGTAATTGGGTGCTCAGACAGGGGGTGTTGTGTGGGTGTGGGTGTGTGTATGTTTATATGTGCGTGTATGCGGGTGTGTGTTGCATGTTGGATGCGAGTGTGCATGTATGAAGGTGTGAGTGCGTGTATGTTATGTTTTATGAATGCGTGTGTGCGTGCATGTTTGAAAGTGTGTGCGGGTGTGTGTGTGAGTGGAAGTATGCATGCGTGAATGTTTGTGGGAATGTGTGTGTGTTTGTGTGTGTGTGCGTTTGAAAAGGGGGTGTGAATATTGGGTCGGTGGAAGCATTGGAGAGGCAAGGATAGGTGGGGGGTAACTAGAGAGGGATGGGGTGGGGGGAGACCCCTATAAGTGACAGGGAAGGAATTCCCTGTCATTGATAGTGCCTACCGCCATGGTTTTCGTGGCGGTAAGGAGGCCACAAAAACCATGGCGGTAGGCCGGGTCATAACCCCGCTGGTGGAACAGGTTGTACTGCACGTTTTACACTTCAGCAGTCAGACCACTATGGTAGGCCTCAAGCCATGTTTTTCTCTGTCAAACTAATAGATGGCACAATATGTGCTGCAGCCCACAAGTGCCATTTTACCTGCCTTTGCCATAGGTGCAATTTCTGCACCATATACTGTAACTTCCTTATTAAGTTAAATATGCCAATTGTGGGAAAACAGGGCTGATTGTAGAGGCCCTCTGACTTTTTGCCCCCATTTTTCACGTTTTGCTGGTGTTTTCCTGACTCTGATGGTGCCCTGGGTACTGTTAACCAGTCCCAGGGCCTGTGCTCTGTATCAAAAAAAGTATGCAGATTAGGCTAATTATAATTGGCTAAGTCAACCTACCTATAGGTCCCTAGTATATGGTAGGGCATGTAGGCTTAGGGACCCCAGCATAGGTGGTGCCCCATAGGTAAACTGCTGAGGTGCCCAGTGTCATTTTAAAGGCAGGCCTGCCTTGCTGGCTGCTTTTAAATTAAAGTTACATGCACATTCGACTTTGGAATTAAAAGTAGTTTCAAAGTCTTAAACTACCTTATTGTTACATATAAGTCACCCCTAAGGTGTGCCCTATATGCCCCTAGTACTGGGTGCCATGTAACTATAAGCAGGGACCTTATTAAATAGTTTTTATAAGCCCTGGTGATGAAAAACAGCCAACTTCGTTTTCCCTCATTGTAGTGAAGGACCTCCAAAGAACAGAATTGGGAGACTTTATTTTAATTTTAAAATATACTTTAAGTTTGGTATCAAATTAATTGTTATAATAAATCCCACAACTTCCAGTTGTTGGATTTAATATAACTTGTTCAGGTAAATAATTTTCTTTAGCCCTGTAGTGTTTTTGCTGCTTTGCTCTGATTGCCCAGCCTCTGGCAGCCTGGCCAGGCTGCCCCGATGAGTTGTGAAGTGGCCTGGCTCAACACAAAGAGATGTGTCTGTTGAAGGAGATCTTCCCTCAGCAGATGAAGAGGCAGGAAGGGGGAGGGCTGCCAAACTGGTCTTTAAAGGCAGGGAAGGACATTTGGAGCAACCCAGCACCACCCTCACATCCTGCAAACCCAGACAATTAGGTGTCCCCCGGATTAGATTAGGAGAGGGCAGGAGAAGGGTGTGTTTAAAGTTTTTAGCCACACCAGTGGGTGGGCTCAGCCAGATGTAACCTCCAAAAAGCAGTTTCAGCCATGATGGATTTTTGAGGAATGTTGCTCCCTGGGATTGATTTTTGCCACACTTCGCAGGAAGTGGTCATCACAGGGGAAGGACCCTGCACCTGATTGGAGAACCAGGGCCCCTCTGTTTTTCACCCAGGAGCAAAGATAAAACTGGCAGACCTAAACCCACACCACAGATTCCTACCAGATTCGTACAAGGAAGAACTACAGAAGAAGAAGGACTGCCCTGCTGGACCCCTGACCTGCACCTGGACACTGCACTCTGGAGGACTGCACCATCTGCACACTTGGGCCCCACCACAAGAAGAATTTTGCCTAGCTGCAACTAATTCAAGAAGGGACTCCCTGTTCGCTACAAGTGAAAAATTGCTAACCAGAGTCCCCTGCACCAACTCCTGAAGAAACTGACCAGCTGACCACTGTCCAGTGGCCAAAAAAGGAGTTTGTGTCAGGTACATTCTGGGAGTTGTAGCCCGCACTCTCAAGGAGCATCTCAGAGCTTCTGGAACCTTGAGGTGAGCTGTGGAACATAAAAGAACCTCAAAGGAACATCTGGAAGAAGATCCAGAAGTTTGGTGAAGTTTGGAGAACTTTTGGAAAAAAGCTCCATAAAGGGACTGATCTGGGCTGGCACCTCTAGCCGGCTTGCCTCAACCGTGACCCGGCCTAACTTCCAGGTTAGTCCCGGTGAAGAAAATCTCAGAAAAAGTGACTAAGTCCAAATGTAGGAAGTTGACCGGGACCTTCCACGCAGTGTTCCAGGGACATCGGATCAAGATTCAGGTTTGCCCCGGTCAAAGGATTTTCATCTCGAAAAAATAATCAATTCCGAAGGTAAGCATCTCCACCATGGGCTACTACGACACGTCTCCGAGGAAGAGTTCCAGGAGGTCCGATTGGACTGGCAACTTGGTCCCGCTGATGAAAACCTCCAGAAAAACAGCTAAGTCCAAAAGTAAACTTTTGACTGAGGCCTCCCGCGAGCTGTAGCCGAGCACGGCTCCATGGCGGTCGGCCTCAAGCTTTGACTTTGCCCCGGTCGAGGTACGACCAGATTGGCGCTATTCATTTCTAAGTGCTAAAAAGCATTAATTTTATTTAAATTCATATCTCCAGTTCCCCTTATCCGATATTATTTGGTTTGGTGTCATTTTAAAGATAAAAATATAAATTTTTTTTTATAAATTGGTGATGGATTTTTACTGTGTTTTGTGTTTTACTTATTTACTGTTTTGTGACTTTTAAACGCTTTACACATTTGTCTCCTAAGTTAAGCCTTGTCGCTCGTTGCCAAGCTACCAAGGGTTGAGCTAGCTTTAATTTTTTGAGACCTTACTGGACCTAAGTGGAGATAGTGGCCTATTGCTCAGTGTAGATACTTACCTGCCCTTACCAATAACCCATTTTCCAACACCAATCAAGAATTAGCCAGTTCTTACATGTTTTACAGGTCAGAGCACATACACTGGGAACTGGACAGCAGAGACCCAGTGTGCAGTGTCTCAAAACCGGCAATACAATTCAGCACAAAATGTCAAAATCTCACGCTCACCAACTTACCATTCTAGTGCCTCTTCCAAGAATAAATTCTGCCATTCGGCAATTTGTGCAATTAAGCCAGGACTCTGCATTACAATAGTAATGCAGAGTCTCCAAATTCTGCAAGTGGAATGGAATATTCTGTGCAACTCAAGTAGAGACCTAGTGGCATACAATTGTGACGCAGATCAGTGTTTTCCTCCAGGTTTTTGCCATGTTTTTCTTAGGTTTAATGAGGTTTGCTGATGAGAAGAAGACAACTAAGACTACGAAAGACTACTAGATTCATTGAATCTGAATCTCTCTGTTAATTACCACTGGGTATAGCCCTGCGGTGTTGATCTCTGTTTGAACCTCTTTTTCCTGTATGGTCTTCTGCTAAGGTGTCTCAAGTGTATACGTGACATGATTAGTTTATTTTCTAATGAAGAGTATATTTTTCACTGGTTGTCTTTATTGCTATAGTCCATTGCATGTAGCATTATTATTGTGCTGACTGGAGGGATGGGGAAGTCTGGCTGTCTCCCAACACAAGGTGGACATGGGGTGGGAGTGTCATCAAGGGTGCAATCCAAATAAGGTTTGCCCACATATTTGGTAACCCCTCTAATTTCATTCTTGCTGTGTCAGGTCCAGCCACAGTTTCTTTTAATGACAAATACAGTGAAGACTCTGCTTTCTGGAAAACTGCATTCCCCTGACCCCGCCAAGATGAGAGGAGACATATGTCAATTGTCGGTAGATGTCTCATTACTGCCCTTTGCTAAATTAGGTCCTATTTGAGGCAAGATTACTCCACAATCTTTGCTGATTTAGCCTTTGTTTGTTTTGCCAACACCATAACATGAATTGAACAAGTCATGAACATAGGCACATTTAATCATGTATATTCACCTCAATTGCAGGATCTTTAAAACAGAAAATGTATTCAGACTTTAATGTAAAGTGTTATTGGCAGGTTTTGGAATCACAACCTGAAGGTACATTTGTGACCAACATGTATGCAAAGGACCCTGATGCTGGAAGTAATGGAACAATAGCATATTCAGTTTCATCAGGTAATATCAATTTTATTAAAATTAGAATTATATTTACAAACTAAACTTCTTCTCTTTGAAATAAAATCCTTGTTTTGTTGTGGGACAGATACCTTATTCCTACACAGTTTGAAATGTTGAAAGCTTTAAAGCAAACATGTCTATCTCTAATGGACATCGTTCTGTGTGACTTCAGAGGCAGTAATTGTAAATCATTCAGTTGAACAAGATCTCCTCTTAGATTTAGATTTAAAATAGTATAGGCAGTATTATAATTAATATGGAATAGGAAGTTGTAGCAGTCCTAAGGTCTAGACAGTGGTGGCATTAGTGTATAAGTAGAGTCATTGCCATATAGGTAGATACAGATATGCAAAGGTATTGGCAGAAGTAAAACACTTGGGAATGGGCTATAGATGGGGTGGAGGTGTAAGTATGGAGGTTGGGATAAAGGTGCTAGGAACAAGTTAGAGGTAAGCTGGAACAAATAGAGTTTGAGAAGTATTGGAAGAGATAGAGCTGTTGGGGTATAGGCAGAAGTAGATTTATTTAAGCATAAGTAGGGATAGACGAACTCAGGTGTAGATAGGGGTAGTAGTACCAAATTAAAAAAAGTGAGTCTAAAGGTCCTTGAACTACCAAAAGCAGCTACCATATGGTTCTGTGCTGTTGATTGGAGAAACCTAATAGTCTCAGTGTAACCAGTCTCTTTTGGTTGATGCTCAAAGTGAACAGTTGGAAAAGACAAATATGTACCCAGAACACCTAACATGCAAACAATATGCCAGCAAATGTTAAAATAGCTTAGAAAAGCACACAAGAAATTAATGAAGAGTAACAGAAGTCCTTTGAGGAAACAGTGAAGGGACAATTGTAACATCATTAGAGAAAAAGACCAACAGGTATCACATACAATCCAGACGCATGAGAGATGAGATAACATCTGCCGGTGAATGATCCAGTATTGACTCCTCTTGAATAAGAGGAACATATTACTTGTATAAATAGGCACAAAGAAGTATTACTGGGTGAGGAGAAATCTGTATAATTTCCATTTTCTTCACTTTAATGCAATTAATTAGGGGTGAATTTAGACTTCGGAGTATGGTAATCACTCCATCAGGGTGAAGGTGTAAGAAACTTTGTTGACCTGGCAGAGTAACCATACTTTGAGATGTCCATGAGCAGTATACATCTCTTAGTATTGGGGGTTCCTGTTAATGTATTAAAAGTTTGATTGATGGCTCCATAAACATGACGCTACCGTCTTACAAACGTTTAACATGTGGTATATTGAAAAACAAAACCCCAGCGCTGGATTTTGTTTTTCAAAATATAAAAACTAATATCCACAATACAATGTGAATTGTCCTACATGGCATGGGTGTCATTTTGCAGTTTTCACTGGCCCCTACCACCAGGATTTTTACCGGTGGTAATGGATGGAGAAAAATGGCCTTTCGTCTGTTGACTATAATATGGGCGGGCAGTTGAATGGCCAACATAATCTCCGTTGCTGACATGGCTGTGGTCCGCCCATCTGTAAATCAATCAGCTGGACCTTCAGTTTGGTGAAGAAGATACGCCATCACTGTTGTCACTGCCCTCTCTGACAAACTTTAAATCAGCCCTGTAGATTCTTTTCTGCCAGCTAGACAAATCCCCAATTTATTGTGAAGAAGAAAAGCGCCCATTGCTTGCATTTTCAAGTTTCAAAGGCACCCGATTATCTTCATGCTTGATAGGTAACAAATAATAGGACATAAACGTGAATGTGTTAGACAAATTAGCTGCCTTCAAAATGCACGGCATCACAGACATCACAATCACTGTCAACCATGTTGAATTGACTCCCTACCATGGACTTAAATTTCCATTTCGAGAAAAAGACCAAAGTAGGCACTGGAACAGTATACCTGCCTTATGAGAGTTCCTGAAATAAAACCAAAAGCTGAGTGACAAAAGATATCCTTAGCGAAACAGACTCAATCACACTCTTTGAGGGGAAAAAGTGACAAAAAGGGGGGTTGTAAAGGAAATACAGATAAAAGGTACATGAACACTCTTGGTTTTCTGATAGTGTAAAATTAAAGCAACATAGTAAGCTTGCCGAACGTTGTTAGGGAGAAAGGGCAGAGTTAGCTACACTTAATAAGACAACATTCAAGCTCTAAATAAACTGGTTGTGTGTATGAGGAAGAAAGCGACAGAAAAAATCTCCACATAAAAGACCGGACAGGGAATTATTGCCCATGGGAAATTGTCCCACATGGGGATGGCCTGTCAAAAGGATCTAGCGAAATACATTAATAGTTTCAGGAGACAGTACCCTATGAAACAAGTCGGCTAAGCGTCATGGACGTCAACTTCCACACAGAAGTATGACAACTAGGACTACAAATAGATAAGATATATAACTGTAAACACGTATAATATCTATTTTTGTAAATCAAATAAAGTCAAAGAGGTATGCTTCCATCAAAACAACGTAGTTATAGAAACACCGAAGAAAGACAGTGCGGAATGATGAGTGTAGATGTCTCAAGTTGATAATTTATAATTTGTAACAATAAATGTTTTCGTTTATTTTTCGGTGTCTTTTTTTTGTTTTATTTGTGTTTTGTCAAGAAGATGGCCTATCGATGAAACGTCATCTGTTTTCTCCTTACATGATAAAAGTAATAAAAGCTGTACAGAAATAGAAGTAAGTATGCAATGCCAAGAATAAGATTCGTGCATCTATGTAAGGAGTTGCTACCACCGCAAAATATGTAATTGTCAAAGGACAAAATGGAGTATGACCAAATGGAAATGTAACTGATTCCTAATTTTCTATTCAACTACTGCATATTCTCTTTTGACACCCATTTTCAAATTACATAAGAGTACACGAGGTAATTATCAGGCTCCAGGTTTCTCTCGAAGTACCAGGAAATCGCATTTGCCCAGGCAGCTCTGTAGGCAAGCTTTACACCTACAGCTCATGAATCCCCAATGAGTTTCATAGCCGCATCTTATGCTATGTAATGTTATATTATGTTATGTTACGTTACATATATTATATGTTAATTCGTTTGTAGAGAGCGACTTGTTGACAAAAAAGGCACCTGGCGCTGAAGCCAAAATTATACATGAAACTGGACAGAAATGAGAATCCTGATTTATTTTAAGATGGAGGTTTTTAATTGTTTTCTAACAAAAAATTGTATTTTAAAGCTTGGTAGTCAGCTGACTGAAAGCTCAGACACTGCACTTTGTTATCTTAAAAAGGCACAATTCCAAATAATTATCCGCTATTGAGTGGAGAACTCAGGAAAAGAATGCAAATGGAATTGATCCTGGAATGACCTTTGTTTATAGCGTGATGTACTTCACAAAGTAACATAAAATGGATCTGCTTTTCCACTAGAAGCAAATGATGTGCACGCTTATTATTATTTGTGAATCGCAATTAGGAAATCACAATTACTAATGTATAAAATTGTACAAGGTAGGGTCGCAATAGACCTACCTCATGAATAGTAATGAGGTAGGTTGCAATTTGCAACCCATTAGGAATTGCTGCCATCATAAGGATGGTGGTCTGTGCGGGTCAGCAGACCACCATATCTGTGACTGCACTGTGATAAAGCTATCCTTTTTTTAAATACTACCCATTTGCCTTAAAGGAAAATGGGATCTATTTGAAAAAAATAAAATGAAAATGTTGTTTCATTTTTTTAAGACTATGCAGTGGTCCATTAGGCCCCTTCCCATTTGCAAATGGTTATTACCACTTGTGATGTGTTTGTAAAAATTGAGGCCCGTATTTATACTTATTTTGCACTGCATTTTCGCCGCTTTTTGAAGCAAAGGAGGCGCAAACTTACAAAATACAATTGTATTTTGTAAGTTTGTGCCGCTTTTGCGTAAATGATGCAAATGCGGCGCTAAAAAAGTATAAATACGGGCCTGAATGTGTTGCAACCTTAATTTAATCGCAAGACATTCATATGTAGCACTGTAATTCAGTATTTGGAATGGATGCCTTAAGCATTCCCCTTCCAAATACTGAATTGCTAAACACAAATTGCGATTCAGTAACATGTAACCAAATCTCAGTTTGTGCTCTGTACATATGGAAAAGCATTTTTGTGGTTGGAAACAGACCAATTCTGTTGATTGGACCATTTCCGACCACAAAAATATTTTTGTACATATGCTCCTTAGTCTTGTTTGAGCTCATTTTAGGAGAATTGAAATCCATCCAGTAGGCCACTGCTGAAATGCAATCAGATAAAGAAGACCAGTTCTGATCTTGAGACTTGTCAAGTCAGATAACCAGCTGAGTATCATCCGCATATATCATAAATGACCAGAGGATGAGTTGTCCCAAATGAAGGACATATATGTCAAATAGAGTGGTGGTCCGTGAGGACCCCTGAGGGGCTCGGTATGGATGATAGAATT
This sequence comes from Pleurodeles waltl, assembly GCF_031143425.1. Taxonomy (NCBI): domain Eukaryota; kingdom Metazoa; phylum Chordata; class Amphibia; order Caudata; family Salamandridae; genus Pleurodeles; species Pleurodeles waltl. The sequence goes on along the minus strand of NC_090437.1, from coordinate 711,614,482 downwards.
TCACTGACTGAGAGTAACAGTGAAAGAAAGAAGTGAGCCAGTTTAGTAGTACTCCTGCAGCTTCCATTTGATTAATTCAATTTAAAAGTATATTGTGGGATATTGTATAGAAGGAGGCATGGAGATTAAAGAGAGCAGTGCTACACTATCCCCTTGCTTGAGTACTCAACGCAATTTATCTACCACTGCAACAAGTGTTGTATAAAGATCCAAAACCCGGTTGAACTGAGTTCAACACTGAGTGGATAGCGAAATAGGATTACAAAATGTTGTAGACATGCTTTTCCAGGATCTTAACGGGGACTAGCAATAAAGACATTTTTCAGAAAGAAATCAATCATGTGAAAATGTATCCTGCAATCCAGAACTCCCAAGAATTACCAAGCCAGAAGGACTAAATTGTGACACTGAACAATCCCTTGAAAATAAGGACGTCAACAGGGAAGGCCAAATAACAGTTTCAGTAAAGAGGGATATCTAGCCTTGCAGGTCAAAATCAGGTTTCTCTGGAATAGATAAAACTAAACAACCAGTATCCTCAAAGGCAAGGAATATGAAGGTACTGATGGAAGTCCAGTCTTCTGTCAACTGCCCAGCCATCGAAGTCAGGGCTGCAGCTTATGATTTGTCAGTTGTCTTTTGAGGTGATAGGCAAAACATTTCACCTTCAGGCACAAAATTAGATTATCCAAAAAGCATGACAGAAGAGCATGCAGTTGCTGGAATGCATGAAGTGTCTCAAGCACCAATCTACTCCCTTGTTCAACAGCCTGAGAAGGTATTTCACTTTCAGCAAGACGTTCTTCTCTAGTATTAATTCCAGAGGTTATCGCCACCTGGAGTGGAATGCAACAGTGAACTATGTTTGCCAGGCTGTTAGTCGTGAATGTTCTAAATAATGTGAAAAAAAGACTTCTCTTTTGACTGAATCCCACTATTCAATTTGCCTTTGAGAATGTCTTCACAACTGCAATTGTTGGAATTGGAATGAATGACATCTGGCATAAACTCAAAAGATGTCTTTCAGAATAGAAAACCACCACCCTAGTTCCTCCAAACACTGACCTGAAAATAAATTGATCAAGTAGACTTCCCCTGCCCATTCTGGAAGGTGCTTCCTTAGTGAAGAGCTGTTACATCAAGAGGTATTTGAGAATGGCCTTGGTGGAGGAGAAGAGGAGGCCTGTGATGTTGGCCAGCTCTCTCAAGGAAAGACTGGGACAGGGCCAAACACAACTTCCTCTTCATCTGGTGAAGCTTCTCCTGTTGAAGCATTTGCATGCATACCATGGTCTCCTCAACAAAATACAGGAATTTTGTTTTCTGGGAAAGGTATGAGGTATAAAAGGATGAAGCAGACCGCCCCCCCACCCCCCCCCCCCCCATAAAGATAAGAAGATGCAAGACATTGAGCTTGTACCATCAACAAGATAATGTTGAAATAGTTCAAAAAACAATTCCACAGTCCTAAAAAATGCAGTGAATTGACCATTGGACCTTGGAAAAGCACCAAGGAGCTGACAAAAGGTGAAAAGAGAAGACAGTGGAATTGTCAATCATTGTAACCCCTCTACCCCAACATTCCAGAAACCCCTGGGAAGACTGAATCAAGTATCAACAAAGGGAGGGACTGGGAGATTAGTTGGTCCAGTGTATGGTCTCCCAATTAACTGAACATACAAAAAAGGTGTACACTGTTCCAAATTTGGAACAGTGTACACCTTTTTTGTAAGACTGAATCAAGACCATGAAGTAAGCATCCATTCATTCCCAATAGATCATTTAGCCACCGGCTGTCAGTGCATCCCAAAGGAGCCGTTTGGATTCTCACTGTCTTGAAGTGCAGATTAGAGACATTTCACTTTTCTAATGGACATTTGTCTTTTAATTATATTGTGAAAGAGAAGGATAGAAGTGTTGAAGTCACTGCAGAAGGAGGACAGATTGATGTCGACTTTCAAAACCAATTTCTTAACTCCCTAATCTACAAAGACATTTTGCCCCACAGAAAAAAAGCGGTGAGCAGGTCTGTAACATTGAAAGAGAATCACTGATAAATTTATGTGGTACCACATTCTGTCTATGATAGCATAATGTGGTCCCCAACCTAGATATGGGGGCAGGGCAGAAGAAGAGTTGGAGGGCACACTCACTGGATTGAGATCCAGAGAATGCTTAGACAGTGGAGCTGGAGGCCTACACAGTTTCTAACATCACATCAACCATCTTTTCTGTTGCCAAATTTTGATGTGCAGCAAATCGAAAAACATTCTTCCTATAGAAGACTTTTCTTATGAGTATAGAGTCAGACATGGTCTAGTGATGTATAAATACTGTCATTCTTAGCCACAAGTAAGAATGGCTCGGAGAAGCCTCAGGGTATATCTACATTATTTTTAAATCTTTTCAGCTTATGAGCAATTTCCTATTCTCTGATATGGTGGCATTAATGTTGTCTAAAAGGCAGATATCCTCTGGGACGTGGCTCAAATGTCATTGGGCAAGGAGAGGACAAGGAGCTTCTTTCAAGTAGTGTGACCTGGGAGCAAGACACCTCAAGAAAGCAGTCCTGACAGCATTTTAAGGCATGACTATTGCCCTTCCTTGGGTCACTGCAAGAGGTCCAGAAAACCAGATTAAAGTTTACATCAGGAGTTAAACATTATTTGTTCCCTACAATATGCCTATGGCTGTATGTCTCCAGGGTGAACTGCAAAACTTTATCCACAGAACTGTATGCTCAGTATTGTACACATTGGGCACCATTATGGTCCGAGACTAGCCTTAGGAGGTAGGGTGCTGGAGAGGCATGGTTCAAAAAAAAGAAACAACTCATTAGTTAAAATTTCCTTTAGACAATCCTTGGTGGAAGAAAGCTTTTACAGCATGGTTCGAAAGCAGGATGCCTCTGAGGTACCACTGCACAAGCTGCTAGGATCCATGTAAAATCACCTTTGGTTGAATAAAGTCCAGATGTTTATGGCGGTCATTCTGACCCTGGCGGTTGAAAACCGCCAGGGCAGAGTACCGCGGAAGCACCGCCAACAGGCTGGCGGTGCTTCATGGGCAATTCTGACCGCGGCGGTAAAGCCGCAGTCAGAAAAGGGCAACCGGCGGTTTCCCGCCGGTTTACCCCTGCCCCAAAGAATCCTCCATGGCGGCGCTGCTCGCAGCACCGCCATGGGGATTCCGACCCCCTTCCCGCCATCCTGGTCCTGGCGGTAAAAACCGCCAGGAACAGGATGGCGGGAACGGGTGTCGTGGGGCCCCTGGGGGCCCCTGCACTGCCCATGCCAGAGGCATGGGCAGTGCAGGGGCCCCCTAACAAGGCCCCATAATGATTTTCAGTGTCTGCCTAGCAGACACTGAAAATCGTGACGGGTGCCACTGCACCCGTCGCACACCAGCAACTCTGCCGGCTCCATTCGGAGACGGCTTCATCGTTGCTGGTCGCCCGCCCGCCCAGCGGGAAAGTCACAATGACCGCCGTGGTCATTTGACCGCGGTGCGGTCTTCTGGCGGGCGGTGCCCGCCGCCCGCCGGGGTCGGAATGACCCCCTATGTGTCTTTGTAACCCTTCTGGTGTGTAACATAACAATAAATGTCTTAGTCCCAAATTATGATAATCAAGAATAATCCAGATGAGCCGTTGCCTAAGAGTACCTGGGAGTGTGATCCTCCAGCAACAGAGCAAGGGACTGCTCATTTCCATTCTTCAAAGTATTGCAATTGTCACTACGGGATATCTGCTAGGTTGTAGACATGCACTCTAGGGTTTGAAAGTATCAGCCATGGGGATTGAAGAAACTCAGCCCTGCACCTTTACCTCCAAACACGGACTCCACAAATGTGTCAAGAGTCGGTAAATCCTATAGAAGTTCTTAGTAAAACCAAATCACATCCAAGATTATTTGAAAATGTAATACTTCAATGTTTCTTCAGATTAATAGTGCCTTTATTCATCAGTCCGTTTTTATGTCAAGTTTGTACAACACAAAATCCAAACAGCCTTATTTTCAGAACCAGCCTTAAGTCCAGAGACAACCAACACATGCTCAGAGGTAACCCTCTTTGTCAAGACTGAAAAAGGATAAACAACATCTGTAAAACATATACAATGTTTTATACATTAAAAGTCATTTAGATACAAATATCTAATTAAATAGTTAAACAGCATCATCTTCACTTTCGAAGAAAAGCAGGAGATCAAACTATTATATCTTCCTGCAAATCTGATTACAAATGAGTTCTATTAATATATCAGTTCTAATTGATGAAATCACATATTTCTTATAAAATGCATCTCTCATCATTTATTTTTCACAACACTAACACTGACTTAATCAAGAGCACTGCATTTGTATCTCGGTTTTCTAAACTCCAATCCATACTAAAAATCCATAATAAATTTAATACAATTTTTATCAGCTTTTTAATTCAAAATGTGTTTAATCAACATGTTCTAGATTTCCTAAGAGAGGAATTTTGCCTCAGAATATCAGTTTTATTCCAAAGAATATATTATAATCTTTTCCTAAGTGTACTCATAGTGGTCACATTGTAAATACACACATATTACAGATCTTCTTTAGTAAGGGGGATTATCACCTTACTAATACTAGGTCACTAATATTGAATCACTCACATATTTTTAAATACAAAATTCTTTATCAAAGATCATAGAGAGTATATTGAGTTCTGGTTCCTATCTGTCCATATTACAAAGCTGTCTATTGCCTTGGTTGTATAACTCCTGCAGTACAATTTGGCATCTAGAATACAAAGTTCTGAAAAATTCATATAGAGCGTGAGTATTAGACCTGGCATCCTTGATGTGATACCCCCAAAACATTTTGCTTTAACTGATTTTTGTTAACCTTGTTTGTGTTGGCATTAGGACTTTATGCACTTTCTCCTGCTAACCCACACTAAAGTGCTTAAGGTCTCTCCTTCAAACATGTTCAAATTGGATTATACTTAATTTGCAAATTTAGTTAACTTATAGGTTCCTAGTCAATGGTACTGCATGCACACAGGGCCCACACATTAAATGCTACTAGTACTGCTACCCACTAAAGTAGCACTGCAAACGATGTCTCAGGACTGCCGTTACAGCCTGTAGTGCAGTTTTAAAGCGCCATTTCAACCTGGGAAAATAAACGTTTGCCAGGCCTAAGCCTTCCTTTGTAAAACTTAAAAGCCACCCCTAAGGTAGGCCCTAAAGGTTCATAGGGAAGAGTGTGTGGTTAGTTTAGATGCTCTGATAGTGAAAAGCTCATAATGTCATTTTTTCACTGTTGTAAGGCCTGTCTCTACCATAGGCTAACACTGGGGTAACTTATTTTAAATATTAAGTGCTAACCTCAAAAAAATTATGTTTACATTCAAATTAATTGTAATTCAAAATTCTCTTTAATGGTAAAGTTTAGATTATCTAGGAGTTTCTAGCTGCCTGGGCCTGTTAATGGTCCCCCCATGAAGAATGTGTATTGGGCCCAGAAGACAGTAAACAATGGAACCTGGCTGTAGCTGGGAGACGGTCTTCCTAGCAGGATTGCTAGGGAGGAGATATATCCTGCACTGAATACACTTGCTCACAGCACATACAAAGAAACCTGAAACCAGGTCTGTCATAGACTTTGTCACACTAGACAGTTTGGAGTCGGAACCAGAGGAAGGGGAAGAACTGACTAGAATCTGTTTTCAGGGTAGGTCAAGGTCTTCCTTCATACAAAAGCTGGCACTAGGTATGAAAATAAACCTTCAGAACCACTCATCAGAACACTCCTGGGCATGTGCAAGATTCAGAAGAGGAAGTGCCCTGCTGCCAGAAAGCCTGCCCACTGTCTGAAGATGGAAGACTGGACCTGCTTGCCTTTGTCCCAGGCTGCCCAAAGTGACTTGAAAGTTCAGTTGGCCGACCTGTGTGAGCTAAAGGGACACAACAAGCTTCCAAAGGCCTCTTTGCAACTGAATAGCTGCAGTTGGACCTTCCTGGACCTGCTTGAACCCTGCTGGTGTGAGTCTTGATCCCTTAGAGGTGACTCCACAGGTCGTGGGCCCATGGCCTGAATCAGTGACGATTTCCCCTGACCCCTGAAGTACAGGGTGAAAAATCCTTCAGTTTGGGCCCTTCACCCATGGTTCCATTCATACCCAAATTTTGCCACCTATGATAGACTGTCTACGATGACTGGCAACACCAGACCTTCATTTTGCTGTACAGCAGCTACAGCCTGTGGTGACTGCCAACACCAAGCTCAAAAAATGACCCACTCTTTGCACGACAACCACAACCATCTGCAACACTTGACCTGCTCTTCAGGCTGAAAGCCTCTTCCTCCTATCCTCTTCCAATGTGAACAGAACACTTCACGCCAGACTTGAGAAGGTAACTTATCAGTGGAACTAACCTGGTCTCTGTATCTGGCCCATGCTCCATCTTGGTCAGCCTGACTTTTGCACCCATATAGTGCTTTCTGCTTCTTGATGTTATTTCACCAAAAACTTTAAAAAATCAATATTTTCGATTCTACTGATGGGATTTTTGTCATTCTTTTATCATTTTATTTATTACAGTTTACACTTTTTCTCTAAATTGATTTGGGATTTTTCTTGTGCTGTGTTTTTACTTTATCACTGTTTGCGTGTTGCATAAATACTTTACACATTGCCTCTAAGTTAATGGTGACTGCTTTTGGGCCAAGCTACCAGAGGGTTAAGCACATGTTAATTTAGTGGCTTTTGCGGTTCACCCTGACAAGGATTGTGGTTGTTATCTGAGTAGGGCATCCACCCTCCTCAACCAATAACCACATTTCTTACAGTGAGGTACAGGGCTCTATTGCACCACCTCAAACCCAAATCTCATTTAGTCACCAAAACAGTTGACCAACAATATCACATAGAACATAAGTAAAAACATTGCTGTTAATATCAGGTCTCTACAAGCAACCTCTGTTTAACAAATTCCATACACAGATACATTCACAGTGATAAAACTACAAGACTTCCTAACTTTCTAGGGTTCCCCCACACTCCCCATGAACTTTTCATCACATTGATTTGTTAAATAATGGTCATTTACAATGTTTGTGCCAATATTACTTAATTTGCTATTTTATGTTGTCCTTCCAAGATTAATTATATCTATAGTTTTAATCCTTTCTCCCTCCCTAATCAGTATATGTGTGGCATAAAAGACAAAATTGTATAATGGTGATTTTAAACATGCTATTTAACAAAAAGGTATTTTCCACAATCAACATCAACTCCACAAGAGTATGGCTTTCAGCAGCAGTAAGAAACCAACGCATATTTTTGTCTATGCTATTTATACTCTTGTCTAAAACCAACTATGCTGCCAGGCCATGTGGAGTGATCGGGAAACAGAAAAATCAATGTAGAAAGTGAAGATAGACTTTCAATTTTTATAGTCACAATATTTCCATTGTCAGATACACTTTCGTAATATCTAAGTAAAAATCACACAGAGATGAGTTATCGTTATTGATGGGCGATTAAAACATTCAATTCTATTGCATTTGTGAAATTAATTTAAAAAAAGCTAATTTCAAAAATACATGAATAGACATTAAAACCTGATAATCTAATTTGAAAAGTTGATTTAAAAAAATAGATGTTAAAACTTAACCTTAGTTCTCCTGCTTTGAGCTCACTCCTCTATGACATACAGTATATTGTTAAACCAGTTGTGCTACATGTCTGTTCTCATGTATATGGAGTGTCCACATGTCCTAATTTTCGTTCCCCAAGAGAGATAATATGGACTATGTACTGTACTGGTCCAGATTTAACTAACCATTTTCTGGTATATGATGTAATGCTTCACAAACTAAAAAAGAGACTCTCACCTGGAAATGAGCGGTTTATCTCATAGAAGTGTATAATATTCCCTGTCTATATTCAACTCTTTGTGTACAGTTCTAATTTTATCTATCCAGATGTTTTCTCTCGGACGTAGTCTAAGTTCCATATGTATGTATGTATGTATAGTGTAGTATTTGATAAAGCACATTTTGACCGGAGATATCAAAGCGCTAAGAAGGCAAAACAAGGATTCTACTGCCACTCTTAATTAAGACTAGAATAGCCAAGTTTTAAGTTGTTTGCGAAAAGATAAAAGAGAGGGAATCTTCCTAATTTTGAGGGGGAGGGAGTTCCATGCTGCTGAGAAAGCTCTGTCCCCCCATTTCACTTACTTAGTCCTAGGAGCGTAGGCTAACTTAAGATCGGCTGATCTAAGGGTCTGTCATGGCGTGTACCGCTTAATAGAAGGAAGAGGCGAGTAAGGACGATGTAAATAAAGGGCCTTATGATACAAGCACAATGTTTTGAAAGTGATGCGCTTCTTAATCAGTAGCCAATGAAATTCATTCAAACTCTCTTTGGCAGATGCAAACTTGACTGAAACCAGTACCAGACGCGCACTTTGATTCTGAATAAGTTGGAATTTATTTAGTGATGCTTGATTGATGTTAAGATAAAGAGCATTACTGTAGTCCAGCCTTGATCTAATCAAGGCTAGAACTACTGTTGCTCTAAGGTCCCGAGGTATGAAAGGGAAATCTTTCTTAAGCATCTTAATAATCCAAATGCATGAATTGGTGATTTTATTAACTTGAGTATCGAAGGTTAAGGCAGAGTCACAGACAATTCCAAGATTTTTAACTGCGGTCGAGGGGACTGGTAATGTCCCACATGACTTAGACCACCAGTTTGAATCCTGAATAGATGAATTGGCCCCAAAGACAATAACCTCCGTTTTGTGCCCATTCATCTTAAGCCAGTTCCGGTCCATCCAGTTTTTTACTTCTATCATACATGACTAAAAATTGTTTACCAATGTTCCCCGATTTGTCTTGAAAGGAAACAATAATTTGTGTGTGTGTCTGCATAGGAGGACACTTGAAATCCAAAAGAGCGCACCAAGTCCGCCAAAGGTGCAACATATAAATTAAACAAGGTCTGGCTTAGGGCCATAGGGGAGCTAAAATGGAGCCGAGCTACAATCACCATATTTTACTAATAGTGATCTATACTGATAAAAAGATGTGAGTATATTTAAGGCTGGTCCTCTCAGTCCAACCTGGCAAAGAGAGACGATCAGTTAGTCTAAGGGGCGAGATGGTATCAAAAGCAGTCGACAGCTACAGCAGGATTAGGATTGCACCCCCACCTGCATCCACCTGTTTTCTGATTAAATCAGTAGTCACCAGCAGGGCAGTTTCCATACTGTGATGTTTCCAGAACACGTGTTGGGATCTATCAAGGCAGTCATAAGTTGTCAAGTAGGAAGTAAGCTCTTAATTAAGTGTTTCTCTAGAATTTTTGCTAGTGTGTGTAAAAGAGCTATTGGGCACAGATTCTTAAGGTCTTCTGGGTCACCCTCCGGATTTTCTTTTTTTATGGGAACAATTATTGTTTCTTTCCATTCCAATGGGTACACACCCAGTTTGAGCACTTCGGTCCTAACACCAAGTCACAGACCTGTTGTAGCACCCTGGGGGGGGGGGGGCAAGGATCGGCAGGGGACCTTGAATGAGTCCTAAATAGGAGGACCTTAATTTGTTCAGAAGTTAATGGGGCAAACTTCTCCAGCGTGGGAAACTCCCTCTGCTCTGCGTCGAGACAGGAGTCCTGGTCTCTCATGGGTAATTGAGAGTCCTGAAAACAGGAATGGAATTTGGTGATCTTGTCGTTGAAGAAGTTAGCTATCCTATCACAGAAAGATTGCAAGTTATCTAGTCCTTGAGATACCAAGGGAATAGAAAGGGTCTTAGCTGTTTTATACAGTTCTTGAGGGGAATTTGCAGCATTTTAAATTTTCTGAGAAAAATAAACGGTCTTAGCCTGTCTAATGGCTAATTTATATTGATTTCTCATTTCCCTCAGTTTAATGCTTTCCGACAGGCTAGGATAGAGTTTCCATTTCCTTTCCTGTCTTCTGCAGTCCCTTTGGAGAGTCTTCAATTCAGGAGAGAAGCAAGGGGCAGATGCTCTTGTCCCCCTCTGTGTGATAAACTGCCCTCAGAGGGGCCACCGAGTCACTGGCATCCTTAATTCAGGTATTAAAATCACCACCAAGTCTATTTACTTTGAACTTTTTAATTCCCATGAACTTATCTGGCACTTTGGGCCATCTTTATAACTATAGGATATTTTCTTTTGACATTTGTTATGGTTCTCAGAGGTTCGCACTATCTTTCCTTGCGTTTTCTCATCAGGGATCCAATGTACTGTATTCCATGTGTATATGATTAAATATATACAATATTTTGAATTACAAATTATAAAGGATATTATTTTGTATTTTTTTTTTCATTCTCATTGCATGAAAACTCTTTGATTCTGGGATTATCACAAAATGAAAACAATTCCACTCTTCACATTTAGCCAATATATCCTTGATAGTTGTTCCTTTTTTCTTATGGTGCCCCTGTTGATTTCAAGGTAGGAGTGCTGGTGCAGGCTGTTAGTAGAACTTTATTGAGATACTGTATGTTTTCAGATCCTCATTCAGATTTAGGGGCATATTTAAGAGGCCCTAGCCCCACCGGAGAGTCACTTTTGTGGCGCTAAGCACTGCTCCATATTTACAAGGATGTGTAACCCTACCATTTTGTGGTGCTATGCCTACTTGTAAATATGGGCCCCTCTGACACAATTTTCTGTATCAGAGGGGAATGCAATAGGTGTTGCTGTGGGTGTTCCACCGCAACACCCATTGCTTTTGACGCTGTCTCAGATTTACGAGTTGTCATAAGCCTGAAGCAGCGCCAAGAAATAACGCCACCTCAGGGATGGCAAAACAAGGAGGAATGATTTTATTCCGCCTCATTTTTTGCTTTTTCTATGTGCGCTGCATTCTGCAGTGCACATAGAAGAAGCAAAATGCCATGGACGATTGTTTACATGTAGGAAGGTATCCCTTCCTGCACATAAACAATCATTCACAATGATGCTTTGGATACTTTTATAAATGCTGCATTTTGCTTTGGACTTGTAACTAGGTCTGGGCAGAGTTCACAGAGTTCTGCAGAACTCAACGGAGTAAAGAAAAAAACTCCATGAACTCCGCCTAAGTCTGCGCGAGTGGATGGAGTTATGTTTGCCACCTGTTTGTGCTGATTTGTGCAAGTTGCGTGCTCCGCATCCAAAGAATGAACGCAAACTGCACCACATGGTCACCCACACACACGGCCATCTTGTTTTTCTATTCTGTGCAAGATGCTGGGCCTACTTTAATTCCAACTGTATTTTAGCAATCCTGTCTTTTCCTAATCCTACCCTGTATTACATGTATTTCCTTAGCATGTGTATTTGTGTTTGTGTATTTTACATTTTTGCCTCTTTTCTCATTTTCTGTGACATTTATGTCCCTTTATTAGTTTTCCCCTTACTTCTCCTAACTTCTCTCTCTTTCTCTCTATTATTTCTTTTCCCCTGTATTTTTTTAATATCACCCCCAGTGCCATGGTAGAACGTGGGGGACAGGGTGGCACCAGTGTAAGGGGTGCGGTGAACCTCACACCCTATGGGCACTGCCAAGGGATGCAGCCTTGCGCCATTTTCAGTGAGGAGAAGGCTGTACTAGATTTTTTGTGCAGTGCCACCTTCCCTCTATGCTGGAATCAGGCCCAGCAGTGGGTTCAGGCTGTGGGAGCATCGGCAGCTGTGGGGAAGGGTGCACCATTGTGTCTGCAGACGCACTGGGCTTCAACACACCCAGCAGTAGCTGATGCACCACTGGGGTGATATAATTGACCGAGAGAGGTACCTGATCGATCTGCTGGACATCCAGCTTGTGGCGCTTGGTGAGTATTAGTAAAATTACTTACTGCTAATTTTGTTGTGCCCTGTCCTATAATGCATTTTTTTCAAATAGCATGCTCCTCACACTCAGTGGTAAATAAGCTCATGTAGAGTTACAAATATGTGATGCAATTTGAGCAAGCCAGGTGCTCGGTGCTACCTCGTTCTGTTGTTGCTGTAGACACTCGGATGGGCTCATTATGCTGATTATGCTGGTTATACCAACTCCTCTGTCCTACTGTCACTAAGATAGTGGTACTGTGGTAGTAGTAGAAGTATGTAATATATATCAGTGAGTTAGTGTTCTTTGTGTCTTTCTTTTTATGTAGCTTGTACAGTCAAAAGCATTCTTCCAGTGATTTATGCATGCAACTATGCACTGAAAAAAGAGAAACTGACTGAATTGGCCCATGAAAGGGGGTTTTGTGAATGTGATTTATGAAGCGCAGATCACTGGTTGCAATGCACTAGTATTTCCAAATGTAGTTTAGGAAATTTGATATAGGGCTTAGATAAGGTGTCGTAAATTAGGAATAGGTCAACTCACTCATATTGTATTAGGCAATCATATTCAGAAATGTAGTAAAGTACAATGTCAATATGTTACTGCGTTTGCCTTTGCCTGTAAAAATATCTTCTAGGAGATTAACTGTACCAATAATCCATTTTTTGTTATGTTCTTTATTTCTTACCTCAGCACCCAAGAGCAATAAGAGGGGATTGGGTGGTCAGGGTATTGTGTAATATTTATTTCTCTATCTTTTAATTATCCCTAATTAGATTAATTTTTCCTCCTTTCTCTTATGCTATGATTATTTTTTTCAAATGGTGTTCGTTCTATTCAATGTTTATTCATATTATCCCCCTACATTATCCTTTTTTTCTCTATTTCTTGTTTCTGTAACTGACTTCCTCCTGCTTCTGAAATGTGTAGCTTAAGCTGTCTTCTGCTTGGTTATGCTGTCCCTCTCCCCTAACCTTTATTATACCCTGTGGACTGGTATTGTAAGACTAAGGTGGTTCAAAACATTTTGCATTCGCAAATGGTACGAATCACATTATTCCACTGTTTATGAGTGCAAAATAGCCTTTCATGATGTATGAAAGGCATCGCAGTCCAATTTAAGGGAATCACAATTTTAAGCAAAGGGAATTCCTATTTGTGATTTCTTATGCACATGTATCAAGCATTTCCTGAATACGAACTGGGCATTTAGGAAATGCAATTACCACCAACTTCAAGTTGGTGGTAACAATGTGCACTTTTAAAAAATGCATTAAAAATGCATTTTTCAAAGTGCCATGTAGCTCACACATGCCCCTAGGTCATCTGTGCGCTATACATGTGCACAATATTTTGGGGGGTGCACCAAAGGGGGCCTTTAGGCCCTCAGTACCCTTGTTTTTGCATTACTTAATTTGTGAATTCCTAACAGGAATTTGCAAATTAGGAAATGCAAAACCATTCGCACCTATGAGCCTGTAGGCCCATAGGAATGAATGGTGAATCGTTCCCTAATAGCGATTCCGTAATAGCGATTGAAAATCTTTAGAAATCGCTATTTTGTTGCATTTCATTTTGCATTACCTAAATAGCGTTTTCTTAAAATTTGCTGTTTAAGTAGTGAAAATAGAACTTTGATACATCTGGCCCCATATTAGGGAGTCTACTGGGAACATTGCAGTTTGCAGACCCACGCAAGCTCTTATATGCTTGTTTGCTGAGTTGACTTTCTCTTTTGTGCTCATGCTCAAAAGACGAGAGAGAGGCCAAGGTAATGTTGAAACTCCTCCCATGCTGTGTTATCCCAGCAGTTTTGATAATAGTGCAGCATGAAAGTAAAGTAGTATGAGGGTGGTCCCATTGCATTTGCCAAAATTGCCAAACAAAACCAAATCAAATGTCCTTCATTGAACAATTTATTCTATCCCTTCATTGCACCTGAAATGACTCACAGTCATCATCCTATCTCTGCCCCTCCATTACGCTTGGTTTGATTACTGTCTGGAGTTTTCTAACATTGTCAACCAGCAAAATGCCCAAAGTTATATTTTAGATGGGAGAGGAGATACTGCAAACTCACCTGTAGTCCTGTTTTGTGGTTGTATTTTGTTAGAAAAAAATGGGTAGGTGTATGTGGCATCTAAAATGTGCACCAGATGCAGCAGCACCTGAAGGGGAGTCTCTGTGGTGGCAGGGACGGGTCTCAGGAAGTCACATTGCCTGATTATTGACAATTACTATATACCTAGGCCCATATTTATACTTTTTGACGCAAAACTGCGCTAACGCAGTTTTGCGTCAAAAAAATAGCGCTGGCTAACGCCATTCTGAAGCGCCATGCGGGCGCCGTATTTAATCAATGACGTTAGCCGGCGTTAGCCGCCGGCGCTGCCTGGTGTGCGTGGAAAAAAACGACGTACACCAGGCAGCGCCGGCGTAGGGGAAAATGGAGTTTGGGCGTCAAAAAATGGGGCAAGTCAGGCTGAGGCAAATTTATCGCCTCAACCCGATTTGCGTCATTTTTTTTCACTCCCAACCCCCATTGAAATGACTCCTGTCTTAGCAAAGACAGGAGTCATGCCCCCTTGCCCAATGGCCATGCCCAGGGGACTTGTGTCCCCTGGGCATGGTCATTGGGCATAGTGGCATGTAGGGGGGCACAAATCAGGCCCCCCTATGCCACATAAAAAAATTAAAAAAATACTTACCTGAACCTACCTTAATGTCCCTGGGATGGGTCCCTCCAGCCTTGGGTGTCCTCCTGGGGTGGGCAAGGGTGACAGGGGGTGTCCCTGGGGGCATGGGAGGGCACCTCTGGGCTCCTTCAGAGCCCACAGGTCCCTTAACGCCTGCCTTTTGCAGGCGCTAAAAAACGGCGCAAAAGCGGCCGTACGTCATTTTTTTTGACCCGCCCACTCCCGGGCGTGAATTTTGCCCGGGAGTATAAATACGACGCACATGCCTGGGAGTCAATTTTTTAGACGTGAACGCCTACCTTGCATCTCATTAACGCAAAGTAGGTGTCCACGCTAAAAAATGACGCAAACTCCATGGACTTTGGCGCTAGACGCGTCTAACGCCAAAGTATAAATATGGAGTTCGTTTTGCGTCGGAATTGCGTCAAAAAAAACGACGCAATTCCGGCGCAAACGGAGTATAAATATGCCCCCTACTGTATTTGTTGTCAGATCCTAAAAATCCATCATCATCTCTGACCTCCCTGCCCATGGCACTTCGTGAGTCTTTCCCATGGGCCATGATGTGATGATGATGATGACCCCACTTAACTGCAGCATGGTTCAATCCGGCACTGCAGTGTTGGCTGTGTAATGTGTGTCTGTTTCTTTTAATGTAACATTTTCAAAGCATTCAATGGATTGAAAACCAAAACAAACACAAGGTGTCTTTCTCTTCCCTCCCAGTGCCCACTCAATCACCTCCCCTGGTAGTATCAGCCATATACGTTTCTAAACTCTGTCCACATTGATAAGAACTATTTTTGGCATGTGCGACAACTGTTACGGCCCGAACAAGTGGTCATACCTCATATGGCTTCCATAATAGACTTGCGCCTGTTCAAATTTGACATTCCTCAACTTTTGGTTTCAACTACAGTGTCTCACTAAGTCAAGTTACATCATCAGGAACCCCCATCCCATTATTCTAAGCAAAACCTCTCCTGTACCTACCCAGACTTTCCCCTGTACCTTACCCTGCTGTAGCAGACTAAGGGCCTAATTGAGACACTTTGGCAGATGGGATTACTCTGCCACAAATGCGACGGATATCCCGTTCTTCATATTATGAATTGTAATACGGTGAATGGAACATCTGTTACGTTTGTCCCTAACTCAATTTTCCCTTCCTTTTCCTTCACTCACAGCCAAGTGAATGTATTTGTTGTAAATAAATTGTGTTTGAGGGTGAGGTCAGGAAGTAAAGTTGGATTAAGTGTCTGTGATTTCCTCTTTTGTGGATGGGATACTTTTTACGAATGTGCCCAAAGAAATCTATATGGCTTGTTCCTTTCCTTGTACTGCAGTGCATAATTTTTCCCACCATCTACTTAAGCAAGACAGGATATCTGTTATCTCCATGCTATATATGACATGTGTAACTTATAGTCATCTACCTCTTGTAGTCAGGGTAGAGATGAAAGGCATTTTGAGAAAAGCAGGGCCATTGGAGTCAAAGATAATTTTTTGTCCATTGCAGCTGCCTCAGCTGCAGACTGCAAAGAGTAGCACATTTGTTGTGTATCCAATGCACTACCTAGCACGCTTCCAGTCATTTAGCTTAAAGTGTCTGTGTGGTTTAGGTTTTCAGAGGATCCTTTACCAAAAAAAAAAACATAGTTTTTGAATATTAAGCCACCTCTTTTTAGCCAGTCAGTGTTTTTTTTTGGAGGCATGTGTTCCAGTCATCTCCTTTGCTGTGACTGACTTTCGTAATCATCACATCAATAATTCCAATTTCTCTATGGGACCAGCAGGTTCTGATACTTAGGTCCATATTTATACTCAGTTTGTGCCAAATTTGCAATATTAACTCCATATTTATAGTTTGACGCTAGACACGTCTAGCATAAAAAATATGGAGTTACCGTCATTTTAAGGATGCATGAAATCACCCTGCATCAGTGAGATATAAGGTAGGCATTCCCGTCCAAAAAAATAACTCAAACACTCTAGTGCCATATTTATCCAACAGGGCAATAATGACACACGGATGGGAGGTGGACCCAAAAAAATGACTGTAACTCCGATTTGCATCAAATTTTAACACCTGGGTTCAGGGCAGGCATTAAAATGAGGCAAACACACCACTACCTAAGGAAAACACACACAAGCAACATTACAGACCAGCAGGACAACATGGAGGTTCTACTGATGCAGTTTGCAAGACAACGTTGAGCACAGGACCAATGGCGGCAGTCACCACCACCCCAACACGGCCCGGAAAGGAAACGCAGAAGGCAGGAGAGACTTTTCAGGAACAGGACAACCCTCCATGGCCTCAGGGAACAGGACATAATTTGGAGCTATCGACTCAACTGGCAAGCCATAAACCAGCTGCTGCACCATATTGAGCCACAACTAACAGCTAGCCTGCAGACACCACACATCATACCACCGGTGACCAAGCTGCTAGCTGTCCTGCATATGTTGGCAAGTTGACAACAGGTGCCCTTGTCGCTGGGGTATCACAGTCCTCATTCTTGGCTTTCCTGCCCAAGGTGTTAGATCCCATAATCTCCCTCACACCCACCACATCAGCTTCCCCAACATCCAGCAGAAGCAGCAGGAGATAAAACAGGGGTTTTATCAAAACCATGACTTCCCACATGTGCTTGGTGCCACTGACTGCACCTATGTCTGCATCGACCCACCTGCAGCAACAGAGCACCTATTCAGGAACAGAAAGCACACGCTTTCTATCAATGTGCAGGCCATAGTTGACCACCAGCGATTGTTCACAAACATCTTGGCCAAGTGTCCTGGGAGTGTCTATGACTCCTTCATATTCTGGCACAGCAGGACCAATAAGCACTTCCAGGATGGACAATATGGCAATGGCCTTCTTGTCGGTAAGTCAACAAACCTAGCAATATATACACAGAGCACAACAACCCTGTAGGACACACAAGACATACACCACTACATTGACAAGTGGGCAGGGTGACACGGAGGTGTGACACTGGTAGTTATGTTGTACACCCTGACACAATGGGATACACACCTCTGGACAACTGACGGCTGCCACAAACATTAGCTGCACTCTAGAGCACCAAAGGACCAATGTCAAAGCCCACAGTGACAATGACATGCCTGCATTGTAAGTTCAACATGGAAGAGGAACTATTTACAATTACAATAGGCCACATAGTCAATCTGCCACCCTCTCCAAGCAGTATGTAGTGTGGAAGGGGTGTGCAATGTGTGTTGCAGCAGGTCTAACACCATGAGACACATAGTATGATGATGCTGACTCAGATGTAGGTGACACGGAAATACTGAGGCAGTCCCAACATCACACACCACTCCTGGGGTGCCATTTGCAGGTTGCAATAAGGAAGTGGACTGTGCTATAAACACATATTGATGTGCCACCAATGCAAACTGCACACTGCTGCACAGACTGAAAGAGCCAATTGTCCATCAAAACAGCACATGTAAGGCAGATGACCCTTCCTGCACAGATACATCCACCTCCACAAGGCAGTTAGCCAGGTTCCCTGGAGTAAGTTCGGTAGTGTAGGTGCACGGTTGCACATGAGCAACTGGCAGAGGGAACAACAAAGGCTTGCCTAGAAACAAGTCGCACATGGGACAATCAAGCATTGTCAATACTGAACAGCTGTCAACTTATGGAGATGTGTTGTGCATTGATCACCTACCCAATTCAAAGGGCCTCAGTGTCGCATTTCATCTGTAATGACACATGTCTAAATGGATGGTATGTCCAGGCCATGTAGTGCAACCTTATTACCACCACATTCAAACACATTGTGTGTGTGGATGTATCATGTCCCCTCCAGTGAAAGCACACTGATAGATATGGGACACTACACAACGCATGGTACATACATACTGACCAACAGTTAGGAAACCAAATCATACATCCCAGGTCCATGAGCCAAACACAAGTTGCCATGTCCAACACCCCGGTGCTGAGAAGACCTCACAGAAGCCCAGGAACTCACACCATACCACAAACACATGTGAGTCACAGACAACACAAGATATCAACTGCCATGCTACGTGTAATTTCTGTTGCAAGCACTAACAAAATACTGACTCCTATTATCTTTTCCAGCAGATCAGAGTTATGGGATCCAGCTATGGATCATGACCCCATTCCCCAAACCAAGCACAGCAGCACAGCGTGCCTATAATGAGGCACATCGGAGAACACGCACCATTGTGGAAAGGACTTTTGGCATCTGAAGTCCAGATTCAGATGCCTGCACATCACAGGAGGCAGCCTCCTATATGCCCCACAGATTGTGTGTAAAATTATACTGACCTGTGATTTCCTGCACAACATTTTTGTGAGGATGAACATCCTATTATTTGAGCTGGACCAAGAACTGCTTGAGGAGGAGGAGGAGGAGAAGGAGGAGGATGGCAGGGGAAATGAGAGGGAACAGCAGAACACAGCTGCAGGAATGTGCCGCAGACAGAAAATTGTACACAACGTTTTCACTTTATAGTCACTCTACACACCTTGTTAAGCTATGTAAATAAACACCTTATTTGATCACACAGTCCTGCTCTGGTGCCTTCATTCCCCATCACATGTACCTTAGGAATGTGAGTATTAACTCAGGGAGCATGTCACACATGGAAATCTGACTTCTACTGATGCAACATCACATGTGATGCGCATGATTTTACAGCAAACATCACACACATGACAAAAAGACTCATCTCTTGAATGTCACAAATGTAGGACACAATCAATGGACTACAACATATGAATCACATCCACGTTGCCAACATGTAAAAATGTAGCTCGACACACAACTATGACATCTGCAATCATAAGGTAAATAAGGGCCCCATAGATGAGGCAGTGGATGTGAAATATCAGCAGTGCAGGAATATATGAACAGACCCCTGAAATTACTAAGTGTGACACTTGCAATGTCTGCAAGGAGCTTGTGTGACAAGGGGGGCATCATTTGTGAAAATGGATAGCATGATTGTCCCAGGTATGACAAGCAATGTTCACAACATTTGCCCTGTGCAGTCCATCCCTGGAAATCAGTCCTGCCACTGCCATGGAGCCCAATCCTGACACAGGGTACACATGCCCACACACTTGGACTGAGCACTTCTATGAAATGCACATCTGAAATTATGTGAACACATGCAGTTAGGGCAGCAGATCCACCACAGCAACACAAGTAACATAGCTAATTGAAATGAGTCAAACTGACGTGTATAAAACATTTTATGGGTGGGATTTAGGCACAGTGTTTCAAACACAGGACGTACCAAACATGTACACATGTCAGACATTTGTCTAGTCCACACACAAGTCACCATGAACTCTTAACCAACAATTAGTGACATATGAGGGGTAACATATCCTCCATAGCACTCATCAACCATCCTCAATAAAGCCTGAGTTGTGTTTGTTGTCTGAAATGTAATGTCTTCTAAGTCAAACAACTACACACATCACATGAGTCAACACATTTCACAAACACATACAATGACTGTTGTAGATCACTGACTGCCATCAAATGTGGATACACATTCGGCACACATTCATACATATGCATGACGTCCAAAGTATTGCATGCCGTTCATTCAGAAACACACACATAGTAGTTACAGACCATACACACCCAACTCACAAAGTTGCGTGCTCTACCACATGTGGCCATACACTATATTACACACTGTAGCCCATACCATCCTATTTTCATGTCGATACAGGGTGCATCCACGGTAAATATAATACAATCACGCAATCGCAGATAGAGTAAAAAATGTTGATGCTAATGCATTGAAAAGACCCGCAAACTTAAACTATGGATACATGGGCACTTCGCGTGAATTCCACCTGTGCACCACACTCATGTGGATATCCAGTGAAATCGAAGTCTACAGGTAATGCGCTGTATATTGCCACACATGTTGATAATGTGTCGAAAATAGTAACCCAAGCATCTTATGCGTCAAAAAAGTACACGCACGACGTAAAACTCATCGCAAGGGGACAGGAAGTGATGTAATAGGAAATCCTGTTTACAGGCATGGTACAGTGGGTGTACTTTCACTTTCATTTTACAGTCTGTCCATTTGTTGACTGTGTGGCTGTGTCTCGGTGTTACTGGTGTGTTTTAGGTGAATATTGTATCTTGTGTTGTCTCTCTTGTTGTCATCACACAAAAAGGACAAGGAATATGGTCAAATTCCAGACCCGACTAATTCAAAAATCAATAATATTTTGACAAAACTACCCTCACCCACAAATTGTGGCATGCTTCATCATAGGGCCCTGCTATCACACTCCAAATAATAAATCCCCTTTGGAGTGGAGCAGTAAGGGTGGGGGAACATATAAGCACAAAAGACAAGACCAACAATTATGGTACAGGGACCACAGACGAACAACAGAAGAAATATCTAAAACTGACTCAGGCTGATCACTTCACTAATTTATTCTGGTTCAGCCTGGACAGGATTAAAACAATATTGTTGGTGGTGTTTTAGGAATAAATCACCTGTACACCCCAATCTCTGAGAAGGGTCAACATGTTTCGGCCTATTGTAAATGCCCATAAGTGTCATGC
This sequence comes from Pleurodeles waltl, assembly GCF_031143425.1. Classification (NCBI taxonomy): domain Eukaryota; kingdom Metazoa; phylum Chordata; class Amphibia; order Caudata; family Salamandridae; genus Pleurodeles; species Pleurodeles waltl. The sequence goes on along the minus strand of NC_090437.1, from coordinate 711,593,336 downwards.
GGCCTTCATCAGGACCTTCGCCCTGTCCCCGTATTATAAGGAAAACCCTACCTGTCTTCTGATCAGGAGGCTAGTTAAATCGTGCTGTTAGTTGCTCATTAGTTCATCAGCACACTCGGTATTCTGTGGGGAGAGAAATGTTTCGAATTTAAATCCACGAACAAGTGGAATCCAATATCATATAACAATCCCCAAACTTTTCACCTTAAGTATATAAGGAAAAGGTAATTAAGATTGTGCTCAAACAATTCCATATGTCTAGTGCATACCATCGTAGGGAAGATAGCACCTGTGTATATTAACTAAAGTTCATTAACTCATATTAATATATGCACACCCCAGTGATATGCCCAGGTCCAAAACAAGGAAGCAGGGTTGGTACACTTACCGAGTTTCATAAATACCTATCTTCATCGGAGCCGGGTGGGAGCACCAACCTGTAGTCACACACTGTATAGAGACAGGTCATTGTGAATTTAAAACAAGAAAATGGCTGTATATACTCTAAAATAAAATTATTATCCCTCCAGTTCTGTCAAAACAGAGCTGCAGAACATAAGTATTATAACTTATTATCAAGGAAAATAGTATATCCAATAATTAAAGTAATAATAATGTCATCTTATGTTTCCACCCGCCGTCCCGTTCCTGTTTCCATGTGTGCTGGGGAGTGTATCTCTGTTCTCTCGTGTTTATCGGTATTCAAATCTTGCAAACATTAATGAAGCCTGCCGGCCCTTGACTAGTAGTTTTTCTCATGTCGTGATTCCGCCTGCCGGCCTGTTTTGTTTCCATAAATCTGCCATACAAAATGTTCAAATTCTGTCTGATGCCCGTATAGTTAATATCAAAGTCCAATTAACCCATAATCCGCCCGCTGGCCCTTGAAATATGATTGTCAAAATGTTTTCTGAAGTTCTGATGAGTTAAACAAAGAGTATGAGAATACCCGTAAACGGGTCCATGTAGCCGTGATATTGATATGTCGCCCTGTCTGCCATAATGGTAGCGGCATGGTAAACGTGCTGAAATTGTGAAAATAAAGTGACCCGGGCCCCCTCAGCCCACCTTACTTTTTCAAGGGTCCAAAGCTGCCGCCAGTCTGCCTCTGCCCGGTTCCACGGTGAGACAGAGACAGGGAGCCGGTCAGCAATAAAACGCCATTTCCGGGTATGACGTATCCATGCCCTGCGGGTAAACTAGACCGGCACCTCCTATTTGAACGGCGGCCATCTTGGGTGAGTTTGAGGTTGTCAAACCCGCCCCAGCCTGCAGAACGCTCTAAAAATCGGGCATTCATAATGTAAAACATAATTTTTTAAAAGGAGTCTCCAAATGTAGAAAAGGGGAGGGGAAAAAAGGGGGGGCAAAATGGGGGAGCAAGAAATACCTACCTACAGGAAACCTCCCAAAGAATAGTCAAACCCCTGACCAGAAAATTCAATGGCCATTAAATTAATGGAAATTTTCTAATTGAAAAAATACCATTCACTTATTCAGGACATAAAGAAAATATGTGAATGAAATAAGAAAAAACAGAACTAAGAATCGAAAAAGAAAGAGGGTGGGGGCCAGAACATTTCAATTACTAGTTATAAAAGGACACAGGCAGACCTATACAGTTGTTGGCTAATTCTGGCCTAGATATTAACAATCTCTCTTCATACATATTATCTAGTCAGGGGATTCTGATATAAACCCCATTACTGATTGAGCAATTGTAGCCACTGTACGTCATCATTCAGTCCCTGGCTATTGGTCTTGGTGCGATAGATCCAGTGTTGTTCATGGAAAAATAAATAGTCTGCTATATTGATGCCATTATTTTTTGGAGTTGGTTTGTCTAATATAGTCCATACCATATCATCTGGACCATGAAGTTTGTCAAAATAATGTGCTGTCATCTTTGTGTTCGTTTTTTCACACCTGATGTTACTTCTGTGTTCCATAATTCTAATCTTCGCTTTTCGAGTGGTCATTCCAATATAGAGGACTCCACAGGGGCACCATATTCCATAAATGATGTTCTCCGAATTGCAATTTGTGTGTTTTGTCTGAACCCACGGTCTCTCCAGACTCACATCAACTAACTTTGTATTTTTAGTGAGGTGACAAACACTACAAGATCCACATTTAGTGTGTCCCACCACAGGTAAAGAGATTACCTTGTGTACATTCGTTGTTAGCAATTCTCTGTGTTGGTCGAGTATGTATGAGAAGGTTACGGAGATATGCACTCTTCTTAAAGGAAAACATTGGTCTATCAATCTCCAGTCCATCACTATTCAGAATTCGCCAGTTCTTATTGATAATCCCTTTTACTTGATTCGAGAGCGTGTTGAAAGTGGTAATAAAAATTAGTTGTTGACTGGGAGCTCTTTTTCTTTCTTCCAGAAGGACTTCTCTGTTACAATTTCTGGCTCTTTTCTGTGCTTGTTGAATGATTATTAATGGGTAGACTCGTTGTATACGTTTTTCTGTCAGGATGTCTGATTCCTTCTTATAATCTTTAATATCAGAACAATTTCTCCGAATCTGGAGAAATTGTCCATAAGGCAAGTTCTCACGTAGTGTCTTGGGGTGAAAACGTTTGAAAGAAAGTAGACTGTTCCTGTCCGTAGGTTTGTGGTAGACCCTTGTATTTAATTTACCATCCCCAGGTACAATCTCTAGATCAAGGAAGGGTAGTCTCTCTTTGGTGATTGTTGCAGTGAACAACAACAATGGATCCCATTCATTCAGCCATTGGATAAAACTGTCAATAGATTGTCTATCCCCTCTCCATACGAGGAGGACATCATCAATAAACCGGCGCCATAATCTGATATGTTCCTGCCATGGGTGGTGACTTTGAAAAATATTTTTATGTTCAAAATCCGATACATATAGGCACGCTAAACTTGGGGCAAATGTACTTCCCATTGATGTTCCATGGGTCTGTAAATAAAAAGTACCCTCATATTCAAAAAAGTTTTTTGTGAGGGCTAAACCTGCCAGATCTAAAATGAATGCCTTTGGTGTGTTATAGTGACAGGTCTGTTGATATAGAATCTCCTCCATCACCCTTAAAGTCTCTTACTGGGGAATGTTAGTGTACAGGGATTCTATGTCCAGACCCACCAGAAAATCATGTTCATCATGAAAATCCAGATTATTAATGAGATTCAAAACATCTCGTGTATTTTTCACATACAAGGGGCTCTTCCAAACTATAGGTTTCAAAAAGAAATCACAAAATTGTGAAAGCGGTTCTAGTATTGACCCAAAACCAGATACTATTGGACGACCAGTAGGTGGTCTATTGGGTTTATGCACTTTTGGGAGTATGTAAAAATAGGGGGTCACAGATCTTTTGTTGTATAAAAAATTACCTTCTTTCTCGGTGATCCACCCATTATTGATTGCTTCCTCTACCAATATCTGTATTTCTCTTTGAATATCCTGAGTTGGATCAGTTTTTAAAACTTTGTAATTACGATTATCAGAAAGGAGTCGGAGACACTCCTGATGATAAACCTCCTTATCAAGAATTACTATCACCCCACCTTTGTTAGCTGGTTTTATAATGATGGTGGGTTAGAATTTAACTCTTCTAAGGCTTTATATTCCAATTTCGTGGGATTCATGAATGCATGTTGGTCTTCTCTACCGAAGGTTTCAATTTCTTTAGTTACTCCCCGTTCAAAAACCGTGACCTCCTGTGGTAGTTGAGATAAATTAGGGGTAAAGGTAGATTTAGGGTGGAAACCAGTGTCTCCTGGTCGTTGGGAGGTTTCTGTGCTACCTAAAAAAAACTTTGAGACGGATACGTCTGAAAAATTCCGATAGCTCCTGTCTTATTTTGAAATTATCCATCTTATTGGTTGGCACATACCCCAGTCCTTTATTCAGGACTATCTGTTGATCTTCTGTGAGGGTGGTCTTAGATAGATCCATAATCAGATCTGTTCCCTGCTGGGTGCGGGTGTAAACTCCCGGGACATACTTCTTGTTACCCGCTGGTTGATATCGTTCCACTGTACTCTTGGGCCTGTTTTTTGTCTGTTCCTGCCTCTGAACCTGCCCCGACCTAAAAAAGGAGGATTGCTTTGCTGGAATTGGTATGGCGGGAAACTATGACCCACTGGAAAGAAAGGTGGCCAATCGAAGTTCTGGTTAGGTCCCCGGGTTTGTAGTTGTTGTGGTGGGAAGTTTCCATGGGTGTATATAAGTCCCCTTTGTGGGAATCTGGCCCTTCCCCAACCTCTCCATCGAGGTCTAAAACCCCAGTCACTGCCCTCACTCCCAGAGCTGGAAAAGTCATCCTCTCTATCATGTTGTTTCAAACCTGTTCTACTCTCCAAATCTTTTTGTTTTACGTACTCATCGGTCATGTAAGGGTATACTTTTGTTGTGTCTGTCATGAAATCTGTTTGTTACTTCTACCAGTGTATGTGATTTTGTATAGCTTACTATATTTCATATTATTTGTGCACTGTGGGGTTTCTGTCTGGGTATTATATTAGTTGGATTAGTTGGGGCTCTTCAGTTTGGGCAATACGTTTCCTTTACTGTCATTTAATTTTTTTCAATATGTACGGATGGGGGAGGAGCTTGGGTGCTTCAAGAGCTAGTGTGCCACTTCTTACCTATGATCATCGAGATGGGTGGCAGGATGATACAGGGGTATCAGACAGAGGTGAGGCGTCTGCGGTGGGGCAAGGTGCTCCACCACCTGAAGAGGGTGTACCATACCAGCTGTAATGAGCACCAGCCAAAGCATCGCTGGGCTGACCTCGTGGCCAGAGAGCAGGATCTACTGGACCACCTGGGTATGGTGATCAGTGGCCCTGTTGGTAAGTATCACATTGACATATATGTACAGTAGAATGCTCCTGAGTGACAGTAGCAGATGTCTTGGTGTGCTGCATGCAATATTTGTGACCAGGTTGAATGCAATCAAAATGAAGTGTTAGTGTCCCAGTACTGAGATGGAGTCCACATGTCTACACATGTTAACAATGCAGGTCAGAGGTTTGTTGAGCCATGTACAACTATCACTTAGGGCCACATGTACGAAGCTCTTTTTTATCGTCACAAATATCCCAATTTCCAGAATCGGTCCGTTTGCGACGAGAAAAAAGCTTTTTCCAATCCACAAACCGAATTTTGCCATTCGGTAATCACATTACGGAATCGCAAAAAGGGTTTGCAAATCCCATTTAGGAACGGGCGTTTCCTTCCTAATTGCAAGTCGCAGTCCGATGTATGATTGTTTTGTGACCACGAATGCGGTCACAAAACAATTGCAGTTAGCACCAGTTGCAAGCTGGTGCCATCCCATACGTAAAACAGAAAGGATCTCCATGGGACCCTAATCCCCTTTGTGAATGTATGCGAAAACATATTTTTGGAGCAGGCAGTGGTTCCATGGACCACTGTCTGCTCTGAAAAAATGAAAAGAAAACTTATCATTTTTGCTTTTGAAATGTATTCCATTTTCCTTTAATGAAAACGGGCTGCATTAAAAAAAAAAATACTGCTTTATTTAAAAGCAGTCACAGACATGGTGGTTTGCTAACCCCAGCAGGCCATCATCCCTGTGAGTGCTGCCATTCCCAATGGGTTGGCAAATTGAGACCTACCTCATAAATATTCATGAGGTAGGTCATTTGCTACCCCATTGCGAATTGCAAACAATGTCATTGACACTGTTGTACATCAGGTTTTGTGACTCGCAAATTGCGAGTCACCAAGTCTCGCAATTTGCGACTCGCAAAACCTGATCTTCGTACATGTGGCCCTTAGTCACACATTTCAGGTGCCATGGCAACACCTGTGCCCATGCATTCTGTCAATGATGATCAGACAAGACACCGGCAGCATACCTTATTTCACTGAATCCTGACAGCAAAGTGGGCAATCCATGTTTAGTGTTACCTTGTCATCATTACACACACATGATCCCTGCCATTATGTTGGCAAAGGGGGCAGACCTGCCTAAGGGGAACCTGACAATGGGGTATTTGTTACCAACATACAACTGTGCCACATCAGTCATGGACCACTGAACACATGATAATTGCAGACTGAAAATTGAGCCCCATGTCCATCACACAGTTACTCAGTGTGCCTTGATGCACAAGCCACAATACCTGAGTCACTTGTATTGCAGTGCACCAGGGAAGTGCCATGGATTTTCACCCAAATACAAATCATGCCATGGAGTACCATCTTAAATGGATTAGCCACATATGATTGTTGTAGCCTTTAGGACCGCATGAGTCTTAGGCCCAGTGCATGTGTGCAGATGTGTGGCTCTCAGTCACCGGAGTGTCAGTGTCAATGTGAGTTTGCAGTGGTATGTCTGTTGTACTGTCTTCATGCAGGATCACTAGCTCACTCATGTAAAATGTTACACACTGTGATATGTTGTCCACTCGTTTGTACAGTGATATGACATTGAGCATATGTTTCCATCCATGTCTTACAGGTGGACCTGCCCCTACACCATCCGAGAAGTGGCAATATTTCAGGACCTAGACCTATCCTGTAAGTGTGATAATGTCTGTCCCGTGTAGTGATTGCAGCTTTGTGTGAGTGACTCATGTGTTGCACTCAATGCTAGATATGATGAGCTGGCAGGTGATCCGATATCAAAGTAGGCTGAATGGTGACATTGTGTCCCGTGCAAGGGTTACCCACTGCCACCCTCTCCAAGCAGTATGTAGTCACAGTCACAAACAGAGAGTCATATCTTGGGAGTCTTGTGCTGCGCAATAGGCATCAGCGTGTGAACAAGATGATTAGTAGCCACATGAAGGCCCACACATGACTTGACTGCACTGGGTCATACCGTCATTCTCACAACTCAGTGATGCACAAGTTTTCCACACAAATTGGTGCATCCCTGTATTTTAATGTACATGAGGGACTGGGTGGGTAACAGTCCACCAGCAGGTAGCCCCAAAAGATGTACTCCGTTGTGACACATTGCACTAAATCAATACACAGATTAATTCATTTGGTTCCAACTCTTGTTGTGCATCACTTTGGTGTCAATGACATGATGGGTAGGCAGCGTTGCTGTTACATTCATCAGGGACAGTGTATTATCTGGAATATGACTAGGAGTGCATGTACAAATCGAGGCAGAGTGTTAGAGTATCATCTGTACATACATCACATATTGATGACACTGATGGTTGCCTGTCTCAGTTTAACAGCTGACAACAAGGATGTTGCGGAACTCAGGGCGTTCCAGAAGAGGTCAGTGCGCTATCGCCACATATTGGATGTGGAGTCTAGGTACTGCAAGATGGCACGACTCTATAGAAAAGAGAGAGAGAAATGGCGGGCATTCAGCCAGAGGGGACCCGCATTGGCCACAAAGAGTGGAGCGAGCACCACACCTACACATGGGGCCACAGCCGCCACCGTCACATCTGCCCCAGCTGCAGCACCCTCAACATTGGCACCACAGCCCACAACACCTGCTGCAATGGACATGTCGGCAATAAAGGAGCTACAGAGGGACATGAAACAGGTCCTCAAGAAGCTGGACAGCCTAAAGAAGGATGTGGACTGCAATACAAAGAGACTGAAGGCCATCAAGAGGACACTCAAGAGGACCAACCTCTGAACTGATGCTTCCCTTCACCCCTAGTTCAGTCCCCTCCTTCCTCATTCCTTATCATCTTTTGTAGTGGGTTTAAGGGGGTTAGTGATAGGTTAGATTAGGGTAGTTGTTTAGATAGGATAAGTAGGTTTGGGGTGGCTTTTCATATTATTACATGTTACTTTGTGGGTGGGTAGGTGGGGGTTATGTTGGGGCATTTGTGTTTAATGTATATATATAAATATAAATATATATATATATATACATATACATATAAATAAATACGATAAAAATAAAAATATATCTATTTGTTTAGGATTAGATAGTATATGTTTAGTTTAGTATATGTTGTCCTTCATGTGTCTCGTGATATAAGGGGGATGGGGAGCCAATGTTTAGAGTGTGTTGTTAAATGTTGTAAGTAAGCTTAGCATAGGGTAGTTAGGGCCAGTTGTGGGTAATGTATAGGTAGGATAGATTAGGTTAGGATAGGTGTTTAACATAGTTTTCAGTTCAGTTTTCTACATATGTAATATAAGTTTGGGTACTCCCTTACTGCATGTGTCATATGCTTGGGTCTCAGGGTCTTCGCATAAGTGTACAGTGCCAATTGTCTGTTGGCCTGGGGATTCTGTCCTGCATCCAGATCCCTCTCTTGACATGTTCATTCCCACTTCCAACTGAGCTGTCACATTGGCAGCTACAACACATCTACTTCTCAATCAATCTGCCATCCATGGTACCCACCATTCAAGGTGACTATGGATCCCATATATTGGACAGGTAGGTGTGGTTTTTAAGCTGTCATTGTTTGGGTCCTGTGTCAGAATGTTAGGCACTGTGGGACGTCTGCCTGCAGCCTGAAATTCATGCCAACACTGCTAAACTGCAACAAAAAAAAGGATGGCAGGTAGAGACAAATTTAATCCTAAGTTATAAGAACAGTCCTACATTCTGTTGCTTCTGAGTTTATTTCTTTCTCAAATTTATTTCAAATAATTTTTTTCAAATAGCAAAAAGGATCTATGGTAGTATAAAACTTATGTACATTACAACGACAACTATAAACAAAATATCCACAAAATATTTCTTCACAAAACAACCACAATAGACCACATCTCTGATTTAACAATATAAAAACCAACTTGCAGTAGTGCCCTATATATTTGAGTAGTGGTCACTGTTGTCACTCCACATGTGATCCACTTTTATATGCTAAGGAACTGAGCTTTTACGTGCAATCACTTATCAACGTGTTGTGCATTTCTTTCACACAAGCGTGATAAACGATGGACCCAGCTGCTTATAAACGTCCATCCGAAGTCACAACAATGCTGCTAATATCGGCTCCCGTATTCAGCGCGTCAAAAAATGAAGCAAACGCTTCAGCGCGTATATTGAAGAACGCGTCTTCCATGTTGGAATCGTTACTAAGTGACGTCACTTAGTAACGATTCCAACACGGAAGACGCGTTCTTCAATGGACGTTTATAAGCAGCTGGGTCCATCGTTTAAGTTAACAGAAGATATACAAGATTTCTGTTTCCGGTTTTTATCTCTGTAACTAAGAACTACTACTGCCCTTCTCCAATCCTGATGAGGCCCTAAATCAGTAGGCCGAAACGCGTTGACTTCCTTGTATTGCAAGTGTATTGGGCTTGTCAAATAATGGACTATTTTGTAAAGACTTGAGATGCACTTTATCACGCTTGTGTGAAAGAAATGCACAACACGTTGATAAGTGATTGCACGTAAAAGCTCAGTTCCTTAGCATATAAAAGTGGATCACATGTGGAGTGACAACAGTGACCACTACTCAAATATATAGGGCACTACCGCAAGTTGTTTTTTATATTGTTAAATCAGAGATGTGGTCTATTGTGGTTGTTTTGTGAAGCAATATTTTGTGGATATTTTGTTTATAGTTGTCGTTGTAATGTACATAAGTTTTATACTACCATAGATCCTTTTTGCTATTTGAAAAAATTTGTTTGAAATAAATTTGAGAAAGAAATAAACTCAAAAGCAACAGAATGTAGGACTGTTCTTATAACTTAGGATTAAATTTGTCTCTACCTGCCATCCTTTTCTTTTTTGTTGTTACATTTACCCTGGGCAGGGTAGAGTTATAGGGTTCCCCCTGGTTTTGTGCAACACTGCTAAACTGAGCAGTGCCAATTTAAGATAAGGTCAAGTATAACTATTTCGCACCAATGTGTTTCATTGGTACTCCCAGCTGACGTTGCCCGAGCACTCTTACACATCCATTCCTGCTGTATGTAGTGGGTGAGGCATACATGTGTTAAATAAATGTCGCATACACAGTGACTTGCTTGTAGGGGATGTGGCCAGCTTTGACGTTCATCATGCAGGTATCTTGTGCGTAAATATGTGCCCACAATATTTCTGCACTCTTGTACTGACACTCTGTGACTATAGACATGTTACACACATCACAAATCAACAGCAAAGTAGATGTGTCATTACACTGAGACAAAGTGGTTGTGTAGGTGCTTTTTATTTCAAAGTGCTGTAGTGCAATATTTACATTGTCCAGGTCTGTGACCCCATTACTGAAAACCATCCTATTGTGACACAGAACAAGTCCAGGGTTGAGAGACATGTCATTGGACATACTGGGGTGAAGTGTCGTTCAGTGCAGGGGAACATGAATTGCCAATGGAGTAGTGAGAGACAATTGCAGTCCATAGTGGGAAGGTTAAAAGTGTATCAGTAAAGAGTTCATGTCACCAACTGTAGCAACACTGGCATGATGTCAAGCACAGGACAAAGGGAAATCACTGCCCATGTGGCATGGGCTGGTGCTACTGGGTACTCCTACAGGTGATGATGATCTGTTCCACATTTTCATCCTCTGATGTGTGTGTTGTCTCCTCTGCCCTTGATGGTGGTGGTGGCGGGGAAGAGGGGGCAACACACATTTCAGTGGTTGGAGAAGTGGACACCAAATTCCCAGCAGCTGCCATGGCACCACTGCAGCAAGGAGGAGCTACTGATTATTGAGTATGGCAGCAACATCCATGTGGTAGGTAGCCATGTCTACCCTGAGGGAGGTCAGTTCCCGGTGCATGGAGTCCTGATTGTTGTCATGCATGCAGCAGAAAGATTGGGAGGGCAGGTGTTGTGTCAACTTCCTCATGGCAATAGTTAGGTGCTTCACACACTGTTGGACTCCATGCAGTGGGGATTGTGTGCCTTGTTTGGCTGCTAGCTGTTCCGTGGCCGTTATGATACACATGCGCATACCTTCAAGGCTGGCTGCCATACCTTGCATCCCCACCGCACCTCCTTGGCCAGCTCCTGCTGGACTCCCAATACTGTCCTCTCAAAGGTGGTCCCTGTGTCGTCAGAGTCCTCAGCTGTGTTTGAGCTGGCAGGTCGTACTATTGGGCGGTGGGGGTAGTCTCTAGGATGGCTGCTACATGAATGCTCCTCCTTGTGACTGGAGGTGGTGTCTGGAGGGTTCCCAGGACATCTTTGGGGTTTTTCTGGCTGATGGTTGTCAGCTGGTCATCCAGGTCATCAGGGTAGTCCAGGTCAGGCAGATCCACAAGAGAGCCATCGTCCTCTGCAATGAGATATTGTACAATTAGTGTGTCTGTGTTGTGGCAGTTGATATGTGTCATCACTGACTTCCTATTGGTGGCACATTATCATCGTGGTTCCCATGCATTGTTCCTGTTCTTAATGTTTGCAGTCTCTCAGCCCTGTGCCCCACCTGCATGTCACATGAAGGGAAGGGCAGTTTGCGCACTCGTCTGCATCACATCTTCTAGGTGTCGGTTCTGTCCAATTTGTGGCTTGCCACCTCCCTGTCCTCATCAACCCTCCCTATGCTTCCATTTGCATGGTGAGGCCTTACAATGGGTGTTGGTGTGCTGATGCCGCAACACCACACATGACAATATGGCCCTGTCCCAGACTTTCATTTTTTACATATACTTATGCGGTGCTGAGACCTAGCACCACCCCATGCATGGCACTTGTTACCATTGGTAGTTCCTCATGTTGATGTTTGCGCATGTGTGCTACATTGCATTGCAGTGATGGACCTGTCAGAGTTCCATATCCTCTTGTGATTGTGCGGGTGTGTTCACCTTCCCACACACATATGTCCTCCCCCTCAATGCAGTCGTCTTTGCACTATTATACCTGAGATGCTGCATGGTGGCATTGCAGCTAATGTGACACAGGCACGGGGTAAACCCAGGGATGTCCAGCAGGGGTAAGAGATTACTGCTGTGTACATCATTATGTATGTGACAGTGCCTGATGGTTATTGAGACTATGGACATGACCAGTTGACAGGAGTTGCACTTGGATAGGGATTGATGGGGATTGATCACGTAATCATACTGAACCCTCATTTTGAGTGTGTTTGTTCTATGGGCACCTAACTGCCATTTCCTAAATGGCCAACACCACAGGTGGTAGTTTGCAACTGTTGTCAATGGGGAATGCCCCTTCGGCCAATGGACTAATACTGGGCAGTTTTCAGCAGTTTATATTCTGGCAATAATGGCCATCCTGTGACACCAGACCAGTTTTACGTTCTACCCTACACTCCTGATCTGCTTCAGCATTTCCAGCAGCCTTGGCATGGCGGTGTACCCCAATGCAAAGGTTGTTGGTGTTGTGTTGTGCTATACCCCTGGATGCCCCTGTACAGCCCAGGCACTTGGCATGGGCAGTGCAGGTGGTCCACTGCTTGATTTGCAGGGCTAACATGTATTGTGTAGTAGCTATGTGCCTCCCTCTTCTTGCATTTGACATTTTGGCATATTTGTGCCCCATGCAACTTACCCTGCATATGTGTTGTTTCCTGGTAGTCTGCGCTCCTGTCCTGCGATACTAGTGACAATGTGTTCTGGGATGACCACTGCAACTATCTCCTCCATCTCTTCCAGGTCCTCTCGTGGTGCTGGACTCCCACCTCCGGTCTACAGTGCTGCTTACTGTTCTGTGCCATTTTCTCCTTTGTCCTCCGCTTGCAGTCATGCCAGCGTTTCTTGCACTCAGTGACAGTTCTCCTGACCTCTGCCACACTGTTAATCTTGTCCACAATCTGCTGTCAAATTGCCTCTCTCCTTTCAATTGGCAATTTAGAGGTGATGAAGAGTAGATGTTGGTGCTCAGTCACCTCTCTCACCAGTATTTCATGCTCCTCTGTGCTGAAACAACACTTCCTCTTTTTCTTGTCGCTCCCCTGGGTCTTGTCAATGTCCTCCATGCTGGTTCCTGGTTATCTGGGGTCTCCATGGGGTCTCACTTGGCTTTGTGGGTCCATCTTGAGGCTCCTTTACACTGTTTGCTCTGTTATCGTCACTTTTTGACTCTATTGTGGGCACAAATGGTGCATTTCCATTTTGCAATGTGTTTACATTTAGTAAACCGGATTAGAGTCATTTTCCCTGTGTTAACGCCATTTTGCCTAACGACAAGGGGCAATGGTTAGCGTCAGGAAAAATGACTCTAACCTATCCTTAGCGCCACCCAACGTCATAAATATGTAAGTATAAATATGACGCCCAGGTCACGTTAAAAAATGTCGCTAGCCACCGATAAACTTTTTGACCAAAACTGCGTTTGTGCAGTTTTGCATCAAAAAGTATAAATCTGGCCCTAAGGGTATGGAGTGCCAGCCAGTAATCGAAGCCCCAGTGAAAGATTATTTATGGAAAAGAGTTTTACTGAATCTGAAGCCTTCAATTAGTAGAGTGTTCACATTTTTAAGGTTCAAATGGGTAACAGTTTACTAGGTAGCTGATAGTGGTGGATTGTTTGGTAATCACACCAGCATGCTGTGTTGGTGTATTGTATGTTGTTGTGTTTGTGTATTGTTCATTTACTTCAACTGCTGTCTGCCTTCCTAAATGTTGTCACTCTTATCACACAAAATTGTTTCTACTGCTGAGAACAAGCAATACCAATAGCAAAAAATCTTTTCTGTTTTCCCTTAAATTTGTAGCTATATGAAAATATTTTAGAGCAAGAAAAGATTTACAAATGCATTTGCCCTTAAATATAGGGCCATGGTTTATTGCTGAAATCTGCCCTATAGCAACTGTATGGCAATAGCCTTATTGATCATTTGCTTGCGAGAGCCTGTTTAGTGGTTGGGGCCAAGGACACTGACACTTATGATGGGTCAGTCCTCAAACTAATAGGCTGACATAGACCCACCTAATCCAAACCCGCTACCATGGCAGAAGCACCTTCAATAACAGTGTAGAGCTAGGCAACTACCATGGCATGACAGCCAGTAGAGCCCTCCCCAGCTGGGGTATCTGCTAACAAACATGTCACACATGGAGCTGAATATAGCACGTCTTTAGTCTTCTGCCTGTAACTGGGAACTCAGCATTCTAAACCAAACTTTCATTACATTACTCTCTAACCACTACAGTACACTTCTACTGAGTATGTTCAGAGCCAAAATAACTCTGTTATAAAACTTGCAAGACACTACACAACCCTCTCTTTATTTCACAGCAAATATCCCCTAAGGGAGACATGGAAGGGTTCTTGCTCTCCTAATTTGTGGTGGGGCACCCTCTCTGACAAACTTTTTGTAGTCCCCAAAACCTAGGTGTTAGAAACTGGGGTTATAGTTGGTAGTGGTATGCATACTGCCAAAGTAGGGACCACAATCCTAGTGAGGGTAAGTCAGATAAATACTTTAAATTACCCAGGGCTCACTCTCTGGCAGCTTGGCACAGAGCGGTCAAGCTTAACTTAAGGCAATGTGGGAACTATCTGTGCAACACACACAGTAACACAATGGAAACACTACAGAAAGCTTTACAAAAATAGAGAATATTTATCTGAGTAAACTAAGACAGAAACAACAAAAATCCAGTAAGTAGAAGTCGAGATCTCATTATTTAAATATTAAATGTGAAAACAGTGCTTAGAAGTCACTAGTGGTCAAAAGGTTACTTGAGATTGGGAGGGACCGGTGCAAATCCAAAATCCAGTGATCTGACTGTGATGGAGGGTAGACCGGCTACAGAACCCACACAGGGCCCACTAAAACAGTACCTTGGATGGAGCAAAGCATCAACAGCGAGGGCATGATGCGTCGGTTTTTGCAGAAATCAGCTGCAGAACCCACTTCTGAGGCCTAGGACTGGAGGGAATCTAACAAATACAAGAGCAACCCAGAATGTCCACGTGAACCTGGGTATAATTATCACAAAACACATATACACGCGAAACTCATTTTCAATCAAGTTAAATATTATAGCAGAAAAATCCTGCTACTGTTTAACTCATAATAAGAGCTGGGTAGACTGGCAGCATCTTCCCCTAGGGAGGAACACTGTATTTTCGTAATTCTGAAGTCTGGGCTTCAGAATTAAGAAAATACAGTGTTCCCCACTGTTGGAAGATTCTGCCAGTCTACCCAGCTCTTATATTAAGGAGACGAGAGAACTATTCTTGGTCAGACAGTGATACCAATATTCAACATCCAGATGAGGCTTTAATAATTCCAACCTTTCACCATTGCCCAGGTCATTTTTTGTCCTGATGAGGCCCTAGTATCCAGCATGAGGGTCGAAATGCCATTGACACATTAATCAGACAAGACTTCTTTGATTTTGTTTTGAATTATCAATCAATGTATTGAAAATAATATTTTATAACTTAATAAGAGGCTGTCTTTGTGAGATACACCAAAGATCACTGAACTATAAGCAATTTCTTTATTGCCTTATGGCGTGGTGTCTCTTTTCTCACTTGGGGATCACTTTTTTCAAGTATCACTCTTTGCTTATTTTCCTAAAGTATGCTAATGATTTACCATTATATACTGATGCAGCTTCCAAAACATTAAAAACATGTTTTTGACATATGTGTTAGTACTGGATTCAGTGGAGCTTTTTTGTAAGATTCTAGACAGATGAATTTTGTCTTTATTTAAGAGTTTTTTGTATGAGTTAACCAGTAGCAGTATTTTTCTGCTATAATATTTAAATTGATTGAAAATGAGTTTCACGTGGATATGTGTTTGTTTTGTGATAATAGGACTGGCGGGAAGCACCTCAGGCAAGAGTAGGACCCAATTTTGGCAGAGTCCAGCAGCATCAGGAGAGTTGCAGGAATTCTTTGATGTCCCTGAGACTGCTCGAGTACAGGGGGCAAGCAAACAACCCCTTGAAGAAGCTTAGGTTCAAAGTTATAGAAAACAGGTACAGTCCTTCTCCCTGCAGGCAAAAAGCAGCAGACAGCAGGCCCATAAAGCAAAGCAAGTAGTGAAGTGGCAGTCCCTCCTACAGAACAGCTCACAGCAACCAGTAGGCTATCAGAACAATGCAGTTGCAGAGTGGTAATCCCTACTGGCAGCATATAAATTCTTCTTCCTGGCAGAATGTCCTTGGTTCCAGAAGAGTTCTGATTAGGTGTGGTTTAGGGTCCAGTACGTATACCCAAATGTGCCTTTGAAGTAGGAGAGATTTTAAAGAAGTCTTTGAAGATCACAAGGTCCCTGCCTTTCCTTCCCTGGCTCCAGACACTCTACAGGGGTTATGCAGCCCTTTGTGTAGGGAGAGGAACAACCCTATTCAGGTGTGAGACAGTGTTAATCCCTGTCTCCCCATTAAGCCAGATAATGCCCATCTGTCTGGGGATGGGCCCTCAGGATCCAAATGTAACACCCCAGTTCCCTTTGTGTGTGACTGTCTAGAGAGAATGCACAATGCCCATATGTCATCCACCCCAGACATTCAGAGACAGGCAGAGGCACAGAATGGTTAAAGCAAGAAAATGCCAACTTTCTAAAAGTGGCATTTTCAGACTTACAATTTAAAATCCAACTTCAATTTAATTAAGAGTCCAGAGACACCCAACACCAAATTTCTATATTTTCCCAATTGGAAATTACCCTTAAAAGATGTTGGTAAGGTAATTCCGTTGGTATCCTATGGGAGAGATAGTCCTTACAATACTAACAAGCATTTGCAATGTAATGGGTCTTGCATTATGTTGAGTTAGAGCTATTAGTGTTGTAAACTCCTAACCGGACTTTTCTTGCCACATTAAAAAAAAAAAAAAAAAACGAGCGCGATTGCGTTGTAAAATAAAGAGAAAAAGTAGTCCAAAAAAACTATGAAAAACATGGAGCCTCACATGTTTCCCTTAGTTTACCAGTGCTCTCAAGGAGGGCTAAACACCAGAAAAGGCAAAACGTATGCATGCTTTTCATGAATGAAAACAAGATGATTTTAATAGGCAATCCCATAAACCAATGAAAATGACTGATGTAACATGGGCATGGTTAAACTCCCCATAAAGAGAGATTAGAAGAGGGGTGAAGCGCTTTGCGCTCACCCCTAAAAAATGAATTTAAGAGTTTTTCACTACCGGGACAAGGTAAACTCAAAAGTACATGTTCAACTTTTTAAATATATTGAACCCTGCCCTTGGGGCTAACTGGGGCCTACCTTAGGGGTGACTTACATGTAATGAAAAGGAAGGTTTGGGGCTGGCAAGTGGTTACACTTGCCAGGTCGAATTGGCAGTTTAAAAACACACACAAAGGCTCTGCAGTGGCATGCCTGAGACATGTTTGAAAGGCTCTATTGTGAGTGGCACAATCAATGTTGCAGGCTCACTAGTAGCATTTAATTTACAGGCCCGATGCACAAATAGTGCACTTTAGTTGGAATTTACAAATAAATTAAATATGCCAATTGTGGAAAAGCCAAAGCTACCATGTTTAGACTACAGAGAACCTGCACTTTAGCACTGATCAGCAGTGAGAGAGTGACCAAAATCCTAAAATCCAGCAAAAATGAGTCAGAAAAACGGGAGGTGAGAGGTCAATAAGTTAGGGAAAACTCACCAAGGATGCCAGGTCTAACACTAGGTAGTCATAAATCAACTTCAGAAAAAACTTTTTGAAATAAGCAGTTACCTTGACAAACACCAATTCAGGTTTAGGTCCAAAAAGGAAATAAATAAAATAAAATAAAAACATTATTGTAAACTTGGTGGCCAGTCTGGGTGTATTTGCTGACAATGGGTTCCTCAGGCTTTCAATACTACAGTACACCACGCTAAGTTAAAACAAATAAAAGAGCAATTTATGATAGCATGAATAAGAAAGTAATCACTAAAATATGTCACTTAAGATAAACATTAAGGGGGTCATTCCGACTCCGGCGGTCAAGGACTGCCGGGGCCGGGGATGCGGGAGCACCGCCAACAGGCTGGCGGTGCTCCTCAGGACATTCTGACCGCGGCGGTTCAGCCGCGGTCAGAACAGGAAAACCGGCGGTCTCCCGCCGGTTTTCCACTGTCCTGCAGAATCCTCCATGCTGCGCCGCCATGGGGATTCTGACACCCCATACCGCCATCCTGTTCCTGGCGGGTCGCCCGCCAGGAACAGGATGGCGGTATGGGGTGTTGTGGGGCCCCTGGGGGCCCCTGCAGTGCCCATGCCAATGGCATGGGCACTGCAGGGGCCCCTGTAAGAGGGCCCCACTTTGTATTTCAGTGTCTGCTTTGCAGACACTGAAATACGCGACGGGTGCCACTGCACCCGTCGCACATACCCACTCCGCCGGCTCCATTCGGAGCCGGCTTCCTCGTGGGGAGGGGTTTCCCGCTGGGCTGGCGGGCGGCCTTCTGGAGGTCGCCCGCCAGCCCAGCGGGAAAGCCAGAATGGCCTCCGCGGTCGGCCATATGGCGGCTCCCTCCAGGCGGGCGGCTCCCGCCGCCCGCGGGGGTCAGAATGACCCCCTAAATATTTTATGTTATGTCGTGGAATTGAACAAACAATACCAGAAAATAAAACAGTAAGTCACTCTTCAGTCATGCCACTAATTATCGCTGCAGCCAGTACAAATGTTTTCAATCCATGACAAATTAAGTGAGAAATTAACATTGGTCCATATGTACAAAAGCTTTTTGCATTTCTTAATGGACCAAATCACAATTTTGGCCCGTTAAGAAATGCAAAACAGCGTTTTCCAATGCACAACGGGCTCTGTGGAATTGCAAATTGCAATTTCTAACCCATAGAAATTGCATTTTTTAATTACCAAAATAGGAAATCACTAATAGGGATTTCCTATTTGTGATTTCCAAACCCCATGAACAAAGTGTTTCCTGAATGTGAAATGGGCATTTAAGAAATGCTATTACTATTGAATCTAATCTAATGGGAACCATATGCAATTTCAAAAAAGGCACCCAAAATACACTTTTTGCAGTGCCTTAAAGCACGCACTCGTCCCGAGGACAGAGGGACGCGTTACAATAGCACCACTTTTTCTTCCCTTAGATTTAAGGGAAGCCTTAGGCCCATAGGTAGGGAAGGTTTTACACTTCTAAAGCTGCGAGTTCCTAATAGCAATTGCAACTCCGTAGGAATTGCTATTAGGAAACAACAATTTTAGTACCTGGCAAGCCACACTGCATTTCCTAAATAGAGATTTCTTAGGAGTTGATATTTAGGAAATGAAAATTGGAAGATCATACATATCGGCCATAGGCCCTCATTACAACCCCGGCAGTCGGTGATAAAGAGGCGGTAATACTGCCAACAGGCCGGCGGTAAGAAAAATTGAATTATGACAAAGTGGCGGAACCTGCCAACACAGACAGCCACTTTAATACACGGACCGACACAGCGGTAGCAAAAAACACCGCAGCGGTAACCACCAACAGCCAGGTGGAAGACAATGTACCACCCACAGCATTACAACAGGCCTATCCGCCAATTTTCCGGGGCTGTACCAACGCCATCAAAAGCACAGCAGAAACAGTACACTGAAGGGAAACGACTCACCTCTCGACACTCAAGGAAGAACCACAACGCCATGGAGCCCGAGCTGCACATTTTTCCAATGCTGGAGTACCTCGTTATACACCAGGAACACGAACGCCGGTGAAGACGACCATGGTGAGTACTGCACCTAGCACACAAGGGAGGTGGGGAAGAGAGTGACACACACACGCAACACCCCCACCCCCACCCTCACCCCCAACACCATACACACAAACAGATGCAACAACATTACATATACACCCCGTAACCCTCAGGAATAACGCAAGGACAAAAGGAATGGATTAAAATGAGTGTAATAGTACAATATTCGATAAATATGTCCTTAAATCAATAAACAGTATGTACAATATATACAAAAGGAGGGACAATGCCCACTACAAAATGTCCATGGCCCACGGAGCCATAACACATAGGCCAATACCACACTTGACTCCTGCCTCAATATGGAGAGAACACTGCAGGGTCATCAGGTTGAAAACACACAGGCACCTCAGGGGGAAGATGGTACAACGCCACTGGCCAGGAGGGGCTCCATGCCCACTGCTTGGTCCTGGGGAGTGCAAAGCCACAGTCTCTCAGGTGGGTGCTTTGCCCACTGCTTGTTCCTGGGGAGTGAAAAGCCACAGTCTCTCAAGTGGGTTCTTTGCCCACTGCTTGGTCCTGGGGAGTGCAAAGCCACATTCTCTCAATAGGGTGGTTTGCCCACTGCTTGGTCCTGGGGAGTGCAAAGCCACAGTCTCTCAAGCGGGTGCTTTGCCCACTGCTTGGTCCTTGGGAGTGCAAAGCCACAGTCTCTCAAGTGGGTGGTTTGCCCACTGCTTGCTCCTGGGGAGTGCAAAGCCACAGTCTCTCAAGTGGGTGCTTTGTCCACTGCTTGGTCCTGGGGAGTGCAAAGCCACTGTCTCCCAAGTGGGTGGTTTGCCCACTGCTTGGTCCTGGGAAGTGCAAAGCCACAGTCTCTCAAGTGGATGGCCTCTCCACTGGTTCTGGAGGGGGCTTTGTGTCCAGTGTGCTTCATCCTGGCAAGGATGCGGTGAGTGGATGCCTTCTTCTACTGGTTCCGGAGGGGCCTTTGTGCCCAGTGTGCTTCATCCTGGCAAGGAGGGGGTGAGTGTATGCCTTCTTCCACTGGTTCTAGAGGGGGCTTTGTTCCCACTGTGCTTCATCCTGCCAAGGAGGGGGTGAGGGGATGCCTTCGTCCACTGGTTCTGGAGGGGGCTTTGTGCCCAGTGTGCTTCATCCTGCCAAGGATGCGGTGAGTGGATGCCTTTTTCCACTGGTTCTGGAGGGGGCTTTGTGCCGAGTGTGCTTCATCCTGGATGGTGCAAGGTCACAGTCTCTCACTTGGGTGTCACACCGACAGTTGTTGCAGGGGCCAGGACGCACTGCAGCCCATGTAGTCACTACTACACACTGCTCGCTGGCGGTGACAGCTGGTCAGTGGATGGCAGTTGTGCTGCAGGTGGCGGTGCTGTCAGTGGTGCGGGGAGGCTCCAGCCCTTCCCCTGCAGCCTCGGATGGCTGCCCACTGGGGCTGCTGCTGCTGGCAGTGGTGCTGCTGGTGGTGGGGCAGGTGGCAGTGCTGGCCGCAGTGCAGTTGGTGGAGCTTTCAGTGGTGGGGGGAGGCTCCAGCCCTTACCTGCAGCCTCGGATGGCTGAAGTGCCATGGCTGGTGCTGTGTGCCCCTTTCTGCCCTTGGCAGATGGTGGTGCCTCCTTGCTTCTGCCAGCTGGTGTTCTTTTCTTGCCCTTGCTGGCTGATGGTGCCTCCTTCCCCTTGCTGGCTGATGGTGCCTCCTTCCCCTTGCTGGCTGGTGTACCCTTCTTGCTAGGTGGCGGCCCCTACTGGCCTTGGCAGGTGGTGTTGGCACACTGGCTGTGCTGACGGGTGCCTCCTTGGAGCCTCTCACACCTGCAGTTGCTGCAGAAACCACAGTGGCCGTGGACTGGGTGGCTGAGGTGCTGGGCTGGGCTTTGGCCACCCTGGCCCAAAGTGAAGGACGGTGGGGAGGGGTAGGGAATAGGTCAATGGTGGCGAGGAAAAGCTTCTTAGGGACACTGGGGCAGGAAGAAGGTGAAGGTTTGGGAGTGAAGGAAGAGGGAGTGGTTGTAGGAGGTGTCAGTCTGCTGTGTTTGGGTGCAGGTGCATGGGCTGATGCTGTTGTGAGGTGGATGGCTGTTGGATGTCAGCACCCCTGCAATGGTGACCAGGGTGGTGTGCATGTCCCCCAGGTCCTCCCTGATCCCCAGGTACTGTCCCTCCTGCAGCCGCTTGGTCTCCTTCAGCTTGGCCAGTATCTGGTCCATGGTCTCCTGGGAATGGTGGTATGCAACAGGGTGTTGTTGAGTGCCTCGTGGTGAGTCAGTTCCCTGGGCCTGTCCACCCCCTGTCGCACAGCAGTCCTCCCAGTTTCCCTGTTGTCCTGTGCCTCTGTCCCCTGAACCATGTGCCCACTGCCACTGACCCCAGGTCCCTGATCATCCTGTGTTTGTGGGGTTGTCTGGGGTCCCTGTAGTGGTGGACACACTGCTGATTGACGTGTCGTGGGGACAGAGGGATGGGCCCTCTGGGATGTGCTGTGCTGGTGTTTCTTGAGCGGGATGCTCTGTGGTGGTTTGGGAATGTGGCTGGGTTACCGACTGTCCAGAGGTCCCTGATGGGCCAGGTTAGTCATCCTGATCCAGGCATGCAGAGCTGCTGTCATCACTGTGGACCTCCTCTGGGGGTGGGGTGGATGTTGTTGGCACCTCCTCTCCAGTGACGTTGTGTGGGGGTCCTGTGGGTATGTAAATGCAGAGTTATGGTTACTGCATGTGACATCTTTTGCATGGGTGTGTTTCCCTCTATGGTTGTTATTACCAAGGCAGCTTTGGCTTGTGTGAGTTGTAATTTGGTTGGCTAAGTGATTGCCACTACAGTGCATGCTGTGGTGATGGGTGTCCATGCAGGGCTGTGAGTGGTGTCCATGCATTGTTGTTGCATGCAGTGCTGGGTACTGGGATTGGTGGGTTGTGATGGTGGGGTGTATGTGAGGTGGTGGTGTAATGGGGTGAGGGTAGGGGTGGGGGTATGTGATGGCATGCAGGTAGGGGGTGAAAGTAGTAAAGATTTGACTTACCAGAGTCCAGTCCTCCTGCTACTCCTGCCAGGCCGTCAGGATGCATGATTGCCAAGACTTGCTCCTTCCATGTTGTTAGTTGTGGGGGAGGAGGTGGGGGTCCACTGCCAGTCGTCTGTACTGCTATCTGGTGTCTTGCAACCACGGAACGTACCTTCCCCCGTAGGTCATTCCACCTCTTCCTGATGTCATCCCTTGTTCTTGGCTGCTGTCCCACGGCATTGACCCTGTCCACGACTCTCCACCATAGCTCCATCTTCCTAGCAATGGATGTCTGCTGCACATATGATCTGAATAGCTGTGGCTCTACCCGGATGATTTCCTCCACCATGACCCTTAGCTCTCCTCAGAGAATCTGGGGTGTCGTTGTGGTGCCATGGGTGTAGTGTGAGTGGTGTGTGTGAGGGTGTGTGGGGTGATGTGTTGGGGTGTGTGCTGTGAGGTGTGTGGATGGTGTATGGGTGATGGTGTTTTGTGGCTCCGATTCAGTGGGTGCTCCTGGCTTGTCTCTCTCTCAGTTGTCAAATTCTTTGGGTTGTAAAGGCTTGTGGGTATTTTGGCTGTGTGTTTTTTATAGTGGTGTGGTTGTGTGGTGAGGGTATGTGTGTCAGGTGTGTGTAGTTTAAAATTGTCCAATGTGGTGTTGTTTTGTATGTGTGTGTATTTTGAGGGCGGCGGTCTGTACCTCGAATGGTTTACTGCGGTTGAATAACCACCACGTGATTCGTGGGTCATGATGCTATGGGTGTATTTCTGTTGGCGTAATGGTGTGGGTTTTGGTACCTCCAGTTTATCACTGACCTTTGGGCTGGCGGACTTGTGTGTGTGTCTGTATAGTGGTGGCTTTCTATGTGTGGGTCATAATACCCGTAGCGGTATACCGCCACAGTCGCGTATGTTGGTGGCAGTCAGCATGGCAGTAAGCGTCACTTACCGCCAATGTCATAATGAGGGCAATAGTCCTTAAAGGTATAGGCTTTTACAAAGGAGCTCTTGGAGTATGGGCTAGGGGGAAATATATCTACATCTAGGAAATGTATGTGTCACAGAGTAAAATAAAATGTATAACAGCTTGGCTAGATGCATCATCAATGGATAGAAGTTCAGTTCTTCTAGCCAGGACAAGTTGTGAGGAAATCTAGGGGAGTGCCTACTTGTACCCAGACTAAATCTATTCAATACATTTTGCTTGTGGCTATTACCTATTACAATTAGTTTTCCGTGAAAACTTTAGTGGGACAGACACCACCACCATAGATTTCAATAATTCGTAGGGTTCCTTGTGGGCTCTTTCTTGAAACTTTTGTACAGGGCATAATCTATCCTATTATTAGATGGTAAAAGGAGCCAATGTACTGTGGTACCACATGGAAAGAAAAGGGGGAAAACCCACTGTATTTACTCCTAACTAGAAACTCAAAGAACATAAAGTGTACAGTCAATGTTTAATTTGTTAAATAATGACTGCTGGTGCCCTAAGGAGCTGCTCAGATGCGTGCTGCTGGTACTATTAAATGTCAGTGCAGTGAATACAAAATTTGCATGACCTAGAAACCACCTCATGCCTCTTTAATCCACCACCAAATACTTTCTGCCCCTTTGTCCCAATTTTGCAAATTTCTGCATTCTTCTTTCGCAAAGGTTTTCCCATCTTTCTCTTCCTCCTTCTTTGCCTTTTGTATGTGCTTCCCACTCTTGCCCTCTGTAAATATCTGATGAGACAAAATAAGTCCCAGTCCTAAAAATGAGTGCTGGTGCCCCCACTGGCAACCACCTGCTCACACAAAGAGGATTAATTTATTTTCCTGTTCTAGCTGCACCATGGGGAATCAATCACATTTGTGTGGCATGCTTCATCATAGCGATCTTACCCTGGTAAGATGGTTTTAACAGGGAAGACTCAACCTCTTCTGTGAAGGCATTCTTGATAAAACTTATACCTGGATAGGGCAGGGATCCCAGAGTATACAAAAGGATTTTCCTTTATTGATTGGTACCCCATATATGTTTAAAAGCTGTTCTTGATGATCAATTCATTCCTTAATTTACCAACATGTTTCTGCTCACTTGTGTGCCTGGAAATTGGTCAATAGAATTCCTACAGTCAGCCTATTTGCCTGCTGTAGCAGACTGTACAGGCCATTAAAGGCAAAGTCCAGTGTTAAAGGCACGAGCCAAAGGAGAGGGCTCTAAGCAGGAGAGCCAGCCTTTAATGGCTGGTATAGCCCAGCTATGGTTGGCTGTAAGGTTATTAGAACAATCCACCCCTGGAGGGCAGAATGTTCTAATTAGTGAAATGAAGGCCTTTATAGAGCACAAGGGGGTTTAAATCCCCTCGGGCTCCATGAGGCCTTTGTTCACATCAACAGCTGTGAAAGACAAACAGAAATGTTGGAGCTCCGGACTTTTACCAGCCATTAGAATCACGGAAATACTGCTTTGTCGTTAATAGAGTGCTCAACATTCCAATCTTCTAATCAGTGTTATACTGGGATCCCTACTCATTAATTGTACACATATCAAATAATGGTGAAACAGGAAACCCTATCTTCACCAGTTCACCATCTTCATCAGTTGCTATGTCAAACCAAACAAGGGCCATTTTATGACTTTGTGGTTTGGCATGGGCTGGCTACTCCTGTAGACACACAATCATCCAGGAGGTGCACTGGTAATTCACGCCATTATCAAATGTACAAGTGTCTTCAACACTGTTAGCTATTCGCAGTGCATCGCAAAGGGTCCTGCCTCATCAATATTCATGAGGCAGGTCACAATTTGAGACTCACTGTAAATGGCTACAATCACAGGGATGGTGGCCTGCCACCATGCCTATGATTGCTTTTTAAATAAAGCATTTGTTTTGTTTTTGTAATGCAGCCCGGTTTCCTTAAAGGAAATGGGATGCATTACAGAAAGAAAACTGAAAATGTTTCTTTTAATTTTTTAGGAGTGGGCAGTGGTCCCTTGTGAAAACAGGTTCCCAGCAAACAGCAAACAGGTTTGCCCCCTGCATTCGTAAAGGCCAATGGGTTACAACCAACTTTGAAGTTGGTGGTAGCTGCAAATGTTTTTCAACCGCATTCCCAGTCACAAAAAATTCTTACATCCCCCTGCGACTAGCTATTAGGAAGTGATACCGTTGGCACACCCCTTCCCGATAGTGAGTCGCAAACCCATTTTGCGAGTTGGTAATAGGTTACCGACTCGCAAAATGGGGATGCCACAGGCCAAAAGGCATTTTACCAGTCACAAACAGCCCAGAGGGCTGTTTGCAAATGGGAAAAGGCTTTGTACATCTGGTCCCTAGAGTCTGCCTGAGGCTCAAATGAAAGATGGCACTGGTACCAGGAAGAGAAACAATAGCATCAGGTAATACAGTGTCCTGTGTTCAGTTTTTGAAAATATGCTACCCACAAAAAGGCCGTTTATCTGAGAAGGGATTACTTACATTAGCCATCAAGTGACAAATTTTGTAAAATCTCAAACTTTTGGCTAAATCCTCATGGTAACAGACCACTGCTAAATCTTCTCAAGCAGACTTCTAGTGCTTTTTCATTTTTTACTTGTTTGCTGAATCACCTAAACATATTGTGGTGAGTTGTAACTCATATGGGTCGCCAACCTCAGCATAAATTCAAAAGCATGAGAAATTTAAAATATCATTCCACCAAATCCCTCTCCTTCCCCAGTCATTATCATTCAAGGGCTTCTAGGTCCATTGTCAACTACTGTAATGCTGTATACCATGGTTTACAATAAAATAATATCAGAAGACTTCAAAGGGGTCCACAAAGCCGCAAGAGGATTGATCTTGCACCTAAAAAGTCTGGAGCAAGTAGCAACTTACCTTAAAAGTCTACCATGATGCTCAGTCAAAGACAGAATTAAATTTAAGATTATGCACTTGACCTACAATAGCGTCAAAGGTGTAGCACTTAAATTTCTCTGTTAAAAAGTGCCTTACACTCTGGCGTGCAATTTATGCTGTTCAGCTGAACATCTCCTGATCCCATGAAATGCAAAAATAAGGGCGCGTAATGACTCTCTGGCAGCCTTTTATATTTGGAACAATCTGCCCAGCCATACTTGCCACTCACAAACTCTGATTTGCCTAAATTCAAGGCCAACGGTTCTAACCTTGTTTCTGCTCTTCAGTCCTCCATGTATTGTTGATTCTTCAAGGTTAAAGCTCAGGTTTCACCTATGGTTATACAGCCTAAAATGGAAGACAGCATTTAATTCTGACCAATAGCTTTAGGGGGGCAGAAGGGAAGTACATAATTCATAATAAATGTTAACTTAGCCTTAACAGTGGGTGTTCCGATGAGAAAACAAGCATTTGAACTGCATTGGGTCTCACATTTGCTCGAGTTAGAACTGTTAACGTTGAAAATTCATAACTGGACTTTTCTTGCTACTTAAATTGAAAATGAAAAGTAAAACAGTTGACATAAGCGAGATGATTCAAAGCGCCATGGCGACTATGAGCACGAGCTCGAACGAGAGACACAAAAGGAAAAAGAAGTTTGCTTGCAGTCAAACGTATTGCCAATCGTGCAATAATCCATGTAACAAGGTTGATGTCAAAAGCGGTAACCAAACCGCCCAGAGGAGGGACAAACATAAAGCATTTACCAATGATAACAAGGGATTTTTGAAAGAAAAGCCCACTAACGAGTCATAGTGATGGGTGTGCGGTGAGCATGGTTAAAAGCCCACCGATAGATTACAACCGGTCAGAGCTGTTGCACACTCAACCTAAAAAAGAGCCTACCTAGAGCTACCTAGTGCTGTCAACACCTAGGTATCCACCACCCGCAGGCACCCGCCTGCGCCTCATCCCTGGTGCCTAGGGGTAGGCATATTTTCTGTTTATTGTATTTTGTTTCTCCATTCTGTTTTTCCCTGTACTGTTGTGCTTTTTTGTGCCCATTTGCTGTGTCTGCTCTGCTTTTCTGCCCGTTTTACATTTATTTGCCTGGTTTTCGCTTCTCTGGCTCTTGCCGGTTTCCCTCGTCCTGCTGCTGCGTCCCCTGCGGCCCTGCCCCCCTCACACCTCCATTTGACACTCCCTCCTGCCTCCCAGACGCTCCTCCCCGCCACCTCCCCTTCTTAATGGTGGCCGCTTTGTGGTGCCGAGTGTGACCTCCTGACCTGCCTTAAGGCCAGGAGTACACTCGAAACGGCAGGCAGCTCCACCAGCCTGCCTCTGTGACCCAGACCCCTCCACCACTGCAGGCACCCGCCTGCGCCTCATCCCTGGTGCTTAGTGGTAGGCATACCTTCCGCTTATTGTATTTTGTATTCTGTTTTTGCATTCTGTTTTTCCCTGTACTGTTGTGCTTTTTGTGCCTATTTGCTGTGTCTGCTCCTGTTTTCTGCCAGTTTTGCCTTTATTTGCCTGGTTTTCGCTTTTCCGGCTCTTGCCGGTTTCCCTCGTCCCTGCTGCTGTGTCCCCTGCGGCCCCGCCCCCCTCATGCCCCCATTTGCCACTCCCTCTTGCCTCCCCGCTGCTCCTCCCTCCGACTTCCCCTTCTTATTTGCGCCTGCTGCGCGGTGCCAAGTGTGATCCCCTGACCTCATCCCTGGTGCTTAGTGGTAGGCATACCTTCCATTTATTGTATTTTGTATTCTGTTTTTGCATTCTGTTTTTCCCTGTACTGTTGTGTTTTTTTGTGCCTATTTGCTGTGTCTGCTCCTGTTTTCTGCCAGTTTTGCCTTTATTTGCCTGGTTTTCGCTTCTCCGGCTCTTGCCGGTTTCCCTCGTCCCTGCTGCTGTGTCCCCTGCAGCCCCGCCCACCTCGCGCCCCCATTTGCCACTCCCTCTTGCCTCCCCACTGCTCCTCCCTCCGACTTCCCCTTCTTAATTGCGCCTCCTGCGCGGTGCCAAGTGTGACCCCCTGACCTGCCTTAAGGCCAGGAGTGCCCTCGACACTGCAGACACCTCAACCAGCCTGCCTCCATGACCCAGAACCCACCCTTGCTGCTGTGCAGAGTTCGAGGCCCTCCACCACCCGCAGGCACCCACCTGCGCCTCATCCCTGGTGCCTAGTGATAGGCGTATCTTCCGTTTATTCTATTTTGTATTCTGTTTTTGTATTCTGTTTTTCCCCGTACTGTTGTGCTTTTTTATGCCCATTTGCTGTGTCTGCTCCACTTTTCTGCCCGTTTTGCCTTTATTTGCCTGGTTTCCGCTTCTCCGGCTCTTGCCGGTTTCCCTCGTCCCTGCTGATGTGTTCCCTGTGGCTCTGCCCCCCTCGCATCCCCATGTGCCACTCCCTCCCGCCTCCCAGCTGCTTCTCCCTCCCACCTCACCCACCCACTCAGCTGGTCACACGCTTGATGCCATTTTCTCCTCCAGCAGCCACATCGCCTTCACTCACACCACCAAACTCCATTGGACTGACCACCACTGAGTCCACTTCTCCTTCCTGAAGTCGACCACCCACCACCAACAACATCCTATCCCGTACCGCAAGTGGAACAAGATCTCCAAGGAACAACTGATCTCCAACCTCGCCCAATCTACACCACCCATTACCAACGACCCCAATGCCGCCGCCCTCAACCTCACATGATTGCTCGACGTATGCGCTAACTCCCTCGCCCCACTCAAAAAAACCAACAGCTCCCTGGTTCACCGCAGAACTTCAGAACTCCAAATGAGAATGCCAAAAAATTGAGAAAGCCTGGTGCCAAGAACCATCAGTGAGCAACTTCTCCGCCCTCAAATCAGCCATACGCAAACACCACCAGCTCATCCAGACCACCAAACAATCCTTCTACAAAGAACGCATAGACAACAACGCACACAACAGCAAGGAACTTTTCACCATCATCAAAGAACTTACCAAACCCAAATCCTGCGCCATTGACCTACCACACTCGCAAGACCTCTGCAACTCCCTCTCCAGCTACTTCCACCGCAAGATCACAGACATACACAAAAGCTTCATATCGTCGCCACCCACCACCACCGACGCAGCCAGCCCCACAGCACCCTGCCGCACCAACGTGCTGAACACCTGGACCCTCACCAACGATGAAGAAACCAGCAAAACCATGAGCTCCATCCACTCAGGCTCCCCAACAAACCCCTGCCCCGACCACGTCTTCAACAAGGCCAGCCAAATCATCGCTCCCCGCTCTGGGCCGTCATCAACAGTTCCTTCGAGACCGCAACCTTCCCAGATATTTGGAAACACACCAAAGTCAACGCCCTGCTCAAAAAACCCAAAGCAGACCCCATAGTCCTCACAAACTACCAACCTATCTCTCTACTCCCCTTCCCCACGAAGGTCATAGAGATGATAGTAAACAAACAACTGTCCCGCTTCCTGGAGGACAACAACATACTCGATGTCTCCCAGTCTGGATTCTGCAAAAACCACAGCACTGAGACCACCCTCATTGCCTGCACTGACAACACCAGGACCAGACTGGAGAAGGGTGAAACCGTTACCCTCATCCTTCTAGACCTCTCCGCAGCATTCGACACTGTATGCCACCAAACCCTTTGCACACGCCTCTTTGATGCTGGAATTCGCCACAAAGCCCTGGACTGGCTCACCTCCTTCCTCTCCGAAAGAACCCAAAGAGTTTGCCTCCCTCCATTCTGGTCTAAAGCCACCAAGACCATATGTGGAGTCCCCCAAGGATCCTCACTCAGCCCCACCCTCTTCAATATCTTCATGGCTCTGCTCACCAGCATCGTCCGCCCCCATGGCCTCAACATCATTTCATACGCCGATGACACCAAGCTCATCCTCTCCCTCACAAGGAACCCATCTACCGCCAAGAACAACCTCCAAGCCGGACTTCTCGCCATCGCTAGCTGGATGACAGCAAGCCACCTCAAACTGAACTCAGGAAAAAACGAGATCATCATCTTCGGACCCAACAAGACAGCATGGAATGAATCATGGTGGCCTGCCACCCTAGGACCACTCCCGACACCCACGCACGCAATCTCGGCATCGTACTAGACTTGTCTCTCTCCATGACTCAACAAATCAACGCCATATCATCCTCCTGCTTCAACACCCTCCGCATGCTATGCAAGACCTTCAAGTGGATTCCAATAGAAACCAGAAGAATGGTCACCAACGTCCTCGTCAGCAGCAGACTGGACTACGGCAACGCCCTCTGCGCAGGGACCACAGCCAAGCTTCAGAGAAAACTCCAGCGCATCCAGAACGCCGCAGCATGTCTCATCCTCAACCTCCCTCGCCACTAGCACATCTCTGCCCACCTCAGATCCCTACACTGGCTGCACATCAACAAAAGGATCGTCTTCAAAATCCTAATCCACGCTCACAAAGCCCTCCACGACACCTGACCGGCCTACTTCAAAGAACGAATAAACTTCCACATCCCGACCCGCCAGCTCGACTCCGCCGACCTCGCAACAGTCCCCTGCATTCAACACACCACCTCTGGCGGCGGATCCCTCACCCACCTCACCGTCAAAACCTGGAACTCCCTCCCCACCAACCTACGCAAGTCCCAGGACTTTCTAATTTTCAGAAAGCACCTTAAAACCTGGCTCTTTGAGCAGTAACACCCTCCCGCCCCCAGTGCCTTGAGACCCTAACAGGTGAGTAGCGCGCTTAAGAAATTTGATTGATTGATTGATTAATTAAAAATCACAGCACATGCGTACAGATATCTTGCTGTATTGTAAACCTTTTACTTAGTTTACATTCATATTTTACCTAGTTGATCACAATAGCAAAGACTGTATTCTGTTAAACTGTGTAAAACTGATGCGTCAGAAACCTTGCCACAGTGAAATTCTTAGATGAGGTGCTTCAGCTGAACTGGGTATGGTGACTTTTTGGACTAATGCATACAGCCAGGGATCAGTATTAGAGTTCATGATCATATGCTCAAATCCTGGTGAGTCCACTCAGCCGTTCATCCTTCCGAGGTTGACAAAATGAGTTGCACTGAGCAAAGTAACAATAAGCATCCGTTATCTGTTAATAGCGCCAAGAAGTTCTTCATTGATGAACGTACGCTCCATGTAGTGTTCTATGCCGCTGAATTTCTCTTAAATACAGAATACTCTAGTGTAAAACCTAGGTGTCAAAGAATACCATTGTCTCTGATGAGTCGTTTAAGTAATCCATATGGGTTTTCCCCAAATCTGAATTCTACTATCTGCCCTTACTCCTACCTCCCACAAAATCGTGCAATCTAGATTTCTTTTTCTTTTTCTTCGACTTTCAGCACTGCTATGTGCCTTTTTAAGCAGACTGCAATAGATCACGCTGTGGGGCCACGGCATGGGTGCACTCCGAGGTTAAATGTTCAACCATTCAAAACGAAAGTTCAAAAGGAAAAAGTACATTTTGTCCGTTTTCCTGTGGATTCTTGAGTGTTATTTCTGTAAACTGGAGGGGGTGCCACGGTGTTCTTTCTGATTATCACAGCTGCTGAATGATTTATGACCTGTGATTTGCAGAACTGAGAAATGCACTATTGTCAGGTTTATTTCTCCCTGGTGAGTCGTTTCACAAAGCTCCCCTGCTTTGCTGCAATATGGTTTTGAGTCAATAAATTAAGTCTGAAATGAAACGCCGTTGACCAAATTGTAATTCTCAGCAGACCCAGTTTAGGAAAGAATATTGTTTTTTAAATAACCCTTGTAATCATTGGTAGCTTGTAGCCGTATGCTATGCTGGAGTTACTGTATTTAGTATGTATTGTTCCGTACTGTAATCCCGGTTCCTGCTGCATGAACCTTGAACAAAATCGATGCTTTTTGAAAAACTATATTTTTAAGTGGATGGAAATGTTTCATCTTGGTCTGATCAGACATTTTGAGGCATGGGCCAAGCAGGCACTTGTCCAAGTGCACCCAGAGTAAGTGAATCTTCTCCCTATTGAACCGCGGTCTATTCTATTTCTCGTTCTAAACATCTCTCTAACTCTCTCTGCCTACCTCAGACTCTGGCTCTCTACTATGTGTTACTTTATGGATGTTTGGGGTCTCATATTTAAAAAGCTTTTGTGTGACCCTGTGAAGTGTGATATATAATTCAACTTTTGTATCATAAAGGCCTGCATTAGCAGGAAATGGGCAATACAATTCAACTTTGTTCTGTACAGGGGTCCCCAAATACGTCTTGCCAAGGGCCCCAAAAATCCCTAGGGTGACAGTGTGCCTGATCACAGGATATCTTACATTTCAATTATGCAGCTTCCAAATTGTGAGAGATTTCCTCATGCCTGTGGTGAGGAAAGCTGCTCTACATTGCGTGAAAGCCTTGGGACTGTGTTATAGATAGGGCACACAGCCCCACTCTGCACCAGTGCACCTTTTACTGGATGCCCAGGGCCCTGGCTGAAACAGTGCACTCTATTATTGTACATTTCCTGTTCAGATTAAAGGTACACATTTATTAATATTCCCTGATTTTTTTTGTTTAAATGCTTTGGGGCCAATTCACAAATACATTTATTAGTATACAATGTAGTACTAC
This sequence comes from Pleurodeles waltl, assembly GCF_031143425.1. NCBI lineage: Eukaryota > Metazoa > Chordata > Amphibia > Caudata > Salamandridae > Pleurodeles > Pleurodeles waltl. The sequence continues at coordinate 711,560,316 of NC_090437.1, read as the reverse complement.
AGGAGTACTATTTCATAATATCACTAATGTCTTCATGAATTGGAACCCAGGCCCAGATTGCCCATTTTTTCTACCAGGCATTTCCCTGCTGGGCTGTTGGCATTGTGAAATCCACAGATTGTCTTTAAGGTATTGAGCTCTCTTACGTGTCATAAAATAAACACATGTGTCATAAAATAAACTATGTGTGTTCAGGTGTTAGAACTCCAGTCCACAAGCCGCCAGTTTTATTAAGGCTCAGCCAAGTCCTCATCTGATTATGGACCTTTGTGTGAAAATTGGGCGTCTCACGGTGTCTTTCATTGTTTGTGGTTTATTACGCGGGCACCGAGTTGCCCAGACATCAGGATCTGTCATTGTGTTCACGTAATGTTATGCACAGGCAGGCGGGTACGGGTTTGTGTCACTTCACCATCATCGGGACACACATACAGTGACACTCCTTGTTGGTGTAAAAGGTCATTTATTTAGGACAGGATTTAACATAAACATCAACAAACTTCAACTGTATACCCTCCTTTTAACAAAACTTTAACTTTTAAAGATTCCCTTGCCTTCATTCTCTCTTCCAAAAGCTCCCTTCAATTCTCCTCCCTCCTCCCTATTCCTCTCATGCCTTCCTTGATTGTAACCTACCCCCCCCACTCTAATCCTTCATCTCCTTGTTTTTCCCCCTAGAAGGATGGACAAGCCTGCATCTGGCTCTCCACCCTCCCCCATCTCCTGCTAAAGTCCAATCAAATCACCTGCCCTGAATTACTTCAAACCCCCTCTTACAAACCCTCCTTACCAGACGAAACCTAATGTCATCCTTCCCTCCTTCCTTCCTAAAAATGCCGGGTGGGTGGGTGGTCAAAAAAACCGCCCCTCCTGCAACTAGGTCGGCGCGGAACAGAGGCCGACACCACCCTCTTATAAACCCATTCTACAAACCCCACCCCCACTTAACTTTAACCAATCCGGTGCCCCCGCACCACTTCCTTTTCTCCCGAACGTGCCTGCGGAGAGACTAGAACGAGTCTCTCTCTCCGCGGGCCCCTCCATCGGGGCACACATACAGTGACACTCCTTGTTGGTGTAAAAGGTCATTTATTTAGGACAGGATTTAACATAAACATCAACAAACTTCAACTGTATACCCTCCTTTTAACAAAACCTTAACTTTTAAAGATTCCCTTGCCTTCATTCTCTCTTCCAATAGCTCCCTTCAATTCGCCTCCCTTAGATGCTCCCCTATTCCTCTCATGCCTTCCTTGCTTGTAACCTACCCCCCCCACTCTGATCCTTCACCTCCTTGATTTTCCCCCTGGAAGGGTGGACAAGCCCGCATCTGTCTCTCCACCCTCCCCCATCTCCTGCCAACCAGCGAAACCCCCGTGGCGTTTTGCTGCCCCACCCCGGGAAAAACAACCTGTTCACCGGTATTGTGTTCCCTCTTTTTTTTAAATTTTTTTTTAAATCCCTGATCCACAGATTCTCTCTCCATAAATTCTCCAACATCAACCATAACTCTTTTAAATAATACGCGTTTCCTAACTGTGACAAAGGCACCCCATCCGCTCGGAACAATGTCTCATCTTGTTCTTTAATATCCTCATGCCTCAGCACCTTGATCCCCTGGGCCCAGCAGAATACCCTCATTGCTCTGTTCAGCTTTTTGCAAGCCCGCTCAATGGCTCCATGATTGATTGCCCCTCTTCATGCCCGTCTTGGTACAAATTCTGTCCATACCAGACATGTCCTGCATAGTTTCTGCTTCAAAAGTTCCAAATCTCTCTGCATGAGCTGTATCAATGTGAGCCCTGATAGCTTCACCAAATCATTTTCCCCCCGATGAATCAGTAAAAGGTCAGGACATCCCCATTGCGGCAAGTTACCCGTGATAAATGGAAGCAGGCTCCCCCACCTCATACCACTCTTGCCCCACCAACAAACTTTGTGGTGTCTGCTGGGCAGTCCCATTGATCTGGCGTAAATTTGCTTCTCTTCAAATTTCGCCGCCCAGTGAACGAATGAATGGCCGACCAGCCATGTCATCATCTTGTCTTTCTGCGGCCCGGCCACACATCCTGCAAAGAAAAAACGCTGTAAAGGCTGTCATGAGAACCTAACTCCTCCCCCCTTTTTAATGCGTCTTCATCAAGGCCTGACATAACGCTCACAGCATCTAGATTTCCATCTACCTATGGCCTTAATCTTAGCCCAGTCCCAACCTAAATGAGCTGCCGCTGTAGCAGCGCCAATCCTGAACGAATGCGTGCCAAAATCCCCTGAACGCCGCCCCGTCTGCCCAAGTGCCATGCTCAGAACCTGTAACAACTGATAGCTAGTAAGCTTCGTCCCTGACGCATGTACAAATGCCCCTGCTTCACCTGGCCTATTCAGCTTTGCCTTGAAAGCCATCCACTCTCTCACTGGGCATGCTAACTCATCTCCCCCTTTTTCCAGCCAAACCCATTTACCTCTCCCCAGCTGATCTGTCTTTGAACGCCTGAGCCATATTCCCAGCCTTTCCCTGTGCATGCACACCTCCTTCACTTTTACCCCGATCTCTTTTCCTACCTCCAACAATTCAGACACTCGAAACGCGCTGAAAAACATCCATACCATGCACAAATGAAATAAGCCCACTTCAAACTCGTCCGCACAACAGACTGGTAACACATGCAGCAGCTCCAGCATTATTTTGAAAGTAATGGGTTCCCTAGCCGGTTTCGATCCGCTGGCCCTGACCCTGCCCCAACCTTTCAGCATCTTTCCTAATAAATCATTATGCGCAGGGTCAAAGCCAAAGAAAAGTTTTTCATAGAATGAAACGCCTGCCAGCTTTCCTCCTATTGTGGCTGGGGATAACCCCTCCTCAATTAGAAAAAGCACAAAGCGTAAAGCTTTAAGATTCGGAGGACCTTGTGCCCAGAAGTTGCCCCCAAATGGCTCAAAAGATTGAAACTCCAACCATGCAAGCCTGTAACTCCACCGCATAGATACCGCTAAAGACATCTCCACCAGCCCCGTGATCATCATGCCCCCCACTCCCAAATGTCTGCCGGGACCGCGGTCTTGTTCCGTTCTGCTCCGGGTGCCAACTCGCGAAAACACCGCCACTGTGAACGAGATAGGGAGTCTGCAATCTCATTGTAAACCCCGGGTATGTGTGCAGCTTTAAAGATAACATTGACAGATAAACACTGAAGCATAAACTGACGCAGTAAGCACAAAACTCTGAGGTCCATAGCCCTCTGTCTGTTAACCAACTCCACTACCGTCATGTTGTCCACCTGAAAAATTACCGTCCTGTTGGCTAATTCTTGACCCCAAACTACCAGTGCCACTAACAGTGGAAAAAATTCCAGGAAAACAATGCTTCTCCTTTGTTGCAACCATTGTGAAGGCCATGTTTCGGCACACCATCTCCCGTCCCAGTATATGCCAAAACCCGACGCTCCTGCCGCATCCGAAAAAATCTGGACCTGCCACACTGTGTCCGAGTCACCAAAAGACATTGGTACCCCATTAAATTTCTTCAAAAAGATCTCCCATACTTTGATGTCTTCTCTTAAAGCCAAGGAAACTCTTATCCTATGATGTGAAAGCACTGCTCCTGACATGGACAGCCCCAATCATCTACAAAAAGTCCGACCTCCCCTCACTACCCTACATGCAAAATTAGGGTACCCTAGCAATTTTTGGGCCGTCCGCAAATCCATTTTGCGAAGTATGCGCACTACTGCCAGAAATTTCAGTATTTCTGTCACTTTTGCCGCTGGCAATCTGGCCACCAGTGCTTCTGCATCTAGCTCAATGCCCAAAAAAGTCAAAATTGATAGTGGTCCTTCTGTTTTCTCTGGAGACAAAGGCACTCCTGTCTGCTAAGTTAGCCTCTGAAAAACATCCAAAGCCTGTCCACAAGCCCCGGATGCGGCTGCTCCTACAAATAAGAAATCGTCTAGATAATGAGTCACTGTCCGGTGGCCACTAATTCGAACAAAAACCCACTGTAAAAAGGTGCAGAAAGTTTCGAATAGAGCGCATGATATTGCACAGCCCATGGGCAAAACCCTGTCCACATAAATGGCGCCGTCCAGCTGGATGCCTATAAGGTCAAAATCTGCTGGATGAATGGGTAACAGTCTAAAGCAAAGGTCTTCAAACTGTGGGGCGCGCCCCCCAGGGGGGGCGCGGCATCATTCCTGGGGGGCGCGCACTTCGTCTGATTGTTTCACCATCCCTCGTGTACTTTCCGACATTGAAAGTACGTTCGTTTCCTTTCCTTTCCATGGAGCTCTCTGATTGGCAGATAAGAGCACAGCAGCCAATCATGAGCCTGCACCATGAACTATGACGTTTAACAAATCACAGGACAGCAGCTGAAGGAGATGGAAATGCCGCCAATTTTTGCTTCAAAAAGCTCCAGAATGTGCACTACTTTGGAGTTAGTGGCACTTTTCCACTGCTGCCTTTCACCTCCGTTTGCTATTGTTTGGATTCTGCTTGCTGCCTTTCACCTCGTGGATCCTGCCCTTCGCCTCCTGTGTCCTGCCCTTTGCCTCTTGGCCCCTGCCAACGACGTTCCCAGTTCGAAAGACAGACATTACAGGTAAGCCTGAACAGCTTTTGTAATGTCTTGCAGTAATTATCCACTTTGGCTCGTGGCACACAGGGCATGCCCTTATATACTAAATATGTGCATGTCCCCGTGGTGTTAAACACTGGAGTTTGTTATTTGTTAGGTTGTCCAATCTAGAGGAATCACTGGGCTTCCAGGGGCTGAAAGACTCAAGATGCAGGAAAAAGGGAAGGAACAGCTGAAGAGAAATCGAAACTGCACTGTGAAACAAGGAGTCGAGGCTATTTATTTTTAATTGATCTGATGATGCAGGAGAAACACTTCACTCAGGCATTAAATTAAGAGAATGCATCTTCCATATTGTTTTACTTAAAGGTCAGGAAAAAGCCAACAAAATAAATGAGGACAAACAGAACCAAATCACAACAAACTATTAATCATCATTATAAAGATCCATTGAATCGTTATTGACTTCGGAACGAGACTGGCATCAATACTGGGCATCAAGCGCTGCCCTGGAAGGGTGGTGGTGTGCTTTTGTATAGGGGTGGTGGAGGGTGATTTTGTAGCAGTGCAGCAGTTGTGAAAGCACTGCAGAGTTCCCCAAAAATCCACTCGCTTTCAGGTAACAATAAAGGCGCCAATATGTTGTGATTAAGGTACCTGCTGGAAAGAGATGGGGTTTTGTCTAGTGCCAGTTGTGACTCATGAGAACTCAAAGAATGTATATATGCAGATCACAGAGCAGTATTTTATGTGCATAGCTCAGTGGCATACTGCCCTTGTCACAGAGCTCCTTTTGTTACTGTGCAATTGATTCATAATCTAGCACAGTGAGCTATGAACTGCCATCAAACAGCGGCATGCAAACTGCATGGTACAGGTTAGAAAGTTATGTGTTTCTAATTTTGGTAAAGACAATTTGTTGGGGTAGAAATACATTATTGATAGTAAAATCAACCCTAACCACTGTGTTACATTCTGAATCCTGAGTTTGTGCCCCCCCGCTTGACCAAGCACTGTTGAAAAATGCCTACCGGCATGGGTGACGTGAATCCTACACCTTGTAGTTCCCTTTGTCAACACTTTCTATTTACTGATTTACACGTGTACGGTTGCGATGTAAGGTTCTCCAATCAGTTGATGAAAAGGTTAATCTCTTTCCCCCATGGTAAATCCTCATGCATACAGACAAGCCCACTGAGGCTGTAAACCTTGTTGACTCCATAGGCCAGATGTACTACTATTCCAAATAGCGATTACCTAATTGCGATTCTCTGTGAATCACAATTGGGTAATCGCTATTCTAATGTATAAAACTCCATGAGTTTCATTTAGCGTTTCCTAATGGGTTGCAAATTGCCCTAACTCATTAATATTAATGAGGTAGATTGCAATTTGCGACCCATTAGTAAATGCAAAAATCACACGGATGGTGGCCTGCTGAGGTCAGCAGACCACCATGTCTGTCACTGGTTTTAAATAAAGCTATTTCTTTTTTAATGCAGCCTGTTTTCCTTAAAGTAAAACGGGATGGGTTTAAAAAAGGAAAGATGGAAAGTTTTTAAAATTATTTTAAGGAGGCTCCCTTCCCATTTGTCAATGGGTTACTACCCACTTGAACTAGGTAGTAAAATGTACTGTTTTGCGACCGCATCTCAGTCAAAACATTCTTGCATACTGCGGTATTAGGAAGGGATGTCCTGAACATGCCCCTTCCTAATATCAACTTAATATGTTTTCGCAATTCCAAATTGCGATTCAGTTTTATGTTACCAAACTGGAAATTGGAATTCATTCATACCAAAACGCATTTTATCAGTCGTGCAGAATCGGGCAGTTTGCGACCGATAAAATGCATGATACATATTGCAGCATTTCTCTAACATACCATTATGCCATCCCACTATACATGGTTCTATGTTGACACTCTATGCTACTCTACTCCACAACCCTCTACCGAACGACTCTCCACCCCACACCACTGTCCACTACGTCACTAAATTTTAGCCATGTGGATACAGGCACTGGCCTTGTGGCACTTTTCGCTAAAGGTTTCCCATCAAAGCATTTCTGATGTGGTTGGTGATTGAGTATCTATGCTGTCTTGTAATTTATTGACCTTTCTTGACTTTGCAGGCCACAATTCCTCAGGGTGAATGCTTGATTTTTATTGGATGTTTCTTTGTAATTTTCACATGTGACGTATTAGTTACATACTGTGAACTGAGTCGCATCTAGGTGTCTTATGAGTTGCGGTTGTGGGTGGTGTTTATGATGGACCCGAGATGAGAGCTCTGGAGTTGACACTCGGAAGTGCAAGTTTATCATAGTACCTTCTTCAGTGTCATAACTTTATTAATTGAAGTTGCCCAGTTTGAGCCATTTCCATGTTTAGTCGATGCTCTTGAGGAAACAGAGTTAATAAAAAATCACCTGACATCACTCAGCGACAGTTTTCACAAGTATTTTCCTGAGGAAAACAATCCTATTAATGACTGGGTCTTTCAACCATTTCTGGCAGATGGGGGTATCCATCTCCCAATTCGCATGCAGGAAGAACTAATTGATCTCCAGAGTGATCGCACTCTGCAGATGCAATTTAGCAAACTCTCCTTGGGGGAGTTTTGGCTGAAAATGCCTGAAGAACATTCAGCTTTGAGGGAAAGTGCTATCAAAACTCTCTTGCCTTTCAGCACATCATATTTATGCGAGGTTGGGTCCTCAGCACTTGCGGTATTGAAGACTAAGTATCGCTCAAGAATGGAAGTGGAGCACAACCTTAGGTTGGCAGTTTCAAAAATTCATCCACAAATTGACCGTCTCTGTGGTGATAAATAGGCACACCCGTCACATTAGTTTTGAAAGTATTATGTCAAACTCTGTGTCTTAGTGAAAAATAAAGCCGCATTGTAAATTGTTCTGTGGAAACATTTTCTTGGAGGCTTTTCATTTGAACTGTGTAATAAGCACTGGTGCTCTCAAACCTTCAGTTTATTGGACACTCTGAATTTGTATAATAATGTTTCCCATATATGATCTGGACTCTGCGGGTGGGGGTTGCCGTCGATGATGCAGAGTACCAGCTTCCAGAAATTTGCGTCAGGTGGTGGGGGGGCTCGATGCCTAAAACTTTTTAGAAGGGGGGCTCAGTATAAAAAAGTTTGAAGACCTCTGGTCTAAAGGCTGATTGTATGTCACATTTAGCCATTTCCGCTTTTCGCCCGCACCTCAAAACTAACTTCACAGCGTCATCTACTGACGCATAAATTACCTTGATGTCCTCCTGCGCAATGAAGTCATTGACTGACGCACCTTCCGGCCATGACAAATGATGAATCAAACGAAACTCTCCCGGCGCTTTTTTGGGCACCACTCCCAAAGGAGACATCATCAATTTCTCGCTTGTCCAGTCAAAAAACGGCCCAGCTATTCTCCCCAGTGCCATTTCTTTTGCCAATTTGTCACGCACTACCTGAGGCCGCTCTTTAGCCGACTGCAAATTGTCTGCCCACCTCCTCTCTCGGGGACCTTGATGCCCTACCCTGAAACCTTCTCTAAAACCCCACTCCAACTGCAGAGCTTTATCCGCCTCTGGATAGATGTGCAACCAAGGCAACAAAACTTCCAGTCTAACTGGTATAGGACCCCTTTGGTGCAGTAGCGCCATGTGAGCCCCTTCCTCTCGACTCTCTCCACTGTTCTGCAGGGCTGGAAAGGGAGAAACATTGAATAACTGAGTCACGGCCCCTGCACTTGGAGCAATCATGTTTAAACCTACACTGTGCTCAGGAACAAAACCCTTTGTTAAAGTTCCAGCAAGCACCTGTGGTGGCCACCGTTTTTTTTGTAGCAGCGCCCGCCCCTCCTGGGGCGGGAAGTGCCTGAAAAGGCTTATACACTACTGGCAGTCCGCTCGCCGTATGCATGGACGCCGATGACTGCGCAGATGCCATCCATTGCATCCATAACTCTGGGTCTACATCTCCCCAAGGCTTTTCCGGGTTTACGCTCACCCGAGCTCTAAACTCCTTGTCATAACTGAGTCATGTAAACCCCCCAAAATGCATCTGTGCCTTTCTAATAATGCCCATGTATTTGAAAAGCGCAATGGCCCTGCCTGGGTACTTTTCGCAATATATACTGGCAAAGATCAGAAACGCGGATGTCCAATTGTCCATCGTAATAGAAACCCTGGGCCTATGTGCTAATTCCCATTCTTCTTCCTTAGATCCTTCCTTGGCCTATATGTCCCTATGCAGTACCTTAAAAACATTAACATATTCATGTTTCCATATCCTTGTCTTTGTTTTCTCTGTGACATGGGACCCAGGGGGCATGACCAACCCATATATGGAAGTCGTTTCTTGTGGCTCCCCCCCTCATTGTCCTTTGCGTTCGTGTCTTCCCCCGCTGTCTGACTCCCAGTTGCTGTAACTAGTGTGGAGGAGGCCTCTTTGTCTTTGTTAGCGTCCCCCCGTACCGAAACCAGACCTGGTGCCTCCAACACTGACCCATCCCCAACACCAATAGATTTACTTGTGCCTGTCGCCCTTGAGGTCCCCCCCTTCGCCCCAAACTGACCACCATCTCTCCTTACCTCCGACATTCTCTCCCAAATTCTGTGGCGCTCTCCTCAATGCTCTACCACGCGGCATTGCTTGCCGTACTCCTGCTGGCCCTTCCGGCACAAAGGTGTCCTGTAAAACAAAAGCAGAGGAAGAGGTTGCGCCGCACTTGCGCCCTCGCCCCCCCTCTTGACACCGCTCACCTCCTCATCTCGTATCTCTCCATCTTCCCACTCGTCCCCGTCTTCCTCATAGTCCAGTTCCAACTCTTCCTCACCTACCCACTCGCCCTTGCTTTCCACATATCCCCGTGACTTTGTTGGCATTGCCTCAGTTGATTCCAAACCTGCATGGCGCACACCATCGTCGTGGTACCCACGCTCCCACGGAGTAGAGAAGGCTGCCGCTGACCCCTCTAGTGCTTCGGACCAACGCGTTTGGGCCGTATTGTGCCCAGTTGGCATCGCCCTTGTCCTGCCAACCTCAGCTGCTGGCATTGATTTACTTCTTCCCATGTGGCCATATGCGCCACTGGGGTTCCCAGCGCCGACCTGCCCTTCGGCCGCACCAGCCTCTTGTCCCCGATCCGCTTCCGACTGTGGTACCCAAACCCAGGTCCCGGCGCCTGCCCCGGCCGGCTGTGTCCCCCTGGCGTCTGTGGCCTCTCTGGCCCTTTTGATTGCCTCACTCCGGGTACCCGCTTCCTCCCTGTCCTTGCACAACTGGGCCTACCTGGCCTCCATTTCCACCACAACCCTGCACTGCTCGCGGATCCTGGCTTCTAGGTCCCAGGTTTCTGCCTGGTCCCAGGTTCCTTGTATGAACGGGGCCGGGGCCCCCATGGCCCCACCCTCCTCCATTGTCTTGTGTTTTGCTGACCTGGCCTGTCGTGGGGCTGCCTTGGGCCTAGTCGCCCCCCCCTGGGTTTACCTGCGTATTTGCCTTGTTTTTTCCCTGGGGCCCCCCGAGCTGTGGGCCCCCCTTTGGGCAGGACAAGTCTAATGGAGCCGGCATGCCACTTGGCCGCGGTAAGGGCTGCTCGCTCTCTACCCCTTGCAAAACCAGGCCTTGCCCCCCCCCCAGTGTTCACTTCTGCCCTTGGGGGCCCAACCACAACTATGGCTGCACTGCCTGCTCCTGCATCCCCTGAACCTGGCTCCTGTGTGCCCTGGGCTTTCCTGCTAAACATTAAAGGGCTGCGTGCGTCGGGCGTCCCCAACCGCAACTCTGGTTCCTGTTCTGGGGCCTCGGTCTCTTCCTCCTTGTCCCCTTCTGAGTCCTGGGACTCACATGTGGCGATTGCCTCCGCAACCCGGCTGGATGCGGCCCTTGTCGGCCGTGTCATCCCCACCCAGTCCTGGTCTAAAACCCCAGGCCTGAATAAATCTGCCCGGCCGGCTTCGCCCAAAACGTGAAGCGCAGCCCTGACTGCCTCAGCGTCGTGGCTGATTGCCAAGGCACTGCGCAGTTTACCACAATGCAAGGCTGTGTGGCTAACAGTACTGGTATTAGCACTGACCTAATGTCGAGGGTATGCTAATGTGGTCACTGCCCCCAAAACTGTGTTGAGGGCGCAGCATGCCTTGTTTCCCATGTATACTTCAGAACCAGCGTTGCCCCCCACTTGGCCCTGTGTTCACAATTTGCCCCCCGTGGCCCTGCTGATGAAATGTGTGGGCCGTTTCCGAGCGTACATTTCCCAGTATATGTGCGTTAGAAACCTCGTGGGGCCCAAGGCACCTGCCTCGTGTGCCCTGACTGCCGTTGCGCTCCAGCGCGTTAAATATCCGGGGTGCATCTAAACTTTTTCTTGATCCCAGGCCCAAGGGCCTTCCTTGACTGGGAGCCCCCCCTGTGGCCCCCTGCCCTGCGCGTGTAGGGTGCCGAGCCTCGCGCCTTGAAAAACGGTGGCAAGACAGGCGCCCGGCCTGTGTGGCCTCATGCGCCTGCCGGCACCCCTGCGGCAGTTCCCGGTGGTGCGATGCGGCCCCTTGCCCCCCCGGCACAGTCCCCGCACACTGGCCACACACGCTGCTAATCTCCACCCCCGCCCGGCCCTGAACCAAACACTCTGCACACGCAAGCCCGGCCCTGAACCAAACACACTGCACACGCACGCACTTCCTTCAAAAAACTGCCCCTCCTGCAACTAGGTCGGCGCGGAACAGAGGCCGACCCCACCCTACCACCCCCTTATAAACCCATTCTACAAACCCCACCCCCACTTACCTTTAACCAAATTGGCACCCCGCGCCACTTCCTGTCCTCCCGAACGTGCCCGCGGAGAGACTAGAACGAGTCTCTCTCTCCGCTGGCCCCTCCATTGGCAGGTATTCCCCACTTAGGAATTCCCCAAAAGCTGCCATTTGAGCAGAATTACTCACACTGAAAGTTCCACCTTAATGACAGAATTTTCGATGTTGGAAATCCACCTATAAGTGCAAATTCAATTGAGTAGTGGGCTCACTTGGGAGCAATGAATGGGTGAAGGCTATTGTTCTATTTCTTATGTGGAAAAGGAAGTACAGATCCACACAATTAAGGCACCAATGTTTACTACTGCGTGTGTGTGTGTTATTTAGAGAGGACCATATATTGGTTATCTTATCGCTCAGAAAAAGGACAACAGAGTTAAATATGTATGGGGAGAAGGCCATTTGCATGTCTATTTTTATTGTTGGTCTCTTCTTTGCACAATTGAGACCAGAATTCTTAAAAGGACTGTAGAAGGCAGACCCTTAGAGAGTCGACATGTTTCTGTTCTCATGGAGAGCATGGTCCTTATTGTACTGTTACCCTAACTAGGATCCTACCATTAAAAAGTAGTAGAGGACGAAAAGGAAGTAAAACACCTTATTTTTTTCCCGGTGTTCAAAAAGTGCTGTAGACCACTATTCGATTAGAGCAAATTACATTGAACGTAACAATGTCTTTCACTGTTTTATAGTTAGTGGTTAGAGCTAACCCTAGATGATGAAGCATGCCACTGGAAGTAGGGGACGGTAACCATACTGTTGAAGTAATATCTTTATATGGATTTTGTGGTAAAGTTTATGAATGTTCATGCCCTTGAATAAATGATTGAATATCTTTCTTACTACATTTTTGTGAGCTTCTGGGGACAGTGACTGGTACATTGTTCACTGTAGCAACTATTCAGTACCATGCTCAGCATGTGGGGTCTGTTCTTAACACGTGGCAGGATTTGCAAAACCATGTCTGATGAAATGCGTACATTCTAGTCAAATTATGTTCCTCTCCATCAAAATATGTCTTAGTCGTCTAGTTTATAAACGCAGCAGCTGTTTATTTTTCAGAATAGAAATCTGAGAAGTGTGCATTATTCAACTATTGTCCCTTATATCAATCCTGACGCACATTATCGTTTTCATATTATTGTGTTTTGCTAATCACACTGCTAGCACTAAAATGCAGTAGTCTCAGAGATTCATTAAATATACAGTTGGATGAAATGATTCTTCCATTCTTCTATGGCTGCTACTCCACTCAGCTTGTCCTGCATTTGATCTGAAGTAGGAAATTAGGATATTTGAAGTCATAAACAGAAGTCTGGAACACCTGTGGATTAAAAAACACAGATTTCAAGCTACACACATTCTAGATAGTGATCTCGTTCAAGCTCAGAATCTTGCATACAAAAGTGTTTATCCCTTTTTTCTACTGCAGCCTTCAAATGTATATTCATAAAAAAACTAAGTAGCATGATCCACCTTTTTATGAAATAACTACTTTCAAGAAATGACAGTGAAAAGTAAAGGAACATATCGTGTGTCTTTCAGCATTAATACAACTGCAGTGTCTTCCTATGCTGGCCTCGTAATCTTTAACTACCCTTAGATTATGAAGTGTTAATCTAGCTGGGTGAAGGTGGGAGGGATGCAATAAAATAGATTAACTAAGAGTTGAGTTGCATGGAAGGAGGCTGTAAAAATGAGCAGATAAGTGTATCAGGGGCGGGGGAGCAATGCACTCAAATGGGACTGACTTATCTGGTCCACAGACATTTTTACTTGTTTCCTAAATGCCAGGAGCCTGTTAATAGTGCTTATACCAAGAGCTTAGTGTAAGAAAATGACAGTCTCTCATAACAATAATTAAGGGTGATATGTAATGGGGGAGGGGATTGTAGGAATTTGGATTACTGGTTAAGGGGGTGAAACCCTGCTCAAGCAGCAAACACAATTCTTGTCAGTGTGGAACACAAGCAAGCCCCAAAATAACCTATTGTAAGGAAATGCCTCCTTGGCATGGTTACCCCCTGACTTTTTGCCTTTGCTGATGCTATGTTTTGATTTGAAAGGGTGCTGAGGCCTGCTAACCAGGCCCCAGCACCAGTGTTCTTTCCCTAACCTGTACTTTTGTTTCCACAATTGGCACACCCTGGCATCCTGGTAAGTCCCTTGTAACTGGTACCCCTGGTACCAAGGGCCCTGATAACAGGGAAGGTCTCTAAGGGATGCAGCATGTCTTATGCCACCCTGGAGACCCCTCACTCAGCACAGACATACTGCTTGCCAGCTTGTGTGCGCTGGTGAGGACAAAAACGAGTAAGTCGACATGGCACTCCCCTCAGGGTGCCATGCCAACCTCACACTGCCTATGCAGTATAGATAAGTCACCCCTCTAGCAGGCCTTACAGCCCTAAGGCAGGGTGCACTATACCATAGGTGAGGGCACCAGTGCATGAGCACTGTGCCCCTACAGTGTCTAAGCAAAACCTTAGACATTGTAAGTGCAGGGTAGCCATAAGAGTATATGGTCTGGGAGTCTGTCATACACGAACTCCACAGCACCATAATGGCTACACTGAAAACTGGGAAGTTTGGTATCAAACTTCTCAGTACAATAAATGCAAAATGATGCCAGTGTACATTTTATTGTAACATACACCCCAGAGGGCACCTTAGAGGTGCCCCCTGAAACCTTAACCAACTACCTGTGTAGGCTGACTGGTTTTAGCAGCCTGCCACACTAGAGACATGTTGCTGGCCACATGGGGAGAGTGCCTTTGTCACTCTGTGGCTAGTAACAAAGCCTGTACTGGGTGGAGGTGCTTCACACCTCCCCCTGCAGGAACTGTAACACCTGGCGGTGAGCCTCAAAGGCTCACCCCCTTTGTTACAGCACCACAGGGCACTCCAGCTAGTGGAGTTGCCCGCCCCCTCCGGCCACAGCCCCACTTTTGGCGGCAAGGCAGGAGGAGATAATGAGAAAAACAAGGAGTCACTGGCCAGTCAGGACAGCCCCTAAGGTGTCCTGAGCTGAGGTGACTCTGACTTTTAGAAATCCTCCATCTTGCAGATGGAGGATTCCCCCAATAGGGATAGGAATGTGACCCCCGCCCCTTGGGAGGAGGCACAAAGAGGGTGTACCCACCCTCAGGGCTAGTAGCCATTGGCTACTAACCCCCCAGACCTAAACACGCCCTTAATTTTAGTATTTAGGGGCTCTCCAGAACCTAGGAACTCAGATTCCTGCAACCTAAGAAGAAGAGGACTGCTAAGCTGAAAAACCCTGCAGATAAGACGGAGACACCAACTGCTTTGGCCCCAGCCCTACCGGCCTGTCTCCCCCCTTCTAAAGACACTGCTCCAGCAACGCTTTTCCCAGGGACCAGCGACCGCTGAATCCTCAGAAGACTGCCCTGCTCTAGAAGAACCAAGAAACTCCTGAGGACAGCGGCTCTGTTCACCCAAGACTGCAACTTTGTTACAAAGGAGCAACTTTAAAACAACTTGCGTTTCCGCCGGAAGCGTGAGACTTGCTACTCTGCACCCGACGCCCCCGGCTCGACTTGTGGAGAAACAACACTTCAGGGAGGACTCCCCGGCGACTGCGAGACCGTGAGTAGCCAGAGTTTCCCCCCCTGAGCTCCCACAGCAACGCCTGCAGAGGGAATCCCGAGGCTCCCCCTGACCGCGACTGCCTGCTCCTCAGATCCCGACGCCTGGTAAAGACTCTGCACCCGCAGCCCCCAGGACCTGAAGGATCCGAACTCCAGTGCAGGAGTCACCCCCAGGAGGCCCTCTCCCTTGCCCAGGTGGTGGCTACCCCGAAGAGCCCCCCCTTGCCTGCCTGCATCGCTGAAGAGACCCCTTGGTCTCCCATTGATTTCAATTACAAACCCGACGCGTGTTTGCACACTGCACCCGGCCGCCACCGTGCTGCTGAGGGTGTACTTTCTGTGTGGACTTGTGACCCCCCGGTGCCCTACAAAACCCCCCTGGTCTGCCCTCCGAAGATGCGGGTACTTACCTGCTGGCAGACTGGAACTGGGGCACCCCCTTCTCCATTGAAGCCTAGGCGTTTTGGGCACCACTTTGACCTCTGCACCTGACCGGCCCTGAGCTGCTGGTGTGGTAACTTTGGGGTTGCTCTAAACCCCCAACGGTGGGCTACCTTGGACCCAAACTTGAACCCCGTAGGTGGTTTACTTACCTGCAAAAACTAACTAACTCTTACTCCCCCCAGGAACTGTTGAAAATTGCACAGTGTCTAGTTTTAAAATAGCTATATGTGATTTATTTGAAAACTGTGTATGCTATTTTGATTATTCAAAGTTCCTAAAGTACCTACCTGCAATACCTTTCATTTGAAGTATTACATGTAAAATTCGAACCTGTGGTTCTTAAAATAAACTAAGAAAATATATTTTTCTATACAAAAAACCTATTGGCCTGGAATTGTCTCTGAGTGTGTGTTCCTCATTAATTGCTTGTGTGTGTACAACAAATGCTTAACACTACTCCTTTGATAAGCCTACTGCTCGACCACACTACCACAAAATAGAGCATTGGTATTATCTCTTTTTGCCACTATCTTACCTCTAAGGGGAACCCTTGGACTCTGTGCATACTATTCCTTACTTTGGAATAGTGCATACAGAGCCAACTTCCTACACCTGTGCTCAACCCTCTGGTAGTTTGGCACAAAAGCAGACAGGCTTATTTTAGAGGCAATGTGCAGCACACAAACAGTGATAACGTGAGAACACAACACAGAACAAATCCTATTTAGAAAAGTAGAGTACCATGTAATAAATTATTTGACACTAAAAATGATAAAAATCCAATCAGTAGAATCAGAGATATGCCATTTCAAAGATTTAGTTGAAAATAGTGCCTGAAAGCACTAAGTGGCAACTGTGGTTATATGGTCGCCCTGGGTCAAGCCGACCACGATGGAGCACCACACAGATACAGAAACCAAGCTATGCCCGCTGAACAAAGTATATCAATTTTTGGCTGTAGAATGTTGCAAGATCCAGAGTCGAGGATGCATTGTGCAGTGGTGGTTCCAATAAGCTGCGGGTCGTGATGTAAGGTCCTGTGTCAAGGGTGCATCTCGCAGTGGCAGTTTTGAGGAGCTGTGGGGCTGTTATGCAAGATCCTGCATCACGGAGGCATTGTGCAGCAGCAGTTCCAAACAGGTGCGGGGTCCTGAGATGGGGATGTGTCATGCAGCAGTGATTCAGGTTCGGAGCTGCAAGGGGATGTGTTGCACTAAATCGGTTCTGCTCAAAGATCACAGATGACCTGCCAGAACATCTTCAGGTGCAATCCAACAGTCCAAGACTAGAGTGGTACCACTTGGTAGGCAGCACTGACAGCAGGCAGAGACCAGTGGCACAGTTCAAGGTGATTGGGCAGCAGATTAGCAGTCTTTCTGCAGCAGAGCAGCATAGCAGCCCTTGGGAATATTTCACAGGACCTGAGGTGTACCAAAGAATTGGGTCTGAGGGTCCAGTATTTTAACATGGGGCCCACTTTGAAGTGGGAGAGGCTTCTAGATTCCTTCCCCTACAGAGGTGTCTGGAATTTCCTGGCTGTCTGCCCTTCCCCAGCTTGTCTGGGGCAAAAACGACTAGTGTAAATCCCTTTGTGAGTGTGCTGAGGCAGATTCTTTGAGATGTGCAGGTGTGATAGGTGACAGCTGGACCATTATCAAGTAAGAGATGGCCTATCCTGCCAACAAGTATTTCCCTCTTTGTCTTACTGTCTGTGAGTAATACACAAAGACCAACTGCCAGCTACTTCTAGTCATGTGACCTAGGATACAGGCTGCAGGCACAAAATGGTTAGCAGAAGAAAATCCCAACTTTCTAAAAGTGCATTTTTGGAATTGTGACTTAAAATCCAACTTTACAATTAAAGATACTTTTAAATTACAATTCATTAGAGAATAAGCTCAATGTTCCTACCTGCTCCTAATGGAAAGTTATCCCTTATTAAATGTAATAAGGTAACTCAATGGTATCCTATGGAAGAGGTAAGTCTGGCTGTAGTGAAAAGCAAATTGAAAATGTTTTTTCACTACCAGGACATGTAAACGTGAAAAATACATGTCCAACTTTTTAAATACACTGCATACTGTCCTATAGGCTATTTAGGGCCTACCCTAATGTGATTTGTATATATTAAAAAGAAAGATATAGGCCAGGCAAAAGTTATAAATGGCAGTTT
The DNA here is from genome assembly GCF_031143425.1 of Pleurodeles waltl. Taxonomy (NCBI): domain Eukaryota; kingdom Metazoa; phylum Chordata; class Amphibia; order Caudata; family Salamandridae; genus Pleurodeles; species Pleurodeles waltl. The sequence goes on along the minus strand of NC_090437.1, from coordinate 711,542,698 downwards.
AAAACTGCACACACAGGCTACTATAGCAGGTCTGAGATATGTTTAAAGGGCTACTTAAGTGGGTGGCAAAGTGAGTGTTGCAGGCTTACTAGTAGCATTACATTTACAGGACCTGGGTATACGTAGTATCACTTTACTAGGAACTTATAGGTAAATTAAATGTGCCAATTAGATGTAAGCCAGTTTCACCATGTTTAAATGAGAGAGCACATGCATTTTATCACTGGTTAGCAGTGTTAAAGTACGCAGAGTTCTAAAACCAACAAAAATGAATTAGGCAAAAACAGGAAGAGTAAGGCAAGAAGTATAGGGGAAGACCACCATAAATCTGAGAGGTCTATCAGTGGTATTTGCTATCATTGCATAAGGACAGAATCTAGTCTGGCAGCTGTTACTGTGTGAATTGTAGTAAGCAGAGACCTAATTTGTGAAACCAAAGAACAGGAGGTTGGAAGTTCTTACCTTTGAGTCAACTGTGAATTGGGTGAAACATCTGAATTGTTTACAGGGAGGGAGGCGTAAAGTTTAAGTTTGAACTTCTCAACTGTAATTCTATTTTAGTTCAAATAGGGCACATCTATTTTTGGGTGAGACTAGGGATTTGCTCCATGCTATCACTGCAAACTGTGTTTATTTTATTTTGTAATAATACACAAAATGAGGTTTTATCTATTGGTTCTTTTAGCTATGATGCTAATATGGTTTTGTATCTTCTATAGAAGGATCTTTAGGTGATTTCAAGATTGAGGTGAACAGTGGTGAGATAAGAACAGCAGCAGTGCTTTCGTACAGGAGACATCAACAATACAGATTGGTAGTTACAGCAAGCGACCAAGGATTCCCCTCTCTGCAAACTCATGCAGTACTTAATATCCAGGTAATGTATTGGATTCAGTTACGATTAAAAGAGTTGAGGCTGCACTCTAGGACATCTAATTTTTTAATGCAGCAGTAATATGACAAAAGCAAACTGGTCATCATCACCAGAAAAGGTATATTTTATGCTTCTACACTAAGAACAATGAATGAATCATACTGAATTACTGGAAGGCAATGCTTGGGGATGGACAGTAAAGTAAAAACAGTAAAGTAAGTTTTACATTTTATGACTTTTGAGGTTTTGTGCTACAACCATTATTTGCCTTATGTTACCGACTAAGTCACGTTAGTGATCCCTATAAGCTTCAGTAAATTTAATTGTTTTTTAAAGATTTACACCTTTTACAATAGGTGAGCCCAGCATTGTTCAAAATCATTCAGTTTATCCTATAAAAGACCGAAACGTAGTATCCTGATATGTTTAAATAAAAGTTCCCAACAACTAAGTTAACTTTTAGGTATTGATGTTTTTGTGTTTGGTGTTCATGAAGAGTGCAACTGATTTGTAACCTGTTGTGGCCTATGTATGAATGATTGATGTGCAGCATTGAGAGACAACGTAGTAAATTTGGTCTCTAATGTCAGGTTTTGCTTTTTCCGAACAAGGTTACAATGTGGACTAATCCACTGGTGATTGAAGGAATTTATAGAGACAAAGGGAAATTCTGTAAAAATCTACACAACCTTGGGGAATCGTGGCATCACTACAGGACAAACTATGTTTGTCCCACATACAGCATTCGGTGGCCACTAAAAGTGAAATAATTCATACAAAAGAAATGTGGAGGGATGGGAAAATGACTCTTGGCTCACACGATTCTCAGAAGGAAAGTGTTGAAGCAGTGCAGTGAAATATGGGGGTTTCAATCTCAGAAGACCTCCTTAGAGAGTAAACAAATGAATAAAGATAGTAGATGCATTGTATTCAATGTGTGGTGGTTAAATAGCTCCAGTCAGTGAATGGGGACCCTTCAGATCCAAAAGCAAGTTCAAGGAGAAATATCCTTCATCTAAGAGACTTGTACACCAGGGACATGTAAAGGTTATGTCCACACTAATTTCCCTACAGGATTTCTCCTCAGTGAATTCCAAAGGAAGAGAGGCATTTTTTTCCACAGTATTTTATTTAACCCCCGCCTCGTATGGGCTTTTCCTTGGAGGAGCCAGTGTACTTTGGGAGGGCCAGTGGCATATCTGAGGAAGAGTGATTGCAATGTCTTTGGTATGTGCTATGAATCAATGGCAGGAAGCTTGAACACAAGCCAAAAACATTTAGTTAAAGCAACACACCCCTGGGCAGTGCAGTTAACTGGCACCTAGTAATGGATGCAACGCAAGATAGACCAGGGCAGAAACATGAGGGTAAATAAAGCATTCAGATAGCTCTCAAAATTAGTGCAAGTGGAGAATTGGCAGGCAGAGCACTCTAGAGGGCCAGAGAAATTGAATACATACATTAGTCTGTTTCCCAAAATTTCTCTGCTAGATAAAACATGATTCATATTGACCAAACTTTAATCTTCAACCCGAGGGGAAGTAATTGGGGAAAGTGGATTATTAGTTGCAGTGGGTGGTGTCATCTTCAAGTACTAACAGTAGTATTCATTAATAGGTCCAGTTAGGCCTTAATGATTTAAACGTAAACGCCACCGTTGGTAGCTCCAGAACAGAGCAAACAGGTATAGCTTAGGAGAAATGTCTAAAGCTTTTATTAGTACTAAAACAGGCAAAAAGCAGAGGAAAACAACACAATAAAACCCCACTCCAATTTATAAAAATAGAGAACATTTTAGCAAGCAAATAGACACTAAAATAACAAATGGCACCATAGATATGATTTTGTAACATTTTAGGGCCCAAATAACCAAGAGCTTCTGCGCTCATGGCGGAGGCTCTACAGTTGTGGTGGGATCTCTGCATTAGTGGTGGGATCTCTGCACTGCAGTTAATCATTGTGAGGATCCCACCAGTGTGGAGATCTTGCCCCAACTGGGGAGCCTCCACCATGAGTTTGGAGGCTGTTTGTGAATTGGGATCTTAGCTTCTAGTGCCAAAAACCACAGAGTGCCAACTGCTGGCATATGGTCGTGTTGAACTGGGTCAAAGTCAAAAGTTTAGACCAATTGTGATGGAGCAGGAGTCAGATACAGAAACCGGGTTCAGTCCAATGCATAGTCTACCTTTTGACTTAGTCTATTTCATGGAGACAATTCTTGTTGAAGAGGCCATTGATGGGTCATGGTGGCAGATGGATCTGAAGAGGAGGTCATCAAGTCAACCGGCTGAAGTGCAGGACCTCAGTGGGAGCCTTGGCTTCATCAGGAAGTTGAAGGATCTCAATGTCAGAGGTTGGGAAACTCTGAGCAGGCAAAGTCCAATGATTAGGTCTAGGATGGTGTTGTTTTCAGGGGGTGCTGCTTGGCATTGGTCTCAGTGAGGGCCTCCATATTGGGACTTAAAAACTTTTTTAGAAGTCAGGATATTTTCTGTAGGGCAAAAACAGCAAGTTGAGTCCGACCGGCAGATCAAAGTCACAACCTGTAACTCTGTGGCAGTCCAGTGGTAGCCTCTAGATCTTGTGGCAAAAATTCTTGTAAAACTTATGTCCTAGCTTTTAGGATTAGGCAGGAGAAGTACACTCTGTTACTTGTCCAAGGGACCCAGAACCTTAAAGACACCACTTGGGAAGGTGTGTGGGGGGGAGGGGGAGGTGTCAGCACTCACTCCAGAGGAAGCCACCAGGAGGGTCTAGAGCAGGTCCAGTTGGAAGTGGTCAGCTGAGCTTTTCAGGAAGGTAGGCTTCTTGCAGCTTGTATTTCCCTGTAACTTAAAATGAGGCCAGTTAACTCATCCTTGTAGTCCACTACAAGTGGGAGCAGGTCTAGCCCTTGAGGTCCTTCTCTGCAGGCTTCAGTAGCAGATACAACCCTCCTTCTGTCTTCCACACGTCAACAGATGTTGCTAAGAAGGTACCCATGGATGCCACTTTTATGCTTGGCACTAGCTTGTGGTTAGGGTAAACTGCCTGATCAATATGACAAAAGTTCCCAAGGGCAACCATATACAGTTTAACATATTATTCTGGCCCTAAATAGGCCCACTATCCTGCTCTGCCAAAATCCAACATGGCAAAATCTTTCTACCCTTTTTCAGTGTTCTGGGCACACGCCTGAGGTGTATCTAGAGAAATTAGGAACTGCACCTGTAAACCAGTTTTGGAACAGGGTTTCCCCCCACTGGGATTGGTGCCACTCTGAATACTTCAACAATGGCAGGGTTGTTACACCTGCTTGTAACAGGGATGCCTCTTTGAAATCTGTGCAGTTGGTGGGCACAACCCCAGGCCATCCTCTCAGGAGGAAGTTACACCTCCTCCCAGACAAGGCCTTGTGTTCCCTTTCCTGGAAGACATTCACACCTCCCAGCATGCTGTGAGGTATTGGTAGGGCATTAATTCTGTAAAGGCTGCTAGAGGTGTTGATGGGAAACTGTTAACTTTATAAAAGTGGCAATTTCAAAATTGTAATTTAATATCTGTCTTGACCATCAGATTGAATAATAAATTCCTATTAAGTTTAGTCCTTGAACCATGGTTTTAGCTGTTCTCAAACTGAATATATACATTGTAAGGTGATATAATGTAACCCACTGCTTTTCTATGGGAAATACAGCATTGCCACAGTGAAAACAAACTTTGGAGAGTTTTCACTGCCAGGACATGTAAAATGTAAGTACACATGTTCTACTTTTTTAAATACCATGCCCCCTTACCTTAGGGGTGATGTATTAGTATTTTAAAAGAAGGTTTATGTTCCCAAGTCAAATCTGCCGTTGAAAAACAGCACGCTCAGGCTGCAGGGGCAAGCCTGAAGACATGCTTTGTACTGTCACTTTAGTGATGACAAATAGATGATGCAGTCCAGTAGTGACATATAACTTACAGGCCCTTTGTACACTAGTTGCCATATACTAAAGACTTATAGGTAAGTTAATTATGCCAGTTGAGAGTTAACCAATTTTACATGTTTTTATAGGTACAGAAACTGGGCACTGGACAGTGTTCAGAATCCATGCATCAGCAAAAAATTCAACAGAAAGTGGGGTGTGATCATGCAAATAGGGCATTCCCTTTCAGTAACATATCAGGTTTTCACCCTATCGGCTCATGCTACAATGTCCTATTGTCTCTGATAAAAGGCTTCCAATGGTGATGGTTAAATGAAGACCTGCTTAAGGCTCCTAAATGGAAATATATATATATATATATATATATATATGTTCCCGAATTGCAGAGCACACCACTGTATGGGGCTATCTTAAGTCACTAATTAAGGGAAAACGCAGACGTCACATGCCAGGGATTTGGGTGTCACTGACATGTGAGATGGAGTCTGTAGAACCCCCTACATCACCAAGGATGTGTGCACCATACTTGTTGTTTTTGTGTTTCTGACACACTCCCTGAGGTTAGATTCACATTCCAATTGTATATGTATTGGGCAATGAGTAGACCAAGGATTATGTTGTTAAACAAAATATATTGGAGGTATTTACAAAGTACTTTTTTGGTTGACTAGATATAAAAGTTGTCAACAAATGTCTGTCTTCTGCAAACTCCTGCCACGGTGTTTGGTTGTTCCTCCTCTAGGTCCTCATCCCCATCACCCTCCTCCTCTTCATTGTGGACATCTACTTGTCCATCTCATGGGACATTGTTTCCGACACACATGTTGTGCAGGATCGCACATACCAGTATCATCTTGCATAGCAGCGGGGGAGCATACAGGAGGCTTCCTCCTGTCATTTCCAGGCACCTGAACCTAGATCTGAGAAGGCCAAAGGTCCTCTCCACCACATTGCGTGTTTTCCGGTGTGCTTCATTGTAAGCATGCTGTTCATCGGTAGTTGGATTTGCAGATGGGGTCATGACCCACGCCTGTATGCCATAACCTTGGTCAGCTGCAAAGATAAGAGGGAAATATTTAGTGAAGACGTGAGAGGGATCTGGAATATTCCATAGCAGTAGTTGGCTGAAGTTGGAGTGGTGAATCAGAGGTGGTTGTGTATGTTCCAGGTCTTGTAATATTGTTCATTTTGAATGTGTTGATGTACATGACATTTTTAAGTACTGACTCAAGGACCTGTATATGACCATCAGAATTCCAAGGCAAAAAAAGGAAGGGGGACAGGGAGATTAGCTAAGCTCCAGTGTACAGTCTCCCAAAATACTAGACACATCAAAAAGAATACACAGTTCCTAAACACCAGATATAAAGGCATAGGTTCAGCACCGGCACTTCTCGTATTCAGAAGTACAGGCCCTCACACATCCATTGGATGTCATGCTTCATCATAGGGCCCATAACGAAATGACAAAAGGAATGGAGTCAAATTAATGTAATATTAGAAATTTAGAGAAATATGTTCATAAATAAATAAACAGTATGTTCAATATATTCAATATATACAAAATGAGGGACAATGTCCACACAAAAATAGTCCGTTGCCCACTGGGCCATAAAACATAGGCCAAGCCCACGCTTGACTCCTCCCTCAAAACGGAGAGAACACTGCAGGGGCATCAGGTCGAAAACACACAGGTACCTCAGGGGGACGGGGAAGGGGGGTCACCTCAGCCAGAAGATGGAGGGGGCTCCATGCCCACTGCTTGGTCCTGGGGAATGCAAGGCCACAGTCTCTCAAGTGGGTGGTTTGCCCACTTCTTGCTCCTGGGGAGTGCAAAGCC